>NW_026622863.1:51141876-52341876 GCF_023065955.2 Ursus arctos | reverse complement strand
TTGTAACAAATTAAGTAGAGGTGGATACCTTCACATGATAAAAGGCATATACGAAAAGTACACAGCTAACATCATACTCAATGTTGAAAAGCCAAAATCTTTTCCTCTAAGATTACGAACAAGGGTGCCCCCTCTTTCCACTTTTATTCAACATAGTACTGAAGTCCTAGCCAAAGCAATTGGGTGAGAAAAAAAATTGAAAGGCATCCAAAATGGAAAAGAAGAAATAATGTCTCGTCTGCAGATGAACTGTACTAGTGTGTGTATATATATTTATATACTTATATGTAGAAAACTTGAACGGCTGTACCAAAACAAACTGTAAAAACTAGTAAATGAATTCAGTAAAGTTGCAGAATACAAAACCAACATACAAAAATCAGTTGCATTTCTACACACTAACAAATTATCTGGAAAAGACATTTAAAAAACGGAGTTTGACAACAGCAACAAAAAGAATAAAATACTTCAGAATAAATGTAACCAAAGAAATGAAAGATCTGAACACTGAAAGCTATAAAACGTTGATGAAAAAATCAAAGATACAAATAAATGGGAAGACATCCTGTGTTCATTGATTGGAAGAATTAATAACATTAAAACGTCCATTCTACCCAAAGTAATCTACAGATTGAACGCAATCCCTATCAAAACTCCAGTGACACTTTTCACAGAAATACGAAAAAAAAAAACCCCTAAAATTTATGTGGGACCGCAAGAGACACTGAACAGCTCGATCTTGAGCAAGGAGAACAAAGCTGGAGGCATCAAACTTCCTGTCTTCAAACTACCCTACAAAGTTATGCTCATGAAACCAATATAGTACTGGCATCAAAACAGACACATAGACCAATGGAACAGAAGAGGGAGCCCAGAAAAAAACCCACACATGTGAAGTCAACTAATCTTTGACAAAGGAATCAGGAATATACAATGGGGGGAAAGATAGTCTCTTCAATAAATGGTGTTGGAAAAACTGGATATCCACGTGCAAAAGAATTAAATTGGACCCATATCTTCCAACATACACAAAATCAACTAAAGATGAATTAAAGACATAAATACAAAAGACCTGAAACAGTAAAGCTAGAAGAAAACATAAAGGGAAACTCCCTGACATTGGTATTGGAAATAATTTTTGATTAACACCAAAGCACAGGAAACAAAAGCAAAGATAAACAGGTGGGACTACATCAAACTAAAAAGTTTGTGCACAGCAAAGTGAGATGGCAAGGAGGTTATGCTATCCACTTTTCGTGTGTATCAAATAGAAAATACCAAAATGCCTGTGTCAATTGATGGTGAGTTTCCTGAAGAGTTGGCATTAGATGATTATACTTCCTTTCAAAGGTATTTGTGTGGTATGCAGTTGTTCACTCAATATTGAAAATGATGAGTAGTCAAGTTCTCAATTCTCTCAGTTTTCCCAGGTGTAGGCTAAGACCAGCTCCTGTGTGCAGAGGGCAGGGAGAGACCAAAGAAAGAGAGAGGCCAGTCCAGATTGGTAGTTGGCTGTTTTAATAAGCAGAGGGAACTTACGAACGAGGCTTGTCTTGGATAGCAGCAAGACAAATGGATCCCTGCACCGCTTGCCAAATCTTAGAAGTTTAGAAAGAGGCCTTAACTGGGTTCAGTCACATACACTGTGCAGGTGTTCTCAACACCACATCATGATCTCAAGGCTATGTCCTTGGAGCAGCCTCTGGGAGTGAGAAAGACAACCGGAACCCACCTTCCAAGGACAGGGGAGGGGGTGAGGAGCCTCGGAGTGCCTGGGGTCTAGTTCGCAGGTTAACTGGCGTTCACATCTTTTTGGTGACGTTTTCCAACAGCTATAAACCAGTATATACTAACAGCTAAACATGAGAAATATTCAGGATTTCCTCTAATAGCAAAGAAAATTATTAAAATAACATTTAATGTTACCTAACTGAAAGTGTATGCCTGTCGATTAATAACTTCTCATTTTCCCCTCCCCCCAGCTTCTGATCACCATCATTCCAGTCTGACTTTATGAATTTGACCATTTAGATTCCCCATCATCTAAGTGGAATCATGCAGTTCTTGTCTTTATACGGTGTCTGGCTTATTTCACTTGGCAAAATCTCCTCGGGGTCTATCGTGTTCTCATGTATTGCAAAATTTCCTCTTTAACGATTGAATAATATTTTATTATTTGTATACATCATATTTGCATCATCCATTCATCTGTTGATAGGCATTTAGTTTGTTTCCACATCTCAGCTCTCATGAGCAGTGCTGCAGTGAACACGGAACTGCTCATATCTCTTCCAGGTCCTGATTTCATTTCTTTTGGGTGCATACCTGGAAGTGGGATTACTGGATCATATGGTAGTTCTATTTTTAGTTTTTTGGGAGAATGTCCATATTGTGTTCCATAGCAGCTCTACCATTTTGCATTCCCACCAACAGTGTGAAAGGGTTCCAGTTTCTCACGTCATTGGCAAGACTTGTTGTATTTTGCTTTTTTGATAATAGTTGTCCTGTCGGGTGTGAGGTGATATCTCATTGTGATTTTGATTTGCATTTCCCTGATGATTAGTGACGACGAGCATTTTCTCATATACCTGTTGGCCATTTTTATGTCTTTGGAGAAATTTCTGTTCTTTGGGTGTTGCGTTTGATAAGTTCTTTTTTTAAAGATTTTATTTATTTATTTATTTGTCAGAGAGAGCCCACAAGCCGGGGGAGTGGCAGGCAGAGGGAGAAGCGGGCTCCCTGCTGAGCAAGGAGCCTGATGCAGGACTCGATCCCAGGACCCTGGGATCATGACCTGAGCCAAGGCAGACACTTCACCAACTGAGCCACCCAGGCATCCCGAGTTTGATAAGTTCTTCGTAGATTTTGGATACTAGCCCTTCATCTGATATGTCATTTGCAAATATCTTCTCCCATTCTGTCAGTTGTCTTTTGTTTTTGTCGACTGTTTCCTTTGCTGTGCAAAAGCTTTTTATCTTGATGAAGTCCCAGTAGTTCATTTTTGCCTTTGTTTCCCTTGCCTTTGGAGATGTGTCTAGCAGGAAGTTGCTGTGGCCAAGGTCACAGAGGTTGCTGCCTGTGTTCTCTTCTAGGATTTGGATGGATTCCTGTCTCACATTTGGGTCTTTCATCCATTTTGAGTCTATTTTTGTGTATGGTGTAAGGAAGTAGTCTGGTTTCATTCTTCTGCATGTGGCTGTCCAATTTTCCCAACACCATTTGTTAAAGAGACTGTCTTTTTTCCATTGGATATTCTTTCCTGCTTTGTCAAAGATTAGTTGACCATAGAGTTGAGGGTCCATTTCTGGGTTCTCTATTCTGTTCCATTGATCGGTGTCTGTTTTTGTGCCAGTACCATACTGTCTTGATGATGACAGCTTTGTAATAGAGCTTGAAGTCCGAAATTGTGACGCCACCCGCTTTGGTTTTCTCTTTCAAGACTCCTTTGGCTATTCGGGGTCTCTTCTGCTTCCATACAAATTTGGGATGATTTGTTCCACCTCTGTGAAAAAAGTTGATGGTATTTTGATAGGGATTGCATTGAATGTATAGATTGCTCTAGGTAGCATAGACATCTTTTTTTATGATTTTATTTATTCATTTAACAGAGAGAGAGGCAGCGAGAGAGGCAACAGAAGCAGGGGGAGTGGGAGAGGGAGAAGCAGGCTTCCCGCTGAGCAGGGAGCACGGGAAGGGGCTCAGTCCCAGAACGCTGGGATCATGACCCTAGCTGAAGGCAGACGCCCAACAACTGAGCCACCCAGGCGCCCCATAGGTAGCATAGACATCTTAACAATATTTGTTCTTCCGATCCATGAGCATGGAACGTTTTTCCATTTCTTTGTGTCTTCCTCAATTTATTTCATGAGTAGTCTACAGTTTTCTGAGTACGGATTTGCCTCTTTGGTTAGGTTTATTCCTCGGTATCTTATGGTTTTGGGTGCAATTGTAAATGGGATCGACTCCTTAATTTCTCTTTCTTCTGTCCCATTTTTGGTGTATAGGAATGCAACTGGTTTCTGTGCATTGATTTTATATCCTGCCACTTTGCTGAATGCCTGTATGAGTCCTAGCATTTTTGGGGTGTAATCTCTTGGGTTTTCTACATAGAGTATCATGTCACCTGCATGACTTTTCTGTAATATATCGTAAAAAGCTGTAATACAGGATATTTAGGGTGTCCTGACAAAGTTAATGTAAGAATCAGGACCAAATTGTTAAACACAGAAAGCGTGTCCTTGAATTGTGACAGACTCTTGATTTGTAAAAGTGACTGAGTGCAACATGGAGAGGTCAGTGCCGTTGAAACAACAGTTTCCTGTGTTATGACTGGTAAATTAACATTTGCTAAGTACCGCACAGGATGCTGGATGGTGGGTCAGGTTGTGGTTCAATGACAGAGCACCAAGAGAAATTGAAATAGAGAAGTTTATACTCACAGGTCCTGGAGGAAGTACATGGCACACTTCCAGAGGCCACACAGGGACATCAAGGCAAAGTGCAGGCAGAAAGAAAAACATTATCTGGGGCACATGCCTTTACGAAGGTCCCAGTTAAGGCCAGACTGGTCAATTCTTTTTTTTTTTTTTTTTTTAACGTAGGCTCCATGGTGGGTGTGGAGCCTAACATGGAGTTTGAACTCATGACCCTGAGATCAAGACCCGAGCTGAGATCAAGAGTCAGAGGCTTAACTGACTGAGTCACCCAGGAGGCCCTAATTGTTCAGTTAAAACCAAGAAGAGCTGGGTTTTGGTAAGCTCCAAGGAGGTTTTATCTAAGGGTGAACATAAGGCATACAGGTGCTGCAAGGCTGGGGATTGGGAAGGGTCTTTGGAAGTCCTATCAGAAACCTACATTTGCCTGCGGTCCTTTGGGCTGTTATGTAGGGCATGTGCTTCCATGAGGGGGTGAGCATCAGTGTAAGGTCCCCTACAGACAGTTTGGCCAAATAAAATGGATGCTGAGACAGTGACACAATGAAGTAACTTAGCTAAATTCTCAACACCCTGGAAACAAGAGAAACAGCACACCCCACGGAGGTCCACATGAAACCATGTGACATGCAGGAAGGAGGAGCGGGAGGAGGAACTGAGAGTATGCCTTCAACACTAAAGTGTCAGGGTCTACCCAGGTGGAGACATGTCCTATTGGGCAGGAACCAAAAACACAGATTCGGGTTTGTTCTTGAGGTGTTTATAACAGGAGTTTTGCACATCCATGAAGCTGACTTGGAAGAGAGAAGTATACATCTTTGACTATTAGTCTGACTTCAGATAAATGAATGCTAAATAGACAACTACAGAAAACACAGAACAATCCTGTATACAGAGAGCAGCTGGTAACCCTATCCCCAGTGTGTCCTGTACACCCAGGCGTCACATGTGGTTTTCTTTCTTTCTTTCTTCCTCTTTCTTTCTTTCTTTCTTTCTTTCTTTCTTTCTTTCTTTCTTTCTTTCTTCTTTCTTTTTTAACGTGTTACAGGTATGATTCCCTAGAAGTATTTCTGCTCATCTCTCTAAATAAGTGATTATGGGGCGCCTGGGTAGCTCAGTCAGTTAAGCATCTGACTCTTGATTTCGGCTCAGGTCTTGATCTCAGCGTCCTGCGATCAAGCCCCACATCAGGCTTCGTTTTCAGCGCGGAATCTGCTTGTCCCTCTGTCTCCGCTCCTTCCTGTTCTCTCTTGCTCTTTCTCTTGCTAAAATAAATAAATAAATACGTCTTGAAAAAATAAAAATATAAATAACTGATCACTTTAGTAATTTCCATTTCACAATTGTTTTTCTCAGATCATTTTGACTCCCTGTGATGACACTATTACTAGAATTTCAGTAAAACGATAAATCTCTTCCCAACGAGGAGATGAGATAGTGGATTCCTCACCTTTGTCTCAAGAACAGGATGCTCCCTTTTTACAGATGCCCCAACTGTGAAAGGAGCACACACCATCCTAGCAGGAGATGGCATGTGTTAAGTCACTATTGTTTTCAGATAGATTTCAGATTCTTAAAGGAATTGACAAATACCTCAGGTATGGAGTAGTAGTATTACTACTCACTGGGTTCAAACACAATCACTGACTGACTATTCGGGCAGCAAAGATGTTTTTCTGGGAATCAGAGACGTAGCTTCACCCTTTCTACCTATTTCGGTGCCCCATCATTCCTCCCCCATCTTCCCCTCCATGGCTCTGTCTGAAGCCTTTTCTTTCTTGTCCGGGCCAAATGTACTGCTATCTATCTATCTATCTATCTATCTATCTATTTATTTATAAATAAAATTTTATTTATTTGCCAAAGAGAGAGACAGCCAGAGAGAGAGGGAGCACAAGCAGGGGGAGAGGGAGAGGAAGAAGCAGGCTCCAAGCGGAGCAGGTAGCTGGATGCGGGGCTTGATCCCAGGACCCCGGGATCACGCCCTGAGCTGAAGGGAGATGCCCACCGATTGAGCCACCCAGGCGCCCCTGTACTGCTCTTTAAAACGAACTTCAGAGATTCGGTCTGTATTTGAAAAACGACAAGGTCGTTGACAGCTATGAGTGGACGTGGAGTCGTGATATGGTGTGTCCCTTTGGATGTGTAGCCTTTGGGAACTTACGTGCTTCTTAGCGTATTAAGTAACAGGTCCCTAACCTTTCTGTGACTTCCAATACTGCGCTCCAAGAAATCTGGGTGTGTCCCCTTTAAGAGCAGGCGAGACCCCGCCCCACCGTCGGAGCCGCGGGACTCCATTTCCCAGAGCCCCTGACCAGGCCTGTAGTCCTTAATCCTCTACGTAAGGAGGCGGGGCCGGTGTCGCAGAGGGGGAAGGTGGAGGCGGTAGCGGGAACTACGATACCCGTAGGTCTGCGGTGCGCGGTGGCGGCGACCGAGCCAATGAAGCCTTGAGAGAGTGACGCTCGCATGCGTGCGCATCGTGAGGGGGCGGGACTTCCGGCGTTCGTTCTCGTTGTCAGTTTGGTTGCTCTCGGGTTCGAAGGCGTTTGGCCGGTGCGGAGGTGACGGGGCAGGAGAACGCGGGGAGAAGCGTCGTCCGCACAGCAGAGGCTGCTGCGTGGCGCCCTCGTCCCCGCCCGGTCGCCCGCCGCTCCACGCCCCGCTCTTCCCACTGGTCGTTGGCGGAGGCCGCACCGATGAAGCCGGCTCAGGTGGGCGCTGCGACCCCCGGACCCTCAGCCGCCCTCCCCCAGTCCCGAGCCCTGCACCCGCGATGGGCGGGCGCCCGCTCAGTTCCTTACAGCCGGGCCGGCGGGGCGGGAGCGGAGTGCGCCCCGGCGTGGAGTCCTGGATCCACCCGTGCGGTGGGGCGTGGCGGGGGGGTGTCCCGGCAGGTGCTCCTGAGTCGGCACCGGGGGCGGGGGGACCGGGACTCCTGTGTGTGCGGGGAACAGAGGGCGAGGCGGAGTGTCGCCTGCAGCGGCGGCGTGGGCAGCCGGGGTCCGCGGAAGGTCGCAAGAGGGCGGGGATGGGAGGGACATGCCCAGAGTCAGAAGTTTAAGGTAGGGGAGAGCAGGACGGGGAATGGAGGCGGGGAGACTGCTCAGGAGACCCCGCAGCCCCCCCGCCCCGGGGGAGTTCTGGTGGTGGCTGGCCCGGGGCGGTGTTGTTAGAGGGAGATGCGAGGAGATTCTGCGGAGAGTTCCAGAGCAGAGCCGACAGGATTTCCTGCTGCATCCCATCCACACGTGAGCAAAGTAGGGAGTGAAGGGCCATGCCAAGGTTTCTTTGCCTGAACGTCTGAAAGGATGAAGGGGGGGAAGCGAGCCCAGGAAGCAGGTATCGGGAAGATGATGAGTTTGATTTTGGACATGTTGATGCTGAGATATCTTAGGATGGAGACATGATAGGAGTATGTGAAGGTAAAGGTCTGGAGGTCGGGGAAGGGGGCTGGGCTGTCAAAGGTGTGGAGGGTGTGGACTGCACCAGTGCGTTGCCTGAGGACCAGATCAAGGAGGGAGGCTTAAAATGATTTTAGATGGTGAGGAGGCAAAGGCTGAGAGTTCGTGGGCAGGGTATGGGACGCAGGTGTTGGCATCCCTGATGCTTCCTTCAAAAAAGAGCAGATTTGCTGTAGGAGAAATATTTCGCCTGTGTCTTTAGGAAGAGAGGTATTGGTGGGGTGAGGAGTCTCCCTTCGTTGGAGCCGGTGTTATGTGCTGGTGTTGACTGTCCACTTGCAGCGCAGCTGACTCTCAGGGCCGCTCCCAGTGGAACAAGGGAAAGGTCAGCCAGGCTGATGGAGCCTCACAGTCCCAAACAGGGGACTGCTTCCTCACCCCTACCCCTCAGGCGAGAGGGGTGAGCTGCCGTCCAGTTGAGGGCCTCCAACAAGCTCCCTTTTGAGGATTATGTAACAGGCAGGTCTTGTTGCTATATGGACTAGTCGCTTGTCTGCCTGTTTAGCCTTTTCCTACAACTCATTAACTTAAGAATGTATAACAAACTTATTGGCTTAAGTACTCATTAATCAGTATTCTTTTAAATACGTACAGAGGTAGACAATTACAAATTAATCTCTCCAACAAATTAAATTTATGCAAACACTTCATAATTGATTTGACATTAATTTACCTGTGTTTGTTTACAGTGTCAAGTTTTATGTATGATATCTTACGAAATTTTAAAAAGTGGTAAAAATAAAGACCTCAAATTTCAAAACCCTTCTACTTCATTTGCACTGAAAATATATACAAAACTGTTGATCCTATGGACAGTAACAGCTGTCATCAGCTGATAAGACACGGCACTGTTTTCTGGAGGAGCTGAACCTAGACCATCAGGCTGAGATCAGTTTGCTCCAGGGCAGGGCAGGGGTGGTGGTCCAGCTCAGTTCATAAGATCCTTCCATGGTTACCCATTTCTCATGGTCTCCTTCTTCCCCTAGGGTCCCACGGAGGTGGCAGAAATGCTTATGGACACTGTGCAGGTGAGTGGACGGTGTCCTACCTTTCAACCATCCCAGTTGTCACCCAGATGTTTTTGGCACCCCGATATATACACTGTCAGGGAGTGGTAGTGTCCTGAGACTTGTCCATCTCACTCTCTTAAGTTTGAAGACTTGTGTGCTTTCCCCAGTCCCTAGATCCTGTATTTAGATTATAAATAGAACAGTTCTCGTTTCTAATGACTGATGTAAGATGTGGCAGGGAATCCTGGCCACAGGATTCAGAATGTTCACCTGCTTGGAGGTGAGACTTTGCTGGGGTATTCAGGAAACTGCAGGTCTCTTTTATAGCTGGTTAGAATGGGGAGCCAGGTTGGGGTTGGGTAAGGGTGTGCAGTTGTCACACCCTGAGTGACAGCCTGGGGCTCTGGACCTCTAATCAGAGGTTGGTGGGAGGTAGGGAAGGTTTGAAACAGAACAGGAAGGCGCTATGACCGAGATTTTAACAGGCTGCCTTTCGCTGCGGAGTAGAAGACGGACAGGGGGTGTCAGTGAACTGCTTGCCACAGTCCAGGTGAGAGTTGTGGCGGCGGCTACACAGGAGCGCTGGCTGCCGAGGTAGACGGGATGTTGGTTTCTGGATGTGTTTTCAACTAGAGCTGCTCATATTTTAGGATGTGGAGACTCGGAGATGAGGAGGTGGGATAGAGGGAAGAGTTGGGGATGCCCCCAGGTTTTTGGCCTTGTTAGGAAGGATGGATGCTTGAACTAAAATGGAGGAAGTCAGTGGTATGAGGCATTTGCAGGTGGAATATGAAGTCAGTTTTGTCTATGTCACAAATGCACCAGAGATTCCAAGGAGAGGCGTCACATAGGCACCTTTTTTTTCTTTTTTTTTTTTTTACGATTTTGTTTGTTTTGGAGAGAGCCAGCATGAGTGGGGGCGGGGGGCAGAGGGCGAGGGAGAAGCAGACTCCCCACTGAGCAGGGAGCCCGACGCAGGGCTTGATCCCAGGACCCCGAGATCATAACCTGAGCTGAAGGCAGACGCCTCACTGACTGAGCCAGCCAGGCGCCCCTCAAGCAGGCACTTTAACACAGAGCCCTGGAGTTCTGGGGATGGATTCAAGCTGGAGACAGCATGCTGGGGTGTGGGCTAGGATGAAGCAATGGGTCAGATTTAGGAGGCAGCATTTCTAGGTTATGGTGGCAATGCCATTAGAGGAGCAGGAGTGGGAATGAAGGGCCTGAGTACTGGGTTTTTTGCTTGCTTGCTTGCTTGCTTGCTTGCTTCATTTTTAAGGATTTTATTTATTTGAGAGAGACTAAGAGGTCACGAGGGGGGGGAAGGGTAGAGGGAGAAGCAAACTCCCCGCTGAGCAGAGAGCCTGATGCGGGACTCAGTCCTAGAACTCTGGGATCATGACCTGAGCCGAAGGCAGACACTTAACTGACTGAGCCACCCAGGCCCCCCTGCTTTATTTATTTTAGAGAGAGAGAGGGCGTGCGTGCCAGTGGGGGCAGGGGCAGAGGGAGCGAGAGAATCCCAAACTCTGCCTCTGAGTGCAGAGCCCGACACGGGGATTGATCCCATGACCCATGAGATTGTGACCTGAGCTGAAACCAAGAGTCAGATGCTTAACTGACTGAGCTACCCAGGCTCCCCAAGTACTGGGTTTCTTGATTGGGCACCTGGGTGGTGGGGGAGGCATCACAAAGCTGAGGTAGCCGAGTGTCTGTGTGTGTGTGTGTGTGTGTGTGTGTGTGTGTGTGTGTGTGTCAGAAAGAGAGGGAGAGAGAAACACGGGGAGAGAGAAAGGGAGACAGTGGGTATAGGAGTGAGAAAGGCTTCTGGGGCGCCTGGGTGGCACAGCGGTTAAGCGTCTGCCTTCGGCTCAGGGCGTGATCCCGGCGTTATGGGATCGAGCCCCACATCAGGCTCCTCCGCTATAAGCCTGCTTCCTCTCCCACTCCCCCTGCTTGTGTTCCCTCTCTCGCTCGCTGTCTCTCTCTCTCTCTGTCGAATAAATAAATAAAATCTTAAAAAAAAAAAAAAAAAAAAAGGAGTGAGAAAGGCTTCTGAGACCAGAGTGCACATGAGACAGATGTTGGGGGGAACCTGGTCAGCCTGAAGTGTTGTTAGACCTCATGTGGGGTGGGAGTGTGGGTGGGGAGTACGGGTACCTGGGCTTCAAATGAGGAGAGAGGAAGGTTCTGACTGCTTATGGGACAGTTGGTGTGATACAGAAAGGAGAAAGGGCTGAGAGTGTGTGATGTCCTCACAAAGGCAGGTCGCTGAGGATGAAGCAAGAAGCCAGGCCTGGTAGGGAGACCTTCAAAGCTGGACTTGGGGCTGGAGCTGGCGCTAAGGGCCTTGGGGACTTCCAGTGTTCAGGGACGGGGTCGGGGCTGAATTGGATCCTGGATGTATTTGCCTGTTAGGACATGAAGGAAATGCCAGGGGTGTGGGCTGGGGGTGTCACTGTGGAGGAGTCAGAGTCGTGAGGAGGGTGAGTCCAATGACCAACAGGCAGGTGAGGCGGAGTGTGAATGGTTGCGTTTGGGTGCTTAAGGGAGAGGGACACGTCCGAGTTTGACTTGAGAGTCTGAGTCTTACCTCTCAGACAGGACCTGGGGGACCCCAGGGAAACTGGCTGGCAGGAGGGGGGAGAGCCCTGCATTGCCAGGCCCACAACCTAGATGGTGTTCTTCTGCCCCTTCGCTCCTCATGTCTTATGCTGTGTTTTGGACACAGTGATCAGTGGGAGTGAGGCCCGAGCAGGCACCGGTGCCACCGGCAGCTGGTGGCTCTTCCACGTTGGGAAGTCAGGGAGGAGTTCGAGCAGGGATGGATGTGTGTGGGAAGGACCGAAGGGCCTGGAAGAGAAGTGTATCAGATACTTGCACCCACAGGATTTTAATTTATGGAGGTGGGTGAGTGATGACATGGAGAGACCAATGACACTCAAAGAAGGTTTTTGTTCTATTTCTCGAGGGGGCCAGAGCACACCATGTAACACAGGGCCACACGGGGAAGCGCCAGATTTGGTTAGGAGGCATAAACACCAGCAGAGGGGCTCCTCCGGTCGGAGCCTTTACTGAACTTTCTAGGAGAAATGTCGGAAGGGGTAGGGTGAAAAGCTAAGTGATGGCTATTTCCCATAATTTTCGTGTACCTGGGGTGGAAGGGATGTCCCTGGTTGTCTGGTACCTGGCCCCGGTTGATTTAGGGCAGGGACACTGTTGACTCGGTGTGTGAGTTAGTGAAGGAGGTGGTTCTGTGTGGATTCCGGATTGCGAGGGAGGTACAGAAACACATTTGGCTGTTCGTTTAGTCCTCTAAATAATGGTTGGCAAATAGCTAAATACAGAGTCCACGAGACACAGTTAACACAAGAAGCTACTCATGAACCAAATGTTCCAATTTTGGCAGAGCCATGTGGTCTTTGAGGACGTGGCCATATATTTCTCCCAGGAAGAGTGGGGCCTCCTTGATGAAGCTCAGCGATTTCTGTACCATGCCGTGATGCTGGAGAACTTTGCGCTTCTGTCCTCCCTGGGTAAGGCCCGCACACCCACCCCGTGTCCTGCGCTGGGCTCTGTTCTTCCCCTTTGGTCCAGGGGCAGCTCTCTCCTTTCCACAACAAGGCCATGGGTACTGCTTCCTTTCCTGGTTTCCCGGCGTGCGTGTTACTGGTGCCAGGACTGGGCCGTGTGCACCCTCTCTCCCCACACAGTCACATCCTTGCTGCTCTGAGCACTTGGAAGATCAGGTTCAGAGGTCAGAGGGATTGAAGTTTGTCTGGGAGATCCCTCAGACCTGCCTTGTCCCTGGTTGGGTCACTTAGTCCAGATGCGTGGAACCGTGGTGCCCCAGGCTTTCCCCCTTCCTCTTGCTGACATTTCTTGGGTCCTGCTGGTGCCAGGAATTCAGGCACCAACCTAATTACTAATTTTGAGGAACTGAATTGTTTCTACAGTCTCTCCTGTAAAGTTCTTGTAATTTTAAGATGTTGGATATCCTGTGTCAGGTTACTCTGGGCACACGCTGGCCACGCCTTTTCCTTCCTTTTGTCTAGGACTGGCCTGTCTCAGGTGCCACATCAGTGCTCACCTCGAGCAGTGGGGAGGACCCCGGGCACCTAGTAGGTGGACCTTACTGTGCCAGTGGCAAGAGACACTCAGAAGTACACGGCCCTGGTGCGAGGGAGTGGGGGAAGGGGGTGTGTCAGAGCTGGGAACCTGTCCTTTGTCCACCATTGTTTGGTGCTCGGGCCAGGGGCCACACCTCATTTCTACCTTTTCTCCTCCATTTTCATATGCACCCTGAATTCTAATCCCCTTTCCGCCACAGTCCAGCACCTGTTGGCCTTCACCCCTGATTCTGTGTCACTGCTCCCTTTTCAGGGCTCGCCAGCATTTGAGCTAGACTTAGGGTATTGCGAGGTCTGCAGGTGTCCTTACGTAGTTCTTGAGTTGCAGCATCTCCATGTGCTGAGGTATTTCTAGGTCTGTTTAGTTTTCTGCACCGTGCTCACCGGTCACCAGCAGCCATAGCCCTTTGCACAGGAGTGACGTGAAACCCCTGCCTCTCCTCCCTGCACAGCACCTGCTACGTTCTAAGTGTTTGTGCCCCACCACCAACTCCTGTGTCGCAAACCTCAGGCCCCGGTGATGGTGCTGGGAGATGGCACCTTTGCGGGGGGCTTAGGTCATGAGGGTAGAGCTCTCATGAATGGGATTAGTGCCCTTGTAAAGGAGACCCCACAAAGTCCCTTAGCCCCTTCCGCTGTGTGAGGACACAGTGAGATGTTGGCAGCCCAGAAGAGGGCCCTCACCCACCAATGCTGGCACCCTTATCTCGGAATTCCAGCCTCCAGGACTGCAAGAAATAAATTTCTGTCATTTATAAGCCACCGAGTCTGTGGTGTTTTGTTGTGGCAACCCAGATGGACTAAGACAGGACCCCTCCCTCGTGGTCTTCCCCAGAGTCAGGGCTCTCCCATCCTGGGAGCTTGCCAGGCTGAGCTCTGCAGAGCACACCTTCCTTTCACTGTCTTAAGTCCCCCTCGCCCATCAGCAGTCCCACGTCCTCGTCCATGGGTCTGACACACGTTCCCGATGGGGCCGCCTCCTCCCGACGAAGTCAGCAGGCACTTTACCGGCATTTCTCTGCTTACAGGTTGCTGGCATGGAGCCCAGGACGAGCAGGCCCTTTCAGAGCAAGGTGTTTCTGTAGGAGGGTCACAGGTCAGGACTCCAAAGCCAGCCCCATCCATCCAGAAGTCCCAGCCCTGGGAGACGTGTGGCCTAGTCTGGAAAGACATTTTGCATTCGGCTGAGCATGATGGAATGTCCCCTGACCAAGAGCTATCCATTTGTGGGGCAAACCTGTACCAGCAACAAAAGGAGCAGATTGGAGACAGATCTTTCAGAAGGGATGAGGGGAGTCCTTCCTTTGCAATGAACAACAGTATTCACATGGCAGAGAGTAGCTTCACGTGCAGCAGAAGTGGGAAGGACTTCCCGGCCAGCGCAGGCCTTCTCCAGGACCCGTTGAAACCACCCAGGGACACTGAGCATGGGGAGGCCTTTGCACCTGGACAAAATGATTACAAGTGCACTCAGTGTGGGGAGGCCTTCAGCCAAAAACAGGGACTTGTTGAGCACCAGAAAATCCACAGTGGAGTAAGACCTTATGAATGCAGCAAATGTGGGATGGCCTTTATTAGAAAGTTTCACCTTGTTCAGCACCAGAAAATTCACACTGGAGAAAGGCCTTTTAAGTGCAATGAATGTGGGAAGTTCTTTAGGTACAACTCTACACTCATTAGTCACCAGAGAGTTCACACTGGATTAAGCCCTTATGAGTGTAGCAAATGTGGGGAGTTCTTTAAGTACAATGCCAACTTCATGAAACATCAGAGAATCCACAACGGAGAAAGGCCTTACGAATGCAGAGAATGTGGGAAATTCTTTAGGTACAACTATCGACTGATACGACACGAGCGAGTTCATACAGGAGAAAGGCCTTATGAATGCAGCGAATGTGGGAAATTTTTCAGGTACAGCTCCACATTCATTAGACATCAGAGAGTTCACACTGCAGAAAAGCCTTACGAGTGCAGTGAATGTGGAAAGTTCTTTAGGTACAATTCCACACTCATGAAACATCAGAGAGTTCACACTGGTGAAAGGCCTTATGAGTGCAGTGAATGTGGGAAATTCTTTCGGTACACCTCTACGCTCATTAGACATCAAAGAGTTCACACTGGAGAAAGGCCTTATGAGTGCAGCTTATGTGGGGAATTCTTTAGGTACAAGTCCAAGCTCATCAAGCATTGGCAGAATCACACTGGAGAGAGGCCTTATGAGTGCAGCGAGTGTGGGAAAGCCTTTAGGTACCACTGCAGACTCATTAGACATAAAAGAGTTCACACCGGAGAAAGGCCTTATGAGTGCAGTGTCTGTGGGAAATTCTTTCGGTATAACTCCAACCTTATTAAACATTGGCGAAATCACACTGGAGAGAGGCCTTACGAGTGCAGCGAGTGTGGGAAAGCCTTTAGCCACAAACATATACTTGTTGAGCATCAGAAAATCCACACTGGAGAAAGGCCCTATGAGTGCAGCAAATGTCAGAAGGCCTTCATTCGAAAGTCCCACCTCGTTCATCACCAGAAAATCCACAGTGAAAACAGGTCTGTGAGCACCGTAAATGTGGGAAAATCGTGAAATACGGCTCCAAGCCATTGGCCAGAGAATGACACTGGCAAAGAAACTTTGAGTGCAGCAAATGTGGTGAAGCCGTTAGGTACCGCTCTGGACTCATTACACTGGAGCAGCACCTTACGAGCACAGCGAACGTGCGCAGTTGTTCTTGTACAGCTCGCCATTCATTAGACAGCCGGAGGTCACTGGGGAAGGCCTTCCGAGTGCAGTCAGTGTGCGGTCTTAGGTGAACTCCAGCCCCATTACACATCAGAGAGTTCACGATGGAAAAAGACCTTATTTGTGCAACAGATACGGGCATTTGTTCATCTTAAACACCAGCCTTGTTCAGCACCAAAACGTTCACACCACGCCAGAGAGTATTGCAGAGGGGGAGAGACTTAGCCAAATATCTGCTCTTATTTGTCGCTGGGAGCTGCCGTAATCTAGTTCTTTATTTTACCTTTATGTTGTGGCGAAGTACATGTAGCAGTCTACCCTGTCTTTGAATTGTACAGTTTAGTAGTTTAAAAAATTCACATATTTATGCAACTAATTTCCAGAATTCCTTTCATCTGGCAAAACTGAAACGAAACCCACGAAAGAGAGTTCTGCCTCTCTGCCCCCTCCCTACCACACCTGGCGACTACGGTTTTATACCCCGTCTCTATGAATTTGACTACTCTGGGTACTGTATGTGAGTGGAACCGTACAGTATTTGTCTTTTTGTGACTGGCTTGTTTTGCTTCGCATGATTTCTCCATTTGTCAGCATTTCCTTCTCTGAGCGTTTCCTTCTGTTCTGAGAAGGAATCAGAGTTGACATACCTAAGATATAGGGAAGGGTGTTGATGGAATCAATGCAGCTTTGCCAGATGTTATATTATTTCTAGGGAAGAGGAGATCCGGATTTTATATGGAATCTTTATTTCTTAACAGCTTTATTGAGGTATTGACATAAACTGCATTTATTAAAAATGTAAAATATATTTTCGTATATGTGCACAATGGGAGCATCACCAGAGTCGTGATAATGAATAATCCACAGGCCCTGTAGTTTCCCTTAGCCCCTTTTCATGTTCTGTCTCTCCAAGCTTTACCCAACTTGCCATCCCCAGGTGGACACTCTAGTTTGCATTTTCTAGAATTTTATATAAAGGGAATCCTACAGTTACTCTTGTAAGCTGTTTTCACTAAATGCATATATGTATTTTTAGTATCATCCATGTCGTGTATGCAAAAGCATGGAATCAAGTAACAAGCAGGGCTCCGGGTTATGTTTTAGAGCTGCATTGTCTGTCAGCAACAACGGTGCTAGTCACCGAGTGAAAGTTGTTTAGAGTGGGAAAGTGAAGTTTAAATAAAGTAAATTTAAGTTTGGTTTCGTATGAATTCATTATCAATAAAAGATTTTGAACCATCTGAACCACCTTTCTAGAAAATTCGTGTTTGACCTCTTTTTTAATAGTAGTGTTTTTAAGCTGTCTTTGTATCATAAAAATTCTTAGGACGTTTTTTAAAAATATTTTTTATTGTGTAAAATACACAAAGTTTACTATCTTGTTATTTTTAAGTGTTCGGTTTTGTGTTCTATTAGGTTCTCCAGAGAAACAACCGTCAGGGTGTGTGTGTAGAGGGAGGGGGGGATATGTGTTCTAAAGAATTAGCTAAAGCCTCTGTGATGGCCTGACCAGTGGAAAATCTGCAGAGTAGGCCAACAGGCTGGGGACCAAGGCAGTGGTGTAGTTCAGGCCCGAAGGCGGTCTGCTGGTAGGATTTCTTCTTGCTTGGGGTCACCTTTTATCGTGTAATCTTCAAACCAGGTGGCTCATTGAGAAATTTGAAATTTAGAAAGGACGGCAACAAAGCACTATAGAATAGGAAATGAAAAGAAAACAGTGTGAGAGTGAGACATGGAAAACAATTCCCGATTCCACGCTCTGATTGTATTGTTCAAATCTCAACATGCACAAAATATTTAATGAAAAAATTATCTAAATTTACATTTACATTTAACACTTTGTTTCATGAATCACTAAATTCTACACCTGAAAACAGTTTTACCATATATGTTAACTAACTAGAATTTAAACAAATTGAAATTAAAACAAACTTTGTTTCATAAAGCTCATGACAGTCAAAATTTTAAGATTTGGGTGATTGAGAAGATATTATTTAAGATAGCTAAATGAGCCTAGTTTTAGATAATTGTAGACGTGCATGTTCTAAATTCTTAGTAAGAAGTCAAAGACTAGAACAAAATATGAGCAGACAGGGAATTTGTTTTCTGTTCCAGCACGTAAGAAGCTGAAAGTTGCCATTCCAACCTGACAGGTAAAAAGTTGAAAACAATGGAAAATCAACAACTCTTCTTGGGTCTCTAAGAGAAGTGAGGTGGTAAGACAAACTGCTTACCCCAAATTAGTCCAACAGGGGAACAGAGAATGAAGGAAACCCAGGAGCCGACCCTCGTCCATGAACCCCAGTGCTGTGGTAGGAGAACCTAAATCATCACACTTGTGGGAATTTTCCTCACAATGAATATCAGAGAAAAACACTCGTGTGGGAGAGGGACAAAGGAACGGATTTGAAACCATCAGAACATTCCATTCTTAACAAGGACTGCTCTCAGAATCAGGTGGAGATTTTTCAGAGCCTGGGAAATACCCAAATCCAGGCCACTCTACCCATCTTGTCCCACGTTCACGGGGGTGCTGGAACTGGGAGAAGTATATGAAATTCATAGCCCAGAAGCAGAAGCTCACTGAAAGACAGACCTAACTGTAGTCCTGTAGTATGCTTCCTCTCATACCTTACCACCGGTTACCACCACATTGCAAAAGGTCTCTTTATAGCAGTTTATTTTACCAGGGCATCATGTCCAAGTATTAAGAAAAAATCACAACACATACTAAAAGGCTAAAAACAAAATTTGAAGAAACAGAGCAAGCATCAGAACCAGACTCACACAAGGCAGGGATGTTGGAATTATCAGCCCAGGAATTTAAAACAACTATCATTAAGATGATAAGGGCTCTGATGGTTAAAGCAGACAGCATGCCAGAACAGATTGGTAATGTAAGCAAAGAGATTGAAATTCTAAGGGAAAAAAAGTAAAAACATCAAAAACACTAACAAAAATGAAAAATGCCTTTGATGGACTTATTGGTAGACTAGACGTGGCTCAGAAAAGAATCTCGAGCTTGTGGGTATTTCAATAGAAATGGTCAACACTGAAAGGCAAACATACAGAAAATACTAAAAAAAAAAAAAAATAGAATATCCAAACACTAGGGAACAACTGAAAAAGTGTAACATGAATAATGGCAATACCAGAAGGAAATGAAAGAGAAAGGAACAGAAGAAAGGTTTGAAATGATAGTGCCTGAGAATTTCCCTCAAATTTACCCAAATTTAAACGTTCAGGTACCGATCCAGGAAGCTCAGAGAACACGAAGCAGGAAAGATGTTAAAAGGAAAAAAACAAAAACAAACAAACAACAACAACAACAACAAAAAACTACACCTAGGCATATCATTTTCAAACTATAGAAAATCAGAGGTGGGAAAAAAGAAAAAAAAAACCCTGACAGAAGTCAAAGGAAGGAAACACGTCACCTCTAGAAGAGCAAAGATAATAATGATACCCAACTTTTCAGAAACCATGCAAGCAAGAACAGTGGAGGGCAATACTTAAAATGTAGAGAGAAAAACTCCACCAACCTGGAATTCTATACCCTACGAAATTATCCTTTCAAAAGTGAAGGAGAAATAAAACATTTCTCAGAAAAACAAGAATGGAGAGAATTTGTTGCTAGTAGACCTGCCTTGCAAGAAATGTAAAATAATAATAAGTTTTTAGAGAAAAGGAAAATGACATAGCTCAGAAGCTCAGACCTACAAAGAAAGAAAGAGCATCAGAAAAGGAATAAGTGAAAGTAAAATAAGAACTTATTTGTCTTATTCTTCACTGATCTAACAGATTAGTTGGTCAAAAAATAATAGCAACAATGTACTTGAGTATGTATGTGTATGAATATGTGTGTGTGTGTGAAATAAATAACAGCAACGATACAGAGGAATTAGTATTATTTTGTTATACTAAGGTACACACACTACCTGTGAAATGGTAGTGTTATTTGAAAGTGGACTTGGATTTGCTGTAGATATATACTGTCACCTGTATGGCAACCACTAAACAAAGTAAATAAAAAAGTGTAACTGTTATGTTAAAAAAAAAAAAAAAAGGAGAGAAAATGGAGTCCATAAAATGCTCAGTTAAAACCACAAAGGGGAGAGAAAGGATGAAAAAATAGGAGGACAAAAATAGGAACAAATTACAAGGGCAACAAATAGAGAACAATAACCAATGTGGTAGATTGGTAGATTAGTAATCCAACTATATCATTAATGACTTTGAATATCTAAATGCGATCTAAAGGAAGATTGTTAGAGTGGATCAAAACACAAGACCAACTATGTGTCGTCTATAAGAAACCCACTTTAAATATAAAGACATATCTAGACAGATTAAAAGTAAAAGGATGAGAAAAATATACGATGTAAACACTAAAAGAAGCAGGAGTAGCTATATTACTTTTAGACAGGGCAGGCTTCCATGACTGGAGGGCACACACTGCTTTGGCAGGGAATGACATGTGACAAGTTGCTCTCATTTTCAGATAGGTTTCAGATTCTTAAATGAGAGAAAATTAATCAAAGAAAACATGATTTAGAATGGACTCAGGAGGCCAGCAGGGGCCTCCCAGCACTAGTTGTCAATTGCAGACCCAAGGGGAAGAATAAAGGTGGACACTGCAAGTCCGTTCTACTTTACTATTCCATCAGGAGGAAGAAACATTTCTTTCTCCACCCACCCCTGGAACAGCCCAGCCAATGAGAAGCCAGTATAATTACAACTCCCAGTTGACTCCAGTGGACCTTCACTTTGTAACAGCCCCACCCACTCCCTTCCTCTATAAAAGAGAGATTTTCGCCTTTGTTCTCCAGACTTGCCCATGACTTCACCAAAGTTTGCTTGTACCAGGTTACAATTCTGAGCTGTTCTCGAATAAACCCATCTTTTGCTTGCAAAATAACCGGCCGTTTTATTTTTAAAGCTAAGAAATGGAAAATATCTAAGATATGAAGTATTAAATATTATCTCAATAAAAGTGTTGCTTGCTAGTTCGAACACAGTTACTGATTTATCCAAGCCAGATATATATCCCTCCTCCAACTCCCCATCCTGCCCTGTCTAGGGTCTTTTCTTTCTTGTCCCTGAGCTAGCATATTGAAGGTCATAAAACAGCCTCCAAAACTTCAGTCAACATGTATTTGACAAGCAACAAGGTAAATGGAGAGCTATTAGTGGATGTTGAGTGTTATTACGGAGTAAAAAAGAAAACCACAGGCCCTAAATGTTCTCATTCAGGCTGAGTCCCCAAACTGGGGCTTAATACCTAATCTAATTGCAATTTCCACCTCCCCCAGATTTGTAGTCTTAACCAGTCAGGAATTTTCTGAAAAGCACCAATGAAGTAAGCTGTCACATGGGCCCTCTCCATCCCCTAAAGGAACATGAGGTCATCTGCATGCTTTCCCTTGCCTTGCCCAGAACAATTCTCTTGCCAACTTCCTTGCCCCAACCTTCTCCCTATAAAATCTTCCATTTTGTACAACTCCTCAGAGCTCTCCTCTATTTGCTAAATGGGATTGATAAGGGGTTTAATAAAGCCAATTAGATCTTCAAAATTACTTGGTTGAATTTTATTTTTTTAACAATACTATGGTATGTCCCTTTGGTTGTGTGGCCTTTGGGAACTTCTGTGCTTCTTAGAGTCTGTAATAACAGATCTCTCTTTCTGGCATTTGTTCAACACTGCACTCGGAGAAAATCTGGGTATACCTCTTTAAGAGTCAGCGACCCCACGCCACATCATAGGAACCTAGGAACTCCATTGCCCAGTGCACCCCATGCTGTCCCCTGGCCTCCATCGCCGAAGTCAGGAAGGACCTGGCTCCCAAATACGGCGGGTAGCCCCCGGAGAACTACACATTACCCAGAAGGCTCTGCGGCAAGCCCGGGTGGGAGCTAAGCCAATGAAAGCGCAGCACGGAGCCCTTCTCCCGCGGGTGCGCGTGTGAGGCGGGACTTCCGGCGGCGTCCTCGTGGTGTTGGGCGTCTTCGCGTTCTTGGGCGGTTTGGCTGATGTACGGTTTGGGGAACCCTGGGTTAGTTGGAAGTGGACGGAAAATTTCAGAAGAGGCGTCGTCCCGGCCGCGGAGGCGGTTGCGAGGCGCCCTCGTCCCCGCCCGGTCGCCCGCCGCTCCCCGCCCCGCTCTTCCCAGGCGTCGTTGGCGGAGGCCGCGCCGATGAAGCCGGCTCAGGTGGGTGCTGCGACCCCCGGACCCTCAGCCGCCCTCCCCCAGCCCCGAGCCCTGCAGCCGGGATGGGGGGGCGCCCGCTCAGCTCCTTACAGCCGGGCCGGCGGGGCGGGGGCGGAGGGCGCCCCGGCGTGGAGTCCTGGCTCCACCCGTACGGTGGGGCGCGGCCGGGGGCTGTCCCGGTAGGTGCTCCTGAGTCGGGACCAGGGGCGGGGGGACCGGGACTCCTGTGTGTGCGGGGAACAGAGGGCTAGGCGGAGTGTCGCCTGCAGCGGCGGCGTGGGCAGCCGGGGTCCGCGGAAGGTCGCAAGAGGTCGGGGATGGGAGGGCTGTGGCGGTGACTTACAAAAAAATATGTATTTGTTCCATCAGATGACCAGAATATATTTCTCATATATATCTGGACTCAGTCCATATTTCTTGACTCACAGCTTACAAAAACTTTGAAATTTCCTAAGTGTTGGCAGTAATAAAGTTGTCTTTTGCTCTATGAATGAGGTGACTTGGAAGCACCTAAGCTGGTTGCGGGGAGGTGGGGGGTGGGGGAGACCAACCATGTGATTAGACAGTTGGAAATTTTAGTTCCTCCCCTCCCATTTCGCCCCACCTTGGGGGGAGGGAGATGGGCTGGAGGTTGAACCAATAGCCAACAGCTAGTGATTTAATCTACTCTGCTTTGTAATGCAGCCTAAGGACAGGGTTCAGAGAGCTTCCAGGTTGGTGAACACGGATATTTGAGGAGAGCGGTGCACCTGGAGAGAGCATGGACACTCTGCGCCCTGTCTTCATAGCAGGCCATATGCATCAGGGCTCCGTCTGGCTATCCTGAGGTATATCCTTTTTATAATGAACTGGTAATCTAGCAAGAAAAATGGTTTTTTTGGTGGTTGTTTTTTTTTTTTTTAAGTTTTGTGAGCCATTCCAGCAGATCAGTTAAACCTATGGAGGGGGTCTTAAGAACCTCTGATTTTTAACCAGTCAGTGAGAATCACAAGTAACAGCCTGGCTTGCAAATGGCATCCGAAATGGCGGGGGGGGGGGGGGGGGCGGGGGCGGGGGGGGGCGGTGATGGTGGGGGGTGCACTCGTTTAGGACTGAACCCTTAACCTGTGAATCTGATGCTATTTCCTGATAGTATCAGAATTGAATTGACTGCTTGGACATCTTGCTGGCTTTTAAGAATTGCTTCGTGTTGGGGCACCCAGGTGGCACAGTCGGTTAAACATCTGACTCTTGGTTTCGGCTCAGGTGGTGATCTCAGAGTCATGAGATCAAGTCCTGCCTCAGGATATGCACTCAGCACAGAGTCTGCTTAAGATTCTCTCTGTCTCCCTCTGCTCTTCACCACCCTCCCCCCCGCCGCTGCCAAAATAATAATTTCTTTTTTTTTCTTTTAAATTGCTTGGTATTGTGTAAGGAACCTCAGGGAACCCTTCCCCCCCAACACACACACACACACACACACACACACACACACACACACTTCTTGGAATTGGTTCCAGGGACCTAATTGAGGTTATTGAATGATGAATAGGAAATGGAGGCAGGGAGACCCATGAGGAGGACACTGCAATAGATCCAGGAGAATTTGTGGTAGGGCTAGAACGGAGTGGCACTAGAGGAGAGCTGTGATAAGAGTTTGGATAGATCATATAGAGTCGACAAGATTTCCTGCTGCATCCAGTATGTCTGTGAGTAAAAGGACAGAGGTGAAAGACCATCTGAAGTTTGTTGTTGTTTTTATAGAGGTGGGGAAGGGCAGAGGGAGGGGGAGAGAGAATCTTAAGCAGGCTTTATGCCCAGCATGGAGCCTGACTTGGGGCTCAATCCCAGGACCCTGAAATCATGACCTGAGCCAAAATCAGGAGTTGGACAGTTAACTGATTGAGCCACCCAGGCACCCCTAAAGAAGGAGACTCTTAAGATTGTTCTTTCAGATGGGCTCTGCAGTGAGGTTTGGAAGGCCTGAGACCAGAGAGCCGGGCACAGGTGGGCACGTATCCCTGATGCTTTTTCAGAGAGGAGCCGTCCTGCTGTAGGCTGAATTCTGGCCTGTGTACGTAGAAAGGGAGGTTCAGGTGAAGTAAGGCGCTGGCCTGACACGGAGACTGAGGCGTGAGTTGCTATAGCTTCTGCGCCTTGTAGGCTAAGCAGACCTTCAAGACCACTCCCTATGGAACAAGGCAGAGGTCAGCGGGGTTCGTGAAGCAGCTGGGTCCCTGACCAGGGCACTGCTGCCTCACCTCCCATCCACTGTCCGGTCAAGGGCTTCCCGCATGCTGTCTTCAGTGGATTATAGTACAAGGACTAGTAGTGCTCAGTGCCTCCCTTTGAACACTGATAAAGTAACCACTCTCCAGATACGTACACATAGACAGGCAATTAGAAACAAACGCACTGAAGTACTTAAATTTATCCAAATACTTAATGATTGGTTTAAATGTTAACTTACCTTTAAGTATTGGCTTGTGATGTAAGTTTTGTGTATCACATCTGCTTAAACCCTTAAAAAGTGGGAGAAATACAGTCAAATTTTTAAAAACTCTACCACTTCACTTCCACTGAAAACAGGCAAAACCATTGATGCTGTGGCCAGCGACAGCTGGTACATGGTGTGTACTTCGTAGGTGTGGCATCAGTATCAGCCCCGAGGTGCAAACGTCTTCTCGTTTTATGGAATAAGGACACTGACACACAGGAACGTTGTCTTTGCAGAGTCACACAGCTAGCAGAGGCAGCATTGAGGCCTGAGGAGCTCAGTTTGGACCGTGGTTCAGCTCAGCTTATAGGATCCTACCATGGTTCCCATTTCTCATGGCTTCCCTCCTTCCACAAGGTCCCATGATGCTTCTAGATCCTGCACCAATGAGTAGAGGATGTCCCAGGCTCTCACCAACCCTGATTGTCACCTGAGTGGTTTAGGCGACTCAATATAGGAAATGGTGATGTTCTGAGAATCTTCATCTATTCTTCTCTCTCTTTCAGGACTGATGATCCTGTGTTTCCACAAAGCCCAGGGTCCCAAACTCAATCTGGGTTCCATGGATCAGTTCCGTTGCTGACAGCCAACTGGATAAGATGTAATATGCATCCTGGGCACAGATCCAGAGTGTTCAAATGCCTGCAGGTGAGACTTAGCTGGGGTTGTTTAGGAAGCTTCCCATTCCTATTATACGTGATGGGGTAGGGAGTGTGGTGGCGAGGTGGTGGGGTGAGAGGTCAGGGCACACAGAGATCAGGCTTCAAATGACAGCCCTAGGTTCTAGGCCTCTAATCTGAGGACAGCAGGGCCTAGGGAAGGTTTGGAGCTGAGTAGCGAGGTGGACTGATCCAGATTGTAGCAGATTCCCATGGCTACAGAGTGGAGGGTAGACCGGGTTAGACAGACACTCCAAGTGACTGTTGGTGGTGGTCAGACAGGAGGGAGGTGGGGCTGCCTTCTGGATGCGTTCTGCACAGAGTTGCCCACGTTTTCTGATGTGGAGAGAGAGGGAGCTGGGAGATGTGGAAACGGGGAATGAGGAACAGGCCCATGGCTTTGGGCCTTGTTTGGAAGAATGGATATTCCATCAATTTGGATGTGGGAAGTCAGTGGTAGAAGGGGTTTTTCAGAGGAAATCTGAAGAATCCGTTCTTGGCTACGTCAGAAATGTTCCAGAGACTTTTGAGTGGATGTGTCCAGTTAGCTGGCTGTTGGACCCAAAGATTTGGAGTTTAGTGTTCAGTGGGAGACAACCACACACAATATAGTACTTGGCCTGTGGACCCCAGTAAAGCTGTGGGTCTGATTTCAGAGGAGGCATCTTTATATTATGGTGGTAGCACCACTAGGGACAAGGTAAGGGAAGGAGGGGGCTAAATCTGTGTCTCAGTTGGGCGCCTGGATGGTGGTGTTGCGGGGCTGTGCATGTGAGGTGAAGGGGGGAGGTCGTAAAGCCTTCTCAGTGGACAGAAGATGGATGCTGAGGTGCCTCCACAATGAAGACCAGATACCAGAGCAGGACAGGGCCTATTACCCCTCAGTGGACGCAGCAGGGTTTCCTGGTGACCCTTGTTGGGATCCTTTCATTCACGTTGGTAGCGTAGTTGAGGCAAATGGCATCAGCCAGAAGCATTGCTAGTCTGGGGCTTTGAATGAGGGGTCAGGTGGTGAGAGAAGGTCAGGGTTGCTTATGAGATCGTCAGATCCCCACACAGGTCCCTGCAGATGAGCTAAAGCAGGAAACAGAGTTAGGTGGAGATACTGAAACTGAGAGCTGTTCTTTGGTGCCCGGGGACTTTGGTTCTGGTGGAGGACTGGGGCAGACGATGCGGGTTGCCTTGGCAGTGTACCGCTGGGGCTGAGTGCGCAGACCGGCACGTTAGAAGGCCAAAGCAGTGCCTCCGGTGTGGGCCTGGGGGTTTCAGTGCCATTGCCTTGCCCGTCCATGGTCGGGCGCCTCTCTCTCTGTGCTTGGAACCTCTGCGCCCCAGGCCTCTCCATTCCTCTTTTTAACATACTTTGGGGCCTGCCTGTGCCAGGAACTTCAGGCACTGATCTGGTCACCACTTGTAGGGAACACTGGATTGTTTGTTTTTTTAAAGACCTTCCTCTGAAGCTGTTGTAAATTTAGAACGTGGGATGTCGCTGTGAGGTGGGTCACTCTGGGTGGGTGCTGGCTACTCCCTTTCCCCGTCTTTCCCCAAGGACTGGCCTCTTCCAGGCCCAGGTAGTTGCTCACATTGAGCAATAGGAGGACCCCGGGTACCTGACAGGGTGGACATTACTTCTGCAACATCAGGAGAGGCTCAAAAGAATGTGGCCCTCACAGGGAACATCTGTCCTGTGTCCACCATCGTGTGATGCCTGGGACAGTGGCCACACCTCATTTTTACATTTTCTTTCCCATTAATATTTCCACTCTGACTTTGGGCTCTCATCTTTTCCCTTCCACTGCTTCCTTGGAGGGCTGCACATATTCTTAAATAGTCTCTGAACACCAGCTGCTGTGTTGCAATCACCCATTTCTGCATCTGGACCCAGTCTTGTGTCAGTGCTCACCAGGCACCAGCAGCTCTGGCCTTGTTGACAGTCATTTGCAGAGGAGCTAGTTGGGGAGCCCACCTCTCCTCCCTGCACTTCCCCGTCCCTCGTGGCCTTCCCCAGAGTCAGGGCTTTCCCATCCTGGGAGCTTGCAGAGCTCTGCAGAGCACACCCTCCTCTCACTGTCCTCAGTCCCCCTCACCCGTCAGCAGTCCCGCGGCCTCGTCCGTGCGTGTGTCCGACACACACTCCCGATGGGGCCGCCTCCTCCCAACAGAGTCAGCAGGCACTTTACCGGCATTTCTCTGCTTCCAGGTTGCTGGCATGGAGCCCGGGACGAGGAGGACCCTTCAGAGCAAGGTGTTTCTGTAGGAGGGTCACAGGTCAGGACTCCAAAGCCAGCCCCATGCATCCAGAAGTCCCAGCCCTGGGAGACGTGGAGCTTGCTCTTGAAAGACCTTTTGCACTTGGCTGAGCATGGTGAGCACACCCTGAGCGAGGCCTGCACACTTGTGGGGGAAAGCATGTCTGGCACCAAAAGCATCAAATTAGAGAGAATCCTTCCAGAAGTGATGAGGGGAGGCCTTCATTTGGACCACATAGCTTATATGGCAGAGAAGACCTTGGCATGGAGGGAGGCCGTGGAGAGGACTTCACAGTCTTTCTCCCCCCTTCCCAGCCACTCACAGTGGGTGGAAACCACACAGGGACACCAAGTTGGACAAAATGGTGGTAAGTGCAGCGGGTGTGGGAAAGCCTTCAGCCACAGGACATGCTTGTAGAGTCCCAGAAAGTCCACACTGCAGAAGGGTCTTAAGAGTGTAGCGAAAGTGGAACATTTTTTAGGTACAACTCTAAGGGTTTTTAAGTGCAGCCAGTGTGGGAAAATCTTTAGGTACCACTCCACACTTACCAGCTACAAGGAAGTATGTTCATAGTGTAGAAAGTGCAGTGACTGCAGGAAGTCTTTCACACAGAACTCCAGTCTCCTTACACAGCAGAGAAGTTGCACTGGAGAAAGGCCTTATTTGTGTCATGAATGTGGGAAGACCTTCCTCAGAAAGTCCCACCTCCTTCAGCGTCAGAGACTGTGGGGAATTCTTTACACAAAAAGCTGGACTTAACAACACCAAAGAATACACCAGGCCGAGGTTTTAGGAGTTCAGCATATGGCAAGGCCTTTGTTAGAAAGCCTTGCTTCATTGGTCAGCAGAAAATGTACAGTGGAGGAAACTTCACAAGTGCAGCTAACATGGGGAGGTATTTAGGTACAAACCAATCTCATTAAGCATCAGAGAATTCACGCTGGGTAAAGGCATCATGCGTGCAGGGAATGTGGGAAATTCTTTAGCCAAGACTGCCACCTCATTCGGTACCTCCCACGTTTTTCAGCATTTGGGAACAAACGACCTCGTGAATAGAGCAGATGGGGAAAGATTTCAGCCGAAAGTGTGTTCTAAATTAGCACTGGAAAAAAAACTAATATATAGTTTCATTTTCAAAGTTGTGATAAAATACACATCACATGAAATTTACCATCTTGTTTTTAAGGGTACAGTTCAGGAATGTTAAGTACATTCACCTTGTACAATGGATATCTCTAACTCTTTTCATCTTGTTAAATTCATTGCCCAACTCGCCATTTTGTCCTTCCCCCGATCCTTTGAAACCACTGTTGTATTTCATATAGCATAGTATCCTCCTCACGGTTCACTCATGCTGTATCTTGTGTGTGAATCTGTCTGAATTTCCTTCTGCTTTAAGGTTGAATAGTATTTCGTTGTATTTGTATGACACATTTTCTGTATCCATTTATTTTATCCATTCATCTGTCCATGGACCATGAGTTGCTTCTACCTGTTTTGACTATTGTGAATAATGCTACTATGGGCACGAGTGTACAAATATTTCTTTAACACCTTACTTTCAAAGAAGATTTCTTCAGCACCTTGCTTTACAGTTATTTTTGCATATATCCCCAAAAAGCGGAATTGCTGAATCCTCTGGTAATATGTTCATTTTTTCTGAGGAACTGTTTTCCATAACGCTGGCACTGTTTTACATTACTGTTGTGTGTGAGGTGTCCAGTTTCTCTTCATCCTTTTCTGTGTCGCAGTGTTCGTAAGCCGCCTTTCCCCATGTGGTAAGTCACTCACTCTTTTCAGATGGGTCTTAGAATCTAAGAAAGAATGTAATACATGGAGTAAGGGGTTGGATATAATCACCAGCTCTACGGTTTTTGTTTGTTTGTTTTTTAAGATTTATTTTAGAGTGAGCATGTCAACCAGACTACCCCCGAGCTGGGAGCCTGGGGCAGGCCGATCCCAGGACCCCAAGGGCATGACCTGAGCAAAAGTCAGATGCTTATCTGACCGCGCCCCTCTAGCTTGTTTCTAACAGAAAAACTCCTACGATTGATTCTGAAGTTTCAGTGTAACATGTACTTGGAAAGCACTAAGAGCATTTTAGGTCCCAGCTGTGGGTGGATGCACTTTGTATCTGAGTAACCATTTGTAGTTTTGGGGAACATGTGAAATCATACGTATGTCTCAGTGCAGACTACATTCCATGGAAATCTGGGTGTGACCCAAGAAGCTGGAGCCCCGCCCCGCCCCGCCCCTTCCTCAAAGCCTGCAGCCATCCCTACCCAGCGCCTTTCTTGGTGGGCCTGGACAATTCCCTGAGGTCAGGAATGGAGACCCTCTTGGACCTCTCTGACTCCGTCAGAACTACATTACCCGGAAGGCAGTGCGCTGTGCGTCACCTTTACTGGGCCAATGGGGACTCGGGGGGAGGTACTTCCGCCCTAAGGTCGGCGACTGGGCGGGCCTTCCGGCGTTGGCCTCCGGCGACATCTTGTAAACTTGGTTCTGTTGCGGTCGGAAGCTTTGGATTGCTGGGCGGGCCTGAGGTAACGGGAAGACAGACGTGCTGCGCCGGCTGCTCTGAGCATCAACGTAGCTGTCGCCGGGGCTAAAGCCTGCGGTGCCACGCTCTTCCCCGCAGCTGCCGTGGCGATTCCAATTCAGGTAAGGGCCGCGTTTCTCTGGGCCCTCACCCCGCTCTTACTCTGCATTAAAATGTAGTGTTTTGGTCTTGGTACGGTCCTATTTACCTTGCTCTTCCACATTTTGAAATAAGACCTGCCTGAAGAGACTTGTACATGATGTACACGTGCAGTTAAGTAACCAGCTGTAAAATTAATACTTGTTACTGTTAACCTTAAAAAATAAAACGGCCAGTTATTTACCACGACAGTTGGGTTTATTTGGGTTTAATTCGGGAATAGCAAGAGTATTGCAGTCCAGGCAGGTTTAGAAAGGGCTGTTGTAAACAAAGCCCGTTGGGGCAAAGCGGGCATTGTAAGTATGGTGGCTTTTCTTTGGCTGGGCTGTTGCAGGGCTAGTAAAGTAGTAGCTCATAGTAGGGTCCACCAGTCTTCTGTTGAGTTCGCGAATGAAAACGTGTGGGAGGGTTGAGAGCTCCTCCTGCCGGCCTGACCACTCCATTCTAATTAACGTTCACACTGGCCAAGTGAAGAAATGGGATATAAATAGGACCCCAGGAGCCAGCTGTGCAAGTGTTTCCACAATTATCCCAGTCTCCAAAGTTAAGCTGTTGTCTTGATAGTTTGTTGCCATGTGTCTTGGAACACTCTATGAAAGGACGGACATCACAGTCACATCACAATAGTATATTGTGGCTTTAACTTTTTACGTCCATTTTTCTGTGCAGTATTCTGTGGTAGGAATACATAAAAGTCTTTATAGGTGGTTGCCCCTGGTTTGCTGCATTTATAAACATTGCTACTATAGCCACATGTTCTGGGATATACAAGCACACAGTTGTCTAGCATATGCATATTAAGGATAGATTTCTATAAGTAGTCAGAGGTTTGAATTTATAATGCCAGACTGGTTTTCAAAATGTTACCAATCTATATCCTGTAGCAGCTTACAGTATTTACTAACTTCTACAGTTTTACTAGCACTGGGCAGTGTCAGGCTTGTAAGGTCAGCCTTAGTGAGTTTTGCTTTAATGATTACCATTACATTTGCATTTTTAAAAAGTGCTTGCTGGAATTCTTGTTTATATAACCAAGACTTCAATTTATTAGGTATTAAAATTTTATTTTAATAATTATGAAGGGTTCAAGAATTTGTGTCATTTTTGCTCAGCTATGTGGCTCATTATTTCATTTTTTATGACAACAGGAGCCCTTTATTGTAATGTAGTGGGATTCTTTACTGTGATGCTTTGATTTGAGAAATCTGTTTTTATTAACTCGTCATATGAGATGCGATTTTTGTCTTCCCATCTAAGCCTGTCCAGCTAGAATTACTTTTTTGTGTGCATCATTGAAAGCGGAGGTCTAAATTTGTTTATAAGCAATTTATAAGTTGCTATTTTAATGCTCCATAGCGGCACTGAAGCATCAAGACCCATGGGTGCCCTACTTTATGAGCTCTAGTTTTTTCACTCTAATTTCTGTGCCAATAGTTTTCCTTACCAGAACAGCTCTATAGTGTTATCTTTTGGAACAATTACTCTTGCATGCTAAAGTGATATCTAATGTTTATTCTTACTTACATTACCTTGTCATTTTTAGAACGTCTAAAGTGTTTTGTTTTTTTTTCCTAAAGTTCTAAAACACTTAATTTGTAGTTCTTTTGTATTTGCGGTAACACCAAGCATGCATCTTCATGATGAAACAGAGATTGTTCCTGCTTTGTTCCCTCTTACTTTCTGGGACCTTCATGTCTTTTCTTATTTGAATATTTCCTCTAAATGGGGCATCCTTTTTAAAAAAGATTTATTAATTTATTTTAGAGAGCATGAAGTGGAGAATCCCAAGCAGTGTCAGGTGGGGCTTGATCTCTCACAGCCTTGAGATCATGACCTGTCCTGAGCTGAAACCAAGAAGAATCAGACGCCTAATGGACTGAGCCACCCAGGTGTGCCTGGGCATCCTTTAATAACATGCATAATGTAAACGTTTTGGCTTTGGTTGCCTTGAATCTTTTGGTAGCTTTGGGTTTGGGTTTTCTGGCTCCAGTTTGTTATGAAATCTAGGTGTGTGTTCTTTTCTCCACATTGTTTTGGGTACTCTTTCTCTTATGAATATTGTCACAAGATTGTTCGTTCTTTCTCATTAGTCTCCTTTACGTATATTCTTTGTTTGGCTTTTTTTTTTTTTTTTTTTTTTTTTTTTTTTTTTTTTAAAGATTCTTTTTGTCTAAAGATGCACAGTTTTCCTAAATTGTGATTTAGGTTTATTAAAATTACTGTACTTCAATTAACATTTTCACTTTCTGATCCAATCTTTGTGCCATGTTACTAGTTTTATGTTTTCAAACGCACACTTAATGTTACCATAAATTTTTATACAGTACACCCACAAAATTTTTGCTTTTTAAGTGGTTTTACTCTTACTTGCCTGTGGTACTATTGTAGGAGAACATGATGATAGGATATCTCAAGTAAGATGTTTTGCTTAGAAAGGCAGACATTCAATCCTTGTAAGGATAGAAAGTAATGCTTCAAAGTATTTTATATAATGAGGATGGAACAGAGGTTAAGCCCTAGCTGGTTTCCTTTCTCTTAAGTTGAAACAGCCAGACATTCAGTTGCCCTAAGCACCTTTATTACTGGCAGGCCAGCAACAACCTCTTTAGCAGAGATTCATTTTGAAGGCAAAATCGAAGTAAACTAGGAGTTTGGTTTAGTTCTGTAGCACAGGAGAAAATATATTTGCAATATCTTTCTGAACATTTATTGATAAACTTGAAAAAGAAGTAATAAGGCGTCACATACCTAACCCGCTATTAGGACCAACTACAAGGTATAGGAAGAGAAGAATGTATTTTTGGCAGGAAGAATCTATTTTTGGCATAGGAAGAATCAGAATAATAAGGAATAAAATGGAAGGGTCAGAAAGCACATCCACACATAAACCTGGACATAATTTATCTCTTATTCTTGTTGCCCTAAGGGATGTTACTCAAACACAGCACAACCCTGACAGGCTCTGTGCTCCTTTTCTCCACTTCCAGAAAGACATTCCTGAGGATGCACACATGCTTTGGGCATAACTGTAATGCTTTCAACTTTCTTGTATAATGCAGTCTTTGTCTCCTTCAGCTTTATGTGAAATTATTTAAGTGTTTCACCTTGTATCCCTGATGGGAATTAAACTAACATGGCCCTGCTCTTCCTGCAGGTTCTGCTTTCAGCAGAAGCACTTATGGACCCTGCACCGGTGAGTGTCAGGTGTCCTGGAACTCTTTCGCTGCCACTTTTCTTCCTGTCCTTGGTGTCTAGAGACTCTAGATAAGACCCTAAGCCCAGGTCAGAGGTTATATGGAGAGAGATTTCCCCTTTGGCAAGCAACAGGGTGAGGTGTGAAAGGTTGTCTTAGGTATCAGTATGTACAAAGCCTTGGGCTTGGAGGTCAGACTGACATGAGAGTGTTTAGGGGAACATTCTAGGTCTCATAGGTCTCTGTTATGTCTGTTGAGAACAGAGGGCAAGGAGCTGAGTCAGGGTTGTGTTCTGACAGTGATGGTAGCAGCCACAGAATTCTGACGCAGAGGAGAAAACCAAAGCTGGCTCAGGTCTTCAGAAGCTGCCCTTGGTGATAGAGTACACCACAGACTGGGGGAGAGAGAGACAAGGAGATCATTAGCGAGGGTAGTACAGTGGTCTAGGTCAGTATTGGTAGCTGGGCTAAAGTGGTAAACGTGGAGGTGGGAGAAATATTTGGCTTCTGGATTTGCCTTTTTGGATTTTTTGTTTTTAACTTTGTAGAAGCAGGAGGGGGAGAAGCAGGCTCCCTTGCTGAGCAGGGAGCCCAGTCTCAGGACCCTGAGATCATGACCTGAGCTGAAGGCCAACACTTAACTAAGCCACCGAGACGCCTCTGGATTTGTTAATTTGAGAGAGAGCACACGAGGGGGGATCAAAGGGAGCAATCCTGGGACTCCTGGATCATGACCTGAAGGCAGTGGCCTAACCAGCTGAGTCAGCCACGTGCCCATGGATTCATTTTTAAAGTAGGGCCGACCAGGTCACAGTGACTCTGGTTTTTGTAGGAATACGTTTCGGTGAGAATATCAAGGAATTAGGTTTTGGCCATGTTGAGTCTCCCAAATACAGGTGACAAAGGGACAGCTGGTCATGCAGTTCTCGAGACATCCACACTGTGGAATCTGGTATGTATCAAGATAGAACTCTGGATCTGATATAGGAGGAGGCATGTTCAGGTTACAGTGGTACTGCTACTGGGCAAGGGAGGAGAGGTGTGGAGAGTGGATGGCACAAAGATGGACAAGACAGAGGAGCAGCAATGTAGAGGGATGTATGGGGAGGGGAAAGTCCAACAGTAGCCAGATTTTCGTGGGAGTGAACACAAAAAACAGCAATAATGGATGTGAGTTGGTAAAGTCAGACTGTTACTTATCACCCTTCTGTGCACTCATACCCAGCCAGGCTTTTGTGATGGTTCTGTCAGGAGGTCATAAGATCAACTTACAAAAGTGTGTTCCTGGGAGGGAGATTATACCTGGTGAAGTGGCAAAGAGACAAAATGTACAACAGAGAGGCACAGTGTGACCAAGGGTATTTAGATCTGCATGTGGTCTAAGCCAGGAACAAGGTCAGGTGGAGAAGAAGCTCCTTCTGCACAGGACCAGAGGCTATTTATTATCACACTTGGCAGCAAGCACTTCCTAGATGCCACACACAGACAAAAGTCAGTCTTATGGGCTAAGTAGTGGTGGGGATCAGATGTATGACGGAGGTATGGGTCCCATGGGTAGGAGTTTGAGAGAAGGTTAAGGGCCAACACAATCCTGGGGACTCTCCGCTATCTTGCAGGAAAGGGATGGGGGGTCCTGCATCTCAGGCCCAGAGTTCAGAAGGCTCTAATCTGACCACTTGCCCATTTGTTGAAACTGGGTACCACTGCTTAAGCCAGAGAGCTAGGGAAGATAATGAGCAGGGAAGGGAGCGAATGAATGTGAGCTGGGTTTGGGGTAGGTATGGGGTCCTGCAGAGAGAGGCTGCTTATGGACATAACTGTCCCCATCATCACAGGGTGGTGTGACTTTTGAGGATGTGGCTGTGTACTTTTCCCAGGAGGAATGGAGGCTACTTAACAAGGCTCAGAGACACCTGTACCGTGATGTGATGCTGGAGGTCTTTGCAATTGTCACGTCACTGGGTAAGGCCCTCACACCAACCCCAGTGTCCCAGGCTGGTCTGTCTTTCCTCTTCTTTCTGGGTGCTGAGGCTGGGGTATATATACTACACCTCCTTTCACAAACAGCTCCAACGACCCCAGTTTCTGAAACTCTTTGAGTAAAGGTTTCCAGGATACTTTTTTTGCATCAGATGGTTTTGGGGTTGGTTGCCTTGGACCAGTGCTGCCCACTTAGCTGTCCTGTCTTTTCCCTTAAAGGCTTACATCTTCTCAATTCCCTGTTGTCCAACTGGAGTTGGGAGATGAACATGACTCCAAAAGGGGAGGATGTGATATATAGCTGGGAATCCTGTCTGGAACTTGTCATGTTCCCAGGCTCAACACTGTTTAGTGCCAAGGTCAGAGGCTCCTCCCCTTTCTTGACATTGCCCTTGAGAAGAGACCTAGGAGTATATCTCTCCCCTGTCTTCTACCCTTCATTGGGGTCTCCACTCATCCTTGCTCCTTCTGCTGTGCTCTCCAGCATTGGCCTACACTTAATGCGTCGTGCAGTCTGTATGTGGCCATACCCTTAAAATAGTAGCCCAAACACATTTCCAAAGAAGTGCGTTGTGGACCCAGCCCCTCCTCCCCCGGTATACCCCATCTGTGTGTCTTTTGCATGGTGAGTCCTCCCTGTTTTGTGACACAGCCCTCTCCTTCACACTACCCCCTCCCACCAAGCTCCTTTTTGTCCTGATCCCTTGGTGTTACCCCCTCAAATGTCAGACACCTTTGTGGTGGGGTCAACCTCCTCCTACAGAGCTCCTCACTTCTCTGCTTTCAGGCTGTAGGCATGGAGCAGAGGATGAGGCAGCACCTTCCGAGCAGAGCATTTCTGTAGGAAGGTCACAGATAAACTCTACCCAGAAGGCCTATGCACAGGAGTATGGCATGGCCTCAGAAGGCAGTTTGCGTCCAGCTGAGAACATGGGAACAAACCCTGGCCAGAAACTCTGTGGGACACAGGGCCAAGTGCACCAGCATCAGAAGCAGCACAGTGCAGAGAAACTCCTAAGCAGGAACATGAGGAGCTGTGTAACCCACACATCAAGAAAGCCCCTCCCTGCTAGCTCAGGCCTCCTCCAGCACCAGCTCATTCACAGCCAGTGGACACCACCGAAGGACAGCAGCTGTGCAGAGCAGCCTTTTCACAATGGACAAAAGCACTACAAGTGTAGTGAATGTGGGAAAGGCTTCTGTCGCAAATACAGACTTGCTCAGCATCGGCGAGTCCACACTGGAGAAAGGCCTTATGAGTGCAGTGAGTGTGGGAAAACCTTCAGCTACAAACACATACTTGTTCAGCACCGGAGAGTCCATACTGGAGAAAGGCCTTACGAGTGCAGAGAATGTGGTAAAGCCTTCAGTAACAAACCCACACTTGTTCGGCACCAGCGAATTCACACTGGAGAAAGACCGTATGAATGCAGCCACTGTGGGAAATTCTTTAGCCAGAGCTCCAGCCTTAGTGAACATCAGAGAATTCATACTGGGGCACGGCCTTATAAATGTAGCGAGTGTGGGAAATTCTTCACCTCCAACTCCAACCTAATTAAACACCGGAGAGTACACACAGGAACAAGGCCTTATGAGTGCAGTCAGTGTGGGAAATTCTTTAACCAAAGCCCCAGCCTCATCAAACACCAGAGAATTCATACTGGTGAAAAGCCTTATGAATGCAGTGAATGTGGGAAACTCTTTAGTCAAAGCTCCACTCTTATCAAGCACCAGAGAGTTCACAGTGGAGTAAGGCCTTATAAGTGCAATGAGTGTGGGAAGCTTTTTAGCCAAAGCTTTGGCCTCACTCAACACCAGAGAGTTCATACCGGAGAAAAACCCTGTGAGTGCAGTGAATGTGGAGAATTCTTTAGCCAGAGCACACACCTTACTCAGCACCAGAAAGCTCACACCCCAGAAAAGCCTGAGGAGTGCAGCAACTGTGGCAAAGTCTTCAGCCAAAGGTCTGCTCCGATTGACCACCAGAAACTTCACAGCCCCGCTAGACCTTACAAGTGCACTGAATGTGCGAAAGCCTTCAGCAGGAGGTCTAACCTCATTCGACACCAGAAAGTTCACAGTGGAGGTGAAGATAGCAGGGAATGAACCAGGTGATAAAGGCAACATATTAGAGAAGCCTCACACCAACACCATGTGTCTGAACATGCAGCAGGGCATTAGGGCCACATTTGTCAGTGCAAGTTTCTTTCTGGTGTCCCAACTTGGTATGCATCAGTGGGGATAGATCATATCATGGGGCACAGAGTAGGAGTCACTGTGGTTTAAGACCTCAGTTATTACATTGTGGCCCCAGAGCCTCCTAGGAGACTGTACAGGGCAGCGCTTTTTGTGTCACTAATCTTGTAATCCAGATGTCAGGGTTTTCTGTGTGTCTAGAGGTCTCCCTGAGAAGACAGTGGGAAGAAGTATGCATCTTTTCAATTTCACATTGCAGGCCCCATGTTTGGAAGCCTAGTGTCCCTGAGTCCAGGCTTCAAGGTAGGAACCACATGGAGTACAAAAACAGTGATATAGGCAGTGAGGACACCTAGGCAAAACTTGGGGGTGGTGTTGCCTACACCCACTTTCCAGGCATCATGGCTGGTTTACAGTAAGGTTCTTGCAGAAATTCTGAGGCCCTTCAGAGCTAACTGCTCCTGTGGCCAGAGTTCCCTTGCTCTCACTCAAAGAAGGCTGTGGCAGAGTTGAAAACAGCTAGAAGTCCAGACCTCGGAGGGCAGTGGGTATGTGATTTTTACAGCTCACCCCTTCCTTGGACCTATGCTGGTGGACTCCTGTGGTATTGCTTCCCAGCTAGCACACAGCAGAGCTATCAAACCCAGGGTTCCCCAAAATTCCTAGTTTTCCCCAAGAGAGGTGCAGATTTTTATGTGAAACCATTTCTACATGGCATGCCATAAAAAAGCAACAGCAGCTACTCTAGTAAATTTTAACCATAAGTATTTTCATCTTCTAGTGTCTCTGGTCTGAATTCCCAGGCAAAGGTTATCATATATGGGGATCTTAATGTGGGTACTCCTCTTAAAGTTGCCTTATCAGCATTGACTAGTGGGACTTTTTAACTGAAGAACTGATACACTGTTATTTGTTCATCCGTTCACCTCACAAATAGGTTTTCTGGCTTGTGTTGTGGGCTGTCACAGGTAAGCTTAGTGGGAATGCACGAATCCTCTCAAAATATGTTTTGATATACCCGTACCTCTCTCCCTTGCATAAATATTTGCCAGTTGCACTTGCTCTGAATGCTGATAAAGACAGTGTTGGAGAACTTTGCTAGTGCAATGAAAAAAATAAACCACAATAAATTCATTTGTGCTATTGACTGTGTGTTTAAAGGTTAGCTTTCTCCCTATTAAACTGAGGACTAATCCAACCCTTGTTTCTAAATCTTTCCCAGTTTCCAGTTACAAACATAAAAACAAAACTGCCCACCGCAATGTGCCATAAAATGGTCTATATATTTTCAGCAACTATTGCACAAACAGCAAATATTTAAAAATATTACTATAAAGGATTAACTATCAGTGTAGGCTTCAATCAGGTAACTTCTGACCTCTCCACATTCTAAAGAAAGGTTTAAAGCACTTACTTGCCGTTAAGTCTTGGGAGCTAACCTCTGAGTGCCCTTGGGAACATTCTGCCATCTAATAAATGCCTTTGCTTAACTACTTGGCGCCTCACGTCATCCACGTTTTAGTGTGTGTTCATAATGTGATTTTCGGTTGGTGCGGAGTTTAAGGCCTGTCAACAAGACACAGCTCGCTCACACACACGCGCGAAAACCCTAGAGATTTACATGCCAGCCAGACTTCACAGGTATTGCAGTCACCATTCCCTAATGACCATATCAATCTTCGAGTGCTCTTCTTTCCGTGTAATGAATTATCCTTATTCAAATATTTGAACTAAAATAACACTCCCTGGGGGTTTCTTCAAAGTCCTTATAAATGTGGGTAGTTTTGGCACATGCAACTACACATCTGAGACCAAAACTTTCTCAGGCATTAAAAAAATCCTTCAAACCCATAAGCCTAAAATTCTCCGTTCCATGGGTGGTTTACCTGCACTAAAGGGAAAGAAATTCTCTGGGGGCATAAAAACACACCTGTTCGTGTGGTCAATGTAGGCTGGATAAAGCCGGCATGCACAGGTTCCCCTCGTGTTCACTCAAAGTGGAACACCTAGTTTCCAGTCCAGCAAAATCTCCTCTTCCTGCGATTCCCTGGCTTCTGGCTTTCCTTGTGTTTCACGGTCCTGTGGCTCCCGCTAGCGGTTTAACTTGGCTTTGCCCCTTTTATGCTAAAAGCCTGCACATTTCTTCCTCCGCTTGACTCTCCTAAGCACAGAGGTTCCCCACAAGATGGCGCGCCAAAGGCTGAGAGCCACCCTGGCAGCAAAGAGGGGAGAGGGGGAGGAGCTGCTTGAAGAGCGCGACGTGGGGGCTCGATCTCACCACACCGAGAGCAATACCAAGGGAGGGGATATAAAGCCCAACCAAACCCAGGCGCCCCTAAGCAACTTCGTGGTTATGGTTTTCAGCTTCCCTATTGCCTCGGCTCTTTGGTTTTTCCCCCAGCGCCGCCTTGTCTCCAGAACTAACAGTAACACACGGAAATCCTTACCTTCCAAAGGCAAGTGAGCTTGTGTAGTGGGTGGGGTCACCGGCGTCTGCAACTTCACGGAGACTGAGGGCCCAGTGGACCCCCCGCCTTCTCGGACGAACATCTGCCGCTAAGCCACTCCACTTCCACACGGAGAGCCTGGGACTAGAAAGGGGGTGCAAGCAGACCCTGCTGGGGGTGGGGGAGAGCCGGCCAGGACCCCATGGAATGGGGAGGGGAGAACCTCTGAGGGCGAGATCCCGGCAGATGGCCGAAGACTGACAACCATGAGGGCGAACGAACGCCGCGGAGCGAAGGCGCCACGACGCCCCTGGGGCGGGGACGACCTGGTTGCAGGACCACGAAACACAACCGCAGGACCCTCTTACAGGTCCCCCCCCCCCCCGCACCGCCCGGGGAGCGCGTTGGGCTCCCCCCCACCCAAACGGGCTCCCCCCCACCCAAACGGGCTCCCCCCCACCCAAACGGGCTCCCCCCCACCCAAACGGGCTCCCCCCCACCCATAGACCCTGAGCCTCACCTGCCGGATCCTGATGATCTTGCCTCCATTCCAGCTTCACAGCCATGTACGCCCCAACACCCAGACCTCGTTTACCCAGCAGCTGCCTCAGTGGGTCATGGGAGGCCACCAGCACCTTGTCACAGGGCCTCCTTGAGGACACCGCTGTAACGGGACCTCCTCTTCCAACTTCCGTTTAGGAAACATTCTCCGCAAACGCTCTCACTCCACCACGCCCCCGAGCACGCCCAAAAACCCCACCTCCGGCGCCAGGAGACGAAAGCCACCACCATCCCTCGTCAACCAGGGCCCGGCTGCGGGATCCAGGGCCGGCATGGGACGAGTTTCTACGTAACTGCACCTCAGGCCCATCAGGGACACTCAGCTAGGGGACGCCTGGAGGCAAGGGGGTGGTCACAGCAGTGGCCGCCTCCGGACCGACCGACACCCGCTCCCCCCCCCCGGGTCCTCCTCCATGGCACCCGCGACCGGAGCTAGCATCCCCATGGTTGCTGGCTCCACACTCACCCGCCAGGGGGCCCTCGGGTGAAGGATCTAAAGCGCGCTCCTTCCGAGGACGGGGACCTCGTCTCACCATGGTCTGCGGCCGAGAGTGAGGTAGTTGAGCCCGCAATGCAGTTCCTAGGATCCGAATTCCCCGTCACTCGTGACCACCTCTCCAGAGTCCCAAGAACTACCACCAAAACACAATAGGGGCAGGCATTCAAGTACCATGATCGCCGCCCCGCGGTCGTGTGGCCGCCCTGAGGCGCACACACAAGGGCCTTAAGGGGCTGACCGGGCCGGTGCTTGGTTTAAGACGGTGTGCGCCCCCTCGTGGGAGTCTGCCTACCGGGGCACGTTTCATCGCTGAAAGCTGCTATGCCCGAGACAGAAGCAAGCAACCAAAGGAACCACGTTCGGATTTCTCGCACTTGTAGTGAGCCAGCGTGCCGAGGCGCGGGCGCCCCCTCCCCCGAAGCTGCTCCGCTGGCGGCTCAGAAGCCAGGCATAGAGCGCCAGGAGAACTCGTCGAGGCGGGCGTCCTGCAAGGACGAAAATCAGAACAAGGCCCTGCCCCTGTAAGCGGCGTGCCCACGGGCCAGGACCGGTAGACGCGACCCGACCCGCGTTCCGGCATCACAAGGTGCGGTGGGCGCGCGTCCTTGCCCGCACACATGGTCGCCATCGAGAATGGACGCGGAGGAACCCACAGTGGGCGTGGTAAAAGCGATGCCTTGGAGCTTGGCCCATTAATGGACTGGGGACATACCCGCTACAAGTTGGTTACCAGGACACTTCACGGCCTAAAGACCCCCAAACACAATGGGTGGTGCCCCAGGCACCCACAACACGCACTGTCCTTCAAGGACCCCTACACGTCTCGAGCCACAGCCCCCCAGCCCTGGAGCACTGTCCCGTAACCACGCGCGCACCCCCCCCCGCCTGCAGCGCGGCGCCCCACCGTGCCGACCTCACCCAACACGCCACCAGCCGGTGGAGAGAGCCCAGGACAACATCCGCACAGGAGCCAGCCTCCATTGGGGGGGCTGCACAGTGGGGCGTCTGTTCAGACGTGAGAGAGTGGGCGCTGACGTGGGCGCTGACGGGGAGGAAAGGCACACGGAGATCTGCCCAGCACAGAGGAACGCGCGCTCACAGGCGGAGAAAACCTCAAACGCAATTGCGTTGCCAAGAAAACGTGCAAGTTTCAAGAGCAGACACGGGAACGATCCTGTGAGGCCTAGGGCTACACCCCAGCCTCGCATCCTCGAATTCCCTACGCCGTGGCCCCTGCCGTGGGGCGGCCCGTTGCTCCACTCTGGGACCACGCCCATGAAGCTCCCCCCACGAGGCAGCCCGACCGGTGCTCGCTAGCCCCTTGTCGGGTCGGGGTCAGGAGAGGCCAAGAGCCCCTCACAGCAGGGCAGGGGGTGCTGGAGCCCGACCCCGTGGTACCGGAAAGGAGAGCCGCACTCTGGCTCAGAGCCCCTCGCTCCACCCCGGGGGGCCCTGCCCAGCCCCACCGAGGGGCCAGTGGCCTCACACCGAAAAGAGGCCGTTGCCCACTCGCAACGTTGCAGCCTAAGTGGCTACTCAGCACGAGAGGTGAGCGGAGGTGAGCGGTGGCACGGGCGCCAGGAGGAATGTTCTGACCAAAAGCCTGTCTTCACCTTCATCATGGCTCGCCACACGGGTCGGGAACTCCACGACGCAGATCAGCACACGGGGCACCGCTAGGATCAGGGGACTAGCGGGGATCCACGATACTTGGGGAGCTCATCAGTTTGCCGCTCAAGGCTTTTAAGGCCCAAAGAAAGTCCTCTATATTCATATTCACATAGCCCCTGAAAGTGCAGAACAAGCCCCTTGAAACACCGCCACGCTCTACAGGAGGCTCGAGACGCCACCGTCTGTTCTCTGTCGGGCGAGCCACCCGTCAGGCCTCGGCCACGCACCTAGGCGACATGCGACGCCCACAGGAACGGCGCGCTTCCCCTCGCACACCCGACCACCACCCTTCCAGGGCACTGGTGGCGGGTTCAGAGGGCACTGCGAACGGAGGTACCTGGGGTCCACCTCGAGTGCTCTGATGGTGCCACAGCCGGCCCCGCAAGTGGAACAGAGCGGCAGAATAGCCTCCGCACCTCAGAGAGCCACGTACTAGGTAACCAAGATACGAAGGCAAACGGGTTGCGTCATAGACCCCGGTCGGCCATAACCGTGCGGCAGAGCGGGGCAAGCCACGGTTCCGTACCCGTGCCCGCGCACACAGCCGGCAGGGAGAAGAGCAGTGTCTCTCCCCCCTCGCCACTAATACTCGTCTCCCTGGAGCTGGGTCCGGTGGGCAAGAGCACGCTCACCGCCGCGGCCTGCTCGTGAAGCCCGCAGGGGGAGCCCCACCTCAGAGCCTGCTTCTCCCCGCCTCCTTTTGTGGGCGGAATACGATCAGCAAAGTGCGGAGATTCCAATCTGATATAACGCTTTGCCACGTCGGGTCGCACTGCATGCCCAGGACTCCGTGCCTGTAGCAAGAAACGAGCCCGCCGTCCTCAGGCGCTGAAAGTGGAGACAGCTCCGCAATTAGCCAAGCCTCGCAGCCAAGATTCAGGTGCATAACGCGCAACACGACTTATTGCCAATATCAGTTTCTGAACTCTACCTCCCCACAACTACAGATACCCAGAACCGCACCATCCCTTACCTGATAGCAAAAAATGCCAATTTCGAAGCAAAAAATATATCGCTTCTGGCGAGGGAAGGTATTTGTACATCAGAGGACCTTCCTAGACGCTTCATTTGACCACTAGCCGCCAGGAACAGCCCCATCCCCAAGAACTCCTTGGGCCATCTGGTCGACCCGCGGATAGTAACATAGGTGAGGCAGGGGGTAAGGAGACTTCCCGGCCCCCACGGCCCCCCGCGCAGTCTTCCACACTTCCATTTTGGAACCCACCCCAAGGGCACTACCCCACATTACTGGAGTTAGGCTGTGGGCTCATCCCTTCGACCAACCTCCGCCAGTGCACAAGGTCAGACCCTTTAGAGAGGTGCCAACAAAACGGGATTCACCGTCTAAGCCGGAACGCGAACTGCGCAAAATGCCGAATGAAGGGGATATCGGGGCGCTAGGACCGGACCCCTGCGCATCTGTAACGTCTCACACAGCCCAAAGAACCCATACTCTAGACCTTATTAAAGTGCGGAGTGACTAGGCGCCCACGCTGGACTTGGAAGAGCTGTAGCCCGCGCTCCCAACAACCCGCCTCTGCTAGAGTAGTCCATTCCTCTTAGAGGGAGCAAACCGCCTTCCCCCACGGGCGGTTCCAACCCCGGGACCCCACACAAGGGAAACCCAACAGGAAACACCTTGGGGCACAGGTCTTAGACCCTCCGCGCAAAAGTCCGTACCGGTTTTCCGGCCTCTGGAAAACTCAAAGCCCCGAGCACCACCGAAGCTCACGTTAGAGCGCACACCGCTGAAGGCCGCCCAAGCGGCCAACCGCTCCCATTAACGCTCCGTTAAACTCGAAAGAGCTTAAGGTGAGGAGTCGCCAACCATCTAACCCCACAAGCAATCGCAAGCAGATCACTTTGAGACCCTTGCCCGGGCCTCACGCCGCAAGGTCCATTGTCGGGTTCCACTTTTTGAACACCTCTCAAACACTGACGGCAACAGGCGTGAGGGTAAACCGCCGAGACTCGCCCTCCCCAGCCACCAGCGCTGGCTGGGGCCGGTCCATCCGCGTTTGCTTTTGAAACTTGAAAAAAACTTGTCTCCGACCACCAGACTCCACCAGAACTCGCAGCCAGACCACCTGTGACATGTTAGCGCGGTTTTTCCGCACTTTCGAAAAGGGTATTCACGTCCAGAGCCGCCCGGATACGGGTGCAGAGTACCCCCTTCTGTTGCCCCGCGGCACCAGTCAACGCCCTGCGGGCGGGGAAACGCCAAAAAAGCTCTGGACGGGACGCCCTGAACGGTCTCTCGAGTTCGCCTTTAGTGCATCTAAAACCAGCATCCTATGAATCTGCGCATCCAATCTCCAGCGAATGCATGGGTGGCGACGCGCCGGCGAGAGCGGGAAGATCCCACCAGTGCTGCCGGCCTCCTGGAACTCTGCTTGGCGTACCGCAGCCAAATCCCAGCCCTTGTCGATTTCGCCGGAGCTCCGGAGGGGGAAAAAGTATAAGAGCGGCCACCAGATGGCGCCCGAAAACCGGCGCGAACATCAGCGGGACGGATCTGCATCGCCGGGCGGTGAGGGCGCACTCCCTGCCGCCGGGACGTCCGAGTTCCTCCCGCCCCGCCGCGGACCGCGTTTCTCGCCAGTGAGAAAGTCCGATCACAAACCTCTCAACCACAAACTATAGAATGTGTTTTCGTTTCCTGCCAAAAACGGGACGTTAGCACCTAGTTCCTTCCCACAACTGTAGTCTTAAAGGCATAGTCCCCATTCCTTTTTCTGCTTCGGGACCCCTGCATGTGACAGGCTGCCTGTGGCCCTACAGGGTATGTTGTGCCCCTCATTTCTAGGCATAACTGTATTAGGAAATCTTTTAACGGCATTAGCCTTTCCTGTTCTTACTCAGTTACCTCCATAAATTAAAATACCACGGGCACCATTTTTACACACTTGTAAAACTGGCAAGAGGCTTATTTAGCTTTTCAGAAGATTTACCTTTAGAAACTTGCCAAGGGAAATGCTCTAAACGAAGATTGGAGGAAACTCTCCTTTTCTGTACCAAAGAGAATTCTCTTCTCATTCTGAATTTGCTGTTACATCTATACACGTTCCTCCATTATTTCTTCATATTGGTGAGATGGGTGATTTGGGTCTACTCCAGGGGGACCGCTGTGCAATGGCGACGCTCCTAGAGATACAGGGAGTGTGACAAGTGGGAGATTATGCACGCCTCAGAAGAACCTGTGAGCCCCTATACATACATCCTGGGGACACTGTAGGACAACGGAGGCATGCCGACACCCCTCAACAAGACTACGCACACACATGCATTATGCCATGTCCATGACAGAAAAAGTGTGCGAGAGACGTGAGACACACAACCGGCATGTACAGCTTGCACCAGGGGCTTGTAAGGACAGAGGGAGGTGCTGACCCACCGTAGCAGGTATGAGGACACAAGTGCACAAATACCGCAGGGAGACTTGTGAGACAGACATGGCACAGGGACACCCAAAAGCCTGGTGTGTGGATACACACACACAATGTCCATGGACTGAGCGTGACAAGATAATTTCAACCTGGCTTGGAGAGAACAACCACCCTGCCCCCATCCTAGCCCCGTCCCTGTGGGTTTGATGATGCAGTGATGGTGGTCAGAACCGGGAGCTGGGTGCACACCTTGGCTCAATGTGGAGACTCACACGGTTTGAATACTGAATGTAAACATTCAAGGACACATGATGGGAGCAAATCAGCCCAAGCTGCAGTGGCAGAAAACTTAACTTGGAAATGGCTGCTAAGGAGCCACGGCGGGAAGAGGGCAGGGGACAGGGGTGGAGTAGGGGGAGGTTATAGGCTCTACTGGGGGGCTCAGCATGCACTGAGACAGCTTCGGGGATGGTGGACCAAGGGTGGATTATTAGCCCTTGTTCAGGTGATCTGCATTTTCCCCGGAGGGGTGGGGATAATCAAGCAGCGCGAGGCCACGCCAGGCAAGTCCTAATTCTCTCCTCGTCTCTGGCGTTTCTTACGTTCTTTACTCCTGAGTAGTCAGGTGTTTCTGGGTCTACCTCAGAAGTTTCCTAGGTGTCAGATTACAGCTACCACAAACACAAAAAAACACATAGCTGAGTAAAGTTCCCAGTAAACTCAGGAAAACACACATGGAGAAGAAATCTCATTGCTTAATTTTACGAAAATTTTTGTGGAGTGTTGTAAAGCGCCTGGAACTTACACAGGCAAACCCTTCTGTATGCATACAGCTAGCTATGTGTGGGTTTCACACTTACCACCATAGACTTATTCTCAAGATGCTCTTACCTGTCGGGTGCTTTGAAATTCCTCCTTTGGATCGCCTTTGGGGCTAATTTCAAAGCTGCAAGAAATAATCAGTGTGACTTTTAGTTGAAAAAAAAAGTATTGTCTAGAAAGACATTAAAATCACGTCTTCAATTTGAGCCCTCCTAGGAGCCTTTTAAATGATCACATACATACTTCGTGTTGCGGAGGTTGGCAAGAACCTTTTTTGTGTTTTATCCAATACCATTATTGCACACATCTCTCTCAGTGATAAAGTCTCAAAATTTTCTACAAATTTATAACATTTTTAGGATAGCTTGTGTAGATCTTTTATTCTTTAGGAAAGCGAGTTGCCTTCCGAGGACTCTAACCTCTTCTACTTCCGGAGCGTCCGGGCGGTGGCTGTGCCTGCGCATGTAGCTGAGCCCTGGGGTCCATGAGACGCAGAGAATGGACTCTTGGTTCAAAGCACAGGGTTGGAGCGCCTGGCTGGCTTAGTCGTTAAGCGTCTGCCTTTGGCTCAGGGCGTGATCCCGGCATTCTGGGATAGAGCCCTGCATCAGGCTCCTCCGCTGGGGGCCTGCTTCTTCCTCTCCCACTCCCCCTGCTTGTGTTCCCTCTCTTGCTGGCTGTCTCTCTCTGTCAAATAAATAAAATCTTAAAAAAAAAAAAAAAGCACAGGGTTATTCTTTCTGAGGCAGACAGAATAGGGAAACGCTGGGTAACTGCAGGAGACACAAAACACGGGTAACTGAGTCTGACCCCTGGCAGTGTTTGTGATTATGCGGCAAACCAAACCCTGTGTGATAGCTCCGGTTTCTCAGGGCTAAAGCACCCGGCTGCTGCAAAGCCTACAGCACACATGCGCAGGAAGACCCAGTTCGCTTGCAAATAACCGAGAATGACCCCCCTCCCCTGGGGGCGCTAGAGGACTCCTGTTAGTTCTTGACTACATATGGCGTACCCCCAAGAGAAAAATCAGACTGCGCCCGCGCGTAGGCTGGTCCAGAGCAAGTGTGATGATGTACAGTGTTCTCGGAAGTCCCGCCTGTTCCCAGAACCCTACATGAATTTCCCACCCCTTTATTATAACTGCCCATAAAGACCAGAGCCCCACATGTACCTGGCGACTCAGATCCTGTTTCTGACTGTGCCTGCACTCCCCGACCCCTTCAGGGGTGTACTTTTGCTTTGCAATAAAGCTGCTTCTGCTTTACGGTGACTTTACGGTGACTCATCCTTGAATCCTTTCTCTCAGGGATGTCAAGAACCTGGCACTGACCTTGTGGCTGAGGTCTCAAGGCCCGAGGACGCCCCTTCTCCTGCATCATTTCTAATAATAGAGACCCGGGCCCCAGACGGCTACAAGCGGGAGTCCGGTGCATCCCAGCAGGTGAAGGACGCCCTGGGGATTGTTCCCTCATCATCCAGTTCTCCCGGTCAAGTCTTCATATATATGGGCCACTCAGAGGGGCCTGCTGTGGCCATGCTGCTATGAGTAGGAGTGTCATAAGACCCCTGTCCTTTCTCCACACACCAAGCAGTATGTTCTAGAGCGTGGGACAACATGGATGACATATGGGACATACCCTTGCACAGGGAAGGAGCTGATCATTAAGTGTGGTACATAGACCTGACAACACATGGGTGCAATGAAACAATTCTGCTGCTCTGAACATATCCAGAGTTCCTGAAAGAGAGAAGGGTCAAATCTTGGGGTCTTGGCACAGGTGAGCAAAGGTAATGCTCCCTAGTGTCTGAGGTCTTTGATTCTGGGGAGAGAGAGGAATTCGGACCCTTCTAAGCTCTGCTGATAATGTGGGTGTCGGCGGGGGTGCTATGAACTGTTAGTTGGGCTTCAAATGGAAATGTCACTTGGTCATGTCACTTCTCCCTAAGCCTCAGTATTCTTCAGAGCATAAACGTGGGAGTATGGGCATTTAGGTGTAAGGCATAGAGAAGACAGCAGACAGTAAATAAAAGGTAATACTGTGTTAGAAAACCTCGGGCTGCTGTGTTAAGAATATGGAGATTATGATCTGATGAATGAGGTGGCACAACCCACCGACACGGGTTTGGCAGGTAGCTCCCTCAGCATCAGAGCCCCAAGGTTAGGGAAGTGGAAACCCAGGGTCATTCTGATTGAAGGTATAATTTCAGTACACTCACACAAAGGAAGTCAAGTCACAAGGTTTATTACCCACAAATCCCACAGTGGGGACACTGTGAGTCGGGGCAAGGGCAGCCCTCTGTCCCAGATCACAATGAGCAGGCGACAGAAAGCAGGGTAGTAAGTACTTGTCACTTGTAAGGTGGTTGGGGCAGCAGTCACTAGTTTTTCAGGCTCAAATCTGAGCAGTTATTTTAAAAGATGCCCCAGGAAAAGCACAGCAGGAACTTATGACAGGAATCCTAAGCTCAGGTGCTTAGCTACGTGTCTAGACCGGTTATGAGAGGGGTTGTCGTGCTGTAAAACGCCTGGGCAGCAACTCACAATAGCTGTTTTCTCATTACAGGGCTGAGTTGTGTTTCCCCCAAATTCATACGCTGAAGCCCGCCCCAGTACCTCAGAATGTAAGTGTACTGGGACACAGGGCCCTCAAAGAGGTAATTAAGTTACAATGAGGCCATCAGGATGGGCACTCATCCAATCTAACCAGAGCCTTACAGGTGCTTGAGACACACACAGATACTAGGGTGCGTCTGCACAGAGGGCCGACCATGTGAGGAGTCAGCGAGAGGGTGGCCGACTACAATTCTATGAGAGAGGCCTCGGGGGAAATCGACCTTGCCAGCATCTTGATCTTGGACCTCCAGCCTCCAGAACTAGGAGAAAACAAAGTTGTCCTTTAGGCCACCCAATCTGTGGTATTTTGTCATGACTGCCATAGCAAACTAATATTATTAGGTCATGATCCCAGGGGCTTGGAATGGAGGCCTGCATCAGGCTCCCTGCTCAGTGGGGAGCCTGCTTCTCCCTCTCCCTCTGCCATTCTCTCCACTTGTGCTCTCTGGCTCGCTCTGTCAAATAAATAAAATCTAGATTTTATTTCTTTATTTTAGAAAGAGCACTAGCAGGGGGAGGGGCAAAGGGAGAGAGAGAATCTCAAGTAGACTCCGCACTGAGCATGGAGCCTGACTCAGGGTTCAATCTCATGACTCTGAGATCGTGACGTGAACCAAAATCAAGAGTCAGACGCTTAACCGACTGAGCCACCCAGGTGCCCCTAGCTTTGTTTTTGTTTTTTTAATTCAGCACTTTTTCTTTTTTTAAATTAATTTGAGAGAGAGACAGATAATGAGAGAGCATGAGGAGAGGGAGAAGTAAGCTACCCATCACTCGGGGAGCCTGATGCAGCCTCCATCCCAGGACCCTGGGGTCATGACCTGAGCCGAAGGCAGACACTTAACCGACTGAGCCACCCAGGCACCCCTCGCTTTGGGTTTTCAATAGATGCCCTAAATCAGGTTAAGGAAATTGATTCTGACATCAATTCTCTGACACCAACTACCCAGGGTTAGCATCCGTCTCCATATCTTTAAGGGCTCAGTCCTCCACAAGAAGGCCCCCACTTCAGACATCAGTGGCAAGTCTCAGGGGCCACCTGTACCTCTGACCTATTGGCTATAATTTCAGGGGTTCCTATGATCCCCTCGGGTTCAATAACTTGCTAGAATGACTCATAGGACTCCCTAAAAGTGGTATACCTATGCCCCCAGTTTTGTTGTAAAAACTAGAGCTCTGGAACAGCCAAATGGAAAGGATGCATAGGGCAAGGTGTGGGCGGGTCCTGGGTGTGGAGCTGCTATGACCATTCCCTGGGGAGTCAAGGCACAGCGCTCTCTTACACATCAGTGTGTTCACCAACCAGGAAGCCCCACCACCCCAAGGGGTCCAAGACCCCAGAGTTCTGACTGGGGTCCTGTTATATAGGCATGATTGATTAGATCATGGCCACACGACTGGACTCACTCTCTAGTTCCTCTCCCCTCTCCACAGTCTGTCAGACTCAAAGTTTCAAACTTCTAATCATATGGTTGGTCTTTCCAGTAACCAGTTTCTATCCTGAAGCTTTCTAGAAGCCTACCACTAGTCATCTTGTTAGCATAAAAAGACTCTGATCATTCCAGGAACTACAAGACTTTTAAAGCTCTATGCCAGGAACCTGGGACAAAAAGCAGTTACGGGGGCGCCTGGGTGGCGCAGTCGTTAAGCGTCTGCCTTCGGCTCAGGGCGTGATCCTGGCGTTATGGGGTCGAGCCCCACATTAGGCTCCTCCACTAGGAGCCTGCTTCTTCCTCTCCCGCTCCCCCTGCTTGTGTTCCCTCTCTCGCTGGCTGTCTCTAAAAAATAAATAAATAAATTTTAAAAAAAGCAGTTACGTTCTTTATTATACTACACTTTCTAACTAATATATATTCATTTAATATATATTTTAATTATTAAAACAACTTTACATTACTGGTAAATCTCACTACATTATGACATTTTCAGGAATCTAATTTCCTAAAATTTTGTTAAGGATTTTTTAGTGTGTGTGTGTGCATCTATGCTCATATATTGGTCTGTAATTTTCTTTTCCTATCATTACCTGGTTTTGCTATCAGGACAATATTGGTTTTATAAAGTTAACTGAGAAGTGTTCCAGGTTATTACTTTTTTTTGGAAGAGTTTGATAGAATTTAGTTATTTCTTCATTAAATATTTGGTAGGATTCATTGGCAAAGCCATCTTGGCCCGAAGTTTTTAGTGAGAAGGTTTCTTACATTTATACACAGGTTAGCACTACTAGAAACTCGGGATACTAATTACATATTTTTTTAAAGATTTTTATTTTTTTATTTGACAGAGATAGAGACAGCCAGCGAGAGAGGGAACACAGCAGGGGGAGTGGGAGAGGAAGAAGCAGGCTCCCAGCGGAGGAGCCTGATGTGTGGCTCGAACCCAGAACGCCGGGATCACGCCCTGAGCCGAAGGCAGACGCTCAATGACTGAGCCACCCAGGCGCCCCTACATATTTAATTTTTAAGAGATTTTATTTATTATTTGTCACACAGAGAGAGCACAAGCAGGGGGAGGGGTAGGCAGAGGGAGAAGCAGGCTCCCTTGCTGAGCAAGGAGCTTGATGTGGGACTCGATCCCAGGACCCTGGGATCACGACCTGAGCCAAAGCCAGACGCTTAACCAACTGAGCCACCCAGGCGACCCTAATTAAATATCTTTAATGGACAAAGGATTTTTCAGATTATCTATTTATTCTTGAGTGGGCCTGGTAAGTTGGTATCTTTCAAAGAACTTTTGTCCTCCAAATTTTCATTTTCTGAGAAAGCTGTTTAAAATATCTGCACATTATCCATTATATGTTTCAAAGGTATCTAGTGCTGTACTTCCTTTCCTCGCTCATATTTATTATTTAAAGATTTTTATTTCTTTATTTGAGAGACACCACGAGAGGCGGGAGGGTCAGAGGGAGAAGCAGGGAGCCCAATGTGGGGCTCAATCCCAGGACTCACGGTATCTCTGGGATGCCGGAACCTTAGCCAAAGGCAGACGCTTAACCGTCAGGGCCACCCAGGCGCCCCTCCTTGCTCATATTTGTAATATGCGGTTTCCCTTTTTTCCTGTTGGGTCTGGAGGTGTTACAATTTTACTTATTTATTCAAGCTATCTGCTTTGGAGGGGTTCAAAAGTTTTCCTGAAAATCTTTTTACAAATTAACAAAGTATATGAAACTGATTCTCTTTTCTTAAAGATTTTGTTTACTTGAGGGGAGGGGCAGAGGGAGAGAGAGAATCTCGAGCAGACTCCGACTGGGGACTCGATCCCAGGACCCTGAGATCATGACTCAGGCTGAAGGCAGACACTTAACCAACCAAGCAACCCAGGCATCCCTATGAAACCAATTCTCAACACACAGGACATTAGGCAAACAACTTAATGCAAGATGGTAAATTCAGGCAAACCCCAGAAGTCACGCTGACCTAAAGACACAGAGTTTGGAATCTGGGTCTGCCAATCCACAGAGCACAGTGCAGGAGAAAGAGAACTTCAGATACATACACAGGGTCATCCTCAAGTATTCGGCTGAGTACTAAGCTGTATATACATGTAGGAAACGACCAGAGGTTGGGTGGAGGGAACACTCAAAAGGATAAGAGGAGGGGCGCCTGGGTGGCACAGCGGTTGGGCGTCTGCCTTCGGCTCAGGGCGTGATCCCGGCGTTCTGGGTTCGAGCCCCACATCAGGCTCCTCCGCTGGGAGCCTGCTTCTTCCTCTCCCACTCCCCCTGCTGTGTTCCATCTCGTGCTGGCTGTCTCCCTCTGTCAAATAAATAAAATCTTAAAAAAAAAAAAAAAAGGATAAGAGGAAACAATTCGAAGACTAATATAGAGAACTGTTCCAACCGGTTTAAGCAGGGAAGCTCATGAAGCATCAGGTAAAGAATATAGAATGGTTATGTCTCAGTGGTGGGAGAGAAATTAGCCTTAAAATGAACACTGTAATAATTCTATCTAAAAAGGTTTAGAATCAAGACCAAAAAAGATCATATAGTTTCCAAAGACATTAACCATGCAACAGAAAAAACAATCAAGACTATCTATAGAAATATATTTTCAGTACCCCCAAAAGGCAAAAGTGAGTGCTCACCCAAAATTATACCATGTTAACAATATCAGACAAAGATTTTAGAGCAAAGAATATTACTAAAGAAAAAGAGGGTCATTTCTTAATGATAAAGAGGCCTGCTTATGAACTGGACGTAACAGTAGAAAATTGTTATTCACCTAATTAAAAGAGGTCAAAATACATAAATAAAAAACTAATATATTATATTAGTAAAACTAGTAAATTAACAATAATTAGTAAAAAAATAATAAATTAGTAAAACTAATATATTATACACAGAGAAATAGGCAAATCCACTTTTTTTTTTTTTACCTTTTTTAAAGATTTATTTATTTGGGAGGAGAGGGGCAGAGGGAGAGAGAATCTCAACCAGACCCCCCCACCCAGCAGGGAGCCCAGTGTAGGGCTTAATCCCACAACCCCAAGCTCATGACCAGAGCTGAAATCAAGAGTCGGATGCTCAACCGACTGAGCCACCCAGGTACCCAGCAAATGCACTTTTATATTCAGGGATGTCAATAATCTTCCAAAAAAAAAAAAAAAAGGTTGAAAGGACACCCTCCCCCCCCCCAATCAGTAAGGACACAGAAAACTTAGACATTATCAACCATATTAATCTAGTTGGCATTTGTGGAGCCCTCCATCAAACAGTACAATATACATTCATTTCGAGTTAACATGAAACATAAGAGAGCCCATATTCTGAGTCATAAACCAAGTCCCAATAAATGTAAACAATTCTTTTTTTTAGGGTTTTATTTATTTGTCAGAGAGAGAGCACAAGCAGGGGACTGACAGGCAGAGGGAGAAGCAGGCTGCACGCTGAGCAAGGACCCCGATGTGGGACTTGTTCCCAGGACCCCAGGATCAAGACCCAAGTCCAAGGCAGATGCTTGACCGCCTGAGCCATCCAGAAGTCCCAAATGTAAATAATTCAAGTCATAAAGTATGTACTCTGAATGCAATGGAATGAAATTAGAAATACATTACAAGAAAGATAAGGAAAATTCCAAATATTTGATATAACGCATTTCTAAAATGAGCCAGGTGTGAAAGAAGGAATTTGAAAGGAAACTGTGAGAGATTTCAAATTAAAATGAAAACATTACGTATTAAGTTCTATGGGAGACAACTAAAGCAGTTCTTACAGGACCACTTTTGGTATTAAGCATCTATATTAGGAAAAAAGGTTTCTAAAAAGGATCTCAGCTTCCATGTTAAAAAGTAGCAAAGGAAATGAAATCCAGTAAAAGCAAAAGGCAGGGTGCTTGGTTGACTCAGTCAGAAGAGCACACAACTCTTGGTCTCCAGGTCGTGAGTTCCAGACCCATGTTGGGTGTAGAAATTACAAAAAAAACTAAACAAAAGCAAAAGGCAATGCTTTAAAAAAAAAAAGGCAAATTAGAAAAAAAAATGAAACAAAAATCAGCGCAACCAAGTGCTTTAAGAGGATAATAAAAGTGATAAACTTTGGATCAAGAAAAAGAGAGGTATAGACATTACCAATATAAGGTATGAAAAGTCACAAAAAGGAAGCCTCCTTTAGGATGGACTCGGGACAGCAGGAGGAGCTCTTATACCTGGCACTAGTTGTCCATTGCAGACCCAACAGGAAGAGTCAGACCTTGCAAGCCAATACCACTTTACTATCCCCCAGGAGTCAGTTACATCTCTTTCTCTCCTGGCAACAGCCGCGCCAATGATGGCGGCAGCTCAGTCAATGAGAAGCCATTATACTTAGAACTCTCAGTTTACTCCAGTGGACTTTTCGTTTATAACAGCCCTCCCAACTTCCCTTATCCTCTGTGAAAGAGCATTCCTCACCTTTGTTCTCTGGACTTGCCTAAGGTTTTGCTGAAGCTTGCTTGTCCGGACTGCAAGTCTCAACTATTCCCCCATAACCACCCCCTTCTATGCTGGTAAAAATAAGTGGCAGTTTTATTTTTAAAGTTAAGGTTAGTTGTTGGACCAAAAGGGATCCAGAGAAGACCCCCAACAACTCTCAGGCTGGTGAACAAACAGGTGTTGGTACCCACAAAGCTGACTGTTATTGCTTTCTCACCAATCCTGGGGTTTGACGGTAAATTTTCTTCTGGATTTCAAGCTCCATGCTTTGTGTCTGAGCCCTCCAGCCCTTATTCAGGATGTTTTAAGGCCTTGTCTTAAAAAAAAAAAAATCTCTGACTGTCCTTGTTTGGCCTTTGGTGCAACTTTTCGGAATTGGACCATTCCTGGTGGGGCTGTGTTGACCTTCGGTGCAAGTCATGTTCGGAACGGGAATCTGACTGCTGGAGCTGCGCGAGCCTTTGGAACTGCGACTCCTTTTTGGAACCGGATGCTCCTGTAGGAACTGTGCCATTTTGAACTGTGTTGGCCTTTGGTCCAACTCCTTTTTGGGATTGGACTGTTCCTGTCATTACTGTGCCAGTTTGAAATGTGTAGACCTTCAGTCCAGGTCATTTTTGGTGCATCAGATAATTCTGGTTGGAACGGCGCCAGCCTTCAGTTCCACTCCCGTTCGGGATCAGACCGTTCCTGCTGTGACTGTGCCAGTCTCTGAACCAGACCGTCCTGAAAAACCTCTAAGGAATGAGATCCCAGTCATCAAAATGCTTTTGAGGGCAGCCCTCCCTACTGGGGACTCCAGTTTTATGTTTAAAAACTATGATCACTCATAAGCACATTTATGAATACATAGACTGACTTAACCACAAGAAATTTAGAGCTTCAGTGGCCATTTTGGGGAACTTTTGATCTCCCCAAACTTACTTATTTTACTCAAAATTCAATTAGAAAGCTGCAGTTCCTAAAACAAACAAAAAACCCTGAATGGGATGCCTGTCTTACATGGTATCTCAAGTCTTCCAGATGTATTCAGGGTTCTAAGTTTGTCTCTTTGTAACATACCGTTTCTAAATTAACTGAAGCAAACAATTAAAGAAGTCAAAATGGCCTGAGGCCTCTTTTTCTCTTCTATCTCATCTTCTTTGTCTGCAGACACATGGCAACAAAATTCAGGTTTGCACACAGAAACCTGATGAAACTGTTTATGACTATTACGACAAACACAAAATTGTCTTTTAAGAATATTCTGGTCTACTTTTAGATGTTGATCCACCTGGGTAGCATTTGACTCTATGCTTATTAATGGACTGAACCAGGATCTTTCTCTTTTAGTTAAAAGGATCAGATGGAATGGGAAATCGCCCACTCCAGATTTTGTTAATATGGCAAACCAGCCCACTCACATCCCAGATGAGTCACCTAAAAGACCACCAAAATTCTCAGTTCTTGACCCTAGCAAATGATAGTCCCTGAACAAAACAAAAGCCCTGCTAGTTGCTATTTTTGCAAAAAGCCAGCATTTTTTGGGGGGGGGGAAACAGACTGTTACAAATTTGACTGTTCCAGGAACCTTCAGCCCTTAGCCAACCTTACTAATGTCTTCCTAATTCCCAATGATGGGCGTCTGAGAACTACAGGGGCTCTTTCCAATCCTCCCTCTTAGTCAGCTTGGAGAAACTATTTTCCGGTTTGGGAGTGAATCTCTGTCATTGACACGAGAGCTACATTCTCAGTGTGTAACCCCACTGCTATAAAGCTGCCCCTGCCTCAGAGTACGAGAGCTGTTCAGACAGTGGGGGTTCTCTAACAGACTTCAACAGGAGCCCGTGTCTGTACCTACTCCCTTCTGTCTAGGCCCTTTGAGAGCTACTCACCCATTTTCTCCGTACTCTGCCCCTATTCACTTATTGAGCCAAGATTTCTTTTTTTTTTTTTTTTAAAGATTTTATTTATTTATTCGACAGAGATAGAGACAGTCAGCGAGAGAGGGAACACAAGCAGGGGGAGTGGGAGAGGAAGAAGCAGGCTCCCAGCAGAGGAGCCTGATGTGGGGCTCGATCCCAGAACGCCGGGATCACGCCCTGAGCCGAAGGCAGACGCTCAACCGCTGTGCCACCCAGGCGCCCCTGAGCCAAGATTTCTTAGAAAAGTATCATGCCAGACTTTCTCCCCAAAAGGCGGAATAACTCTAGAATTTTACAGTAGTAATCAAAATAGCCAATCAGGAGAACTAAATGACTATCTGACATCTCTTATTCTGTCTCTGACAGCACTACAACCGACTCTGGAGATACTGGTCGTGTGTTCCTATTGTATCAGCTACCATCCTCTCTCTGGGAAAAATCCTCAACAGATATTGGCAAAATCCACAGTGTACCTCCCATCAAGATTCAAAACCTCTTCCCATAATCAATGCCCTATAAATAAAGAAGCCCTTCAGGGTATCAAGCCCATAATAGATTATAAGGTCTCATTATCCCCTGCCTTATTTTCCATAACACTCCTGTCTTAACTGTGAGAAAACCCAAAGGCCAAGGATGGGGGTTTGTCCAGGACCAAATACCAAGTAACCGGTTACCCCTCAGCACCCTGTTGTTCCGAACTCCCACCTGCTGCTAACATCCATGCCCACAGTAAACAAAATCTTTAGTATTCCATTTGATAAGGTTAGCCAATATCGTTTTGTTTTCACTTGGAAAGAACAGAACCACACCTGGACAGTCATGCCCCAAGGTTTCACAGAGACCTTCTTACTTTTCACAAATCTTACAACTTGATTTGGATGATAGAAAGTTCTCTGCAGGGTCTACTTTGTTGCAAGATGTAGATGATTTGCTTCTCTGCTCTCCTTCTCAAACCTCTTCACAGGAAGACCACACCTAACCTGTTTTAAGCTTTTGGCCTTAAAGGGACATAAAGTCTCCAAAGAAAACATTGCAATTTACTCAGTCTCAGGTTAGATACTTAGGGTGCCTGATCTTGAAACAAGGACTACATTTGGATCCAGACGAAACCCCTCACAAGTGCTTAACGTTGACAGGTTACCTTTTGACTCTCCATGAGAACTTACGGGAAACTCCGCTAACCAATGCCTATTTTGTTCATGGTTTACTGATGGTTCTTAAAGAAGGAAAATGGTAAATACTGTGCTGGGTAGGCCACTGCAACTCCCTTTGAAGTCACTGATGTGGAACCTTCAGCTTTGGCTACCTCAGCCCGAAAGCTGAGTTCTATGCCCTTAATGCAGCTGTACCTTTAGCCAAGGGTAAAACCGCAAACATTTATGCCAATAGCCAATATGCCTTTGGGGTAGCTCACGACTTTGGAATGTCATGGAAACAACGTGTCCTTACCTCTGATGGGAATAATGTTAAGAACGGCTCCTATGTCCAAAATTTATTAGATGCCATACTTCCGCCAGCTGCTCTGGGTATTATTCAAGTTCCGGGCATTCCAGACACAACTCGCCGGGGACGAAGTAACCCACCGCACCAGTATCTCTGCCACAAATGCCGCTCTCAAGGAAACCAATACCCAGACCTTTGTCGTGGTCCAAAGGGATGTTCTCCAAAAAGGTAAATGTTGGAAAAATTGACAGGAGATACCCAGCAATTGGCAACAAAGAGGGAAAAACAATACTGGAAACGTAATTGTTGCCTTACTAAAAAGAGATAACTCTGGTTTGAGCCCAATAACAATTCAGCCATATCACAAGTTCTGAAATTTCCACTACTTACAAATGGATACACATTACAGGCGCCTGGGTGGCTCAGTAAGTTAACGGGCCAACTCTTGATCTTGGCTCAGGTCATGATCTTGGGGTCCTCTGACTTAGCTGTGTCTGGTTCCACATTCAACGGGGAGTCTGCTTGAGGATTCTCTCTCCATCTCCCTCTGCCCATTCCCCCACTCGCAGGCTCTCTAAATCAATCAATCAATCAATCTTTAAAAAAACAAATGAATATTCGTTAAACCACTGGTCTACTGACAAAATGATAGCACTCATGAACCAATGTTGCTGAGAAAAGGTTAAGAAGTCCACTAACATACCTACCTCACTTGTCCCACCTGTCCAAAATACAATCTCAGGTACCTGTCCATACTGACCCTGGGCATTTCAAAGTACCCAACACAATTTCAGGTTTGGCAAATGGGTTTCATACAGCTTACCCCATCTCATGGTTATAAATGTTTTAGGTGTGATTTGTGGGTTTTCTCATGGATCATAGCTTTCCCTTGAAAACAGGCCAGTGCCTCCTCTGTGGCTCTTGGATAAGGTTATCCATAGGGGTGCTTGGGGCTCATTCGGTTGAGTGTGCAACTCTTGGTTTTGGCTGAGGTCATGATCTCATGCATTGTGGGATCAAGCCCCATGTCAGGCTCCGCACCCACTGGGGAGTCTCCTTGAAGATTCTCTCCCTCTGCCCCCCCCCCTCTAAAATAAGTAAATCTTTTTTAAAAATTTTTTTATTATTTATTTTTCAGTAAATCTTTTTTAAAAAGAGTAAAGATTATCCCTGTATGGAAAACCTCTCTCAAACTTCATAGTGGCCAGAGAACCCATTTTACTGGCCAGGTATTTTGACATTTCTGTGCTTGGCCAGTTTTATGACACTTTCATTGTGCATATCAACCTCAATCCTCAGTTCGCTAAATGCACTAATGGCACTATTAAGACTCAGTTGGCAAAACTTCTAGAGACTCTCCAATACCTTGGCCATGGCTGTGAAATCTTCGAAGCCTCAGATCCACCCCCTCGGGAACTCATAGACTTTCACCCTTTGAGGTAGTCACACGATGTCCAAAGCACTTGGCCCCTGCCTTCTTTGACCCACAGTTGAGAACACTGTGTGAAGGCCTAATTACGTCTAGTAAAGATAAGCATGCCTTGGTGGAGCAGTCTTCTCACAAAGCACTGCCCAGTGACCTTAGGCATCATACTGGGCAACCTGGAGATTCGGGCGGTTAGAAAAGACGCCTCTGGACTCTTCAGCCCCACTAGAAAGGCCCGTCGGGAACGGCTAACCAACTCTTGTGCCACCAAACTCCAGGGAACAGACTCTTGGGTTTCTGTAACACCTCTAAAGAAAGCACCGACCCTTGATTGGCTCTGCACATCATCTGGTGACTTGAAAGTAAAGATTTCTTGGAATCAAAGAAGACATCTGACGACAGCTTTCCCAAGATGTGCAAAACAAGCCTGTGTACCTTTTTCACTGTAGCTTCTTCTTTAATGGGAAGACAGTGCCCGTCTGCATTTTCCAAGCCCTGGCAAAAAAGGGGAACATCTTTTGATTGTGGCCTTTCAGAAACAGCCTCATGATCTTGGGACAAGTTAATTTTCACTTACTTTTTTTTATGGCTTAGAAGGTTCAGAATTCAGAAGTCTCTTTCATCTGAACTATTAACGGACTTTAGATTCATCTCCTAATTCATGGTCTCTAAATTTGCAACCTTACAGGCTGTATTAGCAATAACCCATTTGCTTTCAAATAGTTTTTTGAGATGACAGTACTATTTTAAAACATCTTTGAAGTCTTGTTGTTTTGCAAAAAGTTCATCAGCTCTTGCTTCATGTTCATATCCGTGCTCTATCTTCCCAAATGCACTTGGTTCACTCTTTCAGTGTGCTCTTGCAGTATTCGCTAGTCTGTTTTCACAATCACTTTAAACAAACACTTCCAAGAGGAATACATCACTCTGGGTTTGCCTTCATAGGAAGAACCTTTCTCCCCTAAGTTGGAGTAAGTGCCAATAAATATTTTGTTTGACTTTCAGACCTAGGGTCCTTGTTTAGAACCGTCATACAATTTGAAATTGTAACTTCTAATTTGTGTATAATTTTTTGTATTTTGTTGACTGTTGAGCTTTTTAAATTTTTAAAAAATGATCACCCAATAAGGTGATGCTGGCTCGATGCTTCAAGAATCTGAGTTTCTCCCTCCTAACCTTCCTTATTCCTCAAATGTGGCCTTAAGTGGTTTCCACTTGCAACGCACTTTCCTTCCAATTTTGGACATGACAACCTTCCTAGTACTGAGGGACAAAACCAGTAAATATAAAGACTCTGAGTACTGATCGGCAATGCATTCAAAGAAAGATCTTAATCAAAAGGGGGGAAATGTGGAAATTAATAAAAGGAAACCTCATTTAGAATGGAGTCGGGAGGACAGCACAGGGTGCTCTCATGTTTTGCACTAGTTGTCAATTGCAAACCCAACAGGAAGAGATGGACCTTGCAAGCCAATACTACTTTATTAACCTAGCAGGAGGAAGGAAGATTTCTTCCTCACCCTGGCAACAACGCAGCCAATTAGGGACAGTAACCGCTCAGCCAATGAGAAACCACTGTAGTTCCAACACCCAGTTTACTCCAGTAAAACTGGGACTTTTAGTTTATAACAGCCCTTCCTAACTTCCCCTTTCCTCTATAAAAAAGCATTCTTCACCTTTGTTCTCCGGACTTGCTTATGGTTTTGCTAAAACTCACTTGTCCTGGGTTGCAATCTCAGCTATTCCCTAATAAACTTTTTTTTTTTCTGGTAAAATAACTGGTAGTTTTATTTTTAAGGTTAACACAGGAATAAGAGAGGTGGCATCAGTAAAGATTCTGCAGGTAGTAAAATAGTAAGAGAATAGTTTAAAAAGTTTGACTGCTTAAATAAAATGAACTCCTTAAATGACACAAACCACCAATGCACACTGTAGGGGAAAAAAGATAACTTCTATAGATCTATATCTACTATGAAAATTAAACTTGTAATTACAAATCTTCCCATAAAATAAACTCCAGACCCAATTATTTCACTGGTGAATTCTCCAAAACAAGGAATAACACCAATTCTTCACAAACTGTTCCGCAAAATTAAAAATCGGGGAATACTTAACCAACATAATGTGTAAAGCCAGTATTATGGTGATACCAACTAAACCCAGGCATTAAGGAAAATTAGAGACTAACATCCCGCAGGAGCATAAATGCAAAAATCTTAAAAAAAAAAAAAGGCAAATAAATACAAAAGTACATAAAAAGAACACATCATGACCAAATGGGGCTCACCTTAGAAATGTGAGGTCGGTTTAAGTTTTTAAAATTAGTCAATGTAATTAATCATTAAAAGACTAAAAGTGTAAAGAAAAAAAAAGCCCTAAGACTGTGGTAACCACTATCCAAGAGATTCTCTTAGACATCCCTACCTGTTGTGGAGTCCCCTTCCACTTAGAATAAGTCAGGAATGTTAACACATCACTTCTAGGAAAAGGTTTTAACAGATACTGTGGTTTTGTTTTTGTGTGAGCTCTCTACCGGATCACTTGATTTGGAACTGTCTCTAAAATGGAACACTTTCAGCAAAAGTATGAAAGCAATGGAATGAGCTACTGATGCACAGGACACTGATGAGTCACAAGATAATTATGCAGCGTTAAAGCCAGGTACATAAGAGTACGTATTAAAGTGTTACCTGTGTACCTAAATTTTTCCATAGATATAAAATTCTGGGAAATGCAAAGAAATCTACAGTGACAGAAAGCAAGATGAACGGTTGCCTGGGAATGGGTAAGGGGGAGAGGGACTGTAGGACAAATAAGAAAACTTGGCTTCGCAGGTACAAACATGTATCAAAACTTATCAAACTGTATACTATAAATATGTGCCGTTAATTGCAGAAAATGCTTCGATTGATTGCTCTAACAGTGACCATAACCATAAGAGACACTAATATGGGAATCCTGAGAATTTCTGTAAAACCTCATTGCAAAGCCATAGTGATGGTAACATGTGGATGTACCTTTTTGAGTCACATTCCCTACAGTTTGCTCCTAACTCCAGATTAATCAGTATCTCTGTGCCAATTATGATACCTATCTAGTCTTTTTAGGGGACAGTGACATCTGCCTACTAAATAATAGATTTCAGGGGGGCACTGGCAGGTCCCAGAGGGTCAAGTTCTCATCAAGAGAATATGGGACTATGAAACATCCCTCTGGATCAAGGCAACCAATTCATACTGCTCCCAGATACACCAGAGGCTGTCACAACTGCCCACTGCTCAGGGTGACCTTGATCACACAAATAATCTTGGCATACAGGCCAAAAGATTAGGCCCACCAAGATCAGTATTCTTTCATAGGAGGCCTTCAGCAGTAATGCAAGTTAGGCTAAAATGAGAGCTGTTCTTTGCTTGCCATTCTGCTAACACCACTGAGACACAACATTTGGAGCTCTCACAAAAGCTGTTCCTTCCTTCGTGCTGGCAGAACCCCTTCTGTTCTCGATACAATGGACAGAGTGAACAGAATCCCCCAAAATATAGTTTAAAACCTAAGACATTTGTTGCAAAAACAAAACAATATGAGATGGGAATTCCTAAGGCAGGTGACTTGGAGGCTGGACAAGTCTATCATGAGTGCAAAATGAGACCGACAAAGCCCATGAAAAATGGAAACCTTCTTCGCAAGCAGCCAGAACAAAGCTTGCAACCTTCTGACCAAAACTAGGTCACGTCCATGCTTGTACTAGCTGGTGGAGAAAAAGGCAGGAAGGGGTGAGGATCCTTAATGGGCTCCAGGTACTGATGACTCCCTCTAGGGAAGGGAGGAGGAGCAGAGGTCTGCCTATTAGAAAACGTTTGGGGGACTTACACACAATGTGGGACTCTGCCATTCCATACATGGCTGTTGTTTTGTTTTGTTTTTCAGAGACACGGGCAGTGACAGAACTCTGGCAAGGCTCCTGGACAGGTTACAGAGTGCAACACTGCACCAGAAAGCTTCCCACATAGGTGGCATTCAGAACATGCTTTAATGTATGAGCTTCAACTTCTGGCTGATGGCTACTCACGAAGGCTAATCTCAGAGCTTCTCTCTGCTGTCAGTCACTATGTTGAACAAGGAAACGGTGTATTCCCTGCCATCCTAAGGCCTTTCTCCAGTGTGAACTTTCCAATGTCGGATGAGGGAAGCTCTTTGCCTGAAGGCCTTCCCGCACTCGCTGCACTTATATGGTCTTTCTCCAGTGTGAATTCTATGGTGCTGAACAAGTACATGTTTATGGCTAAAGGCTTTTCCACAGTCATTGCACACATAGGGCTTTTCACCATTGTGAACTCTCTGGTGTGCAATAAGGTCAGAGCTCTGGCTAAAGAACTTCCCACATGCAATGCACTCATAGGGCCTTGCTCCAGTATGAACACTCCAGTGTTTAATGAGTCTGTATTTGTGACCAAAGTATTTCCCACATTCGCTGCACTCGTAAGGCCTTTCTCCAGTATGGATACTCTCATGCTGAACAAGTGTGGATTTGTGGCTGTAGGCTTTCCCACATTCACTGCACTTGTAAGGCCTTGCTCCAGTGTGGACTCTCTGGTGTACAATAAGGTTGGAGCTATGATTGAAAACTTTCCCACATATGCCACACTCGTATGGCATTTCTCCAGTGTGGATCCTCTGGTGCTGAGCAAGTATGGGTTTGCGGCTGAAGGTTTTCCCACATTCGCTGCACTCATAAGGCCTTTCTCCAGTGTGGACTCTCTGGTGCTGGACAAGTGAGTCTTTGCGGCTGAAGGCTTTCCCACATTCGCTGCACTCATAATGCCTTTGTCCACTGTGAAAGGCATCCACACATTTGGTGTTACTGTTTGGCTTCCACTTACTATGAGGGGCATGGTGCTGGAAAATGCTTGAGCTAGTTGGGAAGTCCTTATAACCCTTCCCTGTAGTAAAAGGCATCTCCAATGGTTCAGGAGGGGAGCTGTTCACCAGCAAGGTGCTGCCCTTGTCCCCTCTGAAGGGTTCCTCTCCACTGCGCTGCTTCTGGTGATGAAGGTTTGCACTGAAGCGGAATTGTTTCCCACATGCCCCACACATGTATGATTTCTGCCCAGGGTGCGTTCCCTGGTGCTCAGCCACGTGCAAAATGTCTTTCAAGACCAGGCCACAAGTCTCACAGGGGCGGGCCTTCTGGGTAGAAGGACCTGCCTTGGGAGTCCTGACCTGTGACACTCCCACAGAAACGTTCTGCTCAAAAGCTATCTCCTCATCCTCCATTCCATGCCAACAACCTGAAAGCAGACAAATGGAGAGGACAAGTGCAAACTGACACTGATGGAAGAGGGAGCCTCATTATAAATGTGTGTCTAACCAAAACAAAATCAAGGTCATAGGACTGCTGTCAGAACAAGAGGCCCAAGCTCAAGTTGAGTAAAGGGCTGCTATGCAGTAGCTGGCATCTACAGATCATAGAATGGAAGAGTCCAAGGGAAAAAAAAAAAAGAAAAAAGGAATGGAAGAGGCCTTGACAGGAGAGGACAGGGTACAGCCTGTAGGGTACAACCCAGGAAGAACACTTCACCTGGGGACAGGTGAGAGCCGTGCAGCTGTGTCTACTGAATAGCTACCACTGAACAGCTGGTATTTAAGGACTATTTGGGGTATGTGCCTATACTAAGTATAGGCCAGTGTTGGGGAGCACTGCAGAGGGAGCAGTGGAGAGGAACAGGTGAGATATGGAAGCAGAGGTGGGCAATAGGCAGAGGCCAAAGGTCAGAGCACAAGACAAGTGTGTACATGGGAAAATAAAGTGTGGGGAGAGAGGTTAGGGAATGACCAGAACCCAGCCCCAACATCACATCCTTCCCCACTCCCATTCCCGAGGGCCACACCCACCCTGAGCCTCTCTGGTCCTGGCTGGAGTAGCATCTGCCCAGTCAGATCCCCAGGGCTTGCTGCCCAGCTCCAGTGAGGTAACCCCACGGGACATGGAAGATTCATATCCTAAGGAGAAGACAAGACAGGTAAATGGCCAGCACTAGTCTGGGTAACCCACAACCCAGAGAAGAAAACTAAGTATGAGAAAAATAACCTCAAAGTAGGGTCTTGCACAAATAGCTCAGTGGTCTCAGCAAGTGGTGACCACTCTGGTCCCTGCAATTCCTGACCCAGGCAGGCCATTGGAAACATCAGCTAGAGGAAGGGGTCAGAAACTGGGGCACAGGGGTGCATGGATCTGGACAGGGCACCCAGTCAGGGAGAGGACAAGCTCTGATACAGGAAGGACTGGACTGCCCTTGGGATATAGGGGAGAGGCAGAGCCCAGTACAGGATACTGGGGTGGGTGTGATGGCCTTACCCAGCGAGGCCATAAGTGCCAAGTTCTCCAGCATCACATCTCGGTACAGGAGCCTTTGAGTCTCATCAAGGAGCCCCCACTCCTCCTGGGAGAAGTACACGGCCACGTCCTCAAAGTTCACCTGTCCCTGCCACAATGGGGAGAGCCGAGTCCATGAGCAGCCTCTCTCCCAAGGACCCCCATCCAGGCCCCCACAGATCTCCCTCCTGTACTTCTTCCTACCTAATTCCTCAACTCAGAGGAAATACAGGGACTGGGTGCCAATGGTGTCCGCACTCTCCTAATTGTTCCTTTGATTACTGTGTCCACCCACAGCAACAATAGGCGGGTGGTCAGAGAGGCACCATCTAACCTCTGGGCCTGGCCTGCAGGGCTGCACTCTGCCCTACCACCTCCTGCCAGCCAGTTCTCCTGGGGCTGCTAAGATCATGCTATCAGACAACCAAAGTTGGGCTCACCTTTCTCCTTTAAGTTCACGTTACTTTGCATGTGCGCATTATTCTTTTGGATTATACTCTGTCTCACGACTCTGGCCCCCTACGCAGTCACTGGCCTCCACCATCACCTTCCTGGCTCACTAACTGCACTGCACTGTACATTCCTCCTCCTAAACCGCCTACACACCATCTTCTACTTTTTGGATGTCTGCATCATGAACCCCTCCACAGATGTCCAGTCCCATCTCCAGCAGGTCACCTGACACCTCCATTCGGTGTTCTCTGGAACATCTTAGACTCTTCCCATGGGCAACAAATTTAAAATCCTAATATCCAATCTGAGTTATGTCTACCACTGACTTTCCCAGCTGATGGAGCATCTACCCTTCCAGCTGATAAGGGCTAAAATCTTGGGGTTCTCTCTTTCTCTCTCATATCAAAAAAATAAATAAATAAAAATCTGATCCAACACTTCTCCCACCTACACAGCTACCCTCCGGCCCATCCCTTACTACCACTCATGTGGAATGTTGAAGCAGCCTCCTCCCTGGTCTCCTCCTGTACACCATAGCTCCCTTTACCCTCACCATACAGTCTGTTCTCAACTTGGCATCCAGAGGGGGCTTGTTAAAACCTGGATTAGATCACCTCCCTCCCCTGCTCCACACCCCGATGGCTACACAACCCTCAGAACAGAGGCCTGGCTTGTCAGCTGGCCACTCCAGACCTGACTCCTGTCCACCTGCTCCTGATTCCTACCATACACGGGGGAGACCTGTTGTTTCTTGAAAATTCCCATCTCAGTCTCTCCTCCAAGTATATGCACGTTAGTTCCTAGACCTGGAACAACTGTCCACATCTTATTCCAACAGTTACCTAAAACTGGAACCCTTCTGTATAACCCCTGGCCTGGACTCAGAATCCTGGGCTGAGGATATCTCCAGGGTCCTCAGACTCAAGAGCTGGGAGAGTGTAAGTAGGGTGTTGTATGACACCACAATCCTGGAGACCATGTGGGTGGGGGTGGGACGGATGAGAGCACAGACACCCTTCCCTCACCTGTAGAGGGTCCATAATTACTTCTGAGTTCATTGGAACCTGTGGGAAGAGGGAGACTGTGAGAGACAAGCAACCACGAAGGAGCTCATGCCCTGCCCTGCCACAAACACCCAGGGCTAACTGCCTACCCTCTGTGCCTAAGTCTTTAGGGCCACCTAACAGCTGTGTTACCTCGGACTAAGTCTGTCTTTCTGTGCCTCACCTAACCTCGTTTGTTTGTTTGTTCCATAAGCAGTCTATGAAATATTTTTAAAGCCTTCGGATTGCGTCCCTCCCCTGTTTAGAACCTTCCATACCCGGGGATGTACTGTATGGTGACTAACATAATATAATAAAAAATCATTAAAAAAAATAAAAAATAAATTAAAAAAAGAGTAAAATGAAAAAAAAAAAAAAAAAAAAAGAACCTTCCATACCTCCCGGCACGCTCACAATGACGGAAGAGCTGCTCAAGCTGTGACTGCAGGTATAACTCCTCCTCACACTCTGATCCTTTCACACACCAACGGCCCCAGGTTTCCCGAAGGCTCCGTTTGTGTCGCTTCCCAAGCCTTTGCACATGCTGGCCCCTCCGTCCGCGACGTCCTTCCACACCCCACCATACCGGCGATCTGAAATGGGGCCCAACCAGGGGCGCCCCTGCTGTCTGGACACAGGGACCTAAGCTGCAGGGACCTGAGTCGGCTCTCATTCGAGGTTCTGGGTTCAGAAACAGAGGTCGCGGGAGGACGCGAGAACGCAACACCCACCTGCGCCGCGTCCGTCAGTGCGGCCGCCTCCACCGGAACCTGTGGACCGGGAAGGCGCGCGGAGGGGAGGGGGTCATAAATGGTCGACAGGTGCGAGGACGCGATCCTCAGGCCCGCCTCTGTTCAGGGGAAACAACGCCTCCTCTCGCGTTTGCTCTCTCGTATCACTTAGGCCTGACACAGCGATCTGGAAACTAACCTGCTGGGTTAATCCAAAAACAAACAAAATGTCGGCTCAACGAGGGAACGGAAATCCCACCCTGACGTCTCCCGCACCAACAGAAACACTCCTCTCCCGGGCCTTCATTGGCCCAGCACCGCGGAGAATCCTGGGTAATGTAGTTTCCTCCGAAACCACACAGGCGAGGGGCCTCTGCGCGGCTCCGGAGCAGAGGCCACCACGTAGCTGGCGGCGCCTACAAATTGCGTCTTCTTGAGGTCGCTTTCCCTTAAAGGTGCCGTTCCCATATCCCCGATAAGTGTAATCTGTAACGCGTTACAGAAATGTTTAGAGATATTATTTCAGGACTTTTTACGCAGAGAACGCGCACCGAAAAATTCAATGGACACACCATATGCTAATCTCACTCAGATTTTTATAGCTGGAAGCTAATAAGCATTGTTATCAAATAAATCTTGTAGCCTGCATCTCCAGAGTTAGTTTCGTGAGCCTCAGCACTGAGGGTCAGGAACAAGAGAAGACGCCAGACACCCGACGGTGTGGAACATGAAGAGGCATGTCAAGCACTGCTAAAGCACGTGGGCAATGTTTGCGTCTCTGGTTACCTCAGAAATCATTCCTCCTGCCTGTATAATCAGTGATTGTGTAGAACACAGATGTAACACTTTTTTACAAGATAATATTTCTGACTCTGTATACAGAGAGGTATTCAATTCCTTACAGGTATGTTACAAATCTCTGAGAGGAAGGCGATTTACCAAATGTCATTCAGGATTCAGGAGGGCAATAAGAAGAGTCTCCATGCAGAAGAAAGAGCCACAGAATTAATCGGCCGTCGACTTAGAGCCCTAATGTCTTTCCCACGTCAAAGACCATACCTATAAAACTATCATCCTGTGTAAAACAGAATATATAATGTTTCTTAGGCATTCCTTGTCGCTTGCTCCCCTTACATGACCCTCTGCCCCCCGGAGTTCACCCGACATTTTCGATAATCATGCCCTTGATGTCTTTATAGTTTTACCACCTATGTTTATTTCCCTAAATGACAGTCTATAGTCACATGCCACATTGAGGCCTGAACTAAAGAACTAATGCCACTTGGGTCTCTATCATTTCATGTTCTCAACTCCAATACTGACTCCTCACCTCCTTTCTAGAGTACTTTCGCTAGTACTTAACACCTACTTCCAGAAAATCCCAGGAAGGAGTGAATGCTTCATCTTCTTTTGTTCTCAGGCATTCCAAGCAGTGATGGATTCAGTCACTGCTCAGCCCACAAATAAAAGTTACAGAAGAATTGGGGAAATGAAGACTGACTCAAAAGAAATGGAGTCAGTGGTGCTGGGAGAACACATACTAAAGTGGTGGCATTTCTTTTACTAATGCTTCCTGGTGTCAACAATGGTCCAGCATCCTTCCAGCCTGCAGGGAGTTTGCTTTGTGTCTGGAGATGAAAGGGCAGTGGGAACACGGAGTAGAAAGGGATGAGGGGGGGAAATGTGGGAGTGACAGCGTGTTGGCTTATGGTTTTGAAGCCCATTGTCCTACTTGAACACCAATGTTGGGCCCTTAAAATTGGAAAGGGCACAGATGTGTGGGGTGAGGGAGGGAGGTGAACACTTGGGGTCCACAACTATCCCCCCACCTCGTTCAGAACTGCGTCATTTTTCCCTCACACATCAGGCATCGCTTCACCACCGCTGTCTTTGATATTGGACATCGCCTTGGTAAGGGAAGTTTGGTAACGTACAACTGGTTCAATACGAGGAAACCAATGTATTGTGGCTCTCAAGACTCTCTTGAAGCCCTTCAAGAGAAGCAAAGACTGTAGTACTCGCTGCGCAGGGAAACTGAAATCCAGGGACATCTACATTTAGGATAGTCTCTGGAGGAGAGTATGGGACAGTTCTTGACCCAGATTTCTCCTGCCCGCCAACTCTGCCAGGCAGGCCACTTTCTCCACGTTGGGCTCGGTGGGAACTACATTACCCCGAAGGCGCTGGGCGCCGCGCCGCCTGCGCTCTGCCAATGAAAGCGGACGTTTCCTCGCACGCGGAACGCGCTGGGCGGGACTTCTGCCGCGGCCGCGGGGGCGGGCGTTTTGTGGTCTCTGGGGCTGCTGTGTCTGATCAGAGGTTCGGGAAGGCTGCTGTGGAGCTGGGGTGACGAGAGCGGGAAGCGGCGAGAGAAGGCGGTCCGAGGTTCGGTCGCCCCGAGGGATCGGGGTCGGGGGTGCGCAGACGGGTCCTCCCGCCCTCCGGGCGCCGTTCCGCCCGCAGAGTCCGATGGCGGCGGCCGCGCAGAGGGACTTGGCTCAGGTAGGCGCTGATACCCGGGCGGTCCCCGCGCAAGCTGAGCCCTAGGGAGCGGCCCCCCCTGGGTCCGGGACAGTGAGGCGCTCGTGTCCGCGTTTCTGCCAACCAGTGTGATAGGGAGTGGGAGGGTTATAGGCACAGGACAGGGCCTGAGCTCGAGTCATAAACTGGGGTCTATCTCGTGTCCACAGGGAACAGCTTGAGAGGGGACAGGTTACAGTGGAAAGGCCTGGGCCTTCGTTCTGAGGGCTCTGATGGCCACAGAGGGTTGTGAACAGAGGAGGGACGGACTCCCATCTGTTGCTCAAAGTTTTCGAAGGCTTTTTAGGGAACTCAAAGGGATGGTGTAAGGAGAGTGGAGGAAGTCCATACAATAGACTACAGGAGAGTTGTGACCAGGACTGGACCGTACTGATGGCAGTAGAGGGACGGACTGATAGATCTTGGAGGGATTTTAAAAACTGAACAGGATGCATCTGATGCATCAGAAGTGGCTGTGAGAGAAAGAAGGGAATGAAGGACCATCTGTGTTTCTGCTTGCCTTTTTGTAAGTGTTTCCTGAAAATATCTGGTAGGATAGAGATGGGGAGGTCAGTGCACGGAACAGGTTGCAGGGAAAAGAGTAGGAGTTGGATTTGGGATAGGGTAATGTCCAGCGCAGGTGTCATATGGGTGCTTGCTCACTCACATCTTAAGTCCTGGGGAGGGATCTGGGCAGAAGATATTCAAGAGGTGGTTGATACTGTCCTGGACCAGGGCAAGGCCTGGGACTCCTACTTGGGAGGGAGAATCTTAAAGTTCTTATTTCAGATGGGCCTGGACGGTGGGGCTACTTTCAGAAGGGTGATCCCTGTAATCCTTAGTGGTTCTGGTTGGTGTGTACAGGAGTGGAAGGTTATAGGGTCTAAGAACCCAGGACTGGAATGGAGACTGAGATGTTCAGTGGTGTGGGCTTGCCATTCTGGGCTCAGCAAGCCCTCAAGTCCAGTCCTTGTGGAGAAAAGGAAAGGTCAGGTGAGTGGAGCAGCCCCTTTTGGTGCTTAAGTGCCCCCAGCCTTCAGGGCAAGAGGGATGAGTAGCTGGAAAGGCCCCCAGCAGGACTGCCTTTAAGATAGTGTGTAGCAAGCAGCCAGGTTGCCACCAGGACTAGTATCTACTGTTTCTTCAGGCCCAATCCCCAGTTTATTAACATGTGAGTTTATATGAAGTGTTTATTTAAACATTAACTGGTAAAAGTACATATATGTTTGTATATATACGTTTGCACATGTGTGTATGTATACACGTGTGTATACACATACATACGTAGGCATTAAAATAACATGGGTTTAACAAGTTAAATTGATGTAAGACTTACTGATTGAAGTTTTAATATACTTCTAAGCATCCGATTAAAATTAAATGTCTTTTTTTTTTTTTTTTTTTAGGATTTATTTATTTATTTGTCAGAGACCACGCACAAGCAGGGAGAGTGGCAGGCAGAGGGAGAAACAGGTTCCCCGCCAAGCAAGGAGCCTCATGCGGGACTTGATCCCAGAATCCTGGGATCATGACCTGAGCTGAAGGCAGACGCTTAACTGACTGAGCCACCCAGGTGTCCCTAAAATTAAATGTTTTAAATATCATATTCTTTTAGTTAAAAGGCACATACAAAACACATTTTCAATGCCTATCAGTTTATTTGCACTGAAAATGTTGACAGAAGTGTTAATTATGAGGACAGTAAAAGTCACTACTTAGTACTTGACACATAGGAAGGAATTCAGTACAAATAATAGCCCCACAGGGTGGGCACCACTATTATCCCCATTTCACAGATGACAGCACTGAGGCACATGGAGGTTGAGTATTTATCTGAAGTCACACAGCTGGTAAGAGGCATCCCTGAGGACTGAGGCCCAGATGATGTGAAGGGCTTGGGTGGGCCTTTGTGGCCCAACACTGTTCCCTGCTTCTCATGGCTTTGCTTTTCTATAGGTTCGTATTGCTGCAGATTTGCTTCCAGACCACGCAGAGGTAAGTGGGAGGTATCCCAAATCCTCATCCTATTCAGTTCCCACCTGCGTGGGCTGTAGATTCTGTGACTCTTTGCCTGCTGTTCTCCCTCCTCTTCCATCGTAGATCCCTGGAAGATCAGGGGCCTGAGTCCAGACCAGGAATTACATGGATTGGTTCCCATTTCTGGCAAGCAGTGGCATGGCATTTATAAGATATTACATTCACGGTGATAAACATTAGAAAATGCTAGAGGTGAGGCTGGGCTGGGAATGCTCATGCAACCTCAGGTCTCTATTATGTCTGGTGGAAACAGTAGGAAACAAATTAGACCTGGAATGGAAGCCAGGAGCTGAGCCTCTATTCTGGAGTGCTGGGAGCCAGGGAAGGTTTGGAGCAGAAGAGGGAGGTGATAGGACCAGACTTAATGAGCTCCTCCTGCTGCACGGCAGAGAGCAAACTGGGGAGGGGGCGGCTGCAGTAGTCCAAGTGAGTGCTAGTGGTGGCTGTGGAGGTGGGACACGTGTTGGAATCTGCATCTGTTTTTTCAGTAGGTCCAGGCAGACTTTCTGATGTGGAGGGTGGGAGAAGAAGTGGAAGGGTTAGCAGTGACTCTGAGATGTAGCAGTAGCTAGGAGCAGGCAAGTACCACCATGTCAGAATTGGTGGTAAGAGTCATTTTCAGTGGGAATATTAGGAGTCAGGTTTGGGCTATGTTGAACTGTGATGCTTCAGAGACCCACAGGTGGGTGTGTCGAGTGGGCACCTGGACACATGAGTGTGGAGTTGAGGTGATGTGGTCAAATTGGAGACACCCACAGTACTGATGGTGTGTGGACCAGGATGGCTGTATGGATCAGATTTGGCAGGAGCATCATCAGGTAACAAGAAGGAGAGTGTGGGGCCAAGTCTCTTGCTGGACACCTGGATGGGGGTAGTGGGCTTCACAAAGACACATGAGGGAGAATAGTGTCCCTGTGGTCAGGGTATAGGCATGAAGAGGGTCTGGCCAGTGGACATGAGACAGATGTGGAGACAAGGCAGTGAGGTGACAGTGAAGCTGGTGCCACTGCTTATTTTTTCAGCTCTGGGATCCCCAGGCTCTTGTTCTGACCCTTGCTGGGACCAGGGGATTAGTTTAAGATAAAATGGGATCCTCTGGGACAATCGGAGGCCTAGCATGAGAGACAAGTGGACTTGGGCTTGGGCTTTGAATTAAGCATCAGAGGAAACTGAGATGGGTAAGGGGACACCTTCGCAGCACAGAAGTGGAAGAGGGCCGAGGGTGTCTGAAATCTGTGTGTGATTCCTGGTGGCTGAGGATGAAGCAAGGATATGAGCCAGGCAGGAAGACCTTGAAGGCAGGCTTGCCGGTTGCCTCTGGCAGTCAACGTCATTGGAATTCTGGGACAGAATGGGATTCTGATTATATTTGCCAAGCACCCTCTGGATGGCATGTACACACTAGCGTGTGGTGAGGCCAGGGAGATGCATGATGTGGTGGAGGGGGTGCTGGTGGCAGTGAGGGTTGGAGGGATGGCAGTGAAGGGAGGTGTGGTACAGCATTGTGCATGTTGGGTGGGAGTGTAAACTGATGGCTCCAGGCTCTTGTACTGGGGGCTGAAGGGAGAATAGTGGCCCAAGTTAGTTGTTGGGGAAGCACAATCTGGGAGACCCCAGGTGAATTGTCTGGCAGGCCTAGAGCTCAGATGGCTATTACCTGCCCACCTGTTGTTGCTGAGGACTGAACACAGTGCCTGTTGGGACAGTGAGGAGCAAGCAGGTCACATCAGTGGCACCAGGACTTGGTATTTCCTCTGAGGTGGGGGAACTCTGGAGGAGGGTGGACGTTTGTGAGGATGTCTAGAGTGCTGGGAAAGGAAGCTACTACACATCAGCTCAACTATCCTGTCTTGACAGGGCCATGTGACCTTTGAGGATGTGGCTGTCTACTTCTCTTGGGAGGAGTGGGGGCTCCTTGACGAAGCCCAGAGACTCCTGTACCGTGATGTGATGCTGGAGAACTTTTCACTGATGGCCTCTCTGGGTAAGGTCCTCACAACCCATTCCAATGTCCTGGGCTCTGCTCTTCCCCTTTACCTCAGGGGCAGGTCTTGCCTTCCCAGAGCTGGACCGTGGGCATTTCTTCCTTCCCTGTGCACTTGAGTACGTGTTGTGATAGCCTCGGTTGTGTGCACCACCCCTTCCCTTCTTGAGCTGCCTCAATACTTGCTGCCCCAAAGCTGTGCAGGAAAAGATGTGGGAATTAGAAGTCTTGCAGTCAGCCTGATGGATCACACCCTGTTGGCCTCTCCGTGGCCCGGGGATGCTGGAAAGATCTCTGGCAGCTCCGTGCGCCAGGTTCTGCTCTCCTTTGGCTGACACATGGGATGTGCCTGCACCGACATGGCAACTGCTTCACTGGGTTGTTTTTGCAAGAGTCTCCTCCAAGATTTTTCTGTAATACTTCGTTTTCTTTTCTGTGGGCTGTCGTGGGGTCGGTCACTTTGACCCTCCTGTGTTCTCTCTCCCTTAGGACTTGCATCTTCCAGGACACATGAAATTACCCAACTGGAGTGGTGGAGAGAACCCTTTTTGCCTCCCTGTGAAGTCTTGACTGCAGCCATGCCAAGAGGTACTTGGAGGGCGGAGCTGGCAGGCGTGAACTCAGGGATGGGCTCAGGTCATGCCAGGAATCCTTTGGCTGGGCCCTGATGATATGGTGCCAAGGCACGGTCCACGGCTGATTTCCATCTTTTCTCAGTTGCGCACTTATTATGTCTACTCTGATTTCTGACCCAGAGCCGTCCCCCACCTCTCTATCTGTCCTACTGCTCCTTACTCCCCAACAGTGGCCTGCCTTTGTCTTCTTCGTGAGGTGGTCAGTCAGGCACAGCCACAAGAGGAGACGCAGGAGCAGCTCAGGAGAAAACAAAGTTGATTATGCTCAACAGGTCTAGAGAGACAGTCACAATATGCTGGGGTGGGGGGGTGCGTGGGAGGTGGTTCACAGGGGAGGGAGCACCCAGGGAGTGGGCTCAACCAAGCAGGGGGAAGCAGAGAGTGAGGACCTATGAGCAAATGCCTTTCCTGGGGGCCGGTGGGGGGGGGTGGTATACGAGAATAGGTGCCTTCAGCTCAAAATATCATGTGAAAATTGAACTTGGCGGGCCAGAGGATCTTTAAGTAAAGTATGTATCTTAGGCTCTTGAGTAATGCCAGCAGCTGCCTCATCTCTGGGGCTCTCTGTGAGCAGGAGCTGCAAGCCCGTATTAAATGCTCTTGGTAACCAGTGAGCTCCTTTACCCCATCTCTTTGCATGAAATCTTTCAGAACAGTTTGGATTTCCAGTCTTGTGAAGACATGAGTTTTAGTTTCTAATTCCTTGTGATCTGTGTTCTTGACATCCTGGGTCTGGAAAGATCTTGGCTGCTTCATTCCTGTGCCCCCCCCCCCCCCCATCTCTTAAGGTGACCTCAGCTGGATTGGAATCCATTGAGGAGAGTTACGGTGGCTGGATGTCCTTTTGGGATTGGTCCCAGACCTTGGGAGCAGAGTTGGCAAGTTGATAGGCAGCAGCATGAAGCAGAACCCAGAAGGGTTTCGAAGGTGTCTACCCTTGTTGAATTATTGGCTGACTTCCTCTGGTTATTGAGAGGTGTTAGAGATCCTGAGCCATAAGAACTTGAGCCGCTTAACTCCAGGGATGGGGCCCACTGATGCCCACGGGCTTGGGAGGCAGAGAGCCGCAGCAGCCACACACAGTGAGGGGGTTGCCACCAGGACTGACCCTCACAGGGTGCCGTGGTGGACTTCCCATGAAGGAGAGGCAGTATCCCTGCTTCGGACTGAGGAGCAGCATGGACTTGAATGAGCACGTGAAAAACCTCCCAGTCCTGGTGCCATGAGTCCACAGGAGTTATCTCCTGAGGGTTACCGAGCCCTCCTCTGTAGACAGATCAGCTAATAGCCAACAACTGATATACAGCGTTTCTTTGGCAGCTGCAAGGAGGTTACCCTTCCACTCTCACCCTTGCTTACTCTCACCCTCGATTCCACTGGAGACTTCATGATGTTTTTAGCCAATTCTACCAGTCTGTTCCTTACTCAGGGAGCACCAGGAGAATACTCCCCCCTCCTCACCAGCACCCTGTTGAGTCAGGGCTGGCCAGTAGTGAAGTCTCAGGGTATTTTAGGAGAATGAGCTCCACAATTTAGGGTGGAAAGCCTTGGCAGTGCCTGAGAGAGGCAACACAGAGCAGCTCAGAGCAGCACACGGGAACGCCAGCACGACACCCAGCCTTCCCAGGTGGTAGACAGCCAGTTAGTAAGCCAAGCAGTTAAGGGGCATTTCTTAGGTCCTCCCTCACCTGTGAATGATTGGCATCAGAGACCATCCTGTTTGCTATGTAAATCGTTTCGTATTCTCTTATGAGAATAGGCGCAGCCACGACAGGAGAGGTGCAGGAATAACAAAATTTATTATATTCACAGGTCCTAGAGAGACAGTCACTGCACGCTGCGGGGGGTGGGGGTGGGGTGTCACGTGGGAGGGAGTCCCAAGGGAGTGGGCTCAGCCAGGCTGGGAGAAGTAGAGAGGACCTGTGGACCTTCACTGGGAGTCAGGGTGGGATGCACAAGAAAAGGAGTGAGGGGATTTCACTGGTGCGTTTGAATGGTGCTAGGTCCCAGTCAAGGGGGAGGGTGGGAAGGAGGACCTGTGGCAGGGGCCCACATCCCACTAGTGTATGTGGTCGCAGAGTCATGGCCTGTCTGTGGGGAGGTTGAGGCAGGAGGAGAATATGAAGTTTTCGAGATTATGATACAGGCTTTCACAGAACGTGTCATGAGGTGTGCGTGTATCCTTAATAGTCCCTGACCACACCCTTCTGCCCTGTGTTCCTGGGTTATCAGCAGCCTTGCTGAAGGCCATTTGCAGAGGGGTAGTTGGAGACCCAGCCTCTCCTCCCTGAGCTGCCCTCCTCCATCCTTGTGTCCTTGCAGCTCATGAGGCCTCCCACCAATCTGCGAGCTTGCCAGGTCCAGCGTGGCACAGTAGGCCCTTCCTCACTCTGAGCCTCAAGCCTGATTCTGCCAGCAATACGATGGACTATTTACTGGGTGTCTGTGACACGTTTGTAAGCATGCTATGTCCTCCCACTGATTTCTTTGCTTTCAGGTTGGCGGCATAGAGGAGAGGCTGAGGAAGCTCCTCGTGAACAGAGTGTTTATATAGCAGGAGTGCTCAGAGCAAAATTTCAACACCAGAAGCTGCATTGTGGAGGGAAACCTTCAAGAAGAGAAGGTGGGGAGGGTGGGAAGGACTTCCCAATTAGTTCTGGTTTTCTCAACCATCAGGTGACCCGTGGCGGAGGGGAGCCACAAAGGAGCACCAAAAGTGGGGAGGCCTTTCACCCTGGAAAAAGGCATTACAAATGCAGCGAATGTGGGAAAGCCTTTGGTCAGAAATACTTACTTGTTCAGCACCAGAGACTACATACTGGAGAAAAGCCTTATGAATGCAGTGAATGTGGGAAATTATTTAGCCATAAATCAAACCTTTTTATACATCAAATAGTTCACACTGGAGAAAGGCCTTATGGGTGTAGTGAATGTGGAAAATCCTTTAGCCGCAATGCCGACCTCATTCAACACCAGAGAGTTCACACTGGAGAAAAGCCTTTTACATGCAGTGAATGTGGAAAAGCCTTCAGGCATAATTCCACACTTGTTCAGCATCATAGGATCCACACTGGAGTGAGGCCTTATGAGTGCAGTGAATGTGGGAAATTCTTTAGCTTTAACTCAAGCCTCATGAAACATCAGAGAGTTCACACTGGAGAAAGACCTTATAAGTGCAGTGAATGTGGGAAATTCTATAGCCACAAGTCAAGCCTTATTAATCACTGGAGGGTTCACACTGGAGAAAGGCCTTATGAGTGCAGCGAATGTGGGAAGTTTTTTAGCCAAAGCTCTAGCCTCATGCAACATCGGAAAGTTCACACTGGAGAAAAGCCTTTTAAATGCAATGAATGTGGAAGATTCTTTAGTGAGAATTCCAGCCTCGTTAAACATCAGAGGGTTCACACTGGAGCAAGACCTTATGAGTGCAGGGAATGTGGGAAATTTTTTCGCCACAGCTCCAGCCTTGTTAAACATCGGAGGATTCACACGGGAGAAATGCCTTATGAGTGCAGCAACTGTGGGAAATCGTTTAGCCAGCGTTTCAACCTCATTCAGCACCAGAAAGTTCACAGTGGAGAAAAGTCTTGAATGCAGCTAATGTGGACAAGCCTTTAACCAGAGGTCTGCCCTGATTCAGCAACAGAAACTTCAGTCCACGTAGGCCTAATGAATAAACGTGAAGAAAGGCTTCAGCCAAAGGCTTAACCTTGTTGAGCACCGGAATGTTCAGACTAGAGAGAGGCCTTAGGAGTGCAGTACACATGCAGTCTCCTGATTAACCTAACTGAAAACTGAGAGGAGCTCTGAAAGTAGCCTTTATGAGGGAGCCAGCAATTGAACATCATTCATCCAAATATGCTGACATACTGCCTCCTGAGAAGCTAAGCCTCTGCCTGGGAGCTCTAGGGAGAGGGAGTCCTGTGTTCTTAGATGTATTAGTCTGGAGTGGAGTTTCCATCTCTATCATTGGAGTGGGGAGAGAGGGAATGGTCTTAGTTCAAATGTGACTGGCTCTTGCTGTTCTTACTGAATATTAGATGTTCTTGATTAAGTGTTTCCTCATTTGCTGTATACCGTACGACCATTTCCAGAGACTTTAACTTGTGTTTTTATAATTTCCCCAGTGTCAATGGGAAGCAGGCCTGCAAAGCTCCTCACACTGTCATGCAGGAAGTTGATCTAAAGATTTAATTTTATAAGAACTTGCCAGCTTGTGTTCTAGATGGTTAATGCCATTTCATATTTCTTCCTAGAGTATTAGATTTCCAGTTTCTTCACATCATTGCTGATCCTTGTATGTAACACATGGGCCATTCATTTCAGCCGTTCTAGTAGGTGTGTGGTGTTAACCTGTCTCTCTAATGACTCAGTGTTGAGCATTAGTCTTTGTGTTTATCCACCACCCATACATCTTCTTTAGTGAATTATCTTTTCATGTTTTTTTCCTACTTTTAGAAAAATTGGTTGGTTTCTTATTGTTTTGTGATTTAATATATTCTACATAGAAGTTCCTTATTTGATATATGCTTTACCAATGTCTTCTCACGGTCTGTGCCTTTGATTTTTGTTTTTTTTTTCTCTTTTTTTAAAATTTTCATTTCTTAATCTCTTTCCTAGGGCAGAATTTTCATTTTCAGGAAGTTCAATTTATTTATTTCTTAGCGACTGCATGTTTCGTATTATATTCTTTTTCTCTTATGGTACTATATCGTTGCTTGTAAATAAAAGCCTTATCTGAGTATGCTGGAGTCTTATGAGTCCTTACCCAATCCTGTGAAATCTTTGTGGATTTAAATGTACATAAAGATTTTCAGTGTATGTAGACATAGTTACCTGTGTACATATCCACTAACTCTTCTGAGAGAGCCTAGACAGCAGTGGCATTCCAATAGGCGTGAGCATATTTAATGCACAGTTATTGGTACAGTTTTTCAGTAAAAAAAAAAAAACCCAGAACTCCTTAGAGGCTATTTCCAGGTTGGTACAGGAAGGTACATGAGCCTAGGAAATATTCTTGGATCAGTCGAGAAATGCTCACAGAATGATGTTGATGTATTAGCTTTCTAGTGCTGTCCTAACAGATGACCGCAAACCTATAGCTTAAACAACACATTATATTATAGTTCTGTAGATCAGAAGTCCTACACAGGACAGGTCTCGATAAGTTAAAATCAAGATGTTTGCACGGATGTGTTCTTTTCTGGAGTCTCTAAGACAGATTCTGGTTTCCACTTATTTGAGCTGTTGGACAATTTCAATTTCTTGTGGTTATAGGACTTATGTTTCAGTTTTCTCTGTGGCTCTCAGCTTAGGGTCGTCCCTGGAACATGTAGGAACTTCTATAGCATATTTAAAGCTAAAACAGTACCAACTGTATACAAAGTCTTACAAAACAAAGCTCAGGGGCACCTGGGTGGCTTAGTCAGCTAAGTATCTGCCTTTGGCTCAGGTCATGATCTCGGGGTCCCAAGATCGAGCCCTGCATCGGACTCCTTGCTCAGTGGGGAGTCTGCTTCTCTCTCTGCCCTTCTCCCTGCTCATACTTACTTGCTCTCTCTCGCTGTCCCTCAGATAAATAAAATCTTTTTTTTTAAGATTTTATTTATTTATTTGACAGAGACAGCCAGCGAGAGAGAACACAAGCAGGGGGAGTGGGAGAGGAAGAAGCAGGCTCCTAGCAGAGGAGCCTGATGTGGGGCTCGATCCCGGAACGTCGGGATCACGCCCTGAGCCGAAGGCAGATGCATAAGGACTGTGCCACCCAGGCGCCCCTCAAATAAATAAAATCTTAAAAAAAAAAAGTTCAAACACCTCCCAACTAATTAAGGGAACCCGATACTAACATGATACTATTTGTGGATGATACTAAAACAAATTACAGAGTGAACCTCAATACAGCAAAACCTTAGCAAAAAAAAATTTGGAGGTAGGGGAGTGATGGTGGCAGACTAGGAACCATCCTAAATATCCCAGAAATCAACCTAAAGACTGGTAGAACCAACTCCACAACTAAAGCTAGAGAAGAAGCCACATGAAAGAAGGTGGGAAGTGTGGAGACATGGTTTGGGAGAGAACTGGATCGTGGCTGCTGTGCTGGGGAGAGAGCTGCGCTGATGGAGAAGAGCAAGAGACACTCCCACAGAGGAGAATGCACCAGGAAAACAAATACCTGTAGCAGTTAGCGTGGAAAGCATGAGGGGCCAAAAAGAGTGGAAGATATCAGTGAGACCCTTAACACGGAGATAAAGAAACAATCAGAGATGAAGAGTCCAATAAACGAGATTAGAGACACACCTGATGCAATGAACAGCCGGCTGGAAAAAGCAGAATGAATTAATGACCTAGAAGAGTAATGGAAAGTAATCAAGATGAACAAAAGAAAAATTATGTGAAACAAGAATAGACTTAGGGAGCTCAGTAACTGTCAAATGTACTAACATTCGCATTATAGGGGAAAGAAGAGGAAGAGGAAGAGAAGAGAGAGAACATACTTGAAGAGGTAATAGCTGGAAATTCCCTAAACTGGGGCACCTGGGTGGTTCAGTCGGTTAAGTGTCTGCCTTTGGCTCAGGTCATGATCCCAGGGGCCTGAAATGGAGCCCTGCATCACGCTCCCTGCTCAGCGAGGAGCCTGCTTCTCCCTCTCCTCCCCACTTGTTATCTCTCAAATAAGTAAAATCTTAAAAAGAAGAAGAAACCAAACAGATATCCATATCTAAGAGGCACACAGAACCCCTAATAAAATCAAAAGCAGATCCATACCAAGGCATATTGTAATTAAGATGCCAAAATATAGTGATAAAAAATTTTAAAAGTGGCAAGACAAGAGAAGACAGTTACATGCAAGAGAAACCCCATAAGGCTATTGGGATTTTTCAGCAGAATCTTTCCAAATCAGAAGGGAGTGGTATGATATATTCAAAGTGCTGAATGGGGAAAATCTGCAGCCAAGAATACTCTATCCAGCAGGACTGACATTCAGAATTGGAGATATAAAGAGTTTCCCAGACAGACAAAAACTAAAGGAGTTTATGACCACTAGACCAGTTCTGCAAGAAATATTACAGGGGACTCTTTGGAAAGGAAAGGCCAAAATGACAGTATGAAGGTAGGGAACACAAAACTACTAAATATGACAACATACACCTAAAATGTGTGTGGAGGGGGGGAGGAGAGGAGTAAAGAATGGGTCCAAACTTAAATGACCATCAACTTAATATAGACTTGCTATATGCAGAAGATGTTATACACAGCCTAATGGTAACCACAAATCAAAAACCACTAATACGTGGGGCACCTGGATGGCTCTGTCAGTTGAGCATCAAACTCTTGATCTCAGCTCGGGTCTTGATCTCAGGGTTGTGAATTCAAGCCCCACACTGGGCTCCAACATGGAGCCTACTTAAAAAAAAAAAAAAAAAAAAGCTAGTTTGTTAGGGACACCTGAGGGGCTCAGTCAGTTGGGCAGCCAGTTCTCGATTTCAGCTCCAGGTCATGATCTCAGGGTCTAGGGATCGAGCCTCATGTCAGGCTCCATGCTCAGTGGGGAGTCTGCTTGAGGATTCTCTCTCTCCCTCTGTCCCCCAACTCTCATGTGATCTCTCTAAAATCTTTTTTTTTTTTTTTAAACCCACTAATACGAAAAGAACAAAGAGAAAACAACTTTTTTTCTAGATAGGTCCCCTGAGGCAAGGAAAACAAAACCAAAAATAAACAATTGGGACTACATAAAAAAAGCTTCTGCAGAGCAAAAGAAACAATCAACAAAACTAAAAGGCAACCTACAGGATGGGAGAAAATATTTGCAAATGACATATCTGATAAAGAGTATCCAATATATATAAAGAACTGGTAAAATCCAACACGCAGAAAACAAATAATCCAATTAAAAGATGGGCAGAAGACATGAATAGACATTATGTCCGGAGAATCATAGGCTATAGGGAATGGAGACTCCACTCTTTTTGACAGAGAGCTAGCAACAGAGAGAGCACAAGCAGGGGGAGTGGCAGGCAGAGGGAGAAGCAGGCTCCCTGCTGAGCAAGGAGCTCGATGCAGGACTCGATCCCAGGACTTTGGGATCATGACCTGAGCTGAAGGCAGGCACTTAACCTACTAAGCCACCCAGGTGCCTAGAGATTCCACTCTTAAAAGGCTGGCACACAGAATCACTCAGCCCAGGATCCAATACAAAAGCAGCAGTTTTGAAAAGCTCCTACAGTATATGTGGAGATGTGTTAATTTTAATGTTAATAATGTGTTAATAACGTGTTAATAATATGTGTTAATTTTAAAGCATCTGCTGGATGAGCAGGAGCATGCTAGAACTCTCTCCTGGGGTGGAGACACCATTTTTGCATTCTCCCTCTACCTTACTAGTGCCAGCACTGGGGGGCACCAGCTTTATACTCTTTCTCTAACCTGCTAGCACCAGTGTGTGAACCTTGCCCCCGTCCCACTCCTGTGGCCCCCACCAAAGCAGGGTGGCTGAACACCGCACACACAGCCCACAGAAGGGACGTCCCTTGAGTACCTGGCTCTGGCCAGGGAAACAGCATTTCTGGGCCTCACAAAGCCCCAAACAATCAGAGAAAGTTCTTGGCAGGCTACCACCCCCAGGGCACAGCACAGACTGGAGACTGAAACACACCCCATCTTCCTGTGGAAAAGACCTATTTACTAATCTTGGAGGTGCAGGCTTCAGGTTTACCATGCATCTGGAGGATATGGAAATGCTCCTAGGGAACGTAGGCCAGAGGACACCATCTTTGTGCTCTTCCTTGGTCTTGCTACAGTGAGCCAGTACCTCCTGGAAGGGAGCTCATGCACTTGTCTGGAGCCCCAACGTTTGCAACTGTCACCAAAGAGACACCTGTAGATCACCTGACCTCAAGGCCAGCAGGGCTTAGGATTATGATCCAATGCAACTGTATGTACTTGCATATCTTAAGAACTGCTGCCTTATGATCTAGCCTCCAGTTAGCCTGAAACTAGGTATTACTGTCCTCCCTCTGGAATACTTATGGGTCTTGGCACACCCTCAACAACGAAGTCGTATCAAGAATAAATCAGGCTACTTAGATAATGACAAAGGTTTGAGAGATAATGAAGAACTAAAGGACCGTTTGGGGCACCTGGGTGGCTCAGTCGTTAAGTGTCTGCCTTTGGCTCAGGTCAGGATCCCAGGATCCTGGGATCCAGTTGTGCATCAAGCTCCCTGCTCAGCAGGGAGTCTGCTTCTCCCTCTCCCTCTGCCCCTACCCCCTGCTCATGCTCTCTCACTCTCTCTCAAATAAGTAAATAAAATCTTTAAAAGAAAGAGCTAAGGGAAGGTTAAATGATAAAGTTCTCCCTCAAGACTGGGTGAAAGAGCTACTGTGCCTAATACATAGAAACAAACAGAAAGAAAAAAAAATACAGTCAAGCAAAATGAAAAACTAGAGGAATATGTTCCAAATGAAGAACAAGACAAAACCCCAGAAAAAAACCTTAATGAAACAGAGAAAAGTAATTCACGTGATAAAGAGCTCAAAGTAATGGTCATAAAGATGCTTACTGAACTCGGGAGAAGAATAAATGAGTATAGTGAGAACTCTAACAAAGAGAGAGAAAATATAAGAAAATACCAAACAGAAGTCACGGTGTTAGGGAATACAATACATATTCCAGGGATGTAAGGATGATTGAACATCAGCAGGTCAACCAGTGTGCTACACATCGATAAAATGAAGGATAAAAGTTGTATGATCATCTCAACAGACACAAAAGAGCACTTGACAAAATTCAACATCCATTTATGATAAAAACTCTCAACAAACTGGGTATAGATGGAATATATCTCAACACAATAAAGGCCATATAGGACAAGCCTACTGCTATCATACTCAACATTGAAAAGCTGAAAGCTTTTCCTTTTTTTATTTAAAAGAATTTATTTATTTATTTGACAGAACACAAGCAGGGGGGTGTGGCAGGCAGAGGGAGAGGGAGAAGCTGGCTTCCCGCTGAGTGGAGAGCCCAGTGTGGGGCTTGATCCCAGGACCCCAGGATCATGACCTGAGCCGAAAGCAGATGCTTAACCAACGGAGCCACCCATGTACCCCGATTTTACTTAAAAAAAAAAAAAGATTTATTTATTTTAGAGAGAGCGTGTTAGTGGGGTGAGGAGGGGCAGAGGGAGAGGGAGATCTCAAGCAGACTCCATGCTGAGTGCAGAGCCTGACCCCAAGCTTGATCCCACAATCCTGAGATCATGACCTGACCCAAAATCAAGTCACATTCTCAACCGATGGAGTCACCCAGGCACCCCAAAAGCTTTTCCTTTAATATCAGGAAAAAGAATGCCCACTCCCACCACTTTTAGTTAACATAGCATTGGAAGTCCTAGCCAGAGCAATCAGACAGGAAAAAGAAGTAAAAGGCATCCAAATTGCAAAGGAAGAAATAAAACTCACTATTTGCAGATGACATGATTTTATATATATTAAAAAATCCTTAAGACTCTACCAAAAAACTATTAGAACAAACAAATTCAGTTAAAGTTCTATAAAGTAAAAAATCCAATATATAAAAATGTCATGTTTTTTTATACTAACAAAATAGCAGAAAGAGAAATTAAGAAAGCAGTCCCATTTACAACTGCCGCAAAAAGAGTAAAATACCTAGGTACAAACTTAACCAAGGAGGCGAGAGACCTGTATGCTGAATATTATACAAGACTTTGATGAAAGAAATTGAAAAAGACACAAATAAATGGAAAGATGTTCTGTGCTCTTAGATTGGAAGAAATAATGCTGTTAAAACTGTCCATATTACCCAAAGCAATGTACAGATTCAACAGAATCCCTTCCAACGGCATTTTCCACAGAATTAGAACAATAGTTCTAAAATTTGTATGGAACCATAAAAGACACTGTGGACCTGCGTTTGCGAACATTTCCAGTTCAGTACCACATTCAAGTGTATGTTCATGCTCATTCTTGTGACTGGAAAACCTTCCTTCATCTTACCTGGTTCCAGAGATAGAAAGTGCTCCATACAATTCCTGGTCTTGATTAAGGACCTTGGGCCAAGAGCGACTGGCCTCCAGGAGCCCAAACTCAGGTGGGCAGAGGGGAGATCGGGAAGCCCTAGGTTACAGGATCCTCTATAACAGCGCTCTGAGACCAGTAGGGCGAGGGTCCCAGCAGTTGGCGTCCACTCGCCCACCGCCAGCCCACTGCCTGAACTGAGCGGGACCAGTTGGGCCCTTGAGTTTAGTCCACTTCCCATCTTGCCGGTCCCCAGGCAGGGCGTGACCTTGGCCGGCCTACTCCCTACCTCGGCTGCACTTCCGTAAAAGGCACTCAAGGCCGAGGGTGCCACCGCCAGGCACCTGGAGAAAGGAGGACCGGTGCAGGTCCCGGACAGTGCGGGCAAGGCTAGGGTCAGGGCTCACACAAAAGCGCAGAGGTGGGTCCTACTCTCCTTCCTTCCCCCCTTTTCAGCCAACAGGCACAGACCCACCACAACCTCTCTGACGCCTTCGGAAGTCCCGCCACCACTTCTACGGAGGAAACGCCTGGCTCCTGGGTTGTTACGGGACTAGTGCCTGCCACCCACGCACAAGGCACAGCCTGCTGGGTAATGTGCTTTCTGTCCTGCCCGTGACCAGGTTAGGATGGGCCTTTCCCATTCTCCACAACCTTGGCCGAAAACCGCTGCCAGGGACCTTCGGAAATACTGCTCTAGGGCTCCAAACACAAGGACCGGCCCAGATTTCTGTGGCTACCTTAGGCGAAGCCCCAACCTGGGCCAGCTGTAATAGGAGACTTCTCCTTAGTGGCCTTAGGCAAGCCTCCTTAGCCTCTGTGGGGAAAAAATATACTTAAAAACCATAAAATAAAGTCCTGGAAATGTGCAGCATGGTGACTATGGTTACCAATACTATATAAACAATAATATTTAAAAGGTTTAAAAATAGGTGATGTAAAGATAACTTGCAGCATCATTGTGTTCTAACATTAAATATTGCTCTAACCCAGTGGTTCCCAAACCAGTAGCATTAGCATCACACGGGAATATGTTAAAAATGCATCCAGAAGGGCCCCAGTCCACGCTTGACCCTGCGGCTAAGTCCTGGGGAGGTGTGTGCAAACTGAAATCACTGAGGCTGGAGAAGATACCCTGTGGAGGAGCACAAATGAGAAAACATGATGAAGATATAATTTCATAATAATTCCTGCCTATATTCCATTGCCCAAAACTCATTTACATGGTGCATGTAAATGAAGCTGTGTGTCCATAAAGGGAAAACTGGATTGGAGAGCAGCTACCCACTTTCTAATACAATTCATCAGATATCCATTTTATTATTCTTCCTACATATTCAGCACTACTACCCTTTGGGTGATAAACCAAAACTCCATGCCTCCATCTTAATGTTAATATTTCTATTCTTTTTTTTTTTAAGATTTTATTTTTAAGTAATCTCTACACCCAACCTGGGGCTTCAACTCAGTACCCTGGGATTAAGAGTCACATGTTCTACTGGCTGAGCCAGCCAGCCAGCCCTAATACTTCTATTCTTAAAACCATACACAAAGTAAGTTACTTGTTGCCACTCAGTCCCTATATAATTATGGTTCTATGACACTGGGGAAGGACCTATTCAAGGATCTGCTGAAGAAAAAAACCAAGCCAACCTAGATTTCTATATATGTCAAAATTGTCTTTCAAGAAAGAGTACAAAATAAGACTAGTTCAAACCAAAAATGAGGACTTTAATGGAAGATTAACACACATAAAATGAAATCCTAAGGGTAGTATTTAAGAACTTTGGAAAGTAATCTCAGATGAAGTATTTACAATGATAGAAGGAATGAGGACCCAAGAGGGGAATGCATATGTAGATTGATACATCTCCTCATTATTTGCATTAAACATGAATAACATTTCCTTGTGGAGTCAGACTGATGGAGTTAACGTGCATAATCTCAATGCATACACTGAGCTAGAACATACTAGTTAATCTTCTAAGTCCCTTATATTGGCTGGGAAGAAGGAAAAGCATTTTTAAGTCTGTCCTCTACTGTTTTAAGTAAGTGTTTGTAAATTTTAGCTTAAACAATAACAAACAGAATAAGCTTTTTAAACTAGAATTAAAAAAAAATCTGGATTGTTAAGTAACAATTATTTTTTTTAAGGACCAGAAAAAGAACAAGTGAAGCAAAGAAAGCCACAAAATAAGAGGACATATTTAAACCCAAAGAGGTAAAATATTATATTAGGTAAGTATGAAATAAATTAACAGTCAGTACTTTTTGAGAGTTAAAACCTCCCTTCACAAGATACTTAATCTTCATCAATAAATTTCAAGGGCAGGTTTTGAATTTCCATTCAAAGAACAATTAACATTCTCTGGCATCCTCGGCCACCCCATCTCCACCAGGGAAAGAAACCAGGGGGCAAAGAATGTCCTGGCTTTGGTTGCTGGGGAACCAAGATCTTATGCTGAGAGTCACCAGAATCTATAATCAAGCTTCTTAAGGTCTAAAGTCAGCTGAGATGTCATCAGTACCTGCAGTATATTTTTACAAACAAATCCCATCAGCACATCCCCTGATGAGAAAGGAATAGGATGGCACGAAGGGGTAACATATTAGTGAAAATAATTTTAACAACCACTAACATTTAAGAATATCCACAGCTGACACCAGGTCCTTTACAACACAATCCTTTAACCTAAATAACCACCTGGTGAGGTGTGTCAGTCAACACTCTGGTTTCATAGATAATGAAGCTGAGCCTCACAACGGATATGAGATCACCCAGTTTACAGAGGAAGAAACCAAGAACCCCAAAAGTCCCTGAGTTGCACTGTCATGGCCACTACTAAGAAGCACAGCAGAGAAGGGTGCTCATCAGCCCTGCATGGCTTCCTGCCCAAACTCATCCAATCTGGGCAAGGGCAGGGCCAGGGCCCCTCAGCATCACAGAAATAAAGCCATGGCAAATTCACTGCCCATGTGACCATCAAGGGGAGAAGGAGTCCTGCCTTTTTTCTGTCCAAGAAAAGAAGTCTTCAGCTTCACTTGCTCACTCAACACACTAGGTGCTGACTGAAAACCTGGAACACAAGGACAGGCCACGTCACATTCCCATGGATGCAAAGCGCTCTCTCTTGAGGAATGAGGAGGGAAAGTCATTCCCTGGGGCTCACCCATCATCCCAATTATGCACATGTTCTGTTGGCTCTGCCTCCTAACATGTCCCAAGTCGTCATCTCCCCACTGACTCCAATGCCACCATCATGGGCCAGTCCAATGACAATATACCCCTGGACCACCCAGTGGCCTCATGTCGCTCTCCCACATCAATGTTTGCCTCTTCAGTCCACTCTCCGCACAGCAGCCAAGGGCAAATTTAGAGACAAGATCGTGCCACTGGCCTGCTGAATCCCATCCTCGGCCTCCCAGAACAGTCAGAATAAAATCCACAAAGCCCTGTACATCTGGCCCTGTTCTCTCCATCTCACTGCTCACTACTCATTTCCTCCAGACACACTGGCCTTCAGCTGTTTCCTCTAATAAGGCCAGTTCTTGCCTGCCTCAGGGTCTTGGTACACGCTGTTCCCTTTGCCAAAAAAGTTCTTCCTCATCTTCGAACATAGCTGGGGCTCCTCCATTCCTCATGGGTCTGCATGATATCACCCTTTGTGTACTGTCTGCTCCTCTGCCCATGCTTCACAGTTTAACATACATCTTCTCACTTTTACAAGACAGGCCTCTGGGTAAATGACATGACTGAGGTCATCCAGATGGTGATGGCACAGGTTGGAAGTGCTGGAATTCCAACTGTCCCGAGGGCCCAAGCCCTTAGCCACTGAACCACTCTTCCAAATGGACATCTGTCCTCCATGCCTGTTTTGAGCCGGATTAAGCACATTATTGTAATCGCAGCAGAGTTGCTATCCCACACCTCTGTGTTACCACGTGTTTTTCCCTTCTAGACAGCAAGGCCCATGTATTTCCATGACACAAGGCACATGTGGGGTAATGGGCACGAAGGATGGGGTTCTCGTGACTCCTGCCCATCACACCAGCAAAAGCACAGCAGGCCCCTGTAAAAGCAGAAAGTTAGATGGGGAGACATGGACCATGAGGGGAGAGGACCCTTCATCCACTGCAAAGCACATCGCTTCTGCTCTGGGACAAACTGAGGCCCAGGTCTCTTCATGGGCTACATGACAGCAAAGCACTCTCAGGCGTGAAAAGGTCCCTCTGCTGAGAGCCACGTCATATTTTGGGAGACTGGCGTCCAGTCTCTGTAGTGCCAGGGCTCAGCCTCGGGTAAAGGTAATGCTGCAGCCACAGCACAAACTGCACATGAAGGAGGACACGGTATGCAGGAAAGCCATGGAAATGAACTCTCAGATGCCAAGTAACATTTTCCCTCCAGTCAAACAATTTGCCACTGTAGTTACTTTAAAAAGGTCTCTTTAAGAAGAACTCAGTATGAGTTCTCTGATGTTGACTGAGGCCTGCCTTCTGGTCAAAGGCCTTCCCGCATCTCTTACACTTGTAGGACTTTACTCCGCTATGAATCTTTTGATGAGTACTGAGGGTTGAGCTGTAGCTGTAGGTCTTCCCACACTCACTGCACTCATAGAGCTTCTCCCCAGAATGAGACCTCATGTGTCGAGTTACAGAAAAGCTGTTACCAAAGGCCTTCCCACATTCTTTGCACTCAAAGGGTTTTTCTCCAGTGTGGGTTCTATTATGCCGAACAAAATCAGAGTGGCGGGCAAAGGCCTTTCCACATTCACTGCACGCATAAGGCTTCTCTCCACTGTGAATCCGCTGGTGCTCCGTGAGGTGTGACCTGCGGCTGAAGGACTTCCTGCATTCGATGCACACAAAGGGCTTCTCCCCAGTGTGAACCCGCTGGTGTTCTGTGAGGTGTGACCTGCGGCTGAAGGCCTTCTCACACTCGATGCACTCATAGAGCTTCTTCTTAATGTGAATGCTGTAGTGTCCAGTGAGATCTGCCTTCCTGAGAAAGGCCTTCCCACACTTTTTGCATTTATAGGGTTTTACTCTAGTGTGAATCCACTGATGTTGAAGAAGGAAGTGATTGTTGATAAACTCTTTCCCACATTCCTTGCATTTGTAGGATTTCTTTCCTCCATGAATCAAGGGGTCTCTCCTTGATCTATGTGATTCACACTCAAGGAGAGCATCTCCTGGAGAGACTTGCTCCTGTAAATCATCTGTGCACAGATTTTTACCTGTTCCCAAATCATCACATTCAGGGTTTACCTTTCCAGGGAGGGTTTCCTTGTAGGGGAGTGTCCCTGTCCTTATGTGCCCTCCCTGTTCTTCTGATGGTCTTTCTTGTCCCCTGGCTTCTCCCAATGTGGAAACACTGGAGTCTTCCTCAGTCAGTAACCTGTGGGGTGAGCGTCCCTCAAACAAGGCTGGCTGAGGAGCAGAAGGCTTTGTGGTATTGGTTTTTGCTTTGTCATCTGAAGGGAATCAAATACACAAAAAAGACCTATTAGCAACGCCAACATAGAAGGGAGAAAATCACCAAGCCATTGGGAAAAGGAAGATGGAAACAGGGCCACTGATACCTGCTATATTTTCACATCTCTGAAACTCAGGTTTGTTTTTTGGTTTTGGGTTTGTTTTGTTTTGTTTTGTTTGCTGGTCCTTGGATTCTTGACATCTTTAAAGGGACAACCCTGGGGAGAATTTGGGTTAGGGGCCAGAGAAGAATCCCTTCCTCACTATCCAGAGGGGAGAGAAATGACGACATCGTGTGCTATGTTTGTTCTAAGAAAGGATGTCACAGGGAACACAGGGAAGGGGGCATCTAACCTAGGCCAAATGAGAGAGAAAGACAACTGGGAGGTATCTTGAGATCTGAGTCCTAACAAAGCAAGAGTTACCACAGATAGAAAGTGAGAGGGCACTGCAGCCAAAGGAAGCAGAGTGTACAAAGATGCAGAGTCTAGAGAGAATCTTGGATGCTGAGGGAACTTCAGAGCACGAGAGGATGGCGGAGATGTGGCTGGGAATGCAGACAGGGTGCAGACTCCAGAGTTTGGAAGGGTGAGAGTAAATACAGCCACCTCCACTCCCAGGACAGTGTCTACAAGGCTGAGGGTGAGCAGGACTTGACAGGGGGACATATTAAATCTACTGTGTGTGAGAAACAGCTAGGTGACTAAAACATAGACGAAAGCTCGTAGACAAATTTGAAATATTTACTTCAAGATATTAAAGAGAAGCTATACGAATGGAGATGTTAATAACAAGGTTGTCAACTCTCCTCAAATCTATAAGTTCATCACCAGTCCAGATAACATGATTTTCCATGAAACTCAACAAGTTGATTCTAGAATTTATATGCAAGAGTTAAAGGCCAAGAACATTACTGAAAAAAGAATAATAAGGAGATGGGGCTTGCCCTCCCAGTATTAGGGTTACGATGAAAGTACAGACATCAAGACAACGTGGTATTGGCATAGACATAAGGAAAACTGGCAACAGGCCACAATGGTGCTCAGAAACAGACCCATGAATACATACAGCTTTCACAGACTGCAATGGTGGCACAGCAGATCAGTGGGAAAAGAAGGGACTATATAACAAATGAAGCTAAAAACCTGGTAACCCACACGCAGGAAAAAGTTAACTGCATTTCTACCACATGTCATACACAAAGTTAATTCCAGATTAGTAAGCAACAGAAAAGGAATACAATTTGACCTTGGTGTAGGGAAAGATTTCCTAGCAAGACACAAAAAGCAGCAATCATAAAACAAAAGATATATTGATCTGACTAAATAAAATACGAATTTCTTTTAATCAAAAGATGCTTTAAAGAAAATTTCTAAAAAGCTAAGCTTTTAAGAATACAACTGCAGCACACATAATGGGTAAAAGATTAGTATCAGGAATATACAAAAAAAAAAAATCTGACAAATCAAAAAGGGAACAGCCACCATCTTGGTGATTCTTGATGGAGACAAATGGAGAACAGGCAGGAGGAAGTGAGCCCAGAACATGGCGGGGACCGTTGGGGAGGATGGCAGGCTGCTCCAAAGGCCTGCTCTGCCAGTCAGGCCTCAGAAAAGAAGAAACCAAGAAGGACGCTGCATGTCCCCACATGGAGGCGAGGAGAAGACTTACCCAGTGAGACCAGAAGCCTGCAGGTCTCCCCCATCACCTTCCAGTACAGTGTCCTCTGGGGCAGGTCCAATAATTCCCATTCCTCCTGGGTGAAGGTCACAAGCACATCCTTGAAGGTCACTGGTGCCTGGAAAATCAAACACAGTGGCATTATTTGCTTTACGGCTGTTAGGCAGGATCAGAGCCTATAACTTAGTCTCTGGTGAAGGGGCACAGAGGTCCAGCCCTGAATCACTGAGGCCTCCTGAGGGCCGAGCTCTGAGCTGGACTTAAGGGGGAGGCAGACATGAAGGCAGACAGAGAAGCCTTCTATAGTGGAAACAATGGAGAATGATACATACAATCGCATTCCCATGAGGACTGTGAGGGCAGACGGTAAGTGGTCTGGGATGTCAGAGGAACACGGAAATAATCATGATAATTCCAACAATAAGAACAGCAGAAGCCAAAGCTAAACCTCCCTGGTCCTTCCTGTGTGCCTGCCCTGGGTTGTGGGCTTCACATGATGTGGTAAAGGGATTAACTGTCCGCAGCTCTGGAGCAGACTCCCAAGTTTGAATTCAACCTCTTTTTTTTTTTTTAAACAAACCTGTTTATTTTATTTTATTTTTTAAAGATTTTTATTTATTTATTTGACAGAGAGAGACAGCCAGTGAGAGAGGGAACACAAGCAGGGGGAGTGGGAGAGGAAGAAGCAGGCTCCTAGCAGAGGAGCCTCATGTGGGGCTCGATCCCAGAATGCTGGGATCACACCCTGAGCCAAAGGCAGACGCTTAACAACTACGCCACCCAGGCGCCCCTGAATTCAACCTCTTGAATCAACACCTGGCCTGCCGTGCAACTTGGGGGAGCCGTTCAGTTTCTCTGAGCCTCGATCTCCCCTGTCAGTATAATAATAATTCCCTTACTGGGGTGCCTGGGTGGCACAGCGGTTAAGCGTCTGCCTTCGGCTCAGGGCGTGATCCCAGCATTATGGGATCGAGCCCCACATCAGGCTCCTCCGCTATGAGCCTGCTTCTTCCTCTCCCACTCCCCCTGCTTGTGTTCCCTCTCTCGCTGGCTGTCTCTATCTTGGTCAAATAAATAAATAAAATCTTTAAAAAATAATAATAATTCCCTTACTTTATCAGGTTATTTGAGAATTCAAGGGAAAATATTCATAAAGCCAACACTAGAGTCTCTGGCTCATGACAGTGCTCTGTACATTTATTAATCCTTACATCGCCATGCAGTTAAATGCCATCAGCATCTCCACATCACAGTCAGCGAGCTGAGGCTCAGGGAGCTACAGAGAGTCACCTGAGAGTTCCCAAACTACACAGCAGAGGTGGGATTTGAACCTAGGTCCTTCTGGCCCAGGTCTGTGGTAACCCTCACACTCCTCCATCACTGCAGGTGAAGCACTTTTTTTTTTTTTTAATAAAGATTATTTATTTACTTGAAAAATAGGGAGACAGCAAGACAGCATGAGCAAGCAGTGGAAGAAGCGCAGAGGAAGAGGGGGAAGCAGAGTCCAACATGAGGCTCGATCCTAAGACCCTAAGATCATGACCCGACCGAAGGCAGACACTTAACCGACTGAGCCACGCAGGCGCCCCAGGTGAAGCACTTCTAATAACTGCTGCTGTTAATCTACTTTTGGCATCCCTGACCATACTTCCATGGACATGGACAGAGGATTGGAGCCATCCTCACCCTCCTCATGGGAGAGGCACTGATGGGGGCGCCACTCATCCTGGGAGAGGCAGGGCCTGGGCCAGCTCCCCACACCCGCTTGGGCCTCCAGCCTTCTCAGACTCCCCAGGAGATTCCACAGTGAGCTATCAGTCAGTTTTCCCTTCCTGAGTCCTGACAGCATGTGTCCCTGAGTCATGAACACTGTAAGGACCAAGGAACCCCAGTGAGTGAGAATAACGCCACTGAGGCCATAAGAACATACACAGCACCCTCTGACTGGCTGTGATGTGTGTCCTGGGTAAGGGCGGGGGGAACATCCAGCAAATGACCACACGTGCTCCCTTTCCCAAGACACATCTCAGCGGGGGAGAGGGGGGTTTGGCAATCACGAGGCCCTCTTGTGCCTCCTTAAACAACTCTGTCCTCACTGCCTCTGTCCACGAGGTTCCCTCTATCTGGGATGGCTCCTCTTGCCCTCCTTGTTTTCAAGCTCACCTGCAGGAGAAAGCCCTGCCCACCTGACAAAGTTTAATACAGGTGTCATCCTCAGGCATCCCCAGCCCACTGTGGTTGGGAACACAGGCTCTGGTAGCCAATGGACAATATGTGAGTTTCAACTACTTAAGAGGTGTGTGACCTTGGGTAGGTAACTTAACGTCTCTGAGCCTCCAGTTCCTCTTCTGTCAAACAGGGATGATAACAGAACCTAACTCTGAGGAGACGGGAACTGAATGAGATGAAATATAATAACTGTCCCTCAAAGCAAATCAAGGGCTCAGTGAAATTCAGCTATGACCACTGTTTGATTATGATTATTTTTCCTCCTTTCCGGTAAATCTCAACCTGGCACTCAACTCTGGACAAAAATGCTAGCTCCCAAGCATGTGGGTTCAGGGGGTACTTTAGCTACAACTAGAAAGACGAAGAAGTGGCATTTGAGCAGAGGCCTGAGGAATGCATAGGGATGCCCTGCAGAGTTCCAGAAACAGTGTCGTGGGCAGAGGGAACTGCAAGGGCAAAGGCTGGCAAGTGAGCAAGAGCTTGGCAAGTGGAGGACGGCATAGCAGCAGGACCATGAAATGGGGAAGAAAGGAAAGGAAGACACGTGGGTGGAACAGAGCAGTCACAGGGACAGGTGCAGCAGGCCATGGGGGGGGTTGAACATAGATTCTAAGTGTGATGAGAGCCCACTGAGGGGAGTCTCATTCTCCAACTAGCTATTGAGGTCCTGTTACAGCTCTGGCCCTGTCATAGGCCTGGTGACAGAGCAGCAAAGAGGAATCACAGCCCCCGTTGGAGAAAGATCCCCAACAAGGCCTAAATAATTGAGCAAGATGATGCAGATGAGTTCTGAGGCCAAGAAAAAAAGGGACAAGATTAGAGAGACGGGGCCATTTTAAAAGGAAAGCTGGGGATGGCCTTGCTGAAGAGGAGCACTGGAATGGCTGGAATGAAGGGAGGGGGACACGTAGTGGAGAGAGATCTGGGGTCTACTGTGTGTTTACATCTAAATGCATACCACGCTCCTGCACACTGCCACCACTGAATCTTTAATGCATCTACTTTTCACATAAAAGTAAATGTCTTAAACAGAAAAATAATTTTGCCACTGTAAGTGGCAAGCCAGCTTTACTCCTAATAAACAGATGGCAACTGCAAGATGAACCCAGTAACCTTCCTGGCTCCCAGTGCCCAAGGGCCCTTTTCATCCCAGCAGGGAAGCAGTGATTCCAAAAATACTGCTCCCACTGTGAGTCTGCCCCTAGACTCTCTCTTCCCCTAGTCCTCGGCTGGATGCAGGCCTGAGACAGGGGAATCCCCAGGGCAGGATTCCCCTGGGGTAAGCCCCTAAGATCAAGGGGATCTGCTTCCTGAGAACAGTGCTCAGAGTGAGGCTACCTGGGCAGTGTTTGACATTGGAGGACACACATCACACATATGCCCTCTCTGACCCCCTCAAGCCAAGGGGAGGAAATGTCAATATTCCCATTGACCCCAAGAGGTGGAAGACAAAGGCACTGATGAGACTCACTCAAAAGCCCTGGGACATAGCCAGAACGGCCCCTGAAGTCTCTACATTGTTAAATGGGCTCTTTTCTGAAACTCAATTCATTCGGACTGTGCAGGGACAGGGGGATTCTGGGAAGCCCCATTTCCCTCTCACCCACACTGCCATGAGGAGACGACCAGGTCAAAGGCCTCCTTCGACCCCAGAAATTACAGAAATGAATGACCACAACCAGCATTTACTGGGCATTCCCTGCATATGCTGTGCTGCCTTTCACACTCTGCCCCCCACATCTGCCACCAGGACCCCAGAGGGAAGACACTGCAATCAGTCCGTCTCACAGCCAAGGAAGCCGACTATCCCACTGAGGTGCAGTGGCAGAGCCTGGAGCTGAACCCAGGCTGTAGGCGTTGTAACTTGTTTTGCACACCTATGACACATGCTTCAGCTGCAAGGGTGGCTGAGGGTGACGCGGGGAAAAGAGAATTCCAGGTACTATGAGGGGGTTGCAGGAGCCTTCTCCCTGCTGTCCCTGCCTCCTCTCACCCCTGCCTACTCTCCACTCTACAGCTAGAGGAAGCCTATTAAAGACTTGACCCAAATCACGTTCCTCCCCTCCTTCAAATCCTCCATGGCTCCCACCAACCTCAAAAAGACCCGGCTCCTCAGCCTGTCATTCCAGACCTGGCTCCCAACCTTGAGGCTGTCTGTTCCCCCACGCAAAACGGAGAGCTGCGATTCCGCCCAGCTCAGCCTCACATCCCCGCATTTGCACCTCTTGTGCGTGTGTCTGAGACACCCCTCTACACCTCACTGATCGACAGAGGTGGGAACCCTTCCGTATCAAGACGGCCCCCTAGACACAACGACACAGTTAGAGGAAGTGACGAGACCCAGGACAACACTATCCTCGATATGGAGGTGCTGGGACTGCGTGGTTGGGGGTCCACAGGGCCTGAGGGGTCATCCACTCACCTGTGCCGGGTCCATCTGCTACTCTGCAGCCTCCGTGGGGCCCTGTGCGTGGATCGGGGGCCGCGGTAGGTGGGAGGCCGGGGAGGGTCCCAAGGGCTCCACTGACCTGCCCCACACACCCTCAGCCCTGCCCTGGTGCAAAGGGGATACGACGCCTCTTCTCAAGCCTCTCTGGCCTGCGGCCTCAAGCCCACTCAGGGTCCCGCAGCCGTGACCTCGTGAACAGAACCAGGAACACCCAGTACAACCTCCACGAGGAAGGCGCCGTAGGTCTCGCGTGACGAGGGATCCCAGCCCTGTGCTGTGATTGGCCCAGAGCTACCGCCTCTTGCCGCTGAGCCTGCTGGGTAATATGGTTCCCGCAGCTCCGCCTGCTGCTTCAAGGGGCGCCTTTCCAGAAATCACCTCAAACGACCAGTGGCGCCTGCGTGAGGGCCTCTGGGACATGACGCCTTCAGGCTCTGGGGCTGCGGCGAGGCTTCGTCCCTTCTTAACTGGCCACCGCCCGGTTTCTGGGGCACGGCTTCTCCGATTAGGAGAAATGCTTAGACGTATTGTTTCATGTGTACCCAAAGTTTAGGCTCCCAAAAGGACACGGCGGACTCTCTGTCTTGCTGCTCTTCAGTTCTAGGGAGACTGAAGTTTGAGAGTCAACTCTGTGGGGTTCAATCATGCAGGGACAATAGAGAAAACACTGCCGGGGCGCAGTTGAGAGAGAGGGAGAGAGGGCGGAACTGTCAGACAGCCTTAAATCACGTGGCCAAGGCACTGTCTCCTTTTCCCTCAGAAAATACATTTTTTTCTCTGCCTGTATACTCACAGATTGTATACCTATCCAACCTAGCGAGCAGCACCGTCTCATCAATGGGGTATTTTTTACCCCACATTCCAAGGTATATCTTGTTTCTTTCAGTAGTGTGAAACCTGAGATCTATTTGAAAAGGAGAAGTATTTGTGAAATTTCATTTTCTGTTGGGACGGTGACTGTAATGGCCACGGTCAGAGAATGTGCAGAAAGTGACCATTTGAACTCCAAGATAAATGGGTTTTCTTGATCTCAATCTGTTTGCTGTAATTGCAATGATAGTATCTACCAGCGGAATTGAAATTATCTCTGAAAACCATTTGTGAAAAGTAAATTACTCCTTACCAGTTTTCGTCTCCTAGCAAAATTATGCACAGTGTTACTAATTACCTCATGCTATGCGTTAACATTTATTCAATAAAAATTCACTTTGAGAAGGTGCCCTGTGTTCTCATTCTATAGCGTCTTTGTTAATGAGAAGTTGCACATGATTGTTGTTACACAGCTCCATGTCCTCAGATCAGAATGTGGCTTCTCCTCCACTGGTCAGCTTATATGTCACGCTTAGTCAAGGATGACTCAAGGGTTGTGTCCCAAACGGAAGGATGGATTTTATCCTTAACTGAGATGGGAAGGGGTGGTGGTGGTGCCAATGAAGAGCTTGGAAACATTAGGATCTCACTTTTGAACATTTTTTGTTTTAGAATCTATTAAACACCCAAATGAGGCAGACTGTAGACATTTCAATATAGAACTCTAGTTTTTTTGTAAAAAATGTCAGCATTTTAATTCACTGATAGACTGATTTCTAGAATGCTCATAGCTCTGCAACCCAGACTCAACAGAAGAAGAAATTAATGTTCAGAAATAATACAAAGTAAAATGTTTCATATATGGATTTCTGCAGTTACAGGTAAGTCCAATGTTTTAGAAAAAGTAAACACAGAAGCAGTTTATCTGGGGAGTATTTAAATACTGCTTGACCTAGAGTAACAAAAGGAGTGCTCCTATACCTCAAACTAGGACCACCTGTGGTACCATTTACACTCTAGAGATGTGTGAGGGATCAGGCTGATGTAAATTCCACATGAGGCCGCAGCCCTGTGTGGCTCCTTCCCTTGCCTCGTTCTCCGCCCTTCAATTTTTCCTGATAATTTCTCTTCAATAAATCACATGTCATTGAACCCTGTGCCAGGTTCTGCTTCTACAAAACCCAACCTCAGACAGCACACATCTGGTCAAAACCTAAAATATTAATCATGTGAAGTATATCTAAGATATTCAGGTTTCTTTTCCATAAGATGAGCAAGGAAGATCAAGAAAACTTGCTTAAATGTGTCCTGATAGGAACAAAGCTCTGCAGTTTTAGAGGAGGGTTAGAATGTGATGGTGAATCTATATGTGGGGGAGTGCCTGTCTCCCTGGTCAATAGCTGATGAGCAGGGGACATCATGTTCTCTGATGTGTGACTTTATGTCTGAGGTGGATCTCAAGTGCTTGTGTCTTACACTAGATAGTTCTTTAATTGGCATTTCCTTCTAGTGCAGGTATTCTCAAACTTTGGGGGTACATCAGAATCACTGGAGAAACAAGAACACAGAAGTCCCTAGATCACTGAGGTAAGAAAGAGCCTAAGCATTTGTGTTAAAAGCAAGTTGCCTAAGTGCTTTTGAAATGACATGGTTTGAGTGTCTTGGCTGTTTGAGGACTGCAAAGTAACAATGAGGATTAAATGAGTGAAAATATTTAGAGTTTTTAAAACAATACCTGGAAAGGTCTGAAAATCATTATTGCTATTAGTGCAGTAATATAAGACTCTGAAGGTGGTTATGAATAGGAAAACACTCTTTGGGGATTGTTAACTTGCAGCCTATGTTTCCTGGAAGTCTCATTGCAAGTCCAAGAGAAAGCACAGGATGGGGAATGAAACCTCTAGCCCAGGTAAAGAAAGGAAGAAAATCTTACTTCTTTTTTTTTTTTAAAGATTTTATTTATTTATTTGACAGAGATAGAGACAGCCAGCGAGAGAGGGAACACAAGCAGGGGGAGTGGGAGAGGAAGAAGCAGGCTCATAGCAGAGGAGCCTGATGTGGGGCTCGATCCCGTAACGCCGGGAGCACGCCCTGAGCCGAAGGCAGGCGCTTAACCGCTGTGCCACCCAGGCGCCCCGAAAATCTTACTTCTTGAAGCAGCAAGATCCCACCCTAGATAGGTCTCCTGGAGATAGGGATATTCTTTTTTTTTTTTAAGATTTTATTTATTCATTTATTTGAGAGAGAGAACACAAGCTGGGGGAGAAGAAGAGGGAGAAGCAGACTCCTCACCGAGCAGGGAGCCTAATATAGAGCTCAATCCCAGGACCCTGGGATCACGATCTGAGCAGAAGGCAGATGCTTAACTGAATGAGCCACCCAGGTACCCCAGGGAGATTTTTTTGTAAGATGAAGTCACAAACAAGAAGAGAGAACATGTATCATCAGGTCAACTTCTATTATAGAGAGTGATTCCATTTCCTACTGGGTACTTGAGGTCCTAGCATTAGAAATATGATAATGGGAGAGAACTGAATTTCTCAGGCTTGGGAAGGACCTCCAGGACTACAAAGTGGTTTTCATTGAGCTGAGCCGGGGATATATAGTCTCATTGTTGACTAAACACCCAATTATCATCATTAATTGTGAAGTGTTGCCATATAAGAGAATTAGAAACCAGCCTGACTTCTGAAGGTTGGTAGAGAGAGTATCAGATATCTGAATATTCATCTTCCTTATTTACACATCCTCCATCTTCTCCTTTCCTTTCTCAAAGACTCAGTTCTGGTGTCCAGGCAGCACAATAATTTCCAAACCCACAATATAATTCCCAAATCCAGGGTGACATATTGGGCCAAAGACAGCCACTGATAAGAGAGATGTCAGCATTTAATTCTATGATCACCTCTGACCCTCTAAATTCCCACAATTGACTCTATTTCTCTCACGTGACCCTCAATTTCTTTGATCCTTCCCTTGCCCTTTCACCTGTGGGCTGAGCACTGGCTGACCGTCACAACTTTGGTGTGATGTGTGAGGAAAGGGAGGCTATTGTGTCAAGGGCTGGGAAGAAGAAGAATGACTCAGGGACACTGTTACTTCCCCAGTGGAAGCTGCTGGAGGTGGAAGCACTGATCCCATCGACAGAGATGCTATGTGGTCCATGGACACTGATCAGTAAATTCTGAGAGGGGAATTCAGAGAAAAAATTTGCTCAGCAGGAAGGCAAGCAGAGGGGAGTTAAGAGAGACCCTGCACAATATTTGTAGTTGAGTTACAATCTTTTTGGAAGAATCTTCATCAATTGTAGACAGCGTTCCTTCCCTGGATTGAGGAGATGAGGAGGGAGAAGTGGGGTAGTGTGTCAGTATGAATATTCACTTTAACTTTGTATATAGATGAGTCAATTCAAAATATTTATAGAAAAAAGTCATTTTAATTTAACACTAACAAGACTAAATTTATGAAGTCACTAAGTATAATAAAAATATATGATAGAACTAAAAAAAAGCAAAAAATAAGAGAAAGGAAAAAGGGAAGAACTGGGAATAGACACCATAAAATGATTTCAGATAAGAGATGGAATATCAGTAGACATGGCAATTTCTTTCACTAATTACTTCAATTTCTTTCATCATTGTCTTATAGGTTTCAGTGTACAGGTCTTTCACCTCCTTGGTTTTATGTATTCCTAGGTATTTTATTCTTTTTGATGCAATTTAAACTGTATTAATATTTAAAGAGTTATTGATTAAGCAAGTAAATTTAAAATTAAATATTTTATAATTTTAAATTAGGAGAGCTGACATTTTTACCCATAGTTTGAACTCCTATTCTGACCTGTTATTTTTTTTTTTTAAACAAATGTTCAGCTTTCTTGGCCTGTCCTAAGTGTTCACCCAGAACCCTCCATCACCATCCTTTTCTTATTCGTAGTCTGCTGCTCTCCCCACCTCGTGACAATCTAAACACACAGGATTTCTCTCAGTCCCCCGAGGCTCCATAGGATCTTTCCAGGCGATTTTCTTTCTGTCAGAAAGAACTGGACTCAATTATGATTCAAAAATATGTTAAAAAAACCTTGCATGTATTTTTGTAAGACCCAAAGTGAGAGATTTCCCCAAATTCTTCAAACTTAAAAATTTCCTTCCTTTTCGAACTTTTTTTTTAAGATTTTTATTTATTTGACAGAGAGAGACACAGTGAGAGAGGGAACACAAGCAGGGGGAGTGAGAGAGGGAGAAGCAGGCTTCCCGCTGAGCAGGGAGCCCGATGCGGGGCTCGATCCCAGGACCCTGGGATCATGACCTGAGCCAAAGGCAGACGCTTAATGACTGAGCCACCCAGGCGCCCCTCTTTTTGAACTTTTTAAAAAAGATTTTGTTTATTTCTTTGAAAGAGAGAGAGCATGAGTGGGAGGAGGGGCAGAGAGAGAGGGAGAAGGAGAAGCAGACTCCCCACTGAGCGGGGAGCCCCATGTGCAGGGCTTGATCCCAGGACCCCAATAGCATGACCTGAGCTGAAGTCAGATTCTTAGCTGTTCACTTTCCACTGGCCTGTGCTGTTTACTTTCCACTGGCCTGGATTTGCAACCACAGTCATCCAAACAGTCAAAATTCTTAGCCGACTGAGCCAATCAGGCGCCCCTCTTTTACACTATTTCAAAATTTTCTGAACTTCTCCTTTGAAGATCCTAACACAGAGTGAGTAATCTTTGTATACTTCAGTATGTGGTGTTCCTTTTTATCTCTGTTATAAGACAATGGGCTTTTCCTGGCCTTATTTGCCATGACATCATAATTTCCTATCACACAGTAGTTAATAGAATGTTAACAAATGTTTAAATGAATGATTAAATGCTATTAAAACAGACTCATATCACTGTAACCACATTGGGAAAACAATTTGTCCTTGCCCTACAGACAAAGCAGAACTGAGAGACTCGAGTGTCTTTGACCATGAGCACGAAGGGGCTGAGTGCTGGAAAACATGACGAGAGGAGCACAGTGCTGTTCACTTTCCACTGGCCTGGATTTGCAACCACAGTCATCCAAACAGTCAAAATAGCATAGATTGAATAAAAAGTAACAAAGGAGCTCACCAGGACGAAGATGGTGCGTGTGGCTCTGGCCTCATGGGACATTCTGGGGGCACGGCTGTTGTTGCGAATGTGCTGTACTTGCTGTTTGTGCCTGAGCAGGGTGGAGATCATGGAGCTACTAGCCCACACCAAGAAGCCCAAACTCATAAAGTCAAGGGAAAAATATATGACTGTATATAATATGTTAAACCTCAATACCCCATTCCAGGAACAGTATCCATTAGTTTTGACACTAAGGTTTTTGCTATTTGATGGACCATTCACTATTACAGGAATAAATGAATTTATCGATAGATGTAGGATCCAGCAGAGAAAACAGCAGAAGCCAATGAACTTTGGGGATCTAATCTTGAGCTCCATCCACCTACAAATACTAGGGTTCAGTTTAATAACCTGGTAGCCATTGAGGAGACAGATAGTGCTGAAGGAAACCCCAGTGCTCACTCTGTAATAATAAAAGATAAGTTTACAGGCAGCATCATCCAGGAAATACTGGGATCCAAAAGCCACCATTGTTTGAGGGATCCCTTTGGAAAAAAGGACCATGGAGTTGGCTAGGACCAGTTGGTTGAGAATTAAGTCTGTAGGTCTCAACTTGTGTCCAGTGACCAAAGAGAAAGTATAAAGACAAAAAAGGAATGAATTTCCTAGGATCCCAACTCCAGTCTGAGTGACGAAGATAATCCCCAATTCCAATTTGCCAGAACCCATTGCATCAATATCTAGGGGCTGATTTTAATTGAAGTCAGAAGAATGAGAGGAAAAAAGCAAAAATAAATGCCTTGTCAACACTATGCAGAGTACTTTTCAGCATTTATCCTAAAACTTATTTTCTCACTTTTAGTGGGTATTAACATTTTATGCTTTGTGTGTGTGTGTGTGCAAAAGGCAATCCACTGACAAACTGGATTAGAAATAGCCTCTGATAATCATAAAACTTGCTAAGAGACTATAACTTAATTATTCCAATAACTAAAATGAAAGGATAATTATGTAACAAGATAGAGGTGCTAATTATCACTACAATGGCAATCATATTACAATATATAAATGTATCAAATTGACATGTTGTACACATTAACTTGCACAATGATGTTCTTTGTCAAATACATTTCAATGAAAAAATAAAACCCATTAAAATAGAAGGAAGAAAGAAAGAGAAAAAAAAACTCTGCCAAAAGAACAAAAACAAACAAATAAAAGAAATAACCTCAGTATCCATCTATAAGTTTCTGGGTGATTGAATGAGGGCTCAGCAGCTGTGGGGATGAAGACAGGAGACCTTTGTATACCGAGCCAGTCAGTATTGTATCAATCTTTTTTCCAACATGATTGAGAAATTAGGAAACATAAAGCAAATTTTGTATCTGCTTATTGGTGCCCTGAGGCGGTTTGACAAGACTGGTGACATGCCTGTGGTTTCCTCAACAAATGTCTTTCCTGTTTGTATGTGTTTGGTCTTCTTACCTAATCTATCTATCTATCTATTTTTATCTATCATCTTTCTATCTGCTGTCTGTCTACCTATCATTTATGTGTCTGTGTATCTATCATCTACCTAAGACTTCCCCCCTTACCAGCTCAAAAGGCCAATTTTAAAAAGAATAATCTTGGATTTCCTAAGATAAGTATTTTCTAAGAATATGATACTTACCTGAAAAGAAAAGCTATTTACACAGTTTAGATTTGCTCCCAGGACAAGGACTGCCGCCACAGCATCTGTGAAGTGTCTCAATAGGATATGTATGCCAGAGATAAAGGTTTGGTCTGTGATCTCATCTGCTTGCCAGGAAGTGATTATCATTTCACCTGTAAGTGCAGTGACAGTGTCTGCATGGGGAGTAGAGATTAATTCTAATTAATCCCAAAATAACTAAAAAATTATCTCAGATTGTGAAAACTTCTGAAAGCTATTAAAAGTGCTAATAGGATATCCATTAAGAGTGGCAGAGGGGCACCTGTGTGGCTCAGTAAGTTAAGTGTCTCACTTCGGCTCAGGTCATGATCTCGGGGTCCTGGGACCAAGCCTTGCACCAGGATGCATGCTCAGCAGGGAGTCTGCTTCTCCTTCTCCCCCAGCCCCTCCCCCCAGCTTGTGTGATCTCTCTCTAAAACAAATAAATAAAACCTTAAAAAATTTTGTTTAAAAAAGAGTGGCAGAAACAGATGGGGAGAACCTACTTTTGAAATAATTTAATTCTAGTGGAATGTGAAAAAGTACCATTTTATCTAATCAGTGAGAGAAAGAGGTTGATCAAATGCCTTAGTTTGAGGGCTCTATTTATGGAAGAAAATTCTTTCCCATTCCTGAGAGTGCTGAAGGCAGTGAAATTGAAGGAAAAAGCAGTGTGGGTGGAGGGAGAAAGTGTATCTGGAGTTGTATGAATAAATAGGGTATTATGGTGTGATTATTTGTTCAGTATTTTAACAAATATTTATTGTGTAGTTTATGGGTTTCAGGCACATTTCTAGGCGTACGGCATATATCAGTGCACAAAATATAAATAGAAATCCTGGAATTTACTCTGTAGTTGATGGAAAAGACAACAAACAATGCATCTGTGATACTAAGTCACACAGTACTTTAGAAGGTGATGGGTCCTATAGAAACAAGAAGAGCAGAGTACAGGTGATAAAAAGATCAGGAATTCGACATGGGTGAAAGTTGTGATTGGCTGTCAATACTTGTACTCATAGTGAAGATGACATTTGAGGAAATAGTTTACATGATGCAGGAAGACACGTTTATTTCTTCCTTTCCAATTGTTACATATTTATCTTCTTGCCTTATTGCACAAAATAGGATCTTTAGAAAAATGTTGATTAAGAGTGCAAAGAGCAGCCATCCTCCTTTTGTTTTAATCTTATGGGAATATTTTAATAATGGGCCATGAGCTATGATATTTGTAACAGTATTTTTGTTATTTATAAAATTAAAGATTAAAGATGTTATTTATAAGATTAAAGAAGATTTTTCTGTCTTATACTCTTATATGCATGTTTGTGTATGTGTATACATATGTATATATATAATTTCTGAACATATGTGTTATTTTTGAACACACATATATATATATATAGTTTTTTGAACACCTTGAAAGTATGTTGGGAACATTGTACCCCTTGGCCAAAGAACACTTTGGTGTATATTTCCTATATAAATTGACATTATCCTACATAACCTAGTTCAGTATTCAAAACCAAGTAATTTAATATTGATATAATAATATTATTTAATTTACAGGCCATATTTAAATTATGCCAATTGTTTTATTAATGCCCTTTACAACTATTTTTTTTCAGTCCAGAGCCAAGTCCAGTATGAAGAATTGCATTTATTTCTCATTTGCTTTTATTTTCTATTGATCAGAAACAGTTTCTCACTCTTCAGGAGTGTTTTTTTCTTGTTGTTTCTAAAAAGTAAATGCCAATTATTTTGTAAAATTTACCTCAGCTAGTGTGTCATAGGTTTCTTAATGATTAATTGAGTTTTGGCATTTTTGTGGCAAGGACACCACAGAAGTATTGCTTTGCCCTCAATGTGTTATATTAGGAGGCATAGTAATGTCTGTTTTCCCATTATTGGTGATGGTAATTTTTCACTTTGTCCCTCTTATCCCCCTACACAAAAGTTACTATTTTTCTGGTATAAATGTAAGTTATTAGAGGAAGGATTCTTTGAAAATGTATAAAAATTATTTTCCTCATTATTTTGTATTCTTTTAAGAAATGGGCAATCAGGTGTGGTCACAAGAGGAGACAGAGGAGGGTCTCAGGAAAACAAAGTTTATGATACTCACATGTTCTAGAAACAGGAGGCATGTCACAAAGGGCCACATGGGAAAGACACCAGGGTGGTCAGGAAGTAAAAGACAGAAGCAAGGGGAAGGTTTAGGGTACCACCTTTATTTGGGTTTCTGGGGGACAGGCAAGGCAGGCCAGGTGAACAGTTTAGTATTGGTTAGTATGAGTAATTTTAGGCTTTGGGCTTTATAAGTGGTCCCCAGTTGCTTGGTACCTGGCTGTTTCAGCTGACAAGATTCCAGGCTATTGTTCTTAATCTACTTTTGCTTCAATCTGGAGAAGCAAATATAACTGTTCCTTTTGGGTCAGCGTGAATGCTCTTTTTATTTGTGTTCCCTAGTGTGCTGTCTTACTATCTGAAGAATTTGTTTTATCCATTTCTCTAAAGCTGTATTATCTGTTCAAGCTGCTCACCATCTGTTAACAGGGTTAAATAGTGTCCTTTGAAAGATTATGTCCAAATTTTAATACCAGATACCTGGGAAGTGACTTATTTGACAACAGGGTCTTTGTAGATATAATTTAATTTAGGATCTTGGGAAGAGATCATTTTGTATTTACAGTGGGCCCTAAGTCCAATAATTGATGTCCTCATAAGAGAAAGGAGAAGAGATTTGATATGCTCAGAAACGCAAGGGAAGAGGCCACATGAAAATGTATGCAGAAGCTGGAGAGATGAATCTACAAGCCAAGGATTTCTGGAAACCACCAGAAGCTAGGTGAGAGGCATGGAACAGTCTCCTCAGAGCCTCCAGAAGGAACCTACCCTGCCAACCTCTTGATTTCAGACTTCCGATTGTTTGAACTGGAGAGAACAAATTTCTTCTATTTTGAGCCACCTAGTTTGCGGGATTTGTTACAGCAGCCCCACGGAAGATAACAAATATTTTCTCTTCTTCCTGGAAAACACACACCTTCCGTGTGGTCAGTATGGCCAATGAATATTTTTCCTCAGTATCTCTCTCTTCAGTAAAGACAGATTCTGGTTATCTCAGGCCAGCTAGACCCATGACAGTTTCACATAGGGCTCTTTCAGAGCCAATGATGGTTTGGCCACCACATCTATTTTTGCCATAGGCTGCTTTTTTTTGTTTTTAAGATTTTATTTATCTATTTTAGAGAGAGAGACAGAGAGAGACAGAGAGAGCGAGAACATGAGCAGGAGGAGGGGCAGAGGGAGAAGGAGAGAATCTCAAGCAAACTCCATGCTGAGCTTGGGGACCGGCAGGGGGCTCAATCCCATAACTTTGAGATCGTGACCTGAGCTGAAACCAAGAGTCTGACCCTTAATGGACTGAGCCACCCAGGCACCCCTGCCATAGCCTGCTTATTGCTGAGGTGATATCTGAGTACATTTTATGGGCCCTAAAATGCTCAATGTCCCTAGGATGTCATATGGGAAGTAGTCACCCCTAATTGTATTGCAATTTGCATATGCCAATGAGTTTCTCGTAAGTACACACTGTGGCCACTGGGGCTATTATTACTAAGCATATGAGCCCACAAAGTCTCTGACACTATTTGGCAAGTAGTGTTTTCCTTGGTTCTTGTCCTCCATCCACAAAACATGGGCTATAACCACTAGGGCACATACTATCGCAAGCCAGACACACAGAGAATTTTATCTAGTGTATCTGGGCCCCTTTTTCAATGGCTTTCTCCCCTTGGTTATAAACTCCACAGAGATCTGTGGTTCTGTGGTCAGAACCCACAGCATTTTCGGTGTGGTTAGGAGGCAACAGTTCCTGCACATTACCTCCTAAAAGGGTTCTTTGAAATAGATATAGCTATACCCATCAAAAATGGGTATCAAAAACTAAACAATACTAGAATTATTTCACATTTTAATCTGTTAGTATCAGAGGCACATTATATAGATGAATCCAGATCATATGCATGTTAAGTACATTGGGGTCAGTCCTGGACTTTTGGCTTCAAGCAGATGAGAAGGTATCTGTAGACAAATAGCTTCACCACTATAGCCATCTGCAGGTAAAGCGAAGGTATAATATTCTCTAGATCTCAGCCTCTCATAAGGCACTAAGTTAATGTTAGCTTTTTGTCTTTTTGCAATTTTCATGTCGTTCTTTTCCAAAATAATTTCAGTAAGAGAATTCCACATTTAGATATTACACCCATTACAATAATACATTTGGGTAAGAGTGAGGCAACGTAATTTTCATCCATAAATCCCTACCTTGAATGATGATTTCACTGCAAGCCATCTAGAGTTTCATTACCATATACCTTGTTATGCTGTCTTTTGAACTTTTTTGTTAAGACTATTTTTTTTAAGATTTTTGAAAACTGTCAGTAAACAAACCCGCCTTGGGCGCCCCATGGGATTTTTGGACTTTAAACGGCACATAATAAATCCCACCACCCTATCTCAGCAAGGACTCAGAGCCAGATACCCAGAGTTCCCAGATATGAGACGGAAGTTTTCCAGTCCAAGTAAATTAACACTACCTTCTGCAAAGTAAATGCACATTAACATTTCTGAGATGTTGCTAAAGCAATTCTTTTTAGAGGAAGCTATTCTGCTAAAGGTTTTCGGTAGGCAGTGAAGGAAGGAAAAGGGACACGAACCAACTTCCGATCGAGGACGTGGAGGCAGAACTTGAAGGGGTATTGCTGCGCTGTAAGGAAAAATGAGCTTGGTTCGCACCAAATCTGTGACAGACGGCTGGACTGAGCTGTCCTGGGACTGCAGGGCTACCATTTTGCAGAACCCTCCATCACCATCCTTTCCTCATTTCGTAGTCTGCTGCTCTCCCCACCTCGTGACAATCTAAACACACGGGATTTCTCTCAGTCCCCTGAGGCTCCATAGGATCTTCCCAGGTGATTTTCTTTCTTTCTTTTTTTTTTTTTTTAAAGATTTTATTTATTTCTGTGACAGAGAGACAGCCAGAGAGAGAGAGGGAACACAGCAGGGGGAGTGGGAGAGGAAGAAGCAGGCTCCCAGCGGAGGAGCCTGATGTGGGACTCGATCCCGGTACGCCGGGATCACGCCCTGAGCCGAAGGCAGACGCTTTAACGACTGCGCTACCCAGGCGCCCATCAGGTGATTTTCTTTCTGTCAGAAAGAACTGGACTCAATTATGATTCAAAAATATGTTTAAAAAAAACTTGCATGTATTTTTGTAAGACCCAAGGTGAGAGATTTCCCCAAATTCTTTAAACTTAGAAATTTCCTTCCTTTTTGAACTTTTTTTTTTTTAAGATTTTTATTTATTTGACAGAGAGAGACACAGTGAGAGAGGGAACACAAGCAGGGGGAGTCGGAGCGGGAGAAGCAGGCTTCCCGCTGAGGAGGGAGCCCGATGTGGGGCTTATCCCAGGACCCTGGGATCATGACCTGAGCCAAAGGCAGATGCTTAATGACTGAGCCACCCAGGCGCCCCAGTGTTTTATATTTAAATTTATTTTTAAACAAGATTTAAATTTATTTTATGGTGTCTCTTCCAAAAGATCACAAATCTTTCCCTTTTTGTTAGTTTACTTCACTGTCCTAGGTCCATTAAACTCTTTTTTTTTTTTTTAAGTAGGCCCCATGCCCAGCTCAGAGCCCAACAGGCAGCTTAAATTCACAACTCTGAAATCAAGACCTGAGCTGAGATCAAGAGTTGAATGCTTAACTGACTGAGCCACCCAGGCACCTCTATGTTACATGTTTTTATTCTTTTTTTTTTTTTTTTAAGATTTTATTTATTTATTTGACAGAGAGAGACAGCCAGCAAGAGAGGGAACACAGGCAGGGGGAGTGGGAGAGGAAGAAGCAGGCTCCCAGAGGAGGAGGCTGATGTGGGGCTTGATCCCAGGACTCTGGGATCACGCCCTGAGCCGAAGGCAGACGCTTAACGACTGAGCCACCCAGGCACCCCTACATGTTTTTATTCTATTAGTTATCTTCCAAATTTCTCTTTTCAATATTAAGTGGTGTTTTAAAAATTATAAAAATGTAAATTTAAAAATTATAAATTTCACTGTAAGTTTTTTAGGAAATCAATTATGTATAAATGTCAGGTGGCTACACAATCTGACACTCCCTCCCCTGCCCCTTTCCCTCGTCCTAGCCCAGACGGGTAACCCTGCTTCACCAGTGGAGGATCTTTCTAAACTAATCCGCATTCAGTCACTAAGATCTCTCTTAAATCATATCTGCTGATTTACAGCTAAGTGAATTCACCTTCTACACACACAATGTATGAAAATTAATAACTGAAACCCCACTAAAATGTAGTGAGGAGGTTCCGGCAAGGGGAGCTCTTAGCACTACCACTTACAGTCAATTGCAGACCCAAGGAAGGGATACACTTGACCTAGCAGACGCATGCTACTTTACTAGCCCAGCTGGAGAAAGAAAACTTTCCTTATCCCCCAACTCAACAACTCAGCCAATGAGAAGCCACTCTACTTCGAACTCCCAGTTTACTCCAATGGATTTTCTTTATAACAGCCTTCCCAACTTACTTTTTTTCTCCGTAAAAGTGGGTACCTTTCCTTGTCCTTCGACTGCCTACAGTTTTGCAGTAGTTTGTTCGTCCTGGATTCCAATTCTCTTTTATTCCCAAATAAGCCCATCTTTGGCTGGTTAAATAACTGGCAGTTTTATTTTAAGGCTAACAGGTTTTTCTGACTCTAATTTGATGTATTTTTAATTTGTCCTCTCACTGGGGCCACCCGGCCCTCAATGTGCGGGCGAGTGGGAGAGGCTCTTAACCCCACAGCAAGCCAGGGATTAGACGAACTACGTTACCCAGAAGACTGTGCGCCCAGCTTCCGAATCACTCTGACCAATGAGGGCGCACACTGGGCGTCTCCAAGAGGGCAAAAGGCCAGGGGGTGGGCTTCCCGCCTGTTCCTCGTGGAGGCAATGCTTCTGATCCTACGCTCCTAGTTCCTGTGTCCTGCGGAGGGAACTAGAACCTAGAGGAGCGAAAGAAGAAACGTGGCCTCTGCACGGGAGCGGGTCTGAGGTTCGGTGTGAGCGCGGCTGCGGGGAGCCGCTTTCGGGGCCTCCTGCCCATCTCCGCCATTATCACGTGTCCCCTCGCCCCGTTGAACCCGTAGGTTACTATGGTGACAGCCGGGCTGGAGTACCCGGCTCAGGTGAGAGCTTGTGTTCTCTGGACCCTCTTGTGTCCCGAACCCCAAGGGGGTGGGGGTCTCCTGCTCAGGGCACTGCAGTTCCCGCCCAGGTCCCCAGAATCTGGGGCGTTCGTGGGTGGGGGCCCCATTTCTGGCAGCCAGTGGGATGCGTGTGGAAGGGACCAGCGCGTGAGAAGCCGTGGGGGCGCGCGTGAGCCGGCAGCCTTCGGGAGAGCGGGGGTCCGACTTCCGTCTGCAGGGAGCCCCTGGGCGGTCTGGGTGAGGGCTCCAGGGGACTTGGACGGTTGTGAATGGAAGAGGGACGCGGGCTGGGTTGGAGTTTTACAGTCTTTGAAAGGCTGCTCAGGGTAGAACGGGATTGGGGAGCGGGGGAGACTGCAGCAAAAGACTCGAAACAATAATGCTGGTTTCTGGAATACAAGTAATAAGATTCCTGGTAAATCTTAAAGATAAAACCGGGAGGATTTCCTGCTGCAGCGGGTGTGGCTGTAAGCAAAAAGGACAGAATGAAAGACTATCCAGTCTTTCTTTTGCCTGAGTATCTGGACGCGCTGAGACGAGGAAACTGGTGTGAGGAGCAGGTTTCAGCAAGAGCCTAGGAGTTGGATTTTGGACAGACTCTTTCTGAGCTCCCAAAGTAGAGGTGACATACAGGCAGATGGAATCTCTGGTCTGGATTCAGCGGAAGCTGGCTCAGTGTCATGGACTTTTGCCATAGATCTTCTAAAACCGTTGGAATTTCCTGGATGTTAGGCGTGGTTTTTGGTATCAGAACTGTCCCCTTTTATCACACAGGAGTTTATTCTAATGAGGTGACTTGGGGTGGGGCTCCTAGATAGCCTCAGGTTGGGGCTGTTCACCAGAAAGACCAGGTGATTAGAAGTTTAAACTTTTTGGGTGCCTGTCTGTCTCAGATGGAAGAGCATGAGGCTATTGATCTTGGGGCCGTAAGTTTGTGCCCCACGTTGGGTATAGAGATTACTTGAAAATAAAATGTTAAAAAAAAAAAAAAAAGATGTTTCAACTTTTAGCTACCCCCCACCTCCCAGATGGGAGAGGAGCTGGAGGTATAAAATCTGTTGAGCAGTGAGATTCAGGGAGCCTCCAAGATGGTGAACACATTGAAATAATAGAAGTGCTGGGAGGTTGTGCTCACTGGCCCTGTTCCCCATCCCCATGGTCCTGGCACACAGATAAAAGAGATAGTGACATACTCAGGCCCTTTGTTCTGGGCCCTGGGGTCATCTTAGGTGCAGGGTCCTTAGTCAAAGTCAGAAGTTGTGTTGCGGTGTCCCATTTCTCTAGTCGATAAGGTGAAGCGATGAAAGGTTTCCTGGCACAAGAACCAGGATGTCCACATGGGAGTGTTCAGTGAACTGCAGGACTACATTAAATCTGCTGGGAACAGAGATTGAGGGGCAAGAGTCAGTCCTCAAGTAACAGCTTGAGGAATTGGGTCTGCTGAGCTTAGTGGGTCCATGGAAGGTTTGGAGCAGAGAAGGGAAGTGATCTGACTCAGGTCTAAAGCTACTCTGCCTGCAGAGTGGAGGACAGATTGTGAGGGTCAGGGTGGAGGCAGGGAGACCCCAGTGGAAGCTGCAGTCTTGGTGAAGGTTAATGGTAGCCGGATCATAGCACTGGCTCCATAGTTGGAGAAGACTGTTTTGTTTCTAGGCTATTTTGTAAGTAGAAATGATTTTCTGCTGTACAGCGTGAGAAAGAATCTGGGATTACTCCAGGATATTTGGCTTCAGCTGGAAGTGTGGAAGTGCTGTTGCTGAGATGGAAAGTCCATAGCAGGAGTACTTAACAGTAGAACTATCAGGAGTTAGGTTTTCGCCATGTTATGTCTGAGGTATTGCCGGGACCTCTGAGTGGAGGTGGCAAGTGGGCATCTAGAAACAAGCATCTGGATTTCAGGGAAGGGGTTCAGGTTTGAAGACATCCGTCAGCGGTGGCAGGCATGTAGACCATGTCACATTTAAGAGGGTGCAGCCTGCTGATCATGGTGGCAATACCATTATAGGGGAAGGATGGGGAGGATATTCTCCATGGACTGGCTCACTTGCTTGGGCACCTAGATAGGGATGGCTGTCATCACTAAGACATGAGGAAGTACAGTGACGATGAGTGTGTGTGTTGGGGTGGGGGGTATAAGGGAACAGGCTTCAGATGGGAGTCCAGGTGGTGGCACAGGATTCCCAGGGGCTGGATGCAAGATTTATTGAAAGGCACAACAGTAATGGAGATCAGATGACACTGTGTAAGGCGTGGTACTTTTTTCCCTCCCCAGGTTCAGTTTTGTGACAGCTCTTGTGGAACCTGAAGTGTGTCAGACGGGATGACAGATTAGCTTAAGAGAAAAGGAGGTCAGCTGAGAGTCTCTTGGCTGCGATAGGAGAAGTAGGGCTGGGTTTTGAATGAGAGGAGGTGGAGAGAGCAAAGGTGTGACTTGTGTGGGGACAGCACAAGCAACACTGAGGAGGAGGGCTTAGATGGTCTGACTCCTGCACAGGCTAGGGTGGCTAAAGATGGAACAAGGAGCCGGGCCTGGTGGGGCGGTCCTCAGAGCAGTGCTGGGGCTGCCTCTGGCAGGAGGGTCCATCAGAGGCCTGGGGTACCCCTGGATCCTGTTGTATTTGGCAAGCCCTGCCTGGGTGCCACATGCAGAGTGGCTTGTGGAGGAGCTGGAGAGGTGCCTGTGACATGGACCAGAGGTGGCAGTGGTGTTGTGGGTGAGTGGTCGTGGTCTGGCGTGCAAGAGAGGAGTGGTCCCGTTGTACTGTGCAAATGTGGAGGGAGTGTGAGGATGCACTTAGCGTCCTTGTACTCAGGTTTAAGCCAGAAGGCTGAACATAAGAGACATATGGGGCATGATCTGGGTGATCCCAGGAGAGTTAACTGTGAAGAGAGTGGCAGGGACTCTCTACACCAGCCTAGAACATAGGTAAGACTGCCTCTCCCCCATCTGTTCTTACTGAGGATTGGCAACAGTGAGGAGTTTGACATGAGGAAGAGTGGGTACCAGTGGAGCAGGACCTGGTATCTCCTCTGAGTTGGGGAGCTGGGGGGCAGGGCCATAGCCTGGGGGTCTTGGTCAGAGAGGCTGCTTATGCAATGCTCTGCCCTCATCGTGACAGGGCCATGTGACATTTGAGGATGTGGCTGTGTACTTCTCCCAGGAGGAGTGGGGGCTCCTTGACGAGGCTCAGAGACACCTGTACCGCACCGTGATGCTGGAGAACTTGGCACTGATGGCCTCCCTGGGTAAGGACCCTCATTCCCACACATTGCCTTATATGAGCCTCTGCTTTTTTTTCTTTTTCCAAGGATCTCTGTCCCTCCCAGAGCTGGGCCATGGGCACTGCTTCCTTCCCTGCTTTCTTGGCATAGATGTTGTGTTTGCTGGGCCTGGGCTTTATGAAACCCCAACATGTTCTGCCTTGAAGCCTCTCACAGAAGGGTTTTGGTTCTGAGTCTTGAACCTGCCTGATCCATGCTGATTAGCTTTGCCCCTCCTTACTTTGTTGATTGTTCCCATTTGTGGAAGATCTGTGTCACAGTTTCTGCCCCCTTCTGTTTTGTGTACTGCCTGTCTTGGGAATTAGAGACACTAACATAGTCAGAATTTCAGGCAACCCTAAATTATTTTTGCAAGACCGTCTTCAAAATCCTCCTAGTAATAAACTTCTTTCCTGTAGTCTCTCAGTGGTTGGGTCACTCTGGGCCAGTGTCGTCCACTTAGCTGCCCTGTTTTCTCCTGAGGACTTCAATCTGCTAGGTCCCAAAAAATTGCCTAGGTTGAGCTGAGGGGTAGAGGAGAACCCTGGGTGCCTGATAGCTCAGACGCCTCTCCAACCATAGGAATGGGGATTAATGGGATCCTGGGCCTGGTGAGTAGGAGCAGTGGGAAGACATGATTTCAGGACTGAGAATAAATCATACCAGGAAACTGTCCCTTGGGGCGCCTGGGTGGCACTGCGGTTAAGCGTCTGCCTTCCGCTCAGGGCGTGATCCCGGCGTTCTGGGATCGAGCCCCACATCAGGCTCCTCTGCTATGAGCCTGCTTCTTCCTCTCCCACTCCCTCTGCTTGTGTTCCCTCTCTCGCTGGCTGTCTCTATCTCTGTCAAATAAATAAATAAAATCTTAAAAAAAAAAAAAAAAAAAAGGAAACTGTCCCTTGCTCACTACTATTTTAGTGCCAAGGCTCATGGCCATACCTCATTTCAATCCTTCCTCCCCATCTTTTACATTTTGCCCACTTGTCATTTCTGCTGTGACTTCTGGTCCCTGGCTGTCCCCTACATCTATGTCCCTCACATCTTTCCCCTTTTCTGTCTCCACAATGTTCTGCAACATTAGCCTACACTCTGTGTGTCCTGAGATGTGCACATGGCCCTAAATGGTTGACCACCAGCCAAAAGGCAATTGCCTTTTCCTGGGGTGGGACACACATTCTACACAGCACACGCTTGTCACCAGCAGACAAGGTCCTGCTGAGTACCCCAGGCAGAGGAGAAAGTTGTACCAGACCTCCTACTGGCACAGCTGTGTCTTACTTTCTTGCTAGTTGTGAGGCCTGTGTCCCCCCACACACTGTTCTGTAATCATCAGAGGCCTAGTGCTACACAGTGTCCCCTTCCTTCACCTGATCCTGGCTCCCTTGTCCTGAAAACAAACCCATGGACTCAGTCCTGGTTTTGCCCTGCACACATTTTAATGGGTTGTCTATAATAAAGTCTATAATAAGTCTATAAGTATAAGTCTTAAGTCTTATAGACTTAAGTCTATAAGTCACCAAAATCTATAATAAACTTCACCAGCATTTTTCTGATCTCAGGTTGGTGGCATGGGGTAAAGGCTGAGGAAGCTCTTTCTGAGCAATGTGTTTTTGTGGAAAGAGTGTCACAGGCCAGTACTCCAGATCCAGGCCTGTCTATCCCAAAGGCCCATTCCTGCAATGTGTGTGTCCCAGCGGAGAAAGACATCATGTGCCTGGCTGAGCACGAAAGAACGTGTGCTGGGCTGAAACCATACACTTGTGGGCCTTGTGGGCAACTGTGCTCATTTAGTTCATATTTATACCAGCACCAGAAGCAGAACCATGGAGAGAAGGACCTTGGAAGGGAGGAGAATGGGGCTTTGTTCGCGAAGAGCAAAATCCTCGTGTCAGACAATATTTTCACCTGTGGAGAGGCTGAGGATGATTCCCTGGGCAGCGTGGGCCTTCTCCAGCACCAGGTCATCCCCAGCAGAGAGCATCCACACAGAGGCAGGAGGGGCAGGGCAGTTTCTCACACTCTGCGAGGGCAGCACAGCACACGTGAGCAAGCCTGCGCCAAAAAGGTTAAATTCACGGAGCAGCAGAGTGCTCACACTGGAGAAAGCCTTCATAAGTGCAGTCAATGTGAAAAGTCCTTCGTCTCCAAAAAAAGACTTCTTGAACACCAGAGAATCCACACTGGAGGAAAGCCTCATGAGTGTAGCAAATGTGGGAAGTTCTTTAAGTACAAATCTAGTCTTAATCAACACTGGAAAGTTCACACTGGAGAAAGGCCTCATAAGTGCAGTGAATGCGGGAAGTCCTTCATCTATAAAAGCAGACTTCTGGAGCACCAGAGAATCCATACTAGAGAAAGGCCTTATAAGTGCAGTGAATGTGGGAAGTCTTTCATCTATAAAAAGAGACTTCTTGAGCACCAGAGAATCCACACTGGAGAAAGGCTTTATAAGTGCAATGAATGTGGGAAGTCTTTCTTCTACAAAAGAATACTTCTAAGGCACCAGAGAATCCACACTGGAGGAAAGCCTCATGAGTGTAATGAATGTGGGAAATTCTTCAGACACAGACCCAGTCTTATTCATCACTGGAAAGTTCACACTAGAGAAAGGCCTTATAAATGCAGTGAATGTGGGAAGTCCTTCATTCATAAAAGGAGACTTCTTGAGCACCAGAGGATCCACACTGAAGAAAGGCCTTATAAGTGCAACGAATGTTCCAAGTCCTTCTTCTACAAAAGATTACTTCTTGAGCACCAGAGAATCCATACTGGAGAAAAGCCTTATGAGTGTAACAAATGTGGGAAGTTCTTGAGACACAAATCTAGCCTAAATCATCACTGGAAAGTTCACACTGGAGAAAGGCCTCATAAGTGCAGTGAATGTGGGAAGTCTTTCATCTATAAAAAGAGACTTCTTGAACACCAGAGAATCCACACTGGAGAAAGACTTTATAAGTGCAGTGAATGTGAAAAGTCCTTTGTCTACAAAAGCAGACTTCTTGAGCACCAGAGAATCCACACTGGAGAAAAGCCTTATGAGTGCAGCCAGTGTGGGAAGTTCTTCAGACACAGCTCCACTCTCCTTAAACACCAGAAAGTTCACACTGGAGAAGGCCATCTCAGCGTGGTAAATGTGGAAATCTTTCATCCACAAAAAAAGATTTGCACCAGAGAATCCACATCGGAGAAAAGTTTTATGAATGCAGCAAGTGTGGGAAAACTTTCATAGAGAGGTTTGAATTCAATGAGCACCAGAGAGTTCACCCTGGAGAAAAGCCATATGAATGTAGTAAATGTGGGAAATTCTTTAGACATTGATTGCTGGTCCATTCAACATTCAACACTAAAAAGTTCATGATGGAGAGAGGCCTTGAATAAGTGTAATGAATGTGGGATGTCCTCCATTTACAAAAGAAATCTTGAGCACAGAGAATCCAAACTGAAGGAAGGAACCTTTGAGTATAATGAATGTGGGAAGGCTTCAACCTCAAGGATAGACTTGTTCAGCACCACAAAGTCCACACTGGAGAAAAGCTTTTTTGTGCAGCAAATGTGGAAAGTACTTCGGTAGAAGATATTGCTTCATCAGGCACCAGAAAGTTCACAGTAGAGAAGGTCCTTGGTAGTAGACAAATACCTTATTGTTTAAGCCACATCGAAGTTTGGAGGCCATGTGCACTTCGGGGGTGGGTTTAGCATAGAATTGTGGTTTGCCAGTGTGAAGGGGTGAACAGCTTTTGTGAGTTACAGTGTCATGTCAGAGGCACAGTGTGAGTCAGAAAATATTTCTTATTCCTATTTTGGCTTCATTTGCATTGCTTCCTAAGGCATCCCGGGAAAGACTGCAGGGCTTTGTGATTAATATGTAGCAGTGCATTCCTGTGTCATAGTGTAGGTGAATGTCTAACTTATTAAGGGATAATCTCATGGTGGTATCAGTTTACATTCTCACCAGAAAAACCAGAACCAGAGTTCCAGTTTCCTTATATCCTTACTCACTCCTGGTATGGTCAGGCTTCCTTATTTCAGTGGTATAATAGGTGTATAATGGAACCTTGTGATTTTAATTTGTATTTCCCTAATGATGTGGTGTTTAGATGTTTTTTCATGTGCCAATTTACAGCCATCATATCTTTTGAAATTCATGTGATTTGTCATCTTAATTACTGGGTTTTGACATTTGTCCATGGATTATTGATAAAAGTCTTCTATTTTAAATATTTGTCAATATATTCTTCCAATCTTGGTTTTGTCTTTTCGACCACTTTTCTTGTGAAAAATTTTAAAATTTCAATGTAGTCTAATTTGTCCATTCTTTCACTGAATATCCTTTTGATCTTGTATATAAGAAATGTTTGTGTGGAAAAAAAAGTTTGCCAAATATAAAGCCATAATTTTTCCTATGTTTCTGTCTGTAAGTTTTTTTTTAGTTTTTTTTTTTTAAAGATTTTATTTATTTATTTGACAGAGAGAGAGCCAGCCAGCAAGAGAGGGAACACAAGCAGGGGGAGTGGGAGAGGAAGAAGCAGGCTCCCAGCGGAGGAGCCCGATGTGGGGCTCGATCCCAGAATGCTGGGATCATGCCCTGAGCTGAAGGCAGATGCTTAATGACTGAGCCACCCAGGCGCCCCATAATTTTTTTTAACTGATGTATGTGTGCCTTTCTCAGTTAATTTTTGGACATTCTTAAAAAAAAAAAAAAAAAAAAAAAAGATACCCGGGGCACCTGGCTGGTTCAGTCAGTAGAACATGTGGCTCTTGATCTTGGGGTCATGAGTTTGGTCCCCACCTTGGGCATACAGATTACTTTAAAAAAAAAAAAAAAAGGTAAAAACATGGATACCTGAAAGCTGCTGCCATATTGATTTAAAAGATTATTCTTTCTCCCTTGAATTGGCTTTTGTATCCTCATTGAAGGTCAATCATTTCTGTGTATGTTTATTTCTGGACTCTCTTCTGTTGCATTTATCTATTATATACTTTCATGTGTTGAATAATTTGTTTTTGTGATATGTCTTAAAATCAAGGTTATGTACCCCTACGACTGTCTTCTTTTTCAAAGTTGTAATAGTCATTCTTGGTCCTTCACCTTTACATATGAATTTTAGAATCTACTTGTCAGATGAATGGATAAAGATGTAGTGTATTTATACAATGGAATACTACTCAGCCATCAAAAATGAAATCTTGCCATTTGCAACAATGTGGGTGGAACTAGAGGGTATTATGCTAAGCGAAATAAGTCAGTCAGAGAAAGATAATTATATGATTTCACTGATCTGTGGAATTTAAGAAGCAGAGCAGAGGATCATAGGGTAAGAGAGGAAAAAATAAAACAAGATGAAATCAAAGAGGAGACAAACCATAAGAGACTCTTAATCACAGGAGACAAACTGAGGGTTGCTGGAGGGAAGGGGGATGGGGAGATGGGATAACTGGGTGATGGACATTAAGGAGGGCACATGATGTAATGAGCATTAGGTATTATATAAGATTGATGAGTCACTGACCTCTACCTTTGAAAGCAATACATTATATGTTAATTAATTGAATTTAAATTAAAAATACAAGAAAAAAAATAGAATCCGCTTGTCAATTTCTATATCACAAAAAAGCCTACAAGGATTTTGTTTAGGATTGCATTTAATCTTCAATTTAGAAGAAATACTGAGTGTCCCAATCCATAAACATGATATGTTTCCTTTTATTTAGATTTTATTGAAATTTTGTTCACAATGTTTTTTAAAAGATTTTATTTTAAAGTCATCTCTACACCCAATGTGGGGCTTGAACCCACAAACCTGTGATTAAGAGTCACGTGCTGTACTGACTGAGCCAGCCAGGCACTCCTCTTAGCAGTTTTTTAGTTTTCTTTTTATAGGCCTCACATATCTTAAATATCTCCAAGTATTTTCTACATCTGATGATATTATAAATGGTAATATTTACATCAAATTTCAATTTGCCAATTGTTCAGTATTGTTACATTGAAAGAGATAATAAAGTAAGGATAGAAGCAATCCTCCTTAATCTTACAAATGATGTCTACAAAGAACTCTTAAAAATATATACCTTATTATCCATTATTAAAATTTTCCTATGAGATTAAAACAATGGGAAGATAGCTGCTCCTTTCTCTTATTCAGTTATCCTGGAGTTCCAGTTTCATTCAGTAAGGCAAGATGATGGATGTGTAACAGTTGGCAAGGAAGAAATAAACCACCTAAAATACTTCCTGTGTTGTCGTCTCCAGTACGAGTCCAAATATAGATACCCAGTTTACTGCCTCAGCCCATCCCAGACTCCTGACTTCTTCATCACCCATTCGCTGTTCTTTCGTTAGGACCCATCACCTTCTATTACACTATGTAACTTAATATAATTTATGAATTGCGTATTGCCTTTTCCATCAACTATGGAGTAAGTTCCAGGAGGGAAATTTCTTTTTACATTTTGTGCACTGTTATATTCCATATTCCTAGAAATGTGCCCAAAACACATGAGGTACATAATTGATGTGTGTGTTTTTTAAGATTTATTTAGTTATTTTAGAGAGAGCGAGCAGGGGGGAGGGGCAGAGGGAGAGAGAGAAACCCAAGCAGACTCTGCTTAGCGCAGAGCCCAACTCGCAACTCGATCTCATGACCCTGAGATCATGACCTGACTGAAACCAAGAGTTGGAGGCTTAAGTGACTACACCACCCAGGGGCCCCCATAATTGATGTTTTAAAATGTTGAACAAAATGACAAAGCACATTTAACATTTATTTGCCCAACTCTGGATATACTTTCTAATTCCATCCACAGTATCTTTTCCTTCAGTTTCACCAACGTCAATGTTTTCAGGAATGGCAAGAAATCCTATTTTGCAAAAAACCTTCAAATACTCTAAGAAGCCCCAATAGACATTTGATTGGCTTCTGTCCCTCCCTTATTAGATCTCAGATTCCTTTCCTCACATTCTTTTGGATTTTGATTGTTTATTTCAGTTTGTGCTACTCCTAATGGATATCTTACTAAGACTTTTAATAGCTTTCATTGGTTTGCTCAATCTGAAACGTTTTTCAGTTAATCTTTTCTCCCCATGCAGACACTGTCACTGCACTTATAGGTGAAATGATAATCATTTCCCAGCAAGCAAATGAGAACATGGAATTCCAGAACTTTGTCTCAGTGTATACATCCCCCTTGCACAGATGCTGCCATGGCAGTCCTGTCCTGGGAGCAAACAGAATTTGGGAAATAGCTCTTCTTTTCAGGTATCCAATTCTTAGAAAATGTTTATCTCAGGAAACCCAGGAGTAACTATTCTTTTTTTTAAGATTTTATTTATTTATTTGACAGAGAGAGACAGCCAGTGAGAGAGGGAACACAAGCAGGGGAAGTGGGAGAGGAAGAAGCAGGCTCCCAGTGGAGGAGCCTGATGTGGGGCTCGATCCCAGAACACCGGGATCAAGCCCTGAGCCGAAGGCAGACGCTTAACAACTGCGCCACCCAGGCGCCCCATGGATTAACTATTCTTAAAATAAATTTGTCTTCCTGAGGTTGGAATTAAAAAAAAAAAAACCCACAATAGATGATAGATAGATAGATAGATAGATAGATAAGACCAAACACAAATAGGCAAGACATAAAAACATTTGCTGAGAAAACCAGAGGCTTGTCACCAGTCTTGTCAAATTGCCTCAGGGCTGCCTGACGTCTCCCGTCTCCTCAGGTATATTGTTTTGAAATCTCTCACTTGCTTCTCTTGAAACACAGTCACCAGAGCAGCATTCATTCTAAAGGCTTCAAGTATGTTGTGAGTAACAACATAAAGAAGGTGATCTCCCACTCTGGAGTAGACACCTAACGTCTGTGTGATATCTGCTGTTGGTGTGTATGTGCATGTTGTTTGGAGGTTCTGTTTTGTTTTGAGCAGGGGTATGTTGTGCTAAATGGAGTCTTCTAACGTGTCTCTAAATATCCTTGGTGGAAGGCTTTTAACCACATCTCTTAGACCACTGAAAGGCTCATTTATCTCCATGTTATAAGATGTTAAGTCTTAGTAAAGATGAACATAATAGGGACGCCTGGGTGGCTCAGTTAGTTAATCGTCTGCCTTCGGTTCAGGTCATGATCCTGGGGTCCTGGGATCGAGTCCTGCTTCGGGCTCCTTGCTCAGCGGGGAGCCTGCTTCTCCCTCTGCCTGCTCTGCCCGCAGCTCCCCCTGCTTATGCTCTCTCTCTCTGACAAATAAAATCTTTTTTAAAAAAGATGAATATAACAAAGAGATTGTGATGTATGGAAAACAGAATAATTAGGACCTAAAATCCCTAAATACAAATGTTACCCTGACATTTATCCAGATTTGGAAAGTGCCTGGATGTTCTCATTCTCATAGTATTCAACATTCTACTGTCCTGGGGCCTTGGCTTCCATTCCTATATCTCTAAAAATGGATCAGTTTTTCATCTAGTAATCATCTCTTTGCTTTAGTGTGGTTTCAACTTAACCACATGTCCCATATAATTCTTTTTTTTTTTTTAAGATTTTATTTATTCATTTGACAAGAGAGCGAGAACACAAGCAGGGGGAGTGGCAGAGGGAGAGGGAGAAGCAGGGTCCCAGCTGAGCAGGGAGCTTGATGTGAGGCTCAATCCCAGGACCCTGGGATCATAAGCTGAGGTGAAGGCAGACGCTTAACTGACTGGGCCACCCAGGCACCCCCCCATATCATTCTTTTTAAATAAAATAAAAATTCAGACCAGTCACTCTTGGAAGAAATGGTCCACACTCCACTCCGACAGCAGGAGGCATTTAACTTAGATCCTTCCTGTGTTTCCACAGAACGTCTGTGATCAGGGGAAATTATGAGTCATTACTGCCTGTGAATCACCGGTCTTTAGGGGCTGGAGTAGTCCATAACCTCTGCAAAGTCATTATCAGGCTCTTGGGTTTATGCACTTTGAAATGCCCACAGTAAATTCTACTGACTTATGTTTTTGTTGTTTAGCTGCATCTTTTGACTCCTATCGAAGATGATTTCTGGTTCTTTTCTTTATCCCTTGTTTTGCTTCATTGTTCTGGCTCTGTGAACTTTTCATTATATTAGTGATATCCTGGTTTTTTTTTTTTTTTTACTTCACCCTTAAATAGTATTTTAGAAATTATAATGTATACTCCGAATATTTTGAAATGACATACATATCTATAAAGTTAAATCAAATAATGACGTTGATGCACTACTCCCCTCCTACGGTATGAAGTTCCCAGCCCAGGGAAGGAACAATCACAGTTGAGGATCCCTCCATACAGATGTCCATTTTATGTAAATATTCATACAAATAGTAAGATTTTTGACAATTCCTGTCTGCTTGACATAATGCTGAGTGGATTCCTTCTGTGTGTTCCCTTATCAGGTGTCCTGATTTCAGTCCATGGAAAGCACATGCTCATTGCTAGTGGATCAGTGCTTCCACCAGCCAGAAGGCCTATCCCCGCAGGTTGTTGTATGTTTATCATACATCACAGCAAGATTCAGTTTTCTTCCCTAAAACGTGAATGACTTGAATTTTCCAATCTGTTTATGATGGTGGGAACAACTAAAGAATACAAAAAGAAATGTAGGTATTCTTGGGGAGCCTGAGTGGCTCAGTTGTTAAGCGTCTGCCTTCGGCTCAGGGCCCGATTCCAGGTCCCTGGGATCGAGCCCTGCATCAGGCTCCCCACTCAGCGGAAGCCTGCTTCTTCCTCTCCCACTCCCCCTGCCTGTGTTCCCTCTCTCGCTGGCTGTCAGTCTTTCTGTCAAATAAATAAAACCTTTTAAAAAAAAGTGTAAGCATTCTCGTAATCCAAAATTAACTACTTTGGAAAAGAATATTAGAACTTTCCAATTCTAGGGGCGCCTAGGTGGCTCAATAGGTTAAGCATCTGCCTTTGGCTCGGGTCATGATCCCAAGGTCCTGAGATTGAGCCCCGTGTTGGGCTACTGGCTCAGTGGGAGCCTGCTTCTCCCTCTCATTCTGCCCCCTCCCCAGCTGTGTTCTCTCTCTCAAATAAATAAATAAATAAATAAATAAAATGTTTTAATAGTGAGGTCAAATTTACCTCTATTTTTTGAACTAATGGTACAAATATTTAAATACCATATGTTAAATAAATGGTTTCTTTTTTAAAAAAGATTTATTTATTTATTTTAGAGAGAGAGAGCATGGGCAGGGAGGAGCAGAGGGAGAGAGAATCTTAAGCAGACTTTGTGCTGAGCATAGAGCCCAAGGCAGGACTTGATCTCACAACTCTGAGATCACCACCTGAGCCAAAACCAAGAGTCAGACGCTTAACCACCTGCACCACCCAGGCACCCCAATAAATAGTTTCTTAATAAGTTGGTAATTTATATTTATCAGTAAAAATATATCCATATACATTATGTGTGTGATTTTTTTAGATGCTTCTTGTTCTTTGTCCCTGACTTTTCTATTTTTTTTTAATTTTCATTATAAAATGGTAGTACCCATTGTCTTAATTTCCCTTGACTTTTATTTTTATAATTCTGTTATAACTAGGAAATGTTAGGAATATTACCAAAATATTTATATTAGAATTATGTTAAATACAATATTTATATTGTAAAAATATGTTTATATATATTATCCTGGGCTATACTTTGTCTCTGCTGTTATTTATTTCTTATCTTCATAGTTTAATAGAGTTTTAACTTTTGCTTCCATTTTCCTTAAAATTACCTCATTTTAGTGTTATTTGTACCAAATTTTAATTATTAGCCTTATTTTTTAAACGTATCAATACCAATTGATTTTACCACGACATGGTAAGTAAAGGAATTAAGATACTTTGCAGGGATTTTTGTGTTGTATGTATCCCTTGGATTCTTTAATTGAAATATTTAATGTGCAAATTGGCAAGTTACATGCAGTTGTAAGAACTGTTACAGAGAGATCCTGTGTGTGCTTTACCCAGTTTCTCCAAGACCGTATTATAATATCACAGCAGTGATATTGGCATTGATACTATCTACTGATCTCAAACAGATTCCTCTAGCTGTACAGGGCGTGTGTGTCTGTGTGTTCGTGTCTGTTCTAGACCATAGCTTTTTGCTTAAGAATATATTCTGGAGGAAAGTCCACAGAGTCAGTTGTGCTATAATGGAATGTATGTGTTCCTGAAAACCACCAAGCTATGTCCAGAGTAAAAATCACAGGGCTTATTGAGATCCTCAAAATGTAATCAGTAAAACATAAAAAAAGAAGATAGATTCCTAATAAATGCCATAGCACAGTTTTACACATGTTAAAAGTTTGAAAAACACATAAATACTGTAATAAATACAGCATTTTAGCCTGAAATTTGTTTGTGGAAGTGGGTGTCAGAGGGTTGCAGTTGTGAGTTATTTTATGAAGTAATGGAAAGGTACTTAAAATCAGTTGCCTAAAATTCACCCACCAGAGGTGAATGGGTTTGGCTCATAACATATGGTGAATTGAAATAGCCAGTAGATGTTTGACTTCTGTCCTTATGTGTGGCCAGTGACTTGAAGGGAATAGGCAGCAAGCCCTCCCTGTAGGAGGAAAGTTCATAGAGTTGGGCCAAGACATGGTCATGTTTGTCCTTTAAACCTACTGGAAGAATTGAGGTTTTAATTTGTAAAGAAGCAAGCATTGAAAGGTTTGGAAAGGGAAGTGACATGATTTTACTTGGGAAAGATTAGTCATTCCGGCTACTATTTAAAGATTAGACCGTATATGAACAAGGAAAGTAGGGGGATCATTGAGAGATAACTCCAAAAAATCAGGGGTGAGGAGATGGTAGCTGGATCAGCTATTAACATATTTAGTAGGGAGATATAGATTTTTTTTTTGTCCTTTGAGATTAAGTAGCACATGAGTTGCTCATGAATACTGTGAAGGACAAGAGAGAACATGGTTAAAGGGTGGCCTCCAGGTTGGTGTTCTGAGGAACTAGGAATGGAGCTGTTATGAACCAAGATGGTGACTACCGGGGACAGCAGATTCAAGCCCATCTGGACATGCTGAGTAGGTGAATAGAAGTATGGGTCAGTTCCTGGGGGAAATGTGATATATAGATGTAAACTTTGGAGTTGTAAGTACAGAGAAAATTCATCAGACCTGAGTCTGGTTGAGGTTCCCCCCTGTAGTGAGTGTACATAGAAAAGTGAGATCAGAGACCTGAGCCTCACTTGGCGCTGTCATTTGTGTTCACACTTCTGCTCCTTGTATTCCTCTTACGCCGCCCTCCTTGCCCTTTTCTGACTACTTGATCTCCTTCCACCTCACCAAGCTTTTTCTCATCTCCTCTTTTTGGCACTTTCTCTACTTTTGTGTTGGATTGTTTTAACCTGTCTCTCTGCATGAGTGACTGGTCCTCACTTGTCCCCGCAGTGTCAACTCCGGTTATCACCTGCACAAAGTGGGTGCCCACACCCAGAATACAGAAAGGAGCTCTTTTCCCCTCCTTTCAGTTTAAACATTTACTCAACTTCTCAATTTAATTTTTATTCTCCTCAAATCCTCCCTGTCTTCTTCCTCATTAGTTTTATCGATACATCTAGAGCAAGAGGAGAACAAGAAGCATACATTTTGTTGGTAGTAGGTCATTGGCCGTGGTAATAAGTTGTGCCATTATCATTTCGTAAAAAGAATTGAATATATTTCAGGATATGGAGTAAGAAATATGCTATGGATAAAACAGTACTGCTTACTGGGTTGGATACAATCACTGATAATTTAAGCAGGAAAGATAGGGGACCAGAGCCTGGCTTACCGTTGTCCACCTGCTTTAGAGTGGCCAACATCCATTCCTCCTCTATTTTCATTGCTATGACCCTATCCCGAGTCTTCTCTCCTGCCCCTGACATAAAATTCTGGAACTAACAAAACTGACTCCAAAGTTTCGGGATACGTGCATTCGAAAAGCAATAGCATGATGTTTATAAGCTTCCAGCTACGGAGCAAACACGTTTTGTACCGATTAACGGATGAATGATATGTCCATTTGGATCTGTGTCCTTTTGAGGGAATCTGAAATAATATGTTTGGCTTCTTAAGCAAGCTCGGCTTCGTGGAGGATGAAATAACATGTTTCTTTCTTTTTTTTTTTTTTTAAAGATTTTATTTATTTATTCAACAGAGAGACAGCCAGCGAGAGAGGGAACACAAGCAGGGGGAGTGGGAGAGGAAGAAGCAGGCTCCTAGCGGAGGAGCCTGATGTAGGACTCGATCCTACAACGCTGGGATCACGCCTTGAGCCGAAGGCAGACGCTCAACCGCTGTGCCACCGAGGCGCCCCGAAATAACATGTTTCTAAACACTCTGGCGATCAGTTGCAATAACTGACCCAGGAGTATGGGTGCTCATCTTCCTTAAGGAGGCAAGCTCCAGTCTCACATTGGAGAGGCCATTTCCCAGCGATCCTCGCGGTGCGGCCTGACTTGCCCGGGAGGCAGTTGTGGACACAGTATTGGTTGAGTCTGCAGAGCTGTGGGAACTACATTACCCAGAATGCTCTGTACGAGCGGCAAGGGGCGCTGAGCCAATGAAGGCTCAGGAGAGGGCACTTCTGTGCAACACGTCATATTGGAGCGGGACTTTCTGGCGTCCTGTTCTTGGCGGTCATTTTGGCTTCCTAGGGCGTGCATTGATTTAGAGATACTGCGGCGCTGGTTTGGGAGTGAGGTTACGGGATCAGAGAAGGGGCGGGGGGAGGCGCACTGGCCCACCGCACAGATTTGGGTCTACGGCTCGGTGACGCCGCCCGGGCTGCCCCGCGCCGGGGCCGGGACCGGGACCGCGGGCCCGGGTGTCCGCTTCGCCAGAGTCGGATGGCGGCCGTCGTGCCCAGGCACCCGGCTCAGGTAAACGCTCGTCCCCCGGGCCCTCCCCGCCCTTCCCCGACCTAAACTCTAAAGGCCCGAGTGGGGGCCGCCTACTCGGGTCCATGCAGCCCAGGCCCTTGTGTCCGGGACAGGGAGGCGCCGGTGGACTGGGGCCCCGTGTGTGAGCGCCGGCGTGCTGGCTGCGGGAGCGGGCTCCGGGCTGAGGGGCCGGCTGGGGCAGAGGCTGGAGGGGGCCTGAGACGGTAGGATTCTGCCCTCAGGTGACAGAGAGCGTGAGGCAGAGTCACGCCTGGACTGGCTAGCCGAGGTGAGGTACTTTCCTGTGAGGACACGACGCCAAGGGGGACTTTGGCGAAAGGAGGGACACGATCTTTGTGAGGGTTTTAAGTTTCCCGAAGGTTGCTGGGAAAAAGAATAGACTGGAAGGGCGTTGATGAGGACAGTGAGGTGCCAGGAGGTGACGCCCCTGGTCAGAGTCCTCATTGAGGCACAAAGGTTAGACAGTCAGCGGAGGTCACCTGGCTCCAGGGCTGGGCAGGCATATGGGGAGATCTGAGCCCATGGAGCCTGGCCATGGTTATCTTCCTCTAGGGCCTGGCTCTTTTCACAGATTTCTGTGGCTGAAGAAATGCTCATGAGGCCAACATGGGTCAGCGGAGGGTCTCAGTTCCTTACTGGTCCTGACCCCTCCCAAATGGTCTTGGGGATTAAGGTGTCCTGGGACTCTGCCTGCCACTCTCCCAGTCCTTGGGTCTGGGAGACCTTGGAGACACTCCAGGCACAGAGTCCTGAGTCTAGGCTGAGCGTTATATGGAAGGGCTCTTATTTCTGGCAACTAATTGAAAGAGATGTGGAAGGTTATCCTAGGAACAGTACCAATATGTGCAAATATTTGGAGGTGTAATTTAGCTGGGAGTGTCAAGGTAACTGAAGGTTTCCTTTTTTTTTCCTCATGGAAATGGGACAGGAACAGGGCTGGAATGGTTGCCTTTGAGGTCAGGTGTCAATTCTATAGGTAATAGGACATTTGAGTAGGAGTAAAGTGATCTTACCAAGGTCTTCACGGCCTTGTGTGGCTGCACAGTGGAGAATGGACTCTGGGATAAGGATGACCAGGAAGGAACCTGCTGTAATAGGCCAGGTGAGTGGTGTTGTACGTAAATGGTGGCCATCGAGGTGGGAGAAGTGGTTGGATCCTGGACTCATTTTTTTTTTAAGTAGGGCCAACCAGACTTTTTGATGTGGAAGGTGAAGGACAGAAAGGAAGGAGCTGGGGATGACCCCATCGGTTTTGGACTTAACAGCTGGAAGGATGGAAATTCCATCAACTGAGATGAGGTAGTCAGTAGTGGGAACAGTTTTCAGTAGGGATATTAGGAGGTTTGTTTCAGCCATGTTAAACCTGAGTCATTTCAGAGACTGTTGAGTGGAGGCATTAAGTGGGCAGTTGCACACACGGTTTGGTAGGGAGGGGGTCTCAGGATGGAGCCATCCCAAAGGTGATTGCTGCAGTGTCAACCAGGGTGGAGCTGTGGGTTGCACTGAGGAAGGGGAATCTTTAGGTCCTGGTGGTAATACTGTTAGCAGTCCAAGAAGAATATGGTGTGGGCCAAGAACGGGGCCTCTGGCTTGGGCATCTGGTTGAAGGTGGAGACTATTGGGTACACACATGAGGGAGAAAAGTGGACTGGGAGGGAGGTGTGGGCAGTAGGATGATCTGGCAGGTGACCAAGGTTTCTAAGGGAAAAGTGAACGTGAGAGGAATGTGGAGGCATAGGAGTAATTGAGGCAGGGTGATGTTCCCCAGGATTTTGTGGTGACCCTTGGGTAGGGCATGAGATGTTTCAGTCAGGATAGGTTATTTCAGAGTCCACTGTGGTCATCTGTGGGTTATTAGGCCTGGGGTAGGGGACCAGTGGGGCTGGGTTTTGAATGATGTTTAGGTGTGACTGGAGGGGACAGGAAGGGCAGCACAGAAGTTGAAGAGGGCCAGAGATATCTGAGATGTGCGTGTAGTTCTGGTTGGTGAGATTGAAGCGAAGAACAGAGCCAGCTTTCTATGAAGGGGAGGCTTTCCTAGCAGGATTCTGGACTGCCCTTGGTAGTTGGTAGTGGAAGGCATCAGAGGTCTGGATAAATTTGGATTCCATTTGAGTTTGCCAAGCAAGCACTGTCTTGATGCCGTGTGCCAACTGATATGGGGAGAATCTAGGGAGATGCCTGTGCTGTGGGGCAGGGGGGTAGTTGTGGTAGGGGAAAGAGTGCATCTGTGGGCTCCAGAGACGTAAAAGGTACGATCTGCATCACAGGTACAGAGATGTGCATGTGGACAGGGAGTGTGAACTAATGGACCTGGGGTCCTGGTACTGGGGACTTAAGGTTGAAGGGAAAGCCCAAATTTGGTTGAGTCCGGGACGCTTAGTCTGGAGGACTGCAGGGGTATTGCTTAGCGGGAGGGTTGGGGCCCTATGTGCCAGGCCCAGAGTTTAGATGCCGTTTATCCGATGACCTGCTGTTGTTGCTGAGGTCTGAACACAGTGATTAATGGAACCATGAGGAGAGACCACCAGTGGTGCCAATGGGGTGATTTTGTGGGGAAAGGGATTGTGGGTCCTTGAGAGAGGGGCTCTTCAGGGTTTCATCTGTCTCTGTCCTGACAGGACAGTGTGACATTTGAAGATGTGGCTGTGTACTTCTCCTGGGAGGAATGGGGTCTCCTTGATGAGGCTCAGAGACACCTATACCATGATGTGATGCTGGAGAACTTTGCACTTGTAACCGCCCTGGGTAAGGCCCTCATTCCGTCCTCAGGGACCTGGGCTAAGCCTCTCTGCTTTTATCCCAGGGATGGCTCCATATCTCTCCCATTACAAACATGGGCACTGCTCCCTCCCCAGTTCCCTGGTTAGTTGCAGTCCTTAGGGCTGGGCTGAGTGCACTGCCCCAGAGCCTCACTGGGAAGGATTCAGGGTCAGTAGTCTTGCAGTTATGCTAATGGTTTCCACCTTGCTCACCCTTCAACTGTCTGGCTGACTCTGTCCAAGTCCACAGCACCTCTCTGCTTCAGGTTTTGCCCCCTGTCTATAGGCGATAACATTTCCTGTCCCTGCCTGCTCCAGGAATGGTAGTCACTGACATGGGCAGTACTTATGTGGACTATGGGCAGTTCTTACAGGATCCTCCTCTGAGGATTTTTTTGTCATATTACTTTTCTTTCCTATGGTCTGTTATGTGTTAAGTTGCTCTGGGCCAGTGCTGGCCATTCATTTGTCCCACTTTTCCCTTAGAACTTGCATCATGCAGGTCCCATTTAGTTCCCGATCCAGGGGATATGGAGGAGAGTCCTGGGTGCTTCCCAGGATGAAATGACTCCAGCCATAGCAAGGTGGTCTCAGAGGAGCCCTGGCCCTGAGAACTGTTAAGTAGGAGAGAGCTTGTCAGGACTGTGTTCAGATCATACCAGAAACCTGTCCTTTTCCACTGGTGGCCATTGGTCACCTCATCTCCACTTTTCCTTCCCCATTCTTGACACTTGCTAACTTGTCATTTCTGCTCTAAATTTGGTTAATTCCCACCTCTCCGGAATCCCACCTGTCACCAGTTCCTCTTATTGCTTCCTCTATAGTGCTTTCTCACATCGGCCTACACATATTGTATCATGAAGTTTGCACATATCCTCACATAGGTCTTTTTTTTTTTTTTTTAGATTTTATTTATTTATCAGACAGTGCACAAGTGAGAGGAGGGGCAGAGGGAGAGGGAGAAGGAGGAGCAGACTCCCTGCTGAGCAGGGTGCCCAGTGCGGAGCTTGATCCCAGGACCTTGTGATAATGACCTGAGCCGAAGGCAGATGCCTAACCAGCTGAGCCACCCAGGTGCCCCTACTCACATAGTTCTTAAACAGCAGCTCTCTTACACTTGGATTTTCCTGAGCTTAGATACACTTTTCTGTGCAGTTGTCAGCAAGGATTTACTGAAAGTCATTAGCAGAGGAATGAGCTATAGATCCTGCTCCTCCTGCCTGTGCCACATCCCATCCTTGTGTTCTTCACCTGGAGAGGCCTCCCTCACTGTCTGACCTGGAGAGGCCCAGTACTGCACAGCAGCAGCTGGTTTTTTTTTTTTTTTTTTTTTTTAAGATTTTATTTATTTATTTATTTATTTATTTATTTATTTGCAAGTGCACAAGTTGGGGGGAGGGGCAGAAGGAGAAGCACACTCCCCATTGAGTGGGAAGCCAGATGTGGAGCTTGATCCAAGAACCCTGGGGTCATGACATAAGCCTAAGGCAAACACTTAACCAACTGAACCATCCAGGTGTCCCACAGCAGCAGCTTCTTTACCTTCACCCCAGCTCCTTCATCTGGAAACGTGCCATCAGCACATTCATTGCTGTGTTGGACACACATTTATGATGGTGTTGCCTCTTCCCACTACTGCCTATGTATACTTCATTAGAATTTCTCTGTTTTCAGGTTACTGGCATGGAGCAGAGGATGGGAAGTCACCTTCCAAGCAGGCTGCTTCTGTAGGAGTGTCACAGGTCAGGACTCACCATGCAGGCCCATATCCCCAGAAGGCACACCCCTGTGGGATATGTTGTCTGGTCTTAAAAGACATTTTGGGTGTGGCTCTGCATCAGGGAACACATCTCCAGTTGAGATCTTACACAGGTAGGAAACAAGTCAGTTTCACTGCAAACCTTCACCAGCATGGGAAGCAGTACAGTGGAGAGAAACTGTTGAAATGGGCTTCATTTGTGAAGAGCTGCAGGTCCCATGTGTCAGGGAAGTGCTTTACCTTTGGGGAGGTTGATGAGGACTTCCTCTCCAGTTCAGGCAAGCGCCAACACCAGGCCACTCATAATGGGCAGAAACCACACAGTTGCACCGTGTGTGGGGAAGCTATTCACAGTGGGAAGAGCCGTTACAGTTGGTGTGAATGCAAGAAAACCCTCAGCCACAAATACACTCTTGCTCAACGCCTGAGTGTCCACACTGCTGAAAGGCCTTATGAGTGCAGCGATTGTGGGAAATCCTTCACCCGAAGGTTTAACCTCTTTCAGCATCAGAAAGTCCACACTGGAGAGAGGCCCTATAAATGCATTGAATGTGGGAAATTCTTCACCCACATCTCCAGTTTCATTCAACACCAGAGAATTCATACTGGGGCAAAGCCTTATAAGTGCAGCAGATGTGGGAAATTCTTTGGCCAGAGCTCCAGCCTCATTGTACACAAGAGAGTTCACACTGGAGAAAAGCCTTATGAGTGCAGTGAATGTGGGAAATCCTTTAGTCAAAGCTCCAGTCTCATTAAACATCAGAGAGTTCACACTGGAGTGAGGCCTTATGAGTGCAGTGAATGTGGAAAATGTTTTGGTGACACCTCCAGCCTCATTAAACACCGTAGAGTTCACACTGGAGAAAAACCTTATGAGTGCAGGGAATGTGGGAAATTTTTTAGCCAAAGTTCTGGCCTCATTCAGCACCAGAGAGTTCATACTGGAGAAAGACCTTATGAGTGTAGGATATGTGGAAAATCCTTTACCCGCAACTCTGACCTTATTCAACACAAAAGGGTCCACACTGGAGAGAGGCCTCATGAGTGCAGGGAATGTGGGGAATTCTTCGGTGACACCCAGTTTGCTCAACACCAAAAAGTTCACATCAGAAAAAGGCCTCACAAGTGCAACAAGTGTGCAAAATCTTTCAGCCGTAGGTCTAACCTCATTAGACACCAGAAAGTCCACCACCACATGGAAAGGCCATATATGTGCAGCAAGTGTGGGAAAGCCTTCAGTCAGTGGTCTGCTCTAACTCAGCACCAGAAAGTTCACAATGCAGGTCAGCTTTATGAGTGCAGTGAATGTGGGAAAGCCTTTAGCCGAAGGTGTAACCTCATCCGACATGAAAAAGTTCACACTGGAGAGAGACCTCATGAGTGCAGTGAATGTGGGAAAGCCTTCAGTCGAAAGTCGCACCTCATTGGGCACCAGAAAGTTCACACAGCAAAGCCATAGCCATGCAAGGAGCAGACTTTCAGTGTGTTTGATACAATGACATTGGAAGAGAGCCTTTGGAAGGGAGACATCTTCCTGAAGTTGGACTCATACATCTGAATATACACCACAGGGAAGATTCCATGTAAGTTCCAGGTATGTGGGAAGCTTCTAGGAACCATACTGTGCTTCCTAACCAGCTTGGGGTCCTTGGTGACTGCCAGTTTTTGTGGTATAAGTCAGCTCTACTGCCTGAAAGGCCCCCATGGTATACATCAGTTACCCTAATGTTTAGGGAAGTAGATCTCTATGTTCTGTCTGGAGAAAATAATGAGCAGCCTGAGCCTTTAGAGTGATGTCATGCCCTTCTCTCTAATTAATGTGTATACCTGACCAGTTTTCTCCCAGAAGACCTTGTCTGGGTTCTACTGGTGGCTTGCAGAGACACTTTGTTTTCAGGGACATTGTTTTCATATGACACTTGTGATGGATTTTTCCAGTCTCCATGTCACCAACCCATAAACTGCCTGCCTCACCTTGCTATTATTTGTGCAATAATAAAGGCCTCATTGTTTAAGCCACCTTTAATCACTAAATGTTGCTTTGAAAACATCATGAAGGGGTAAATAGCTTGTGTGAGAGTACCCAACTTCGGTGTGCCTCAGAAGACAAAGTGTGATGGCAGAGAATAACTCTTCAATTTTGGCCTAGTTCACATTGTTGCCCAAGGCCTCCAAGGAAATACTGCAGGCTTTGTACAACTAATATGCAGCCTGGAAACCAAGATTTTTTTGTGAGCCCAGAGGTTACATTGAAGAGCAGGCACTTGTAACAATCCCCAGTGTTTCTGGGATTGGTTCCTTTATTTATAGTGCATATCATGTAATGACCACATGGTTAGGGGGAATCTCTTCCTTCCCCAGTTCCTTCAGAAGAGCCACGTGCCCTGATGCCCAGAATTTAGTAGGGTAGTATCACTGGTTTTAACACTAAAGGGCTTAGGGGGAATCATAATTGATGAGAAAACATTGAATTGATAGGAAGTGCTGGAGCCTGCAGTAAACTAGATGGAACATCCCTCTTCTAAAAGTGCACCCACAGCTATTCCAGTGACTGTGGCTATGTTGGGTGAGCGTGTACCTCCCGGCCTCTGTATCTTGAATAGCTGAGGTCATTGGCAGAGAAATTAAGGTTTTGTGGATTTCTATAGCTTTCTGGGCTGTTGACCTTAAGACTGTTATTACACATGCAGGAAAACAAGGATAGAGAGAAGGGAGATCTCTTAGTCCAGTGATATGGCCTTTGTGACTAAGGTGGAAACATCCTCCATTTTTCATCAATATTTGCTATCACTTAAGTAAGACATCCCTCCCAAAGCATTAGGAGAGAGGTGATAGAGATAATAGAATGTTGCCAAACCTGATTTTTTTTTAATATGGAGTGGGAGAGATCCTTACTTTTATTTTGAACCATTGCTTAAAGCTTTAAGTTATAATGATATAAACTGCACATATTTAAAGTGTATAGTTTGATAAGATTTGACAAAATCATCATAATTGTGATAATGAACATGTAAGTCCCACACGTATACCTCATAATTTTTATTAATCTCTCTCCCTAACCTCTCTGGTTCTCTTTACGGTAGACTACATTTACTTGCCTTAATAGTAGACTACATTTTCTAGAATTTTATATGATTGGAATCATAAAGTATTCTTTTTTTCTGGTTTCGTGTATACTGCATAATTACCTTGAGATTTAAAAAGTTCATTCCTTTCGTTGCTGAGGAGTATTCTGTCGTATGGATGTACTGCCATTTGTTGTTCCACATATCTGTTCCTTGACATCTGGGTTTGCAGGTTTTGGCTATTCCAAATAAAACTTATATGAAGATTCACACATATAAATCTTTATACGGATACATGTTTCATTTTTCTTGTGTTCATACCTCTGAATGCAATGCCTGAATCATAGTGTAGGTGAATATTTAACTTTTTAAGAAATTGCCGAACTGATCTAAAATGGTTATTTTTTTATATTTCATACCAACGGTATATGAGAGTTTCACTACCTTCTTGGTTCCTGTGAGTCATTGGAATTTCCACTTAATCCCTTCCACCATAGGGTCCATCTGCAAGGATATTAAACCATTCACAGCCAGGCTTGAATAGGCTCCTCCGCAACTGAGTCCCACCGCACATGTTGCCTGTAATCTGGTCCCTTTAGTTTGGTGGTGTCCTATGTGACAGATATAGCAGGAGGTGACCGAATGTTTGCTGACTTTCTTATGCTATCTGTTTAAGGAATAATCTTTCTCAATCCATTTGGGCTTGTGGTTTCCTTGTGGTTTCCAGCCATATATATGGCAGATTGGCAAGCAAAACCTAGCAGCTGCTGCTGCATAAAGATTGCATGACTGCTTGACACCACACCTTTTCATTACCATGACTTTCTAGTTTTTTCCTATCTAGTAAAGAAGTCACCTTTTGGCTTTCTCTTTCAAAGTTACCTGTAAGCAAAACCATTGTCAAAGGGGCTATGTATAACACTGGAGAAACATCTTTTGTAACAGACTAATATATCTATTAAATAAAGTGTAATAGTTACTTTCAAAGTGAGGAGGATATTAGTAATATAGTACAATGTAAAAGTGATAATGTGGAAATATTGGACATTGAATACAGTGGTTTCACAAAGTACACAATGCGTAGGATAAATAAATGTCTATATAACTAAAATAAAAAATATCAGGGGCGCCTGGCTTACTTAGTCAGTAGAGCATGCGGCTCTTGATCTCCAGGTCATGAGTTCAAGCCTCACTTTGGGTATAGAGCTTACTTTAAAAAAAATTTTTTTTTCTCCGATGGGGAAAATCTCAAAAGCAGTCAGAAAGGGGTAAAGCCAATAAAAATTTTAAAGGAAAGCTAAAAATCTAAAACATTAAAGAAGAAGTAGACATGTATCTAGATAATACAACACAAAGAAGGAGAAAATTACAGAGGGGGAATGTTTAGAACAGGGAAACACATGCTGCCTAGAGCCATTGTAATGAGAATCAAGGACAGGAGAAAGTTATACACATGTACAGTGAGAGAAATAGAGAAACTAAAATCAGCTTGAGCTCATTCCTTTTCACAATGAGTGCAAGTGTTACCATGAAATAAAAACTTTAAAAGTATTGAAGTAAAGATTATATACCAAGAATATCCTCAGCCAGCCAACAGACACATGAAAAGATGCCCAACATCAGTAATCATCAGAGAAACGTAAATCAAAACCACAATGAGTATCACCTCACACCTGTCATAATAGCTAAAATAAAAACACAGAACACAAGTACTGGAAAGGGTGTGGAGGAAAAGGGAACTCATGCACTGTTGGTGAGAATGCAAACTGGTGCAGCCATTGTGGAAAACAGAAGATTCCTCAAAAAATTAAGAATAGAATTACCATATGATCCAGTAATTCCACTACTATTTACCCAAAAAACACGAAAACAGTAATTTGAAAAGATTGCATGCACCCTTATGTTTATTGCAGCATTATTTACAATAGCCAAGTTATGGAAACAACCCAAGTGTCTAGATGAATGGATAAAGATGTGTGTGTGAGTGTGTGTGTGTGTGTGTGTATGAAAATGTACACACATACTGGAATATTACTCAGCCATTAAAAAGAATGAATTCTTGCCATTTGCAACAGCATGGATGGATGTAGAGGATATAATGCTAGGTGAAATAAGTCAGAGAAAGGCAAAAATCATATGATTTCACTCATGGAATTTAAGAAACAAACCAAAAAAGACAGATGTTTAAGTATAAAGAACAAACTGGTGGTTACCAGAGGGGAGGTGGGTGAGGGATGGGTGAAATAGGTGATGGGGATTAAAAGTACAGTTATGATGAGCACTGAGTAATGTATAGAATTGTTGACTCACTATATTGTACACCTGAGACTTAATATAATACTGTACCTTAATTATACTGGAATTAAAATAAATTAATTGAGACTTTTAATTTAAGAAAGATAGACTGGGCTAAGTAGTAAGTAAGCAGAAATTTTTTAAAAATATCCTCAGCCAATATGCCATTTGAAAGAAAAGCAATAAAAATATTTGTGGGCATATTAAACTTTGGAATTTATTTTTCCAAACTGGGAATCTACCACAATGACTATCTTAAAAACAAATATTCAGAGAAGACAAACCAAGCAGGGTGGTGAAATAGGGCTGGCATGGAAGGATAATCCATATCTTCATAATGTTTTTTTATTATCTAAAAGAAAAAATTATTTTGTACACATAGCACAGTTTCAAAGTAAATTCTGGTATAGTTAGTAGTTTTAAGAGAAAAAGTCTTCTGAGTGCTGAAATGCTTTTAAGTTTTTGTTTTTCTGATTTTTGTTACTGTTGTTGAACTTGACAGTAAGTTTTTAAAACTCAGAATTCAGGGGCGCCTGGGTGGCTCAGTCGTTAAGCGTCTGTCTTCGGCTCAGGGTGTGATCCCAGGGTCCTGGGATTGAGCCCCGCATCGGGCTCCCTGCTCTGCTGCGAGCCTGCTTCTTCCTTTCCCACTCCCCCTGCTTGTGTCCCCTCTCTTGCTGGCTGTCTCACTCTCTGTCAAATAAATAAATAAAATCTTTAAAAAAATAAAATAATAAAATAAAACTCAGAATTCACAGAAAAATAAAGCACATTTAGAAGAGAAAGAGAAAAAAGATAAGGTGGATTGTTCTTTCAGAAGTTAGGACCTGTTATAAAACTAGAAATGATAGTTTGATGTTAGATATTTGCACAGAGCTACACGTACAGATCAGAGGAGACCATGTAGAGCTTAGAAGGAGATCCACATACATTTGGATATCCACACCTGGTGTGGAAGGGAACTGCTGCTCCAAAGAAATACATTCTGATGTGTATCCAAACACACGAACAAAAGCTTTTACAGCTGCATTGTTGTTATTACCAACACTTGAAGGCAATACAAAGGTCCATCAGTGTAGAATAGAGACAGATTATGAAACGGTGCCCTCAGCAGCAATGAAAATCAATGATACAAACACACTGAACAGCATAGGTGAATCGTACTGACATTCATTGGACAAAAGAAATAAGATCAAACAAATACATAGTGTATGAGTCCATTCATATAAATGTCAGTGATATACAGAGCCAAACTATAGTTTTAGGATTTATGCATAGTAAGGAAAACTATTAAAATCCAAAAGATGCTGACTTTAAAACTCTGGATGTTGGGTTACTCTTGGAGGAGGTGTAGACCATGTCTGGGATGGAACACTTGACACGGCAGGGCACTACTAGCATTCTTTATTTCCCTCAGTGGCAGATACAGAAGCATCCATTTTATTTTATTTTTTTATTTTTTTATTTTTTTTTTTTAAAGATTTTATTTATTTATTCGACAGAGAGACAGCCAGCGAGAGAGGGAACACAGCAGGGGGAGTGGGAGAGGAAGAAGCAGGCTCCCAGCGGAGGAGCCCGATGTGGGACTCGATCCCGGAACGCCGGGATCACGCCCTGAGCCGAAGGCAGACGCTTTAACGACTGCGCTACCCAGGCGCCCCAGAAGCATCCATTTTAGGAACACTTGTTAAATTCTAAATATATATTCCCTGTACCAATGTTGTCTTTCACAGTAAGAATGTAAAGAAAAATGGGATAAATGTTAAGTGTGGTCCTCAAGTGATAGAACCAAAAACAATAAAATGTAAGACTTTAATGGAGATGAATTACACATAACCTGCCCAGAGAGCAGAAAAGAGAAAATAAAAATTGGAAATGGAGGGGCGCCTGGGTGGCACAGCGGTTAAGCGTCTGCCTTCGGCTCAGGGCGTGATCCCGGCGTTGTGGGATCGAGCCCCACATCAGGCTCCTCTGCTATGAGCCTGCTTCTTCCTCTCCCACTCCTCCTGCTTGTGTTCCCTCTCTCGCCGGCTGTCTCTATCTCTGTCGAATGAATAAATAAAATCTTTTTAAAAAAAATTGGAAATGGAAAATGAAGAAAAAAAAAGGTTGAATATTAGGTTTAACTAGCAGGTTTCTTTCTAATGAGGTCTCTCATGAGAGGCAAGGCATGAAACAAACACAAAATCAGTCGGTATCAGTATGAATTCCTCACAGACCCCAGAGGGAGATTAGCTGAAAATCAGGTGAAATACAGATCAATCCATAAAATGCAAAAGAAAAAACTTTCCCAAAATGATTCACTCAGCTTCAAAAACAGGATGATCACAGTTATTTGGATGCAAAGTATTTCCATTAAGAACACGGTCTAGAACTTGGACAAACGAGTCTGAGTCAAGTTGTACCTGGAATGATGGCTGGAGTTTATAAGTTGTAAATCTGTTTTCTCATCTCCAGATGGACATGAGGATACTTAGCTTATAGCTGAGTTGCACGAATAACTTGTTAGTAAAACCATAGAAATAAAATAATTTCAGACCCACTCTTAGTAAATACGAAATCTGCTGTAGAACCCACAGACCAACAAGGTCAGGGGACAGGCGTGCAGGTCGGCAAAGAACTGACCGCAGGCGTTGGAACAGGCCTGGGAGAGCTCCCTGTGGGGCGTGTCTGCCTGCGTCACAGGTGCGGTCGTCATAGATAAGGAAACTACTGTATCTTTTGTGACTTCATTGATTAACTGTATGAATTAGGTGTCATTGGGCTAAGGTTCAGTTTTATATATAGTGTTTTCTAAACAACTATTCAAGAATTAATTGGTCTAGGAATTACTTTAGGACTACAGAGGACAGAAGTTGGTTGGTGACTCCGGAGGTAATTAGAAAGCATTTAAATCAGGATGGTTTAGAGAAACACAGCCTGACCTGAGAGCGGAGCCTGTGCGAGTGGATGTTATGGGAAGGAAAAGTCCTCATCATAGACTATTGTGTAAACTTAAGCTCAAGAAACAGTTGGACAGTGCATGAATTTTTTATAAAAATTAATTGGGGGCGCCTGGGTGGCACAGCGGTTAAGCGTCTGCCTTTGGCTCAGGGCGTGATCCCGGTGTTATGGGATCGAGCCCCACATCGGGCTCCTCTGCTATGAGCCTGCTTTTTCCTCTCCCACTCCCCCTGCTTGTGCTCCCTCTCTCACTGGCTGTCTCTATCTCTGTCAAATAAATAAAATCTTTAAAAAAAATTAATTGGACTTAAGGAGGCCTATAAATGTCATCATTTTCTGTGTGTAAATAAATAATAAAAGGTTATACATTCTCAAAGACATAGCATTCAGTCCTAGGATTTATCAAAATTAACTGTAAAATAGTTGTAAAATTACCTGGAGTCTTCAGGAAAATTAAAAGATTAAATTAAAATCCTTAAAGACAATATGAACAGCCTGAATTAAATAGAGGAAAAGAGATCACTGGGGAAAAATCTCTTCTATTTAATAATAAAGGTGAGAAGTAGAGTGAAAATGCTTACTTACATTCTTGAAAGTTTGCCTTTTGTTAAAAATAAAAGCCAGTGATTGAAGATTGGAAACTCTAGGTTTGAGAACCATTAAATCAAAATATTTTAATCAAAATTAGGAATCAGAGGAAGTTTAATAAAATAAAACACATTTAATTACGTATGTACTAAATGACATCTAAAAAGCAAAGGTGATGTCCCTTCATTGATTGTTGCCATTGTTAGGACAAAGTTTAGAATTCTTGTCTGATCTATGGTATTCTGCCACAAATACTATAGTTCTGTTGTTTATTAAGTTGCATGTGCTTTCCCCACATGGGCCATTCCAGATATTTTCCCTGATAGATACAGCCTCATCCATCTATGTTTAGGAAAAAATATATATATATTAAAACTACTAGGGGCTCCTGGGTGGCTCAGTCGTTAAGTGTCTGCCTTCGGCTCAGGGCGTGATCCCGGCGTTATGGGATTGAGCCCCCATCAGGCTTCTCCGCTGGAAGCCTGCTTCTTCCTCTCCCACTCCCCCTGCTTGTGTTCCCTCTCTCGCTGGCTGTCTCTCTCTCTGTCAAATAAATAAATAAAATCTTTAAAAAGTAAAATGAAACTATTAAAAGACCCTGTTTTATGCTAGATATAGGGGACGTTTTACTTATGTTTGGCAAACTTAGTAGTTTTCATACATTATATCCTCCTAAAGGATCTTGAATTTAGTTGAGGAATATAGCATGTGTATATTAAGTAATCATTGCATGTTGTATAAATCTATTTTGGCTCCACTATAGCTGTATGAGAGCGGGGTGTTAATCACTGGATATCACAGATTCCTGGAATTGTAACTAGCACCAAATAGTCCCCTATATAGTAACAAAGGGTGAAATGAAAAATAGATTTATCTGCACAGATGAAAAGATATACAACTGTTTTACCAGATTAAGGAAAATTGTTTTCCTTGTCCAGCAGGCAAAGCAGAACTGAGAGACGTACATATCACTGCTGATGAGCACAAATGAGCTGAATGTTGGAAAACATGATGCTACAAACACAGCAGTGTTTAGTAGCCACTGGTTTGGACTCAAAATAAGTACTATGCAAAGAAACAAAACGGAAGAGAGAGAGTAACAGCAGACAAAGGATCTCACCAGGATCAGGATGGTGCGTGTGGCTCTGGCCTCGTGGGAAGATCTGGGACAAAGGCTATGGCTGCAGATATATTGGACTTGCTGCTTGTGCCTGAGCAAGACAAGGACCATGGAGCCACTGGCCCAGATCCTGAGGTTCAAACACACAAAGTCAAAGAAAGAATACACGACAGAATTTAGTGAGCCTATAAATTTATCTTGGGGTAGTCCAGAACAGTAGACAGATGTTTTTTTTCAAACTAAGGTTTTTGCTGTTCAGTGGCCCAGTCACTCTTACTGGAAGGTAGATATTTAACAGGAGATGTAAGATCAGCAGAGGAAATAGCAGAAGCCAATGCACTTTGGAGATATTCTGAGCTCCATTACCCTAGAGATATTAGAATGAATCTTAAAGGCCTGATAGCCACTCAACAGGCAGTGATGCTGAGGGAAACTCCTCTGCCCACTCTGTGTGCATAAAAGACAACTTTATATCCAATATCATCAGGAAGTATTTCCATCCCAAAGTTGCCATGGTCTGTGGGTTCCCTTTGGAGAAAAGCACCAAGGAGTTGGCTAAGACCAGTTGGTTGAGAATCAGGTCTTTGGATTTCAACTTGTGTCCAGTGAACAAAGTGAATTTATAAAGACCAAAGAGGAAGGAATTTTCCAGGATCCTCACCCCTGTCTGAATGAGGAGGATAATCCCCATTTCTAAGTTGAAAGAACCCATCACATCAATATCAAGTGGAAATTGGTCTTTTTTTTTTTGAAGTGGAAATTGGTCTTAATTGGAGTTGAAGATCTGGAGGAAATTCAAAATATATGTATTACTATCTTCATGTTTCCTGAGGGGCTTTTCATTAACCACATTCCCCCCCCCCCCCACATAAAGCGCATTCAGAATATGTCTTTAAAAGCAAACAAAAGGCGGTGCCTGGGTGGCTCAGTTGGTTAAGCATCCGACTCTTGATTTTGGCTGAGGTCATGATCTCAGGGTCGTGAGATCAAGCCCCACCTCATGAAGCTTGCTTAAGATTCTCTCCCCCTCCCCGCTGCCCCTCCCCCACTCTCCCTGCCCCTGAAAAAAATTTAAAAAAGCAAACAAAAGGCAGAGAGAGGCTATCTAAAAGAGATTTTACTAAGTAGTTGTAAATAAATAAAAATGTTTCTCCAAGGATGTGCACTAATTGACAGCAACCGTTAGTCCTTGGGTTATTGAAGGAGGGAGCTGTGGGGTATTTAGACATAATCTTCCACATTAACTTTATAGGCAGGTGGATTTGTTCAAAATATTTAAATACAATTGTGATTTTTATAACAGCAATTAAAATTGAGAGATAATTTTGGGGCACCTGGGTGGCACAGTGGTTGGGCGTCTGCCTTCGGCTCAGGGCGTGGTCCCGGCGATCTGGGATCGAGCCCCACATTGGGCTCTTCTGCTATGAGCCTGCTTCTTCCTCTCCCACTCCCCCTGCTTGTGTTCTCTCTCTCGCTGGCTGTCTCTATCTCTGTCGAATAAATAAATAAAATCTTTTAAAAAAATTGAGAGATAATTTTAAGAAAAAGTAGTAGAATATACATATGAACTTTTTCAAAGAAGAATTTTAAACCAAGGGAAAGTTCTGGAAATAATTTTGAAAAGAAAACATAAAATGAATTTAATTCTCCAACAAAAATGTCGTTTTATGTGGAGTGAGGGTTTATACAGTTTCTATAAATCAGAGACAACTTTGAGGAGTCTCTGACTCCTTAATAGCTGTGATCACCGGTCACTCTTATGCTCAAGTGTAGTCATTCAAGGGCAAAAATAAGAGACTCATTTTATTCCCTTAATCAAAAGGGAATGGTGTGAAATAAGTCAAGCAGAGAAAGACAATTATATGGTTTCACATCATATGGTTCACATGTGGAACATAAGGAATAGCATGGAGGACATTGGGAGAAGGAAGGGAAAAATGAAGGGGGGGAAATCAGAGGGGTAGACGAACCATGAGAGACTATGGACTCTGGGAAACAAACTGAGGGTTTCAGGGGAGGGGAGTGGGGGGATGGGTTAGCTCGGTGATGGGTATTAAGGAGGGCACGTATTGCCTGGAGGACTGTGTTATATGCAAACAATGAATCATGGAACAGTACATCAAAAACTAAGGATGTACTGTATGGTGACTAACATAATTTTTTTAAAAAAGGGAATGGTGGCCATGGAGGCATGGTTAGGGGCTAAATTATGTGCACTGTGCTGAGAAAGAATTTTGAAATATCCATCATTATGCTACTTGGGTAGAACTTTATATGTCAGAAAAACCATCCTGTTAATGCTACGGGTGTGTGAGGGGTGAACACACTAGAATTTCATATTGATCAGAAGGGACAGTGAAGTTATTGTTGGGTAGAAAGGGTTACATATTTATAGGATAATTATAATTTCACAGTAATTTTGAAATCTGCTTCTAGGTCAGAGTAACATCAAGAATCTGAGGATATTGAAGTCCCTGATGATCTCTGCTCTCTTAAATGTGGAATCGTTAGTCACTTTTAAAAGAGTCATATCTCCACACAGGAGTTGGAGATTTATAATCTTCCGCCAATCATAGGTATTGTAGAGAAATGTAATTACAGACTCCTTTAAACACACAGGCTCTCAGTGATTAAAAACAAACAAAACCCTACTGCATATAGCTGCAATTGCCACCCAGAAACCAAGTGTCCACTTGCAGATGAGAACAAAAAATCATTATCTTGGGGGCGCCTGGGTGGCACAGCGGTTAAGCGTCTGCCTTCGGCTCAGGGTGTGATCCTGGCGTTATGGGATCGAACCCCACATCAGGTTCCTCCGCTATGAGCCTGCTTCTTCCTCTCCCACTCCCCCTGCTTGTGTTCCCTCTCTCGCTGGCTGTCTCTCTGTCGAATAAATAAATAAAATCTTTAAAAAAAAATCATTATCTTACTGTTCTTCACTTCCATTTAGAGTTAAGTCTTTGCCCTGAAAGTCATGAGAGTGTCTGCATGTCTGTTTATTCAGAAGCAAGAGGAGAAGATGTCAGGGTATCAGGGAAGAAGGAAGATATGCTTGAGAGCCCTGAAGCAGGCAGAGGAGCGTGACAGAGTGTATGGATCCCTCAGAAAACTCCCTGACGCTTTTAATCATAAGAGTACTTGTTTCAATCTAAGCAAGAAGAATGGGGGTTTTTTTCATATGAGTTTCTTACTAGGTTTTATGAAATACATTCTATTTCTTCAGAGTTTCTGATATTTGTTTTTTAAAATAGCCACCTACCCAGATTGTGTTTGCTGCCACGACAGTGGCTGCAGTGGCGAGATCTGCACACCTGTACATCTGTGGAGATGGGGATTCTAACGCCTGAGATAAAGAGTGGGGATTCCATGATTTCGCCTCTTGCTAGGAAGTGATTATCTCTTCACTTGTAATTGGTGGGAGAGGGTCTGTATGGGACTTAAGATTATATCTGAAAAGCATTTGTCAAGTAAGCAAATTATATAAAGCTATTAATGTTAATTAACAAATGTATACAAAGAGAATGACTATAGAAATAGAGAAGTTGGTGAAGTTGGTGACTGGATAAGGCTCGGTGGGAAGCAGAGGTCCCTGGGTTCTGAGACGTGAGAGAATTCAGTTGAGTCCATGGCTATGCTGCATCCGGGCTACCATGAAAATTGTTTTCCAAAGCATGTTTTTATTTCTGAGACCACTGAACAAAAACAAACTCGGCTGTTAAGAAAAAAGTAAAGTGAAGGGGCGCCTGGGTGGCACAGCGGTTAAGCGTCTGCCTTCGGCTCAGGGCGTGATCCTGGCGTTCTGGGATCGAGCCCCACATCAGGCTCCTCCGCTATGAGCCTGCTTCTTCCTCTCCCACTCCCCCTGCTGTGTTCCCTCTCTCGCTGGCTGTCTCTTTCTCTGTCGAATAAATAAATAAAATCTTTTAAAAAAAAAAAAAAGAAAAAAAAAAGAAAAAGTAAAGTGAGAGAAAGTTGACCAAGGTGTACAAACAGAAGGAAAGGGGTGGTGACCTGCTGTTTGATTGCTGAATAAATATTTATTGAGCACCTCATCTGTTTCAGACGCTATTCTAAATGTGTGTTCACACCAGAAAATAACCAAAAATGTGTTGCTCACATTCTAATTGATGGAAACAAAGAACAAATAATAAAAGAAATATTGGGGTTCATAGTAAGTTGTAAAGTTGTGTCACCCAAATACAGACAGTAGAAAATTCAGGTAAAGATGCGCGTGTATAGTAGAGTGGATGGCAATGTAAAATGTGATCATCAGGGTTGGTCTCACAGGGGCGTGACATTTGAGCAAATTTTTGAGTGGTGAGGGATTTGCATGTATGGGAGGATGTTCCACACAGATGAAATAACCAGACTAGTACGTGAAGGAGAGGATCATGCCTGGATCTTTGCTGAAAATGTGAGGACAGAGCACAGCTATGAAGGGAGTAAGTGTACAGCTTTGAGGTTGAAGGGCTAAGGGAGCCAGGTCATGTCGTGCACTGTAGACCGTTGTAAAGAATTTGGAGTTTCTCTAAGTGAAATGGTGAGCCAGTGTGTACATAGTATTGGAATAGAGAGGGGCATGATCCAACCTGTATGTTAGAAGGATCACTCTGGTCTCTGTATTGTATATAAACTAGGGGGAACAGAGAAAGTGGAGAGGTCAGTGAGTCACTATTGTGCCATAATTTGAACAGGAAAAGTTTAAAGAAACAGAGGACTGGAGTAACAAGGGATTGGAGGGTAAAAAGTAGCGAGAACTCTGGAGTATAGGATTATCGGATATAAGGAACTCAAGGCCCGAGACAGAGCAGTCAGAGATCATATCCCAGAATGAAATCTGTACCTTTTGGGCAAGCACACAGCTGGACCATTGAATGACAGAGAAGTCTCAGTGCGGGTCTCCAGCTCCCCGGTCCTGCTGTGCATGGTAGCCAGCAGCTTTCCCAACACCACCATTCCTGAGAAGTTTTAAAGTGGCCTACCTCTGACTCTCAAGAATAGCTTTCCCAAACACTCCCAACTTCCAGAGGACAGTTCCCAGAAGTACTGCTGGTGAGGCATCAAGGCAACTCTGTCATTCCATAAATCACCACCTGCCCTTTCGGACAAGATCTTATAAAGGTCCTTTGGTGGGGTTGGGGGATGTCTTACACAATCTCAGCCCAAAGGATAGTGGCTTCTAATATTTGCTCTTCCTATATGTTTCAGGACTCTCTTTATTTTTATGGACCAATCTGTCATTACAGCAATGCCCTATTGGTGTTTTATATTAAACTCTCACTGTACAGATTCTGATGTGGTTTCTCTCTTCTAATTGGCCCTGGCTGACATATCACCTTGCAAGCAATTAAATAAGAAGTATAGCATCCTTTGTTGGTATGTCTCTCTGTGTGTATCTGTATGAGTATGTATTTGCACTGACGTGCTTGTCTGTACACGTTTGCATGTGTCTATGTGTGTGTGTTTGATCAGAAGCCAATGCACTTTGAGGATTTACCTTTGAGTTCAATCCATGTAGAGAAATTGGGGGCAAAGCTCATTGTCCTGAAAGCCACTGAAGAGGGAGGTGGTGCTGAGGAAAACCCCTCTGCCCATTCTATATTAAAAAAAAAAAAAGATATGTTTAAATTCTGCATCATCCAGGACACAAATTCTTTCAAAAACTGCCACTGCCTGAAGAATCCCTATAGAGAAAAGAAGCAAGGATCTAGCTAATAATAGTTGGTTCAGAATCGGGCCTCTAGGTCTCATCCTGTATCCAGTAAACAGAATTAAATTATAAAGACAAAGGAGTGAAGAATTACCCATGATGCCAAACCCTGACAGAGGAAGAAAATCCCCGTTTCCAAGTTGGCAAAACTCATCACAGCAATATCTAGTGGAATTTGATCTTAATTGAAGTCAGAAGAATTAGAAATAATAAAAATTTGTTATCTTGCGCAGCAATTCCAGCATTAAGCCTAACACAGGCTTTTCTCTCTGTAAATGAGCATTGAGAGTATCTGTGTGAGTGTCACTCACTAATGTTCTGCTCTGGAAATAATGCAAACATTGAGGACAACGGGCCCTGGTTCTCTACGCTGTGAATGTGGAGGAATTCCTCACTGCAGGTATGGAGTTACCTCCAGGATATATTCTTATGTGAAAAAAAAAAGTGAGATGCAGACGAGCATGTGAACTAGGGTCTGTTTTTCTAAGAATGCAAAGAATACCAGTATAAATAAAAAATAAGTACAGTGTTTGAAGAGGACTAATGGAAGGATTAACAAAAAACTTATAAAAACGATGGCCTCATGGGGCAGAGAAAGTTGGATGCTAGACTTCTGTGAACTGACCTGGTATTATATTTTGACTATTGTAAAAATGGAAATACTTTGGATATTTATCAAATAACGTAAACATATAATAGAATAACCCATTACTTTCAATGTCAAAGTGAATTTTAAGATATATATTTGTGTGTATGTATACAAACCTCATTATGTGTGAAGTTTGTGACCAATCCATATAAATAATAACTTTTGAGAAACTTAAAAAAATAATTTTATCTGTTTATTTTTATTGGGATATATTCAGATAAAACAACCAGCCAAGAAATTGTGAACTGGTATCCAATATCATATTTTTTTAGTAAAGTCATAATTTTTTTTTAAAAAATGACTGAATAAGAATATTAATATACTTGAGAACCCAGACATTTAGGAAAAAATAAAAGAAATAGAAAAGGAAACTGTTTTAAGATGCCATATTTTTTCATTCCCTTGAAAAAAAATATCAACATTAACCAATCCATATTTGACTTGAAATATATAGAGAAATATGAACAGGTCTAGATATTATGACCAACTTCTGAGCAAGTACCACCTCCATTCTCCAGACTGTGACCTCTAAATGCAATTTCTCACTAAAAAAGTGTAAGACATCTTAATAAAAATTTGACAATTCCTAGCCAGCATGAGAAAAATGACTTTGAAACATCCTGTTAAACCATCAAGCAAGAAAGCTGTGAAAAACTTCTAGTGGGAGGCAGTGTGAAGGAACTGTGCTACCTCTGAAGTATCCTTCACAATAAACTGACCTAGAGTTTGAGTAAACCATTAGCAAAAATTATGCATTTAGTGGCTGTCTGGGACAGTGTGTGAAACAACATCAGTGGAATGGAGTAAGTTAATAGGATGTCTTAAATTATTCTAGATAAATGATCCATTTATTTTATTTTTTATAAGAATGAAAAAAAAAGGAGGACTTACTATTTGCCAGATTCTTGATAGAAAAACACAAATTAGGGATGCCTGGGTGGCTCAATTGGTTAGGTGTCTGCCTTCAGCTCAGGTCATGGTCCCAGCATCCTGGGATGGAGTCCCACTTCATGCTCCTTGCTCAGCAGAGAGCCTGCTTCTCCCTCTGCTGGTTCTGCCTGCAGCTCCCCCTGCTTGTGCTCTCTCATTCTGTCTCTGACAAATAAATAAAACATAAAAAAAAAAAATAAAACCCCCCACAAATTATATGGGGGTACATTGATTACATCCTGAGTCAAATGATTATTAGTGTTTTTTTGAGGAAATAAGGAAAACATGAGTTCTTACTGTTATTTAATGGTATTATTGAGTTTTTGTTATTGTTATAGGTATTATAAAGGTACTCAGGTCCTCCTTATGAATGAATACCATCTTTAGATCCCATGTCATTGTGTGGAAGTATGTTCTTGATTATTTACTCAAGAATATAATGATATATATGATTTTTTTTGTTAAATAATCCAGTGTGGATAATGTGGGTAGCAGTGTAAATGAAATGAAATGACTGTGTAATAAGTCTGTGAGCCTTATGCTATTATCTTTCACATATATTTGTAATATTCCATTATGCCAGTTTTCAAAAGTATTTTCTTCTATTAATATTTTCTAAGTTTTATGTCTTTAAGGCAATATTTTTCAACTTGAGACAATATACTTTTTATTCTTAGCATTTCGTTGTTAAATTACTTTATTCTTACTATATTTAAATGTTTTTCTGTCTTTAGACAGGACTCTAAAAATCAAATGATGTCTATATCCAGAGAGACCAGATAAATGAGCAGTTTGGAAGCTAAAGAAGGTAAAACCTGCCTAATATACAGGTGCTTGTGTGTTAATCAGTTAATGAAATGTATCAGATTTTCACATAATTCTAAATATAAGGAATCTAGCTTAATAAATAAATTACCATACTATTTAAAAGAAAGGAATAATCACATTAAGAAAGCTCTTTGGGGGCAGATATCCAAACCAGGTCTATTTTGTATGAGCCTTTGTGGCAAGTCAGTGATTTCACTCAGATAAAAAACCTTATCGGTGATGGAAAAAGAAGCAAAGATCTAAAGTATATTACTATAAAATGAAATTCAACAAAATTTTAAGGGGAGGCTTCCCTAAGAATGGGTTTTCTTCAAGAAATATTCTGTTTGGTACTAAATGGAGAAATATGGAAATATTCCCAAGTTGATCAGACATAAGAGGACTATTCTGGTCCCTTATTGACTCACCAATTTCCTGGCATTTCAACAAGGCAGGGAAAATAGCTATGAGCTATATTTATTTTAAATAGAAATATATTATTGAGAGCTGAAATTCCTGCATATCTCAGAGGCACTATAGGACCACATAAAATGTTAGAATTAATAACATAGTTTAACATTTATGTATATGCTATGAAAATAATCAGAAATCAACCAGTTTTCTGTATGTAGGAAATATTGTCTCTGCAATTATAGAGAAAGATATCTCACTAAAGATAATACAGTTTTGCAAAATATCAAATAGTCTACTAAAATATTCTCTACTAAATGAAATAATTTAAGCTAAATAATGGTAGGGAAATGCTGAAGCAAAATTAAAGCCCTAGTAAAAGCTTAAAATCAGTACTAAAAAAATAGCATGACAGACTTAATCCCAAAATAGAAAATCGAATGCCATAAATGATTTAGTTAACACAATTAGTATCTTTTTCATATAATTCCAGTTAAAATTTATATTTTCCTTTTTTGTTCTCTTGTTTTAGAGAGGGATGGGGGAGGGGCAGAGAGAGAGAGAGAGAGAGAGAATATTAAGCAGGCTCCATGCCCACCCTGGAGCCCAACATGGGCTCAATCTCATTACCCTGAGATCATGACCTGAGCCAAAATCAAGAGTCTGACGTTTAACCGACTGAGCTATTCAGACACCCTTTCTTTTTTTCTTTCTTTTTTTTGAATTTTTATTTTAAGTAGGCTCCACACCTAACGTGGGATTTGAATTCACCACCCTGAGATCAAGAGTCACATGTTCTACCAACTGAGCCAGCCAGGTGCCCCTAAATTTTTCTCATACTACTAAAGACAAAAATATAGGGGCACCTGGGTGGCTCAGTCTTTAAGCGTCTGCCTGTGGCTCAGGTCATGATCCCAGGGTCCTGGGATCGAGCCCCGCATCGGGCTCCCCACTCAGCGGGAAGCCCGCTTCTCCCTCTCCCACTCCCCTTGCTTGTGTTCCCTCTCTTGCTGTGTCTTTCTCTGTCAAATAAATAAAATCTTGGAAAAAAAAGAACAAAAAATATAAACATACCTAATTATATACTATATATTACATATATTCCATATTACATAATGCATTTTATATCATCTGTGTATTTACACTTAAGTTCAATGAAGAGAACTTGCTAGGCCTGATAAAAAGAGCATTACACACAACTCATCACTGCTGAAGAAATATACAGATTGATGTCACAGAACGGGGTCAGTATACCAAAACCCGTATCTGATGAAAGTAAATCATCAAGTATTTGGGAAAGCTGTTTATTGAATACATGGCTAAACTGCTTGGAGATTTATTTGAAATAGTAGAGGTAAATTTATATATATATATTTTTGGAGGTAAATTTCTTGCTCTCATCTTAGAATTAAATAACATACTCTATCTTAACATAAAGATGTCAAACCTGCCATGTAAAAATGCTAGTGTATATTTTTATAAATTTGTTTTGATACATCATTATTATGCATGGCCCAAATCAGAGGCCATTTTATTTCATTAACATGAAAGTAGAGAAAAATACAGATGTACCAGAAATGAATTAAACTTAAATACAAAGAAGTTATTTAACTATGTAGATTATAAAGGAGAAAATATTAAGTACGACTTCACTATGGATATTAATCATTTAGATCATAGATTTTTTTTTTTTTTAAGATTTTATTTATTTATTCGACAGAGATAGAGACAGCCAGCGAGAGAGGGAACACAAGCAGGGGGAGTGGGAGAGGAAGAAGCAGGCTCATAGCAGAGGAGCCTGATGTGGGGCTCGATCCCATAACGCCGGGATCATGCCCTGAGCCGAAGGCAGACGCCTAACCGCTGTGCCACCCAGGCGCCCCTAGATCATAGATTTTTAAAATGCTGGCAGTGTGTGTGAACAGGTAGTACTTAGAAGTAAAAACATTGTAAAGTTATGAAATGCTTCTTTCTAAAATAAGAAAGTGAAATCAGTTGAAAATGATATTCCATTATTGTCAAGTATAATTTTTATTAATTTACCAAACTTGTTTTATGGGTCACATTTCTGTGGTACAGTATTTTCATTTTCATTTTCCTATCACAAACTATAATTAGTCAAAGGTTTTAAAACTCTGCAAGTTTTAAAAAATGGCCCAAAGAGTTTAAAACATTTGAAAACCTTTTTGAGTACAGAATATTCACTGGCTTATATGATGCTATTCTCAAAAGCACTCGCGTTTCATCATCCACCTCTCCTTAGTAGCTTTTTAAAAAGATATACAGTGTTTATTTTCTTCAAAGCATTAAATTAAGGTTTGGTAAAAAGAAGGTATTTTTTTAATGTATCCATATTCCAGCATTTCATCATTTCAAATACACTATGCAATTGAAATAAAGGGTCCAGTGGTGTTAAAGTTTTGGGGTAGAAAACTGACTCTTGATAATGACAGTTAAGATTAAACAACACTAGATAGTAAAATATTATAAAACTAAAACAAGAGAATAGGGAGAGAAGTAGGAATGATTTGGAGAAGAAATCATAGAATGTATTAAAATAGCAATAGGTAGGCTAACAGTCATGGTATAGGACTTAATTTTTTTTTCTTTTTAATGAGATCTCACAACAGAAATGAATGAATCTTCAAATCAGTGTGATTTTTAACCACTCAGTCCCAATAAAAAATTGTAGCAATGCACAGGGCAATAATGGCCCACAGTGTCCACCTGATTATAGTGGCTTTGTGAGTCACAGGGAGAATCTAAATTTAGTGCCCCTGCTCTAGGAGAGAGGAAGGTGAACCTGCCTGCGTGTCAGTCAGAGTCTTTTGTCAGAATTGTTTTCTGTTTGAAAAAAGAACAATGTATAAAATGAGGTAGGTGGTTAAGTGGATGGGGTGGCCACATATTACATATGTATTTAGATCGATTGGTGATGGATGGATACATAGAGAGAGAGATAGAATGATAGATGGATAATAGGTAGATAGATGATATTAGATATAGATATGATGGATCCAAAGGGACAGGTGAGGTCCCTAGATGGTAAAGAGAAAATGTCAAATTTGTACAAGAAGGAGACTAGTAAAGCACCTTTAAAGTCTGGTTACCCGTCAGAGTAACATCTGTATTTTGAGACTATTAAAGTCCTGATTATTCCTTTTGTCTGTCTCCCACAGACTTTTTGCCACCATATATATATCTATCTATCTGTCTCTCTCTGTCAAATAAATAAATAAAATCTTAAAAAAAAAAAAAAGAATATGTGGTACATATGGATACAATGGAATATTACTCAGCCATGAAAAAGAATGAAATCTTGCCTTATGCAACGACATGGCCGGATCGCGAGTATAATGCTAATAAGCGCAGTAAGTCAGAGAAGGACAAATACCATATGTGGAATTTAAGAAACAAAACAAACAAAAGTGAAAAGCCAAGAAACAGAGTCTTAACTATAGAGAACAAACGGATGGTTACTAGAATGGAGATGAGTGGGGGGATGGGTGAAATAGGTGAAGGGGATTAAGAGAACACTGATTTTGATGAGCACTGAGTAAGGTATAGAATTGTTGATGTAAAGTTCCATGATTCATTACTTGTGTATAACACCCAGTGCACCATGCAATACGTGCCCTCCATACATCAAAAACTAGGAATGTACTGTATGGTGACTAACATAACATAATAAAAAATTACTTAAAAAATTGTTGAATCACTATATTGTACACCTGAAACTAATATAACTGTATGTTAACTATATTGGAATTAAAATAAATTTTAAAAAGGATTAATTTCATTACAGTATATAATTACTCAGAGGAGAAATGTGAGAAAGTATAATGGAGAGAAATATCACATTCAGGGACAAGGAAGTGTGTCACTGTGTCCTTGTTTTATATGGACACGAAAAACTCTATGAATTGCTTTATGCATAGCTGGTCCAGCAATTACAGATAGAGGAAAAATGACCTGGAAAGACCCATTTATGGGAAATCACTTACAGCCTTCAGGGAGCTGATGAAACCCAGCCTGTTTAGCGTCTAGTAGGGGGTGGGGAGGAGGGAGAGGTGTAAATACGCACGCTAGCTGATCCTGGCTGGCACTATGTAACTATATAACTGATGAAGAATTCTAATCTTTGAGTAATGACTAAGAGTAATGACAAGACCATTACAAGATCAAACAGATGAGAAAATTTGCCCTTGCTATGCCCATTCTCTATACAGCTTGTTAGCCCAGCCCCTTTATATCCTTACTCAAAGTCACACTCCCATTGATGCCTCCTCTGGGCAAATCCATAGATAAGCAGAACCACAATACCTTCCCTGTCTCATTCCCTCGTTCTCATGTTTCACTTTTTTTAATAGGCATGTTTACAATTTTAATTTTTAAATTTTATCTTTATTTTTTTTTTTAAAGATTTTATTTATTTATTTGACAGAGATAGAGACAGCCAGCGAGAGAGGGAACACAAGCAGGGGGAGTGGGAGAGGAAGAAGCAGGCTCATCGCGGAGGAGCCTGATGTGGGGCCCGATCCCATAACGCCAGGATCACGCCCTGAGCCGGAGGCAGACGCTTAACCGCTGTGCCACCCAGGCGCCCCTAAATTTTATCTTTATTTTTAAGTAGGCTTCACTCCCAGCGTGGAACCCAACGCAGGACTTGAACTCACAACTCTGAGATCAAGACCTGACTGAAATCAAGAGTTGGACCCTTAACGAACTGAGCCACCCAGGCACCCCTAATATGTTTTTTTTTATTTTATATTTTTTTAAGTAGGCTCCGTGAAGCCCAAGGTAGATAATAGCATTTTTTTTAAGATTTTATTTATTTATTTATTTATCTGACAGAGAGACAGCCAGCGAGAGAGGGAACACAAGCTTGGGGAGTAGGAGAGGAAGAAGCAGGCTCCCAGCAGAGGAGGGAGCCCGATGTGGGGCTCGATCCCAGGACCCTGGGATCATGCCCTGAGCCAAAGGCAGATGCTTAACGACTGAGCCACCCAGGTGCCCCTAGATATAGCATTTTAAATACAATTTTGTTTGCACTCTGCATTTATTCTTCACATGGGGAAGTGTTTATGAATATCATCTCTCACATTGCAACCCTTGCGCAGAAAGTCTTACAAATAGTAGGTAGCAAATACATATGTTTAATGAATTCTGTCATTTGCAAAAATGGCTCATTTTATATAAGAAGTAATAGGGGACTCATATATAACACCACATATACTGATAAGAGTCCAGCTGCTCTAAGAATAAATTTAAAACTAAAACTAATTTTTAAAAATGCTAGGAGCATAATTTTATTACTGGTTAATTAATTTAAAAATCCACGGGGTGCCTAGATGGCTCAGTCGGTTAAGCATCTGCCTTCAGCTCAGGTCATGATCCTGGGTCCTGGGATCAAGCCCCTCATTGGGGCTTAAGGAGGGCACTTGTTATGGGCACTGGGTGATACATGCAAATGATGAACCACTGAACTCTTCTCCTGAAACCAGTATTGAACTGTACGTCAACTAACTAGAATTTAAATTTTAAATAAAAGGAAAAAAAGTTTAAAACACTGGGGCACCTGGCTGGTTCAGTTGGTAGAGCATGTAACTCTTGAGCTTGGGATCATGAGCTCAAGCCCCATGTCGGGTGTGGAGCCTACTTTAAATAAGTTTAAAACATTTCCTGAACTTCAGTGGTTTGGGTTCTGCCATGGAATGGGTAGCATCTGTGAATATAAACTCTGTACTCAGGGACTCCTGGGTGGCTCAGTTGGTTAAGCATCCAACTCTTGGGTTTTGGCTCAGGTCATGATCTCAGGGTTGTGAGATCGAGCCCCGTGTGGAGCTCTGCACTCAGCCAGGCATTTGCTTGAGATTCTCTCCTTTTCCCTATCCCTCCTCCTCTGCCTCTCTACCGCTCTCCCCGCTCACACTCTAAAATAAATAAAATCATTTTTTAGAAGTACACTCTACATAGTCAAAAGGTGGCCTAGAAGCAGTGATTAACATGTGCCATTCAGCACACCCAGTGCCCAGTTCTTGATTTCTCAGTACCGGTCTCTACCAAAAAGAAGAAAACCTCCTTGAAGAAAAGACTGATTCCTGGCAGGATAAGGAAAGATACAAGATAAAACTGTAACCTCTTTTGTACCAGAAAGTTGTGTCCACAGTGTGATGGTGAAGTTAAAAGGGGACAAAGAAGTAAGATGGAAGGAGCTCCCCTGAGCCCAATCTGGGAAGATTAAAGCATCACAATGAATGGCCCACTTATATATTTAAGTGTGCATTATTCCCTACTGATGTAAATTAATAAAAAATGAGTGAACAGACAATCCATTGGGAAACTTACTTCCAAAGTAGAATGCCAACTAATAAATGTGAGAAGACTGCTGGGATTTGAAGATCATCAGTGGTGGCTAAAACTATGGGGTGAAATACTAACGTGGATCAATACATTCACACAGTTTCAAAACATCTTCTGAGTAACTACATCCGAAAAATAAAGGGAAATAAAACAATAGGCCAACATGGAGTCCCCTATGTTAAGTCCTATGTCACCAAACCAGGACTTAATTACAGTTTGGCTTTCCCAGAAATGGAACTATAAACCATCAGGATATCCTAATCAGTACTAGTCAGGTACTTTACCTGATGGACTCCAGCCACCTCCTGAAGGAAAGTGACCTTGTATGAACCAACCCACTTTTTGCCTAGGGTGACTTCTTTGTCCCTACTTCCTTCTCCCTTACAAAAGTATGTCATTTTGTACAGCTTCTTGGAGTTCCCGTCTATCTGCTAGATTAGATGCTGCCTCATTTGAATCAATTTTTGCTCAAATAAACTCTTAAAAATGTTACAGAAAATAACGGGAAATAGTAATTCTTAAGTCAAGAACACAAACTTACAGAAGTGACTGTAGTTACCATCCGTATTGTAAACATGGACACCACGTGCCTCCTGATATGAAGTACTACGAAAGACACAGCATCACTTCTATGATTTCAGTGTAAAACAGCGCAAAAGGAAAAATATCGCATTAGGAAACAGCAGAGAGAGAGGGAAATTCTACAAAATACATGACATGTCACATCCAAGGAACTCAAAGGCTGACTGTTTCATTAAAGGAGTGGAGAGCAAAGACAACCTATCTGGGTTTGGTCACCGACCCGTGAAGGCACCAAGGGGCAATAGTAGGACAAATGGTAATATCTGAACATGCCCTGTGGATTACATAATAGTATTTTACCAATAGTGAATTTCCTGATTATGATAATATTCTGGTAATATAGAATGTGCCATTAGGAATCGCGCATTGAGGCATTCACTTGTACGGAGGCAATACATTTCCCCATTAATTCAGGTTGTTCAGAAACCCACACATGCACATGTATGCCAGGAAAGACTGATGAAACAAAAGATGCAGGACGAACAATTGTTTAATCTGGGTAGAATTTATACAAGAGTATATTGTACTATTCTTGCACTTACTGTAAGTTTAAAACTGAAAGATTTAAAAATTCAAAAATCAATATGTTTTACCACTTCATACAAAATGATATGTATCATCAACTCAGATGATGAATAAAATATAATTTGATGCTAATTCACCCATTCTTGGCTTTTTTTGAAAACAACGATAGAATGGATTTTCCTTAAACATTCAAAAAATTCTACAACACTCGCCATAGGTATGATAATATTTCACCCAAGATCAGAGACGAAGGAAAAATAATTGGCATCGCCCAGCCCTCAACCTTACTCCACAGAAACTACCTAGTGCTATACGGCAAGAAAAAAATGTATACACATATGCACTAGAGAGGAAGAAATAGATTGTTCTTTCACCTCTTTAACATACATGCCAGAACACATCATCCACACCAGCCCTAATGCAAAAAGTCTTGTTGTCGGGACTCTTCCCTCTCCTGTGTTTTCCGTCACCGCTGTCCTGCTTTTCTCTTTTCCACAGAACCCATCCCCTTCTAACATTCTATGGAAGTTAGGAACATTGCCGTTTCCTCACCCAGAACGTAGGTTCTACGAGGGCAAAATTCTTTTGGTGTTTTGTGCCTCTCATATACCTACAAGAGTCCAAGACTCACTTAAGATCTACAATAAATGATTTCTTGGAGCACTAAATGTTACCTTTTGTGACATTTGTAGGAATTCATTTGTGAGAATCCACTCTGCTACTTATCCTAACTTTACTAATTCACTACCACCCTCCCTTCAGGTTCAGTACCCTGAGAATGGAGAAGAACCCTACTTTGGAGACAAAATTTTCAAGGTGATTAAGAACCCAGCAAAACCATGTGCTCAACTTCCTTCTCTTTTTGGATTTCAGTGTAGTCTGCTTACCTACACTAAGCATTAAGCTCCCTCCCTGCTCAACGACATGATTTCTATCTCAGTCACCCAGCTGCCCCAGTCCTCATAGTGTGCCCAGAACACAGTAAGTGGTCATGTGGATGAAGGATGGAAGTCTCAGGAGACCCCTGCCAAGCATGGCAGCAAGTATATAGTAGGTCCTGGCACTGAACACATTAACTGAAGACTGTATGGAAAGACCTTGAAGTTGAGGGAACAAATCCCCAGATTTCCTTCATCTAGTGGAAGATGCATCATTCCTGCTTTGGGACAAACTGGGGTCAGTGTCCCAGGCATGCAAAGGAGAACCCTTTATAAAAACCAAGACGTTTCCAGAGGAGTTTCTCCAACTCTCTTGAACCCAAGGCTCAGCCACAAGTACAGCCACCACTACAATACACACCACCCTCCAGAGAGGACAGAAGAGATAGGGGTCTTTGAGTCAACTCTCCTTTCCAAAGAATAGAAAACTATGCACACTATCCAAACAAAAACTCTTATTAACTCATCAAGGAATGCAGTTATACTATGTGTACCGCAAAAAAGGCGCATGCCCACTGTGAAAATGTGAACTGTGTATGTAGTCTTTTAAAAGGCACTGAGGAAAGCTCCAAGTTGAGAAAATGATCATTTTATATTTTTCTGTACATTTTTAACCAATTAACATTGATTATCTGTGTACCTTGAAAACTAGTCTTGGAGGAAAGCCCAAGGTTGAATTTCAAATGACTGTATCCAATGCCAGCGCCCAGGGAATAAGTCCATGGTGGCAACTGTGAAGCCAACACAAACCCCACTCCCGCATGTGCACAACCGGCATCTCCTGTTCAAATCCCTGGCACTTTATTTTAAAACAAAACTTCACACAACCATTTGTAAGATCAGACAATAAGAATACTGTGTTTGTTTTTCTGGGCTTATCATAAATTTGTCTCAGTAGAGTGTTTTATTTCTCTGGTTCTAGCAATAATTCAGCCCCTAGAAAGCTGTAGAGGGGCCACTTGGGAGTGCGCAGTCCTCTACATGGGATTAACCTGTGAAACCCCAACAACAGGAAGGAATTAGGCCCCAACTGAGAAGGCCACACACATGCTGTCAGGGAAAAAATACAGAAAACAGAAGAGCAGAATGGAATCAAGAAAAAGTGAGGGAGAACATCAGGCATTTAAAAACCACACAAACAAGGGGTTTTACTTATAAGTATCAAAGCCTTAAAGAGTCTTGAGGGAGCATGTTTTAATGTGGCTGTTGTATGCAGATCCTTCTCTCACAACACCAGAGGCAAGTGGCATATGATGTTATTTTCAGAATTCTAACTTCTTCTAAGTTCAAGTATCGCATGACTCGGCCTTCACATTTCTCAGAAAGAATGATGCTCCTTGTGGGTAGAGATGTATGGAACAACGCTTCCAGCAAACGTCTGTAGAACTGTCCTTACTGTCCAAGCTTCCTGACACAGGACAGCAGTGAACACACATAAAAACAAAGGGCTGAGACACTTTCTCTCAAACATTCCCCCACCAAAATTATAAAACTGATGAAAAACTGTAATAGGTTTGGCAGGGAAATCTGAAAGAGTTCGTGAAGACATTTGTTTGTTCCGTTTATAGTCCAGGTTTCCAGCCCCTTCTTTTCATTCTTCTTTTAAAAATAATGCTGAGATGGCTTTCTAAGTGTTAACCAAGGGGCAGACCTGTGGCCGGAGGTCTTTTAAGTGCACAGTACCCACTGTCCGTCTCCCACATCCTTCTCTCAGGCACAGTAAGGCCCACACTGTGTCCCATTCCGTCTGACTCTTGACGTTACCAGTAAGTGCTGACCTGTCCACAGGTTTTCTCACAGCAATGACAACAATGTGGTTCCTGTTCATTACAAATTCTCAGATGGTAGGTAAGAGTCTTCTTCTGGCTAAAGACTCCTCAGTAGTTGTGTTCAAAATGTGTTTCCCCAGGGCTTTCTCTGATGTTGACAGGTGGACCCACGGGTGACCTGCCTTCTCAAAATTCTCTCCGGTATGAATCCAATGATGACTGGGGGCAGAGCAGTGGCTTTCTCGTGTTCACTGCATCACAGGCCTCATCTCCAGTGTGACTACTTATGTGTTTGAAGAGCCAACAAAAAAAACCTCTCCAACATTCTTTACACTGAAAGGGTTTTTGGTTTTTTTCCTCCAGTGTGGATCCCCTTATGAAGGACAAAAGAGAAGCAGTGGGTGAAGGCCTTTCTACATTCCTGGCACTGAGAGGGCTTCTCTCAAGTATGAACCCGCTGGTGCTGCAGGAGGTGTGACCTGCGTTTGAAGGCCTTCCCACATTCGAGGCACTTGTATGGCGTCTCCCCCGTGTGGATAACGGAGTGCTGAATGAGGTACGTGCTCCGGTGAAAGGCTTTCCCACACTGGGCACACTCATAGGGCTTCTCCCCGGTGTGAATCCGCTGGTGCTGCATGAGTTCTGAGCTGCATCTGAAGGCCTTCCCACACTCCATGCAATCGTAGGGCTTCTCTCCAGTGTGGATGATGTAGTGCTGAATCAGGTGTGCTCTGTTGCTGAATGATTTCTCACATTCCTTGCACTCAAAGGGTTTTTCTCCACTGTGGGTCCTGTTATGCCGAATAAAAGTAGAGCGGTGGGTGAAGGCCTTTCGACACTGACTGCACTCGTAGGGTTTCTCTCCAGTGTGAATTGGATGGTGCTGCATGAGGTAGGACCTACGTTTGAAGGCCTTCCCACACTCCAAGCACTTGTATGGTTTCTCCCCTGTGTGAATAAGGTAGTGCCGAATAAGGGTTGAGCTCTGGCTAAAGGCTTTCCCACATGCGTTGCACTCGTAGGGCTTCATTCCAGTGTGAACCCGCTGATGTCGAACAAGGTACCACTTCCGGTTAAAACCTTTCCCACACTGCTTGCATTTGTAGAGATTATTCCCTACATGAATCATGCGGTCTTTACCTAGTCCCTGTGGGTCACATTCATGGAGAACATGTCCCTGAGAGACTCTCTCCTGTAACACCCTGGAGCGCGGACTATCATCTGTCCCCGAACTATCATCTTCAAGGCTCATTTTCCCAAGATGAGTCTCATTTTGAGCATCTGCCCCAGGCTTCAACGGACCTTTCTGTATTTCCAAAAGCCCTTCCCAATCCCTGGCATGCGCCAACCTGGAGTCCCTTGAAGATCCCTGAGTCAGGCTTCCCTGGCGCAAGGCTCCCTCAGATAAAACTAGCTGACAAGTGCTTGGGTCCCTGGTCTGAAGTTTCACGTTGTCACCTGCAGAGAAGCCAATACACAGAAGGGGACTTTTAGTGACTCAATACAGAAGAAGCAAACTCAACACTTCAGTGGGAAAGTGAGGATGAAACAGCACCCTGGGATTGCTGTGTTCCACAGCTCTGTATCCGGGGTTTCCAATGACTGTCTATGGTCCTTGTACCCTTAACACCATTAAAGGGAAAATCCAGAGGACAGGCTGGACCAGGGGACTGAGGATCTGGAGTGGAGACCCCTCCTCACAGTCCAGAGGAGAAGAGGGAGGACAGTTTTGATAACACTGACTGTGGGGTATTTGCTTCAAGAATTGATGTCTCTTGGTGTTAAAAAGAGTACAGAGAAGTGGCACCAAACAGGACTGGGAAGAAAAAGGGGTCATCTTCCCACAGGAGGTGTCCTATGAGCTAGGTCCTAATGGAGAATCAGAATTGCCAGAGAGAGGAAAAGGAAGGGAGCACTGGGTTGGAATGGAAGAGTCACTCTTGGAGAGTGCTGAACAGTTGAAGGAAGAAAGGGCCCCAGATGCCTGGTGAAGCCAACACTGAAAGGGGATCACCGTAAAAGGAAGAGAATTAGGACTGAAGGAGAGGGATGGAGGGACACTAGGGGACAAACGGTATAAAAGACAAGCTTCTGCTCTGCTGGGAGGTATCATGTGGTGGTTAAGAGGGCTCTGGAGCCAGAAAGCCATTGTTCCAGTCCCACCTCTACCAAGTGAGTGATCTGGGATGAGTTACTTTCTTCTTCAAGGCATGACTTCCTCATCTGAGAGTCTAGGAGACTCCCATTTCATTCATTTTCTCCATGAATGTGACCAGGAGGTCACAGAGAGTTACACAGAAGTTCAGAGGCACTGATTGCTTGCATGCTGAAGGCTCCCATGACCCCACCTGCCCAGCTGTCTGCTCCTACCTGAGCACGTGCTACGTGAGAGGCCTCTCTTTCCTGTCCATAGCTCCTGCCCATGCTCCAGTAGGTGGGTCAACTCTGGTTTGGGAACCGGATGCCCTGTCGACGGAGAAAGAAACAGGTCATGGTGTAGGAGAAAAAGGCAATATCTCCATCCCATCTGGGACTTCATGGCAGGGACAAGACCTGAATGAAGCTGTGAAGAAAATGCTGATCCGTGACCTGGAAACCAAGTGCACAAATTCCGTTCTCGGGCTGCAGCTGCCACAGAGGGTGGTGCTGTCTCTCTATACACCACCAATGTCCTTGAACCTCATCAGCAGAAGCCAATCCTACTTGGGCACACCACTTTCACACACAGCCACGGGACCCTGGGAATGGGAGCCCCTCCTTCCCAAGGCATTCTGTAATTAATCTAAGTCACTGTTCTCAAATACCCTGTGCTTCAGAACCACTCAGGGAAGCTTGATTCCAACCTCAAACTGAAAGAAACAAAATTGCCTGGGCTGAGGCCTAGCCATCAGTAGTTCTGGGCTCTCCCTAGGGAATTCTCTCTCCCGAAGAGAAACTGCCAGGGGAAGAAATCAGTGAATGGCATCTCTGATCACTGGTAATCTGAGAGGCACGTAACCTGAGCTGAAAACAAAGCCTTTATTCCGTGAGGGGAGGATAAACAAGGGGGCTGCTTCCTCAGTCCAGGCCGCAGTATGCCACAGGCCCACAAGGGAGCCAGCCTGAGGAACAGGGAGATTCGTGGTCCAGGGAGAGGAGCAGAGAGGATAGAACTTTGTAGCTGCAACCCTCAACCTGGGGGCCAGCCCCATCCTGGAGCTTCTCATTAGGTCGGATGGGAAATTTCCTTCAGGGGAAACCAGTTTCAAGCTTGTTTTTCTGCAGCCAGATACAGCTCAACAGAGATAGGTGGGTTCTGTACAGAATTTCAAGGACTGAGGCACCAGGACCCACTGAAGTCTCTACTGGCAGATTCTAATCCTCAGCCCAGGATTCATTCGGACAGGTCTCAGTAACAGTCACCGATGTGTCCTACGTGCCTGGCACCAAGCTCAGGGAGGGGCAGGAGAAAAGGTGAACCTGACGTTCCTTTGGCTCTGCCAGGAGCTGAGCTCCCTCTCACCTCAGGGCCTCTTCTTGTACTAGTTCCTCCACCTGGAACCTCTCCTCTACCTCCCCTCCAAGCTTCAAGGCTCAGTTCCAATGTCACTTCCTGAGATGTCTTTTTTGAAGCACCCATGATGTGTTATGACCATCTGGCTACATAGTCCTAAGTTCCCCTAATATTTCTATGTACAACTCATCACAATTCATCTAAGAATTGATGTCTGTCTTCCCACCTGAACTCAGAGTGACTAGTCTGCATTCTCACACAGGGTGCCATTGTCACTGATGGCTTCTCTTTAAACAGACCCACTTTTAATTTTTGGTTAAGTATTTTGTTCTAAAAGGGAACTCTGTTTTGCTCTGGTAAATGAGAAAAGTCAAGTTCACTTTCCACAAATGGCAGGTTACCATCAAAACACAACGAAATCAAAGTAATACCATTAGAGCCCTAGCAAGCTCATGTAGATAGCTCAGGACTGTGAGCTAGAGGCTGTTCCTTCAGCTGAAGAGAGAAATTACCCACAAGTAAGGCACATGAAATGCTCAGTACTGTTCTGAGACTTTCTCTTGACACCAATCAGCGTTCCAGACCGAGAAGGTAAAAGGACTGGCTTTCTCAAGGTGCCCACCCCTGGCATTTTGTGCTATTCTTGTGCTCTTTCCAAAGCATCTCCTGCCCCAGTGGAGGACTGTGACCCAGGCCTCAGGAGAACAAATGATGATCATGGAGACACAGGGGTCTTTTTACAGAGACTGTGTTATTTAGGAAGATCCCTGGGGGGCACTGATGACAAATGCTATATGGGGATCTGCCTGACTCACCCTTTCTCCTGAGAACAGCCCGTCACTCACAGCCCTGCTAACTGGGCCCTGGATGCCTGACCCAACAGGCTCCTATGCAATCTGGAATAGGGACTTCAGACTGCAGCCTGAGTGTGCTGGGTATTGGGGTGAGGGTTTGTGTTCAGAAGGAAGTTGTTTCTATCCCAATGATCCCTGATGCAGATCTGATGCAGGGAGACCAGGTAGGAGAAGGAAACAGAAAACTGCAGGGTCTTTGGGGAAGAGAGAAGATGGCTCCTGTGACCTTCTTCATCAGCCAGGAATCTGCCCCACAGGGATGAGAGGTGAGCCCTTACCCAGTGAGACCAGAAGCCCACAGGTCTCCAGCATCACCTCCTGGTACAGGGCCCTCTGGTCCAGGTCCAGCTGTCCCCATTCTTCCTGGGTGAAGGTCACGGCCACATCCTTGAAGGTAACCAAAACCTGCAAAGTCAAACAGAGGTAATGATGTTGACTTCGTGCTGCTGGATGGGGTCAGAATCCTGTAACTCAGTCTCTGGTCAAGATGCAGAGAGACCCAAACCTGAATCACTGAGGCCTCCTGAGGGCAGAGCTCTGTGCTGGGCTCAAGGGGGAGATAGACACAGCCTTTGGACACAAATGCAATATGGCTGAGAGAAAAACCTCCCCTAGGAAGCTGCTGGAGATGACAGACAGTAGCATTCCCATGAAGACTGTGGGAGGTGACCTGGGACATCAGAGGAACAGGGAAAATCATCATGATGATAATTCCAAGGAGAACTGCAGCAGTAGTAGCTGAGTCTCCCTGGTCCTCCCCATGTGCCCGCCCCAGCTAAGGGCTTCACAAACTAAGATAGTGACTAAAAATCCCGTTATGGAGCCAGACTCACAGGGACTGAATTAAGACTCTTGAATCTGAGACTTGCCAGCTGTGCCCTTGGGGCAGATATCAAATCATTTCTCTAAGCCCGGATTTCCACATCAGTACAAGAATCATTCCCACTTCACCAGACAGTTCTGAGAAGAGAAAATGTCCACATGGCAAACAGTGAAGTGCCTGGCCTGGAATGTGTTCAATGTATTTTGTGACTTTTACTAATCCTCCCACAGCCCATGAGGTAAATGCCACCGTTACTTACAGCAGCCTGAGGCTCGGGCAGCTCTAGAAAGTCACCCACAATCTCACATTTAAGGAGCAGAAACAGGAACTGAACATCCAGCAGCAGATGACAGAATTAACAGAAAACAGGCAGGTGGGGGACAGGGGCACCTTAATTAGAAATGAAACAGCCAGGAAAGGCTATTCTAAGCGGTGACACTGATGCACAGGAGAGGTGCAAAGAGACAGCCCTGCAAGGACCTGGGGACAGGGCCTGGGATGAAGGGAAGTGCAAGGGCAAAGGCGGCAAAATGGGAAGGACTTTGGCAAGTTCAGTACCACCCAGCTGGGTACAGTAAGCAAGGGAAGAAGGGAAGGGGAGCACTGAGATAAGTCTCAGGGGCAGATGGAGCAGAGCCCTGAGGGCCACGTGGGGGTTGTGTGCATTTAATACAAGTATGATGGGAGCCCCCTGAGGGGGAGACCCATTTACTCATTCAACCATTTATTGAGTACCTTTGACAAGCCCAGGCCGTTCTAGGTCTTGGCATAGGGCAGCAACAGGCGCTCACGATCCAGGGCTGGAAACAGATCCTAAACCAGCAACTAAAATCAGCAAGACAATGTCAGAGGGCCCTAAAGATTCCAAAGACAAGGAAATAGAGACTAAAGGAGACTAAAGCGATTGTAGTCCACTTTACATGGGGCAACAGGAAGGCGTCTTTCAGGATGGCACACTGGAGTGGGTCTGAAAGGGAGGGAGGGAGCCATGTGGATAGGAGTAAGGCAAGTGCTGACAATGATCAAGGCTATGAAGAGGGTACTTGGGGTGACTGCTAGACAGTTAGCTGGATCCCCCTGTGCATTTGTATCCAAAGGGACACCCACAATCCTGCACACTATCATCACTGACCATCTGAATGGACTCACTTTTCAAATCCTGGCTCCCAGCCTGTCCTTCCACCTTTTCTGCCCTAGCACGGCAGCAATTCCAAAAAACTACTGCGTCTCCTCCACCCCAGCCCTTAGCTTTAGAGGCTAGAGGTCAGACTCCCGCTGGGCTGAGCCAAGACCAACCCAGGCTCAAGAGGAAAGAGCTCCCAGAGCGATGCTCCCGGGACCCTTCAGGACACCGGGTGACACACATCACCCACGGACCCTTTCTAGTTCCGTCAACCCAGGAAGAGGAACTGTCAATACTCCTCTATTTTACACCGGAGAACACACAAGTCCAGCGCAGCAGGGGGACTCGCTCAAGGTCACTGCCTCGGGAAGGGGCGCGGCCGGAACCCACAGTGAGGTCTTGGGACTGCGGGTCGGGACACACGGTGCGGGGCGGGAGGCGCGGAGGGGGACTGCAGAAGCCACGCCTGTCCCTTCCACACAGCATCCCACCGGTTGCCAGAAATGCGCGCTACCCCACGTGGCCCCCGACCTGCCTTCCGGAGCGGAGAGGGACCCACCCCGAGCGCCGGGAAACAGCGGCCGGGCGTCGGAGAGGCGCAGGGTCACAGGGCACGGCCGCCCCACACGCCCACTCACCCGCGCCGGGTCCACGGGCGGCGCCATCGGGCCGCGGGGACAGCAGGGCCGCGCGAGGGCGCCACGGGGTTCCCGCGGGCTTAGCCGGCCCGCCCCCAAGTCTCACAGAGATGCGGGCGAAGCGCCTCGCCGCCGTTCCCCGCGTCGGCCCGATGAGTCACCCGTGCACCCACCCGTCACGTCACAAACATACGCCCACCCGCGGCGCCGGAAGTCCCGCCCCTGCCAGTGGAGCCCAGCAACGCCTCTTCGTGTGGCACAGCCTTCTGGGTAATGTAGTTTTTGTTCTGCCTCCGGCAGGACGAGGAATCCTCTGCTCTTTCTAGGAGACCAGCGCCCAGCGTCCAGGACAGGGGCAATGGGAAAGGGTGTGCACAGGCTCCAAAGAAGGGGGCAGCATCGGATACTCCTAAAGGGGACGCCCCGAAATTTCCGCAGTTTCCCAAATTGCGTTTTCTGCATCTTTTTATTTTAGAAGTTCCTAATGGAGCAAGCGGACACACCGTATTATAAATTTTTAAAACCACATTTTCCTGCTGCCTCATCATTCTACATACAAGCTGTGAGCACCCCACCCACGTGACCAGGTATACCAGTGTGATAATAAGGTTAGTACCTTATATGAATTCCTTTTCTTGCCCTTCCCTGTGATCTAATGACATTCTACTGCATTAATGAGATTCCCCTACGTCGCTTGTCTGTGTACTCCCCCTTGACTCCTAATAATAATGCTTGCCTAGGGGTCCTCAGTGTCTCTCTCTGGGCTCTCCACCAGCTTGGTTGAGCCAGTTCCCTGGCTCCATCTGGCCTCCCATCTGGCCCTCGTATGAGGTATGGTGCCTCCCTCTTCTAGGAACTGTGAATGTAATAGATCCTTTATTTTCATATACCACTGAGTGTATAATTTACACAGCCTTGTTGTAGTGTTGCTTAAAGACTCCACAAGGGGGACTTACTCCTGCATTCAGCGTATGGGGGAGCAACACGTAATATTACATCATAGTGTCACTTAGATACAAAGTACCTTCACTCAGAGCTCCGAACTAATAAACATTATCTTGTTGCTCTTTAAGTAGACTGAAGCTTTAGAGTCAACTTTGTGAGTTTCAGTGTGTTGGCTCAGGTTCAAGAGAGAAAAGACTTCACACAAGCCACTGCTGGGATATTGAAGAGGAAAATGTATGTCCCTGAAACAGGTAGAGAATAGTGAGAAATTTGTTTTCTATAAATGTTTAAATAAGTTTATGAAGGTCCTTCAAATTTTATGTGGAATATATAAAGTAGATTTAATTTACCTAAAATGAGAGAGGTTTGACATAAATTATAATTTTAAGCTTATTATTATCCAAGCATCTTTATATTTATTCTACCCTTTCTACTTAAAAAAAAATCCCTAAAAGTAAGACAATATATTATAGATTCCATTCAGCAGAACAGGAACCCAAAGAAAAACCCAAATGTACACACTGCAATGTTAGTCATGAAATACGTGCATTCCATAGTTGGCAACCAACAAATATTATTGCTCTCCAACTATATGTTGATCAAAGCTTCAGAGTCTATTTTGTAAGCTTTTGGTATGTGCAGTCAAGTGACAAGAAAAAATTCAGCTAGGGTCATGACAAGGGAAGTGAATGAGGCATATCAGAAGGAGGCAGATGGGGTGCCTAGGTGGCCCAGTCAGTTAAGCATCCAGCTCTTGATTTCTGCTCAGGTCATGATCTCAGGGTTGTGAGATTGAACCCCGCATTGGGTTCTGCACTGGGCATGGAGCCTGCTTAAACTTCACTCTCTCCCTCTCCCTCTGACCCTACCCCCCCAAAGAAGAAGGGGAAGGAGAGAAAGGAGAAGGGGAAAGCAGATGATGTAACATTTTGCCTGTTTCCCACACAAAGAAATTCTTCGCTGCATGGATACATCTCAGTATTCCAACTCCAGCAATCCTACCTGTTTCTCCCCACCCCCACATATTTCTAACTGAATTTCCTAACAGATACTGCTATGGTCTGAATATTTGTGTCCCCCTCAACTCATATGTTGAAAACCTAATGCCTAATGTGATGGTATTAAGAGATGGGACTTAGGGAGGTGATTAGGTCATGAGGGCTCTGCCTTAATAATGGACTTAGTACCCTTATAAAAGAGATCCCAGGAAGTTTCCTTGCCCCTTCCACCATGTGAGAACACAGCAAGAAGGCTGTCTGTGAACCAGGAAGTGGACACTAAATCTGTCAGCGCCTTGATCTTGGACTTCAGCCTCCAGAACTGTGAGAAGTTTCTGTTGTTTATAAGCCACTCAGTCTATGGTATCTCCTTATAGCAGCTCTAACAAACACAGACAGATACAATTCATTTTAAAATCTTAGACTTCTCTGCAAAGAAGAGTCACTTGACTAATGGTTTTTCCTGCTGTGATAGTGGCTACTATGATCACAGTCTGAGCACATGTGCAAAGGGGGCATCTTATCCTGAGATAAATATTTGGGGGCACCTGTGTGGCTCAGTGGGTTCAGTGTCCGACTCTTGGTTTCAGCTGGTATCATGATCTCAGGGTCCTGGGATTGAGCCCTGAATCAGGCTCTGCACTCAGCAGGGAGTCAGCTAGAGGATTCTCTCCCCTTCTCCCTTTGCCCCTCCCCCTTGTGTGCTCTCTCTGACTAAAATAAATTAAAAAACCTGATTCTCTCTCCCTATGCCCCTCCATCACCCTCTCCCCACCCCACACTCACTCTCTAAAAAACCAAAACAAAAAATAATTTGGTTATTGTTTGAGGATGATGTGACCCAAATAATTGTTCTGAAAATTGCTAAATAGAGCAAATGTATCAAGATCTTTCTTCCCTTTGTGGTGCAGACTGTATTTTGAGGTAACTGAACAGGAGATTATGAAAAATTCTTTATGCTTCTTTAGAATTTCTAGCTAATAAACGCAGAAATAGCAATAGAAGTAGGATACAAACGTGTTTCAGTGGTGCATGAAATAATCAACTACCCAATGATCATTGCATGCCGACAATTTATAAGACGTATGGAGAATTGGTATTGGATAGAAAGCACTAATAACATTAGGACTCATCACAAAAGAGAGACACCCATACATCAGAGCAGACTTACTTGAGGCAATCATAGTTTCTCAGCACTGTGTGTAGAGTATTATGGCCAAAGGCTGAATCTGGATTTCAAACTTGTTTGGATGGCAAGACTATTAAGTGAAATTGGGGATGTTGGAATATGAGCTCAAGGTGCATTTGAGACATTCAAATGGAGACATTGGATTGAGGATTTAGGAGGCCATTTGGAACAGACTCAGGATCTTAGTTGAGGTTGGATATGGGCACTTCCTGGCTGGCTAGGTAGCCTGAAAGATGATTAGAGGGAAGAGGCCTCAACTTGACAGTGAAGCCAATCTATTTACTTGATGGCTGCAGCTGGCTCTGCAGTCATATGTGGAATAGACAAGGCTAAATATCATATTCGTATTTAGAGGACAGGAAGGTCACAGAGACACAGTACAAGGGAATGCCTTTGAGTCTGATAGACAAAGTGGAGGACAAATAAATGAATGGAGAATGTGGAAAGGGTAGGATGCAGAGTATAGTACAGACAGTAATTTCAAGAAGAGGAAATCTTCTACAAGAAAATACATGATATTATTATTTGTTATGGTTAATATCATTACATGAATAATTCTAAAATCTATTTTGTCTGATATAAGCGTTGCTAACCTGGCTTTATTTTCACTTCCATTTGCATGGCAAATGCTTTTTCATCCCTTCACTTTAAATCTGCAGATGTCTGTAGGTCTGCAGGGTCTCTTACAGGGAGCATATTGATAGATGGCTCTTGCTTTTTAATTCATTGTCACCCTACTTTTGATTGGAACATTTAGTCCATTTACATTCAAAGTAATTATTGATAGGTATGTATTTACTCCCATTTTGGTACTTGTTTTATGGTCGTTTTGTTGTTTTTCTCTGTTCCTTTCTTCTCTTGCTCTCTCCTCTCATGGTTTGCTGGCTTTCTTTAGTAATATACTGGGATCCCTTTCTCTTTACTTTTTGCATATCTACTACCAGTTTTTGATTTGTTGTTACCATTAGTTTTATATATAACATCTTATGTATATAGCAGTCTAAATTAAGTTGATGGTCACTTAAGTTTGAACCCACTCTAAAAACACTAAATTTTTACTCCCCTCCCTCCTATTTTTTAGGTGTATGGTGTCATACTTTACATCCTTTTATTTTGTGAATCCCTTGACTGGTTTTTATAGATACATTTAATTTTACTGCTTTTGTGCTTCCTACTTTTCTTACTCTTGCTTCTTTCCTTTCTGCCCAAAGAATCCCCTTTAACATTTCTTGTAAGGCTGGCTTAGTGGTGATGAATTTCTTTAACTTTTGTTTGTCTGGGAAACTCTTTATCTGTCCCTTGATAGCCTTGTTTGGTAGACTATTCTTGTTTCAGGTTTTTTCTTTCAGCACTTTGAATATATCATGCCACCCTCTTCTGGCCTGCAAAGCTTCTGCTGAAAAATCAGCTGATAGACTTATGGGATTTCCCATGTATGTAACTGTTTTCTTTTGTCTTTTTGTTTTAAAAAATTCTCTATATCACTACTGTTTGCCATTTTAATTACTATGTTTTTTGATATGTACCTCCTTGGGTTGATTTTGTTGGGGTCTCTCTGTGCCTCCTGGATCTGGACTTCTGTTTCCTTCCCAAGCTGACAAATCTAGAACGTAGCAAATTCTGACAAATGACTAAGGAACTTCAACAAACAAATGGTCTAAAAATTAGATGATGAAGTGGCTTTAAGTTAGTAGGGACCATACACATCTACTAAAAGTCAGATATATCCATTTTGGATCTGATTGCCTTAAAGGACAAACAGTTTAGGAAAACTGAGAGAACAGAGCACTGACAATATATTTTGATACTTCAAATACTTTGTTTGAAAAAAAGTTATTAGGATTACAAGAGAGTCCTCACATTTTGGAAATGCACTCTAAAGAGATTAGGCATTGAACAAGATGTTGGGATTATAAGTAAAACACTCCAGTAGTGTGAGTGGGGATAGAGGAAACAAAAACAGCCAAGAGTTGATCAATGTTGAAAGACTAGGGCTGGAGTCATGGGGCTTCATGACATATTTCCTTTTATGTATGTATTTGAAAATATTCATTGCAAAGGGCAAATATGTCTATCATTTTTATGTTAGGAGGAATGCATTAAAATGACAGAACATTTGGTTTCAGGGGGTAAGCATGTATCAAAACATAGATTGGACACTTTAAATATGCACAATTTAAGACAACTGTATTTCAATAAAGCTATTTTTTAAAGTAAATGTAATAAGGATGCCTGGGTGGCTCAGTCGGTTAAGTGTCTGCCTTTGGCTCCAGTCATGATCCCAGCATCCTGGGATCAAGTCCCGCATTGGGCTCCTTAAGTAGCCTGCTTCTCTCTCTGCCTGCTGCTCCCCCTGCTTGTGCTCTCTCTAACAAATTAATAAAGTCTTTTTTAAAAAGTAATAAATATTCAAAAGTTGTCACTTCCAAATTTTTACTATGTCTTAACTTACATATATTCCTGAGGTCATTGATGACTACTGTATCTGTATGGTGGATATAGAATACAGTGTTGTGCTACTACATTTCTTCCCAAAACTATGTTCAGTGACACTCTGGCAACTTGAAATTGACCAGGATGGGAGTATATACATGAGGGAAACTGACAAACACTACAACACAGGGCTTGTTTATGGAACGTCTAGACTTCAGAAAACAATGGAGAATATGTTAAGAATGTAGATAATGCTCAAAAGTATATAGCCTTTGTGGGTGTTACACTGTGAATAGAGCAAAAGAAATTGAGAAGACATTCTTAGAGAATTCAAAAACAGTACTTCATTTGGCAGAGGACACATCATTGCTGAAAAATGAGTGTTCCAAAACATGTCTTTTTATTTATTAATTAAAAGTATCAGCCAACATCCATTTTATTTTATTTTATTATTTTTTTCCTTAGTGTGGGGATGTAATTTTACTTTATTTTTTATTATATGATGTTAGTCACCATACAGTACATCCCTGGTTTTTGATGTAAAGTTCGATGATTCATTACTTGAGTATAACACCCAGTGCACCATGCAGTACATGCCCTCCTTACTACCCATCACCGGCCTATCCCATTCCCCCCCCCCCCGAAGCCCTCAGTTTGTTTCTCAGAGTCCATAGACTCTCATGCTTCATTCCCCCTTCTGATTACCCCCCTTTTCTTTATCCCTTTCATCCATTTTAAAATAAGCAAATGGTGTTAACAGTCATTTCATTAAAGAAGATATACAAGAGGCAAATAAATATAAAAACTGCTCAACATCATGAAACATCAGAGAACTGCAATTAAAACCACAGGGAGATGGGAACATAGACGGGTGTAACCAGCTTAGATCACAGTTTGGCAGTTCCTTAAATATTAAAACATTCATGTTCTCTGAAGTATTGGTACAAGAGAAACAAAACACATATTCACATAGAGAATCATATGCCTATGTTCATTGAAGCTTTATTTCTAACAGCACTAAACTAGAAACAACCCAACTGCCCATTAACAGATGAATGGATAAAACAAGTAATAGCATATCCATAAAGAATACTACTCAACAATAAGAAGAATAAACATTCATATAAGCAACATTGAGGAATCTCAAAATAATTACGCAGTATGGAAACTATCAGAAAAGAGTACACACTTTATGACTCAATTCATGTAAATTCTAGACAGTTGTTGAAGTAAATCCCTGGATCCCTGTAGGTCTGGTAAAGACAAGGAGAGATTAAAAAAAAAAATACAAGGTACATCATGGTTGTTCATATCATGATGATGATGGTTTTATGATGGGTTTAAATGTATGACAAAATTTTTCAATTGTACACCTTAAATATGTGTATATTATTGCATGTCAATTATGCCTCAATAAAGTCTCTTAAAAAATAGTTCAAAATAAAAAATCTGAATCACCTACTTTTTGTAAGCCAGGCTTAACCCAGTACTGACTCCACTCTATTTCTCCTTATTTCTGAGGAAGAGCAGCTCTGAATCTGCAGGAAATACTGGTGAGCCATGGAGGCTGTTCCAATCTGGGACAAATGGAACACTGGCTGGACCACAAAAGCCACATCCTGAGACAACAGGATCTCCATTCTCTTTGTTTCTCTGCCTTTAGAGCAATGGATGGCAACTGAGGTGAACAGCCCAGGAAGACAATGAATTCACAAAATTTTTAGATTATTTGCTCTGACAATGACTTCAGCTACAGGAGATACACAGCTCTGGCAGTCCTGTAACTCCTCACAACCAGTCACTGGAAGATTTAGGAATGCACTTTTAGAAGAGGCATATGCCATCTAGTTTGCTGCAGGCCTCTCCCCTGCCTGTTAATCACATCCAGGATATCAGTACCACTTATGGTTGAAACTGGCTCCTGTAGTCTGAGGAGTGATACCCGTCTTCAGAATTATAAACATCAGGACACTTGGCTCCTTTGTAGAACCTGGTGAAACTCTTCCCCTCAACAGTGCTGGGCATCACATGACACCCTCTGGGAGCAAGAGAATAAACTCATGCCATTCCTAAAGGCACCAGAGCTTGCCAAAAAAAGGGACCCTTCCTTGGGGTGTCCTATGGTCTCACAGTAGATGGGGGCATCTAGGTCACAAATTAGGACCATGAAGCACTGAACTGGTTCCTAGGTCTTGTGCAGCAATGCAAATTAGGCCAAAACTGGAATGAGAACTACTCTGTGGTCATTGTATTGTCCCCACTGAGCTGCACAAAGTTGGGGCCCCTACACAAGCACAATTCTGTTTTCCACTCATCCAAAACAGTGAATACAACCTCCAAGACTAAAGATAGATTAAACAGTAAGAACTTTATTGCTGCACAAACCAGAGCAATGAGGCAGACTGTTACTGGTTGGTGGCCTGAAGGCTGGAAAATTCAACTACAAGTGTTATGTGAAACCAACAATTTCCATGAAGAAGGTAACCCTTCCTTGCAAGCCTCCAGCAGAGCCCACTCTTGGCCCAAACTGGGTCATTCATACTTAATCAGAAAAGGGAGATCACTGTAAGGGCAAAGACTACTCAAGATTTCCTCCAGTCAAGGGGGGAGAACACAAACATCTGCCTTGCCTTTGGCACCCTGGGGTGACTGATGAAACACTGTACAAGGCGACAGAAGTGGGATGGCTTCTCCTAGAGGAACTGGCAGTGATCTAACTCTGGTAAGGGTCCTGGGTGGTTTGGAATGTGCAGTGCAGCTCCTGTAAACCTCACACAGCCCTATAAACTCCTGGGGAGTTTTACCACTCTGGATGCTTGCAAGTATGAGGTTTAACTTAAGGCACATGGCTCCCTCACACAAACTATTTCGTGCCATTACAGCGAACAAGTAGACAGCATGTTTCCTTCAAATCTAAGCCTATTTTCAAGTGTGGACTTTCTGTTGCTAAACAATATCAGATGTTGGAGTGAAGGATTTCCCATATTTCCTGCATTCATGGGCCCTCTCCAAGATGTGAAATTTTCGGTGGAGATTGAGGCTGGAGCGTTGGCTAAAAGATCTGCCACATTTGCTGCATTCATAAGGCCTTTCTCCAGTGTGAACTACCTGGTGTTGAATAAGAACAGATTTTTGCCTAAAGGATTTTCCACACTGGCCACACTCATGAGGCCTTGCTCCTGTGTGAATGCTGCAGTGCTGAATAAGGCTGGTGCTTCGACTAAAGGATTTCCCACATTCACCACACTTATAAGGCCTTTCTCCAGTGTGAATTCTTTGGTGTTTAGTGAAAATAGCTCTTCTGCTAAAGCATTTCCCACACTGGCCACACTCAAAAGGCCTTGCTCTACTATGAATTCGCTGGTGTTCAACAAGGCTGTAGCTTTGTCTAAAAGATTTCCCACATTCAGTGCATTCATAAGGCCTTTCTCCAGTGTGACTTCTGTTGTGCCGATCAAGTTTGGATTTGGATCCAAAGGCTTTCCCACATTCCCCACACTCGTAAAGCCTTTCACTGGTGTGAACTCTCTGATGCCTAACGAGAGTAGCTCTTTGGCTAAAGGATTTCCAACACTGGACACACACATAAGGCCTTACTGTGGTGTGAATTCTCCGGTGTTGAACGAGGGTGAAGCTTTGTCTGAAGAATTTTCCACATTCACTGCACTCATAAGGCTTTTCTCCAGTGTGAGTTCTCTGGTGCCTTATGAGATTGGATTTGCACCCAAAGGCTTTCCCACATTCCTCACACTCATAAGGCCTTTCTCCACTATGGATTCTGGAGTGTTCAATAAGGTTGGAACATTGACTAAAGGATTTCCCACATTCGCCACATGTATAAGGCTTTTCTCCAGTGTGAACTCTCTGGTGTATAATGAGGGTGGCTCTTTGCCTAAAAGATTTTCCACATTCACTGCACTCGTGAGGCCTTTCTCCAGTGTGGACTCTCTGGAGCTGAACAAGTGAGTACTTGCAGTGAAAAGCTTTCCCATATTTGCTAGTCTCATAAACCCTTTTTCTAGTGGAGGCTCTTGGGTGGTAAACAAGACTCTGTTTGTGGTTGGAGGCTTTCTCACATTCATGCGCTTTGTAATGACTTTTTCCACCGTGAAAGGCCTCCCCACACTTGGTGATTCTGTTTGGCTTCTCACTGTTGAGAATGACCTGGTGGTGGAGAAAGCCCCATGTGGCCAGACACTCCTTTCCAACCTTCCTACAGGTGAAGGGATTCCCTGACACATGGAATATGCAGCTCTTTACAAATGAGGCCCTCTCCACATCCCCTTGCTCTGCAGTGTAATGCTTCCGAAGCTGGTGTAGGTTTGCACATGCTCCATCCAAGTATAGTTTCTGCCCAGGTAGATCAGCCAGGTGCAAAATGTCTTTCAGGATTGGGACACATTTCTCACAGGGGTGAGTCTTCTGGGTGGATGGACCTGCCTTTGGAGTCTTGACCCGTAACAAAACTTCTCCAGAAATGCTCTGTTCAAAAGCTGCCTCTTCATCCTCCATCCCATGCCAACAAACTGAAAAAAGAGAAATGCTGATGAACCATGCTGACCATGGTGGGAGACTACTCATCATGTGTTTGTTTTTAACTTTCTGTATAATATGATGTTTTCACATCTTATAAAACCTTGATGGTAGAGGAGACAACGGACCTGAACAACACTATAGACCAAGACCAAACAGAGCTAACACACATATACAGAACATTCCACTGAACAGCAGCAGAATATATATTCTACTCAAATGTGCAGGGGACAGTATCTGGGATAGATCATATGGTAGGCTACAAAACAAGTCTTAACAAACTTAAGAAAACTGAAATCATAAAGTATCTTTCCTGACCAAATGCAATGAAAAGTAAAATTAATAACAGGAGGATAACTGGAAAATTCAAAAATACGTGGGAATTAAAGAACACACTCTTGAACAACCAAGGAGCCAAAGATGAAATCAAAAGGGAATATTTGAGATAAATGAAAATAAACAATATACCAAAATTTATGGGATCCAGCAAAAGCAGTTCTAAGAGGGACGGCTACAGTAGATACATATCTACATTAGGAAAAAATAAAAGATCTTAAGTCTTCATATCTCAAGGAACTAGGAAAGAACTAAGCCTGATGTTAGCAGAAGGATGGAAATAATAAAGGTCAAAGTGGAAATAGATAAAATAAGACTAGAAGAACAACAGAAAAGATCTAAAGTTAAGAGGTTCTTGTTTGTTTGATTTTGAAAAAGATAAACTTGACAAACCTTTAGTTAGACTATGGAAAAAAAGAGAAGACTCAAATAAATAAAACTAGAAATGAAAGAGAGGACATTATAATTCATACCACAGAAATATAAGGATCATAAGAGACTACTGTTTTTTTTTTTTTAAAGATTTTATTTATTTATGTGACATAGAGACAGCCAGCGAGAGAGGGAACACAGCAGGCGAGTGAGAGAGGAAGAAGCAGGCTCCCAGCGGAGGAGCCCGATGTGGGACTCGATCCCTGCACGCCGGAATCACGCCCTGAGCCGAAGGCAGACGCTTTAACGACTGCGCCACCCAGGCGCCCCCATAAGAGACTACTGTTAACCTCTGTACATCGACAAATTGGATAACCTAGAAGAAAGTGATAAATTCCTAGAAACATAATACCTACTGAGACTTAACCATGAAGAAATAGGACAGCTGAACAAACCAATAATAAGGACATTGAGTCAGTACTCAAAAACTTCCCCTTAAAAACAAAAAACAAAAAACCTTCCCCCAAAAGAAAAGCATAGGATTTGATGGCTTCACTGATGAATTCTATGAAATATTTAATGTCATTCCTCCTCAAATTCCTCCAAAAAAACTGAAGAGGTGGGAACACATCTAAATTCACTTTACAAGGCCAGCATTACCCTCAGGCCAAAGCCAGATAAGGATACTATGACACAAGAAAATTACAGATCAATATCCCTAATGAAGGTAGATGCAAAAATCCTCAATGAAATACTAGTAAGCCAAATTCAGCAGCACATTAAAAGGATCATACACCATGTCCACCTGGGATTTCTCTCTGGAATGCAAAGATGGTTCAACAAACACAAATCAATGTGTTTTACCACATTAACAAAATGAAGGATAAAAATCATATCACCTCAATAGATAGAAAAGCATGTGACAAAATTCAACATCCTTTCATGATAAAAACTCTCAACAAATTAGGCATAGAAGGAATGTACCTCAACATGATAAAGCTCATATATGACAAGCCCACAGCCAACATCATACTCAATGGTGCAAAGCTGAGTGTTTTTTGGCTAAGATCAGGAACAAAACAAGGATGACCACTCTCGCCACTTCTATTCAACGTACTACTGGAAAACCTAGCCAGAGTAATTGGGCAAGAAAAAGAAATAAAAAGCATGCAAATGGGCAAAGAAGGGACAAAATCATCTCTATTTGTGGATAACATAATCTTATACAGAAAACCCAAAGACTGAACCCAAAACCTGTTAGAACAAATGAATTCAGTAAAGTTGCAGGATACAAAATCAACACACAAAAATCAGCTGCATTTTTATATATTAACAATGAACTATGGAAAAAAAGAAATTAAGAAACAATCTCTTTCACAATAGCTTCAAAAAGAATAAAATACTTAGGAATAAATTTAACCAAGGAGGTGAAAGATCTATACACTGAGAACTATAAAACACTGATGAAAGAAATTAAAGATACAAATAAATGGCAAAATATCCATTGTTCACAGGTTAGAAGAATTAATATTCTTAAAATCTCCATATGACTCAACACAATCTAGAGGTTCAATGCAATCCTTTTCAAAATACCAAGGACACCTTTCACAGAAGTAGAAAAACAACCCTAAAATTAATAAGGAACCACAAAAGACCCTGAATAGCCAAGGAATTCTTGAGCAAGAACAACAAAGCTGGGGACATCACACTTCCTGATTTTAAATTATATTTCAAAGCTATAGTAATCAAAATAGTATGGTAGTAGCATAAAAACAGACACATAGACCAACAGAACAGAATAGAGAGCACAGAAATAAACCCATAAATATAAGATGAACTAATCTTGACAAGGGGGCTTTGCAAGGCTATGGGAAGGAGGCAATGGGGAAGTGATGGTTTAAAGGTACAAATTTTCAATTATTAAGATGAGTAAGTTCTGGAGACCTACCATACAGCAGCCTATAGCTAATAATACTAAAATATGCAGAGGTTCTTCCTTATCCTTTAGGGATATATTCCTCAAGACCCCCAGCAGATAACTGAACCTGCAGATAGTACTGAACTCTATAAATATTACACTTTTTTGTATACGTACCTATGATAAAGTTTAATATATAAATTAGGTACAGTAAGAAATTAACAATAGTAGCTAATAATAAAATAAAACAATTATAACAATATACTATAATAAAAGTTATGTGAATGTCATCTCTCTCAAAATTTCTCACTGTAATATATCTTCTTCTTGTAATGATGTGAGATGATAAAATGCCTGTGTGATAAGATGAAGTGAGGTGAATGATGTAGGCATTGTGACTTAGCATGAGGCTACTACTAACCTTCTGAAGATACATCAGAAGGAGGATCATCTACTTCCAGACTGCAGGGGATTGTGGGTAACTGAAACCGTGGAAAGAGAAACCATAGATAAGGAGGGGACTATTGTACACTTAAAATTTGCTAAGAGGGTAAATCTTATGTTAAATGCTCTTACCAAATACAAATGATAATGAAAATAATAATAAAGGGGTAGAAGGAAACTTAGGTGATGGATATATTTATGGCTTTGATGATGATAATGGTTTTATGGTGTATACTTATCCTGAACCCATCATATTGTATCCATGAAATATGTACAACTTTTTACATGTCAATAATTCCTCAATAAAGTGGTTTAATCATCATTTACTAAAAGGCACCAAAGCCCAAACCTCAGAAACATAATCATTACTGGGGCTTAAATCATATCTAGGGAATCCCACTACTTTTACACACTGTACTCCTACGCTCAGGAAAGTAACCAGATATAAAACAGAAAAATAGATATGCCTCATTTGAACTATAGCCTTGCATAAATTTCCCAATGTCATAACACCCCAAAATATCCCATATTGGGCACAGATGCTCTAGCATGATGAATAATGCACTTAAAATTAATGTAAGTCTTTGACACAGATCGGGTTAATAAAATAGGATTCCACAGTCCCCCACCTCCGCCCCAGGTAAAATGGTTAATATTGCCCAATGTAAGTTAAAACAGGGCCTAAAACTTATTATATAAAAATCTAATAAAAGGGTGATTATCCTCACTACTTCTCTTCCTACAACCCGATTGTGCCTGTTCTTCAATCTGGAAAAATTAAAGGGTACCTCCTGGTGGATTACTATAACCTTAATGTTGTGGTCCCATCCATAAGGACCCCATCTCCAACATCAATATTATTCAAACTCAATCATTAATAGAGAACTTGGAACACAAGGTGCCACGGATCTGGACAAGTCATCCTGCCAGGGAGAGGGCAAACAAGGTAAGGTGCATTAGGCTGACTGCAAGACTCCTGAATCCCAGACCATTCCCTGAATGCCTGGAGCAACAGGACTTAGGTTTTCTCAGGGCTGTGCACACAACTCGGTCTACCACTGACAACACATATGCCAAGAAAATGGGGAAGTGCGCAGAACCCACTGTCTGGCTGTGGAAAGGGCAGCTTCCTGTGAGGTAAAAGAGGACAGACAAAAACCAGGACACTGGGGTGAGTGTGAAGGCCTTACCCAGTGAAGCTATAAGTGCAAAGTTCTCCAGCATCGCATCATGGTACAGGTGTCTCTGAGCCTCATCAAGGAGCACCCACTCCTCCTGTGAGAAGTAAATGGCCACGTCCTCAAAGGTCACACAGCCCTGCCACAATGGGGATAGATCATTCCTTGATCAGCTTCTTTTCTAGGACTTCAAGTTTCTTCACCCAGACACACATCCCCTGCTCACCCTCCTTCCAACATCTCCACTATGAAGGAAATATCAGGCCCTGGAGCCAGAGATACCTGCTCTCTTCTCAAGGTATCACGATCGTTGTGACTGCCCACAACAACAGGCATATGGGCAGGGAGATGCCATCTAAACACTGACCCTGGCATTGGGGCATATGTCCTCATGTCAGGCAACTGGGGGTCCCCAGATTGTGCCTCTGAGGCACAACCAAATGTGGGCTCACCCTTGATGACCTCAATGTCATGGCTCTAGGTCCTTTGGTTCATGTTCTATCTTCATGTAACTATTTCTATCACACCTCTCTCACATGGTCTCACTCTGGATACCACTTCTACTCTCCTACCCAGAAGCATCACCCCGTCCTCCCCACATGTTACCCACATATGGCATCCAGGTGGTGGTTGGCAAATTCAAACAGGATCCAGTACTACCCCAGACTTCCAATGGTCCCCACTGCCAGAGGGGACAAAACCCACTTGAAGGTCTCCCTGCCCAGTTCTGCTCCTTGCTTCAATCCCAGCCACCAAGAACCACCTGTAGATCTCAGGACCCCATGGCTCTCTTCCACTTGTGGTGCAGTTGATGTTCCCTCATCAGCCACTGCCTGCCCCTCCATCAAATCATCCTTCAGCCCAGCCCTGGAGGTCTTCCACCCCAGTTCCAGTGACGCTCCTAGATGGTCACTTGTGACCCTGAGCTAATTTGCCAGCCTGACTGAAACATCTAAGATACACCAAGGGACACAATAAATTCCTGGTAAGTCCACAGCATGAATAAGCACTATAGTCTGGGCCTCAGTGTCATCTTGTCTCAATTATTCTTGTGACATATTCCTCTTATGTCTATGCTTCCTACGGACACCCTGACCACCTGACAGACTGTCCTCTCTCCCACAACCTTCCCACAGCCATTTCTCTCCCTCAGCTGTGTTTATGAGGCCCAGCACCCCACCCAGATGCCCAGGCATGACACCAGTCACAGCTCCTACCTCCCCCTTCCTGGGCAGCCAATACCTTTATTGTCTACCACCTCCTGCATGTCTCCCTACTGAACCCCTCCTCAGAGTTCCAGACCTATGTGACCATCTACTAATTGTTCCCCACAGATTTTTCTTTGAAACATCTCCGAGTCTTAAGATAGCCAAAAACAAAACTGATATCCCCAGTGAAAATTAATCTTACTATCAACTTTAATATCCTGGTTAATTGAATTTCCATCCTTCCAGCTGCTGAGCCCTAAAACTCTCTTCCTTTCTCTCATTCATAAAATGTGAAATTCTGAGCAGCAACTAAAAAACTGATCCAGAATCCAACCGGTTCTCCCACGTCTACAGCCACCACCCTGGTACAACCACCAATACTCGCCTGAAGTACCGCAGTTGCCTCTTCCCTGTTCTTCCCATCACCTCCCCACTCCATCATCATCTGCTCTCCCTCTCCAGGCTGCAGCCACAGGGAGCCTGATGAGACCTGGGTCAGATCACCTCCCTCTGTTCCAAACCTCTTGCGTTTCCCATCACCTCCAGAAGAGACGCCCAACTTTTCATGGAGCCATTCCACGTCTGACCCCTTCCCACCTGTTTTCAGTTCTCCTTTCTCTCTCATGATAAGGAGAAGCGAGAACTGCAGTTCCCTGAACAAACTCACCCTCACCTCCTAGAATGAACATAGTCTGATACCTATGTCTGGAACAATCTTTTATACCTCATTATATTGGTTACCAGCAAAAGGAAACTCTCCATATAACTTCCAGCCTGGATTTATGACCCTGGGCTTGGAGTTTCTTCAGGGTCTCTGGCCCCAAGAAGAGTGGAAGAGTGGCAGGCAAAGAGTCCCAGGACACAATCCCAGAGACAAAGGGTGGGATCAGGACCATTGAGGGCCTGAAATATCCTTCACTCACCTTCCTACAGTCTGTAAGTGATTCTGTGGTCATGGGAATCTGTGGGAAGACGAAGGTCATAAGAGGGATGTAATCATTGCAGGGCTCCACAGGCTCAGGCCTCCCTGCACCCCTTGCCCAACCCTGGAGACAGGTGACCTGGGATGACTGCATTATCTCTGAGCCCCGGTCCCCAGTGCTGACTCTTACAGCTGTGTGACCTTGGACAAGGACTCAACTTCCCTGTGCCTCAAGGTTATCATCCCTTTTCCAGTCTGTTCTAACTCCTAGCAACTTTTTGAAAACTTTGAAAAGCCTAACTCAGATCCTGTGCCTCTTCTGTTCACAACCTTCCATGGCTCCCAGCATCCTGAGAGCTAAGTTAAAACTCTTCATCTTGGCACTCTCCGGGAGCATTTGCTCCTGGATCAATCGCCCCTGCAAAAGGGTCCCTCTGCCTACAACACTCTCACACTTCATCACACTGGCTTTCAGATATGGGGACGCCACCCGCGATCTCCCCACTGTCCCAGACACCGGGGCCTGGGCCGCAGGGACGCGAGCAGGCGCCCCGCGCTCGGGCCTTTCGGGTCTGGGTGAGGGGAGGGTTGGGAGGGCCCGGAGGACGAGCGTTTACCTGAGCCCCCGCCATCGGACTGCGTGGGCGGAGCGGGGGTCCTAAGAAACCGGCGACAGAGACGGGACCCGTGCACGGTTGTCAACTACCGCCGCCTACCCTCACACCAGCTGCCGTGCACTGGAGACAACCCCTCCCCTATAGCCTTCGCTCTCCTAAAAAACTCAGATCGCCGCTGCGCGCAAGAGCAAAGCGACTGCCGCCACAACGTGCCGGAAGTCCTGCCCCGATGCTCTGGTCCACAAGAGGAAACGCCCTGTTTCTGCGCATTCATTGGCAGCATCCTCAGCACGCATCACCGGGCATTATGGGTAATGTAGTTCTCACGGTTTCCCGGGCCGCAGCCGGGGGCGCTCGGCACGAGGTTCTCAGAGTCCCGAGGCCGCGTTTATTCTACAGGTACTGACATTGTCTCAGGAGGTGTGAGGGAGAGGGCCCGGCGACGGTCCCCTCGCGGAAGCTCAACCCTACACAGGCACCCCTCAGCTGAGCGGGGTGGTCACGGGCCAGGTGGGAGGCCTCCCCGGAAGCACCTTTTGCAAAATGTGCGGAGCCCCCTCCCCAGTGTTGGAGCCGCTCCCCACGGGCTCAGGACCTTACCGGATCAGGGCCGGCGGGTTTTTGTGCGCCTCCTGGGGTCGCCCGCAGAGGTCGGGAATTGGACTGGGGGGCGACAGGTGCAAACTCGGCCCCCTGAGGGCCGCGTGGACGCGTCGCTGGCGGCTCAGATGTGCGGCCGTAGCGAGGACTTTCGTCCCCGGGACCAGCAGTGGAGACGCAGCACCTGGAGGCCGTGTTGGGGGGGGGGGGGGCGGCGGAGGAGCCCTGCTGGGAGGAGCCCAACACACAGGAACTTCCGCGAGCCCCCACACCTCCCGGCTCCTACCCGGGGGCCCTCAGAGCAGCAGGTGAAAGTCGGATTCGGCCCTTTGGGTAAGAAGAGGAGCTCAGGCTCAGGGGTCTGGGGTGGAGACTCTGAGGCACCCGAGGAGGTGCCTATGCCCGCTAGATGTGTCCCCTGGCCCCCGCGTTCCCTTGCCCTACACCGAGCTTCCCTGGGGCCCACTGGCATCTTGGGGTCTGAGGTTCCACCCCCACTGTGCCCAGCCCACGCTGTCCCCTGTCACATGCGACCGCAGATCACACCTGGCCTGCTGACTTGAAGCATGTCTGTTGGCGGAGGGAAAGAATTCACCAGGTTTCCTCAGGAAAACAGGAGCAGTCAGAGCCCCATGCGGAGCCTACCCGTGGGTCTCTAGTGCATCCAAGACCCACCTGCCCCTGAGTCCGAGTCCATGCAAGGAAGGCTCCACTTGAGACAACCGCCGCTCCGGCCCCCGGCTCCAGACAAGCGCCCCCGGCGTCTCTTCCTGCAGGGGTGTCCAGAAAAGCAACCTAAAGCAATGGTGAATTCTTTTAAAACAAAATTGAAAAATACTTGGTAATTCAAAGGGTGAGAAACGCTTTATGGGGTAGTAGGATGGGGTGACAGCCTGAGTGCAAGCAGCAGGGGGAATCATTGCTGCTTTTGTTTCCTGCAGGGTTTTAATAGTACCCTCCTTTGTGGTCTGTGAAACCTGCAGGGTTCCCAGGCCCAGCAGCAGCTCTTCGCCCAGCCTGTGAAGTCTCACCCAGCACCTGCACAGGTTAGTTTTCTTCCAGACACCCTGGGGACCTCACGCAGATTTCTGAGCTTCTTCAGTGCCCATATCGCATTTTCTGTCAGGCATACATAGGAATTCCAGCCACCTCAGCCCTGAGCTCTGACTACATGGAAATCCACAGAGTACAGCACAAAACCTGTTAACTTGTTTAAAGGTTGGAAGAAATCTTATTTGAAGGAGGAGCTGCTTCTAGAAGCAGATTTACTTGAATTAGGAAAATTATCTTTTGAGTTGAATAAAGGGGGAAGAGAATCACAAAATGACAGCCTCAAGTTATGTATTACCTCTATTTCTAATAGGATGTGTCTCCATCCTATTGGAGATCTTTCTGCTATGTGCAGTTTACTTACTGGAAGAAAGATGGATTTCCCTGACTTCATTTGGGGAATGGAAGAGAGGTATTGGAGGAGGGAATTTAACGTGTGGGCTGCAAAACTGACTGGGATGGGCAATGGAGAAGAGGATCCAGGGAGCCTCAGGAAATGGAATAGAACTTAAAGTAATGGAAGCAAGAGTTTTCCTTTTAGGAGGCTAGGTGTCAGTCCCTGTTTATACACCAATGGGAGGTCAGTGAAGGGAAAATAGATAAGGAAAGGGATCATGGAAAACAGCAGGTGTAAATTACTTGAGATGTTTACAATATGGGTCATTAGGAAATTCTAACCAAGCCACAATGAGGTATCACTCCACATCTACCAGGATGGCTCTGGGAAAAAAATAGTATTGACAAAGCTATGGAGAGATGGGAACCCTCATAAACTGCTGATGGGAATGTAAAATGGTGCAATGTAAAAATAGTTAAACGATGTGAAAACCAGTTTAGAAGCTCCTCAAAAACTTAAATATAAAAATGCCATTGGGCCCAGCAATTACACTCCTGGGTATATACCCAAAAGAATTGAAAACAGGACTGAAACACACATTTGTACACCAATGTTCCTAACAGTATTATTCACAATAACCAAAAGGTAAAAATAACCCAAGTATCTGTTAACACATGAATGGATTTCTTAAAAATGTGGTACATTCAGGGTGCCTGGGTGGCTCAGTTGGTTAAGCATCTGGCTCTTGTTTTCAGCTCAGGTCATGCTCTCAGGGTGGTGAGATCAAGCTCTGTGTGGGGCCTCGCGCTGGGTGCTGAGCCTACTTAAGATTTTCTAACCCTCTCCCTCTGTCCCTCTCCCACCACTCGCATGCTCTCTCTCTAAAAACAAATAAATAAAATGTGACACAGTCATGTGATGGAATATTATTCAACCATAAAAAGGAATGAAGTTCTGATACATACCACAAGATGGGTGAAACTTGAAAACATTATGCTGAGTGATTAAAGCCAGACACAAAGAGATAAATATTATTATTCCACTTGTAGGAAATATCTAGAATATGCAAGCTCATAGAGATGGAAAATAGATTAGAGGTTGCCAGGGGCTGGTGGAGGGGGAAATGGGAAAATATTGCTTAATGGGTATATATTTTCTGTTTGGTTTGATTTTTTTTAAGTTTTATATGCCCAACCAGAAATAAGTCACAGGGACGAAAAGTACAGCATAGGGAATAGTTGAAAGTATTGTAAAAACTGGGGCACCTGGGTGGCTCAGTTGGTTAAGCATCTGCCTTCGGGTCAGGTCATGATCTTAGGGTCCTGGGATCGGGCCCCGCATCGGGCTCTCTGTTTGGCAGGCAGTCTGCTTCTCCCTCTGTGCTCTCTCTCAAATGAATAAATAAAATCTTTTTAAAAATATTGCAAAAACTGCACAGTGATAGATGGTAGCTACACTTATCGTGGTGAGCATTGTGTAATGTACAGAATTGTCAAATCACCGTGTTGTATACTTGAAACTAATATAACATTGTATGTGAACTATACATCAATGAAAATATTTTATAAATAGATAAATGGCAGGAAATACAAAACATTGCAAATTTACTCAACACCACTGAATTGCATACCTGAAAATTATTAAAATGGCAAATTTTGTGTTACATACATTTTACCACTATATATATACACCAAAAAACCTGCAGAGTGAGAGATTTTGTCCAAATTCCAAAACTCAAATCTTTTCCTCTATTATACTATTTCAGAATTTCATGGAGTTTTCTACTGATGAAGCTAAAACAGTTTGAGTAATTTTTGTATAAACAACATACATAGTATTCATGTTCTCCTATTATAGGCTTTAGGGGTTCCAGAACTTAATTGTTCTACTCTACACAGAATAATACTTTCTTTTATCAAGAATCGGAAAATTATTAGTCCCCTGAATATTAGCAGACGAAGGAAAGAACGATTGAATTTCCTGTAGAGAATTGAGTCTTATGGTCCTAACCAAATTAGCAAAAGCTGTTTTCCTTGCCTACCGGATAGAACTGTTTTACCAGTTTTATCAGTGACCTGAGTATCCACTGAAAATGAGCACAAAGGGGCTGAATGTCGGGAAACATAGACAAAAAGTAGTGGTATCCACCAGCCACTGGCCTGGAATAACAAATAGAAGAATCCAAACAGACGAAAGAGAAAACAGTGAGTAAAAGGAGAAAAAGGAGCTCGCAGGGATCAAGATAGTACACGTGGCTGTGACCTTGGGGGAAGGTCTGGGAGAATGGCTGTTGCTGTGAATGTATTGGACTCATTGCCTGTGCTTGTGCAGGAAAATAATCATGGAGCCACTATCCCAGACCATGAGGCCAAAGCATATGAGATCCATTGTAGAAAATATGACTATAACTACAAACTTTAAAAATTGGTCTGGATATGGGGCACCTGGATGGCTCAGTCACTTAAGCATCTGCCTTTGCCTCAGGTCATGATTCAAGGGTCCTGGGATCGAGCCCCTTCATCGGGCTTCCTGCTCAGTGGGGAGCTTGCTTCTCCCTCTGCCTGCTGCTCTCCCTGCTTGTGAACTCTCTCTGACAAACAGATAAATAAAATCTTTAAAAAAAATGTCGTCAAATTATTGTATTTAAAAGTCAGTGTAAATATTTCCTCTTTGTTAGGTTATTTCTTTATTTTTATAAATTATAAAATATCTTTTGAACACAAATTTAGCCAAAATATTTAATAATTCTAAAAATTATAAGAAAAACACATTTAGAGCAGTCTAACTTTCATAGGGTCTCTGTTCCCCTGCTCACTCTTAGAAAAATAAGGCTAAGAGTATGTGACCTTCTGGCACTTTTTCTCTTTACTAAACAGTATGTCCTGGACATACAGCAGTAAAGAGAACTCTATCATCATGTCCATGGCTGCCTAGTGCCCTATTGTGAGGATGTGCCATCATTAATTCAATCAATCTCCCATGGATCAACAGTGGATTGATTCCAATCATTGTTATTACAAATAATTCTGCCAGAAATCATCTTGTACTCATGAGATACCTGCTCTTAGTTTTCATATTGAGTTGGAATAATGTCTTTTGTGGGCATAGAAATTTTCCAGGTGTAATGACAGTCATAGTTTTCTCCTTTTTAATTAATAAATTTGACATGTTACATTTTGTCAGTTTAAGGTATACAGTATGTTACTATGATGCATTCATATATTGTAATATGATTGCCATTGAAGCAAACTTTATAACATTACATCATCGTAGTACAATATTATTGTCTGTATTCATTATACTGTATATTAGACTGCTGTGGCTTATTTACAAGTTTGCATCCTTAAATATCATGTCTCATCCTCCAGCACCCAGCTAATGATAATCACCGTTTTACTTTCTGTTTTTTTATAGGTTTGACTTTTTTAGATTCCACATGTAAGTGATGTCTTATAGTACTTGTCTTTATCTTATCTCACATAATATACTCAAAGTTCATCCATGTTGTCACACATGGCAGAAAAGTCTCCTTTCTTATGGTTGAATAATATACCATTGTGTATATATACCACATCTTTTTTTTTTTTTAAGATTTTATTTATTTATTTGACAGAGAGGGAGACAGCCAGCGAGAGAGGGAACACAGGCAGGGGGAGTGGGAGAGGAAGAAGCAGGCTCCCAGCATAGGAGCCTGATGTGGGGCTCGATCCCAGAACGCCGGGATCACGCCCTGAGCCGAAGGCAGATGCTTAACGACTGAGCCACCCAGGTGCCCCTATACCACATCTTTTTTTATCCATTCGTCTATTGATGGGTATTTGGGTTGTTTCCGTATCTTGGCTATTGTGAATAATGCTGGGATAAACATGCATGTGCATGTATCTTGTTGAAATCCAATTTTCATTTTGTTTAGGTATAGACCCAGAAGTGGAATTGCAGGGTCATATATTAGATCTATTTTTAATTTTTTAATTTCCATAGTGGTTGGACTAATTTACGTCTCCACCAACAGTGTATAAGCATTCCTTTTTTACAAGCACTTGTCTCGTCTTCTTGATGATTGCCATTCTCACAGGTGTGAGGTGATAGCTCACTGTGGTTCTTATTTGCATCTTCCTGATAGTCAGTCATGTTGGGTATCTTTTCGTGTGCCTGTTGGCCATTTTGATGTCCTCTTTGGGAAAATGTCTATTTAGTTCTTCTGCCTATTTTAAAATCAGATTTTGTTGTTGTCGTTAAGATGTGTTAGTTCTTTATATATTTCGGATGTTAATTTCTTATCTGATTTTTTGCCAATATTTTGCAAACATTTTTTTCCTATTCTGTAAGCTGCCATTTTATTTTGTTAATTGGTTCTTTTGCTGTGCAGATGTAGTTCCACTCGTCGATTTTTGCTTTTGTTTGTGCTTTTGGCATCATGTCCAAAAAATCATTGTCAAGGGGCGCCTGGGTGGCACAGCGGTTAAGCGTCTGCCTTCGGCTCAGGGCGTGATCCCGGTGTTATGGGATCGAGCCCCACATCAGGCTCCTCTGCTATGAGCCTGCTTCTTCCTCTCCCACTCCCCCTGCTTGTGTTCCCTCTCTCGCTGGCTGTCTCTATCTCTGTCAAATAAATAAATAAAATCTTTAAAAAAAAAAATCATTGTCAAGACTAATGTCAATAAGCTTCTTTTTTGTGTTTTCACATAGTATCAGTTCTTATGTTTAAGTCGTTGATCCATTTTGAGTTAATGTTTATGAGTTGTGTGTAAGGATACAATTACATTGTTATGCTTGTGTTTCTCCAGTTTTCCCAGGACCATGTGTTGAAGAGATTATCCTTCCCTCATTGAGTGTTCTTGGGTCCCTGTTGAATATTAGTTGGCTGTATATGCCGAAATTTAATTCTGTGCTCTCTGTTCTGTTCAGTTGGTCTATTTTTGTGCCAGTACCATACTATGGCTTTGTAGTATAGTTTGAAATCAGGAAGTGTTATACCCCTGGCTATGTTCTTTTTCTCAGGATTGCTTTGGCTATTTGGGAGCTTTTGTGGTTCCACACAAATCTTAAGATTGTTTCTTCTATTTCTGTGAAGAATGTCTGTGATGTTTAGTGGGGATTGTGTTGCATCGATAGATAGCTTTGAGTGGTATGGCCTTTTTAACAATATTTATTTTGATTTGCTATTGTGATTGGGATAGTTTTCTTTATTTCTTTTTCTGACGCTTCATCATTAGTGTAAAGAAATGCCACTGATTTCTGCATGTTGATTTTGTAACCTACCACTTTACTGAAATCAGTGAGAATTCCACCAATTTTTTAATCTACTCTTTGGAATTTTCTGTATATAAGATCATATATATCATCAGCAAACAGACAGTTTTACTTCTTCCTCACAATTTGGATGGCTTTTGTTTCTTTGTCTTACCCAATTGCTGTAGATAGCAGTTCCAGTATTATATTGAATAGGAGTGGTGAGAGTGGGCAACCTTGTTTTTTATCTTGTTCCTGATCTCAGAGGAGACACTTTCAATTTTTCTCCATGGAGTATAATCTTAGCTGTGAGTTTGTCATATATGGCCTTTATTATATTGAAGTATGTTCCTTCTACATCCATTTGTTAAGAGTTTTTATCATGAAAGGATGTTGTATTTTGTCAAATGCTGTTTCTGCATCTACTGCGATGCTCATGTGATTTTTATCTTTCATTTTATGATGTGATGAATCACATTTATTGATTCGTGTATACTGAAATGGCCTTGCATCCCAGGGATAAATCCCATTTGGTCATGGTGTGCAATCCTTTTAATGCATTCTCAAATTTGGTTTGGTAGTATTTAATTGAGAATTTTTTGCATCTATATTTATCAGTGATACCAGTCTATTGTTTTCTTTTTTTAATGGTGTCCTTATCTGGTTTTGGTATCAAGGTAATGTAGGATTCATAGGATGAGTTTGGAAATATTTCCTCTTCCTCAATATTTTGAAAGAGTTTGAGGAGGATTGGCATTAATTCTTCCTTAAATGTTTGGTAGAATTCACCAGTGAACCTATCTGGCCCTGAAATTTTCTGTGTGGGGAGGGTTTTTTTGTTTTGTTTTGTTTTTTTAATTACTGACTCAGTCTCTTGACTTGTTATGGGTATGTTCAAATTTTCTATTTCTTCCTGATTCAATCTTGGTAGGTTGTGTGTTTCTAGAAATGTATCCCTTTCCTCTAGGTTTTGTAATTTTTAACATACAGTTGTTCATAGTGGTCTCTCTTAATTTTCTGTATTTCTGTAGTATCAGTTGCAATGTCTCTTCTTTCATTTACAATTTTATTATTTTTTTAAGTAGGCTTGGAGACCAACATGTGGTTTGAACTCACAACCCTGAGATCAAGACCTGAGCTGAGATCAAGAGTTAGATGCTTAACCAAATGAGCCACCCAGGTGCCCCTGTATTTTTATTTATTTGAGTCTTCTTTTTTCTTAGTCTAGCTAAAAATTTGTCACTTTTGTTTATCTTTTCAAAGAACCAGGTTTTTAGTTTTATTGATCCTTTCTATTGTTTTTATGGTCTCCATTTCACTTATTTCCACTCTGGTTTTTATTATTTCCTTCCTCTGTAACTTTGGGTTTAATTTGTTTCTCTTATTCTAATTCCTTTAGGTGTAAAGTTAGGTTGTTTATTTGATACCTTTCTAATTTCTCAATATGTGCATTTATTGCTGTAAACTTTCATTTCAACTGCTTTTGCTGCAGTTCCCCCAAATTTGATATATTGTATTTTCATTTTCATTTCAAGACAATTTTTTATTTCCCTTTTGATTTCTTCTTTGACCCAATGGTTGCTTAGAAGTGTGTTGTTTAGTGTCCATGTATTTGAAGATTTCACTTTCCTCCTGTTGTCGATTTCTAACTTCATGCCATTTTAGTCAGAGGATAGTTGATGTGATTTTTTTTTAAGATTTTTTTAAAATTTTATTTGACAGAGAGACAGCCAGCGAGACAGGAAACACAGGCAGAGGGAGTGGGAGAGGAAGAAGCAGGCTCCCAGCGGAGAAGCCCGATGTGGGGCTCCATCTGGATCGCCAGGATCACGCCCTGAGCCGAAGGCAGGCGCTTAATGACTTTAAATAACCTCTCTGCCCCTTCTTCTCTTCTGGTATACCCGTTATTCTTATGTTGGTTCTCCTAATGGAACCTGATAGCTCTCATAGGGTTTCTTCACCTTTTAAAAAAATCTTAGTTCGGGGCGCCTGGGTGGCACAGCGGTTAAGCGTCTGCCTTCGGCTCAGGGCGTGATCCCGGCGTTATGGGATCGAGGCCCACATGAGGCTCCTTCGCTATGAGCCTGCTTCTTCCTCTCCCACTCCCCCTGCTTGTGTTCCCTCTCTCGCTGGCTGTCTCTATCTCTGTCACATAAATAAATAAAATCTTAAAAAAAAAGTCTTAGTTATTGCTCCTCTTCCACCTAAATAATGTCTACGAGTCTATCTTCTAGATTGCTTATTCTCTCTTCCCGCTGATATGATCTATTTCCGACACTTTCCAATGCGTTCTTCATCTCATTTATTGAGTTCTTCAGCTCCAGAATTTGTTTGTTTGTTTTTTTAGAACTTCAGTCTCTTTGGTAAAGTACTCCTTTTGTTCATTAATTTTTTCCCAAGTTCACTGAATTTCCTTTGAGTTTTGTTGTAGCTCACTGAATTTCTTCATAATGGCTATTTTGCATTCTCTATCAGTTAGATCCCAATCGCTGCGACTTTGAATTTGGTTGCTGGAGAATCATCATTTTCTTTTTGTTATACCATAATACTGTGATTTTTCATAGTGTGTGATATGATGTGCCTCTGCTAGCTCATTTGAAATAGCAAACACTCTTATTTATATAAAGTTTTGTTTACTTTGATTTTACTGTTCAACAGGTTGGGAATTAAAGGCCTTTCTTTTGTTTTCCAGCAGGTGGTGCTATAGCACAAGTTTTTGGTTTCTCTTGCCTGAGCCGTCTCAGGTCTATACAGTAGACCCTTGAACAATGCGGAGGGCAGGGGAGGAGGAGGTGTAAGGAGTCCTGACCCCCACTCAAAGATCCACTTTAAACTTTTGACTCCCCCAAAACTTACTACTAATAGCCTACTGTTAGCAGACTTACGGATAACATAAACAGCCAATTAACACGTATATTTTGTATGTTTTAAGTATTATATACGGTATTCTTTTTTTTTTTTTAAAGATTTTATTTATTTGACAGAGATAGAGACAGCCAGCGAGAGAGGGAACACAAGCAGGGGGAGTGGGAGAGGAAGAAGCAGGCCCATAGCAGAAGAGCCTGATGTGGGGCTCGATCCCAGATCGCCAGGATCACGCCCTGAGCCGAAGGCAGACGCTTAACCGCTGTGCCACCCAGGCGCCCCTAAGTATTATATACGGTATTCTTATAACAAAGTAAGCTAGAGCAAAGATGTCATTAAGAAAATCATGAGGAAAAGGAAATATATTTACAGTACTGTATGGTCTTTATAAAAAAAAATTCCACGTATATAGAGCACCTGGGTAGCTCAGTCAGTTAAGTGCCTGCCTTCAGGGATGCCTGGGTCGTTCAGTGGGTTAAGCCGCTGCCTTCGGCTCAGGTCATGATACCAGAGTCTTGGATCCAGCCCCGCCTCTGGCTCTTGCTCAGTGGGGAGTCAGCTTCTCCCTCTGTCTGCAGCTCTCCCTGCTTGTGTTCTCTTTGTCTCTCTTTCTGACAAATAAATAAATAAAATCTTAAAAAAAAAAAAAAGTGTCTGTCTTCCGCTCAGGTCATGATCCCAGGGTCCTCGGATCAAGCCCCAGATTGGGCTCCTTGCTCAGCAGGAAGCCTGCCTCTCCCTTTCTCTGCCTGCAGATCTCCCTGCTTGAGCTCTCTCTCTCTCTCTCTAATAAATAAATAAACCCTTTAAAAAATTCTCCATGTAAACGGGTCCATGCATTTGAATCCATCCATGTCGTTCCAGGTTTAGTTGTGTGGGTGTGCACTTCCCGCCCTCCATTCACTGTGCCAGAGGCACTGCTCCTGGATCCGGATGGGGTCACCGGCACCAGCAGCACTGCTCCTCCAGTTCTGCTGCCTCCAATCCCCCCTCCTTCAGATGTATAGATGTATGAATCTCTCTAGCGTGCTGGTGTGCTGTGGAGAGGAATCTTGAGTTACGGATGTCCTGTTGGTTGGAAATTAAAGGGGAAAGAAAAGGAATGATGAATGCTTCTGTGATGCCAACTCCCCAACTTTTTTTTAGTCTTGTGCTCCCACCTCAACCCCTGCCTCACCCACCATGTGTCTTCCTGCTGGGTCTCTGAACATCTTCCAGTACCTTCTACCTCACACTTGAGGGCTCTGCAGCCTGAGAACATCATGGCCTTTCCCGTCACGGGGTTTCTGCTCCCTCCACAGATGCGCCTTCGTTAGGTCATCCCATTTTTTCTTCCTTCCTTTTGGGACTCCTTTTAACCATACTGTGCTACCTCCATCACCATCTTCTTTCTTTACTGATGAGGGCGTAGGAGGCAAGCTGAGCAACCTCCTCACCCCACTCCTGGGCGGGACATGTGTGAGATTCCTCCGGGGAAACTCCCCACTGTCTTACTGCTTTGCCGGAGTGAAAAACAACCTCAGCTTGACAGTTTCCATCTCCGGGACCCTGAGGGTCTTCTTTAGCATATGAAAGTCCTTTTGGACACCTCCCTTTTTCCTTACCTCCCCCAACTCCCAACTATATAATCAGCCATTCCTCACCAACTCCAGTGTAGCTGCTCTTTCTGCCCACAGATCCTGTTCCCTGTGCTTTAATAAAACCACCTTTTTTGCACCAAAGACATCTCGAGAATTCTTCTTGGCCATCAGCCCCGGGCCTCGCCAACATTCCAAAACTACATCACTTATTACATCATTATTCAGTGCCGATTACAGTTGAGGTGTACGTAAAGTTTTGGCGACGTAAAGATTTTAAACATATGTCTTCCTATGCCAGTTGATATTTTTAGCTACTTTGTGCTTTCTTTTTTTAAACATAGTTCTTTTTAAAAGATTTTATTTATTTGAGAAAGAGACAGCCTGAGCGAACACGAGTGGGGGGAAGGGCAGAGGGAGAGAGGGAAGCGGACTCCTTGCTGAGCAGGGAGCCCAACGCGGGACTCCATCTCAGGACCCTGGGATCACGACCTGAGCCAAAGGAAGACGCTTAACAGCTGAGCCACCCAGGCGTCCCACTATTTTGTGGTTTCTATTTCTTCTTTGTTTCCTTTGATTTTTAGGTGTTCTCAATTTGATTATCTATCTTACTACTAATTTAAAAAAATATTTTCTTCCTCTCTTTTCTATTGTTTTTAGACGTACCTTTTCCACTAACATCCTCTGCATTTTTTTAAAACCTATCTTTTTTTTTTTTTTTTTTTTTTTAAGATTTTATTCATTTATTGGACAGAGAGAGACACAGCGAGAGAGGGAACACCAGCAGGGGGAGTGGGAGAGGGAGAAGCAGGCTTTGTGCTGAGCAGGGAGCCTGATGCGGGAACGCGATCCCAGGGCTCTGGGATCATGACCTGAGCCAAAGGCAGACGCTTAATGACTGAGCCACCCAGGCGCCCCTAAAACCTATCTTCTTGTTTCTGGTGGCTTTTTTTCTTTCCTTATCTCCTTAATTATTTTTCTACACTTAATTTCTTCATTATTCCTTTCCTCCCTTTGTTTCCTCCCTTTGTTGTTTAATATGGACTTTTTTTTTTTTTTGATTGTGTACTTCCTCCCTCTCTAGTTACTTACCTTGGATGAATGAAATCCTGTCTCCTGTGTGCTTAGAGGAAGGGATACAGTTCGGCCATGTGCTCTGTCAGATCTGGTGAATGTTTGGTGATGAGTGGATCAGGAAGGACAATCCAGCTCCCTCCACACTAGGTGGCCCTGCTGGTCAGTTTTTATCTTTACGTGGCCACAGAGAAGCCCCACTGGGCGGAGTTGTGTCTGTCTAACCCAAGTGGTAGTCCCCCAGGTCTGCAAGATGAGAGGAGATGGGGTGATAGCCCAGGGGCCACTGATGAGTTCGACTTGCTGACATCCTCAAAGTCTCCGGACATCACCATCTACTCCAGCAGTAAACGAGGTCGCCGCTGCCTGCCAGGGGATTTAAGTGAGCAATTAAAGGGATTTTCTCAGCTCCTCCCTTCCCTGCAGCCTTTAACTTGCATCTGGCCAAATCTAAGATGGGCCTTGATTTCCCCCAGGGTTTTCTCACCCCGCTTGGCTAGTTCCTAGAATCTGAGTTTCCTCTAATTTTTAATTTCTCTGTGGTGATTTTGGGACATAGCCAGTTGCCCGTCTGTCAGTTCCCTGAGACTGTCTAGGAATGGCTACTCCATAATTCCCTCTAGTCCAGTCTGATGGTCCCCTCCCTATTGCTGCCGCGCCATTTTGGGGAGGATTTCACCTTCTCTTGCTGGAATATGCATTTCAACTTGACACATACTGAAGAAGACGTACCAAGTGCCAGGTTCCACGTAAACTGCTGTAGGCAACGTACAGATGAAAATCCCTGCCCTCCGTTTGATTAAATTCCATGATGGAGGCAGGGGAGTGATAAAAACCAAGATAAATAGGTAGAATGTTGAGCGTGCCCAATGGTGATAAGGGATAAGGAGAAAAATCAGGCGATGAGTGATTGGGGAATTTCAGGGCGTAGCTTCAAATTTTAGAAAGCGTGTCTGGCAGAGCTCTCACGATGGAGATGTTTGAACAAAGACCTGGCAAGAATGCAGGAGAGCTGGGTGGGGAGGGTGTACTCCATAAAAGGAAGAGCTAATAAAGGTCCGAGATGGGAAAGAAGCTGCCGGATTCCAGATACCAGTGAGGCTCAAGCAGAGTAAAGGGGTGAGAGGAGGAGCCGAGGTGGACGGGACGTGGGGCCGGGTCAACAGGGTCTCCAGGCTACTGTTAGGAATCTGGCTTCTACTCTAAGTCAGAATGTGGTCAGAGGACACTGCCCATCTCCACTCTCTCTTCTGTCTGCAGCTAGTACAGAAGTGGTGAACGATCATTTAGATCATTAGAGCAAGCTGACAGTTTGTTAAATCTAATGACATCAAAGGTCTTCCATTTTGTGTCATGGCTTTCTTGTTAATTTTATATTTCTAGTTAGTCATTTTGTGAAAGTGTGTCTATTGATGTGGTTTTGGAATACAGGTGAGGTTCGGCAGGGTGAGGTCCAGAGCCGACCACCAAGAAAAAATTCTTGAGATGTCTTTGGTGCAAAATGGTGGTTTTATTAAAGCACAGGGACAGAAACCCTGGGCAGAAAGAGCTGCTGCACCAGGGTCTTGAGGAGTGGTGATTACATACTCAGGAGTTGGGGGAAGTAAGGAAGAAGGAGCTTTCAAAAGAACTTTCATATGCTAAAGAGGACCGACCTGCAAGATACCTACAAGATACCGGAGGCCTTGCCATTGTCAAGGTGAGGTGGTTTTCCCCTCTAGCAATTATTAACACTAAGATAGTTGGGAGAACCCTGGGAGAATGTCACATGTCCCACCCAGGAGTGGAGATGGGGGGAGGTTTCAGGGTACGAGCTTGTGCCTTGTGTTCAGCCAGACTTCTGTTCCCTCAGCTTCCATGACAGCTGGGAAGGAATGAGGAAGGTGGAGTTGGTTAGGTCCTTCACCAGAGGCAGCTGGGAAGCTCTGCCCTCAGTGACTGTAGGGTCCTCAGGGAGTTCCACAATGACAAGGGGAATGAGTCAGACTTGGCTAAAACATGGTCCCTCTAGCGGCTCTTTTTGAGAATAGGCTGAAGGCTGCCTGAAGGAGAGGCCCATCAGGAGTTGACCTCAATAATCCAAGCTTGAGAGAGTGGGGACTGGGCTGAAGGTCTTGGCTGTAGAGCGGTGAAAAAGGTTTGAGTCTAGACACAACTTGAAAGTAGAGGGAGGACGGACGATGATTATGTTGCCACACCAGTCCCTTGCAAACATAACCCCTTTGTTCCCCAAATTCTCCCTCATCTTCTATGGGATGGTTTCACTCCCCATGAGTCTGGAAACAGAAGTGCTGGATTTCATAGAATCTTTTCCTGTTGCCTTTCTTCCTGCTCAGTACAGGACAGTCCCCCACCAGCCAGATTTTCAAACCAGGAGCCTCACACCATTGTAACTTCACCTTCACACTGTCCTTACATTAAGTCTCTCAGATGTGATGTACTTTCTCAACATAAAGATAAGCACCGATTTCTCTCTTCCCATTGAAATGATCTTTGTTCCAATCCCTGTGGGCTCTTTGCTGAACTAGGAACCTCTCCTCCGGGGTCCTGGGATATCCTCTGATTCACCAGGCTGGGATTGACACAGGAGGAGAGAACATTAGCCTGGTTCTCCGCCACACTTGCAATCCACAAATCTCAGGAAATTAGGAAGTACTAGCAAGTTTGTGTGAGACTCGCTTACGACAAAACTTGGCCAGAATTTATGTGAGACTAACGCTAATCTTCGTATTCTCCTTCAGTGTGAGTGTTGTCACATTTCACTGCAGAAATATTAGTGCGTTTGATTGTGGCCGATTGCTCCAGCCCCAGCGATGTTATCTCATAATGTATCGGAAAGCTGGAGCTAAGCAAGATGGAGATTCCATCGGGGATTCCATCAACAGGAAGACTTTATCCAATCACGTCTGTTAAATGCATCATTGATTCCACACCCTATAAAACCCCACACCCTATAAGAGGGAGGAGCCTTAACGTGGCCGGAAAGAGCCTGTGCAGAGTGAGTCTTGCAGCAGCTCAGCTTATGGCCGAGGATTACCCAGTTTAAAGTTCAATCTTCCTGAGTAGGTGAGTTTCCAGAAGAAAGAGAGATTTCCAGTTTTGTGCATGTGTATGTGGGTGTAATCATGGGGGGAAAACTCCTAGGTACAAAAATATGGGGCTTATTCAGGTGTTAGGTGTGGCGTCTCTCCCAATTGGATGGGGGCCCCCACACGTACGGTGACAAGATCGGGTGGAAATCCGGTGGCCTGGAAGGTGAAAAGATTCACCTGAAGCAGAACAAAGGTGATAGAAGTTTATTGAATACAGTGCAAGGGACTGGAGGGCAGCTCAGCAGTGGAGAGACCGCTTGCAATGAGGCAATGGGTGGGGGCTGTTTTTTCAAGAAGGAAGGTGAGGCGTTATGGTGACTATGGAATTTTCCAGTTTTTTTGGTAACTGTACCTGGTTGTAAGTAGCTCATTGATGAGTTAGGGCCTCTGGATAATTTGAGGTGGGTCACCTAGGGCCTGTCCATATTCAGCCAGGGGATCGCTGTGGTCAATTTCTACATTTCATTGCTCAAGCCTGTTGCCCAAAAGCGGCCTCTGCTGTATTGGGGATGGTATATTTCGACAGATGCTCTGGCTCAATAAGGATTGATGTGGTGGACTTCGTAAAATCCTGGCCGGATTGAACGAGTTCTCCCCCTCGAAAGCATTTTATATGGCTCTGTTGTCCTGTTAATTTTGTTTCTAGTAAGACTTGTTTTTTTTAAAGATTTTATTTATTCATTTGATAGAGAGCATGCCACCACAAGCAAGGAGCGGGGAGCAGAGGGAGAGGGAGAAGCAAACTCCCCGCTGAGCAGGGAGCCTGAGGCGGGGCTGGATACCAAGACCCTGGGATGCTGACCTGAGCCGAAGGCAGACACTTAACCCACTGAGCCACCCAGGCATCCCTAAGAGATTTTATTTTTAAGTAATCTCTACATCCAACATGGGGCTTGACCTCATGACCCCAAGATCAAGAGTCGCATGCTCTTCAGACTGAGCCAGCCAGGAGCCCCTCTGATGAGAACTTTTAAGATTTGGTCTCTTGGCAACTTCCAAATATGCAATATAATATTATTAACTATGGTCACCATGCTGTGTATTACATCTCCACGAAAGTTCATGACTTTTGATCCCCTTCACCCATTTTGCCACCTTCACCCCCTGCTTCTGGCAGCCACCAATCTCATCTCTATTTACGTGTTTGGGTTTTTGTTTTAAGATTTCACATTTAAGTGAGATCATATGGTATTTATCTTTCTGTCTCTGTCTGATTTATTTCATTTACCCTAATTTTTTTAGGGACCACCATACCGTCTTCCATAGTGGCCACACCAATTTACATTCCCATCCACGGTGTACCTTTTCTCCTAATCTTACCAACTCGATCTTCCTCCTAATGTTACCAGCTCGATCTTCCAAGTGTTGTGCCTGTAGTTGCCCATACAGTGTGGTTTGCAAATAGAAATAAATATTAAGTGATGCAAACTCAACTTCATCTGTACTGGTGCCTGAATAGACATTTTTACAAAGAAGACTTACAGATGGCCAACAGACACTTGGAAAGGTGCTCAACATCACTCATGATCGGGGAAATACCAATCACAACTACAATGAGGTATCACCTGACACCTGTCAGACTGGCTAAAATTCACAACACAGGAAACAACAGGTGTTGACGGGGATGTGGAGAAAGGGGAACCCGCTCACACTGGTGGTGGGAATGCAAACTGGTGCAGCCACTCTGGAAAACAGTATGGAGGTGCCTCAAAAAATTAAAAATAGAGCTACCCTACGGCCCAGCAAATGCACTACTAGGTATTCACCCAAAATACTAAAAAATACTGATTCGAAGGGATACATGCACCCTGATGTTTATAGCAGTATTATAGCCAAGGTATGGGAAAAGCCCAAATGTCAAGGGCAAAACTATTAAGAATTTTTTCTATAGTCATTTTGTAAATGCCTTATCACACAATGGAAGCTCCTTTCTACTCCTAGTTTACTAAATATCTTTCTCGGGATTGAGTACTGACTTTTATTAAGCTTATTTAATGTATCTACTACTAAGATGATAGCATATTCTTGAAATTCAATAATGTGGTAAATTACATTGCTTTTTGAGATTTAACCCAAATTGTATGTAGAAGATAAAATCCACCTATTTGTGATCTGTTATTTTCCTTATATATGACTGAGTTTTGTTTTCAGATATTAAGGATTTTTGCATCTATGCTCATGAGAATTACTGCCTAGTAGTGTTTCTTTAATGTTACTAGTAAGGTTTATTATCAGTAAGGTTGATTAATTGGCCTCATTAACTAAAAGAGAAGTGTCTTTTTAATGTTCTTGTGTAAGACTAACATTATTTCTTTCTTAAATGTCTCATAAAATTCACCAATGGAGTAATAGGGGCCTGAAATTTATAGTTTCTTTTTGTTTTTTAAATTACTCCAGTGATATAATTAAATATGTATCTTTTGTACTTATAGCTTACAGGGTTTTTTTTTTAAGATTTTATTTATTTAGTTGAGAGAGAGAGAGATTGAGGGGGAAGCACAGAGGGTGAGTGAGAGGGAGAAGCAGACTCCCCGCTGAGCAGAGAGCCCCAACGTGGGACTCGATCCCAGGACCCTGAATCATGACCTGAGCCAAAGGCAGACGCTTAACCACCAGAGCCACCCAGGTGCCCGTAGCTTGTAGTTTTTAAGCACCCACCACTATCAACACTATGCAACATTTGACTGTTAACTGACTAGTAAAATAAGATCAGAAAACACATCCAGTATTATTTATAGATGTCCTGATTTTGTTTTGAAACAGATCTTCAGAAACACAGGACTTCACAAACTGAATTCAGGAGGTTGAGTCTCTGATTATTATTACTAAGAATAGATTCATTTCTGTGTGAACTATCCATGGATGACCCTGGGTCAAAAAATAAAGACTTTAAACCCAGCCAAGGACCTGCTCTCCAAAAGGCAGAGGAGATTTCTGAGTTCCAGGATGCTCAGCACAGCTTATTTCAAAATGGCAACAACTCACGTGCAAAGCAGGAACTGCAGAGACTCTGTAAATCATTTTACTCGTGGCTACAGCCAGAAAAACACAGCAAGGATGAAATTATTTTTCAAGTCGTCCTGGAACAGTTTATGATCAACAGGCACTGCAGTGGTCGGTCGACTTTGAAGAAGAAATGGGAATCCAGTGGCAGAAACCTGGAGAAATTCATGGAAGATCTGAGTGATAGTTCTCTGAAGCCACCTGATTTAGTGAGTAGAAGGTTCTTTTATCCCTGGAGAGAGGGGCCAAAAAGAGTAAGGAATAAGTAGTCAGTAGGAGATAGCTGGAAGTAGAGAACGAAGTTATTGTAGACATAGTTATTTGTGAGATCACACTCTTCCTCACCAAGGGGAATCTTTAGCTACCTAAGTGAGCAAAAATAAAAAGTGTTAACAGTCATTCTTTCAGTGGGACATAATATAGGAACCAACATATTAATTTATTTCATTGAGTTTCATTGGAGAGATGGTGGAAGAAGTCACTGAAAAGTTGTCGGTTGGGCAAAACCTCAAGGATGAAGAGAAGTGCCTGGATCTTCCCTCAGAAAACTTCAGTATTCATCTTTTTTTTTTTTTAAACAAGATTTTAGGGGCGCCTGGGTAGCGCAGTCCTTAAGCGTCGGCCTTCGGTTCAGGGCGTGATCCCAGCGTTCTGGGATCGAGCCCCACATCAGGCTCCTCTGCTGGGAGCCTGCTTCTTCCTCTCCTACTCCCCCTGCTTGTGTTCCCTCTGTCACTGGCTGTCTCTCTGTCAAATAAATAAATAAAATCTTTTAAAAAAAATAAAACTAAAAAAAAATAAAACAAGATTTTATGTATTTGAGGGGGAGAGACAGCCTGAGCAGGAGGGAGGGGGAGAGGGAGATGGAGAGGGAGAGAGAGAAGCAGACTCCCCTCCGAGCAAGGAGCCTGATGTGGGACTTGATGCCAGGACCCTGGGTTCATGACCTGAGCAAAAGGCAGAAGCTTAACTAGCTGAGCCACCCAGGCCCTGTTCATCTTTTTCCATTAGGAAAGACACATTAATGAAGAATATATTAACAGTGATCATTGTTTGTTTTTTTATAACAGGTCCATGTCCGCATGCAGGGACGGGAAGCCCTCTTTTCTGAGAATATGCCCTTAAAAGAAGTCATTGTCCATCTAACAAAACAGCTGTCAGTAGGATCCCCAACAGGAACAGATATGGAGATGCCCTCCTGGACTCCCCAAGATACTTCCCTGGAAACAGGACAAGGTGAGTGGGGTAAGCCGAGGTACCAGAGGGATGTTGTGTGTGGACTCCTCCTTGGGTACAACTTCACTGAGTCACTCCATCCCCCACAGGAGATAAAGAAAACGGTGACAACATTTATCACGTAAATGACAGTATTACTAGTCAAGGCAATGAAATACCTTCCCTGCTCATTATCCGGGAAGAGGACTGGCCCAGGCCAGAAGAGGACAGTGTTTCTTTGAAGAATCCGCTCAGCTCCAGAAAAGCAGGTCTAGGCATGTCCGGGTCCCAGGAAAGGTCCCTGAAAGGACCCTCGTATCAAGATGTCCTTGTGGAGGGGGGACCAGCGTTTCTCTCTCAGTCAATCCAGGTCACCCCTGAGCCTGTTCCTACCCACCAGAGAGCTGAGGGGAACTCCACACGTGGGGGACACCAAGAAAGATGCTGTGAAGCCCAAAACTCATACCAATGTGAAAAGTGTCCCAAGATCTTTAGGTATTTCTCTCAGCTAAAAGCCCATCAGAGAAGACACAATAACGAGAGGACATTTACTTGTGCTGAGTGTAACAGAGGCTTCTTCCAAGCATCAGACCTGCACGTGCATCAGAAGATTCATGCAGAAGAGAAGCCTTTCACGTGCAGCACGTGTGAAAAATCCTTCAGCCACAAAAGCAACCTTCTGGCACATGAGAGAATCCACACGGGAGAGAAGCCGTATGAATGTTCCCTCTGCCATAGAAGCTACCGGCAGTCATCTACCTACCACCGCCACCTGAGGACTCACCAGAAAAGTGCCTTCAGAGGTGTCTCTTCCACACCAGAAGCTTCCTCGGGTGCAGCCCCACTGGAATGATATGTGAATATGTCTGTAAGTATGTATATTTCTATAGTACTTCCCAATTTAGAACATATAATTTCCTGATTATATTTTCCATTTATTGTCTTCACTAAAATGTAAGTTTAAGGAGGAATTTCGTAGTTTGTTCCCTAGAGTATCTCGGGTGCCTAGAAAAGTGGCTGACAAATTTCAAATAAGCAATGAATATCTGTTGAACAGATGTGTAATGTTGGTGCTTATTACTTAAAATCCAGGAATGTTCAACCCCAGAACACAAATAGTAGCTCGTGGTGGTCAAGTGATGCTTTCCTTCCTGCTCCGCTGTCCTCTGTCCACAATTTTTTTTTTTTAAGATTTTATTTATTTATTTGACAGAGACAGCCAGCGAGAGAGGGAACACAAGCAGGGGGAGTGGCAGAGGAAGAAGCAGGCTCCCAGGGGAGGAGCCTGATGTAGGACTCGATCCCAGGACCCTGGGATCACGCCCTGAGCCGAAGGCAGACGCTTAACGACTGAGCCACGCAGGCGCCCCTCTGTCCACACTTTTAATCTCTCCTAGGCCACATGCATCTAAAAACGTGGAAAGTGAAAGCAGGAACCTGGAAAGGGAACTTGTGAATTTAAATGATATAATCAGGGGCACCTGGATGACTCAGTGGGTTAAGCATCTGCCTTCAGCTCAGGTCATGATATCGGGGTCCTGGGATCGGGCCCCACATCAGGCTCCCTGCTCAGCAGGGGGTCTGCTGCTCCCTCTGCTCCTCCCCCTGGTTGTGTTCTCTCTCTGTCAAATAAATGGATGAAATCTAAAAAAAAAAAAAAAAAAGTTGTGAGAACCAGAAAAACAGATCACAAGTAATAGGACCGTGTACTTGCTGAAGACACTGGATGTTTTTGGTCTCTGAAACATGTCCTCACGAAATCACCTTTCTGTTTCAGACTGCTTTCCATTCTCCAGGAGAACTTTTTTTAAGGACCACGGTTGTTGTCTATCACTGTGTTCTTTAATCACAACCAGGGTTCAAAGTTAAAGCAATAAAGTGTCCACATTCCGACAGTTGTCACTCAAGTCCATAGCGGGTGCCCATGATCTGAGAACTTATCAAATCTTGTATCATCCCTCATCCCACACATGGAGATAACAATAGTATGACTCCTGCTGATCCTAAAAGTACAGTCTGAAGCTAACTACAGAATTACCATCTAGTAACTAGAAGTAACTCGAAAATCAGATCCCTTCGTTGCCATGTTCTGCACTAACAACTGCAGCACTGATCACACCAACTGAAATTAAAGCCGAATCAGAGATGGGCGTGGGGTTTTCTGGCTGCAGGCTATCTTCAGAAGTCTAGCTCATGACTTAGAAAATGTCTCTCCTCTTTATGTGGAAGCTTCGGTCAATACGGGTCCCAACCCTGACAAGCAGAGTTCCTTTGCAGACGTTACACTTCATTTGTTATTCCAATACAGAGCCCTGTTCTTTGGGGCTCATGTGCTCAGACTGGTGTACAGAGAATCATCCAAAATGTCTTTTTGCAGGAGGCCGGACCTGTGGTGACAGTCACCACAATCAGAGGATGCGTGGTGGGGAATCAGCAGAACCCTAAGACATAATCTAAAATTATCTGATCTCACCTCAAATTATCCAGTCACCTGGTGCAGTAATGACAGTGCCTGCTTGGGCAGTTGAGTATAACTATGAAAAGCCTTCTGTCTCCTGTATCAATTAGCAGACATAATAGTGATTAATAACGTTCTCCCAAGAAGCAGGGGGAAAACATTAGTGAGAGAGACTTTCCTGTGATCTGTGGAGACTGACAGTCTCCCCGGAGGGGGGCAGTAAATAGTGAGATCTGGGTCAGAAGATAGTGCAACCCAAGGAGATAGTATAAGTGAACTGTGTGCTTCCATGATAAGGTTTCTTCCGAATGTATTATTAATATTAACGATTCTTCAGACCTCAGAGAAGCATCCTTATTCATGATGCAGGCAGAGAAATAACATCTTACAAAAGAACCAGAAAACAAGCTGTGGATAGATAGGAAGGAAAAGAAAGACTGGGAGAGTATAGATTTGATTTCAAGAAACGAAAGAGCCTAAAAGCATCCAAAGTTACTAGAGTGGCTACTTTTCAAAGACCTGGAAGTGACCATTGCATTTAGTGACCATAAACTTTTGCTGACCATGGGGACAGCAGTCCTGTAGGACGTGTAGGTGGAAGCCCGCGTGCAGTAGGGGGCAGCCTGCCATGAAACAGGGACAGAGTGCAGATATCTCCTTTTAGCTCTGAAAGGAACAGACATGGGGTGCCTGGGTGGCTCACTTGGTTAAGCGTCTGCCTTCAACTCAGGTCATGATCCCAGGGTCCTGGGATGGAGCCCTACATTGGGCTCCCAGGGAGCTTGCTTCTCCCCCTCCCTTTGCCTGCTGCTCCCCCTGCTTGTGCTCGCTCTCAAATAAATAAAATCTTTAAAAAAACATAAAAGGAAAAGACTTGAAAATCTCCTTTCCCTGAAATCCTACCATACAACTAATTGACGTGCAGAAGTGAAGACAGAAAAAAATGGTTAACTCTTCAACTCACCAGTCAACGTTATTTTGTCAATATAGGAGTCAGAAAATGTCGATCTTTCGGTTAAAACCTTGCAACGTTTCCCAGCTTTTCTGAGAAAAGGCAAAATCCTTGCATAGTCCTGGGAGCCTCACTGGACTCAGCCGCATATTGCCTCTCTAACCTTTTCTCTGACAAGCTCCTTCAACTCTTCTGGTTCCCTGTGCACTGGCTGCCGGCTTTGCTGAAACACAACTGCTGTCTGTTTCTTCTTCTTTGATCTCACCTCCCCAACTACCCACTGGAGCCTCCCCCCTCATCTCTTTTCAACTCTTGCTTCACAGAAAGGCCTCCCCTTACCACCCTACTTAGTATCTCATCCTAGCCCCACCGTGCCCTACTCTTTCCCTGTTTTGTTTTGTTTTTTCTTTTAGAGATTTTATTTATTTGACAGAAAGCACAAGAAGGGGGAGCAGCAGGCAGAGGGAGAATCATGCTCCCCGCTGAGCAGGGAGCCCTATGCGGGGCTTGATCCAATAACCCTGGGGTGGTGACCTGAGCAAAACGCAGACTCTTAACTGACTGAGCCACTCAGGTGCCCCGCCCCTAACTGGTTTGGTGCTGGTTTTCTTTTTCTTTTTTAAAGATTTTATTTATTTATTTGACAGAGAGAGAGAGACAGCCAGCGAGAGAGGGAACACAGGCAGGGGGAGTGGGAGAGGAAGAAGCAGGCTCTCAGCAAAGGAGCCTGATGTGGGGCTCGATCCCAGAACGCGGGGATCACGCCCTGAGCCGAAGGCAGACGCTTAACGACTGAGCCACCCAGGCGCCCCTGGTGCTGGTTTTCTGGCTTGCTTCCGTGATCCTTCTCATACATTGAGAATAATGGGTGATACGTTAGGTGCTTTATAGAGTTGACTGAAACAGTGCCTAAAGGTTTCTCCACTTGTCTCCAGGTTCATCTCTAACACTCGGGCAGTTCCTTCTCATTTCCCCCTCATTACTCTCGTCTTCAAGGTGGTTATTGCTCCTGGTTCTCAGAAATGAGAAGTAGTCCTAGTTGGGAGATGCAACCCTCAGGTTGGCCACAAACACAGGCCTGCCTTGTTCTCGGCTTCCTTCTCCCCCTGCGTAGACCTCGCTGCCCTCACCTTCCCTGCCGATTTCATCTGGCCCTTTCAGGCACTACATTTATGCCTTGCCCTAGCTGCTCCCGTCTTCAGTTCTCTCTGGATAAAGTAATTAGTACTTATTACAGCATACAGCAGTTTAAACCCTTCTCAAACGTTCTTCTGAGATCATCTCAAGTCTGTATACAGGCTTGGTCAGTAGAGTTACAGATGAGATGATAATTACTTCCCATCAAGGGGCTGACCTCATGGTGGCCCAAACCTTTATCCTGAGGATAAAATGCCCCCTTTTCATTTGTGCTCTGTGACCATGACAGCCACTGTCCCCCCAAAGAAATGTAATTTGGTATATAGACTTTCTCTCTAGGCAAGACACAGAATAGAATATTTACTAGAAAACCCAATACACCTGGCACTAATATAGCACTGTATGCTAATTATACTGGAATTAAAAAAGAAAAAGAAAAAAAGAAAACCTAATAAATACTGTGTGGAAATTTTATGATCTTGTTTCTCCTGAGGTTGCATTATGAGCCCTGATAAATACAGGTAGGAGGCATATTTTCCAGGGGTTCCTGAAATGTCCAGTCCTCATCTTCCTGTCCCAGGGGTGCCTGATATTTAACCTCTGTCTTCACTACTATGCTGCATCTGGAGTCTTCTTCCTAAGTAAATACACTGAACTCAAATCTTCATCCTCTAGACGTGTAAGAGCATGCTTAGCTCCTAACTTCTAAGTATAGACCTATTGTCTGATGACAGGTGAGTGATTCACTGCGCGCGTGTGTGTGTGTGTGTGTGTGTGTGTGTGTGTGTTGTAAATGGGGGAGTAAGTCCCCCTGCTTGTGCACTCTCTCTGACAAATAAATAAATAAAATCTTTTTTAAAAAAAAGACATAAGATGGGGCTTTATTTGTACACGAATCTCTGTGTTTCTTAAAGAACATGTGGGACCAGTATTCACAACGTTTGTACTACATTATTTACCCAAACATTGTTCTTCTCACTCCTGCTCAATTAAAATATGTAATTATTAAAATTCATTTTTATGATTTATTATAAATTAATCTTTATTATAATTATGATTCAAGGGCAATCCTCCTATCTCTTTCTCTTATTTGGACTTGTTAATCAACTTCTAATATGTATTTTATTTAACTTCACCTGTGGGTTCCTAAATTTTTCAATTGGTGTTGTAAACCTTCTACCTTTTTCCCAAGAAATATTTTAACAAACTTATATGCATAAAACAAATGTTCTTTTCTTCTTCACTCTCCCGCTTCCCTAAGCTCATAGTCACTGGGTTTATGATTTATCAGTTATTGCGTATCTTTCCAGAAATGTTTTGATTCATTAGCATTTACTTTTAACTAATCTGTACTTCACAAAGATTCCAATGTTTCCCAAACTTTAATGTCAGTTACATAATTTATTTTAATTTGATAACTTATTGCCTATTAATGTAAACAACTGAAATACTATTGCAAAAATGAAGACAGCTCTTGTTTGATGAATCCTAATTTAATTCTCTGGAAAACATCTAAAATTTAGAAGGTTACAAAGAATTGCTATTTAATTAAATGTGGATAATGGAACTGAACATTTCTACCTAATAATAATATTTTATAAATATAGAAAGATCCTATTCTTATACCATTATAAAAATTTTCAAACTGAGAAACCATAATTAATTCATTTTATATTTATATTTATCTAGGTGAGGTTATAGGAGATTATAATATGATTATGTAAAGTGAAGATGTGAACGTAAATTAAATATTTGGCAAATGAGTGTATTTTTACATATAAATGTTATATCCTTTTATATTTACTATGCATTTGGATGATTTCTAAGAAAAAACATTTTAAAAATTTTTAAGAAATGCTTATTTATATAACTTTCAATGTTAGAAAATACATGATCATTTATCTCATTGATTAGAGTGGGCATCTAGAATATGATTGACTGCCTCTCCTTTCCATTGTTCTTATGTAAAATATTTTCTATTATTTTGTGCTTCATCTTTATATTTAATTTTGTCATGCCTTTCATCTTTTTTTAAAAGATTTTATTTATTTATCTGAGAGAGAGAGAGCACAAGCAGGGGGAACGGTAGGCAGAGGGAGAGGGAGAAGCAGGCTCCCTGCTAAGCAAGGAGCCTGATGCAGGGCTCGATCCCAGGACCCTGAGAGTATAACCTGAGGCAAAGGCAGACGCTCAACAGACTGAGCCACCCAGGCGCCCCTCATGCCTTTCATCTTATATAAATTGTACATTCTCACATGTTCCAAAAGTTTAAATTGTTGTAGGATTCTATTTTATGGATTGCTTACTAAGTATTTATCAGAAGGCATTATTTTTAAAATATATGTACACACTCCTATATAGTTTGCCTGTTAGATCTAGATTTTTGTATTTATACATGTTTTTATTTTTAAGAAATTTAACTTTATTGGGGCGCCTGGGTGGCACAGTCGTTAAGCGTCTGCCTTCGGCTCAGGGCGTGATCCTGGCGTTGCGAGATCGAGCCCCACATCAGGCTCCTCTGCTGTGAGCCTGCTTCTTCCTCTCCCACTCCCCCTGCTTGTGTTCCCTCTCTCGCTGGCTGTCTCTGTCAACTAAATAAATAAAATCTTAAAAAAAAAAAAAAAGAAATTTAACTTTATTTTTTCAAATAAGTATGGAAATATTTTAATTATATGTATCAAACTTTTCTTTTCCAACTGATCTTTAAATTCATTTTTACTCACACTAAGTTTCTCCTATTTTTCATACCTGTAAATCTTCATCTATTTTATATACAAAAAGACTTATCCAATTTTATCTATATTTGTCTGCCTACCTCCCTACGTGTCAAATACTTTGCAACATTTTATAGCTCTGTTTACAATCTGTTCATAACCTTGATTTTACTCTCTGGCTATTGACTAAAACCAAGCTGTAATTGCATTTTTTTCAATAACCAAGAGAATTAACCCTCTCATTAAACAATTTCATTTGGGATGCCTGGCTGGCTGAGTTGAAAGAGCATGCTACTATTGATCTCAGAGTTGTGAGTTTGAGCCCCATGTTGGGTGGAAATTACTTAAAAATAAAATCTTTGGGGTGCCTGGGTGGCACAGCGGTTAAGCGTCTGCCTTCGGCTCAGGGCGTGATCCTGGCGTTATGGGATCGAGCCCCACGTCAGGCTCCTCTGCTATGAGCCTGCTTCTTCCTCTCCCGCTCCCCCTGCTTGTGTTCCCTTTCTCGCTGGCTGTCTCTGTCTCTGTCGAATAAATAAATAAATAAAAATCTTAAAAAAAATAAAAATAAAAAAAATAAAAAATAAATATAAAATCTTTGGGGAGGTGGGGGGACAGGCTAGCCCGGTGATGGGTATTAAGGAGGGCACGTATTGCATGGAGCACTGGGTGTTATATGCAAACAATGAATCATGGAACACTACATCAAAAACCAATGATGTACTGTATGGTGACTAACATAACATAATAAATTTAAAAAAATAAAATCTTTAAAATAAAATCCTTTAAAAAATAAACAATTTAATTTGTTTTTCTTCTTTTTCACTAGCACAGGAAACTTGTGTACATTATTATTTGGTTATAAGTTAGGTTGTTTAAGCATACATTTATTCATTTTATGGATTCATTTGTTAATGTTAAAGTGCCCCATTTGGGACCATGGCTTATCTCTGCTTTATTTAGATCTTTTTAAAAAATTCATGCATTTTCTTTCAGTGTTTCTTCCACATTTCTATAATTTTATTATCAAATTATATAAATAAGCATATCTTTCATAACATTTTGTGCTTACATTTTTATTTTTTTATTTTTTTTTAAGATTTTATTTATTAATTTGACAGAGAGAAACAGCCAGCGAGAGAGGGAACACAAGCAGGGGGAGTGGGAGAGGAAGAAGCAGGCTCCCAGCAGAGGAGCCTGATGTGGAACTCGATCCCAGAACGCTGGGATCACACCCTGAGCCGAAGGCAGACGCTTAACGACTGTGCCACCCAGGCGCCCCATGTGCTTACATTTTTAAATACAACACTGTCTCGAGAGAGAAAAATGAAAATGATTACTTTTTTAAATGTAGCATTTGTGTATATTCTAAACACTTACTAGTATTAATAATAATTTATTTTATTAATTGTATTTAGCCATTATGGTCCTGCATCCTCTCTGAATGTTATACATGTGATTTTGTGATTTCCAGAAATACATCCAGGATTATATTTTGTCTTATTGACAGACTATGCCTGAAATATATTAAGCAAAAAATGGTGGTGTACAGCATTGTGATCTTATTTCAGAAAAAATTGTAATAATATTTAACCACTATAAAACAAAAATAAAAAAGAAAGGCAAAAAAAAAAAACCCAATACCCAGTAATTTTGGGAAACTTAAAAGTTGTGCTCGAGGTAGGATCTCCTTAATATACTGCATCTGTATTTATTGCCAAGGCCCATGACTGGAAGCTCAGATGATACTCGTAAACAATAGATATATTTTGCTTACCCGTGTAGCGTTTTAATTGGAAATGTGTTTTTATGAAAATTGAGAATATTGCAGAAACCAACCTGGGTTTGTTGATATGGCCATACAAGTTAAAAATTGGTCAGAGCTGGGAAGCACCCACCCACCTGGTTGGGTCTTGTATGTTTCACTTTGCAAACTCTACCTCTATGGCTGGCTTTCCTTTTATCACTTTCCTCTCCTCCTAATGAAGGCGTTTAAATTGTTGGTGCTGACTTAGGAAAAACACTAAGAAAAAGAGTAATATAAATAGATTTCAATGAACTCATATCTGAAAATGACAGGGTAAATATGCAAAATAAAGTATGGTGCTGTAGACAATAAAAGAACAAAATTACGGCAAACAGAACAAACAGTATTTGTTAGTTATTGCAACAAATACTTTCCAACTTTAATCTAGACCTTTTCAAACATCTACAAAAGAGAAGTCGGTAATGATATGAACCACATGAACCCATCACATGGTTACAACAGAAACCACCCAAGACCACACTCATTTCATCTGTGAACCTACCCCATCTTCCCTCCAGCAAAAATGCATAGGTCCTTGTATTGCTCTCTGGACCCATCCATTATGGCATTCATCCTGGTCCTGTCATCTATGGGATTCCACAGTCATTAATGAATATTTCCTCCATTTAGGTGCTGTTTCACTTCTGTTTCCCTTTTTGTTATCAGGTTGAAACTTCTACAAAAAGAGAAAGTTTAGATAGCAGAAAAGATCTGAATCCTTTCTCTTTATTTTCCCTTTTAGAATGTGTTGATTTTGGCAGGCTCTGTGGCACAATGGATAGCTCAATGGACTTCTAGAATGTGTTGATTTGGTCTTCTATCGTCCTCCAAATGTAGTCATTTTTTTAAAGTGATAAAAATGCATCTTTAAAACATGTTTATTTGTTTTAATTTGTCACAATTACTATTTGATGCTGAAAGCGTCCCACACTTTGTCATTGGACATCCTTCCTGTCGACTCTTGCATTCTTCTTTTTTTTCTTTTTAAAGATTTTATTTATTTATTTGTTTGTTTGAGAGAGAGAGAGTGAGTGAGTGAGAGAGAGAAGGAGCAGGGGGAGGGGCAGGAGGAGGGGGAGAAGCAGATTTCCTGCTGAGCAGGAACCCAATGCAGGGCTCCATCCCAAGATCCCGGGATCATGACCTGAGCGAGCTGAAGGCAGACGCTTAATCAACTGAGCCACCCAGGCACTCCAACGCTAGCATCCTGTTTACATAATCTTAGTAGTGGGGGGGGCTGTTTTGTTTTCTTATACAGTAGAGAGTTCTGAGATAGTTTTCTGTAACTTCTATCCCAGATGTGGATTCATTCATTTCTTCAGGAAGATCTGATACCTCTTAATAAAATGGTGTGAATACACTATATATGTATGTGCTTATGTATATGAACATATATAATTACAGTATCAAAATACTATTTTTGGGGGGTGCCTGGGTGGCTCAGTTGGTTAAGCATCTGCCTTCGGCTCAAGCTATGATACCAGGGTCCTGGGATCCAGTCCCCTATCAGGCTCCCTCCTCAGTGGGGAGTCTGCCTCTCCCTTTGCCCCCCTCTCCACTTGTGTGCGCTGTCCCCCCCCCCCCGCAAAAATAAATAAATAACAAATCTAAAAAAATTACTATTTTTTTTTTGCTTACAATAAGTGCAGTAATTCGTTCTTATCTTGTTTACGTATGTATTAATATAGACTATATGTTCAGATTATGGTGTTTAAAATAGAGAAGTAACTCCTTTTCTTTGGATTAATCCTGAATTAGGTCCTGGTGAGCATATTCATCTCATTTTATTTTCTCTCCTCCACTTTGTCTTTGTGGGTAACACTTATTGTGAACCCAAGCCACTGGTTGGTGAATATCTGTGCACTGGCATCTTCTGGCTTCCCAACATTCAGCCCCTTTGTGCTCCTTGGCAGTGACACCTGTGCCTCTCCGTTCTTCTCTGCTTTCTGGGAAGAAAATGATTTTTCCAAGTAGGGTCTCTGGACAATAAGTTCCCTATAGAGCATCCTGTAATTTAATTAATTAATTATTTAATCACTTTTTTGTGTGTTTACACATAAAACACTCATACTTTATGCCAGGTGATCTATTATCACATAGGGATCAGTATGGAATAACAGCAAAAATAACCCTGGCCTCATACCGCTTATATGATTGCCAAAAATGAACATGGAGTAAATATGACAATGAATTTCTAAAATTGCATAAGTTATTCATTGGAGAATATCCAGCAGTAATGATAATGACACAGGGGAGATTTTCAGTATTCAGGAGTTCTGGAGCAGAAACTCACTGTTGATTCAAACTCTGAAGTGACATCCAAAAGATTTATTGCATTGTTAAAGCCTATTGAGTGAAAAGTGTTGCAAAGGAGAAGAAAATGACTGGGGATACCCTAAGTTGGTACAACACAGGAGGACTTCAAAGAATGAAAAGAAGTTCATGATGTTTAGCTAAGAGTATGTGGTATACAAGGTGGCGAGGCCGGAAAGTAGGTGATATCTTCTGGCAGGTTCTAGCGGTCATGTCAATGATCAAAACCTTTCATAGGAAAGATCATGGATCTCTGAGAATCTTTGTCCAGTGAAATAATCAAAATTATGATAAACAAATAAAAAATAATTAAAATTTAGTACGCGTTATAGTTTAGCACTCTTTTACCTTAGTCTACAGTATCTTTTCATTTAAAAACTAAGTGGTAAAATAATGCACTTCCAATTTAGTAATATTTAGGGGTCAAAGCTGAGAGTCTCTCCTTGACCAAACTTTAGTCAGGTTCCTCAGAATCCTATTCCCAACTAGACCTCAACATTTGGACTTCTGTGCCCATCTTTGCACTGCCCAGTTTTAGCAAGAATCCTATTAAGTTGGTTTAGCCAGAATCCATCCCCGCTTAATAGCTGACAACCCTTGATATCTGATCAAATTGCTCATCCTACTATCCCCCAGTTGGTACTGATCACACTTGCCTGCTTTCAGCAAGAATCCCCCACACCCCTGAGGTTTCCTCTTAGTACTTTTCCATCCACTGACCCCCACACTGCTTCTTGGCTATGAACCCCTAGTTGTTCATGCTATATTTGGAATTGAGCCAAGTTCTATACTGAGATCTCTTTTCCACTATTACAACAGTTTCTGATTAAAACCTGTTTTACTGCTTTAACTGCTGTTCAGCTCTGGTTTTCTTTAATAGATCTTGAATGTTATTCTTTATGAAATAAAATTAATTTTTAGAAAATTTTGTCAGTTGTTTTTACTTAAAGGAAACTCTCAAAGAGTTCCGTTTTTATTTCACTTTTATTTTCCTTCTTTAAATAATCACTTGGGATGCCTGGGTGGCTCAGGTGGTTAAGTATCTGCCTTCAGCTCAGGTCATGATATCCCAGGGTCCTAGGATCAAGTCCCACATCCCCCCCCCCCTTGCTCAGCAGGGAGCCTGCTTCTTCCTCTGCTTGCTGCTCCCCCTGCTGTGCTCACTTTCTCTGTGACAAATAAATAAAAATCTTTTTAAAAAATCACTTTACTTTTATTATCACTAACTTCATAAATATAATGTTTGATTATTAAAAATATATATGTGGCTAAATGTACAATTCTGTATTTCTATTATGCTATAACTAAAATTGTATTAAAATTATTTTTACTTGTTATATGTATATTTTTTCTATTTTAGAGAGAGGGGTTGGGAGAGAGAGAAAGAATCTTAAGCAGGTTCCACACCCAGAGCAGAGCCCAATATGAGGCTTGAGCTCGTGACCCTGAGATCATGACCTGAGTTGAAATAAAAAGCTGGACGTTTAACTGACTAAGCCACCCAGGCACCTCTATCATATTTTTGAAAGTATCTCATGTAAAATACAGTTTAATGTATATAAAAATAAAACATGTATCTAAATTATCTAAATATCATTTTAATCCAATATATTTAAGCAACCTGTTTGTTATGAAAGATAAATCATAATGAGATAAATTTCCGGCTTCTAGTAAACTCGAGAAACATTGTGTCTCATAGAAAGAGCTGTTCTTTTTCTTCGTTAGCCCATTGTCCTCCAATTGAAAATCTGCACGTTTTCTTTAGGGAGTCTAACTTGTATTAATAGTTTTCATGGGCTCAAGGTTTTATATAAGCACCCAGTGGCTTACCTTAAATGGGGAGTTCCATTACCTAGGAATGTTGAATCATTTAAGTGTTTCCTGAAGAAAATCGCCTGCCTTAAATCATCCGAGGGCCATATACAGGCAACTAGGGACCACCTCTATAACCCAAAACCCACACCGGAGTTAATCAAATTAGCCAGTTCTCAGCTGTTTGCTCTGCCCTGCCTTGCCTTTCCTGTAGAAAACACAATAAAGTCTCAGGGCTAGGCCTTCCCTTGGCTCCTGCTTTTGCGGGCTAAACAAAACCTGGTGTTCCCTCTGTGGCCTTTTGTGGTAATGCTAAGCCTTTCATTTCTAGGGAAACGGTGACATTAAACTTTTCTCTCACTGGCATTGACCTATCCATGTTGTCACTAAGTCACCTTTAGAAACTAAGACATGGGCTCAAATCAGCCTCCCTTGGTTATATAATACTACGTCTCATACCCCATTTCTTGGCGCCCTCATCTTTTCTCTTTTCTATTGTACCTACCACATTCTTATATTGCACATAATTCAGTATATATTTCGTATTTCTTTCTCTCTCTTTGTTGAATACGGTAGAGTGTAAGCTTCTTGATGGCTGGGGTCTTTGTCTCTTATTTTCAAATTTGTTCCATGCACTTAAGATACTGCCTGAAATTCAGTAGGTGTTCAATGAATGTTTATTAGGGCCATGAATAGGCATGGTATTACAGTATTCTTGTTCATCTTCATCATTCCGGCAACACTTTTTTGTTTTGTTCGTTTTGGTTTTGGTGGGCAGCAAAGCAAGGTTTATTAAGTGATAGTACAAAGCTCCCAAGGAGGGAGGGGACCCGAGAGGGTCTAAATGTTTTAATTCTCCCTCAAAGTAGATATTCAGCATTTTCAAGAGTGGAAAGAAATTACGTTTTGGAGACTGAACCCTGCTATAGTCAGTGTTTCAGCCCCCACGTACGCTCAGCCTCATTCTCTCACTTCTCAGACTTTGATGTCTCCAATTCAATTTTTGCTGACCACTTAACCTTTTTCACTTGTCATATGTCCCCCGGAGCCATATTTGAGTATATCTGTGCGTAACCACAGAATTCTATTAATAGCTTTCAGTAATTTAAACAATTCATAAATGTTTCTTTCTTCCTTTCCTTCCTTGCCTTCCTCCCTTTCTTTTTCTTTCCTTCCTTCTTTGCTTTCCTTCCTTCGTCTTTCCTTCCCTCCTTCCTTTCTTTCCTCCCTCCTTCCTTGCTTCCTTTCCTTCCCTCCTCCTCTTTCCCCTCCCTTCACTCTCCCTCTCCTCTTCTTCATCATTTACCAAAAATAATCTCAACTTCCAATTCAGACACTGTCCCTGTAATTGCAAGTGAAGTGAAAATCACTTCTTAGCAAAGAAATGAGATCCTGATGCTCTAAGTCTTTATTTCCGGGTTTGATGAGGTACGGGTGAATATACGTGAGGTTCAGTGGGGTTGAGTCCGGAGCCGACGACCAAGAAAGAATTCTTGAGGCGTCTTTGGTGCAAAATGGTGGTTTATTAAAGCACGGGGACAGGACCCGTGGGCAGAAAGAGCTGCTGCCCCAGGGTTGTGAGGGATGGCCCATTATATACCCTCAAGCTGGGAGGGGGTTAGGGATAGCATAAGTCTCAAAGGAATTTTGGAAGCAAGGTTTCCAGGACCTTGAGGGGGGCTAACTGTTGTTGGGAAAAGGTCATTTATTACTGTCTAATAAAACCTGAGTCATGAGACCCTTCAGATGTATATCAGTGGGCCATATGCTTGGGGGATGATTGCCAATACATATCTTGGGGGGTTAGACATAAAGGAAGTTTCCAAAGGAATTTTTATACGTTAAAGTAGACTTACAGGATCTTGGGGGAGGGGAGGGGGTCAGGCTAGGACTGCCTTTTGCCCTTAGCAAAGTATTAACATCGAGGCAGCGGAGTTCCTAGAGGAATGTCACCGGGCCTGTTTCAAGGACTTGTCAATGGGCTATAGGTAGTAAGGACTGTTTCTTTGTCCTTTAGGGCAGCCAGGAGTGCCTGAGGAATGTCACATACATCCCATGGGGGGGGGGGGGTGTTGCAGGGTGTCAGCTTCTGCTTTGTCTTCAGCTTGCCTTCCGTTCCCTCATCAGGTTCATATGGTCACCTTTGCACATTTACTGCCACCAGTCCTGGCACATCAAAAAGCATTTATAATGGTCCTTTTCAGATAGGCGGCATATTCCTAGAGGGAAATCAATATATCTCAGCTTTGGGCTAAGAAGGATCACTTGAATTACAGGGCGCTGCACCTGGATTGGCCTCCATCAGCGCCCCCACCGACAGGAAAGTGCCTTCGTCGGCTGCATAACCCTCCAAGGCATCCTCCTTAGGCCCCGTCCGCTGACCTGACCCCTGATCCCCGGTCCCCGTCCCAGCCAAAGCGCCCCAAACCGATTTAAAGCTTCCATCTACATGGATTTAAAAACCAGCAAGGAAATACGAGCGGACTGTGAGTAGACTCAAAATGATATTTCACATGATGTGCTCATTCTACAAGAATGTTTCCAAACACTTCTTGGACCCACCCCCAACGGACTACACCGCACGGAACCTGGGCGCGGGCTCTTTAAGAGGACCGAAGCGTCGCCCCGTCCTTTGAGCCTTGAGGCACCATTTCCCAGCGTCCCTTGCGGGACCACGCTGCCTAACCCCTGCCGGGGACAAGTCCCCAGTCACTAGGGCAGATTGCTCAGGGACACTACATTACCCAGAAATCTCTGCGCCGCGCGGTGGCGGCGCTATTAAAAGCCCGGGGAAGACGTCTGGGCGGGACTTCCGGCGTCTTCCTCGCGGCGGACATTTTGTCCGCTCCTGGTGGAACCCTCGGAGCGGAGCTTTGGGAACACTGGTTTGGTTCAGAGTGACGAAAGCGGGAAGGCACGGGAGGAGACCCTGTGCCCATTGCAGAGAGGCTTGGCGGTCGCAGCGCCCGCGAAGGCTCCCTGGCCAGGGCCAAGCGACGGTGGTGCGTGGATCCCCACCTGGGACTCCACGGCTCCGTGTGGTCCAGATTGTGATGGCGGCGATCGCGGTGATGGATCCTGCGTAGGTGGGTACTTTGTTTGCCAGACTTTGAAGCGTTTCGGTCTTCCACTCTGCATCACGAAACCCCGAATGAGGGGCGCCTGTTGAAGTCGTTGCAGTCCGGTGTTGTGGGCCGCGGGGGTGTTTGTGGGGTGAATCTTAATTTCTAACAGCCGGTGTGATGAGCCGTCGGAGTGTTCCTGGCCGATCGACTAGCACGAGCAAAGGCTTGGAGGTGCGACTGAGCGGGGAGGATTCAGGAAACCGGGGTCCTCGTATTGGCAGTGAGTCTAGAGGGCGAGTGGTAGCCCTGCATGGGAGGGCTGGGTGAGTTGCGTACCTTCGAGGCGAGGAGGCTGGGAGCCGTGGAGGACTATGACGTGGTGTGATGTGGCTCGGGGGAATAGATTACAGCAGGGTGGGATGATGAGCGTGGAGGCAAGGAGGCCGGTGAGGAGGCAACAGATTCCAGCAGTGCTGTGTCTGGACCAGAGCTGTGGCGGGGAGGTGGGAGGTGAAGAAGTGGGATTTTAAAGGATTTCTTGCTGTGTCAGATAATGTCTGTATGTAAAGTAGAGAGTGAAGGGCGTAAACAGTTTTGTTTCCTTTTTTCCCCCATGAACTTCAGTGAGAATGGGTCTGTTGGAGCAGGTAGCTCCTTTGAAGGAATCAGGAATTGCATTTTGGACATGGTAAAGCCAAGCTGTTGCACAGAGGAAGTGTCCCACGGGCATCTGGCCATGCAGGTCTGGAGTTCTGGGGAGGGAGCTGTGTTGGAGACCACTGAGGGATGAGGCCTCAGGTTGAAGCCTGGAGATCAGATTTGGGGGAAGAATATGAAGGAAGTGTTTATCTTATGTAGTCCTTAAGGTGAGAGATTGGAGGGCAGGGAAGAAGGGGTGGACATCCTTCATTCCCTCCAGAAGGAAGCATGGTCTCAGCAGGAGGAGGGGGCTGTAGGGTATAAGGACCTGGCCTGAGATGCAGAAGCAGGTGTGAGGTGCTATAGATTTGCCACTCTGTGGATTCAGCAAAGGCACTGCCTGTGGAACACAGGAAAAGTCAGCCTCAGCCCATTCTAGGGTCCTGGTACATCAGTTCCCCAACTCTTAGGTAAAGAGAGAATATGAACATCTCTAATGAAAGGCTGCCAGCAGGCTCGCCTTCAGATGAGTATGTGCCAGGTTGGCTGGTTTGGTGAAAGGATTAATGCACACTTGGCAGATACACACAAGCAGTTAAACATTTGAAATGTATAGATATGATAAGTTTATATTAATAATGCTTAGTAATTCATTGAAGTGCTTGCCTCTAAGGGTTTGATTATGATGAGTCTTAAATATCACATTTTCTTTTTTTCTTTAAGATTTTTTTTTTAATTTATATATTTGACAGAGATAGACAGCCAGTGAGAGAGGGAACACAAGCAGGGGGAGTGGGAGAGGAAGAAGCAGGCTCCCAGTGGAGGAGCCCGATGTGGGACTCGATCCCGAAATGCCGGGATCACGCCCTGAGCCGAAGGCGGACGCCTAACGACTGCGCTACCCAGGCACCCCAAAATATCACATTTTCTTAAAAGCTTAAAAACATATTTGAAATAAAAACATATCCCTTCGTTTGCTCCAAAAACATTTGGAAAAACGTGAAGGTTGTGGGAAGTAAAAGCTAATTCAAGGATCCTTGACATGTACTTACCAGTCTGATACACACAGTAGCCCTTTTAGGTGGGTACCACTATTATCCCTGCTTTACAGATGAGGACACTGCAACACATCTTTGTTCATGGACACACATCTGATAGGAGACAACACTAAGGTCTTAGTATCTGAGATTAGACATTAAGAAATCATCCTCACCAAGGGGCAGGGCAGGAGTTAAGGGAATAGTTCAGTCCATGATACCCCACTCTGGTAACCTGCCACTCTCAGATCCTCCTTTCTGCCAGGTTGCTTTGATGGTAGAAGCACTTAGGATCTCTGCATAGGTGAGTGCAGAGTATGCAGGGCCTCATTCATCACGCTCCACTTGCCCATGATTTGGCAACCCAGTAGGGCAAATGGTGGTGTCTTAGGAGTCTTTACGTACCCTTCTACTTGCCATTGAGCTTGGGGATGCTGGTGTTACTAACGGTCTTTTGCCTTGAATTGAGTGCACTGGGATGAAGTGTGGAACAGTGCCCCAGGCACAAGAACCAGCATGTGCAAAAACATCACTTGAGGCTGAAGCAGGAGTGTTTAGGGAGCCTCAGGTCTCCATTATGTCTAGCGTGATCAGAGAGAAGGGGACAGGATTCAATTCTGGAATGGCAGCTTGTGGAACTGGGCTTCTGTTTTGAAAGTGGTGGGAGCCAGGGAAGATTTGGAGTAGAGGAGGGAGTGGTCTTAACAGGCTTTCTCTGACTGTGGTCTTAACAGGCTTTCTCTGGCTGCATAGTGAAAAAAGGACTTTGGGGTGAGGAAGGAGCACTGTAGGTGATGGCTGGACTAGACTGGTTGCTCTGGAAGTGAGGGATGAATGCTTGGATTTTGGTCCTTTTTTTTGTTTTTCTTTAAGTAGGGGTAACCAGATTTTCTGATGTGGATGGTGAGAGAAAGAACAGGAAGAGTCAGGGATGACTATAGCTCTCAAAGTTTTTGGCCTGAGAAAGTATAAGGATGGAAGAAATCCTCAATTGAGATGGTGAAGTTGGTGGTGGGAGTAACTTTCAGAAGTAATATCAAGACTTAGGCTTTGACCATGTTGAATCTGAGTGGAGGTACAGGTAGACAGCTGTGCACACAGATTTGGATTTCAGAGGCGGGATTCAAGTCCACAAGGTGGCAGTCAGTATATGGATTAGAGTAGAACTACTTACTTAGATTCATAGAGAGAACCTTTATGTCATAGTGGCAGTGCCATTTAGGGTCTGAACACAGCAGAGTGGGATAGGAGTTACCTAAGAGATAGAAAAAGGGAGGTTAGTGTCCATGGTGGAGGGAGAGAGTAGGACCTGGCAGGTGGGGAAGTCTTCCAGAGAGTTTGGACTCGAGATGGATGCTGGGGTAGAGTAGTATTAGAGATGAGATGAAAGTGAGGCCAAAGCAGGTGCTTTCCATCCTCTGTGTGCTTCCCAGGTGTTCATGGTGGCCTTTGGTGGGATGTGGGGAGTTTCAGTCAAGCTGGTAGATGAGCTCAGGGACAAATTGGGTCAGCTGGCAGAGTAACTGTGCTTGAGGTAGAAGGATGGTGGGTGTGGGCTTTGAATGAGAATTTAGTATTACATGTTAAGCCCGTGATTGTTGAGAGTATAGCATCCTTAGTATATGACAGTAAAGTGGGAAGGGGTTGGGTTTGTCTGTTATCTGTATTTCATTCTGGATTGCTAAAGTTGAATTAAGGACTAGGGACAGGAAGGGAGGATTTAAAAGGTGGGTTCAGAGTTAGATGGCAGTGGGGACCATCGACTGGAGCCAGATGTGATCTTGGATGCATTAACCAAGAATTCTCTGGATGCAATGTGCAGATTTGCATGTGGGAGACACCTGTGTTGTGGGTATCCATAGACAGGAGGGAGCTATGGTCTTGAAGACGGAATCTGAATTCATAGCCTGGGGGCTTTAGGGAGAATTCTGAGCTCAAATTTGTATGAGAGGCATGATCTCTAGACGCCAGGGGAACTAGCTGGCAGAAGTGTCTCTCTGTCCCCTGCCTGTTGTTCTAGGCTGGACAAAATGATCACTAGGAAATGGGGAAAGTGAGTAGGCATCAGTTACAAGGGCCTGGTATCTGGTCTGAGTTGGGGAGCTGGGGAGGAAAGTGTATGTGTGGTGGGTAGACCAGGAGTCCTGGGGAGAGCTGCTACCCCTGTGCTCAGTTGTTGACTTTGTACAGGGTCATGTGACTTTCAGGGATGTGTTTGTGAATTTCACTTGGGAGGAGTGAGGGCTGCTTAATAAGGCCCAGAGAGGTGTGTCACAACGCAGTGTTGTCTATGCTTTGTGCTTACGGTCTTCCCAGGTAAGACCCCACATACCCCAGTTTTCTGGGCTGTGCTCTACTCTTTCTTCTCTCAGAGGTTGCCATTCTCTTGTAGCTGCCCATGGGCACTGCTTTTTTCCCCTCACTAAGATAGGTTTTCTGGGTGTTGGGGCTCTGCTCTGTATTGCCTCCTTTACTCCTATGCTCCCCAGCCCCTGTTGCCCCAAAGTGTTGCCAGGAAGGGTTTGAGGGTCAGGAGTCTAGTGGTCAGCCCAGTGGACTACCCTGCTTGCCCTTTCCCTGGCTGTATGGCTATGCCTACATTCATGATACCTCTGTACTCTGGACTCTGCCCCTTTCCTATAATTGGCATTTCCTTGGACCTACCTGTGTTATGAATTGCCATCATGGTCACTGCTGTGGGGTCCAGTGTGCTGATCCTGCAAGACATTTCGGATGTTCATTTTGTAGTATTTAGTTGTCTTAATCTCCTGTGGGTGGGCTGCTCTGGGCCACTGCTTTCCTACTTGCACTGTCTTTCCTCTGTGACTTGTTTTTTCCAGATCCTTTATGGTTCCTGAACTTAGCAGGGGGAAGAACTCTGAGTGCCTGACTGAGAGGTCATGACTCTAGCCATGGCAGGAGGGACGTGGACAGGCCCTGGTGAGTGGGAGATTGGGGCGGTGTGACAGTGTCAGGGCTGGGTTCAAATAATACCAGAAGCCTGTCCTGGTCCCACTCCTGTTTGGTGCCTAGGTTATAGACCGTACCTATTTCTGTCTTTTTCTCCTCGTTCTGGACACTCTACACACTTGTCATTTCTGTTCTGACCTCCGACCCAGGGCTGTCCATGCCCACTCACCAGTGCTCTCGACTGCTCCTTCTGCAGTGCTCTCCTGTGTTGGACAATGCTAATGTGTCTTGAGATGTACATATATCCTTAAATGATTCTTGAATACCACTTGCTCATTTTAGATCAGATTTTTCTGGGCCTAGACATACATTTCTGTACAGTCCTCACCAGTAGCCAAGGCCCTTCTAAAAATCATTTGCAGAGGAATAAATTGGACATTCTGCCTGCAGGTTCTCTCTTGAGCTACACCCCATCCTTGTGTCTTTGTCCCCTGTGAAGGCTTCCTCATTCTGTCACCCTTTGAGGCCCAGTATTGCACAGCAGCTTTTTCTTTAACCTGATGCCAAATCTGCATCCTGCCAACACCCCCATGGACTAAATCCTGGGTATACTAGACACGTTTGTGATGGGGTTGCCCCTTCGCACCAAAGTCATCATGCACTTCAACACCATTTTTCTGCCTTCAGGTTGTTGGTGTGCAGTGGAGGATGAAGAGGCGCCTTCAGAGCAGAGCATTTCTGTAGAAGTGTCACATGATAGTATTTCCAAGGCAGGTTCATCAGCCCAGATGGCTCACCCTTGTGACATATGTGGCCCCATCTTGAAAGATATCTTGCACCTGGATGAACACCAGGAAACACGCCAAGGACTGAAACCTTACAAATGTGGGGCATGTGGGAGACAATTCTGGTTCAGTGCAAACTTTCTTCAGCACCAGAAGCAGTACAATGTAGAGAAACCCTTAAGAAGAGACAAAGGCAAGACCTTGTTTGTGAAGAACTATAGAGTTTGTGAAGAACCTCACCTGTCAGAAAAGCCTTTTCCATGTGAGGAGGAGCAGAACTTCCAGGCCAGTTTGGGCAGTCACCAGCAAAAGGCCAGTCACAGCAAGAAGAAGACAAGGAGCACCGAGAGTGGGGAGGCCTCTCACAGTGGACATATGCATTACAGGTGCAGCGAATGTGGTAAGGCCTTCAATCGCAAAGACACCCTCGTCCAGCACCAGAGAATCCATACCGGAGAAAGGCCTTACGAGTGCAGTGAATGTGGGAAAGCCTTCAGCCGCAAAGCAACCCTTATCCAGCACCAGAGAATCCATACCGGAGAAAGGCCTTATGAATGCAAAGAATGTGGGAAAGCCTTTAGCCGCAAAGACAACCTTACTCAGCACAAAAGAATTCACACTGGAGAAATGCCTTACAAGTGTAGTGAATGTGGAAAATACTTTAGCCATCACTCCAACCTAATTGTACACCAGAGAGTTCACAATGGAGCGAGGCCTTACAAGTGCAACAATTGTGGGAAAGTCTTCAGACACAAATCCACACTTGTTCAGCATGAGAGTATCCATACTGGAGAAAATCCGTATGTTTGCAGTGATTGTGGGAAATCCTTTGGCCACAAATACACCCTCATTAAACACCAGAGAATTCACACTGAGGCAAGGCCTTTTGAGTGCGTCGAATGTGGCAAATTCTTTAGTCGAAGCTCTGACTTTATTGCACACCAGAGAGTTCACACGGGGGAAAGGCCATTTGTGTGCAGCAAATGTGGGAAAGATTTCATCAGAACATCCCACCTTGTTAGGCACCAAAAAGTTCACACTGGAGAAAGGCCATATGAGTGCAATGAATGTGGGAAAGCCTATAGTTTAAGCTCCCACCTCATTCGGCACCAGAAAGTTCACACTGCAGGAAGGCTTTAGGATGGCTTTCAACGTAGCAACGGGACTCATAGGGAGAGGAGCTCTGTGATTATCCTTTGGGAGGAAGACATCAAACAGATGTTGATCCTCGTATATCAGCATTAACGCCAGGGAGATAGCTTATGAATGTCAGGTACAGGGACGTGTTCGTGGGTTGTGTTGCACTTTCAGACAGGTCCTTGACAGATTTGTCACTCAGTGCTTGTGACTGAAACCATCTTATCTCTACCAGTTTAGTTACCATAATATCCTCAGGGAAGGTAGAACTTTGTACTCTCCAGTCCCTGGAGGGAATTACCAGAATCCTGAATTAAATGGGATTTCTCATTTCCTCCCCCACTGACTGATTAAAGGTGTGGACCTTACTGTACATCCAAGAGGATCTGAGCTGTGTTCTGGCTTACAGAAAAGGTTTACTTTCTTCATGGACATTATTGGTCTCATGTGGTACTTGTGACAGATTTTCCAGCCTCCAGTCACCCTACCTGGACTACTACTTATGTTGCTCTGGTGTCTGTGATAATAAAGACCTTCTTATTATTTAAGCCATCGTTAATCTTGGACTTTCTTTTTACTGTTTGAAATGATTTGAAAACTCTTAGGCCCTGCCAAACTGAAGCAATAAACAGTGTGTGTGGGGGGGCTCCAGTTTCATGTGCCTCAGATGGAAGAGGAGGTTGGCAGAGAACCATTCTTAGTCCAGTTCTGGTGTTGCTGACAACAGCTGCTTAGGTGAGAGTGCAGGGGTTTATGGGCCTGATTTCATCTGGATTTCAGAGTTATTTGAGGGCCCAGACATCCCCCTGAGGATGGTATTGAGGAAGATTGTGACAGCCTTCGATATGTGTGGGAGCAGCATGGATTGAGTATCTTATTTCCAGCATATGTACCATATTTTACAGCTCTGTTGAGGGGAAGCTGTTTCTGAGGGCCTACCAAGTGCATATGCCCCGAAGGCCAGAATCAGATCTGGTACCCAAGTCTGGCTGCAAGACTTACCATCCCAGGGAGGAAACAAAATTAGTACAGAAACACTGGGTGTGAGTAATTGGGTTTGGGGAGACTGCAGCAAATGAGAGTGGATGTGCCCTTTTTAAAAAGACCTCCACAAACGTTCCTGTCACTATGGCTGTATGAAATGGGGATGCATGGGAATTCTTAGCTTCTCCAGGGCTGTGTCACTCTATGACCAAGGTCAGTGGCAGAGCAAAGAATGTAAAGTTTATCAATTTCTGTACCTCCCTGGGCTCTATACCTAGTGTCTTTGCTGCATGGGCAAGAACGCTGGGATAGACATTGTGGTCCAAGGATGTAGATCTTGTGACCAAGCAGAGCTTCTGGTGACTCAACTTGGAAATAGCTTTCACTGCTTGCCAGTTTTTCTTGCTGCTGGGGAAGAGGTTCTTTTTACAAGGCATTTGGAGGGAGAAGGTAGAGTCACTATATTGATGCTCATCTGGTTTTCCAGTAGAAGTGGGAGGCTCAGATGTTGCAGTGGAATCATATTTTATAGTTTCATTGAGGTGTAGTCAACAGGCCATATACTGCACATATATAAAATGTGCAATTTGTAATCCTTAATATATGTATAAACATAAGAAAGCACCCAGCCGTTGTATTGGAAATAGCCACCCCTAAAGTTACCTCATGGCCCTTCCTAATCCCTCTCAGTGCCTTTCTTAATACTTCCCATCTCTTCCATAGGCAACCATTGATTTACTTTCAGTATAGATAAATTTGTCTTTTCTAGAATCTTAAGTGGAACCTTAGAAGTTATTGCTGTCCATTGCCTTTCATGCAACATTATTTTCAGAATTGTGTGTATAAATAGCTCATTCTCTTTATTGCTGAGTTACACTCTATGGATATACTGCAGTTTATTCCTTTATCTTATTTGTGTGTGTGTACAAAATGGTTGTTCTATTAAAGCACAGGGACAGGACCTGTGGGCAGAAAGAGCTGCCCCTTTATCTGAATTGACATGTTTTTCCCCCAAATTCTAAATATTAAAAACAATACTGCTGCGAATATTGATGTACAAGTCCTTATATGGACATTTAGCTGAGGAAATTTGTAAACGAAGTGTTGAAAATGTGGCCTTGTTTTTTTATGGTAAAATGTGATAGGTAAGAGATAAACGTAGGGAAGAACTATTAAACAGAAAAGACCCCAAGACTTTATGATTTGGAAAATTCTTATTCCATCTTAATTTCAAAAGAAATGAAGTGATTCATGGTCAGGAAAGTATGTTCTGGAGAAATAGCCAAGGTTGTAGCTGTACAGCCTTTTGTAATATCTCAGTAAGATCAAAAGCCCAGAGTGTTTAGTCACACAAAATTTCTTTGAAGAGATTGTGGCTAGGCAGGTCTCCTCAGTACAACCAAAGACCATCTAGGAAGTTTAAAGGCATCCCTTTGGCCATCTCAGCAAAAGCCAAAAAATTGGTACAGGATTATCCAGGGGGGAAAAATGTGTGAACCCACCTCTTGTCTAACGGAGTGAATCTCTGTAGTGTATACAGAAGAACCACAAAGTTCTTGAAACTTCCTTTCTAATAGAAACACCTTGGATCTTCGAGGGACAGAATATGAAATTAGGACTTCCAATATTCTGCACACATGAAACCGGCTGAGAAGATTCCTAAGCTGCAGACCTTTGCTACCTGTCATAGAAAAGGAGGTGGAGGACGGAGTAGAATGGGGGACGGGGGGGCTGAGAGCCCAGTGGCCAGAGCCCTGAACCATAGAAGGTATTACCAGGTCTTGATACCTAATGTAGTTTGCTAAACTTGATTTCAGAATTGCTTGGAACTTGCGGCTATTTGTTTATTTTTTCATTTTCTCCCTTTGAAACAATGTATATAACTTATCCCAGGTCTTATTCCACCATTGTATTTTGGGAGCAGATACTTTGTTCTCTAGTTTTACAGATCCTCCGATGGAGAGCATTGTGTGCGGGGTGGATTATATACAGAGACTCAGCCAGATCTGATTTAGACAATGTAGATGATGAAATTTGTGATTTTTGAGCTGATGAGATTTGAGTATTGAGTAGATACTGTAATGGAATGAGACATTTTGTGATCTTGGGGTGTGGGGAATATATTTTATAAGCAGGACAGATAGGAATCTGAGGACCAGACAGCAAACTGTAGTAAATCGAATCATTGCTCCCAAAGATGTCCATGCCCTAATCCCCAGAACCTATGAACGTTCCTGTAGATGGCCAGTGGGGCTTTGAGTGTATAATGCACTTTGTGATGAGACTTACCCAGGTGGGATCAATATAATCACACAAGTCTCTATTTTTATTTTTTTTTAAGATTTTATTTTTTTATTTGACAGAGCACAAGCAGGGGGAACAGCAGGCAATGGGAGAGGGAGAAGCAGGCTCCCCGCTGAGCAAGGAGCCTGATGCAGAGCTCGATCCCACCTGAGCTGAAAGCAAAAGCTTATCCGACTGAGCCACCCAGGCACCCCTCACATGAGTCTTTAAAAATAGAGAACCTTTTCCAGCTGTAGGGAGAAAGAGGCAGGCAGAAGAGTCAGACATGGCTGTATTAGGCCCTTTGATACCCCATTGCTGGTTCTGAGATAAAGCTAGGAGTTAAGTTGAGCGCCACACATCTGATAGCCAGCGTCTTTAGTCCTGGCTCAGCAAGATCAGAAGTCACAGTATTGAGTTATACAAAGAGCCCTTTGAAGAAATTGTGTGACTTTGTAGATCATTTCAATACAACCAGAAAGCACCCCGGAAGCTTAGAAACCCGAGTCCTACAACCACATGGAACTGAATTCTGCCAACGATGCATGCAAGTAGGAATCTAATTTCCCAGAGCTTCCAGAAAGAAACAGCCTGCCAACTTCAGGCACAGCTAGAACCCCAGGGGCTGGGGGAGAACTCCAGTGGCTGGTGCACTGCATCAAAGGTATGAAGGAGCTGGGGCCTGCCAGGGTAGGACTTGCCTGCAGAGAGACTTTGGTCCAGAGGGAAAGGAAGCCAGAGCCTTAAATCCTGAACTTCTGTCTCAGAGGTGGGGTGTCAGGTGAGTACCCAGGCAGAGTCCAGAGAGAGCTCTGGTCTAACTGGCTGTACCTCTCGGGCTCTCTGACCTCCGAGCACCAGGTTCTGCTGCCTCCCACCTCTGCAATCCCTAGCAGTCCAGCTTTGGGGCTCTCCTTGTGCCCTATGGGCCCTAGGAATTCCCTCCTCACCTAATGGCTCCTTGGCGGCAGCATTGACTCCCCGGACATCTTGCACTATCAAGACATCCAGCCTTGGTGGCTGCCCAGGCCCTGTTCTGCACCTTTGGCATCCTGTTCCCTCCATGGCCCAGCCTCGATGCTGACTTCTGAACCCCCAATTCCCATGTTCTCCTGCCCACCCCCTGCGTCCTCAAGGCTGCTTCTCTTACCGGCTTCTGCACTGCTGCCTACTCTGCCCCAGCCCCTATAACCCATCTGGTCTCAAACTCAAGCTGCAGGCCCCTATCCCAGGCACCTTGAGGTTTTAGCTTCTCTCTGCCTGCTGAGCCTGCTGCAAAATCACTCCCTCTGGGGCGCCCGGGTGGCTCAGTCAGTTAAGCGTCTGCCTTCAGCTCAGGTCATGATCTCAGGGTCCCGGGATTTGAGCCCTACATTGGGCTCCCTGCTCAGCAGGGACTCTGCTCCCTCTGCCCCCTCCCCCTGCTCGTGCTCTTTCTCTCTCTCTAAATAAAATCTTTTTAAAAAATCACTCCCTCTCCTTCACCCTATGACACAGACTGAAATAAGAAGTGTAGTCTGGGTGAGAGGAGGTGTTCCAAAGGGCCCAGGAAGCTGTGGACCTCCTCTGGGTGGTGAGATCACACTGGAGTTTGAGGGAAACCCTAGGGTGTGCAGTGCAGTGAACAAGAGGGCTGCTTCTCGCTCAAGGATAGTAGGTGGGGGCTTTTTCCATCCTAGGTGTACCTAGTTCAGGGTGAATTCTAGGGGAGGAAGTATTTTACCGGGCACTTTAAGTGCTTGTTCCCTAGGAACGAGTGAAGGTCACCCTCTGCGCAGATGCTCAAGTCTTTCCATCAGAAAGACTGCTCTCTGATGGTGACAGTTTCATTCTCAAGTTTTCAGGGATTTTTTTCTGCCTGGCAAAAACTCTCATTTCCTTTCCTGTTTTCTGGTCAGTTTTTTTGGTCTTTGTTTCCTGCTGTTCAATGCATCTTAAGGAATTCTTCCAGAAATTCAGAAGTAGCCACTGGGACACTGTTTCCCAAAAGGAGCCCAATGATTTCCTGCCCTTAGAGCCCGGAGATCAAAATCAGGGTATAAAACTAATGTGACTAGAATTTAGGTGTGAAAGGGTAGGGAGCTAGATATGGGGGGCACAGGGAAAGAGGAGAGGCAAAGAACTGAAGAAGGATCCACTAAATTGTTGACTGTGTCCAGATCCATACAAGTGCGAGAGTGAACTATCTGAGGTTTAGAAAAGTACCACTAGAAGACAGTAGACCAAGTAATTCCTGCAGCTTCTATGGGGCTGGGAATCATTTTGTTCTTATCTGCCAATGTGGAAACACCTATTATACAGTATACAGAACAACAGGTAGAATCCTCAGAAATATATCACCTAGATAGTGGGACTTAATTAAACACCGACTAAGATTTGCTCCAGACTCACCCTGAAAAGAATTAAAAGCAAATATTCAAAGGAAGAACTGCTACCACATACCTTTGCCTGAAAGCCATGACAAAATCTGACACTAAAGGGATACAAGCAAATGCCGCACTCAACAATGTAAAGTTTATCTCGTCTGGCACCCAATATGTAATTTACTGGGCACACAAAGGAGCAGGGAATATAAGACATATAGGGTATCAGGATAAAAAAAAAAAAACATGCACAAAAAGTGACTGAAATGAAAAAACTAGACAAGTATGCTAAAGAGCGTTTATAAATATCCTGCAGTTGGGGCACCTGGGTGGGTCAGACAGTTAAGCATCTGCCTTTGGCTCAGGTCATGAGAGTGGAGTCCCAGGATGGAGCCCAGATTGGGCTCCCTGCTCAGCAGGGAGTCTGCTTCTCCCTCTGCCCCTCCCCCTGGTTGTGCTCTCTCTCTCTCTCTCTCTCTCAAATAAATAAAATCTTAAAAAAAATATATCCTGCATTTGTTCTTGGAAGGATGGGAAAAATAAGAACTTGAATAAAAGAGAAATAGATGTAAAAACAGATGTATGGTGGAGTCTTTAGGGTTTTCTATATATTGTAGCATGTCATCTCCAAAGAGTGAGAATTTTGCTTCTTCCTTACCAATTTTGATGCCTTTTATTTCTTTACGTTGTCTAATTGCTGTGGCTAGGACTTCTAGTACTGTGTTGAATCAAAGTGGTGAGAGTGGGCATCCATGTCTTATTCCTGGCCTTAGAGGGAAAGCTCTATTTTCACTATCGAGTATAATGTTGGCTGTGGATTTTTCATATAAGCCTTTGCTATGTTGAGATATGTTCCCTGTAGACCTAATTTGCAGAGGGTTTTTATCGTGAATGGATGTTGTACTTTGTCAAATGCTTTTTCCTCATCTATTGAAATGATCATATGGTTATTATCCTTTCTCTTATTGATGTGATGTATCATGTTGATTGTTTTGCAAATACTGATCCACCCTTGCATCCCAGGAATAAGTCCAACTTGATTGTGGTGTAAGATTTTTTAAATGTATTGTTGGATTTGGTTTACTGATATTTTGTCGAGAAGTTTGCATCTTTATTCATGAGAGAGAATGGCCTGTAGTTCTCTTTTTTGGTGGCGTTTCTGGGTTTTTTGTTTTTGTTTTTTGTTTTTAAGATTTTATTTATTTATTTGACAGAGATAGAGACAGCCAGCGAGAGAGGGAACACAAGCAGAGGGAGTGGGAGAGGAAGAAGCAGGCTCACAGTGGAGGAGCCTGATGTGGGGCTCAATCCCATAATGCTGGGATCACACCCTGAGCCGAAGGCAGACGCTACACTGTGCCACCCAGGCGCCCCTCTATCTGGTTTTGGTGTCAGGGTGATACTGGCTTCATAGAATGAATTTGGAAGTTTTTCTTCCTCTTGTATATTTTGGAATAGTTTGAGAAAAATGGATATTAACGCCTTTAAATGTTTGGTAGAATTCATCTGTGAAGCCATCTCTTGTAGGCAGCATATAGATGGGTCTTGTTTTTTTATCCACTCTGTCACTCTGTGTCTTTTGATTGGAACATTTAGTCCATTTACATTTCAAGTAATTATTGATAGGTGTGTATTTATTTCCATTTTGTTACTTGTTTTGTGGTTGTTCCTATAGATTTTCTCTGATCCTTTCTTCTGCTCCCTTTCATGGTTTGCCGGCTTTCTTTAGTGATACCCTTGGAATTCTTTTTATTCTTTGCATATCTATTACTGGTTTTTGATTTGCAGTTACCATTAGGTTTGTGTATAAGATCTTCTGCATTTATCAGTCTATATTAAGTTGATGGGTGCTTAAGTTTAAACCCATTCTTCTCTCCCCCTCACGTTTTGGGTATATTGTTTCACATTTTACATATTTTTATTTTATGGATCCCTAGACTGATTTTTACAGAAATATTTATTTTTGCTGCTTCTGTGTTTTTTACTTTTCATACTCTCACAATCTTCCTTTCCACTCAGAGAGAACCCTTTAATATTTCTTGTAGGCTGGTTTAGTGGTCATGAACTCCTTTAGTTCTTGTTTGTCTGAGAAACTCTTTTATCTCTCCTTCTATTCTGAATGATAGTCTTGCTGGATAGAGTGTTTTTGGCTGTAGATTTTTCCCTTTCAGCACTTTGGATATATCATGCCACTCTCTTCTGGCCTGCAGTTTCTGCTGAAAAAAATCTTCTGATGGCTTTATGGGTTTTCCCTTGTATGTAACTATTTTCTTTTCTTTTAAGTTTTTTTCTTTATTACTGCTGGTTACAAAACACGAGAAGCAACAGGTGTTGGCAAGCATGTGGAGAAAAAGGAACTCCCTTGCATTGTTGGTGGGAGTGTAAATTGGTGCAGCCAACTAGAAACTAGAAACTAGAAACTGACAAAAACTAGAAACTAGAAACTGACAAAAAAATTTCCTTGAAATACTTCAACTACTCAGGTTCACTGAAGAAACGAATAATCTGAAATGCCCTCTATTATACATATAGGCATTGAATTGGTAGTTTTAAATTTTCCCACCATAATTTCATGCCAAGATAGCTTCACTAGTGAGTTCTTTTAAACATTTAAGGAAGAAATAATTCCAATTCCACTAAAATTATTTTTTTTTAAAAGAAGATGGAAGTCTTCCCAACTAGTTTTATGATTTTAGCTTTAATTTGATACCAAACACAGGTAATACTATTAATAGAAAACTGCAGACCAATACCCATATGAACACAGATGCAAAACATCCTTAATAAAAATTTAGGAAATAGAATACAATGATGATACATAGGTAGAAATTACATTATAACTCATGAGATGATACACACACACACGTATACATGCATATACATATGTATAAAAATATATTTCCTAAATAAATGGAAACTATCATAACATCCATACAGTGATCAAAATGAGAAAATTTAATGCTGATCCAATAATATTATGTATTCAAAGATTATATTAAAATATCAATTATTCTGTTTTCAAGTCCAGAATGAAATCGACTATCATTGATTACATTTATTTCTCATCTCACTTTATTTTTTTAAAGATTATTTATTTATTTGAGACAGAGAGAGAGAGAACAAGTTGGGGGGGCAGAAGGAGAGGGAAAGGGAGAAGCAGACTCCCTGCTGAGCAGGGGGCCCAACACAGGCTTGATCCCCGGACCCTAGGATCATGACCTGAGCTGAAGGCAGATGCTTAACCAACTAAGCCACCCAGGCACCCCTCATCTCACTTTAGATATATAGACAGATAAATAGATTTGTCCTAGAAATTAAAAAAAAAAAAAAAACACAGAACAAGATATTCAGGCATTGTTTTATTCACTGTTATTATTTACTATGATTGTTACTATAGTTGTTTATTACTTACATTACTTACTATGATTAAGCGTTTCCTAGAGTTGATGAAGAATTAAATACTCAATTATGAAAGCAAAACAATTCTAATAAAAATCAACAAAACAAAGTACACTGACACCCTTATCACACCGCACCCCAGTCAAGAGAAAAAGGAAGATTGCAGAATAGCCGGGAAGGAAAGATTGATTACCCAAAAAGCGATGTCCTTAAACTGAGAGTGAATTTTTTAAAGTAGTGGAAAATAGAGGAGAATCACATAATGTTTTGAAGATGTAGAAATAAAATTACTGTCCACTCAGGGTTGCATATAATCTTAAATGATCCTACAACAATGGGACCATCATGAAAATATATGCAGATAAACACTCAATGTCTTAATATCTAATTTTATACTTAAGGTAGAAAAGTTATGCTGGGTAAAATAGGATATACATATGAATAAAACAAAAGCATTTGAAATAAAAGCATTCTAAAGCTTTGAAGAGTTTGGGAAAAGGGATTAAAATAATTACTAGTTTTAGATATTGGCACAACAACAATGAAAGTTAAACTCCACAAGGTAACCTCCAAGGAAAGTAGAAAAAGGGTTTTCTATACAGGTGGGGATTAAGTTGATTTTAAACAACTCAAAAGGTAGAAAGAAAGGGCAGAGAGGTACATAAATTTATGATTATGGAAAAATAATAAAAGTTAAAAATCCAACCCTTAAAAAAACATTTAAAAATTTAAGTGGATTGACTTCGTATTTTAAAAGCCTGTTAGACTTGTATGGATAGTGGTGGTCAGATGGGGTTTAATTGCAAAAGAAGCCTCACATGATTCAAAATGACTGACACCAAACTACAGTTTATTGCAGGGAAAAGAATAAAATATAACAAAAACATTTAAGTAAGACTATGTATTCCAAGCAAGGCCAGTCTCACAGCAAAGGCTAGAGAAGTCAGATGTAGCTCAGGTTGTCTTCTCCTCTGTAAGTAGCTCTGTGTGACTTTGCCCTCAAATCAGGAACCACTAACATGTAGACAGAACACCTGGGAAGCAGGGAACCCAAAATGAAATTTATACTCTTCTGGTCCTGTGGGCATATTCCCTCTGTATAGTCAGCCTCAACAGCAGAGAGTCTCGGGCACATAGACCCCTGGTGAAAATCATCAACGTGATGATTAAAACCAGGAAACTATATACTCTGACCATAAGGGAATAAAACTAGACTTCATAAAAGAATACTCTGGAAAAAAAATCCCCACATATTTGGAAATTAAAGAAAACATTGACAAATAATGTTTGAGTCAAAAAAGAAATCACAAGAAAAAGTAGATAATATTTTGAACTGAGTGAAATGAAACCCAGTATATCAAGATTTGCTATAGCTGAGATTAGAAGAAAATGTATAGATTTAAATACTCAATAAACATTATCAATAAACTTGTATAAACGGCCCCAACACTCACCTTGAATTTATAAGTACAAAGCAATACCAATTGTCAATATGTGGCACGCTTTGACTATGAGTCACTGTTGTGTCCTGTTTTTAGCAAAACAGCTCAGGCTAGTTCAGACCAGCTGGAGTGAACTCACAGAATGGTCTACCCATGTAATCCTTGGCCTTTTTACAACAAGGCAATCATTCTTTTTTTTTTTTTTTTAATTATTTCAAAATACTTTATCTTTAGGTCACAACACTAAGCTTTCTCCCCATTCAATGTACAAGCTACAAATGCTTGCTCAGCAGCTGAGGGGCACTCTTTAGTAGTATGTTTGAAAAGTGAATAAAAATCCGTATCAAACAGATATTCAAAGAGTTTCCATAGGAACACAGATAAGTGACCCCATCTCCTAGTCTTCCATATTGTTTCGTCCATGCCAACCCTACTTTTGAAGACATTTAGCAGTTATTAAGAGACAGTTAGCAGTAATTATGTTAAACAGTCTCCCCAAATTCCATAATTCAAGATAAACTCGAAGTTAACAGCTACAGGACTGGCACCTACATGTTAATGCTAGCTGAAGCACGGATAGCAGAGGGACAGTTCATCCTCCTCTTCCAAGCACAGGACACAGGCAGAGTGCTGACACGCTGCTCCTCCACTTCAGGTGAGAAGTCGTGGTTCTGGATTTGCTGCATCCGTCGCCATGTTGGCCCCGATATCACATAGTGGATAGTTGGCCTCTGGAACCCATCGAAAGTAGCAGCAGCAGCAACAGCAACAGCATAAGCACCCATGTTTTCAAAGAGCCTCCGGTTGCCTACATGCATCTCAGGCAAGTCACAGCACTCAACAATGCGATCGAGCCTGTCACATTCAGTCCCCATATGCTGGTTGAATAACACTTTTCATCTGGTTTGGGTCTCTTCTGCAGAAAGGGCTCCGCATGTGTGTGATCATAAAGGGTGCAATTAAATGTTCCATGTACTCCATCATTCATGAAATAACACAAAGATTTGTTCACTTGACTCATCATCATCAGAGCATGTCTGTTCCTTTAATATGAGTTTTTTGGCAATGGTATTAACTATTGCCTGCGAGCATGAAAGCTGACACAACATGATATCTGCCAGGCTCAGTTATGATTCTCACTCCGGAGTCTGATGGGAAGTACTTGTCCGGTGCTGGGTTGATAACCCTGGTGATATTTAAGCTTTACATCCTCAGATCCAGGAAAACCACCACCTTATCAAGCAGACACATGTTGAAACCAACCTCAGCTCCCATATCACAGACACACAGATGGCCTGTATGGAGTTCTCAAGATCAGTACAGCCACTGCCCACATGCAAGCTGACACTGAGGACATCAATATTTTAGCTCTCTCACCCGTTCCAAAAGAAGCCTGCTGGTTTCGAATGTGGCACCAAATTTAACACCGAGGCGACAGACTGTTTTGGAATCATCAGTGCAATCTGCAAAACCAACTTTGCCTTTGCATGTGCCTTGGCCCCTTTCATCAATTCAACTTCACTATCAAAAGTCATCATCTGGACTCCATTTTTGGCAGCATATTAATCTGAGACACTCGCTTACAAGGATTTGCATAGATAATCGTCTCTGGAGGCACCCTGAGACTCTGTACCAATTGTATTTCAGTCTTGCTGGCATAGTCAAATCTGTCCCATGGCAGCTAGGGGCTTCGCTATGGTTCTGCTATCATTGCATCTGACTGCATACAAAGGGGGTGACCTGACGAAAATCTTTTAACCATCTCAAATGTTTATTTTTTTATTTTTTTTTTATTTTTTAAAGATTTTATTTATTTGACAGAGATAGAGACAGCCAGCGAGAGAGGGAACACAAGCAGGGGGAGTGGGAGAGGAAGAAGCAGGCTCCCAGCCGAGGAGCCCAATATGGGGCTCGATCCCAGAACACTGGGATCACGCCCTGAGCCAAAGGCAGACGCCCAACGATGGAGCCACCCAGGCGCCCCACAAATGTTTATTTTTTTTAAAGCTTTGGTTTCTTCTTCTTTTTGTAAAGATTTTATTTATTTGACAGAGAGAGAGCACAAGTGGGAGCGGGAGGCGGCAGGCAGAGGGAGAGGGAGAGGCAGGCTCCCCGGCTGAGCAGGGAGCCCCAATGAGGGGCTTGATCCCAGGGCCCTGGGATCATGACCTGAGCTGAAGGCAGATGCTTAACCAATTGAGCCACCCAGGTGCCCCTCAAATGTTTCTTTAGAATGTCTCCCAGTTCCACGACATAGAAGGCATCCTTATCATCAGAAGACAAATTAATTTTTTGGTCCAGAAGGTCCTTGGCAGTAAAGCCTTCATTGAGGAAATGGCAGTCAAACTGTGTTACTAAAGTTGTTCATGGTTTCGTGATGTTCCCATGGAAAACTAAGACATGGAACTGAAAGAAATTATTGCCAGTTTTTCACAAAGGCAATTCTCCAGAATTCCAAGTGCCATTGAAGATGTATGTGCCCTCGGTGCATTAGTGGAAGTGTTCTTTTTTTTTTCTACAGGGTAAGTCACTCCCAGGGTCATTAGGTAAAGGGCACACTTTATTTATTTATTTATTTATTTATTTATTTATTTATTCATTTATTATTTTTTATTTGACAGAGATAGAGACAGCCAGTGAGAGAGGGAACACAAGCAGGGGGAGTGGGAGAGGAAGAAGCAGGCTCCCAGCGGAGGAGCCTGATGTGGGGCTCGATCCCATAACGCTGGGATCACGCCCTGAGCCGAAGGCAGACACCCAACCGCTGTGCCACCCAGGCGCCCCTAGTGGAAGTGTTCTGGCAGAATTTGCTGCCTTAGAGCACGCAGGCTCCGTGCGCAAGCCCTATGGAGGTGTCGCCACCGAGCGTGCAGGACCACCGGCCAGAGGTAGCCCCGGAGCTCTGGCAGAGGCGAAGTTGAAGGCTCTGCCGGACAGTCATCCTTAATTTGACAGCAATCACTTGCCAGACAACATCACATCATCTGACAATTAAATGCACAGGGTACACATTATATAATAAATAGTGAGTGATTGGTATGGGATTAAATTGAGGACTGAAGCATCAAATATTACCAGGAAAAGCATTTACCAGATTCTGTCCTAATTTCACAATGACTTTGGCCACCTCGATCTACATCTACCTATACTTTATAGTCTGCATATGTGGAGCAGTTAAGAACTGTAACTAATTTATTATTAATTTAAATCTACAGGTCAAATCTCCTGCGTAGAGAAAACATCCTGTGAAGTGAGAACCAAAAACCACATCAGTATGTTCCATATAGTTACAGTCAAATCAAACAAAATTCTGTCCTATGAGTTTTGAAAGATACTATCAAGCATGAAGGCAGGGGACTCATAAAGCTAACGGATGGAAATAGCTATACCAGGTAAATATTTACTAGAATATAGCTGTAATATATTTTTTAAAAAATCCTTTAAAAGCCATGTCAGGTTGGACAGAATTGCTCTCAAGAGATTACAGATTCACTCTGCTGTGAAAACCTGGTAATACAATACTTGCATGCACCCAGACAGCTCACACGGAAGGTGCTCAGGGGATCGAACTTCCGGGAGAAAAGAACCCATCTGAATCTGACCCTGCAGTTGATCGAATCTCTTGTTTGATTTGAGCTACTGAGCTGCATTTTTTCTTTTGCAACCTGCATTGAAATACTGTCTTCTCCATTAATGATAGTCTTCCCACTGACTCCTTGGACAGATATGCGTCCTGCTTCTTCCATGTCTCTTACTTGTGTGCAGTGGTTTCACAAGGGTATTTTCTGCACACCCTGTGTTTATATCCTGAACTCTTATTTCATTTCTGTGGGATCTCACCTGGCTTATGACTGATGTACCATCTGTGAACTAACAGTTCTCAGATTTATGTATTCACCCCGATTTCTACTCCCAAATTTCAGACTTAGAGCTAATTCTGCTTGACATTATCCTTAGATGTCTGGTAGTCACCTGAGACTGAACAGGCTCATGACCAAATTCCTGATCTTCCCTAAAAACCTACTCCAACTTCACCCTTCCCTATTCCTTTTGATAGCAACTCGTATTCAAAGTTGCCCAGGCCAAAATTCTCAGACTCACCCTTGAATCCTCTCTTTCTTCCTTTTCACCTCTGTCCCATAGGCTTCCTGTTGGCTTCACCTTCAGAATTTACCAGGGTTTGACCACTTTTCATCATCAGCCCCTCTCTTTGCAAGTCAGAACCATCATCATCTCACACTCACAATCTAAATGGTTCCTGTGCTTCTCCACAGTCCCTTCCACATTATATTCTCAACAGAGCAGTTACATACCACTTCCAGTCAAGGCCTTGTACAGGCTCTGGCTTCCCCTGCAGTGTGCACAATTCAGCCCTTGTTGCCCTTCTAACTTCCTCTCTCAACCCTCTTCTCCTAATGGTGTGGCTTTAGATGCATCACCCTGCTTGCTCTTCCCTGGACACCCCAGGGCGGCTCTTGGCCCCTGGGCCTTGTGCTGGCTGTTTCTTCTGCCTGAAAACAAGATACACATGTGGCTCAACCCCTCACCCTCATCTTCTTCAGGTCCTTGTCAGATACCCTCTAATTCAGGAGACCCCCTCACCTTACTATTCTAGTTACCATGGCCACACATGCCCACCTCCCTATAGCACTCACCACTCACTCCATATTCATTGTTCACAGCACCATTACTTTTTTAGAATGATCACCAAATGATTTGTGTTTCTGTTTGTCATCCTCAACCAGAATGTGAGCTTTTTGAGGGGTTTTTAGCCTAGTTGGTTTCGTTTTATATCTTGATCACTTCGAAACCTATCTGGCACAGAGTAGTTACTTACCATGTGTGTACTAAAGCAAAACATGAGCGGTTTATGCCCTCCGGCAACTTTTCCTTGCTGCTTTCGCTTGCTTACTTCAGGCCATTGTGTGGGTTTCTTAGGAGTGAAAAATAATAATTTGGGGGAATGGAATAAAGACACTCAATATAGGCAGGAATGAAGCATGAAGTTGTATTCTGCTTCATTCCTTTGCTTCTTAAACTTCAGTGTCAGGGCGCCTGGGTGGCTCAGTCGTTTAAGTGTCTGCCTTCAGCTCAGGTCATGATCCCAGGGTCCTGGGATTGAGCCCCGTGTTGGGCTCACTGCTCAGCGGGGATCCTGCTTCTTCCTCTCCCACTCCCCCTGTTTGTGAGTTTTTTTTCTCTCTCTCTGTCAAATAAATAAATAAATCTTTTTACAAAATTAAAAACTTCAGTGTCTTCTGCTGCCCTTCCCATGACACCTTATCATTTTTTTTTGACACCTAAAGTAAGACTGTCCTCTAGTTATTTCTGTTCACCTCACCCTCTTGGATAAGTTTGTTGTTGTTGTTGTTTTTTAAGATTTTATTTATTTGACAGAGAGAGAGAGCACAAGCAGGGGGAGCAGCAGGCAGAGGGAGAGGGAGAAGCAGGCTCCCTGGCTGAGCAGGGAGCCCAAAGCGGGGCTTGATCCCAGGACCCTGGGATCATGACCTGAGCCAAAGGCAGACGCTTAATGGACTGAGTCACCCAGGCACCCCTCTTGGATAACTTTACTAATAAACGTTAAGAGCTATCAGTGTTATGCACAAATCACAGATGTTTTTCAGAAATGATCTCAGATCCCTGTGCAGATACTGTCAGCACTTACAGGTGAAATGATAATTATTTCCCAGCAAGAAGGTGAGCTCACTAAGTGTCGAACCTTTATCTTATTGTCCAGATGACCCCTTTCTACACCTGTGTGTATGCTGCCCCTGCCGTCACTGTTCTGGCATTAACCGTCAATTTGGTAAGTAGTTTTTCTTTTCAAGTAACAGTTAGACTCTTAGAAGGAATAGAATCCATCTCATCATCCCATATTTCCAGTAGGAAGCAGTGTATGGATGAAACCATTCCGCCTGCTGTGGCTGGAACATGGACACATAAACAGAGGCAGGATGGCGGTGTTCTGAGAGATTTAGAGAAATGACGTTGCCTATGTCCAGATCCTCTGGGACTGCCAGTTGGTCTCCTGCCCCTTTAAGATGAACCGAAGTCCTTCTCCCACCCTAGAAGTATAGGAGGGTCATTTCCCTTAAGCCTTGCCTTGCTGTTTGATCATCTCTCTGAGAGTTTCTGGTGTTGAGCGCCCCTCTTCCAGGCCTGATCTACCGAAGGAACTACATTACCCAGAAAGCTTTGCGTTGAGCGGCAGCGGTAATAACCCAATGAAAACCCAGAAAAGGAACATTTCCGGCAGAGCGAACCGCCTTGAGGCGGGGCTTCCGTCGTTTCTGTGGCGGTCATTTTAGCGGTTCTGGGGCTTGGGGGCTCGGTAAGAGGATCCGGAACACGGATTGGGACCCACGCGACGGACAGAGAAGGTACGAGAGGAGGCTTTGTCCACACTGTAGGGAGGCGGGTCTACTGCTGGGGACATCGCTGCCTGCGAGGCCTGCAGGCTTCAGTGTCGGCGACTGCCCAGGTCGCTCAGCTGTCATCACTTCACTTCGCCCAGAGGCTCCGATGGCGGCGGCCGCGCCCAGGGACCCGGCTCAGGTAAACCCTCGTCCCCCACCCTCCCCGCCGTCCCACCACCCAGACCCGAAAGGCCCGAGGCGGGGCGCCTGCTCGCGTCCCTGCGGCCCAGGCCCGGGTGTCCGGGACAGGGAGGCGCCGGCGGGCGGGGGCCCGTGTGTGAGCGCCGGCGTGCTGGCTGCGGGAGCGGGCTCGGGGCTGAGGGGCCGGCTGGGGCAGAGGCTGGAGGGGGCCTGAGACGGGAGGATTCTGCCCTCAGGTGACAGAGCGTGAGGCGGAGTCACGCCTGGACTGCCCGGCCGAAGTGTGGTATCTTCATTCTGAGGACCCTGGGAGCCATGGAGATTGTAGGGGGTGATGAGGACATAGGGGGAGGTTGAGTCTTTTTCCAAGGACTCAAGGCACAGAGACTGGCCTGTCTTCCCGAGGTTACGTGGCTCTGGTGGTGCCCCTCAGGGACACAGGGAAGGGCTGAGACCCTGGAAAGTCACCATGGTCACATCCATCGAAGACCTGCCTCTTCCCACAGGTTTCGATGGTTGCAGAAGTGCTTTTGGAACCTCACAAGTGAGTGGAGGTGTACCAGCCCCTCCACTGGTGCCGTCCCACATTTTGTCCAGATTTGTGGTGTCGTGAGACTCTTCACCTGCCATTCTCCCAGCCCTTGAGTTTGGGGACCCTGAAGAATCCTAGCTCAGGGTTGAGTCTAGGCCAGGGTTTATATGGAGGCATTCGCATTTGGGGCCATCAAAAGAAAATGTGGAAGCTTATTACAAAAACAGGCGTTGGTATGTGGAACTGCTCAGAGATGAGGCTAAGCTCATTCAGGTAATTGCAGGCCTCCTTTCTTTCTGGTGAGAACAAATTGGGGAACTGTGCACCAGAGTCAAGCTTGGAATGACTGCCTCTGAAGTTAGGCATCCATCTGGAGGCAAGGGAAGGCCTGGATCAGAGGAAGAAGGTGAATTTTTTTTTTTTTTTTTTAGATTTTATTAATTTATTTGAGAAAGTGAATGAGAGAGCACAAGAAGAGGGGGGAAGGGCAGAGGGAGAGGGAGAAGCAGACTCCCTGGTGAGCAGAGAGCCCTATGTGGGACTGGATCCCAAAACCCTGAGATCCTGACCTGAGCCACCCAGGCGCCCCAGAAGGTGACCTTAGCTAAGTCTTAACACACTCCATCTGGTTGCAGAGTGGGAAGCAGAATAAACACAGTTAATAATGGGAGTATAAGGAAAGAGCAGACACCAGTGACACCAAAGTCTGGTATCTCCTCTGATTCGGGCATCTTGGGAGGAGGAGGGACATGGGATAGATGTGTGGGGATATGGTTTATGGGTCTTCAGGAGTGAGGCTGTTAGTGGTTTCATCTTTCTCTATCCTGGCAGGGAAGTGTGACTTTTGAGGACGTGGCCCTATATTTCTCCTGGGAGGAATGGGATCTCCTAGATGAGGATCAGAGATGCCTGTACCATGATGTGATGCTGGAGAACTTTGCACTCACATCCTCACTAGGTAAGGCCGTTACCCTGTGCCCTGCGCTAGGCTCCAACTTTCCCTTTTCCATAGGGGCAGCTCTGTCTAACATCTGAACGATGGATACTGCTGCCTTCCTCAATTCCCTGAGTAGGTGCTGTGGTTTCTAGAGCTGGACTGAGTGCATTCCTACTTCTCTTCCTTTATTGCCACAGCACCTGCTTCAAACCCTCATAGGGAAGGATTCAGGATCAGTAGCCTTGATGTCAGCCTGATGGATCCTCCCCACTGAATGATCTAGATGGTCTTGGCCTCCTTATAGAAAATCATTTGACCGTATACGCAAGAGTTTATTTCTGGAGTGTTTGTTCTATTGCATTGGTCTGCATTTGTCATTATGGGGTCAAATTTTAAATTAAGAAGTGTGACTCCTTCAATTTTAGTCTTTTTCAAGATTATTCTGGCTATTTGGTGTCCTTGAGATTCCATGTGAATTTTTCTATTACTACCAAAAAAATGGGATTTTGGTAGGTATTTCATTGAATCTGTAGATGGTTTGGGATAATATTGATATCTTAACGGTATTAAATCTTTCAATCCATGAATATAGATGTTTTTCCACTTATTAATTTCTTTAATTCCTTTTAGTAATGTTTTGTAGTTTCTTGTGTTCGTATCTTTTACTTTCTTGGTTAATATCTAATATTTTTTCTTTTGATACTATTATAAGTGGAATTGTTTTCATAGTTTCCTTTTTAGATTGTTCATTTTTAATGTACAGAAATATAACTGGTTTTTTTATGTTCTTTTTTGTTATTATTATTATGATATATTAGTCACCATACAGTACATCGTTAGTTTTTGATGTAGTGTTCCATGATGCATTGTTTGCGTATCAGTGCTCCATGCAATACGTGCCCTCTTTAATACCCTTCACCAGGCTAGCCCATCCCCCTACCCCCTCCCCTCTAAAACCCTCAGTTTGTTTCCCGGAGTCCATAGTCTCTCGTGGTTCATTCCCCCTTCTGTTTACCGCCCCCCCCCCCCCCCGCTTCATTCTTCCCTTCCTTCTCCTAATGATCTCCCTGCTATTCCTTATGTTCCGCAAATGAATGAAACCACATGATAATTGTCTTTCTCTGCTTGACTTATTTCACTTAGCATAGCCTCCTCCAGTCCCCTTCATGTTGATGCAAATGTGGGGTAACCATTCTTTCTGATGGCTGAGTTATATTCCGTTGTATATATGGACCACATCTTCTTTATCCATTCATCTGTTGAAGGGCATCTTGGCTCCTTCCACAGTTTGACTATTGTGGACAATGCTGCTATGAACATTGGGGTGCATATGGCCCTTCTCTTCGCTACATCTGTATCTTTGGGGTAAATACCCAGTAGTGGAATTGCTGGGTTGTAGGGTAGCTCTATTTTTAATTTTTTGAGGAACCTTCACACTGTTTTCCAAAGTGGCTGTACCAACTTGCATTCCCACCAACAGTGTAAGAGGGTTCCCCTTTCTCCACATCGTCTCCAACATTTGTTGTTTCTTGCCTTGTCCATGTTTGCCAGTCTAACTGGTATAAGGTGGTATCTCAATGTGGTTTTGATTTGAATTTCCCTGATGGCTAATGATGTTGAACATTTTTTCATGTGTCTGTTAGCCATTCATATGTCTTCATTGGAAAAGTGTCTGTTCATATCTTCTGCCCATTTTTTTCTATTTGATTATTTGTTTCTTGGGTATTGAGTTTGAGAAGTTCTTTATAGATCTTGGATACCAGTCTTTCATCTGTAGTGTCATTGGCAAATATCTTCTCCCATTCCATGGGTTGCCTCTTTGTTTTGTTGACTGTTCCCTTTGCTGTGCAGAAGCCTTTTATCTTGATGAAGTCCCAAAAGTTCATTTTTGCTTTAGTTTCCCTTGCCTTTGGAGACATGTCATGAAAGAAGTTGCTGTGGCCGATGTCGAAGAGGTTACAGTGTATGTTCTCTATGATTTTGATGGGCTCCTGTCTTACATCGAGGTCTTTCATCCATTTGGAGTTTATCTTTGTGTATGGTGTGAGAGAGTGGTCAAGTTTCATTCTTCTGTATATAGCTGTCCAATTTTCCCAGCACCATTTATTGAAGAGACTGCCTTTTTTCCACTGGATGTTTTTTCCTGTTTTGTCAAAGATTAGTTGACCATAGAGTTGAGGGTCCATTTCTGGAGTCTCTATTCTGTTCCATTGGTCTATGTGTCTTTTTCTGTGCCAGTACCATGCTGTCTTGGTGATCACAGCTTTGTAGTATAGCTTGAAATCAGACAGCATGATGCCCCCAGCTTTGTTTTTCTTTTTCAACATTTCCTTGGTGATTCGGGGTCTTTTCTGATTCCACACAAATTTTAGGATTGTTTGTTCCAGCTCGTTGAAAAATGTCATTGGTATTTTGATCGAGGTGGCGTTGAAAGTGTAGATTGCTCCGATCCATGAGCATGGAATGTTTTTCCATCTTTTTGTGTCTTCCTCAATGTCTTTCATCAGTGTTCTGTAGTTTCTAGAGAACAGATCCTTTACTTCTCTGATTAAGTTTATTCCAAGATATCTTATGGTTTTTGGTGCTATTGTAAATGGAATTGATTCCCTAATTTCTCTTTCTTCAGTCTCATTGTTAGTGTATAGAAATGCAGCTGATTTCTGAGCATTGATTTTGAATCCTGCCACATTACTGAATTGTATGAGTTCTAGTAATTTGGGGGTGGAGTCTTTTGGGTTTTCCACATAAAGTATCATGTATCTGCAAAGAGAGAGAGTTTGACTTCTTCTTTGCCAGTTTGAATACCTTTTTTTCTTTTTTGTTATCTGATTGCTGTTGCTAGGACTTCTAGTACTATGTTGAACAATAATGGTGAGAGTGGGCGTCCTTGTATTCCTGATCTTAAGGGAAAGGCTCTCAGCTTTTCCCCATTGAGAAAGATATTCGCTGTAGGCTTTTCATAGATGGTTTTTATGAAATTGAGGAATGTACCCTCTATCCCTACACTCTGAAGGGTTTTAATCAGGAAAGGATGCTGTATTTTGTCAAATGCTTTTTCTGCATCAATTGAGAGGATCATACGGTTCTTGCCTCTTCTCTTATTAATGTATTCTGTCACACTAATTGGTTTGTGAATATTGAACCACCTTGCGTCCCAGGGATGAATCCCACTTGGTTGTGATGGATAATCCTTTTAATGTACTGTTGGATCTATTAGCTAGGATCTTGTTGAGAATTTTGGCATCCATATTCATCAGGAATATCGGTCTGTAATTCTCCTTTTTGATGGGGTCTTTGCCTGGTTTTGGGATCAAGGTAATACTGGCCTCATAGAACGAGTTTGGTAGTTTTCCTTCTGTTTCTATTTTTTGAAACAGCTTCAGGAGAATAGGTATTATTTCTTCTTTGAATGTTTGGTAGAATTCCCCGGGGAATTCCTGTTTTTTGGGAGGTTTTGATCACTGCTTCAATCTCTTCACTGTTAATCGGTCTATTTAGATTATCAGTTTCTTCCTGTTTCAGTCTTGGTAGTTTATAGGTTTCCAGAAAGGCATTCATTTCTTCCAGGTTGCTTAATTTACTGGCAGATAGTTGTTGATAATAGTTTCTAATGATTTTTGTATTTCCTTGATGTTAATCGTGACCTCTCCCTTTTCATTCATAATTTTATTAATTTGGGTCCTTTCTCTATTCTTTTGAATAAGTCTGGCCAGTGGCTTATCAATCTTATTAATTCTTTCAAAGAACCAGCTTCTAGTTTTGTTGATCTGCTCTACTGTAATTCCGGTTTCTAATTCATTGATCTCTGCTCTAATCTTAATCAGTTGTCTTTTTGTGCGTGGCTTAGGCCTGTTCTTTTGTTCCATCTCCAACTGTTTAAGGTGTGAGTATAAAGACTGCATTTTAGAATTTTCTTTTCTTTCATGTGAGGCTTGGATGGCTATGTATTTCCCCCTTAGGACCGCCTTTGCAGTGTCCCATAGATTTTGGACCGATGTGTTTTCATTCTCATTGGCTTCCATAAATTGCTTAAGTTCTTTTTTAATTTCCTGGTTTACCCAAACATTCTTAAGCAGGATGGTTCTTAGCTTCCAAGTGTTTGAGTTTCTTCCAAATTTTTTCTTGTGATTGAGTTCCAGTTTCCAAGCACTGTGATCTGACAATATGCAGGGAATAATCTCAGTCTTTTGGTATTGGTTGAGACCTGTTTTGTGACCCAGTATATGGTCTATTCTGGAGAAAGCTCCACGTGCATTTGAAAAGAAGGAGTATTCTGTTGTTCTAGGGTGAAGTGTTCTGTACGTATCTATGAGGTCCATCTGGTCCAGTGTGTCATTCAAAGCTCTTGTGTGTTTGTTGATTTTCTGCTTAAATGATCTGTCTGTTGCTGAGAGTGGAGTGTTGAGTTCCCCTACTATTACCGTATTATTATCCACACGTCTCTTTATTCTGGTTAACAGTTGACTTACGTAGTTGGCTGCTCCCCTGTTGGGGGCATAGATATTTATAATTGTCATATCCACTTGTTGGATACATCCTTTAAGAATAATATAGTGTCCTTCTGTATCTCTAACTACAGTCTTTAGCTTACAATCTAATTTGTGTGATATGAGAATTGCTATCCCAGCTTTCTTTTGAGGTCCATTGGCATGAAAAATGGTTTTTCATCCCTTCACTTTCAGTCTGGATATATCTTTAGGTTCAAAGTGAGTCTCTTATAGACACCATATGGATGGGTCATGTCTTTTTATCCAATCTGCAACCCTGTGTCGTTTTATGGGAGCATTTAGGCCATTCACTTTGAGAGTGATTATTGAGAGATATGATTTTAATGGCATCATGTTGCCTGTGAAGTCCTTGTTTGTTTCTATAGATTGTCTCTGTAAGTTTCTGTTCTGTATCACTCTTGGGGTCTTTCTACTTTTATAGAACCCTCTTAATATTTCTTGTAGGGCTGGCTTGGTGGTCACACATTCTTTCAGTTTCTGCTGGTCTTGGAAGCTCCTTGTCTCTGCATCTATTCTGAATGACAGCCTTGCTGGATACAGTATCCTTGGCTGCATGTTCTTCTCATTTAGTGCTCTGAATATGTCTTGCCAGCCCTTTCTGGATTGCCAGGTCTCAGTAGACAGGTCTGACGTTATTCTGATGTTTCTCCCTCTGTACGTAAGGAATGTCTTCCCCCTTGCCGCTTTCAAGATTGTTTCCTTGAGGGGCGCCTGGGTGGCACAGCGGTTGAGCGTCTGCCTTCGGCTCAGGGTGTGATCCCGGCGTTATGGGATCAGGCCCCACATCAGGCTCTTCCACTATGAGCCTGCTTCTTCCTCTCCCACTCCCCCTGCTTGTGTTCCCTCTCTCGCTGGCTGTCTCTATCTCTGTCGAATAAATAAATAAAATCTTAAAAAAAAAAAAAAAGATTGTTTCCTTGGATCTAAGATTTGTGAATTTTACTATTATATGTTGTGGTGTTGGTGTGTTCTCATTGATCTTGGGGATGGTCCTCTCTGCCTCTTGGACACAAATGCTTGTTTCCTTCACCAGATGAGGGAGGTTCTCAGCTACAGTTTGTTCAAATATCTCTTCTAGACCTCTCTCTTTCTCCACCCCCTCAGGGATCCCGATAATTCTGACATTGGAACGTTTCATTGAGTCAGTAATCTCCCGTAGCTTTTTTTCATGAAAATGGAGTTTTTTTCCCATGTTACCTCTCTTTCCTTCTTTTCTATCATCTCATCCTCTAACTCACTAATTTATTCTTCTGCCTCGTTTACCCTGGCAGTCAGACCATCCAGTTTAGACTGCATTTCATTCATCAAATTCTTAATTTCTGCCAGATTCGTTCTCATTTCAGTCCTTAGAGATTCTATATTTTTGTTAATATTTTTCTCAAACCTATACATCATCTTGATAATTGTTACTCTGAAATCCATTTCTGACAACGTGGTTATATCCATATCCATTAGTTCTGTGGCAGAGGCCAGAATCTCTGTTTCTTTTATTTGTTGGCGGTTCCTTCTCATTGTCATTCTGATGAGGTGTGGTTGCCGGGTTGTACAGAGTCCAAATAATTGACCAGGACCCCAGCAAGATGCACCTGTTTTATAGGGACCTTAGGGATGTGGGCTTCTTGTTCTTTCAGCCTGTCTTCGGGGGGAGGAGCCTGCTGCGCTGATACTCAGGCAATCCTGTTTGGGCAGGGTTTCCCTGCCCCCTATGGGGTTGGGGGGATGGGCACAGTGAGAACTGGTTTTTTGGTTTTTCGGGGCTTTTGTTCTTTAGTGGCTTTCCCTGGCGGCTTTCTGTGTCTCTTCTGAGAGTCGTAGCAGCAGTGATGGTATCCAAACCTCTGTCTCAGAACAGAGAGATCACAGTCTGCTCTTCACTGAGCTCTCCAGGCCACACTGACTCCGTTTCTGTCCATGCTGCTAAAAACCCGCAGTGTCCTGGTTTGTGCGCCCCATAACCGCTCTCTCAGTCCTCACTCCTAGGGCTGGATGGTCTCTGCCCTTTGTGCCTTTTTTTTTTTTTTTTAAGAATTCATTTATTTATTAGAGACACAGCCAGTGAGAGAGGGAACACAAGCAGCAGGAGTGGGAGAGGAAGAAGCAGGCTCCCAGCGGGGTAGGGAGCCTGATGCAGGGCTCGATCCCAAGACCCTGGGATCACGCCCTGGGCCGAAGGCATGCGCTTAATGACTGAGCCACCCAGGCTCCCCTCTGCCCTTTGTGCTTCTAAGACTGCCAGCCACCCCCGGTTCACTTGCACTCACGCGCGCACTCCCGAGCTCCGGGTTTCAGTCTGGTTTCCCCCCTGCTACTGGTCTGCTAGTCCGGCCTGCTCCCCAGCGCAGGAGGCTTCTGCCTTCCCAGCACATGAGCGCGGTGGCTCCCTCCCCCTTCTGTTTATCTTCTGATATCTGCCTGCAGATTCTCAGCTCCCCGCTTCAATCCTCTAGACCAAGCATCAGAGATGTTTTGTTTGTAGAGATCCAGATGTATCTTCTTACATCTCAGGCTGATTTCGTGGGTGTTCAAGATGGTCTGGTAGATATCCAGCTTGATTCAGGGGACTGGTTGAAATAGGGTCCCCTACTCCTCTGCCATCTTCCCCTCTCTTTTTATGTTCTATTTGTATCCTGTTATTTTGCTGAATTCATTTAGTTTTTAAGTTTTTAGGCCTAGATTTCTGTGTATAATATATTCACAAGCAAAGATAATTTTACTTATTCCTTTACCTTTCGATGCCTTTCTTCTTTTTCTTTTTTTGTTTCCCTGTCTAGAGCTTCCAATACCATTTTGAATAGTAGTAGTGAATGTTGGAATCCTTCTTCCTGATTTTGGAAGAAGCTTTCAGTCTTTCACCATTGAATATATTAGCCATGTGTTGTAATCTTTTACTTTTACTATGTTAAGGTAGTTTCCTTCTGTTCTTAGTTTGTTGACTATTTTCATCATGAAAGGGTGTTAAATTTTGATAGATGTTTTTTGTGTATCAGTTGAAATGATCATGTAATTTTTTCCTCATTCTGTGAATGGGATGTATTACATTGATTAAATTTTGTATGTTGAACCAACCTTTTCATTCTAGAAGTAAATCCCAGTCGGTCATGGTGTTTAATCCTTTACTATGCTGCTGAATTCAGTTTGCTAATATTTTGTTGATGATTTTTTACCTTGATGAATCGTCAAGTATATTGGTCTACAGTTTGCTTGTAGTGGCTTTGTCTGTTTTTTATAAAAATAGGTGTGTGTTCTTCATTACATGGTTGGCAGAACTCACCAGTGAAACCCATCAAGTCCAGGACTTTTCTTTTTTTCTCCCCCCAAAGAATCTGAGTTTATTTTATTTTTAATATTTTATTTATTTGAGAGAGAGAGATATCATGAGCAGGGGGGAAGGGTAGAGGGAGAAGCAGACTCCATGCTGAGCAGGGAGCCTGACGTTGGACTGGATCCCAGGACGCAGGGAACATGACCTGAGCTGGAGGCAGGCACTTACTTAACTAACCAGTGGAGCTACCCAGGCGCCCCAGGGCTTTTCTTTGTCAGGAGGTTTTTGGTTAGTGATTCAGTCTCCTTACTAGTACTCTCTTACAATCTCTTTTATTTCTGTAGAAATGGTAGTCGTGTTCCCACTATAATTTTTCATTTTACTATTTTGAGTCTTCCTTTTTATTTTTTTAAGCCAATCTAGGTAAAAGTTTGTCAATTTTTTTTTTTAGAGCTTTTATTTTTAAGTAATCTCTAAACTCAACATGGGGCTCAAGCTCAACTCCACGATCAAGAGTCATGCTCCACTGACTGAGCCAGACAGGCACCCCAAAAGTTTGTCTAAATTTTGATAGCTTTTTGAAAGAACCAGTTTTCAGTTTCGTTGACTTTTCTTCATTGTTTTTCTTGTCTCTATGTCAGTTCTAATCTTTATTATTTCTTTTTTTTCTTCTAGCTTTGGGTTTCTTGGAATTTTTTGTAGTTAAGTTGTAAAGTTAAGCTGTTGATTCAAGATCTTTCTCCTTTATAATTTAAGTGTTTATAGCAATAAATTTCCCCCGTAGTGCTGCTTTTGCTGCTTCACATAATTTTTGCTGATATTGTCTTTTCATTTGTCTCAACCTAAGTATTTTCTAGTTTTCCTTGTGACCCTTCTTTGACCCATTGGTTGTTTAAAAACGATTTGTTCAATTTTCATAGGTTTGTGAATTTTCCAGTTTTCCTTCAGTTTTTGATTTCTAACTTCACCCATTGTGATTGGAAAGATACTTTGCATGACTTCTGGCTTTTTAAATCCAATAACACTTAATTTGTGACTGACCATATTCTTTCTTCTGGAAAATGTCCCATGTGTAGTTGCTGTTGGGCAGAGTATTCTGTATATTCTGTTAGGTCTGCTTGGTTTATTGTGTTGTTCAAGTTCTCTATTTCCTTACTTTGCTGTGTTTATTCTATATTATTGAGAATGGGGCATTGATGTCTCCAAGTATTATTTTAGAACTGTCTGTTTCTCCCTTCAGTTCTGTCAATTTTTGCTTCGTAGGTTTTGATGGTCTATAATTTAACAGAGATCTTTATTTGGTCATAGGTACCTAAATATTCATAGTTATTATCTTTTCTTGTGTCTTGAACCTTTTATTGTACATAATGTCTTTCTTTGTCTCATAACCTTTTTGATGTAAAGTCTCTGTTATCTGATACTAGTGTAGCCACCCCTGCTCTCTTTGGATTACTGTTTTCTTGGAATGTGTTTTTCCAAGCAGTCACTTTCAATTAACTTGTGTCTTGGGGTCTAAAGTGAGTGTCTTGTGGACCACATATAGTTGGATCATGTTTTTTTATCCATTCTACCAATTTTGTCTTGTGTTTAGAGAGTTTAATCTATTTACATTTATAGTAACTACTAATGAGGAGGAACTTCTGTCATTTTGCTATTTGTTTTCTATATGCCTTGTAGCTTTTTTGTCCCTCATTTTCTGTATTTCTGTCTTTTGTATTCACTTGATTTTTTTTGTAGTGAAATGTTCTGATTTGTTGGTTTTGTTTTGTTTTTGTTTGTATACTTTCTGGAGGGCTTTGTTTTTTGGGGTTTTTGTTAGTTAATCGTGGGGTTATATTTAACATATAAAATGATAACAATTAATTTGAATTGATGCCAGCTTAGCTTCAATCATATTTTTTTAAACTGTTTCTATACAACTCTGTCTCCACCCCTTTTAGTTATTGATGTCATGAAATTACATCTTGCATGTGTTGTGTGTCCAAAAATTTAGATCAGTAATTGTTATTTATGTGTTAATCTCTAAAACTTAGAAAACAAAAAGTGGAGTAATAAACCCAAGTTACTAGCTTTTATAATTGTCTGTGTATTTAATTTAACAGGGATCTTTATTTGGTCAAATAACTTTGAGTTACTATCTAGTGTCCTTTCACTTCAACCTGAAGGACCCCCGTTAGAATTTCTTGCAGGATACATCTAGTGGTAGAGAACTCCCTTGGCTTTTTTTATCTGCAAGATCTTAATTTCTCTCTCACTTTTGAAGGACAGTTTTGCTTGTTATAGGATTCTTGGTTTTTTTCCTTCACCACTTGGATATGTCAACTCACTGGTTCTGGCCTCTGTGGATTCTGATGAGAAATCTGCTAATCTTTGGAGATCCATTGTATGCGATGAGTCGCTTCTGTCTTACTGATTTCAAGATTCTCTCTTTGCATTTTGCTTTTGACACTTGGATTATAATGTGCCAAGTGTGAGTCTCAGATTTTAGCCTGGTTGGAGTTCGCTGAGCTTCTTAGATGTTAATGTCTGTGTCTTCCAGCAAATTTGGAAGTTTTCAGGCATTCTTTCTTCAAATAAGCTCTCTGTCCTTTTGTTTCCCTCTTCTTCTTCTAGACTAATCCATTGCATATAATGGTTTACTGATGGTATCCCATAGGTTCTTAGGTTATATTCACTTCTGGTCAATCCTTTTTCTTTCTTTTCCTCAGATTCGATATCTTCAAGTTCACTGATTATTGTTTCTTCTGCCTTCTCAAAGCTGCTTTTGTATCCCTCTAGTGAGTTCTTTCATTCAGTTATTTTATTTTTCAGCTCCTAAATTTCTTTTTGATTATTCTTTATATTTCCTGTCTCTATTGATATTTATGTTTTGGTCATGCAACATTTTCTTGACTTTGCCCACATTTTCTTTTAGCTCTTTGAGCATCTTTTAGACAGATGTTTTAAAGTCTTTGTCTAGGGGCACCTGGGTGGCTCAGCCGTTAAGCGTCTGCCTTTGGCTCAGGTCATGATCCCGGGGTCCTGGGATCAAGCCCTGCATCAGGCTCCCTGCCCCTCTGGGAGCCTGCTTCTTCCTCTCCCACTCCCGCTGCTTGTGTTTCCTCTCTCACTGGCTATGTCTCTCTCTGTCAAATAAATAAATAAAATCTTTTAAAAAAATAATAAAATAAAATAAATAAAGGCTTTGTCTAGGGGCACCTGGGTGGCTCAGTTGGTTAAGCGTCTGCCTTCAGCTCAAGTCATGATCCTGGGGTCCTGGGTTCAAGCCCCACGTCAGGCTCACTGCTCAGCAGGGAGCCTGCTTCTCCCTCTCCTGCTCCCCCTGCTTGTGCTCTCTCTCTTCTTTCTGTCAAATAAATAAAATCTTTAAAAAGAATAAAGTCTTTGTCTAATAAGTATACAATGTGGTCTTTGTCAAGGACAGTTTCTCTTGATTTGTTTTTTTTTCTTTAGAATGGGTTAAACTTTCCTGTTGCTTTGTATGTCCTGTGATTTGTTGTTGTTGTTGAAAACTGGACTTTTGGAGGTTGTTGTTTGTTTGTTTAATGGTTTTAGGGTGTCTCTACTGGAGATCAGTCTGAGGTGTAAACTTAAGATCTTCTCTGTTTTTTTCTGAGATTGTGCCTTTCCCTGGGAATGTATGATGATTTTCTCTATTCCCCCATATATGTGATTTTGAATATCCTAGTCCTTGAATTTCTGCCTCCCAAAAGGGGAATAAGAGAAACATGAAGGGAGGGTGCTGGAGGGGATAGACATCTGCCCTTTAAATCCCCTGTAAAATTGCCTGAGTCAGGGAGGGAGAGGTTTTGCAACAATGGCTGCCCACCTGTCTGTCACACTTGCACCATCAGAAGCACAGATCTGTGGTACTTGGAGGACAGAGTCCTTATTGCCCACCCTGGCTCCAGCAAGCTGCTCCAGGAAAATGGCTGCCTGCTCTGGGACTCAGAGTTAGACAAGTTGGGACATGGATAACTTACACAATGTTAAGAGCTGATATTGACCAAAATTAAAGCAATTTAGCATGTTGCAAAACAGTTACATCAGATTGATTCTGTCTGTGCATTTGTGGTCCAGGTGAAGAGGCAAGCTCCTGGTGCTTACTGTCCCACCATCTTTCCTCTAGCTGGGCATGGAGGTACTTTTTGTAGTATCTTTCCTATGATCCACTGTGTGCTGAGTTGTTTCAGGCCAATATTAACCATTGACCTGTCCTGTCTTACCCTTAGGATGCAGATCTTCTAGGTCCCATAAAGTTGCTCAGCTGGGGTTAGGAGAAGAGTCCCCTGTCCTTCACAGGATGGATAGAATTCCAGTCTCCACAAGATGGGCCCAGAGAGGGCCTGACCCAGGTGAATGACAGCTGGGGGAGAATGTGATGTCAGAGTTTTATTCAAATCATACCAGGAACCTGTCATATTTGTGTTTTGTTACCATTGCTGGTGGCCACAACTCACGTCTGCCTTCCCTTCTCCATTCTTGACACTTCCCTGACTTGTCATTTATATTCTCCAGCCCCAGACTAATCCCCACCTCTCTGGACCTTTCTTCTCACTCATTCCTCACACTCTTCTCTCCTCATTGCTTTCCAACATTGTTGTATTCTAAAGTGTGGACATATCTTTTAATAATTTTTTTTTTTAAGAGAGGGTTGGGGGCAGAGGGAGAAGGAAAGAAAGAATCTTAAGTAGGTTCCATGCCCAGCATGGAGGCTGCCACAGGGCTCAGTCTCACTACCCTGAGATCGCAATGAGAGCTGAAATCAAGTCAGACACTTAACTAAGCCACCCAGGCGCCCCATCTTTTATTAATTCTTTAAAACCAGTTACTTTGTTCCAGTCAGATTTTCCTACATGTGGACATAGACTTCTGCACAGCGTCACATGTCACCAGCAGATGTAATCCTGCTATAAAAGCCATTAATAGTAAAATGAGTTGTAGAAGATGTGTTTTGCCCTGGCCCAACCCTTTCCTTGTATCCTGTGCCTAGTGAGGCCTTCCCAATTCTGTGACCTTGGGGACCCAGTAGTACAAAGCAGCTGCTTCCAAAACCTAACCCCAAAATAGTCCATATACTGGTTCTTTAATGTGTCAGATGTACATTTGTGATTGTTTTTCCCCCTTCCCAATAAAGTCAACATGTATTTCATCATCTCTTCTTTGCTTTCAGATTGTTGGCATGGAGTGGAGGATGGGGATGCAGCTTCTGAAGAGAGCATTTCTATAGGAGTGTCACAGATTGGGACTCTCAAGGCAGATTCATCTTCTCAGAAGGCTCAGCCTTTTGAACTGCATGGCCCGATCTTGAGAAACATTTTGTACTTGGCTGAGCACCAGGAATCATATCTTGGGGAAAAACCATATACATGTAGGAAACAATTCTGTTTAGCTGCCAACCTTCAACAGTACCAGGGGCAGCACACTAGAGAGATACCCTTCAGAAGTTACGTGGACAGAGCCTCATTTATAAAGAACTGTACAGTCCACGTGTCAGGGAAGCCCTTTACCTGTGAGAAGACACAGAAGGACTTCTTAGCCAGCATGGGATTTCTCCAACAACAGGTCACTCAAACTGGGGAGAAGCTGAACAATAAGTGTGAGGCTGTCTTTCACAATGGAAAAAGTCATCACAACTGTGGAGAATGCAAGAAGGCCTTCAGCTGCACAGACACACATGCTCAGGACCAGAGAGTTGTCGCTAGAGAAGGGCTTTATGAGTGTGGCAAATGTGGAAAAGCCTGTACCCGAAGATGTAACCTCATTCAGCACCAGAAAGTCCACACCGGAGAAAGACCTTACGAATGCAGTGCATGTGGAAAATTCTTCACCTATTACTCCAGTTTCATTATACATCGGAGAGTTCACACTGGAGAAAGGCCCTACGAGTGCAATGAATGTGGGAAATCCTTTAGCCAAAGCTATAGCCTCAATAGCCATAGGAAAGTTCACACTGGAGAGAAGCCTTATGAGTGCAGGGAATGTGGAAAATCTTTCAGCCAAAGGTCCAACCTCATTCAACATCAGAGAGTTCACACAGGAGAAAGGCCTTATGAGTGCAGTGAATGTGGGAAGTCCTTTAGCCAAAACTTTAGTCTCATTTACCACAAGAGAGTTCACACTGGAGAAAGACCTCATCAGTGCAATGAATGTGGGAAATCCTTCAGCCGAAGCTCCAGCCTCATTCACCACAGGAGACTTCACACTGGAGAAAGGCCTTATGAGTGCAGTAAATGTGGGAAATCCTTTAAACAAAGCTCCAGCTTTAGTTCACATCGGAAAGTCCACACAGGGGAAAGGCCTTATGAGTGTGGGGAATGTGGAAAATCCTTTAGCCATAGCTCCAACCTCAAGAACCACTGGAGAGTTCACACTGGAGAAAGGCCTATTGAGTGCAATGAGTGTGGAAAGTCCTTTAGCTGCAAATCTAACCTCGTTAAACACCTGAGAGTTCACACTGGAGAAAGGCCTTATGAGTGTGGGGAATGCGGAAAATCCTTTAGCCAAAGCTCCAGCCTCATTCAACACCGGAGAGTTCACACTGGAAAGAGGCCTACTGAGTGCAGAGAATGTGGGAAATCCTTTAGCTCCAAATCTGACCTCATTCAACACCAGAGACTTCATATTAGAGAAAGGCCTTAGATGTACAGGGCTGTGCAGTTTCCTTTTAGGTAATTACAGTGGAGGAGAAAAGTTGTGAGGAAGCCATCTACCTAAATTTAAGCGTGTACATCTGAAAATCCACAGTGGGGAGATCTCCTTTTAGTTGAAGTATGTGTGAATCTATAAGGAGCTGTGTTATGCTTCCTAACCCGTCCAGGGCTTTTGCCAGATTTATGTCACTGCCACTTTCTGTGAAAGAGTTTTGTCACCTTTACCACTCAGCAGGTTCACACAGTGTGCGTTAGTGCATTAGTTACCACCACAGTGTGCTCAGGGAAGCTGACCTCTTTCCTTCCCCTTTTGCTGGAGGAAATCATGATTACTCTTAGCCTTTAAAGGGTCTTCATTCTCTTCTCTTGTAGAAGTTAGGGCATGGCCCAGTGGACCCAATCTGCGTTCTGCTGGTAACTTGCCAAAAAGGACCACATTTCCCAGGATGTATTAGTTTTGTGTGACACTCCTCTTGGATTTTCCTATCCTCCAAGTCACCAACCTGGGATCTCCCTGCCTCATATTGCTTTGGATTTTGCAGTAATAAAAGACATTATTGTTAAGCCACATTTGATCTTGGGGGTTTCTATTCACTGTGTGAGGTGATTTGAAAACGGCTGGGCTTTGCTGGCATTAAGGAGTGAACAGCTTTGTTGGGGTTCCCAATGCTTTGTGTGCCTCAGAAATGACAGTCTGATGAAAGAAAATAGCTCTCTTTCCAGCTTTGGCCTAATTTACATTGTTGCCTGAGGTCTCCTAGGAAAGACTGCAGGACCTTGTCCTAATTTGTGGACTGGGTATCGGGATTTTTTTGTGGGCTCAGAGAACACCCTGAGGAGTCAGGAAGTTGTGACAACCTCCAGTGCTTCTGAGAACTACATGAATTGTTTTTCTTTTTCACAGTGGATGTCACATAATGCTCAGTAGTGGTGAGGGGAATCTCTACCCCAGGTCCTACAAAGGAGCCATGTGCCCTGATACTCACAATTCACTAGGCTAGTGTCATGGTGAGACTACAGGGCCCTGGGGGAACTATAATTGGTACAGTAACACTCCAGTGGAGAAGACTGCAGCAAAGTAGATGACATGTGCCCCTTCTAACATTGCATCAACAAATGCTCCAGTGACTGTGACTGTGCAGGATCAGTGTGCACAGAAACTCTCAGGACCTCCAGGTATGTGCATCTTTTGTGTCTGAGGTCTTTGTCAAAGAAAATAAGCTGTTGGTTTTCTGGATTCCCAAATCCTTTCTGGTATGTTCACCTAAAGGCCAGTTCTACACAGATAGGGAAACAAGCATACAGAGAAAGGAGATCCCTTAGTCCCTGAATGTGGCACTGTGACCTAGCCAGCATTCCTGCTCAATGAGTGGAATGGATTTACTTGCTCATAAATATTTGCTACCACTAAGGCAACGTTGCTCCTCCAAAGTCATCAGGAAAGAGTCAGTATAGGGCTGCCAAACCTGATTTTATGAAAAGAGTGGGAGATCTTGGGTTTTGTATTTTTTGTTTGTTTTTTTGGGAACTGTTTCATAGAACTTTATTCAGGTATAGTTGACATGCAATTTATTGCACATATTTGAGATGTACAGTTTGTTAAGTTTGACATACATATAAACCCATAAAACTTCATCATAATCATGATTATGAACATGTCCATCACCCCTAATTTGCCTCATGTCATTTTATAATCTGTCTTTCCCCTCTCCAGGCAACCTTTGATTTACCTTCATTTATAGTGAATTAGTTTGTATTTTCTAGAATTTTATATGATTTGAGCCAAAAAGTGTTTATTTTTTGGTTTCATTCATGATTTGTAATTATTTTGAGATTCTTCAGTGATGCTTATATAAGTATTTCACTCTATTGCTGCATAGTATCTTTTCTGTGGATATACCATTTGTTTATCCGTTCATCTGTTAGGGGCCTATGGTACCTCATTTTAGCAATTGCAAATAAAGGTGCTAGAACATTTGTGTATAACTTAATATGTATATATGTATTTTTCAAGTCTCTTGTGTTAGTAACTCAGAGTAAATGCCTGAGTCATAGAATAGGTGAATGTTTATTAAGAAACTGCTTAAACTGATCTAAAATGATTTTTTGCTTCTGCATACCTCCCAGGAGTGCGTGAGCATTCCAATTCTTTCACATCCTTGCCAGTACATGGCATCAGTCTCTTGGTTCAGTCTTTGGAATTTACCTTTTTAATAAGCAAGCAGTAACTTTAATTGCATTTGCCTAAGGATTTATATTGTTGAATATTTTTTTCTTCTGTTTGTTTGTCATCTGTATATCTTCTCGATAAAATGTTTGTTCATATCTTTTGCCTTTTTCTTTTACATGAATTGAGGCTATTTCCTTTTTTATTAACAAAGAAACAGCTTATTTTTGTTCCTCAGGTGTACACCACTATGTACAAGGTAAGACTACATACACCACACACTTTTAACTTTAATCTGCATTAACTATGTATTTTCCATCATGTTCTTAAGTCTAGACTTTAAGTAATACATGTAAGTCCTGGTTTGTAGTGTCTTTTAAGTTCTCTGGTGTAAATACTCTCACTGTGGCCAATTTCAAGCTACCAATGTGATGTCGCTGAGCACAGTTGGAAAGAGTTGCCAGAGGCACAGCATTCGATTTCCACCCTTCTGATCTAGTAGCTGCAAATAGCCTGTAGAACATAGGCGATAATAAAACATACTAAAATGATTAAGGTGCAACAGGTTGAGAAGATTTATTTAATAGAGCTATAATTAGCAACTATAAACTGCACATAGTTAAGATATACATTTGAATGTTTTCATACATCCTTAACACCCCTGAAACCAAAAATTTCATTGAAAACAAAAGAAGATCTATAATACTGATGATAATTCAGTTAAATACTTCAATTGTTCAAGAAACAAAAACAAAGCAGGCACGATATTTGAAATACAGGAAATTCTTGGGAAAACATCAAACTTCAAAGATGTTTTTCTCATAAAGGATCAGCAAGAATGCAAATTAACAGTTGAGATGCAATTTGCCAACATTTTATTTTGGGGTTAAATTGTGTTTTTATTATGAACCCTCTGGAAATTTGTATCTTTGTTTGGTTGACAGAAAAACCATGAATAATCCAACATAATTCTCAGCTTGGAGTTCCATAAAATGATTGGCGAATTTCAATAAATTTGAAAACATTCGGAGGGAATATTTAGAGTTTAAAGTGTTAGGCTCTCCACATTCTTGATATCATCACCCATATTTAACTGAGGAACAAGTCCTGGCCTTTAATTTCTCAAGTATTTTTCCCAGTGCATATAAATTAAGGTTTATTGAAATCGCTTACATTCAGTTGCCCATATTGGGTATGTTTTTTAATAACAAGAATACAAGTAGGGGCGCCTGGGTGGCTCAGTCGTTAAGCGTCTGCCTTCGGCTCAGGGCGTGATCCCAGAGTCCTGGGATCGAGCCCCACGTCAGGCTCCTCTGCTGGGAACCTGCTTCTTCCTCTCCCACTCCCCCTGCCTGTGTTCCCTCTCTCACTGGCTGTCTCTCTCTCTCTGTCAAATAAATAAATAAAATCTTAAAAAAAAAAAAAATAGTGAGGAAAATCCTTTAAAAAAAAAAAAAAAGAATACAAGTAGCACTCATGTTTGGAGAAGATAATAGCTGTCTGTTGTCCCCCTGCCTCAAATCCAGGGCTGGATCTCAGAGAACACATCTCACTAGCTATAATCACAGCTGTCCACAGACATCTGGCAGGGGTTAAATACATTTGTGTAAATTTATCCTCATTTATTTAAATGAAAATTTTTAAGTTAAAAAATAAGAACAAAAGGAAGTAGTAGGCAAAAGTCAATAGGCAAAACAATTGAATCAATTAAGTAAGAGAAAAGAAACTGGAAAAGGGCTAGGAATCATTTTGAAGGTACACCAAGAATATATTTAGCATACAATTAGGTAAGGTTCATTGACTTGTAGGAAGTAACCAATTTCGTTTACATCTGAGAAACCACAGTAGATATTTAAGAATCCTCAGAGGAATGTCATTTCATGGTAAGTTACTGCTGCCATGGTCCCACCCATTAAAGTCCCTATATTCGCTCACATAATTGAAATGAATGAAGCTATTCAGTTGTCTGCTGGCAAATAGTTTGCTGTTTGATATGTTCTATTCAGTGCCTATTTCAGCAACCTTTCAATCACATTCACTCTCAAAGGTGAATTCAACAGTTTATTACTTTACTCGATTTCCTATGGGATACGTCAGAAGTTCAGCCATCACATATGACCTCTACTGGCAAAACTCTAATTGGTTTTAGCTGTCCCCAGGCACCCATGTATAGCACTACACTGATGACATCCTCCTCTGAGGGAACTTACTAGACACACAGGATATGCAAACAATCATTGTGCTCACAGAGAGCAGATGGGCTCTTGCCCCCCCCCCCGCCCCCCGTAAAGTTCAAGGTCATTCTACCTCAGTGAGTCTTAGGTTCATCTAGCCTAAGGGTCACTCTACTCCTGATGTTGTTAAAAGGCAACTTCTAATTTTGTCAGCTGCAATAGGTCTCAAGCAGGCCAAACCTAAGTTAGTCTTTCTGACTTCTGAAGGCAACATATTCTCCATTTACAAATACTGCCAAGGTTAATTATGCACTCACCCACAAATCAGCCTACTTTTGGGATCTTTACAATGAAAAGCCCTGGATTCAGTTCAGATGGCTATACAACAGGCCCATCTTTTATTGCCTCTGGCAACCACGTTGTGGACGTTCTGGTGCTCACCTCCTATGTTTCTTTTTTTTTTTTAAAGATTTTATTTATTTATTTGACAGAGACAGCCAGCGAGAGAGGGATCATAAGCAGGGGGAGTGGGAGAGGAAGAAGCAGGCTACCAGCGGAGGAGCCTGATGGGCTCTATCCCAGAATGCTGGGATCACGCCCTGAGCTAAAGGCAGATGCTTAATGACTGTGCCACCCAGGTGCCCCTCACCTCCTATGTTTCTTAGAGTCTCTGGACCACTCATGCTGGCAGTAAGTTACCTATAAGCTTTTCTGGTGCAGAAAGCTGCCTGTTTTGACTCCACATTACAAGCCCTTTGAGCAACAACTGCTGGCTGCATGGAGCCCTTTTGGAAATGGAGGCTCTCACAGGACCTGAACCTGTGACACTCTGCACTCAGTTACTCATTATTTCCTGGGTCATGAAGGCAACATTCCACAAGCTCGGCATGACCATCAAGGTTTTGATATGGGATGGAGCCAAACCTGGACCCTCTGGTCTATCCCACCTGAAGCAAGAGGGCCTTACCTGTCTTCTGTCTCTGGCTAGATGCCACAGTGCTGAAGGAGGGCACCCTTCCCCTGGACCTTGATTACCTGGGGATACCTTTAGGATCATCTAAGTGAACAACAAAGGGAGATCACATCCTATAGTGATAATGATGCCACCAGTGCATGTGATGGAATTCTCTGGAGAGCTGCTGCTTTTCTTCCTCTAAACAGGATATCCCTGAAAATGGACCCAAGAGTCAATACAAGTGGCCTAACCCCAGGCAGTCATCTTAGCATTGAGGGATGCCTGGCCAACAGATGACCCCAATGACACTTCACAGACACCTGTGCCATTGCCAATTCTAGTTCTTTGGTGCAACCAATGGCAATAATAATTTCTCATTCAAGACTTCCCCCTCTGGGGTGAAGAACTTTACCCCAAGATACTAATTAAGGTCACCTATGTCTTTGTCCATGCCAAATTTCATGCTATTAGGGCCTCGTTTAATTCCCAAGCTGATAGTTTGGGACAGTTTTCAAAACCTTAGGTGGAAACTTTGTCAGGTAACCCACCAGATCCCATTCGTCTTTCTTTGGCGCAATGGACCCATGATATCAGTCACAGAGGAACCTCAGCCGCTGAAGCTTGGGCTAAACTCAAAGGGCTTCCCCCACTGTCCTGTCATGGCCTGCATGGTGACAAGTCAATGCATTCTGTGGGAACACTATCATTGGCAATACAAGGGAGGGGTGCCATCCCAGAGGGATCTCACTCCTATAGTCACCAGCAGATCAATTTTATCAGACGTCTGCCTGCCTTTGCCAATGCCACTTATTATGACTTAACAGTAGTGAATACCTACCCATACATCTTATTTGTCCACCCAGCTAAACATGCCACTGATGCAGCTACCATACAAAACCTTACAGAAACACTCCTCATTCCCTTTAGATTTCCAGACAATATCAACATTGAATGAAGATGCTCTCACTTTAGAACAAGTCGTTCAACAGATGTTTCGCCTTCCCTATCAGTCCCAGGCTGCTGGTCTTATAGAATGATAGAATGCCTCAACGCCTTACTTGAATCTTTTGGAAATTAGAAACAACAAATGATCTTATAAATGGGTCTCCCTCCTACCACTGGACCTCATTATACTAAATTCCCAGCCCTTGGGTCCCTCTACTCAATATCAAAATGCACTGAAATCCGTTGCCTTTGCTTCCCTTCTGCAGTGACACTTCACATATCAGCATCTACAAAGATCATATTGATTAGGCATTCCTCCTTGTTCTTCCTCCTCTTATATCTGTCTTTTTTGGTCTTGTCCCAGTCCTGAGTGGGATGGAGACCAGGTCAAGGCTTGAGTTACTGTGAGATATGATCATCTCACTATCAAATGTCCCTTTGGCGATCTGCCAGAGTTATTTGGCACCCTGATAAATGTTAATTCTTTTAGCCTACACCGCCAGCTTTGCCAAATATTCCTGGCTATGAAAGATACTTAATTTTCAAACACCTGTAATAATCTCACTTAGGAAGTAGAGATCTATGTCCAGAACGCACACCCACAGCAGTGTGGATAGCAGAGAGGCCAAGAAAGACTAAAACTGGGCTTACCTAGCAAGATATTCCACTAAGGAATGCAGGTTCCCTCCAACTACATAGACCTGAAATGGGAACATCACCCAGCCCACCCTAAGCCAATGTGGTCAGTGGGCCCTCGGTGCTTCAGGTTATAGCACTCACACAAAACAAATACTATTGCTCAGCCTTCTGGCTTCTCGTAGCTTTGTTACACCTACTTTGGGTTGGTAATAGCATGGGCCTGGAACACTGCAGGCCATGAGCAGACCCCACCGGGCAATGCAACAGCCATCTGGCTTTATTTTGGCACACTGACACCCATGCCCTCTTAAACATCACAGCCATAGCTACCCACTAATTAGCACCATAATTTTGTTCCCATCTCACTGGCAAAATTTGATACGGTTGGACATGCCATAAGTTTCCCTTTCAACTGCCTGACCATGCTGAAGCCTACTCAGATGATCTTAAACTTTGGCCATAGCACTACCCACACCCTTTTGATCTATTTGGCTGGACACATTTCCATCTCTAAACCTTGATTGTTCTTCTGGCCTTCCCTTTAAAAAACAACTCCCATCTAGTCAGGATGGTCACTATAATGTGATGACCAAAATACTTACTGACAACATAGAAATTCTTGGTTGCTCATGTCAAATGCTAAGACCAAGATTTTAGCCCCCAAGGACTGTTTTTATAAATAACACTCTTTTCTTCAGGTATATATTGCTTCACCTCAGACTTCTCTTAATTTGATTTGTACCTTCTCCATTTGGGGGCTAAATATAACCTTTTGACCTCCTGCCAAAAAAAGTTCTGTATCGTGATTGTGGAGGTAGTTAATGAATCTACACACATGATAAAATTGCACAGAACTACACATACACACAAGTACGTGTAAAATGGTAACTTTGAAAAAGTTCTGAAGATTGAACCAATGTTAAATTCCTGGTGTCCATAGTAAGATTATGTCGGATGTTACCATAGGGGAAATGAAGTGAAAGCTACTCTGCACTATATTTGCAACTTCTTGTGAATCTATAATTATTTCAAAATAACGCATTTTTAAAAAATCATGTGTCTGTCTTGCTAAATCCTTCCCACAACTTCCCAGAACGGTCAGAATAAAATCCAAATTTCTCATCATAGCTTATGAAACCATGTTCATCAGCCCCTTTCCCCTCATCCCTCCAACCATCACTCTCATCTTCCAGCCCTACTGGACTTCACTTGATTCCAAACAAGCCACCCTCTCACTAGCTTTGGAGTCTTGGTACATGCTTTTCTCTTTGCCGAGAATCTTTTCTCACCTTTGCACCAGGATGGGGTCTTCACTGAGCTGTATAATATCATCTGTTATTTAATGTTTGCTTCACTTTCTGTGCTGTATAGTTTTATGTCCCTTTTTCCACTTTTACAGACATGAATCCTGAAGCCTGGGGAAAGTAGACATGACCAAGGTCAGCCAGTTGGTTATGGGCACAGCTCAGATGATTTAGAATCCCAGTCTGTCCCCAGACTCAAGCACTTAGCTACTAGCTGCCCTACCCCTTTTCACACGTGAACTGGAAGAAAAGATAAAGAGCCAAGAGACCCAGTTCTCAGCTTCATCCTAGTTTTGTTATGAAGACAATAAAATCTTGAGGTTATGTTTACTTCAAAAAATAATGAAATAAAACAAATATGGAAATGCAAAAGACCTATACGAGTTAAAACATTTTCTTTAAAATAGAACAAATTTGGACCTTAAAGATCTGATTTCAAAACTTATTAAAGCTATAATAATGACAGAGTGTGGCATTATTCTGAAAAAAAGTGTGATGTCCCCATTCACACATACACAAAACCCTCAACTCTTACCTCAAAACGTTCACAAATTAACCCCAAATGGCACATAGACCTTAATATAAGAAACAAAAATATATACCATCTCAAAAATAACATAGGAGGAATGCTTTTCATCCTTGTTTTAGGCCAAGATTTTTTACATAGGAAAAAATAAACACAAACCATAAAAGAAAAATATAAACTAGACTGTAATAAAATTAAACATTTCTTGCAGTTCAAAAGATACTGTCAAGAAAAGGAAAACTAGCTACAGCCTACAAAAAAATATTTGCAAAACCTGTATCTGATAATTGGCGGGGATCCAGAATATGTAATAAGATAAACAACATTACTAAATATTAGGCATAATATTTTAACACATATTTCACTGAAGATGATATATGAATGGTAAATAAGCATATGAAAATAAACTCAGCATTATTAATATTTAAGGAAATACAAATGAAAACAACAATGATATACCACTTCACATACTCATTTCGGTGGGAAACATTAAAAGCCTGACAAAACATTGAAAGTTGAAGGTATTAAAAGAACCAGAACTCTCAGACATTGCTGGTGGGAATGCAAAATAATAACAGTACATTTGGAAAATACTGGCAGTTAACAAAGTTAATAATCCACTTATTATTTGATGCAAACTTCTTCATAACCACAAGAGAAATGAAAACCTGTATTTGCACATTCCCATCAAATTTATTCTCAAAGCCAGACACTAGATAACAAAAACAAACATCCGTCCACAGATGAATGGTAAGAAATTATATTTATAAATGGAATACTCCTCATGAATATGAAGCAATGAACTACTAGTACAAGGAAAAGCCCATCAATATCAAAAGCATTATAATTAGTATGGATGTGTGCATCATCTTTATCAACAGCTGTCTTAGAGAGATCAGAAGACTTCCTACTGAGAGGGGATGTTAGCAACTAACAAAACCACAGGAAGCCTGGGACGTGGCCTGGGTGCCCAACTCTGATGGGCCAGCCTGCAGTGAAGGAATAAAAAATTTGTTCCTCTCCTCTGAGCTATACTAAATGGAGAAAGATTGAGGGCCACTGGGAGATGGGAGAGAGCTTTTCAATTCACACTATGATCTCCACCAGCGTATCAATCTCCCTTTCCCACCCGTCCTGTCCCAGACCCTACCGCATCTGCTTCACTTCATTTTTATTTTTTTTAAAGAATTTATTTATTAATTTATTTGACAGAGAGAGACAGCCAGTGAGAGAGGGAACACAAGCAGGGAGAGTGGGAGAGGAAGAAGCAGGCTCCCAGCGGAGGAGGGAGCCCAATGTGGGGCTCGATCCCAGGACCCTGGGATCAGGCCCTGAGCCGAAGGCCGGCGCTTAATGACTGAGCCACCCAGGTGCCCCCATCTGCTTCACTTTAAATGAGCTGCACCATTTCCCAGTGAGGAAATTCTGGCCTCTCTTTGCCATTCCTACCAGCTTCTATACATATACCCTCTGGTCACATTGTCATGGTGCCCACAACAATGGTCACTTGTACATCCTTCTTGTCCCCTGAGTCACCCATAGTGTGTGTCTTCCTGCCTCATCCCTGAACGTCTTCTGCCACCTCCTCTCACATGCCTCAGAGTCCAGCAACTTCAGGATCTCGTGTGCACGCCCAACTTAAGCCGTTGAATCTCCTACCCATGTGTCTTCTGCTGGGTCACCACATACTTTCCCCTTCATTTTGGAAATACTTACATCCAGATCTTGGTAACTCTACTTTCATTTCTTTATTCCACAATGATGTTTAGTAGCATTATGTACTAGCCACTGTTTCAGAAGCATAAAGCAGAAGAATTTCCCTTCCCACAAGTTGGATCACAACGTTAGCTCTTTTATGCTTTCTACTTCATTCTTGTATCCTTTGCCTACAGACTTCATCTTCATTCTGATCATGTGACTCACTAATTCTTTAAATATTTCATTCTATTTCTTCTACCCAGTCCTATCTTTATAAACATTTTCTGTGGCCAATTTTTCTTAATTTTTTAGCATATCTTCTTCTTTCTATGGCTTTTGTCTTTCTCCATCTCCTTGATTATTTTTTTTTAAGATTTGTTTACTTATATGGATCCCAAAGCCATCTTGACGTTTCTGCTCTAGAGAGCAAGCAAGCAGGGAAAGGCACAGACGGAGAGAGAGAATCCTGAAGCAGACTCCCCACCCAGCACAGGGCTCCATCTCACAACCCTGAGATCATGACCCAAGCAGAAACCAAGAGTTGCTAACCAACTGAGCCACCCAGGCGACCCTCCTTGATTATTTTATCTGCTTATTTGAATTTCTTTGTACTCTCTTCCATCATTGTTTTCCAGATGTCATATGTTATTTACTATGATTTTTTGTGATTTTTGTGATTTTTCCATATCTAATTACTTTCCCTGGATGTATGAGTTGCTCTGTCTCATGTGTGTATGGAGGAAAGGCCAAAGTCAGGCCATGTGCTCTGGTAGATGCAATGAGTATGAAACAACCAGAGGGGGTCAGGGAAAGGAGCCCTGCTCCCACTATATTAGGCAATCAGGTCATTGGTTTTCAGCTTAACTTGGCCAGGGTGCAGGCATCACCTGAACTGTCATCCAAAAGGTCTGTGGGATGAGAGAGGATGGCACAACAGCCCAGGGGCAGCTGATCAGCCTGACTGACTGCTCTTCCTTTCCTCTTGCCCTGCTGTTGCTGCCTATTCCAGCCCCACGGATAGGAGGTGGTACTCGAAAGTATTGGCTGTCCTAAGGCCCTGTAGATGATAAATGAAATAGCTTTCTTTAGCTTGTCCTCAGCTCTGGGCTCTCATCCAGACAAGTCGGAGATGGCCTAGATTTCCCCGTATTTTGGAACAGGACTCTGGAAGTTGCTCTCCTCTGTGCTTCCTTCTTACTTCTAATTTCTCTACCTTAATTTTGGGTTGTAGACAGCAGGCCTTGAAAGAGCACCACATCTCCTGGATCCCAAAGCCATCTTGACGTTTCTGCTCTATACATCCTTCTGTGGTTCATCTGATGTTGCCCTCCCTGTAGCTGCCATTTCTGTTTAGGCCACACCCTCTCACATCTGGAATATTTATTTCAAATGGACACATAATTAATGAGAACTTCCAAGTACCTAGCTCTATATAAACCACTCCAGATACAGTATAGAAAAAAAAAATGTCTGTGAGTTGGTTAAATTCTATGGGGAGTGACAGATAATAAACAAGACAAGTAAGACGAATATAGTTGTCTGATGAAGATCATTTCTATGGAGAAAAATAAAGCAAAGAGGATGACTAAAGACTGCCTGGTGGGAGTGGGGCACTGAGATGTGAGGAAACACATCTAGTGCAGTCCCAGAGAGAAGTTGAGGAGCGCTGTGGGTCCCTTTCCCAGGAGCAAAGGGAAGGGGGAATAAAGACCCAAGGTGGGAGTGAGGCTGCTGATGGGAACTGTGGGAGCCTGTGAGGCTGTGGCAGAGGGGCCACTGAGGCAGACAGGCCACTGAAACCAGATCAATAGGGTCTCCAGGCCACTGTCAGGAAGCTGGTTTCACACTGTGTCTGTGACACTCAGGGTGTGGTCCGAGGGCACTGCCATTCTCCACACTTGCTCCTGTCTTTGGAGAAGAAATTACCTAAGCAAAGAGTAAGTGTATAAACTCGGAACAAGTTACAGACATTTTATGTCTGTTGAATCTGGTGACATAAAAGCCCTTGCACTTTGTATGCCTTTATTTTCTTGTTGGCTTTGCATTTCTGTTAATTCATTTTTTTAAAAAAAGATTTTATTTATTTATTTATTCAACAGAGATAGAGACAGCCAGAGAGAGAGGGAACACAAGCAGGGGGAGTGGGAGAGGAAGAAACAGGCTCATAGCGGAGGAGCCTGATGTGGGGCTCGATCCCATAAAGCCGGGATCACGCCCTGAGCCGAAGGCAGACGCTTAACTGCTCTGCCACCCAGGCGCCCCTGTTAATTCATTTTTATTGCATTTTGTGAAACCGTAAGTCTGTGACATTTTGGAGAATAGGGAGGTCCTTCGGCAAAGGTGGTTGGCACTCTGGCAGACTGACTCTGGAAGCCATTGGGGAGCTTCTGCAGAGGAGGGACATGATCAGATGGTTATACAGAGTCCTTGTGACAGCTGCTTTGAGGATAGAAAACTGGCAGGAGGAGAGGAGGCCAGACAGGAGCCGACCCCACCAGTGAGGCATGGTGGGGGCTGCATAGTTGAAGGTGAAAGTGGCTTGATTCTGGATATGACTGGAAAGTAAAGGACAGACCGATGATGTTTGGATTGCCCCACAGGTCCCTTCCCTCAAAAAAGCCATTCCTTCTGCTTCCCCAACTCTCCCTCATCATGTACTCGGTGGTCATTTCCACTACAGTCAGGAAACAGAAATGTTGAGTTTCCCAAAATCTATTCACTCCACTTCTTCCCAGTGAGTACAGGGCACCCCTTCCAGCCACATTTCAAACCAGGGATCTCTCACCATTGTAACTCCTCCATCTCTGACAGATGAGTTTCAGACATCATGCACTTTCTCAACATAAAATAAGAACCCATCTCTCCCTTCCCATTGAAATGATCTTAGTCTCAGCCCCTGTGGTCTTTTTTTCTGGACTAGGAACCCCTCCTGCAGGTCCAGGTCCCCTCCTCTGGTGGGTCAGATCACCCTCAGACTCACCAGCCTGGGACTGACACAGGAAGAGAGAACAGTAACCTTGTTCTCTGCCAAACTTGCCATCCACAAATCTCAGAAAATTTGAAAGTATTAGCAAGTTTGTGTGAGATTCACTTAAGACAAAACTTGGTGACAGTTTATATGAGACTAATGTTAATCTTTGTACTCCCACTCTGTGAGTGTTGCTACATTTCACTGCAGAAATAGTGTGTTCCAGGACAGCTGCATGGCTCAGTCAGTTGTGTCTGCCTTCAGCTCAGGTCATGATCCCAGGGTCCTGGGATTGAGCCCCACATCAGGCTCTCTGCTTGGGGGGGAGAGTCTACTTCTCCTTCTGCTTCTCCCCCTGGTTCGTGCTCTCGCTCTCTCTCTCTCAAATAAATAAATTTTTTAAAGTTCTTTTAAATTTTTTTTCAAAAAAGAAATATTAGTGTGTTTAGAGAGGATAGTCCATATGGCAGAGGAGTAGGAGACTTTAGTTTTGTCTGGTCCCCAGAATTCAGCTAGATGGCTATCAAATCATTCTGAACACATGGGAACTCAACCAGAGATCTAAGGAAAGAATAGCTGCAACTCTACAAATAGGAAAGTGACCACTTTCTGCAAGGTACGAGGTGCAGAGAAGTGAATCCGAGGTGATATATGGGAAGATAAACTGCGATTTATCATGCTAATGGACATCAAAAGAAAGCTGGAGTAGCAATCCTTATACCAGATAAATTAGATTTTAAACCAAAGACTATTATAAAAGATGAGGAAGGACACTATATCATAATTAAAGTGTCTATCCAACAGGAAGATCTAACAATTGTAAATATTTATGCCCCTAACATGGGAGAAGCCAATTATATAAACCAATTCATAACAAAATTAAAGAAACACATTGATAACAATACAATAATAGTAGGGGACTTTTAACACCCCACTCGCTGCAGTGGACAGATCATCTAAGCTGAAGATCAACAGGGAAACAATGGCTTTGAATGACACACTGGGCCAGATGGACTTCATAGATATAGTCAGAGCATTCCATCCTAAAGCAACAGAATACACATTCTTCTTCAGTGCACATGGAACATTCTCCAGAATAGATCACATACTGGGTCACAAATCAAGTCTCCACTGGTACCAAAATATAGGGATCATTCCCTGCATATTTTCAGACCACAGTGCTTTGAAACTTGAACTCAGTCACAAGAGGAAATTTGGAAAGAACTCAAATACATGGAGGTTAAAGAGCATCCTACTAAAGAATGAATGGGTCAGCCAAGAAATTAAAGAATTCTAAAAATTCATGGAAACAAATGAAAATGGAAACATAACTGTTCAAAATCTTTGGGATGAAGCAAAGGCAGTCCTAAGAGGGAAGTATATAGCAATACAAGCCTTTCTCAAGAAACAGAAAAGGTCTCAAATACACAACCTAATCTTACACCTAAAGGAGCTGGAGAAAGAACAGCATATAAAGCCAACCCCAACAGGAGAAGAGAATTAATAAAGATTAGAGCAGAAATCAATGAAATAGAAACCAAAAGAACAGTAGCACAGATCAATGAAACTAGGAGCTGGTTCTTTGAAAGAATTAATAAGATTGATAAACCCCTAGCCAAACTCATCAAAAAGAAAAGAGAAAAGACCCAAATAAATAAAATCATGAATGAAAGAGGGGAGATCACAACCAACACCAAAGAAATACAAACAATTATAAAAACATATTATGAGCAGCTATATGCCAACAAATTAGGCAATCTGGAAGGAACGATGCAGTCCTAGAGCCGTATAAACTACCAAAGCTGAAACAGGAAGAAATAGAAACCTGAACAGACCCATAACCAGCAAGGAAATTGAAGCAGTATAATAAAAAATCTCCCAATAAACAAGAGTCCAGGGCTGGATGGCTTCCCAGGGGAATTCTACCAAAATTTCAAGATTTAACACCTACTCTTCTGAAGCTGTTTCAAAAACAAAACAAAACAAAACAGGAATGGAAAGAAAACTTCCAAACTCTTTCTATGAGGCCAGGATTACCTTGAACCCCAAACCAGACAAAGACCCTACCAAAAAGGAGAATTACAGACCAATATCCCTGATGAACATCAATGCAAAAATTCTCACCAAAATACTAGCCAATAGGATCCAACAGTACATTAAAAGGGTTATTCTCCACAGCCAAGTTGGGATTTATTCCTGGGCTGCAAGGGTGGTTCAACAACTGCAAATCAATCAATGTGATACACTACATTAATAAAAGAAAGGACGAGAACCATATGGTCCTCTCAATACATGCAGAAAAAGCATTTGACAAAATACAGCAAGGACCCTTTCTTGATTAAACTCATTACAGTGTAGGGATAGAGGGAACATACCTCAATATCATAAAAGCCATATACGAAGAGCCCACAGTGAATATCATTCTCCATGGGGAAAAGCTCTCAGTTTTGCCTTAGGTTCCTAAGGTCAGGAACATGGCAGGGATGTCCCCACTCACCACTGCTGTTCAAAATAGTACTAGAAGTCCTAGCCTCAGCAATCAGACAACAAAAAGAAATAAAAGGCATCCAAGTCTGCAAAGAAGAAGTCAAACTCTCACTCTTTGCAGATGACATAATACTCTATGTGGAAAACCCAAAAGTCTCCAGTCCAAAATTGCTAGAATTCATACAGGAATCTAGCAAAGTGACGGGATATAAAATCAACAGACAGAAATTAGTTGCATTTTACACACTAACAATGAAACAGAAGAAAGAGAAATTAAGGAGTCGATCCCATTTACAAATGCACCCAAAACCGTAAGATACCTAGGAATAAACCTAACCAAAGAGGCAAAGGATCTGTACTCAGAAAACTATAGAACACTCATGAAAGAAATTGAGGAAGACACAAAGAGATGGGAAAACATTCCGTGCTCATGGATTGGAAGAACAAATATTGTTAAAATGTCTATGCTACCTAGAGCAATCTGTATATTCAATGTAATCCCTTTCAAAATATCGTCAACTTTTTTCATAGAGCTGGAGCAAATACTCCTAAAATTTGTATGGAACCCGAAGAGACCCCGAATAGCCAAGGGAATGTTGAAAAAGAAAACCAAAGCTGGGGGCATCACATTGCCTGATTTCAAGCTGTACTACAAAGCTGTGATCACCAAGACAGCATGGTACTGGCACAAAAATAGACACATAGATCAATGGAACAGAATAGAGACCTCTATCTGGAAAATTAATATGACATCATATGTTAACTAATTGAATTTAAATAAAAAATCAAAAATTTAAAAAAAGAAATATTAGTGTGTTTGATTGTGATCAATTGCCCCAGCCCCAGGGATGGTTTGGGGTTTTTAAAGATTATTTATTTATTTACGTATTTGAGAGAGAAAGCAGGAGCAGGGGGAGGGGCAGAGGGACAAAGAGACTCCCCACTGAGCACGGGGGTTCTAGCTTGGGCCGGGGGGTGGGGCACGGGCCTGAGGTAGGCAGGGGCTCCATCCCAGGACCCTGAGATCATGACCTGAGCCAAAGTCAGACACTTAACCAACTGGGATACCCAGGCGCCACTCCAGGTTGTTATGTAATAACACATTGGAGAGGCGGAGCTGGAGCCAGATGAAGATTCCATCAGGGATTTAATCAGTGAGCATTTTTATCCAATCACGTCTGTAAATGCATCATTGACCCCACACCCTATAAAAGGGAGGAGCCTTAGGAAGGCCTGTCAGATGAATCCAACTAGGAGAGTGAGTCACATAGCAGCTCAGCTTTCAGCCCAGGATTGCCTCGTTTGAAGTTCAATCTTCCTGAGGTGAGTTTCCAGGATGAAAGGAAAATTTCTGATTTTGTATGTGAGTGTGCACGCATGTGTATGCAGGCATAGCTCTGGGGAGAAAAGTCCTAAGTGCAAAGTTATGGGGGTCCCTCAAGTGTGGGGGATGATCTATTGTGCCAACTTTTCTGTAAAACCTGGCCTGGGGGCGCCTGGGTGGCTCAGTCGCTTAAGCGTCTGCTTTGGGCTCAGGTCATGATCCCAGGGTTCTGGGATGGAGTCCTGAGTTGGGCTCCTTGTTCAGCGGGACGCCTGCTTCTCCCCCTCCCTCTCCCCCTCCCTCTCCCTCTCCCTCTGCCTGCCGTTCCCCCTGCTTGTGCTCCCTCTCTCTCTGTCAAATAAATAAGTAAAATCTTTTTTAAAAAAGCTTTAAAACAATAAAATAAAACCTGGCCTGATTGCAGGAGACTTCTTGTGAAAGTCTTTTCATATGGCTCTGTTATCTTGTGAATTTTATGTTTCTAGTAATTCACTTCTATTACATCTTGTGAACATGTTGGCCCACAGCAGATTAGGATGAGTGAGAAGGAGCTGAAATTTAAAGGTGAGGTGTCAGGTATTTAGCAGACTTTACTGAGTGCTTACCGTGTGCCAGCAAATGCTCCAATAGGCTTCATATGTATTAGCACTTTTAGCTCCCATCGCAACTCTGGGTGCTGGGTGTCATCAGAGATCAGAGCCACCATGACATAGACAAGATAATGTGCCTGAGGTCACATAGCTCGTAAATGCCAGACTCCAGATTAAGAAGCCCAGCAGCCTGGGCTTTGTTTTATTTTGTTTTGAGATATAATTGACGTATAACATTATGTTAGAGGTGTACAACATATGATTTGATATTTTTTTTTAAAGATTTTATTTATTTATTCGACAGAGATAGAGACAGCCAGCGAGAGAGGGAACACAATCAGGGGGAGTGGGAGAGGAAGAAGCAGGCTCACAGTGGAGGAGCCTGACGTGGGGCTCGATCCTGTAACGCCGGGATCACGCCCTGAGCCGAAGGCAGACGCCCAACCGCTGTGCCACCCAGGCGCCCCATGATTTGATATTTGTATATATTGCAAAATGATCACTACAGTAAGTCTAGTTAACATCCATCATCTTACATAGTTTCAATTTTTTTCTTGTGATGAAAACTTTCTTCTTTTAAGATTTTATTTATTTATTTGAGAGAGAATGAGCGCGAGAGGGAGAGAGACCATGAACAGGGGGAGGGGCAGAGGGAGAAGCAGGTTCCCTGCTGAGCAGGGAGCCTGACTCGGGCCAATACTAGGACCCTGAGATCACGACCTGAGCTGAAGAAACGCTTCACTGACTGAGCCACCCAGCGGCCCCTGTGATGAGAACTTTTAACATGGCAGACAGGTTTTTAATTCCAGGGTCTTAGCCATAATAATGCTCCACAGCTGTGTCTTTGTGGGACTGAGTGCATGTCTACAAGTGTGAGGGTATGGCCCCTGTGTGCCTGGGGTAATCCAGAAAGAGATCTTGCAGGGAGGCCCAGACAAAGAAGAGGGCATAGATTTTACAGAAAAAAGGAGAGAAAGGGAGGGAGGCTGAGGTACCTGAATATAAAGAACTGGCCACAACACCTAAGGTGGGGCTGGAGAGGGTGAGACGGCCCTGGCAAGGCCTGCTAAGACCAGGAAGGACTTGGTATTTTCCTTGAGGGCTAGAGGGAGGCATAAAGGGAGTAAAGTGGAGTGTGACCTGAGCAGCTGAGGATTTTAGAAAGGTTGACTAGAAGCTTTGTGATAAATGGATTAGGAAAAGGCAAGAATGTGTTCAACTTTCTACTACAGGGTTTTTTCCAGAATCCATCACTGCTTCATTAACTGATGGGATCAGGGTGGCTAGTCCGATCAGAGCTTGACAACAAGCATGAAATGACATCGACTAACAGAAATTAATTAGGCCTTTGTGCCCATGTATTAATCCTACCACTCACATTTTTTCTGATTTTCGTGGCATGAAATTTGCTTTTTTAAATAAAGATTTTATTTATTTATTTGAGAGAGAGAGAGCATGAATGGCGGGGAGGGACAGACTCCTTGCTAAACTCGGCTCAATTTCAGGACTCCGGGATCATGACCTAAGCCAAAGGCAGATGCTTAACCAACTGAGCCATCCAGGAGCCCCTGAATTTTGCTTTACAAAAAACAAAAACAAAAACAGACAAAAAACAAATCTTCGAAATGTTAACTATATACAAAATGGGGGAAGGACACTAAAATAGATCAATAATATAGAAGTAGAATTAAATCTGTCATTCGTTCAACATCCCAGTGGTGTGCCTACAGTAGCCCAGGTAACGTGATGTGCAGTCAGAAATCAATATTGAGCAATGCAAACTCAATTTCATCTCTACTGGATCCTACACTCAGGTGGAAGAGAACAGGGATTAGAAATGAATCAACATAAAATTGTAACTTTGATAAAAGCAGTGAAGCAAGGACAAATGTTTTTCACAAGGAAGGGTGATTGTTGATAGGAAAAAAAAACAGTGAAGGGAAAGTTTCCTAAGGAATGTATCATTGGACTGACACAGTGGGCATAGCTGGGGAGGGGGTCAATGGGTAGGGTGGGTGCATTGTACAAATGTTTGTGTCTGAGATAGGAGGTGTTTTGACACAGGGTGAGATCATTTGTATGGATTCCCATTTGTCTCTTCTATCTCATTCACTTTATTCTCAACTTTTTCTAATAGTTTGTTTTCTTACAATAACTGGTGGAACATATTTGTACCAGATCATTGCCCTCATTCAATTATATGTCCAATAATAATTTTAGACTTCATTTGCTATTTAAAATTGGACATCTTTATTGAAGTGTAATACTCATACAGAAAATGAAAACATGAAAGTAGATAGCTTGGTGGATTTTTATAGAGAAACACTTATGCATAACCACCTCCAAGATCAAGAGGTGAAATATTGCCAGCTGAAACTGGAAGTACAGCATCCCAGGAATTCTATTCCATTCTGGGATGGGGTCCTCCTGTGGAACCCTCCATATGTGTACCTACCCCAGTATCTACTGTTGTTTCCCAAAGTACCCAAGATCCTAAATAATACTGATAATATCTGTATGCTTTTGAAGTAACATAAATGGGAATAAACAAAATGTATTTTTTTGTTTTCTGCATCATTTCATTCAACATTATGATTTATGGTTATTCCATGTTGCAGGAAGCAGTTCATTCACATTCATTGCTATCCAAAATGACTCTAAGAGTTAATGATAATCTATTCCATCTCTTGTTGGACCCTTAGGCTGTTTACGACGTGAGAATATGAATTATGATGTTATAAACACTCATATATGTCTTTGATATACATGAGTACATTTTTCTGTTGAATAAGTGCCCTGGAGTAACACTGATGAGTCACATCCTGATTACATAAATACAGGTTTAGTAGATACCAGTCAAAACCTTTCCACAGTGAGTACTCACCAGTAGTGACAGAGTTATAGGTGTTCCGATCCGTGCCAACACTCAGTCTATTTGATTTTTGTCATTGTGGCAGGTAGTTCATAGCATGTTATGGTAGTTTTATTGTAAGATACCTGCTTTTGACAAGTACTTTTGACCATTTTTCTATAAATCAGTTTTCTGTTTCATTGATTTGAAAGAGTTTTTGCAAACATTCTGTGTTTTGCATATGTATTGAAAATATCTTTTCCTCTACTGTGCTGCATTTTTTAAATGAATAAATTACTTGATGAACACTACTTCTCATCTTAATGTAGTTCAGTATGTCAGTCTTTTCCTTGGAAAAGGAACTTACTTCTGAGTTCTTTCTGTATTGCATAAAAGATATCTTTTTCTACTACAAGTTCTTAAATATATTCTTCCAGGTCTTCTAAAAGCTTTATTTTACATTTCCGAGATTTTTAAAACCCATCTAGAACTAATTTTTGTAAATAGGGTAGGATGGGGGTCAGAATGAATTTTCCCCTTTATGAATATTCAGTTGACCTAGCACTATTTATTGAAGAAAAAAAAAAAAAAGCTTTCCTGTCAGCACATGCACTTCAGTGTCGTGTTCTACAGAAAGCAAGTGACAGCATAGATAACGATCTGTATCAGCATAACATTCTGTTCCGTTGCCTTATTTGTCTATCCTTGTGTCATGATCACAGTCTTAATGAATATAGTCCCATAATCAGTTTTGTTTTGTGATTATGTAAATCCTGAAATATTATTATTCTTCAGAATTGTCTTGGCTATTCTTAGCCTGTTTGTGTCTATGTAATTTTAGAATCAGCTGTCAATGTTCACACACACACCCACACACACACCACTTGCTGGATTTCCAATGGCATAGCATTGAATTTATACAGCAACTTAGGGATAATTGACGTTTTCCAATTGGAATTGAGTCTTGCAATCCACAAACATGGCTATCCTTTATACATATAATATTTATAATATTGTGTATTTCCGTAGAGGGCTTGCACATTTTCATTGGATTTTTTCTTAGATATTTGATGTTAATGGCAAAGTATACAATTGAATATTTTTTAAATTTAATTTTCAGCTGCTAGTAGCATAATACAATCCAGCTGATTTGGGTAAATTGGCCTTGTATCGGACATCTTGCAAAAATTCACCTTGTCTAATATTTGTAGAATGTTTGATACTTTCTTAGAAACAAAATCAGAACATGTATAAATAATGATATTTGATATATATTCTTGCTTTTTTTTACTGATTAAAGAGTAGTCCAATGTTGCATAGAATTGGCAGTGTCCATCCATCTCTCAATTTTAAAGAGAAAACATTTAAGGATAAGTTTGCTGTATTTTGTATACTTTATGACATCAAGAAAGTTCTCTTTATCCCTAGTTTACTAAATGTCTTTTGGTAATGAGCACTCACTTTCATTAAGCAGTTTTAAAGTACCCAAGGAGATGATTATATTGTGTTTTTCTAAACTCTATTTATGTGGTAATTGACTATTTAATTTTAACCCAACTTTTCATTTTGAAAGTAATCCCCAATTGGGGCACCTGGGTGGCTCAGTTGGCTAAGCATCTGCCTTCCACTCAAGTCATGATCCCAGGGTCCTGGATCAAGCCCCCATCGGGCTCCCAGGGAGCCTGCTTCTCCCTCCCCACTCACTGTGCTTGTGCTCTCTTTCTCTCAAATAAGTAAATTTAAAAAAATACTTAAAAAAAAGAAAGTAAACCCCACTTGTTTTGTGATTTATTATTCTCTTTATATGTCACTGGATTTGATTTGCAAATGTTTTGCTTTCCATTTCTACACCTACCATTTGTGAGAGATCCCAACCTGTAGTGTACCTTTCTTTAATGTACTTGTAAACTTTTGGTATCAGGGAGTTGCTGAACTCATTAACTAAAAGGGGAGCATTCCCACTTTTTTATGCTGTGGGAGAGTTTGTGTAAGATTAGCATTCTTTCTCAAATGTCTAGTAGAATTCATCCATGAACTTATCTGAAACTGAATTTTTTAAATTATGCCAGTGCTGTAATTAATTATATATCTCTTCTATTTCTAGCTTGCACCCTTTAGGTATTTATGAGCTGGTGAAATAGGCGTCCAGAGAAACAAATGAGTAGGAATTGAATATCTAAAGTTGAATGTCTCTGAGAATTCCTGTTAAGAATGGCTTCAGATCTCAGAATCTCATTTCAGGGAGAACCATCTAGGAATGATCCTGGGTCAGAAAACCTACAGCATAAACCCAGTCAAGGCCCAGCCGTTCAGGAAGAAGAGGAGACCTATGAGTTCCCGAGCACACAGCTCAGTTTATTACAAAACAGTAATAACTCATGTGCAAAGCAGGAACTGCAAAATCTCTATAAGTTATTTCACTCTTGGCTGCAACCAGAAAAACACAGCAAGGATGAAATTATTTCTCGTTTGGTCCTGGAACAGTTTATGATCAATGGCCACTGCAGTGACAGGTCCATGTTGAAAGAGAAATGGAATGCAAGTGGCAGAAACCTAGAGAAATTCATGGAAGATCTGACTGACGACAGCATGAAGCCACCCGGATTAGTGAGTAGAGGGTTTTAACTCCTGGGGTGAGGGTCAGAGGTGTGTAAGAATTAAGTATAGCCTGTTGGAGTTGCTTGGAAGTAGAGAAAGAAGGGTTATTGTAGACCCACTTACTTATTAGTTCTCACCAAAGAGACTCTTTACCATGCTAAGTAAGCAAAACCAAAGCAAATGTTTTAAAGGCATCTATTCAGTAGGACATATAAGAGCCAACGTATTAATTGATTTTAGTGAGATGGTAGGAGGGCTCACTAAGAAATTGACAATGGAGCAGAAACCTCCAGAATGGGGAGAAATGCCTTAACACAAGCTCGTTCTTCCCTCAAAAGGCATTAGTATTAGTCTTTACTCATTGAGAGTGACACACTAACTAGAAATTACAATGAACTTTAAGGCCAGCAGGGATAAGGACAGAATAGTGGGTGTGGTAGCATACAGTAGAAGGATCGTGGGAAAGCCTCACGAGAGCAGGTCTTCCACAGAGGCTTCTGTCACTCAACAGATCCATATACAATAGTGATGAGGCTTTGTTTACAGGTCCATGTCCACATGCAGGGACAGGAAGCCCTCTTTTCTGAGAATATGCCTTTAAAAGAAGTCATTGTCCATCTAACAAAACAGCTGTCAGTAGGATCCCCAACAGGAACAGATATGGAGATGCCCTCCTGGACTCCCCAAGATACTTCCCTGGAAACAGGACAAGGTGAGTGGGGTAAGCCGAGGTACCAGAGGGATGCTGTGTGTGGACTCCTCCTTGGGTACAACTTCACTGAGTCACTCCATCCCCCACAGGAGATAAAGAAAACGGTGACAACATTTATCACGTAAATGACAGTATTGCTAGTCAAGGCAATGAAATACCTTCCCTGCTCATTATCCGGGAAGAGGACTGGCCCAGGCCAGAAGAGGACAGTGTTTCTTTGAAGAATCCGCTCAGCTCCAGAAAAGCAGGTCTAGGCATGTCCGGGTCCCAGGAAAGGTCCCTGAAAGGACCCTCATATCAAGATGTCCTTGTGGAGGGGGGACCAGCGTTTCTCTCTCAGTCAATCCAGGTCACCCCTGAGCCTGTTCCTACCCACCAGAGAGCTGAGGGGAACTCCACACGTGGGGGACACCAAGAAAGATGCCGTGAAGCCCAAAACTCATACCGATGTGAAAAGTGTCCCAAGATCTTTAGGTATTTCTCTCAGCTAAAAGCCCATCAGAGAAGACACAATAACGAGAGGACATTTACTTGTGCTGAGTGTAACAGAGGCTTCTTCCAAGCATCAGACCTGCACGTGCATCAGAAGATTCATGCAGAAGAGAAGCCTTTCACGTGCAGCACGTGTGAAAAATCCTTCAGCCACAAAAGCAACCTTCTGGCACATGAGAGAATCCACACGGGAGAGAAGCCCTTTGAATGTTCCCTCTGCCATAGAAGCTACCGGCAGTCATCTACCTACCACCGCCACCTGAGGACTCACCAGAAAAGTGCCTTCAGAGGTGTCTCTTCCACACCAGAAGCTTCCTCGGGTGCAGCCCCACTGGAATGATATGTGAATATGTCTGTAAGTATGTATATTTCCATAGTACTTCCCAATTTAGAACATATAATTTCCTGATTATATTTTCCATTTATTGTCTTCACTAAAATGTAAGTTTAAGGAGGAATTTCGTAGTTTGTTCCCTAGAGTATCTTCGGGTGCCTAGAAAAGTGGCTGACAAATTTCATATAAACAATGAATATCTGTTGAACAGATATGTAATGTTGGTGCTTATTACTTAAAATCCAGGAATGTTCAACCCCAGAACACAAATAGTAGCTCGTGGTGGTCAAGTGATGCTTTCCTTCCTGCTCCCCTGTCCTCTGTCCACACACTTTATCTTTACTGGGCCACATGCACTTAAAAAGGTGGAGAGCAGAGGCAGAAACCCAGAAGTAGGCCTTAGCCTATAAAAGAAAACCTTTATATTCAAATGATATATTTCTGTAATTCACTGGAAATATTAATAGCTAAACTGTACCTAATATGATTGGTGACTGAAAGTTTCAGAATGCTATTCTATTGATAAATAAATGCCAAAAAAGTTCAAAAGCTTTCAATTAATTTCTTCTAGAGATGGCAGGTATGGGGGGATGAGGAGCTTATTTGCAGAACTAGTTTGAAAGGGTAGTTTGGAGGAAATGAAAAGATTCTGTGCACAGCTGAGGCAAAAGCATTTATGCTGGTTACTTGGAATACATTTGTGAGCTGGTTTCCACTAGGAAATTAGGGCTCAGTTACATTGAGAAACTAGAAGGTACCATGTGGAAATGGCTTGAATCATGGAAGGGGCTATTCTGTGTGTGTGTGTGGGGGGGTAAATTGTGACATTTTTCTCACCGCATCCATAGTACAGAGGACTATGGGGCTGCAGATAACGCTTCACTGTGTGCAGAAGCCCATTTATCTGTCCTCTTTCCTGGGCTGTCTCCAGGTGTGTGCTATTGTGAATATTTTTGCACATACCTCTTGGTACGTGGAAAAGCTTTTGTTTGGAAAGACCTTTGTGAGGCGGATTGTGAAATAATAGAAAATATATATGTTCATCTCTGTCCCTAGTTCTAGGCACAGAGCTCCTAAAACCCTTGTAATTTCTTAAGTGATGAGAGCACTAGAAACATCTTTTGTTCTAATACTTGGCCTTTGACCCTGGTTCCTGATACAGAACCCCTAAGTCATTTGGAATTTCCTGGGTGATAGGAATGTATTTCATTACAATGAAGCAACTCCTGGATAGCTTCAGGATGGGGACTGGTCGCCAGAAAGACCAAATCATGAGTACAAGTTTGGAACTTTCAGCCCTATCCTCCACAAAGTGGAAAGGAGGTAGAGATTGAGTTAATGATCAAATGAATTTGGAGAACTTGGTGAACACCCACATGCCAGGATGATGACATACCCGCAACTCCATGGGGATGGAAGCTTCTGCACTGGAGACCCGTCCAGACCTCACCACAGCCTGGCAACACAAATGCGCAAATACAGACTCATGAGACAGGTATGTCATAGGTCCCTATGACACACACGCCCAAACAACACACAGAATTGCACAGTCCCCAAGGACCAAGTGTGATGAGGGGGATGGTTGTGGAGATAGTCTGTCTTGGAGAAAACAACCTATCCCATCTCTGCATATTTGATGATGCACTGGTGGGAGTCAGAACAGAAAACTGGGCGCACGCATTGGTACAGCCTGGAGGCTCACACAGGTTTGAAGACTGACAGGTGCTGGGGGAAGACCAGCTGGAGCCTAGAAGTCTTTACACAGAAATGCTTGCCCCCAGGGCCGAGAAGCCTCAGTCTGGTTTGAATAGGAAGGTGGAAGGTTTATGGGCTTTACAGGACAGATGGAAAATTTCTAACAGGTTGGCAGCCATTGTTTGAACAATTTGCAATTTACCAACAATGGTGAGGAAGAGCTGTAAGCACTAAGGTCTCCTGCAAGAGCTACAGGCAGGGATATGTAAGGGTCTCAGTGGCTACTCTCAGTCCTTCAGAGCCTCACATTGTAATAGTGACACTGATAACTGGGTGACAGCTTAGTATGGGGGCACAGAGTGAAGGGGGCACCCAGAAGCCATATTCAGGCTTCCTCCCTTCATGGGGATGAATTATTGCTAATAGTGGTGGGGGGCAGGATGGTCTAAGGTGACGCTGATGATGTGGAGAGCCTCAGGTGGAGATGTCAGGTGGGGTTACTTGGTGGTCCCAGGCTCCACAGACAGTCTGTCAGGTGAGGTGTCTGGGTGTCCTGGCCTGAGTCCTGGGCAATTTCTGCCGGAGAAGAACAGAAGGGAACAAGGCGAGTGGGTCCAGTGCAGTGTAACCTAACCCACCCCAGCTCAGCAGTGTAACAGCTGAGGAGCTTTGTGGAAGTCCCTTGCCCTCTCTAAGAGATAGATCCCTCCTTTGAAAAATAGAATAATAGTCCCTCCATACTGTATGGTTTTTGGGCTGTTAAATGAGATAATCCTCAAGAAAGCCCATCAGCATTAGGTTCCCATGAGAAGATGAATGGCGACCCTCAGCAAAGAGGAAGGGTGCATGTGACTGTAGAGTGACCTCTGTAGGACTCAAAGCTGCTTTTGTCATTGGGGAAGTCAGAGTCTAGGATAGTACTTGATCCGGTTTGAATCTACCATGCATTTTCTGGGCAATTATGCTGAGTAACAAAGAGACTGAGGAGATGATTATGATGTAGGACAGAAAGGGGCTGTGGCTGTGGGAGTGCAGCTGTGAGAGGTGTGGCAGAAAGAGTGATGTGCACATGGAGAGGGAGTGTGAACTCATGACTACGGAGGGCCCTCATAGTGGCGTAACAGTGAGGGTGAGTCCATGTATGGCGGTGTCTGGGAAAGACGATCTGGGGAACCCCAGCAGCATTGCCTGGAAAGAGGGGGTATAGTGGCCGAGGTTAAGTGCCATCTGTTTGTCCACCTGCCTATTGTCAATGGGACCACGATGAGACACAGATTGAAAAAAGATAATGTTTATTAGCTTCCACTAGGCGTGGACACATCAGTGTCTGAAAGACTCTATGGAATGATGTGTTCATTTGATTTGTAGCCTTTGGGAGCATCCAGAACAATATTTTTAGCCTCCGGGAGTATGCTGACTTTGCTGGGTATGAAGTGTCTCCAAACACTTGGGTGATCAGCTGCAGAGAGCACTGCGCAGAAATACGATTATATACTCTCGAAGTGGAAGCGACGCCCGCACCATCTGCTTTTCCCTACGCCATTCCCACCAGACCTTAGACCACCTCTGCAAGAAGTCCCTGGCTCCCGGCCTTGGAACTGTGGGGACTACGTTACCCAGAATGCAAAGAGTCGAGGGGCAGCGTTGCTCTCCAAGGAAAGCTTCAAAAGAGGCTCTTCCGCTTGTGACCAGTCCCACGCGGGCGGGACTTCCGCCTGTCTCCTCACCGAGGCCAAGATACCTGCTCGCGGCTTTGTTCATCCCGGAAGAGGTTTCGGAGTTCTGCGCCCATACCGACTTCACGCGACCTAGAAGAGGCGAGAGGAGCGCCAACCCTGCTGCACGGTTGCGGGCCCGCAGCTCGGCGACGCCGCCGGTGCTGCCCGCGCCGGGCCCGGGACCCGGACCACCGGCCCGGGTGTCCGCTCCGCCCACCGAGTCCGATGGCGGCGGCCGCGCCCAGGGACCCAGCTCAGGTAAACGCTCGTCCCCGGGGCCCTCCTCGCCCTCCCCCCACCCAGACCCGAAAGCCCCGAAAGGCGCGGGGCACCTGCTCGAGTCCCTGCGGCCCGGGCCCCGGTGTCCCGGACAGGGAGGCGGGAATGGGCGGGGGCCCGGTGTGTGAGCGCCGGCGTACTGCCTGGGGGAGCGGGCTCCGGGTGGGGGCCGCACCTAAGGGGCGATACTGAGCACTGAGGCACAGACCTTGAACTGCCAGCCAGCCGAGTTCTGGTCTTCAGGGCCGGGCAAGGGTCCAGAGGGCTTTGAGTCCGTCGCATCCACCGTGGTCTTGTGGGTCTAAGGCTACATTCTCTCCAGTTCCCGAGGCTGCAGAAGCGCTTACAGAACCAACACGAACAAGAGGAAGTTGGCCCAGTCCCTCGCTGGCCCTGACCTGACCCCCACCCGCTTGTCTTATGCATTGTTGTGTCCCGCGACTCTTAGGTGCCATTCCCCCAAGTTTGGGCTCTGGAGACCCTGGGGAAACCCCAGGACCGTGCCAGGAGTTCTATGAAGGGGTTTCCGTTTCTGGCAACCAGTGTGTGCACGGTAATTCCGGGAACTGGTAGCAGGGTGTGCACATGCCTGAGTTAACACTCATCTGGAACTGCTGGGGAAACCACCGTTTTCTTTTCTTGCGGGTAGGAGCAAAGAACAGGGGGACAGCAGTCAGGAGTGGAATGACTGCAAGAGACGTGGGGTGAGTCTTCTGGTGGTGATGGGAGGCTTAGATAGGAGCAGCCACGTGATATTACCACAGTCCTGATAGGGTCCATCCCGCTATAGCATGCAGTACCCGCTATGGGCCGAGGGAGGAGGCAGGAAGATCAGGGTGGAGGCTACCCTCGTAGTCTAGGTGAGGGTTATTGGACGGGAGTGCTGGCCTGGATGTCACTGGATTCTGGATATGTGTTTTTTTAAAAAGTGAGCACTGATTTTCTAATGTGCACCGAGGCAGGGTGAAGGGGAGGATTCAGGGTTATCTCTAGGGTTTTTGTTCTTAGCAGCTTTAGGAATGGAAACTCCATCGACTGAGATGAGGGGGTTGGTAGTATGAGTGATGTTGGTGGGAGATGTGCTGGGGAGCCCTGAGTGGATGCATTAAGTGAGCAGCCAAACACACAGGTCTGGAAATCTGGGGGGGGGGGGGGTTCAAAAGGGAGATATCTAAAGACATCATGGCTACTGTGTGGGCCCAGGTGAGTGAGCTGTGGGTCACAGTCATGAGGAGCAGTCTCCTGGTTATGGTGGTAGAGCTGTTACGGTGCTAGGAAGTTGGGGAGGAGGGGGGACCAGGACTGGATACTTAGGTGATGGTATGACTTCAGAGATGAGGGATGTGAGTGGCCATGACGGGAGAGTGTGTCGGGGACAGGATACTCGGGCAAGTGGCCAAGGTTTCCAGCAGAAGAGTAGACATGAGAGGGATACAGCAGCTTAGGAGTACTTAAGGCGAGACGATGACACTCGGGCCTGTGCTGGTGGTGCTTCTCCACTCTCAACTCCACCAGGGTTTTGTGAGGACTTTGGTAGGGCCTGGGGTGTTTCATCCTGGAGGAATAAGGTCATGTGTGAAGTGCGGATGTGATCACCCGTGAGCGTCACTAGGCCTGGGGTAGGCCACCGAGGAGCCTTGCTCTGAATGAGGGTCAGGTGGACAGAGGAAGATTGTGATTGCTGAGGGGGCAAGTACAGCACAGGGGGAGGGAGGAGGACCTTGTCTGGTACAAGATGGAGGAACTCATGGCTTGAACGTAAGATCTCCTCCCCAATCTTCTGCTGTTGGGAAGGTCTCCTAATCAAACAGCCTTTTCATCAAAGGTGCATTTCCTGCTTCTCCCTCTGTATGGGTTTCAGTGCCCTACCAGCCCACGGAGTTCCTCAGACAAGCCCATCACATCCTCTTACAGGAACCAGGAGGCACCTCACCCTCTTGATCCTACAGCTCCTGGTTGTTCACTCTGTGTCAGAGTGCCATCCGCATGTGGGCCTGTGTGGGGCGTGGTGTCCTCCTCTCCAGGCTGCGAATATCTGTGATTACTAAAGTGCTATCCATCTCCTCTGTCCGTGGTCAGGTGTCATGTGTTTGGCCATCCCCATAACCCTAAGACGGGACTCCTGCCCTCACCAGTGGGGTGAAGAGGAGGTGGTAAAAACAGCAGTGATGTGTGGGGAGGCCAGCGAGATTTCCGTAGTGTGGGACAATGAGGTGTGGTGGCCAGAGGCATGTGGCTGTGGCATCCAGTCTCAAGAATGATGTGTACTTGGAGAGGGAGTATGCCTGACCGATGCCAGGGCCCTGGTTTTCAGTAGAATAACCTGGATGGCCGGGAGGATACCTCTATGCCAGGTCCACAACGTAGATGTATACTTGTCCACCTGCCTCTTCTTCTGTCGGCAGGACCCTGCCATCATGGGCCCACGAGGAGACAGTGGCGCCGTGGCACCAAGGCCTGGTTTCTCCTCTGGGATGGGGAGATCAGGGGAGGATGGGCATAGGGTAGATCGATGTGGGTGGGAAAATGGGTATGGTTCTTGGGAGAGGGTGTTTTTGTGATTTCCTCTGTCCCCCTCCTGCCAGGGCAGGGTGACCTTTGAAGACGTGGCCGTGTACTTCTCCTGGGAAGAATGGGGTCTCCTTGATGAGGCTCAGAGATGTCTGTACCAGGATGTGATGCTGGAGAACTTGGCACTTATAAACTCCTTGGGTAAGACCCTCGACCCCACGCCTGTGCCCTGAGCTAGTCTCTGCCCTCCCTTGGTCCCCGAGAGCAGTCTGTCTTTACATAGGGACCGTGAGCACTGCTTCCTTCCCCACTTCCGGGGGTGGGTGCTGTGGTTGGTAAGGCTGAGGTCAGTGTACCGCCCTCCTTCCTGGAGCAACCCCAACACCAGCTTTCCTGCTGACTTTCAGGGAAGGAATGAGGGTCAGGAGCCTTGCAGTGAACGTAATGGATATCCCCTTACATGCCTTCTCCCTGACTGGGTGACTTTGTCTCGATGCAAGATATCTGCCCGCTCCACGTCTGCTTCCTTTCTCTGTGAGGCTTCCTCATGCCTGCCTCTACCAGGACTTGCTGTCTCTGACAAAGTTACCACGTCTGTGGACCATGGGCTGTTTCATGAGACCCTCCTCCAGACTTCTCTGGGGACTGTGTAGTTCTCTTTGCCATGAGCCGTCGTGTGCTGAGTCGTTCTGTGATACTGATGGCTACTCAGCTGTCCTGTCTTTTCCTTAGCACTTGTATCAGGAAGTGGTCATGCACTTGCTGATTGTGGGAGTGGGGTTGGACTGGAGAGCCCCGGGTAGTTCACGGTAGGTATACTGACCCACACAGAACACGACGGCTCAGAAGAAGCCAGCCCTGCAGAGTGGTACCTGGAGGAGACGATGTCAGTGCTGTGTTCACATCAGACCAGAAGCCTGTTCTGTTTGACTAGTATTTTGACCCCAGGGGCCACATTTCACTTCTGTCTCTTCTTCCCCTTTCTTGGCACTTTGCCGCGTTATCGACTCTGTTACTCGTCACCTCTACTCTTCCTTCTGGCCCGGGGTTAACCTCACATTTCTGGGATCCATATCTCACTCTTTTTTCTCACCACTCCATCTACAGCGCTTTGCACGCTAACTGCTGTATGTTACGTCATGGGGTGTGCCTATGTTCTTAAGCAGTCCTGGAACACCACCTGCCAGTTTACAGTCCTATTTTCTTGGGTCTTGACACAACCTCCTGCACGGGACAGGTGTGTCAATAGGAGACCGGTTCCTTTGGAAAGTTGTTGGCAGGGGTATGAATCGCAGCCCACTTCTCTCCTCCGTGTCACACCAAGTGCTTGCATCCTTCACCTCACGAGGCCTCTCCCATTCTCTGCTCCTTGTAGCCCGCTCCTGCTAAGCAGCCCCATCCTCCACCTGAACCGTCTCCCTGGTCCTGCAGACAATCCCAAGCACTGGTTCCTGGGTTTCTTAGACACACATTTGTAGCTTGTATGGTAGCTGCCCCCTCCCACCAAAGGCAGCATGCGCTTTACCGGCATTTCTTGCTTTCAGGTCTTAGGCATGGAGCAGAGGATGAGGACGCGCCTGAGCACAGGGTTTCTGTACAAGCAGCGTCACAGGTCGGGACTCGCAAGGCAGTTGTGTCTCCCCAGAGGGCCCATCCTCGTGAGGTGTGTGGCCAGGACTTGAGAGACATTTTGCTTTCCACTGAGCACCAGGCGACACTTTGTGGACAGAATCTCCACAAGACGGGGGCATGTGAGAGACAGTTGTATTTCGACGTCAACCTTCCGCATCTGAAGCAGCACACTGGAGAGAAATGCTTCAGAAGCAATATGGACCGAGCCTCTTTTGTGAAGGACTACAAATTCTGTGTGTCAGGGAAACCCTTTTCCTGTGGGGAGGTTGTGAGGGACATCTTGGCCACCTCGAGATTCCTCCAGCATCAGGCCACACACAGCAGGGGGAAGTCGTACAGGAGGACTGGGTATAGGGCATCCTCCCCTGGATGGAGAGCGCAGCGCAACTGTGCCGAAGGCACGAACGACTTCACTTACAAACACACACTTGTTCATCCCCAGAGAGACCTCGCTAGAGAAAGATGCTTCCTGTGCAGTGAATGTGGGAAATCTTTTAGCAAAAGCTACAGCCTCAATGACCACTGGAGAGTGCACACTGGGGAAAAGCCTTATGAGTGTGGGGAATGCGGGAAGTCCTTTAGGCAGAGCTCTAGCCTCATTCAGCACCGGAGAGTTCACACTGGAGCAAGGCCTCACAAGTGTGACGAATGTGGCAAGTTATTCAGCAACAAGTCCAACCTCATTAAACATCGGAGAATTCACACTGGCGAACGGCCGTATGAGTGTGGTGAGTGTGGGAAATCCTTCAGCGAAAGCTCTGCGCTCTTTCAGCACCGCAGTGTTCACACTGGAGAGAGGCCGTATGAGTGCAGTGAATGTGGGAAGTTCTTTACCTACAGTTCCAGTCTCATAAAACACCAGAGAGTTCACTCGGGATCGAGGCCCTATGAGTGCAATGAATGTGGAAAATCCTTTACCTACAGTTCCAGTCTCCTCAAACACCAGAGAGTACACACTGGATCAAGGCCTTATGAGTGCAGTGAATGTGGGAAGTCCTTTACTCAAAAATCCAGTCTCATTAAACACAGGAGAATTCACACCGGAGAAAGACCTTACGAGTGCAGTGAATGTGGGAAATCTTTTAGCCACAGTTCTAGCCTCATTAAGCACCGAAAAGTACACGCTGGAGAAAGGCTTTGAGGAGTACAGTGACTTTGGCAAACGTTCACGTGTGGCTTCCATTTCAGTGACCATTGAGATAGTCACACCGAAAACGGCTTTATGAGTATTTATCCGTGGGATATTCTTTACCTAGGAGTCCAAGCTCCTAAAACACCACGGTGTCTCCTAGATGAAGGCCTGTGAATATGGAGAACGTGGGAAATGGCTAACCAAAGGCTAGCCTCGTTGCACTCCAGAGAACTCAAGGTAGTGAAAAGCCTTACAAACGCAGTGAATATGAGAAAGCCTTCATCTGAAGGACTTAACCTCATAGGATTTCACAAATCTCAAATGGGAGAACTGCCTTAAATGTGCAGGCATTTATTCGGTGAATGTTAACAACACTGGAGGAGATCCCTTATGAAGCTGCCATTTACCATCTCCATAAATCCCAGGTATGTAGCAGCTGCATTGCATCTTTTGAACCCGCCCAGGGCCCATACCCCAGTGTCAGGGCAATTGCTGGATGACTAACGAGTCACCTGAGCACTAAATCCTTCCCCATTTTTCCTCTCTGAGGAGAGGGCATGGATCTCACCCAGTTTTGTCCTAGAGGACGTTGGAGATTTGAAAAGGTGGATGACATCTTCAGGGATGTTACTGTCCTCTTGAAACTCTGTGATGGCACTTCCCAGCCTCCAAGTCACCAACCCAGGAACAGTCTGCCTCCCATTGCTCTTGCCGTACGAGAATAAAGATGTTGCTGTTTAAGCCCCCATTAATCTTGGGGATTCCGTTCACTGTGTGTTTGTATGTTGAAATTACCTGTGTTTGCGAGCGTGAAGGGGTGAACAGAGTTGTGTGCCGCAGAAGGGACCGTATGATGGCAGAAGATAGCTCTCCAGTTTCGGCCTGGTTTGCCTGGCTGCTCAAAGCCTTTAAGGAAAGACGGTAGGGCTCCGTGGTCCTAATTTATAGTTGGATGCCGGGATACTTGTGGGGTCAGAGTTTCAACCCGAAGAGGAGGCAGTTGTTGGTTGTTGTTAGACACCGTCCGGTGCTTCTGAGCGACATGGTCTTGTTCTCTTGTTCACAGGGGATGTTGATGGCATGCTGCTCAGTGCTGGTGAACAGCAGCAGCTCCAGGGGCCTCGATGTCCTGAATTCTGTAGGGTGACATCACTGGTTTTAAGAGTGGAAGGGCCAGGGGAATGATCATTGGTACAGAAACACAGGATTAATGGTGCAGGAGACCAATAAACTGGTCGTAATGTACCTCTTTGAAAAGGGCATGCATCGTGTTTAGACACCAGGACTGTGAAGGATGAACCGGTACAGAGAGTCTCAGGACCTCCAGAAGGATGTATCTTGTGTAGCTGTGGGCCTGCCAGAAAAAAACACTCCACAGGTTTTGTGGATTCCTCGGCCCCTCTGGGCTGTTCACCAAAGGCCGTGGTTGTGCGTGGCAGCCAAACAAGGACAGAGACAGGAGAGACCTCTTAGTGCAGCCATGAGGCCTTTGTGACTCAGCTGGTACCCCTGCTGAATGAAATGGCAACACTCATCGCTCATCTGTTTTTGCTGCCACTGAGGCAAGTGCCTTCTGATGAGGAGAGAAGTGGTGGTCAGTATGGTGGCCAAGCTTGATCTAAAGCGTATGGAGTCCAGACTTAATTTGAGCCATATATCTTTAGGTTTCAGTAAGGTATAAATGACGTGTGGTGTCCATCACTCAGTTGTGCCATTTGACTGTTTGACATTCAGAGAAACCCACGAAGCCGTCAATTACGATGATAAACCTTTCCGTCACCCCCACATTTACTTTGTGTCCTAATAATCTCTCCCCAAGGCAGCCATTGACTTGCTTTTCATTATAGATGAGTCAGCACTTTCTAGAATTTATGATCAAAGTCTTCAAGTGTTTTCTCCTCCTTTTCCTTGGGTCCCCTCATGGGACGTATTTAGTTTCAAATTCATCAGTGGTGTTTATATGAACAGACCATTCTTTGTATCTTTGAGAAGTATGTTCTATGGATACAGCACTACTTATTTATGTATTCATCTGTGCATGGCTATTGTAACTGTTTCCAGTTTGGCGGGCTGCAAGTAAAACTGCTGCAGAGAAGGCGCCTGGGTGTCTCAGTCAGTTAAGAGTTCCAGCTTTTGATTCTGGCTCGGGTCATGATCTGATGGTTGTGAGATCCAGCCCGGTGAGCCTCGGCGTTGGGCTCCTCTCTGTGTGTGGAGCCTGCTTAAGATTCTCTCTCCCTCTCTCTACGCCCCAGCCTCCCTCCCCCCCACCAACGGCCCCCCACTGCCCTGCTTTCCCACGCACAGTGGCACTCTTTGGGTCAATAATTAATTAAATTAATTAAAAATATGACAAAATGTTATTAATGCTCCTTTTTCTCAGTTTGACTCAAAAATGTTTCACGAGCCGTGTGTGTTGCAATTAGGATCCTGAATGTATCCTGAGGCCCTACAGTAGCCGTCTCAAATGTCTGTGAACCCACAGGTCTCACTTGCCTTGCTGTTAGTTATTGAAGTTCTGAAGCCTTTGTTCATTAGAGCTTGCCACGTCCTGGGTGCTGCTTATTGCGTCTCTGATACTGTGCATCTGATCACCCTCGCCCATAATCCTGCACACGAGCTAGTGAGGAGACGGGTGATGAGGTTTGTCCCTGCAGACGTGTGTGGCGGTGACTGTTGGGGATGGAAAACAGAATCTTCCTCCACCCACGGAGCCTCTCCACATGCCATTATTTGGTCTGTGTGTTCACCAACACCACCATGCAGTTAATGCTGCCTCTGTCCACCTGGATATAGCACGAGGTCGCACAGGTTAAGGGCTCGGTCCCACAGGATGACTGTCCTCTTCAACGCCCATCACAGATCCAGGTTGTCACCTGTGCTTCATACTGACTGGCTGTAAATCAGAGGCTCCCCTGACCCCTCCTCTCACTCAATTATCTTGCTGGGGTGCCTCACAGAACTCTGGGAAGGACATTTACAGGCAGATGAAGAAGTACATGGGGGTCAGGTGCAGAAGGGTCTGCAGTGCAGGAGCTTGTGTCCTCATGGAACCTCGGTGTACCACCAACCCCCCAGGCATGTTTACAGATCTGGAGGCTCCTCTAGTGTTCTTGTTCAGGAGTTTGTACGGACCTTTAATCTCCAGCTCCAGCCTCCTCCTGGAGGTCAGCGGGTGGGGCTGCAAGTCCCAAGCCTCTGATCCCGATCTTTCTGATGACCACTCCCCATCCTGATTCTATTTAGGACCCCCACCCTAACACAGCTCTTTAGCGTAAATTCAGGTGTGCTCAAAAGGGGGCTCCTTATGAATGACGCAAGATACTCCTATCACTCAGGAAAGAACAAGGGTTGTAGGCGCTCTGTGCCAGGAATAGGGCACGGGGGACCAAGACAAATATATTTCTTCTTATACCACATTATTGAGTAAGTATTAAGATGGACTGTGGATGTGCACCACAAGAAATTAGCTAAGAGGGGAGCCTGTTAGGGGCGCCTGGATGGCTCAGTCATTATGCGTCTGCCTTCAGCTCAGGACGTGATCCCAGATCCCTGGCATCGAGCCCCGCATCAGGCTCCTCTGCTGGGAGCCTGCTTCTTCCTCCTCCACTCCCACTGCTTGTGTTCCCTCTCTTGTTGGTTATCTCTCTCTGTGTCAAATAAATAAATAAAATCTTAAAAAAAAAAAAAAAAAAAAAGAGGGGAGCCTGGTGGCTCAGTCAGTTAAGCATCCAACTCTTGATTTCAGGTCAGGTAATGATCTCAGGGTTTTAGATTGATCCACAAGTCGGGCTCAGTGCTCAGTATGGAGTCTGTTTGAGATTCTCTACCTCCCTCCACTGGAGTGCTTGCAAATTAAATAAATAAATAAATAAATAAATAAATAAATAAATAAATAAAATCTTAAGAGAATTACCTAAGAAATTGCAAAGACATGGAAAAAAATCACCGTTATACAGACAAGCAGATAGAACCCATGACATACATGTTTTCACATCAATAGAACTAATCTTCAAGTAAGGTCATTTGACAGCATCATTTCTCACACATAATTTTTCCTAACTTTACGTTGTTTGGGGTGATCATGTCTGACAGTTATTGAGTTTATCCAGGGGAAAAACAAACTTCTTTCATCTGTGTGACAGGAAGTAGTTTTTGAAAATAAACAAGGCACTCACCAAAGTTAGGTTCCTATCCTCCCACATGTACTGAAAGATAGACTTGCTGTCTCCCTTGATGTCTGCATTTCAAAATGATGGCTCTCAGGATCTTTCCATTTTTTTAAAGGTAGGCTCCATACCCAACGTTGGACACAAATTCATGACCTTAAGATCAAGTGTTGTACACTCTACCCACTGAGCCAGCTAGGCACCCCCAAGATCTTCCCATCTTAAAGAAATTGGCTCCCATTTGTTGATGAAAGACAATCCTGAGTCCTGAATCTGGGGGGAAAAGAAGCCCAACTGGCAAAAGGCCTGTCTAGTCTTTAAAGAGACGCTTTAAAGAGGTAAGGAAATGTTTGCAAGTTCTCTAAGCTAAATGCTGTGACAAAACGGAGGGGGAGTGTCTCTCCCCATTTTCAACAGGGAGAATTAAGCCTCTTATTTTTAATTTGTATTTCACATACTTGAAAACACAGAGTATAGCTGACATGCTAGTAACTGATTGATCTACCTAAGATACCCTGCCTAAATAATCTATCAGGTAGGCAACTTGGAGTCTAAATTGCATTAGGAAGCCTGTTTGTAACAAGTATAGAATGAGGGCCATTGGTTAACCAAAATTTTATTTCCCTTTTGTCCTGTGTATAAACAGTATTTGCAGGGTCCACTTAGGAACTCTGACATTAGGTAATTTATGATAAGCTTAATATTTCCTCAGTGAACCTTGCTAAATCCTGTCCCTCATTATCCTATTTGTAGCCTTCCTTTCCTTTCTTTTCCTTTTCCAGAATACCTTTGGTACTCTGAGTTGGCTGAAATACCTCATTGTCCCTTGAGTGTAACTTTTTGTAGAGGAGACATATTCCTGGGAAATGGACATTCAACCTGGTTATGTTAAAACCTGTGGCATTTGTACCCCAATGTTTATAGCAGCAATGTCCACAATAGCTAAATCGTGGAAGGAACAGAGATGCCCTTCGACAGATGACTGGATTAAGAAGTTGTGGTCCATGTGGTCCATGTGGAATATTACTCAGCTATCAGAAAGAACGAGTTCTCAACATTTGCTGCAACATGGACGGCACTGGAGGAGATAATGCTAAGTGAATTAAGTCAAGCAGAGAAAGACAATTATATGATTTCTCTCATCTATGGAACGTAAGAACTAGGAAGATCAGTAGGGGAAGAAAGGGATAAAGAAAGAGAGGGTAATCAGAAGGGGGAATGAAGCATGAGAGACTATGGACTCTGAGAAACAAACTGAGGGCTTCAGAGGGGAGGGGGGGTGGGGGAATGGGATAGACCGGTGATGGGTAGTAAGGAGGGCACGTATTGCATGGTGCACTGGGTGTTAGACGCAACTAATGAATCATCGGACTTTACATCAGAAACCAGGGATGTACTGTATGGTGACTAACATAATATAATTTAAAAAAAAAACCCAGAAACCAAAAAACCTGTGGCATTTGTTACTATCAGTCATGTCTGTAGCTCCCAAGGGAATAAGGAGTGTCCTTGGAGGGCCTTGTAATGTGGTGATTTTTTTATTTTGGGTGTCTTGAGGTAAGAAGGTCCCAAAGTTCTTTACCCTGATATGGACAATTTTTAGGTAATGGCCCAGTTGTTTACAATCTATGTGAGGTAGCATCAGTTGTTGATCAGGGTATCCAGTCCTAAGATGATTGCCTGACATTTGGCCAGGTTTGTTGTTTTGTTGGTCCCGTTCTTACTCGGGAACATCCTAGCTTAGGGGTGGAAAGCAGCAGCATTTCACTGAGCTCCACCATATATGATGGCTGGCAGTGCCTTTCTTACATCTACAAACTCCCATTATTCTTTGCTCAGTTAATCCAAAGGGGCTCTCTGGATGGCCAAGGTATCTGGAAGAGAGGTGACCTTCTCCAGCACCATGGCATCTGGCAAGGGACTGAGGACAGAGAACCCCCCCCCCCCCCCGCCCCGCAGGTAGACACCAGAGGGCTCAGGTTTAGCTTTATCCTATCTTAAGGAGAACTTGGTAGCTTTGCCAAGCTTGTGGGGGTGCCCTTTTCATGTCCCTAAGCATAATGGGCAGCCAGGTCAGAAAGGTTGCAGGTTTGGGGTCTGTGAGGAGTTTCTTTTTATGAAGCCATTATTTCCTCCTATTTCCCTGGGTCATGCTGAGTTGATACTAGTTTTAGGTTGTTGTGATGAGTCTTGTAGAGAATTAGCAGTCTTTTACAGACCATCTGCCCCAGGCAGTGTTAGCAGAGGAAGACTAGTCTCTTCAGACACCTGGTAAAAGAGACTCAGGTTAACTTAGAATCCAGATTCTCAGTTTCTTTGCATCCAACCAGATGTCCCCATTCCAGCATTTAGAATCCCACTTTATCAACCAACACCCCAACTTTCACATGAGAAACATTGTGAGACTGTGTATTCAGCAATCTATAACTCAGCAAGTTATAGATTTAATGGTTTGATTTGCAGCAATAGGAATCCTGCAGCTACAGAAATCAGAGTTTCTTTTAGGGCTATCAAGAATCTCTCTTTTCATATGGGGACTTCAGCTGAGAGAGAATGACCTTGAGCTTACCATTTTCACTTTGTAAGCAATAATGTGAATTCGAATCCTTCCCAGACCGAACTCCTTGTAGTCACCATCACTGCCTTAATATTCATTGCAGCACCCAGTTGGTCTCAGGCATGTGCTGCAGTTGCCACTTCATCATAATTGACACTAGGTAATGGATTCATTATGATGCCACTGCATATCATGGGTCATAAGCATCCCATTTCCTATTGGCTAGGTGTTCAGCACTTCATTCAAGCCCAAGGGCTTGGTCAAACCAATTCCCAAATCTCGTCCATATAGGTTTATCTGCTAGGACTACTGCCAGAGCTAATTCGTTATTAGTTAGGATTCAATCAGGAGAAAGAACCTCCACATTAAATTGAATAGGGAAAATTTAATAAAAGGGGTATTAATTAACTTCAGTATTGGAATACTGAAGAATTGCTAGTGAAAGTAAAGACGACTGTAAAAACATTGGAATAACTCAAAAGATGCTTATTAAAAATTGCAACACAGAATGGTAGAAACAAATTTGTGAACATCTAACTGAAGGACTGTATATAAAAGAAATCATAGGGCGCCTGGGTGGCTCAGATGTTTACGCGTCTGCCTTAGGCTCAGGTCATGATCTCCAGGTCCTGGGATTGAGCCTGCTTCTCCCTGTCCGTCTGCCTCTCCCTCTGCTTGTGCTCTCTCCGTCTCTCTCTCAAATGAATAAATAAAAAAAATCTTAAAAAAAAAAAAAGAAATAGGGGCGCCTGGGTGGCGTAGTCGTTAAGCGTCTGCCTTCGGCTCAGGGCGTGATCCCGGCGTTCCGGGATCGAGCCCCACATCAGGCTCCTCCACTAGGAGCCTGCTTCTTCCTCTCCCACTCCCCCTGCTTGTGTTCCCTCTCTCGCTGGCTGTCTCTATCAAATAAATAAATAAAATCTTAAAAAAAAAAAAAAGAAATAGAAATCAATGAGAAAAAGACAAAAGGTAAAATAGGCAACATATTTGAGCAAAATCTTCATTAAAGAACATTTTTAATGGTCATTAGGCTTAGAAAAGTTATAGAACACTTGTCATTATGAAATTATAAGTTAAAATTACAATGAGAAGGACTACAAATCCACTAGGATGAAACTGATTAAAAAGAATCACAATGCCAAGATTGGGCTCAGCTTAACTTTTTTTTTTTTTCCAGTAAACTCTAGATCCAACATGGGGCTCAAACTCACAACTCAAAATCAAGAGCCACATGCTCTACTAACTGAGTCATCCAGGCACTCCAGCTTAACTCTTGTTTCTTCTCAGACTTGTGTCCTGATAAAAATTACCTGAGGTCTTACTTTTTTCACCCTCCACTGACATTTCCCCAGAGCTATTATGCCACTATCTTTGAATAATTACATAATCATTATTAATAGCTCTCTGCAATTTGCATTTCACAACTTTTTTTTCCCCTGATATATCGATTCTTCATGCACAAAAGTCCCAACAATCACTTGAAGGAACGATAATCCTTCCTCAGCAAGGAGATGAGACAATGGTGTTTAGATGACTCTTTTGTACATGCACTCTGCCTGAGAACGCTGTAGCCACTATCACATAACAAAATAGAATTTAATAAATTGTTCTCTGTTTTAGATGTCAGATTTCTAAAGGATTTGAATGTATCTTAAGAATATTAAATAAATAAATAGTGTTGCTTTGTGATTTGGACATGATCACTGAATATACAGGCAGGAAAGAGTTTCTCTTTGGAAACCAGATGCAGAGATAACTCCTTGTCCTCCTACTTCAGGGTGGCCTGAACATCACTGTTTCTTCCAATTCATGGCTCTGACCAAAGATACAGAGTTACAAAATTGACTAAAGCCTCTGACTACATGCATTTGAATAGCAAGAAAATGTTTATTACATTCTAGCTAAGAGGGGATGCATTTTGAGTCTGAAAGAAACTGTGTCCATTTAAATTTGTAGCGTTTTAGAATAATTGAAGTATTTTTAGGCTAAGGGAGAATTCTAAGCTTCAAGGAGTCTGAAATGTCTCTAACAAAGATCAGTTGCAGACAACACTCCCCAGAAGTCTGCGAGCTGCCGCTTTGAAAAGGGGTAAACATTGGGGCGCCTGGGTGGCTCAGTCGTTAACGCCTGCCTTCCGCTCAGGGCGTGATCCCGGATCCCTGGGGTCCCTGGAATCGAGCCCCGCATCAGGCTCCTCCGCTGGGAGCCTGCTTCTTCCTTTCCTTCTCCCCCTGCTTGTGTTCCCTCTCTCGCTGGCTGTCTTTCTCTCTGTCAAATAAATAAATAAATAAAATCTTAAAAAAAAAAAAAAAAAGGTAAACAGCTTCCTTTCCCTGAAGGCTAGATGCCTCTTATTTCTCAGACACTCGTGGCACCACGAAACCTTTATTCGTGGTGGTCAAGGACTAGGACACTCCAACCACCTGTGCGGCTGAGGAGACTACATTACCCAGACGGCAATGTGCCTAACGGTGGTGGAGTTGACCCAATGAAATCCCAGGACAAGAGCATTTCCGAGCGGACGCACCAAGTCAGGGCGGGACTTCCGGCGTCCTCCTCGTGGCGGTCATTTTGGGTTTTCTGGAGTTTGGTCACACTGAGGCTTCGGAGCCCCGGGTCGGCGACGGATAGGACGCGAAAGCGTTCACCCCGTTACAAAGAGGCGGCTCTAAGGCTTGGAGGCGGCGCACCCCGGGGTGACCCGCAGCAGGCTGGGATCAAGATTTCCCTGCGCCACAGCCCTGCTCCGTCCACTGAGTCCGATGGCGGCGGCCGCGCCCAGGGACCCGGCTCAGGTAAGCGTTCGTCCCCCGAGTCCTCCCCGCCGTCTCCCCACCCAGACCCGAAAGGCCCGAGCTCGGGGCGTCTGTTCACGTCCCTGCGGCCCAGGCTCCGGTGTCCGGGACAGGGAGGCGGGGGTGGGCGGGGGCCCCGTGAGTGAGCGCCGGCGTGGTGGCTACGGGAGCGGGCTCCGGGCCGAGGGGACAGGTTCGTGCAAAGACTTGGAGTGCAGCCGAGCCAGGAGCATTGGGGAAACCCAGGCTCTTGTGTCTACAGGCAACAGAGTGTGAGGCAAAGTTGTGCCTCAGGAATTTTACCTTCATTCTCAGAACGCTGGGAGCGAGGGAGATTTGGGAACAAAAGAGGGACAGTGTCTGAAATCGGGTTCTCACACGTTTCCTGAAGCTGCTCACAGAATGAACAGACGGGAAGAGGGGTAATAACAGGCACAGGAAAGTTGAGTTCTGTAAAGAGCACCTCACTAGCGGGAGTGCACTGAGGACTGAAGCCCAGAAGTAAGGCAGCCCTCTTGAGGTCACCAGATCCTGGCTGCGCTAGGTACTTAGCGCATGAAATGTGGAAGGTGGTCCCAGGCAGAGGTAACAGAATGTGCAAAGGCTTGGAGGGATCAGGGACCTGCAGGTCTCCTTTCTTTTCATGGGAACTGGGAAGAGTCGGGCAGGAGTCAGGTTTGGACACCCTGGTAATGGGTGTTATGGAAGGTTTGGAGTAGTAAAGGCCGGTGATCTGACCGAGGTCTCATAAGGCTCCCTGGGGCTGCAGCATGGAGAAGAGTAAAGGTGTGAAGCTGGTGGTAGGAAGAGAAGGGAAGAGGCTACCGCAGTAGTCTGGGTGGGTGTGATGGTAGCTGGAGCAGGGTGGTGGTCATGGAGAAGTGGCTGGATTCTGCATTAGTGTTTTAGGTGTGGCTTCCTGGTTTTCTAAGTTTGAGGTAGAGAGAGGTGGGAGTCAGGGATAACTTGAAGGTTTGGCTTTAGCAGTTGGAAGGATGGAAGCTCCATCAGTTGAGATGGGGAAGTTTATAGTAAGAGTAGTTCTTATTAGGGATATCAGAAGAGTTCTTTTGGGTCTGTTAAGGGTGGGAGATGTTTCAGAGAACAGTTTGTGTGCCTCTGGAACTCTGAGGCGGCGTTCAGGATGTAGACTTCTCCAAAAGGTGGTGGAGAGTGTGTAGACCAGGGAGGAGCTGTAGATCACTTAATATGGGGAATCCTGGTCAGGATAATGGTAATAGTAGCCCAGGAAGAAGAGGGTGCATCTAAGGACTAGGTTTCCTGCTTGGCTCCCTGGTTGTGGGATGTGTCACAACATGGATCAGGGAGAGAAGTGATCATAGAGAAGGTAGGGGAGAGTGTATGGTTTGGTATGTGGCCAAGGGCTCCAGGGGAAAAGTGGACTTGGAGATGGATGTGGAGACATAGGAGTAATTCAAATGAGATGATGCTGAGATCGGCTGGTGCTTATTCTCTGTTCTATAGACTTACTAGGATTGCATTGTGTCCCATGGTGGGGCCTAAGTATTCAAGTTAGGCTGGTGGATTAGCTTAGGGGCACAAGTGGTCATTTATGAGACTAATTGGGGGTCGGGTACAAGACCACTGGAGCTGAGTGTTGAATGAGGGTTAGATGGAGAGAGGACAGCTGTGACTGGAGAGGGGACATCAAGTGCTTGCGGCACACAGGTGGAGGAAGGCCATGGGTAAGTGAAATCTGATTTTATTCTTGGTAGTGAGGTTGAAGCAAGGAACAGGGAGGGAGGCCTTCATAGTAGCACTCAAGGCTGCCTCTGTCAGTGGGAACCATCAGTCTGGAGTAGTATTTGATCCTGTTTGAAACTGCCAGGCATTTTCTATGCCACGGATACTGCGTAACATGTAGAAAGGCCAAGGAGATGACTGTGGTGTAGGGTAGGAGGGGGCTGTTGCTGTGGGAGTGCAGTTGTGAGAAGTGTGACAGAAAGAGAGTGAGTGTGAACACATAACCACAGGACCCTAGAATTGGGGTCATAAGGATGAAGGATAATGCCACATTTTTTTGCATCTTGGAGGGATGATCCAGGGGACTTTGATGGTATTGCCTGATAAGACCAGAATCAGATAGTGCACACCCTCCCTATAGCCAGCTTCTCTCCCTAATCTGTGTTTGTGACACTGACTACACTGACAAGAGGCAGTGTGACTACCGTGCCAGGTCTACAGTTCAGATATCCTCTTTCTGCCCATCTGCCTGTTGTTGTGGGATGACACAGTATCAGTAGGAATATGAGGAGAGAGTGGCTCCAAGGACACCCAGGCCTGGTATCTCCTCTGGGGTATGGAGTAGACTGAGCTGAGGGTGGATGTGGAGGGTAGGGGGTATAATGAACTTGGACTCCTAGGAGAGATGTTGATCATGGAATGAACTGTCCACATTATGACAGGGTATGAACTTTGAAGATGTGGCCATTGACTTCTCCCAGGAGGAATGGGGGCTCCTTGATGAAACTCAGAGACTCCTGTACTGCGATGTGATGCTGGAGAACTTTGCACTTGTAGCATCACTGGGTAAGATTGTCACATTGCTCCTCGTGTCCTGAGGTGACATCCTGCCTTTCCTTTTTCCCCCAGAGTTCGCTCTTTCTTTCCCACAGCTGGAGCATGGGCTCTGCTAATTTCCACCACTTTCTTGTTAGGTGTGGTGAGGATGCCAGTGCTGAACTGTGTATAGTGCCCTGAGCAACGGACTCCCCAAGCATCCCTGACACCTGTTACCTCAAACAGTGCAGGGGAGGGTCTGGGAGTCAGGAGTCTTGAAGTTAACTAATGGATCCCTCCTTGCTTGCCTTCTCCCTGGCAGGGTGACTCTGTCCGGATCCCTGGCTTCCAGTTTTGCCTCCTTCCTCTAGCTCACAGTTCTTTGTGACTGCCTCTGCCAGGTCATGGTCATTATTCACATGAACCATGGGCTGTTCTTGTAAGACCCTCCTTTGATTGTATTTTATATTTTCTTTCCTGAATGTTATTGCATGACAAGTTGCACAGGGCCAGTGGTGGTGGCCACTCACCGTGTGTCTTTCATTAAGACTTGAATCATTCAGTTCCGAGGAGTTATACAGTGGAGAGTACAGGGAAAACACTGGTTTTACAGGGTAGATATGGCAAAGATGGTCTCAGAGGAGGTCTGGCCCTCATGAGTGGCAACTGTGGAGGGCATGACATCAGGGCTGTGTTGAGATGGTACCAGGAGCTTGCCATGTGTTAGGTAGTGTTTTGGTGCAGATACCACTAGCCACGTATTGTTTCTACCTTTTCTTCTGCATACTTAACACTTTGCTGACTTGTTATTTCATCCAAGACTTCTGGCTCGTGGCTCCTTCCACCATTGTGGCTTTCCCAGGCCACCAGTTCCTCTGTACTGCTCCCTTTATGATATCCTCCAACACTGAACGGCACGTGGTGTCATGAGGTGTGCACATATCCTTATGTAGTCCTTGAACCAGCTACTCAGGTCCAGTTGAATTTTATTGGACAGGCCACAACCAGCCTCTCACACAGCATGCCCATGTTGCCAGCAGATAAGGTCCTACTGAAGGAGGAGTGAGGAGGCAGGGGCCTCTCCTCCATGTGGTGCACCCTATGCTTGTGTCTTGTCTGTTGAGGTCTCTCCTAATCGGGTCTCTTCAGAGGCCCAATACCGTTAAGCAGCCCCTACCTCAACCTGCCCCCAGCTGCCTTGTGCTCAGAACAATCACATGGACGCAACTTGTTGTGTCAGACACACCTTTGAAGTGGGGCTTCCCCCTCCCACCAGAGTCAATGTGCATTTCTTCAGCATTTCTCTGCTTTCAGGTTGTAGGCATGGGATGGCCCCTTCTGAGCAGACTGTACCTATAGGAGAGTCCCAGGCCAGGGCTTCTCAGGCAGGTCTGTCCCAACAGAAGATCCACCCCTGTGAGACGTGTATCCCAGCCTTGAAAGATATTTTGCACCATGCTGAGCACCAGACAATATCCCCTTGGCAGAAACCATACTTGGGTACCACATGTATGAGATGCTTCTCTTTCCATGCAGACCTTCATCAGCAACAGAGGCATGGCAGTGGGGAGAAGCCCTGGAAAAGAGATGTGGACAGGGTCTCATGTGTGACAAGCTGCAACTTCTGTGTGTCAGGGCAGCCTTTCACATGTAGGAAGGTTGGAGAGGACTTCCTAGCCACCTCGGGACATCTTCGGCTCCAGACCAATCCCAACAGTGAGGAGCCACACAGTGGCAGCCAGAGTGGGGAGGCTTTTCACAGTGGAAAAAGTCAGTACAACGGGGGTGAATGTGAAAAAGCTGCCAGCCGCAGCCATGCACTTGATCAACATCAGAGTGTCTGCTCTGGAGAAGGGCTTTATGAGTGTGGCAAATGTGGGAAAGCCTTTGGCTGCAACTACAGACTTGTGCAGCACCAACAAATTCGCAGTGGACAAAGGCCATATGAGTGTGGTGAATGTGGGAAATTCTTTAGCCAAATCTCTGGCCTTATTAAAGACTGGAGAATTCTCAGTGATAAAGAGCCTTATGGATGTGGAGAATGTGGACAATCTCTTACCCATAACTTCAGTTTCATAAAACACTGGAGAATTCACACTAGAGAAAGAACTTTTGAATGCAGTGAATGTGGAAAAGTCTTTATTCACAGATCTAAACTCATTCACCACCAGAGACTACACAGTAGAGGAATGCATTATGGGTGTGGTGAATGTGGGAAATCTTTTAGCTACAAATCCAACCTCAATGAACACCGTAGAGTTCACACTAGAGAAAGGCCTTATGAGTGTATTGAATGTGGGAAATCCTTCAGACAAACCTCTAGCCTTTTCAGGCATCAGAGAGTTCACACTGGAGAAAGGCCATATAACTGCAGCGAATGTGGGAAATCCTTTAGACAAATCTTTAACCTCATTCGACATGGGAGAATTCACACTGGAGAAATGCCTTATGAGTGTAGTGATTGTGGGAAATCTTTTAGCTGCAAATCTGAACTCATTCAACATCAGAGAATTCACAGTGGAGAAAGGCCTTATGAGTGCAGTGAATGTGGGAAGTCCTTTAGACAGTTCTCTAACCTCATTCGACACCGGAGTGTTCATACTGGAGAAAGGCCTTATGGGTGCAGTGTTTGTGGGAAATCCTTTAGCCGCAAATTTATCCTTATTCAACATCAGAGAGTTCACACTGGAGAAAGACCTTATGAGTGCAGTGAATGTGGAAAATCCTTTACCCGAAAATCTGACCTCATTCAACATCAGAGGATTCATACTGGCACAAGACCTTATGAGTGCAGCGAATGTGAGAAATCTTTTAGGCAACGCTCTGGTCTTATTCAACACCGGAGAGTTCATTCTGGAGAAAAGCCATATGAGTGTGGGGAATGTGGGAAATCCTTTAGCCAAAGTGCCAGCCTTATTCAACACCAGAGAGTTCACACTGGAGAAAGGCCTTATGAGTGTAGTGAATGTGGGAAAACCTTTAGCCAAAGCTCTAGCCTTATTCAGCACCAGAGAGGTCACACTGGTGAAAGGCCTTATGAGTGCAACGAATGTAGGAAGCCCTTTACCCACAAATCTGACCTCGTTCAACACCAGAGAGTTCACACTGGAGAAAGACCTTATGAATGCAGCAAATGTGGGAAATCTTTTAGCCGCAAATCTAACCTCCTTAGACATAGGAGAGTTCACACTGGAGAAAACCCTTAAATGGGAGGAATGTTAGAATTTTGTGTAGTGGGGCGCCTGGGTGGCACAGCGGTTAAGCATCTGCCTTCGGCTCAGGGCGTGATCCCGGCGTTATGGGATCGAGCCCCACATCAGGCTCCTCCACTATGAGCCTGCTTCTTCCTCTCCCACTCCCCCTGCTTGTGTTCCCTCTCTCGCTGGCTGTCTCTATCTCTGTCAAATAAAATAAATAAAATCTTTAAAAAAAAAAAAAAAAGAATTCTGTGTAGTATTGCCAAATAGCATTCTATTCTATGGATAATGGCTTTATCTGTGCATCTGTTCTGGACATACAGGTTATTTCCAGGTTTGGAGTATTTACAAATAAAGCTGCTATGAATATTTACATTTACTTCTTTATGTGGTTATATGTTTTATTTCTCTTGTTGTGATAACTGAAACTGTTAGAGTGGAGGTGAATGTTTCACATTAAGAAATGGGAAACTGAACTATAATGGTTATTCTCTTTTGCCGTCCCATCAGTAGCACATGAAAATTCAAGTTCCGTGACATCCTTGAAATAAGTGTGTCGTGGTAAGTCACTTTGGTTTTAATTCCATTTCCCAAAGTGTTCATGATGTTGAGCATCTGTCATTTATTTGCTCTGTATTTAGCTTGTTTGGTAAAACGTGTGCTCGTAATCTTTTGCCTATTTTCTTTTTATGTACTTACATATTTATTATATGGAACAACTGTTTCTGAGTACTAGAAGATTTTTCTCCCTCAACTTTTTGTCCGTCTCACAATTGAAAGCCTACATGCACCAGACTTATGAATTTAATCTGCATCAACATATTCTCCTCTGCTTTCTAAACTCAGTAACACATTAAATCAAGCCTAGGTTTTAATCTTTGGCAACCCCTGGTATAAACACTCCCCTCATGGTAAATGCCAAATTGCCAAGGTGGGGGCGCCTGGGTGGCACAGCGGTTAAGCGTCTGCCTTCGGCTCAGGGCGTGATCCCGGCATTCCGGGATCGAGCCCCACATCAGGCTCCTCCGCTATGAGCCTGCTTCTTTCTCTCCCACTCCCCCTGCTTGTGTTCCCTCTCTCGCTGGCTGTCTCTATCTCTGTCAAATAAATAAATAAAATCTTTAAAAAAAAAAGTTGCCAAGGTGATGTCACTGAACCTGGCGTTGGTAAAATATTCCAGTAGTACCTCATTATATTCTGTTCCCAAAGTACTGATACAGTAGCCACAAATAACTTTAAGAACATAGGTAATAAAACTGTAAAATGACCAGTAAGTGGCAAGTTTTAAATATTTGTGGGTGTTTTTGTTTAGTTTTTATTTTTTTTTTTAAGATTTATTAGAGAGTGCGCACGAGCGGGGAGGGGGAGGGGCTAACGGAGGGGGTGGGGAAGCAGACTCCTTGCTGAGTATGGAACCCAACGGGCTCAATCCCAAGACCCTGAGATCACAACCTGAGCCGAAACCAAGAATTGGACACTAAACAGACTGAGCTACCCAGGCCCCCTCCCCCCCCCCGTCTTGTTTTTGTTTTTTATTTAAGTAGGCTCCATGCCCAGTGTGGAGCCCAGCACAGGGCTTGAACTCAGTGACCCTGAGATCAAGACCTGAGCTGAGGTCAAGAGTTGGATGCTTAACCGACTGAGCCATCCAGGTGCCCCTAAATATTTGTTTTGTAAAAAGAGTTTGATTTAAGTATGCTTGACTTAAACTGCACGTATTTTAAATATACATTTTGATGTTTTCATACATGCTTGCATCCCTGAAGCTAAGTTCCTCCTCCCCTTTTCAATTCATCTTTTTCAACATATAAAATTACTGATATAAGGAGATATTCTAACTTTTGTAATGGCTATTTACATATGTATCTGTGAATAAGACTGTTAAGAAGTCCCATTAACCCTATCACAATCTTCCATCATTATCATTGTCGTGGTTGTTCTTGTGTCCCCATGCATCCTGGTGGCTTATTTTATGTGTAACCCTAGATATGTCAATGCATAACCTCTTAAGAATTTCCAAAATGTCAGGACCCTCATAACTCTGATAACTTGAATACACAAAAAATATTTTTAAATATAAATATTAGTGCTAAATTTTATTGATCGAATTAGCTACTGAAGGCAGATTGAATGCAATCATGATGCCAGTTGTATGGCTTTTAATACATGTGTCTTTTGAGTATTCACCTTACCTCTTTTATTTTGTTGGCTGAAAACTTAAGGTGTTAATATTTTTATATGGTTTAGTATTTCTTCGGTAGTTTAAAATCCTGAGTTACCCTGAATAATGCAGGTGTTTTACCTACAGTACAAACATATGTATCAACTATACCTCCTGATACTTAACACAGTTAGACTTCTCTACCTTCCATTTGTCAAATAAAACATTAATGTTTCAAACTTACTGCTTCAGAAGTTTACAAATCCCAATTTCTCTGCATTTTAAAAATCTGTGAACTTTCATAATATGAAGCTGAAATCCCCAAATCAAAACTCTTAATCTTCCCTCGTCAGTGTATACATATATGAAATCATCACTTTAAATATATTACAGTGTCATTTGCCAATTATATTTCAATACAGGTAAAGGAAAAATAAAAGACTGAAATCATGCAAAAGCCTTAATCTGAACTAACATTGAGAAATAGCAATGGAAGAGGATCTTTTCATTTATCACACAGAGCAAAACTACAGAATATGTTTATTAATTTATTTTCCTCTGAAGACAATACACTTTGTCTTTGGAGAAATAAAAGATTACTTGTTAGGACTTGCTTTGGAAGATTGATCAGTAAGTGCCTTATCAAGGGTCAGATATTGCTACCAGGGACCAAGCATCTGGCACACATTAATATTACCAGTTCTTTTAACTATAATCCAGCCCTTTGGGCTTTAATTTGTAGGATAGCCATTGTTTTTTCATAGGTATTTTCAGGACCATCAGAGAAAGTAGGCAGTCCATCTCGATGGATTGAAATATTGCCAGTGTTCTAATATAGCCGCCTGGATTTCCAGCTAACTCAGCTTCACCAGTCATACAGTTACTGAAGTTGTATTGGTTGCTACTGGAATCCCACTCACAAAAATGCAGAATTTCATTACATTCAAAAAGCATGTATCCTAGAATCCAGAAGGTGTGATGATAAATAGCCTTTGTCATGGTCTCCACTGTGTCACACAGGAGCTGCATCTTCACAAAGCCACAGGTGCAGAACACCTGAAGCCCACTGCAATAAACTCATGGCCACCATGGCTACTATGGGCAATAAGGAAGCCACTTACTCTTTCATTATTTATTGGATAAACTTTAAAAGCATTTTGTCCATTAGTACTTGCCACATCCTCTAAGTTGGCTGATTGAATTTCTTGATTCTGTTTAATGTGCTCACCTTTTAAAAATCTTTCCTGTATGCCTCATAGCTTTGGCACAATTTTTTTTCAAAAGCTAAATCTGTGTACTATCCAGTACACAGTCTATAAGCCTACATCTATACAAATTATTACAAAATTTAAATTACTATAAATGCTGGATGGTTAATTAGGAAAATATGATAAAGTACTAGAAGAACTAGTCTGAGGGTGAAGAAAACATTCTTGAGAATATATTTTCTTATGTCTGGAATGAATATTTACAGTAATGCACTAAGTGTAGAGTGTTGGGAAGAGGATTCCAAAGAGAAAGTGCTCGAGAACGGGTGGTACTTATCTGAGGATCTAGAAGTCAGGCGACGATTCAGAATCACAGCCTAACAATTTTTTCTTGTAAAACAACTGTGAACCTGATTCTCTTAGGCAGTGTAAAGAGCTCATCCATTGTAAAGCATTAGAAAATTAGTAGTTAACTTTCTTTTATGCTATGTTAAGACACTCCTTTCTTTTTTATGTTATACTATCAATCAATAAGCAGACTCGAAATGAGTTTTATTTTTCATTTCATCCTAAGCCTTAAATTTTCATTAACTTTCAAATCTTTTTCAGATCACATGTTTAGACTTATTCCAATCATGTTTTTGCATCTCTTGGTTCAAAGACGGAGAGATTGATTCCTGTATGTGTGTGCAAAGGACAAGAATGAATGATTTAATAAATTTTTCTTTTCCAGTGTGGGATTTAAGAAGTCTTTCACAATGCCACAGATTTCAACAAAACCAAATGTCCATTCTCCACATATGTGTCTGCTGCACAAAGGTATATACTGAAGTGACACTTAAGAATTTTAGCCAGCTCAGAATTCTGCAGATGGAAGAAAAACTAAAGGAAAGGAGGCCTGCAAATATGGTAAAGAGAGACAGAGTTGAATAGGAAATACCAGGGAGGAAGTTTTAAGCTTATGGTAAAGTACCTAATGCCACAGTTGCTAAATGGACCCTGCAAATACAGTTTATACAGGACAAAAAGAAAATAAAATTCTGGTTAATCATTGGCCCTCTTTCTATTCTTGTTACAAACAGGCTTCCTAATGGAATTTAGACTCTAAGTTGCCTACCTGAAACATTATTTAGGTAGGGTATCTTAGGTAGATCATCAGTTGCTAGAATGTCAGCTATACTCTCTTCAGTTATGCGAAATACAGATTACAAATAAAGTTTAATTCTCCCTGTTGATAAAGGGGAGAGGCTCTCCCGCTCCCCTTTTTTCACATTTAGCTTAGAGAATCTGTGAGCACCTCCTAATCCCTGTGAAGACTACACAGACCGTTGGCCACTAGGGTTCCCTTTCTCCTGCATTCGTGACTATGTTGTTTAATTCCAAAAAGTACTTACTGTCCTGCAAGTAAGTCTCCTTTTCCTCTGGATAAGGTCAGTAAAACACTACACATGGTCACCCCAATTACAAACGTAAGTTAGGATAAACTCTGTGCCAAATGATGCTTTCAAGTGACTTTACTTGAGAACAGGTTCTATTTATCTCCAAAATATGTATGTAATGGGCTCTATCTGCTTTCTGTATAACAGGGTGAGACTTTGTCCTGCAATTCTTTGTAATTTCTTAGCTGATATCTATTTCACATCACATTCCAGCTTAATATTTATTCAGTAATGTGGCACAAGAAAAAATATATTTGTCTTGGTCCCCCGTGCCCTGTTCCTGGCACAGAGCGCCTACAACCCTTGTTCTTTCCTGAGTGATAGGAGTATCTTGCGTCATTCATAAGGAGCCCCCTTTTGAGCACACCTGAATTTACGCTAAAGAGCTGTGTTAGGGTGGGAGTCCTAAATAGAATCAGGATGGGGAGTGGTCATCAGAAAGATCGGGATCAGAGGCTTGGGACTTGCAGCCCCACCCGCTGACCTCCAGGAGGAGGCTGGAGCTGGAGATTAAAGGTCCGTACAAACTCCTGAACAAGAACACTAGAGGAGCCTCCAGATCTGTAAACATGCCTGGGGGGTTGGTGGTACACCGAGGTTCCATGAGGACACAAGCTCCTGCACTGCAGACCCTTCTGCACCTGACCCCCATGTACTTCTTCATCTGCCTGTAAATGTCCTTCCCAGAGTTCTGTGAGGCACCCCAGCAAGATAATTGAGTGAGAGGAGGGGTCAGGGGAGCCTCTGATTTACAGCCAGTCAGTATGAAGCACAGGTGACAACCTGGATCTGTGATGGGCGTTGAAGAGGACAGTCATCCTGTGGGACCGAGCCCTTAACCTGTGCGACCTCGTGCTATATCCAGGTGGACAGAGGCAGCATTAACTGCATGGTGGTGTTGGTGAACACACAGACCAAATAATGGCATGTGGAGAGGCTCCGTGGATGGAGGAAGATTCTGTTTTCCATCCCCAACAGTCACCGCCACACACGTCTGCAGGGACAAACCTCATCACCCGTCTCCTCACTAGCTCGTGTGCAGGATTATGGGCGAGGGTGATCAGATGCACAGTATCAGAGACGCAATAAGCAGCACCCAGGACGTGGCAAGCTCTAATGAACAAAGGCTTCAGAACTTCAATAACTAACAGCAAGGCAAGTGAGACCTGTGGGTTCACAGACATTTGAGACGGCTACTGTAGGGCCTCAGGATACATTCAGGATCCTAATTGCAACACACACGGCTCGTGAAACATTTTTGAGTCAAACTGAGAAAAAGGAGCATTAATAACATTTTGTCATATTTTTAATTAATTTAATTAATTATTGACCCAAAGAGTGCCACTGTGCGTGGGAAAGCAGGGCAGTGGGGGGCCGTTGGTGGAGGGGAGGGAGGCTGGGGCGTAGAGAGAGGGAGAGAGAATCTTAAGCAGGCTCCACACACAGAGAGGAGCCCAACGCCGAGGCTCACCGGGCTGGATCTCACAACCATCAGATCATGACCCGAGCCAGAATCAAAAGCTGGAACTCTTAACTGACTGAGACACCCAGGCGCCTTCTCTGCAGCAGTTTTACTTGCAGCCCGCCAAACTGGAAACAGTTACAATAGCCATGCACAGATGAATACATAAATAAGTAGTGCTGTATCCATAGAACATACTTCTCAAAGATACAAAGAATGGTCTGTTCATATAAACACCACTGATGAATTTGAAACTAAATACGTCCCATGAGGGGACCCAAGGAAAAGGAGGAGAAAACACTTGAAGACTTTGATCATAAATTCTAGAAAGTGCTGACTCATCTATAATGAAAAGCAAGTCAATGGCTGCCTTGGGGAGAGATTATTAGGACACAAAGTAAATGTGGGGGTGACGGAAAGGTTTATCATCGTAATTGACGGCTTCGTGGGTTTCTCTGAATGTCAAACAGTCAAATGGCACAACTGAGTGATGGACACCACACGTCATTTATACCTTACTGAAACCTAAAGATATATGGCTCAAATTAAGTCTGGACTCCATACGCTTTAGATCAAGCTTGGCCACCATACTGACCACCACTTCTCTCCTCATCAGAAGGCACTTGCCTCAGTGGCAGCAAAAACAGATGAGCGATGAGTGTTGCCATTTCATTCAGCAGGGGTACCAGCTGAGTCACAAAGGCCTCATGGCTGCACTAAGAGGTCTCTCCTGTCTCTGTCCTTGTTTGGCTGCCACGCACAACCACGGCCTTTGGTGAACAGCCCAGAGGGGCCGAGGAATCCACAAAACCTGTGGAGTGTTTTTTTCTGGCAGGCCCACAGCTACACAAGATACATCCTTCTGGAGGTCCTGAGACTCTCTGTACCGGTTCATCCTTCACAGTCCTGGTGTCTAAACACGATGCATGCCCTTTTCAAAGAGGTACATTACGACCAGTTTATTGGTCTCCTGCACCATTAATCCTGTGTTTCTGTACCAATGATCATTCCCCTGGCCCTTCCACTCTTAAAACCAGTGATGTCACCCTACAGAATTCAGGACATCGAGGCCCCTGGAGCTGCTGCTGTTCACCAGCACTGAGCAGCATGCCATCAACATCCCCTGTGAACAAGAGAACAAGACCATGTCGCTCAGAAGCACCGGACGGTGTCTAACAACAACCAACAACTGCCTCCTCTTCGGGTTGAAACTCTGACCCCACAAGTATCCCGGCATCCAACTATAAATTAGGACCACGGAGCCCTACCGTCTTTCCTTAAAGGCTTTGAGCAGCCAGGCAAACCAGGCCGAAACTGGAGAGCTATCTTCTGCCATCATACGGTCCCTTCTGCGGCACACAACTCTGTTCACCCCTTCACGCTCGCAAACACAGGTAATTTCAACATACAAACACACAGTGAACGGAATCCCCAAGATTAATGGGGGCTTAAACAGCAACATCTTTATTCTCGTACGGCAAGAGCAATGGGAGGCAGACTGTTCCTGGGTTGGTGACTTGGAGGCTGGGAAGTGCCATCACAGAGTTTCAAGAGGACAGTAACATCCCTGAAGATGTCATCCACCTTTTCAAATCTCCAACGTCCTCTAGGACAAAACTGGGTGAGATCCATGCCCTCTCCTCAGAGAGGAAAAATGGGGAAGGATTTAGTGCTCAGGTGACTCGTTAGTCATCCAGCAATTGCCCTGACACTGGGGTATGGGCCCTGGGCGGGTTCAAAAGATGCAATGCAGCTGCTACATACCTGGGATTTATGGAGATGGTAAATGGCAGCTTCATAAGGGATCTCCTCCAGTGTTGTTAACATTCACCGAATAAATGCCTGCACATTTAAGGCAGTTCTCCCATTTGAGATTTGTGAAATCCTATGAGGTTAAGTCCTTCAGATGAAGGCTTTCTCATATTCACTGCGTTTGTAAGGCTTTTCACTACCTTGAGTTCTCTGGAGTGCAACGAGGCTAGCCTTTGGTTAGCCATTTCCCACATTCTCCATATTCACAGGCCTTCATCTAGGAGACACCGTGGTGTTTTAGGAGCTTGGACTCCTAGGTAAAGAATATCCCACGGATAAATACTCATAAAGCCGTTTTCGGTGTGACTATCTCAATGGTCACTGAAATGGAAACCACACGTGAACGTTTGCCAAAGTCACTACTCCTTAAAGCCTTTCTCCAGCGTGCACTTTTCGGTGCTTAATGAGGCTAGAACTGTGGCTAAAGGATTTCCCACATTCACTGCACTCGTAAGGTCTTTCTCCGGTGTGAATTCTCCTGTGTTTAATGAGACTGGAATTTTGAGTAAAGGACTTCCCACATTCACTGCACTCATAAGGCCTTGATCCAGTGTGTACTCTCTGGTGTTTGAGGAGACTGGAACTGTAGGTAAAGAATTTCCCACATTCGCTGCACTCGTAAGGCCTTTCTCCAGTGTGAACCCTCCGATGCTGAAGCAGCGCGGAGCTTTGGCTAAAAGACTTCTCACATTCACTGCACTTAAAAGGCCTTTCTCCACTATGAACTCTACGGTGTTCAGTGAGGCTAGAGTTTTGAGTAAAGGATTTTCCACATTCACTGCACTCATAGGGCCTCGATCCCGAGTGAACTCTCTGGTGTTTTATGAGACTGGAGTGGTAGGTAAAGAACTTCCCACATTCACTGCACTCATACGGCCTCTCTCCAGTGTGAACACTGCGGTGCTGAAGGAGCGCAGAGCTTTCGCTGAAGGATTTCCCACACTCACGACACTCATACGGCCGTTCTCCAGTGTGAATTCTCCGATGTTTAATGAGGTTGGACTTGTTGCTGAATAACTTGCCACATTCGTCACACTCGTGAGGCCTTGCTCCAGTGTGAACTCTCCGGTGCTGAATGAGGCTAGAGCTCTGCCTAAAGGACTTCCCGCATTCCCCACACTCATAAGGCTTTTCCCCAGTGTGCACTCTCCAGTGGTCATTGAGGCTGTAGCTTTTGCTAAAAGATTTCCCACATTCACTGCACAGGAAGCATCTTTCTCTAGCGAGGTCTCTCTGGGGATGAACAAGTGTGTGTTTGCAAGTGAAGTCGTTCGTGCCTTCGGCCCAGTTGCGTTGCGCTCTCCATCCAGGGGAGGATGCCCTATACCCAGTCCTCCTGTACGACTTCCCCCTGCTGTGTGTGGCCTGATGCTGGAGGAATCTCGAGGTGGCCAAGATGTCCCTCACAACCTCCCCACAGGAAAAGGGTTTCCCTGACACACAGAATTTGTAGTCCTTCACAAAAGAGGCTCGGTCCATATTGCTTCTGAAGCATTTCTCTCCAGTGTGCTGCTTCAGATGCGGAAGGTTGACGTCGAAATACAACTGTCTCTCACATGCCCCCGTCTTGTAGAGATTCTGTCCACAAAGTGTCGCCTGGTGCTCGGTGGAGAGCAAAATGTCTCTCAAGTCCTGGCCACACACCTCACGAGGATGGGCCTTCTGGGGAGACACAACTGCCTTGCGAGTCCCGACCTGTGACGCTCCTTGTACAGAAACCCTGTGCTCAGGCGCCTCCTCATCCTCTGTTCCATGCCTACGACCTGAAAGCAAGAAATGCCGGTAAAGCACATGCTGCCTTTGGTGGGAGGGGGCAGCTACCATACAAGCTACAAATGTGTGTCTAAGAAACCCAGGAACCAGTGCTTGGGATTGTCTGCAGGACCAGGGAGACGGTTCAGGTGGAGGATGGGGCTGCTTAGCAGGAGCGGGCTACAAGGAGCAGAGAATGGGAGAGGCCTCGTGAGGTGAAGGATGCAAGCACTTGGTGTGACACGGAGGAGAGAAGTGGGCTGTGATTCATACCCCTGCCAACAACTTTCCAAAGGAACCTGTCTCCTATTGACACACCTGTCCCGTGCAGGAGGGTGTGTCAAGACCCAAGGAAATAGGACTGTAAACTGGCAGGTGGTGTTCCAGGACTGCTTAAGAACGTAGGCACAACTCATGATGTAACATACAGCAGTTAGCGTGCAAAGCGCTGTAGATGGAGTGGTGAGAAAAAAGAGTGAGATATGGATCCCAGAAATGTGAGGTTAACCCCGGGCCAGAAGGACGAGTAGAGGCGACAAGTAACAGAGTCGATAACGCGGCAAAGTGCCAAGAAAGGGGAAGAAGAGACAGAAGTGAAATGTGGCCCCTGGGGTCAAAATACTAGTCAAACAGAACAGGCTTCTGGTCTGATGTGAACACAGCACTGACATCGTCTCCTCCAGATACCACTCTGCAGGGCTTGCTTCCTATGAGCTGTCGTGTTCTGTGTGGGTCAGTATACCTACCGTGAACTACCCGGGGCTCTCCAGTCCAACCCCACTCCCACAATCAGCAAGTGCATGACCACTTCCTGATACAAGTGCTAAGGAAAAGACAGGACAGCTGAGTAGCCATCAGTATCACAGAACGACTCACCACACGACGGCCCATGGCAAAGAGAACTACACAGTCCCCAGAGAAGTCTGGAGGAGGGTCTCATGAAACAGCCCATGGTCCACAGACGTGGTAACTTTGTCAGAGACAGGAAGTCCTGGTAGAGGCAGGCATGAGGAAGCCTCACAGAGAAAGGAAGCAGACGTGGAGCGGGCAGATATCTTGCATCGAGACAAAGTCACCCAGTCAGGGAGAAGGCATGTAAGGGGATATCCATTACGTTCACTGCAAGGCTCCTGACCCTCATTCCTTCCCTGAAAGTCAGCAGGAAAGCTGGTGTTGGGGTTGCTCCAGGAAGGAGGGCGGTACACTGACCTCAGCCTTACCAACCACAGCACCCACCCCCGGAAGTGGGGAAGGAAGCAGTGCTCACGGTCCCTATGTAAAGACAGACTGCTCTCGGGGACCAAGGGAGGGCAGAGACTAGCTCAGGGCACAGGCGTGGGGTCGAGGGTCTTACCCAAGGAGTTTATAAGTGCCAAGTTCTCCAGCATCACATCCTGGTACAGACATCTCTGAGCCTCATCAAGGAGACCCCATTCTTCCCAGGAGAAGTACACGGCCACGTCTTCAAAGGTCACCCTGCCCTGGCAGGAGGGGGACAGAGGAAATCACAAAAACACCCTCTCCCAAGAACCATACCCATTTTCCCACCCACATCGATCTACCCTATGCCCATCCTCCCCTGATCTCCCCATCCCAGAGGAGAAACCAGGCCTTGGTGCCATGGCGCCACTGTCTCCTCGTGGGCCCATGATGGCAGGGTCCTGCCGACAGAAGAAGAGGCAGGTGGACAAGTATACATCTACGTTGTGGACCTGGCATAGAGGTATCCTCCCGGCCATCCAGGTTATTCTACTGAAAACCAGGGCCCTGGCATCGGTCAGGCATACTCCCTCTCCAAGTACACATCATTCTTGAGACTGGATGCCACAGCCACATGCCTCTGGCCACCACACCTCATTGTCCCACACTACGGAAATCTCGCTGGCCTCCCCACACATCACTGCTGTTTTTACCACCTCCTCTTCACCCCACTGGTGAGGGCAGGAGTCCCGTCTTAGGGTTATGGGGATGGCCAAACACATGACACCTGACCACGGACAGAGGAGATGGATAGCACTTTAGTAATCACAGATATTCGCAGCCTGGAGAGGAGGACACCACGCCCCACACAGGCCCACATGCGGATGGCACTCTGACACAGAGTGAACAACCAGGAGCTGTAGGATCAAGAGGGTGAGGTGCCTCCTGGTTCCTGTAAGAGGATGTGATGGGCTTGTCTGAGGAACTCCGTGGGCTGGTAGGGCACTGAAACCCATACAGAGGGAGAAGCAGGAAATGCACCTTTGATGAAAAGGCTGTTTGATTAGGAGACCTTCCCAACAGCAGAAGATTGGGGAGGAGATCTTACGTTCAAGCCATGAGTTCCTCCATCTTGTACCAGACAAGGTCCTCCTCCCTCCCCCTGTGCTGTACTTGCCCCCTCAGCAATCACAATCTTCCTCTGTCCACCTGACCCTCATTCAGAGCAAGGCTCCTCGGTGGCCTACCCCAGGCCTAGTGACGCTCACGGGTGATCACATCCGCACTTCACACATGACCTTATTCCTCCAGGATGAAACACCCCAGGCCCTACCAAAGTCCTCACAAAACCCTGGTGGAGTTGAGAGTGGAGAAGCACCACCAGCACAGGCCCGAGTGTCATCGTCTCGCCTTAAGTACTCCTAAGCTGCTGTATCCCTCTCATGTCTACTCTTCTGCTGGAAACCTTGGCCACTTGCCCGAGTATCCTGTCCCCGACACACTCTCCCGTCATGGCCACTCACATCCCTCATCTCTGAAGTCATACCATCACCTAAGTATCCAGTCCTGGTCCCCCCTCCTCCCCAACTTCCTAGCACCGTAACAGCTCTACCACCATAACCAGGAGACTGCTCCTCATGACTGTGACCCACAGCTCACTCACCTGGGCCCACACAGTAGCCATGATGTCTTTAGATATCTCCCTTTTGAACCCCCCCCCCCCCCAGATTTCCAGACCTGTGTGTTTGGCTGCTCACTTAATGCATCCACTCAGGGCTCCCCAGCACATCTCCCACCAACATCACCCATACTACCAACCCCCTCATCTCAGTCGATGGAGTTTCCATTCCTAAAGCTGCTAAGAACAAAAACCCTAGAGATAACCCTGAATCCTCCCCTTCACCCTGCCTCGGTGCACATTAGAAAATCAGTGCTCACTTTTTAAAAAAACACATATCCAGAATCCAGTGACATCCAGGCCAGCACTCCCGTCCAATAACCCTCACCTAGACTACGAGGGTAGCCTCCACCCTGATCTTCCTGCCTCCTCCCTCGGCCCATAGCGGGTACTGCATGCTATAGCGGGATGGACCCTATCAGGACTGTGGTAATATCACGTGGCTGCTCCTATCTAAGCCTCCCATCACCACCAGAAGACTCACCCCACGTCTCTTGCAGTCATTCCACTCCTGACTGCTGTCCCCCTGTTCTTTGCTCCTACCCGCAAGAAAAGAAAACGGTGGTTTCCCCAGCAGTTCCAGATGAGTGTTAACTCAGGCATGTGCACACCCTGCTACCAGTTCCCGGAATAACCGTGCACACACTGGTTGCCAGAAACGGAAACCCCTTCATAGAACTCCTGGCACGGTCCTGGGGTTTCCCCAGAGTCTCCAGAGCCCAAACTTGGGGGAGTGGCACCTAAGAGTCGCGGGACACAACAATGCATAAGACAAGCAGGTGGGGGTCAGGTCAGGGCCAGCGAGGGACTGGGCCAACTTCCTCTTGTTCGTGTTGGTTCTGTAAGCGCTTCTGCAGCCTCGGGAACTGGAGAGAATGTAGCCTTAGACCCACAAGACCACGGTGGATGCGACGGACTCAAAGCCCTCTGGACCCTTGCCCGGCCCTGAAGACCAGAACTCGGCTGGCTGGCAGTTCAAGGTCTGTGCCTCAGTGCTCAGTATCGCCCCTTAGGGTGCGGCCCCCACCCGGAGCCCGCTCCCCCAGGCAGTACGCCGGCGCTCACACACCGGGCCCCCGCCCATTCCCGCCTCCCTGTCCGGGATACCGGGGCCCGGGCCGCAGGGACTCGAGCAGGTGCCCCGCGCCTTTCGGGGCTTTCGGGTCTGGGTGGGGGGAGGGCGAGGAGGGCCCCGGGGACGAGCGTTTACCTGAGCTGGGTCCCTGGGCGCGGCCGCCGCCATCGGACTTGGTGGGCGGAGCGGACACCCGGGCCGGTGGTCCGGGTCCCGGGCCCGGCGCGGGCAGCACGGGCGGCGTCGCCGAGCGGCGGGTCCGCAACCGTGCAGCAGGGTCGGCGCCTCCTCTCGCCTCTTCTAGGTCTCGTGAAGTCGGTATGGACGCAGAACTCCGAAACCTCTTCCCGGATGAGCAAAGCCCGGAGCAGGTATCTTCGCCTTGGTGAGGAGTCAGGCGGAAGTCCCGCCCGCGTGGGACTGCCCACAAGCGGAAGAGCCTCTTTTGAAGTTTTCATTGGAGAGCAACGCTGCCCCTCGACTCTTTGCATTCTGGGTAACGTAGTCCCCACAGTTATGAAGCCCTGAGTTAGGGACTTCATTCAGGTAATGTCCATCTTCCGCTGGAAAGGGCGAAGGGTAAAGGCCGATGCTGGTGGACTTCGCTTCGTTTTTGAGAGAATGTTACCATATTTCTGTCTAGTGCTCTCTGAAGCTCATCACCCAAGACTTATTTCAGACTCAGTGAAGCTAAGCATACTCCAGAATGCCAATAATATTGTTTATATTCCTAAGGGCTACGAACCAAATAAACACATCATTCCATAGCGTCTTTGAGTCTCAAGATATGTCCACGCTTAGTGAAAGCTAATAAACATTATCTTATTTCAATTCTATTGCGTCCACTCCATAGCATTAAATAGAGAAAATACTTCAGGTTGTGCCATGTCAAGAAAGATAAGAGGAAGAGTGTTGGTCCACCTGGAATCTCAAGTACAAGGGTAGATATGACAGTTTCTCCTTGACTAATCTTTATTTAGAACACTGTAGGATTTTTTTTTTTTTAACCTGGTCCAGTCTTTGGCCAGTTGCAGAATCCTGCCAAGTAGGTGTGGCAAGATTTTCTCTTGACTATCTCATCACCACTGATAACTGATCAAATTTCCTCATCCCTCACCATCACACAGGTGTTCTCTGATCATACTGACCTGACTTCTGCAAGGATCTTTTAGGTCCATTTACGAGGAATTTCCCTAATCTCTTAGTGATTTTCTATCCACTAACCGCCCCCCCCCCTCAACAATCGTGTTCCTTAGTATAAAACCCAACTTCTAAAAAAATTTGAAGTTGAGTCCAGTGTGTCTTCCCCCCTACTGCAAGTTCCCATTGTCCCTGCACTTGTGGGAATGCTCCTGAATAAAGTCTTCATTACTGTTTCAACAAGTATTTTAATAGTTTTTCTTTTTTTTTTTTTAGATTTTATTTATTTATTTGAGAGAGAGAAGTAGTGTGTGAGCTGACTCCCTGCTGAGCTGGGAGCCTGAGGCGGGGCTGGATCCCCGGACCCTGAGATCATGACCTAAGCCAAAGACAGACACCCAACCAAGTGAGCCCTCCGGGTGCCCCAATAATTTTTCTCTAACAGATCTGTATATTCTGAAGAAAACATCTCTCCTGCCTGTAGAGTCAACTATTCTGTCCTATTCACTGAGAAACACTTTTATCCATTTAATATGTCTTACTTGATATCCAGATTACATTCAGGTCCTTTTAGGAATATAACATCAATCTTAAAAAGATATCAATGTGAAAAATACTACTTTGGTATGGTAGAGTGGCTGCAGTGTTGCAAGTTGAAGTATGTATGCAAAGGGTTCTTTCTACCCAGAGATACTGGGAGTATCTTAAATTCATTATATCATTGCTGCAAACTGATTATCATTTGTTTTGTGATGCGGGGACTGTTTTGCTTGAAGAGTATATATAATCTCAGGAAAACAGTTGTAAAATTCGAAGTACAAAGCTATTATCAATGTTTATGTATTGCTTCAAAGGTGGTGGCAGAAATAGCTTTGGTGAGACACCTGTAGAAGGTGAGAAAACATAAGTCCTCGGAGGAGTTTTAGCAGTGATGTCTGAGAACAGATCAGATTAAGCTGGGCACGTGACCAGAATTGTTATTCTGAAATTTTGTTTCCAAAATGCAAAGCTCCATTCTTGTAAAGTCTGAGTGATACCTGCATGGAAAAAGAGTTAAAGGGGGACATTTAGAGTACCCAGAATTGTAAAATGTACAGGGAAATTGAGATGTCATGTGTATTCCTGTTGATCAAGGAACAAAAATTTGGTTTTAGGCACTTATTGTAGGTGCCTGGGGGACATTGGGTCCTAAGAGAGACAAAGACACTTGCCTTCTGGGACTTGTGTTGTATTCAAGGAAGAAAGTCCAGGAACAGAAAAGAGTAGCTAAAGAAATACGTAGTATTCTGGAACGTGGCAGACAAAATGGAAGGGGAAGACAGGTGAGTCTCCTGGGGGGTAAAATATGGAATGTAATATTACTCAGCACAATAAGGGAGGCCTCCTTGATAAGAGTAGAGAACACTTGAAATTGTAAGGGATGAGCCTCGTGGATATGTTTGCAATAAGTTCTGGGCAGAATAAAGCAGTTGTCTAGGTTAGTCAGTGCAGGCTCACGGTTCTCAGCAGTGAATGGCCTGGGACTCAAGGCCAGTTGGCTGTTCCTTTACTTGGCTCACTACAGATACACTCAGGGCATGTGGGTGAGAAGTCCTGGCTCTGTCTCTCAGAGCCTGCAGAGCTCCACCGGTGGACTGGGGCCTGGAACCAGTCAATGTCACCCTTCCTAAAATTCTGATTTTCCGAGTGTAATTCCTGGACCTTCACGCACAGTGTCACCTAGGGACTCTTGAAAAGCACATTCTGAATCCTGAACCCAGATCTACTGAATCACTTTGTGGATCAGGCCCAAGTGTCTGTGTTTTAACAAGCTTCCACATGATTCTGATAAATATTCAAAAAATTTCCAGCATTCTGCTGTGTTATGCAGAAACATATACCTGCATTTCTTGTGATTAACAGACTGTTTAGTCTATCTAAATCTGTAGGGTTTTTAAACTGAAGTTGGCAAAAACAGAAACAAAGAGAAAAACAAAAAAAAACTCAATAGTGCATATTTGGTTTCCTAGAGAAACGAAAGTATAAAATGTTTTCTATCTTTTATTGAAGGAGTCCTACACCATATACAGTTATACAGTAGTATGTCAAAATCTCAGATAATTAAATCTCCTGGAGAAAAATAAAGTTTTCAGTATAGCATCCTTTTAGAATGGTTTGTGCACATGGACTCCACTGTGTGTCTATATGTTAAAACATGTTCTTGTACAAGCTGTTTTCTGTAGTAAAAATAGTCATATTTTATATACAGATCAGTACTTTGCTGTCTCACTTAACAATGTATTTTGGACAACCTAAAGCTATTTCAGCCTTTGACACCTGCTACCTCCTAAAGGCCACACTTAGTAGACCTGAAGCTGCCTCTTGAAAGACTGCTTGTGGGGCGCCTGGGTGGCTCAGATGATTCAGCATCTGCCTTCGACTCGGGTCATGATCCCGGGGTCCTGGGATCGAGTCCCACGTTGGGCTCCCTGCTCAGCAGTGAGTCTGTTTCTCCCTCTCTCTCTGCCCCTCTGCCTGCTTGTGCAGTCTCTCTCTCTCTGTCTCGAATAAATAAATAAATAAAATCTTTAAATATATATATATTTATTTATATATTTTATATTTATGTATAAATATATAATATAAATAAAATATATAAATATATGTATTTAATATATACAAGACTGCTTGCATATATAAATATTATATATTTATATATATATATAATATAAATAAAAATATATATATTTAATATATATATATAAAAGACTGCTTGCATTTCACTGCATGCTCCATGGCTGGCTGCACTGGGGGAGCGGGGCCTACCTACTGATCTCTCCACGGTCCTATCAAGGTCTGTTCTCAAAGGCCATGGGAAACTCTGTACAGGCACCGAAGGTGGTTTCTTGGTGCTAGAGGAGTGGGATTTGTGAGACTAGCCCTGGCTCGTGGAAACATGTGGCTTGGGAAAATAAAAGATGTAAGGGCAGGGGCCAGGAAACCGATTCCTGGATGGCCACCTGGTTATCCATGGTATGGCGCGGCAGCTGTGTTGCACTCAGTTACTAAAGTTAAAAGCTACCAATGGAATTTACAAAAGGAGCCAACTCCTGGAGACTTGGTTTTGTAGATGCATTTAAAAAATGGAAGAGAATACGAATAAGAAAGAAAGCAATATATGCAATCCCTTGATTATTGTTCTGGGTAATAGCTAAATGTAATTAAAAGAGAGGGCTGGCAGAGAGAAAGCAAGGAAGGTGAGGTCGCATCCTTCTACCCTCCTTTCAGGGCATTTCCCAAACCTGCACATGGGTGTGGAGCCGGAGAGTAGAGGGTGGAGGCAATAGAGATCATAGCCAAGGGATATGATGGCAACAGGAAATCCCACTGCTTAGTCCTTGGGGGAGGAGATCTCCCTGGACAGGGCTGATCTTTAGCCTCAGTCTGTGCTCTTTAGGTCCCCTTCACCTCAGAAGCAGAGGCCATCACTCTTTCCCAGCAGAGGTCAGGTCCAGACAGGTGACACCATCCGCCGAATTCCATGTTCCTCTTCCAGAGGCTGAATCCCCACTTCTCACTCTAGAGGCTAACTCCCAACCTGTGGCACCTGGCATTGCCCCTGCACGTGGGCCAGGCAATCGTGGGGACCCGTTGAAGCCAGCACCCATCTTGTTAGTTCAGATGAAAGGAGGAACACTGTAGGTTATATTGTCCCCATGCACAGCTGGACTGGCCATGGAACATGGAGACACAGCCCCAAGAGATAGGAATACTTGCTTATCATTCAAAGGAACATGAGGGAATGCAACCCTGTTAGCTTATGCGTGTATAAGTGGTTAATTTAGGCACATACAAGCAGCTGACCAGCACTATCCTAAACACATCATCACCAGATGTACCTAATGAAATTTGGAACATAAGTTAATATATTTTTCAGATTTTAAGTCTTGTGAGATAGAACAGACCTCCGTGGGACCAGATGAAAGGGCACCAGAAGTAAGTAACATCTGTTAACATGGGCTCCCAGTCAATAGCATCCACCTTCTCTGGAGACCCCTGCTCCCACCAGGAAGTTCAGGGCTTTGAGCTTTAGCTCCCTGTTTTCCTGGGTGGTGCCACACCAATAAGTAGCCAATTTTTCTTCACTTTGGAAGCTGGGTGTCAGTCTTTTATTGGCTTGCTGTGCATCTGGCAGATGAACTGTCCTTTGGTTCAGCTACACTCTCTTATGGACAGGATACAACCAGTATAATGTGGCCCTTGCTTCTGCCTTCGGGACTCTAAGGAGGACACCAAGACCAGCGAGCACCCCAATCATAGGGGTCTGGAACCTAAGGCTTGTGTCAGTGTCATCAGCCTCCTCGCCTTAATACCTTTAATACCTGGCCCAGTTCTCAGTACAGGAGACCCCTGAGAGTGGCCAGGTGGACAAGGGACTAACCTAGAAATCTCCAGAGTTTTCTGTGGGCTTGGACAAAGGATCTTGGGGGCACATAGGAGAGATTCGTAGAGCTGGGCCAGCTGGCCAGCCATGGAACAGGAGGACAAGGCAATGCACAGCAGTCTTTAAAAAGAGTCAGGTTTGGGTCTAATACGTGTGAATATAAGGAGTTATGGATATAAAATGAGGAAGTGGCTTTAGGTTGTCAAAGATATATAGTGAAGTGAGAAAAGCACAGTGCAGATCTGTATACAAAGCATGTCTTTACTTTTACTACAACCAACAACTTTTATCTGAATTCAGGACCCAGACAGCATGACATACATGAGTGCAGACACAATTCTAGAAGGATAATACTGTACAGTAAGCCTCAGCTTCTCTCTATATTTTTATAATTCTGTCTGCTCTGTCTACATTGTTTCTTTCCTCCACTGATACTGCACAATGTTTTGGTTTTTTTTTTAAGATTTTTATTTATTTATTTATTTGACAGAGATAGAGACAGCCAGCGAGAGAGGGAACACAAGCAGTGGAAGTGGGAGAGGAAGAAGCAGGCTCATAGCGGAGGAGCCTGATGTGGGGCTCGATCCCATAACGCCGGGATCACGCCCTGAGCCGAAGGCAGACGCTCAACCGCTGTGCCACCCAGGCGCCCCTGATACTGCACAATGTTATCAGGAATGAAGACCGTTCATTTTGGAGAAAACCATCAGAGTGACCATTCTGGTCATGTGTTCAACATAAATATTCCTGTTCTCAGACATCATTGCTAAATCTTCTCTGAGGTCTTAACTTTTTTCCCCGTCCACTGGTGTTTCATCGAAGCTCTGTCTGCCACCACCTTTGAAGCACTACGTAGTGATCAGTAATAACTTTCTGTAATTTGCATTTTGCAATTATAGTTCTGAGGTAATACTAATTCCCCATGCAGAACAGTCCCTGCAAGAGATATGATAATCACTTCCAAACAATGAGATATCATGGTTTTAGGTACCCCAATTCCTTGGAAAAGGAGAGCAGCCTTTGCATACATGCTCCATCTTTGAACACTGAAGCCATTGTCCCCTTCCAAAACAACATTTATTACATTGTTCTTTTTTTGACGGATGTTAGATTCCTAAAAGGAACTGGGTTTGTGCGAGGATATGAATTAAGATATTAAATGGATAAAAGTATCATTCAATGAATTGGACACAAAAATTAATGGTCAGATTAGAGAGATGTTTTCTATGGGTGCATTTAAAAAAAAAACTCTTGCTTCAGGGTGGCCTCACATTCATCCTGTATCTTCTCTGTCATGGCCCTGTATGAAGTATTTTTTACCTTGTCCCTGACCAAACATACACACACTGACAAAACTGTCTCTAATGCTTCTGGGTGTATTGGACTTGTAGGATCATAACGTTTACTAGGTTCTGCTTCCAAGGACACATTTTGTATCTAAATGACTCTATAGAATGATATGTGCATTTGGATCTGCAGCCTTTTGGAGCATATGAAATGTTTTTAGCTTTGAGACCACGCTGAGCATCCAGGAGTCTGAAATAATGTCTCCAAACACCTGGGTGATCAGTTGCAAACATCACTTCCCAGAAATCCGGGTTCGGATTCTGTAAGAAGAAGCGAAGTCCCTCTGGCCTGGGACGGAAAACCCCAATTTCCAGAGCCCTCAAGGGGGCGTGGCCTTTCCTCCCAGAGGTCGTTGGGAATGTCTTATCCTCGTCCTGTACGTCTGTGAACTACATTACCCAGAAGAGTGCGCGTCGATGGACTGCATCTCTGACCAATGAAGATGGAGAAAAGAGTCGCTTCTGCGTGTGCCCCTAACGTCGGGGCGGGACTTCCGGCCTCATCCCCCTGGCGGTCTTTTTGCCTTTCAGGCCCGTTCATCCGCTAATGTTCCAGAGCTCAGGCTCAGGATTGGGGTGACTAACCGAGAAGGCGCGAGGGGAGGTGCTGTTCCCGCCGCACACACTTGGGTCCGCGGCTGGCGACGCCGCCTGGGCTGCCCCGCGCCGGGGGCCGGGACGGGGACCACCGGCCCGGGAGTCCGCTCCGCCCAAAGAGTCCGATGGCGGCGACCGCGCCCAGGGACCAGGCTCAGGTAAACGCTCATCTCCGCGCCCTCCCCGTCGTCCCCCCACCCAGACCCGAAAGGCTCGAGCGCGGGGCGCCTGCTCGCGTCCCTGCGGCCCAGGCCCGGGTGTCCGGGATAGGGAGGCGCCGGCGGGCGGGGGCCCGTGTGTGAGCGCCGGCGTGCTGGCTGCGGGACGGGCTCGGGGCTTGAGGGGCCGGCTGGGGCAGAGGCTGGAGGGGGCCGGAGACGGGAGGATTCTGCCCTCAGGTGACAGAGAGCGTGAGGCAGAGTCACGCCTGGAATGGCGGACCGAGGTCCGGTACCTTCAGGTGAGGACTCTAGACTCCAAGGAGAGTTTTGGCCAAAGGAGGGACCCGATCTCCGTTTGGGATTTTAACGTTTCCCGAAGGCGGTTCAAAGGAAGAGCTGACCGGAGGGCAATGGAGAGGACATGGAGTCCCTGGGAGGTTGGCTCTTAGTTCAGGTGGCACAGTTGGCAAGAGGGAACACAGCATTGAGGCACAGCGGTTAGAGAGCCAGCTGCGGTCACCTGACTCCAGGGCCAGGGAAGGGGACGGGTAACACGAGCCCAACGAACCCTGCCATGGACCTAATTCTCCATTGCTCCTCTGCACGGTTTCCCATTGCGGCAGAGGTGCTGTGGAACCTACACAGGTCAGTGGAGGGTGTCTCAGCCCCTCGATGGCCCAGGCCACCACCCACATATTCTGTGGATTATGGTGTCCTGGGGCTCTTAAGTGTCATTCCCCCAGGCCTGGGTCTGGGAGCCCTGGGGAATTCCTAAGCAAAGGGTTCTAAGTCTATATCAGGCTCTATATAGAAATGTTCCCCTTTTTGGCAACCAATGTATTAGGAACTGGTTCCAGGATATGCAGATGCTTAGAGGCGTAACTGAACTGAGTGTTCAGAAAACCACATGTGTCCTTTTAGGTGGGAGCAAAGAGCAGGGGGACAGGAATCAAGACTGGAATGACTGAGAAGTTGGGTGTGTTTTCTGGAGGTGATGGGAAGGTGCGAATCAGAGGCAGAAAGTGATCTGAACAAGGTCTTACCAGACTCCGTCTGGCTGCAGAGTGTAGAACCGACTGTGAGACTGAAGGAGAAGGAAGATCAGGCTGTAGCTACTGCCAAAGCCCTGGTGAGAGTTAATGGACCAGAGTCGTGGCTTAGGGAAAGTGGTTAGGTCCTGGTTGGATGTTTTAAATGGACAACTAGATTCTCTGATGAGGGAGAAGGAGTGAAATACAGGACTCAGAGATGATCCCAGTGTTTTAGGTCTTAGCAGCTGTAGGAGTGGAAGGTCCATTATCTAAGATGAAGAATGTAGTAGTAATATTCAGTGTGGGGAGGGGGGGTGTTAGGAGTTTTGATTTAGGTGTATTGAGAGTCTGGGATATTTCAGAGACCACTGAATGGATGCATGATGTGGGCAGTTGTTCATATAGGTCTGGGAATCTGGGGAAGGTTCAGGATGGAGGATTCAGGATATTCACGATTAGGAGGGGTAATTGTCAGGTAATGATTGTAAAGCTATTAGGGAGCCAGGTAGGGAAGATGGAGACTGTGGACTGGGTCTCTTGCCTGGGTACCTGGGTGAGTGGTTGAGGCTTCACAAACACAAATGAGGCAGGTACATGGCCCTGAAAGGAGTGTGTGTCCAGGACAAGATAGTCTGGCAGGCGGCCAAGGCTTCCAAGGCGAGGGTGGACAGGAACGAGGTGGACACAGAGCCAAGGGATAACCGAGGCAAGATGTCACGCAGACCAGAGCGGGTTTTTATTCACCACTCTTCACTCACCAGGATTTTGTGAGGACTTTGTTGGGGCCTGGGCTGTTTCATTCAGCCAGGAAGATAAGGTCAAGGGCAAATGTGGTCATTTGTGAGAGTCACTAAGTCCTGGGGTGGACCACTAATGGAGGTGGGCTTTGAATGAGGGTTCGGTGGACCGAGGAGGTTGTGATTGCCTTGGGGACAGCAAGTGCAGCAACTCATGGAATAGGGCCATGGGTAGCTGAGATCCACACATCTGAGGCAAGGAATAGACCCAAGCAGTGAAGGCTTCATAGGAGGATTTGGGGCTGTGATGGCTAGTGGGCTTCCTGGGAAGTCAGTGGCAGTATTTAATCCTGTTTGAATTTGCAAAGCGTCCTGTGAATGCTGTCGTCAGGTTGTGGTGCAAGGTCTAAAATTAAGACCCAGTATTATGTGCGGCACTGATGTCTGGAAACCATGAGGACCTCAGATGGCCAGAGTGCTACTTCTGCTCCCAGAAATAAGATCTCCTAACTAAAGAATGTTTTTGATCAAGGGGATCAGGTGCTTATCCCTCTGTAGTTGGTTTCAGCTCCCTACCTGCCCATGGAGTTACTCAGATAAGTCAGTGGTATCTTCCCAGAGGAAACAGGTACCTCTTTGTATTGATATTACAAAGCCTGGATCTTACAACCACCAGCTGTTCAGTCTTTCCCAGAGTGCCACCCCCATGTGGCCCTGTGTGGTGTGTGGTGTCCTCCTCTCCCAGGTTGTAAATACGTATGGTTAGAAAAATGCTGTCGATCTCATCTGTCATCTGGCCATCCCCGTAACCCTAGCACACAAGCCCATCCTCACCAGTGGGGTGAAGAGGTGATTGAAATACAGTCATATATAATTGTAAGGCCAGAGAGATGCCTAAGGTATGCAGGGCAGTAAGCTGGTGGCAGCCATGGGCGTGTGGCAGTGTCTGCGATGTGGGGGATGTGCCATCTAAAGAATGATGTGTTCTTGTAGAGGGAGTATGCCGGATGCCCTAGGGCCCCGGGATTGAGAATTGCATGGTTTGTCCATACTAAGGGAATTGCTTAGCAGAAATGGGTGAATGCCTCTGTCCAGACCCTCGTTTGATAGCTTTTTATCCACCTGCCTTGTCTTACTATGGCTGGTGCCCACGATCAATGGGCCTGTGAGGAGACAGTGGCACCAGTGGTGCTAGGGCCTGGTTTCTCTTCTGTGTTGGATGCTTAGGAAGAGGATGGTGAGGGGGTAGATGTGGAGGGGATGGATTGTCATCTTTGAGGGAGAGGCTGTTTATGGGTTCATCTGTCTCCGTCTTGCCAGGGCACTGTGACCTTTGAGGACATTGCCGTGTCCTTCTCCTGGGAGGAATGGGATCTTCTTGATGACACTCAGAGACACCTGTACCAGGATGTGATGCTGGAGAACTTGGCGCTTATAACCTCCCTGGGTAAGGTCCTCACACCCACCTCTGTGCCCTGGGCTAGTCTCTCCCTTTACCTTTCTCCCCAAGGGCGGGTCTGTCCTCCCGTCAGGATCGTGGTCTCTGCTTCCTTCCCTATTTCCTTGAAGAGGCAGTGTGGTTGGCTGGGCTGAGGTATGTGCACTGCCCACTTCTTGAGCAGCCCCAACTCCTGCCAGTCCTAAGCCTCTCAGGGAAGCAACCAGGGTCAGGACTATTCCATTCAGCCCAGTGGATCCCCCTGTGCTTGCCCTCTCCCTGCCAAGTGACTTCCAGTTACAAAGCACCCGAGTATCCCAAGTTCCACTTTCTTCCTCTAGCTGACATTTCCTCATTCCTTCTTGTGCCAGAAGTTGCCATCACTGACCATCACTGTTATGTAGACCATGGTCTGTTCTTGCTTGGAAATTTTCTTTATAATAGAACAATATGATATAGAATATTATATTAGAATATATTGGAATTTATTAGAAGATTATATTAGAATAGAATATAAAAGAAATATAAAATTTTCTCTTGTGTGCACTGCATGTGCTGAGCTGTTCTTGGCCAGTGCTGGCCGTTTATCTCCCCTGTCTTTCCCTTATTACTTGCATCATCCAGGTGCCACATAGTTGCTCATCCCGGGGTTATGGTGGAGAGTCTGTTGTGGTTCACAGCCTGGCTCTGAACAGTAACACCTGGGGGAGGCATGACCTCAGGGCTGTGTACACATCATACCGGAAACTTATTCCACATGACTGGTCTTTCGTTGGTAATGACAGTGGCCCCAACACTTCATACCTGCCTTTATTTCCCCAGTCTTCACACTCAGGTGACTGGTCAACTGCTATTCATCACTTGTACTCTTACTTCCTGCCCAGGGCTAATCTACACCTCTCTGGATTCCACATCTTGACCATTTTCGTCACTGCTCCGTGTGGGGCACTCTCCTTATGGGCTCCTATGTGTTGTGTCGTGAGGTGCACATAGATTCTTAAACAGTCCTTGAACACCAGCATCTCTTTCACTGTTGAATTTTCCTGGGTCTGAACACACCGTTCTGCATGGCGGACTAAGTCCTTTTGAAAGTTATATGTAGACCTTGTCTCTTCTCAGTGTGTTTGTTTCACCTCGTGAGTGTCCCTGAACCCCCATTTTGTGATCATTAGTGGCCTAGTACGGCTAAGCGGCCTCATCCTCAGCCTGAACTCAAACCTCTTATCCTATAAACAATCTCATGGACTCGTTTCTGGGTTTGTCATACACACTTGGGTAGCAGCTGCCTGCCAAGAAAGTCACCGTGCACTTCACCAGCATTTCCTGCTTTCAGGTTGTTGGCATGGAGCAGAGGATGAGGAGGCACCTTCTGAGCAGAGCGTTTCTGTAGAAGGAGTGTCACATGTCAGAACTCCTGAGACAGCTCTTTTTCCCCAGAAGGCCAACCCCTATGAGGTGTGTGGTCCGGTCTTGAAAGACAGTTTTCACTCGGCTGAGCACCAGGAAACACAGTTTGATGAGAAACTGCACACTGGTGGGACGCATGGGAAAAGATTCTATTTCAGCAAAAACCTGCAGCAGCAGCAGAAGCAGCACCTGAGCGATAAGCCCTTTGGAAACAACAGAGGCAGAGCTTCAGTGGTCAAGAGCTGCAGATTGCAAGTGTCAGGGAAGCCCTTTATCTGTGGGGAGATTGGGAAGGACTTCCTGGCTAGCTCAGGATTCCTCCAGCAACAGGCCACACACGCAGGAGAGAAGTCAAACAATGGAACTGAATGTGGGGCAGCCTTCCACAAGGGAAAAACTCAACGCCGCTGCGGAGACAGCACAGAAGCTTTCAGCCACAAGCACACATTCGTTCATCACCAGAGAGTCCGCCCTGGAGGAAGATGTTACATATGCAGTGAATGTGGGAAATCTTTTAGCCATAACTCTAGCCTTATTAAACACCAGAGAGTTCACACAGGAGAAAGGCCTTATGAGTGTGGGGAATGTGGCAAATCCTTTAGCCAAAGCTCCAACCTCTTCCAACATCGGAGAGTGCACACTGGAGAACGGCCTTATGAGTGCAGTGAATGTGGGAAATCTTTCAGCCAAAGCTACAGCCTCAATAACCATCGGAAAGTTCACACTGGAGAAAGGCCATTTGAGTGTGGAGAATGTGGCAAATGCTTCAGTCAGAGATCCAACCTCATTCAACATCGGAGAATTCACACTGGAGAAAAGCCTTATGAGTGCAGTGAATGTGGGAAGTCCTTTAATCAAAGCTCTGCGCTCCTGCAACACCATACCGTTCACACTGGAGAACGGCCCTATGAGTGCAGTGAATGTGGGAAGTCCTTTACCTATAATTCCAGTCTTTTAAAACACCAGAAAGTCCACACAGGATCAAAGCCTTATGAGTGCAGTGAATGTAGGAAATCTTTTAGCCAGAATTGTAGCCTCGTTCTACATCTGAGAGTTCACACTGGAGAAAGGCCTTATCGGTGCAGCAAATGTGGAAAATCTTTTAGCCAAAGCTCGGCGCTCCTTAAACACCAGAGAGTTCACACAGGAGAAAGGCCATATGAGTGCAGTGAGTGTGGGAAGTCCTTTAGGCGAAGCTCCAACTTCAGTGACCATCGGAGAGTTCACACTGGAGAAAGGCCGTATAAGTGTAACCAGTGTGGGAAATCCTTTAGTAAAAGCTCTGGCCTCACTCGACACCAGAGAGTTCATACTGGATTGGGCATTATAAATATCTTGAATGAGAAAGGCATTAGCCGAAGGCCTTACCTCGTTGACTACGACAAAATTCACATGGGAAAAACAACTTAGATATGTAGCAAATGTATTTCCTTGTTCAGTATAACAACACTCGAGATCTGTGTTGAGGGTGCCGTCTGCCTGAATTGAGCCTCATACATCCAAACATCAAAATAAATTCCAGGTATGTGGGGCTGTGTTGCGTGTGTCAGCTCGGGCCCGTGTGAATTTTTATTACTGTTGATTCTGTAGCAGCAGCCATTCACCTCTCCCACCTGCAGGTGCCGGCATGTGTACCATTTATCCACTCTGGCGTGCTCAGCGAAGTAAACCTTGGTGTTTTCCCAGTCACTGGGTAAATGTGAGAAGCCAGAGTACTCATCCTTTTCTCTCTGATTAGTTAGGGCATGGATGACCCCATTGTGTTCTAGAGGACTCCATCTGAGTTCTGCTGGTGATGTGAAAAGTGACCATTTTAGGGATATTATTGATCTGGTGACTCTCGTGATGGAATTTCCAGCCTCCAAGCCACCAACGAAGGAACAGCCTTCCTCTATTACTCTGGTTTGTGCTGTAACAAAGGCCTGATTGTGTAAGCCACCTTTATCTTAAGGGTTAGATTCACTTTATGGGGTGCTTTCAGAATGGCAGGAGAAACAGCTGCCGTGGGCACCCCAATGTTTGTGTGCTTCAGGGGGATGGAAGGATGGTAGTCCTCCCTCTAGTTCGGTCCCTGTTTGCATTGTTGCCCAAGGCCTCTAAGGAAATTATGTAGGGTTTTGTGGTTAAATTGTAGCCTGGATGCCAGGATATTTCGTGGTGTCAGCACTCACCCTGACGAGGGGCCAGTTGTGACAACCTCCGGTACTTCTGGGAACAACATGAAATCGTTCTCTTGTTTGCAGGGGATATTGCATCGTGCTCAGCACTGGTGTAGGAAATCTGTTCCCAGTTCCTACAGAGGAGTGGTGTACCCTGATATCCAGAATTTTCTGTGGTAGTGTCTGAAAGTGTCTTTCTGGCTGAAAGATTATAGGGGGAATCATAATTGTACACAATTAGAGGATTAATGGAGAGGGAGGGGACACCTGGGAGGCTCAGTTAAGCGTCTGCCTTCGGCTCAGGTCATGGTCCCATGATCCTGGGATCGAGTCCCGCATCAGGCTCCCTGCTCAGCGGGGAGCCTGCTTCTCCATCTGCCTGTTGCAACCCTTGCTTGTGTGCTCTCTCTCTGACAAATAAATAAATAAAATCTTAAAAAAAAAAAAACCAAAACAGAGCGAGGGCAAGAGACTGCAACAAATTGGTTGGAATGTGCCTCTTTTAAAGGGGCACCTGCCATTGTTCCAGTCAGTACGGCTGTGAAGGATGAGAAAGTACAGAAATTCTCAGATCCTTCTGAACTGTGAATCTTGTGTAGCTGAGGGCCTTGTCAGAAAATAATCTAACGGGGGCGCCTGGGTGGTTCAGTTGGTTAAGCGTCTGACTCTTGGTTTTGACTCAGATCAAGATCTCAGGGTTGTGAGATCAAGCCCTGAATACAGATCTAGCCTCAGTGCGGAGCCTGCTTGGGATCCTTCCTCCTTTTCCCTTGTGCACCGCCCCCCCCCCCAACGTTCATATTCTCTCACATGCGCTCTCTCTAAAAGAAAAGGAATCTAACAGTTTTACGGATTCCTGTCACTTCTCTGCATTGTTCGACGTAAAGCCATTGCCGCACAGGAAGGAAAACAAAGATAGAAAGAAGTAAGATCTCAGTCCAGTAATGCAGGCTTTACCCAGCCTGCATTCCCAACGACTCAGGCGGAAATGGCTTTTTTTTTTTTTTTAAGATTTTATTTATTTATTTGACAGAGACAGCCAGTGAGAGAGGGAACACAAGTAGGGGGAGTGGGAGAGGAAGAAGCAGGCTCCCAGCTGAGGAGCCTGATGTGGGGCTCGATCCCAGAACGCCGGGATCACGCCCTGAGCCGAAGGCAGACGCTTAACGACTGTGCCACCCAGGCGCCCCGGAAATGGCTTTTATTGCTCACCTGTATTTGCTGCCACTGAGGCAAGTTGCTGATCCCAGGGCACTACAACGGATATGGTGGGGTCAGCATAGGTTTGCCAAACTTTATTTTTTGAAAACAGAATTTTTAAAATTAAACTGTTAGTACCTTTTCGGTATGGTTATTAAGTAATAAATCGTCCATATTTAAACTGTACCACTTAATGAGTTTTGACATTCATAAAAACCCATGAAACCATCATCACAAATCATTACAATGTGCATATGCATCACCCCATATTCAGTCATGCCCTTTACTTATTCTCTTTCTCTCTGCCCTCCAGGCAAACATCGATTTACTTTTTTCTACAATAGATGCATATGTATTTTCTGTAATTTTACACGACTGAAAATAAAATGTTTGGGTTTTTTTTCCCCCTGGCTGTCCTCATCTGGTATATTTATTTTGAGATTTGTCAATGGGTCTATGTAATTAGTTCATCCTCTTAATGTTGTCAAAAAAAGTAACGTTCTGTGGATAAACCACTGTTTGTTTATTTACTCATCTGTTTCAGATATTTGAGTTGTTTCCAGTTTGGGGCTTTATCAAACAGTTGTTACAGACATTTATCTGATTCTTGCATTTCTGATTCCTTATATGGATATGTTTCGCTTCTCTTGTGTTAATACCTTAGAGTGCAAGGCCCGAGTTACAGGGCCGTGATTTGGGGACTGTTAAATAAGGTCATCCTCATGAGAATTCCTCCCTGTCAGCTCCCTATGAAAAGATGTGTTAGTTACGGGCTGAATTGTATGTTCCCAAATTGATATGTTGAAGTCCTCACTTCCAGTACCTCAGAATGTCACTGAATTTGGAAATAGGGTTTTTAAAAAGGTACAATAAAGGGGATACTGTGGACACTAATCCAGTGTGACCAGTGTTATTAAGAGGAAATTAGTACACAGACAGACAGAGGGAAGAGCATGTGAAGACAGAGGAAGAAAATGTCCACCTACAAGCCAAGGAGAGAGGGCTCAGGAGAAATCAGTGTTGCTGACTCCCTGATCTCATATCTAGCCTCCAAAGTTTTGACCAAATACAATTCTGTTGTTTAAGCAACCCAGTCAAAAGTAATGTATTATGGTGGCCTTTGCAAAGTCTTACGGGGGCCATCAGCATCTGGGAAGGAGAGGATCTACAGGGCACCTTAGGGAGAGAGGGAGGAGGAGATGATGATCCTTAGAGTAGCTGGGACCAGAAGGAGGGTTGGGCTTGGCACTGATTCCTCCATCCCCACCTGTCATTGGATGTCACAAATAGGAACTTTCTGCCCATCCTCCCCCTAGGTTCAGTTTCCAGCCGTGTAAAATGGAGGTCATGAGCAGACCTTCCTCTGGGGCTATTTGAGGGCCCAGCTTATGGGCCTAGGAAAGGGGCTCATATGGAGAGTCTTTTAAAAGTGAATGATTGTCCTAAGGGGTGGCGAGTGGGGTCAGCAGTGCCTTTGGAGAGGGAGGCAAAAGACCACTGAGGGCGATTATTGGGATCTTTATACCTGAGGGGCCTAGCGGGGGCTGAGGTTGAAGTGAGGGGGTGGGTAAGGTTCCCACCTGGCTCTTCTTGAAGGTCTGATCCTTACTGGACAGTCCCAAGCCAGTGGGGAACAAATAGGGACTGTGTGGCTTGGACCACGCAAACATCACCATGGGGCCCTGGATAGGTGGTGGCCATGCCTCAAGGGCCCCTTAACACATTCAAATGGATTTTATCCATCTTCTACCCTCCATGAGACTTGAATATGTTGTAGTTATTGTATGTCCATTTGCAGAGTGGGTTAAAGCATTTCTTTGCCAAAAAGCTGCGGCTCTTATGGTCACTGAAAAGCTGATTGATTTTGTTTCCAACCCTGGGTCATCCCAATGTTTACGTCTACATTAAGTGATCATGTCACACTTCATATAAACTCTATTTTTTAATCACTGACAATCTTCTAGAAAAGTTGAACAGACCGCTGGCATTGTTCACATCAGCAAAACTTTTAGAAACCTTTGCGCTCCCTTGGCCAAAAGTACTCTCTCTAGCCCTTATGGCCATGTAGCCCACTCACTCAGCTATCCCCCTATGAGTTACCAACCGGAAGAATCATGCATGTCTCTAGGGATTTCACTTCCGATACTAGTCCTGCCCTGCTATTTGCAGATGTGGCAAAATATTACCAGGGACTGACTGACTATATCCAGTCTTATCACCACCTGATTAAGGCCACCTTCTGAAAATGTGCTTCAAAGAGCTTTTTCATGATCTTCAACTAGTAGATTCCATCTATTGGAATAGACCTCAGAGAATAACTGCTCTTGGATCTTATTGGAAGGAACCTATCAGGTGCTGTAAGAAACAAATAGAGCAGTGAAACTCCAGGAGGTCATTCTGGTTCATGTTTCACAACTAACGAAGAAACCCAGAATTACACACGATTGGAAGGCTCCTCCAATCCAAGACCTCAAACTGAGGATTCTAAGCTGATCGAAAGCAGACAGGTGACCCAAGACCTTCCGGACAAACGGCTGACCGCTTCCCCTCAATGCCTCAGAGCAAGACATCTAACAAATCGCTGTTTTTTTTTTTTTGTTTTGTTTTTTAAGATTTTATTTATTTATTTGACAGAGATAGAGACAGCCAGCGAGAGAGGGAACACAAGCAGGGGGAGTGGGAGACGATGAAGCAGGCTCATAGCGGAGGAGCCTGATGTGGGGCTCGATCCCATAACGCCGGGATCACGCCCTGAGCCAAAGGCAGACGCTTAACCGCTGTGCCACCCAGGCGCCCCTGTTTTGTTTTTTTAAATCTGCTCGCCTGTAATTGTTCTACTTCTCATTTTCTACAGACCCCTTGTCATTGCCACTAATGGCCCTTTTACTCGTTTCTTCCTTCCTACTGTAAGATTAGGTTATGTCAGAACACACTCGATCTAACACCTTTATTAGATTATCCCTAACAGCAGCCACTACCCTCAGTCTTACTTACCGTTGGATATGCCATTCATCACCAGCCCGCCATAAAATCCTGCAGCAAATGAGACCATAGGGAATTAACAGCAGATGGCACTTCCACTTGCACATACATGGACACTGACCTTACACAATCAGTGCATGACATTGCTAGTGTCCCTGTCCCCCAGAAAAAGAACCGATTATTTCAATCTATTGATCAGACCTCAGGAGATCCTAGGTTCGATTTCAATAATCTTCATAGGGCAATGTGCCCAATACTTACTTACCTGGAAGAGACCAACAGAGATCCAAAAATGTAACCCAGTCACTAAGCCCTCTGAGCTTATATCACAAATGATTCCTTTGTTCCCAGATGTCTATGTGCCCTTGACAGATAACGACTACCTTTGTGGCCAGGACCCACAGGATTCAGACTCACACCTCATGTACTTTAAGAATGGTATCTTAGGACGTGTCCATACATGTGGGACCCTAGTTCTATAAATCACCAACGTTGGAAATCCGTCTCAGGTGTGCTTTCCAAAATGAGGCCTGTTGTATTATTCAGCACACTGAGGGAGTTACTGACTCATTGTTTATGTGAATGATGTGAGCAGTGTTCCCATCAGTGGGAATCATACAAATAGAAGAGACTAATAAACCTATCACTAGCCTTGGCAGAAGTTTTAAATGACACCACGTCTGCCCCAGATGTAGTAAACACTTGTCTCATTGACATCAGTAGTGATGGACAGTCTCATCGTTCTAGATTTCTTGCTGGCTGGTCATGGTGGAATCTGTGCCGTTGCTGATACTTCTTGTACTTGGATCTATGAAACAGACAAGGGACTATTAATTGTGCTTGCTTTTGTTGCAGTGGTCATGATGCTGGTCTGTTTGTCCAGAGTCTTAAATGCTTCTGTGCAACTGCACTGTTATCAGATGATCACCGTGATGACACAGCAATAAAAAGGTCAAGCCAGTCTTGCAGAACCGCTGCGGAGATGAACAGTATTTAAGCAGTGAAGATTTGAATCTCGTGTTTTCCCCCAAATTGGTCAACTTCTCGGAAGTGAGAGAAGACCAGGGTGGGACTGAGAGAATATAGAAACAGACAATGGCCAGACCACATACAACGATAGAACTCAGACCCACAGTCTCTCGTAACCAGCGCGGGAAACCAGCCTGTTATCTATATAACCAGCCCAAGATGCTACCTATCTAAAAGTGAAACCTGTAGGAAATCATACCATGATATCTAGCAACAATTCAGGATGCCAAAGGATGACCCCAGTCACGATGGCACCAAAGAGCCAGGACATGATCAATAATGGACAGACTCCTTCATTTTTGTCCTTGTTTGCGGCATAATACCAACCAGAGAAGGCCAAACATGTACCCCTCGCCAATCAAGTAGGATGCATCTTCCAGGTAGCCCACCTACAGCTTCCCAATCAGGGCACACCTGAAGTCTTACCTTTTTAAATATCAGGCTTGACCACTCCTCTGCCTGCCTTTGAGAATCTGCCAAAATGCAAGTGATGGATTCTGACAACCTTGTTGCAGCAAGGGCTGAATAAACAGCCTTTGAGTGTTCTCACTTGGTTGGTCTTCATCTGTTTCCGTAGCTCTTAGACATCTTCCTCAAAATACTGTGTTGTAAATTGATTTGAACTAATTTTGGCTGTGTGATTTTACAAGGGTTTAGTAGCGACAGAGTAAGTTTATGTGTTGCATTTCATTTTCCATCTTAGGTTACTGACATTTTGGCAATTGATCTGTCAAAGAACATACCCTCATCTGAACGTCTTTCAGGGAGGCAAGTTTGAGTGTAAACTGCTTTGAAGCCTCTCCATACCAAGTCTAGAAAGGTGGTCATTGATGAATCAGAATTTTATTTCTTTTTTGTCCTGTAAATAAACCGTGTTGCAGGGCCATGTAGGGACTCTGGCATTAGGTAATTGATAAGCTTAAACTTTCCTCACTGGTAAATCCTCCTAAACCCTGTTCCTTTTTGTCCTATTTTTAGCCCAACTTTCCTTTCTTGTCCTTCAGTCCACAGTATTCTCGGTTGGCTGAAATGTCTGTGTCCCATGAGTTTGTAACTTCCTTGTGGAGGAGAGACATTCCTGAAAAATGGACATCGCACCTGGTTACGTGAAGATCTGTGGCATTGTCAAAGTCTTCCCAAATCGCAGGTGAAAAAAGAAAAGTTCGCTAAGTCATTTATTCTTTTCCTGTGCACACACTCTCCAGGTATCAATCTATCTTCTGATTGAGCCAAGAGATGCAAAAACATGGCTGGAGCGAGTCCAGTAGACTTGACTTAAAGATGTAAGATTAATGAAATTTTAATGTTTAAAAATGAAAGAACTAAAAATCTTTTGAAACTTTTACAAAGGACATTTCATAATGTAAGAGAAAATTATTGTTCTAAGGTAGTATAAAGGAAAGATGCATATTAATCTAATGCTTTAAAAAGGGTTGGCTCTTTTTAAAAGATTTTATGTATTTGAGAGAGAATGAGGGAGAGAGAGAGAAGGAGCAAGGGGAGGGGTAGAGAGAGAGGGAGAAGCAGACTCCCTGCTGAGCAGGAAGCCTGGTGCAGGGCTCGATCCCAGGACTCCAGGATCTTGACCTGCCAAAGGCAGATGCTTAACCGACTGAGCCACCCAGGTGCCCCTGCTTTTGCCTATTTGCCAAAAATCGATTGGGCTTGGGCAAATGTCAGTTTGTAAACTCCTCAGGAGCTTCCTGGGTGTAATCTGAAACCGGCCCCTGTACGCAGAGGGCAGGAAGAGACCAACCAAGGAGTAAGTCCACCCCAGATTGGTAGGTGGCAGTTTTAATAAGCAACGAAACTAATATAGGAGGCTTGTCTTGGATGCCACCAGGGGAGTAGATCTCCTTACCTGCCCACCGAGCCTCGAATATTTATAGAGATCTTAACTGGGTTCAGTCACATATACCATCCAGATGGTCTCAACAATGCTGTATTCTCTGAAGGCTGTGTCTGTGGAATAGCTTCCACTGGGGACGGTAGGCACAGCACACATTCCAAGGACAGGGGAGAGTGTGAGGAACCTCCAATTGCTGAGGTTCAACTCGAGGGTCAACCAGACCTCTTTTGACAGCCTATTTGTTTGGGGTTCTTCTTTTGCATTGATCGACGTGTCTTTCTGCCAGTTTTATTTTTATTTTTTGTAAGTGCTGTAACGGTGTTGCATCGCATAGGTGGGCAAGTACTTTAGTAAACCGGCCGTTAACGTGCCTCCTCAATTTGTTATAAGTAACACTGAAACTGACATTCTTGTAACTACGTATGTATTTGCATCAACGTTCTTCACGTGTGTTTGTTGTTTTTGTACTTTTTTGTATATGTGGAGAAAGATCTTGTTTAACCTTTTACGTGGTCGAATCTATCAGTCAACTTGTTTATGGCTTCTGGGCGTTGTTGTCATGCTTTAGAAAGACCTCCTTGACCCAAAATATAATTAAAATGATTCATCCATCCCTGGTCAGTGCTGCGAGCACTTGCATGGTTTTATTACAGTGCCCACGCGTGAATTTTTTTTTTTTTTAAGCCCTCTCGGAAGCCCCGGAAGTGTTCGAGCTGCTCAGGGAAGCCCACGCCAGCGGTCCAGGCCTGCAGGCCTCTCCCTGGAACTTTCCATGTGTTGTCTGTTCCTTTCCTGGCAGCCACCTGGAATCATTTCCCAGGTTCCCCTTCTGCTACCGGGCTCCCGCCCTGCGGGCCCGGGGACTTCGAGGCCGACGCTCCCGGGCGGAGAGATGCGTTCGGGCGGGAGGACCTTGGACGTCCCGGCGGCAGGGAGTGCGCTCTCACCCCTGGCGATGCAGATCCGTCTCGCTGACGTTCGCGCCGGTAGTCGGGCGCCATCTGGTGGCCGCTCGTACTTTTTCCCCCTCCGGAGCGCCGGCGAAATCGACAAGGGCTGGGATTTGGCAGCGGTACGGGAAGCAGAGTTCCGGGAGGCCGGCGGCACTGGCGGAATCGTCCCGGTCTCGTCGGCGCGTTGCCGCCCATGCATTAGCTGGAGATTGGATGCGCAGGTTTGTGGTGTGTTGGTGTTATCGACGGTAAATGGCGAGCTGGTGAGGTCGCCAAGAGAACTCGCTCAGCGCCCGTTTTGTTTCCCCGCCCGCGCGCCTTGATTGGGGCGCCGCGGGGCAACAGGTGAGAGGACCCTGCGCCTATATCCCGGCGGCTCCGGAGTGGGGACGGGCCCCAAACATGCGAGAAGGCCCAGATTAAGGCGTTTAAGGACTTAGTTGCGATTCTTTATGGGGCCCGCTGGTCGGAGACGCCTCCACGGAAGCGCTTTCGAGTCTCTTACGGAGAGCCGTTGATGGACCGGCTCCAGCTCGCGCGCGGGCGGGGCGGTTCGCGTTCCCGAGTGGGCTCTGACGGCGCCCCGTGTTTGTGCGTTTTGTCCTAGAAGGAAAGGTCCGGACAACGTGTGGAAAATCTGATTGCGGTTCCTTGTGGGGTTGCGCTGGACGGAGATACTTCTACGCGAAGGTTTTTTAGCGTCTCTAAAGGAGAGGCACGGATAGGGCGGGCCTCGGGGTTTCGCGTTCCGCCGTGGGCTCCGATCGCGCTTGGTGGTTGAGTTCTCCAGAAGTGGAACTCTCTGCGCGGACCTTGTGGGAAAGTATGGGCAAGTACAGAAGATGATCCGGCGGTGATTCCTTGTGGGGTCCGCTGGTCGGAGACGCCTCCGCGGAGGCTCTTTCGAGTCTTCAACACCTGTGAATGGGCTGGCTACAGCCCAAACGAGTGGCTGAGGAGGCGGGCCTCGGTGGTTTCCCCTACTCCTCAGGGACTTTGGTCGGGCTTGGTTTGTGTCCGTTCCGGTCCACAGGTGGAAGCGGTGATGGGGCTGTTCGAAGTTCCGCCTGAGGCGTGTGCTGGCCGGAAGTGCTTGTAAGTGGGGGCTTTTCTAAGCCCCGAACAGAAGTTCTTGCAGAAGCCTGTGTGCGCGCGACTAGTTCTGTAATTTGTGCGCAGTGTTCCCCCTTGTTCTGGGGGCATTACCCGCGGGTCGACCAGATCTGGAGTTCTGGTGATGGGGTTGTGCTTCGGGGGTCTCAGACCAAGCGTCCAGGAGGCCCCTAGGATCCATAGCTTCCTTCAGAAGCGATTTTTTTTTCTTGCTCGAAATTGGCGGTTTTTGCTGTGTGGTAAATGGCGCGGCTTTCGGGGTCTGTAGCTTTGGAAGGGTATACAGAGAAGCTCAGAAAGGTCGGACCTTGAGAACGGTAATTCATGTCGAGTTGTCGGTTTCGTACCGCGCATTATGCACCTGGATCTCTAATTGCGGGTTGTCTCCAGCTTCCAGCGCCCGAGGGCATCGGGCGTTCTTTGGCGGCCTCGTTTCTTGCTGCAGGCACCGAGTCCTAGGCATGCAGTGCCAGCCGACGTGGCAAAGCGTTATGTCAGATGAAAATCTCCGCTCTTTGCTGATGGTATTCCGCCCACAAAAGGAGGCGGGGGGAAGCAGGCTCTGAGGTGGGGCTCCCCTGCGGGCTTCACGAGCCGGCCGCGGTGGTGAGCGCGCTCTTCCTCAACGGATCCCGCTCTAGGCAGCCGGGAGACGAATATTAGTGGTGAGGGGGGAGAGACTGCTCTTCTCCCATGCCGGGTGTGTGCGCGGGCACGGGTACGGAACCCTGGCTTGCCCCGCTCTGCCGCACGGTTATGGCCGACCGGGGTCTATGACGCAACGCGTTTGCCTTCGTATCTTGGTTACCTAGTACGTGGCTCTCTGAGGTGCGGAGGCTATTCTGCCGCTCTGCTCCCCTTGCGGTGTCGGTTATCAGACCACTCGACGTGGACCCCAGGGACCTCCTTTCGCAGTGCCCTCTGAACCCGCCACCAGGGCCCTGGAAGGGTGGTGGGTGGGGGATGCGCGCTGTCCGCGTGGGCGTCGCATGTCGCCTAGGCGGGTGGCCGAGGCCTGACGGGCTCAAAAGAGAACAGACGGTGGCGTCTCGAGCTTCCTGTAGAGCGTGGTGGTGCTTCAAGGGGCTTGTTACGCACTTTCAGGACTTACGTAGAGGATTTTCTTTGGGAATTAGAAGCCTTGAGCGGCAAACTGAACTCCCCAAGTATCGCGGATTCCCCGCTAGTCCCCTGATCCTAGCGGTGCCCCGTGTGTCTCAATCTGTGTGGAGGGCCATGATAAAGGAGAAGATGGGCCTTTGGTCAGGACATTATAACGGCGCCCGTGCCACCGCTCCACTCTCGGGCTAAGTAGCCACTGGGGCTGCGCCATTGCGAGTGGGAACGGCCTCTTTTCCGTGTGGAGCCCACTGGCCCCTCGGTGGGGCTGGGCACAGCTTTCCCCGTCGCGAAACGTGTTGCTGCCCCCGGGGTGGAGCAGCGAGGGGCTCTGGGCCAGAGTGCGGCTCTCCTTTCCGGTGCCACGGTGTACGTCTTCACCCCCTGCCCTGCTGAGGGGCTCCTGGCCGCTCCTGGCCCCCAACCCGGGGCCGTGGCACAAGCTGAGCGGAGCAACGGGTGGCCTCAAAGCTGGGGCCACGGCGCAAGAAATTCGGGGATGTCGAGGCTGGTGTGTAGCCCAGACATCACAGGATCGTTCCTGTGTCTGCTCTTAAGACGTTTTCTTTCACCTCGGTGGGAGCGCGCATTCCTCTGCGCTGGGTAGATCGTGTGCCTTTCCTCCCCGTCAGCGCCCGCTCTCTCACGTCTGAACAGACGACCCACTGTGCGGCCCCCCCAGTAATGGAGGATGTCACCCTGGGCCCTCCTCACCGGCTGGTGGCGTCCTGGGTGGGGGCGCCGCGCTGCGGGCGGCGTGTGCTTGTGGTTTACGGTTCAGCGCTCCAGGGCTGGGCGGGGGCTGAGGCTCGAGAAGTGCAGGCTGACTTGGGGCCGCGCTCCAAGCCATCGCTTTTACCACGCCCACTGTGGGTTCCTCCGCGTCCGTTAGCGATGGCGGCCATGTGTGCGGGCAAGGACGCGCCCCCCCACTGCGCCTTCTGATGCCGGAATGCGGGTCGGGTCGCGTCTACTCATTCTGACCCCCCCCAGGCACGCTACTTATAGGGGCAGGGCCTTGTGCTGATTTTAGTCCTTGCAAGACGCTGGCCTCAACGGGATTGCCCGGCGCTCTGTGCCTGGCTTCGGGGCAGCTTTGTGGGAGGGGCGCCCGCGCCCCGGCACGCTGGCTCGGTACAAGTGAGCAATCAACGTGGTTCCTTTGGTTGTTTGCTTCGGTCTCGGGCATAGCAGCTTTCAGCGCCGAAACGTGCCCCGGTAGGCAGACTCCCACGAGGGGGCGCACACCGTCTAAACCAAGCACCGGCACGGTCAGCCCCTTAAGGCCCTTGGGCGTGCGCCTCCGGCTTTGGTGACGGGACCTCAGAGCGGCCACACGACCGCGAGGCGGCGATCGGGTACTTGAATGCCTGTCCCTATTGTGTGTTTTAGTGGTAGTTCTTGTGACTCGAGCGGTGGTCACGAGTGACGGGGAATTCGGATCCGAGGAACACATTGGGGGCTCAACTACCTCACTCCCGGCCGCAGAGCAGGGTGAGACGAGGTCCCCGTCCTCGGAAGGAGCGCGCTTTAGATCCTTCACCCGAGGGCCCCCTGGCGGGTGAGTGTGGAGCCAGCAACTCTGGCGATGCTCTGGTCGCGGGTGCTATCGAGGAGGAGCCGAAGAGGAGCGGGTTTTAATCGGTCCGGTAGGAGGCCGCTGCTGTCCCCACCGCCCTTGCCTCGAGGCGTCCCCCAGCCTGTGTCCTTTGATGGTCCCGAGGTGCAGTTGCAGAGAAACTGGTCCCAGGCCGGCCCTGGATCCCGCAGCCGCATACCCGTGGGCTGTGGGACCGTGGTGTTCTGGACCGTGAGGCCCTGGTTGACGGAGGATGGTGGTCTTAATCGTGCTTGAGGGCGCGCTGGAGCGAGAATGGAAGGTGGGGTGGGGAAGAAGGGTCCTGTTACAGCTGTATGCTCCAGGATGCTGTGACAAAGGTGCTGGTAGCCTCCCATGACCCATTGGGGCATTTGCTGGGAAAACGAAGTCTTGGGTGTTGGGGCGTGCATGGCTGTGAAGCCTTGGGCAGGAGGCAAGAATCCCCATCGGGAGTGGAGCCCAGGGTCTTGACGTCACAAGGCTGCTGCACCCAATCTGGACCCGGACAGGGATTGGTCAGTTGTGCTCTTGTTGCTGCGAGGACCGCCGGGTGGGCGGGAGCGGTTTGGCCGGTTAATGCGGATACTGGAAGCTGAAATGAGCTTTGTGTGGCCCTGGAGCCAGCTGTTCGGAAATTTCTTAGCGGGACAAGTGGTCGGCAGCCCACCCACTGCCCTGGGCAACAGGTGTGTGGTGCTCTCTGGCAGGCTTCACGCACTCCAGTGGCAAAGTGCCACTGCTCGCCACAAAAGCCAAAATGCCGGTGAGTACAGGTCGGGAGTCTGCCGCTTTGTATGCCCGCCTGTGCGTATTAGCGAGGCCCTCGTGTGGCCCGCGGTCACGGCGGAGCGCTAACACGGTCGGACTTGAGAGGGACAGTCGGTGTACAAAGGTTTCTGCAGGTGAACCTGAAGGATGTAGCGGTGGGGGGCAGGGAGTTGCAGGACATTGACCTACGAGACTTTGAACCTACACCCGGCCCCAGAGTGTTCCCTCTGCGGGGTGTGTGTACCTGGGCTTCCTTTGGAGTGGCTCATGTGGCACCCCTTCTCCTTTGGAAGAGGTGACTTGCTCAGAAGCGAAGTTGTACGTGGTGGTCTCTGGGCCCGCGTTAGTGACGCCCCCGGTTCGGCCCTCCCGGATGCATGGGGCTGGATGTATGGACAGGCGGCCAGCAGGCTGTCTCCAGGTGTGGGTGGTAGTGTCGTTCCCTGGCAGTGCCCCACTGTCCAGCTGCCCCTTGGCCCCTTCCATGTGTCCCTCTCCCCTCCCACCCTGTGTATGGTGGATAAAGGTGGATGTGAATGGTGGCCTCCAGCCAAACTCGCTCTCCGTCTCTCCTTGCACTCTTGGCGGGTGAGCACTGTTGCTGGCCTCCAGTCAGATGGGGTAACCTGCAGTGAGTTCAGCAGGATGCCATTTCCCTTCTGTACCGATGCATGAACAGGAGGGGCCTGCCAATGACTGGCTGCCCGTGGGTTGGGGGGGCAGTGAGTGTGGTGTCGGGAGGTCCAGATCCGGGGCTGCTGCTATGCAGCCCCAAGCATCTGGTGGTGTACGGGGTGAGGCTTTAATGGTGATGGGGGAAAACGAGTTGTGCGGAAGTCGGAAAGCACGTGGAAGGGTGTTTGAGACGAAGTGCTGCAGGAGTAAGGGCGAGCTCGTCTAGGGCTTTTGGTGGGCTTTTGGCGGGCTTTTGGCGGGTGGAGGCCCCATGTGTGCCCTGCCGTGGTGCTTGCTGGTCCCCTAGAGGGTGTCCTGGGTGCTTGGGTCCCTGGGATTTACAGACGCGGCCCAGGGGTGGCTCTATGGCAGGCCCATGTTGGAATGTAGAGCAAGGCCTGTTTACATGAGCGAGTCCAGGGGCTCGCTTGGAAGCCATGGTGGTGTGTATGAGGACGTTGAGCAGAAAGGCAGATGCTTACCAGAAGACAAGATGCCAGGTTCTAACTTACTGTAGGTGAGGGAGGCTTAAAAAGGGCACAAGGAAAAGGAGTTCTACGTATAGATTTATTACCGTCTGTGGTTTTTGTGTACCATCTTAGTGTGCAGCAGTTTTCCAGCGTATTTGTTAAACCTCCATTAAAGCTTTATTAAAAGATCAAGTGGAAGTCTGGGTCCCTCCCCACACTTTCTTTGTACACGAGTCCACCACCCCTCCCCATGCAGGGGGCGGGGAAGCCCTGCATATTAAGGAGAATTTCAACATCATTCTGGGTCAGCAACTGGTCTGAAAGCTACAGTGAGCTGAGCGTCCCAGCAACAGGATTCTGTTATCCTATTGCCGTTTTGTCTTAAGCAGCTATATGTATGTCCTTGAAAAAGGAAGATTGACAACAGCCCTCAAGTTCCCTCAACGGGAGGATGAACACGGTTGTGTTCTGCCCAATTCAGTCCTGCTTCTGACACCAGAAAAGTGAAGCTACACTTGAAGGCACATGATTCCTCTGCGAGTCAGAGGACGGCTTCCCCCACAATAGTGCATGTTCATATGTGACTGACCGCCCTGCAGAAAGTGCACTCTCCTGGAGCCCTTCCAGGTGGACCAGTAAAACATGCTGTGCTTGGCGGTCTCCCTTCCATTGTCAGAATCCTAATGAAGGGAACGGCGGTGTAATGCCCACCCCCAGTCATTCTTAATGGATCAACGCACAGCAAGTGAGATGCAGGGATGCTGCAAGCCTTCCCACGAAGCTCCCAGTCTTGGGGACTCTCCCCCCAGTGTCGGGACGTTCAGAGGTGTGATGTTCCATACCGAAGAGCTGGTTCCATCCCAGTGAGTCTAGTCAGGAAGTGCTCGAGCAGGTTAGACCTGTAGATGAAGCTTCCTTTGCCTCTGCTGGGCTGTGCTGTTGGTACTATAGACCTAGAAAGAAACCTTTTCCCACAATTGTTGCAGTCCTGAGGTTATCTGGTATGAAGTTTTCGGTGTTGAATGATGTGGGAGCTTTGGCTGAAGGATTTCCCACACTCCCCGCACTCGTAAGGCTTTTCTCCTGTGTGGACTCTGCGGTGCTGGATGAGGTTGGACTTTTGGCTAAAGGATTTCTCACACTCATTGCACTTATACGGTCTGGCTCCGGTGTGAATTCTCTGGTGTTGATTGAGGGTGGACCTGTGGCTGAAAGATTTCCCACAGTCGCCGCACTTGTAAGGCCTTTCTCCGGTGTGAATGCGCAGGTGCTGCACAAGTTTGCATTTGTAGCTGAAGGATTTTGCACATTCGTTACATTTATAAGGCCTTGCTCCACTGTGGATTTTCTGGTGTTGAATGAGGTTGGAGCTTTGGCTGAAGGAATTCCCACACTCCCCACACTTGTAAGGCTTCTCTCTCGTGTGAACTCTCTGGTGTTTAATGAGGGTAGAGCTGTAGCTAAAGGCTTTCCCGCACTCGCCACATGCGTAAGGCCTCACTCTAGTGTGAATCTGCAGGTGCTGCACGAGTCTGAATTTGAAGCTGAAGGCTTTGCCACATTCGCCACATTTGTAAGGCCTCGCGCCAGTGTGAATTCGGTGGTGTTGAATGAGGTTGTAGCTTTGGCCAAAGGATTTCCCACACTCGTTGCACTCGTAAGACCTTGTTCCTGGGTAAGCTCTCGGGCAATTACTGAGGACGGAGCTTTGGTTGAAAGGTTTCTCACAGTTATCCCAGTCGTGATAACCTTCTCTGGGGTCAAGTTGCTGATCCTGGAAAAGTTTATATTCATAGCTGAATGATTTCTCATAGTTGCTGCACTTGTGAGGACTTTTTCTACCCTGAAAGGACTCCCCCTGTTCAAAGCTCCTGTGTGGTTTGGCCCCCTTGAGAGTGGCCTGATGCTGGAGCAGACTCAATATAGCCAGGAAGTCCTTCCCAATTTCCCCACAGGGGAAAGGCTTCCGTGACACATGCAATTTGTAGCTTGTCACAAACTCCATGTCCCATCTGAATGGCTTCTCATCGTCGTGCTTCTGGTGCTGGTGAAAATTGGCACCGAACCACCATTGTTTCCCACATGTCTCACAGGTGTAGGATTTGTGCCCAGGATGTGATCCTTGGTCCTCTGCCAGGTACAAAATGTCTCTCCCAAGCAAGACGCATTTCTCACAGGGCTGAACTTTCCACAGGGATGGTTCTGGGCTTGGAGTCCTTCCCAGGGACATCTGCTGCACAGAAACGGCCTCCTCATCTTCCATTCCGTACCAACAACCTGAAAGCACAGAAATGCTGGTGTGAAGTGCATGTCCTCATCAGAGGGGCATACTAAAGCATAAGTCTACTGGATCTGTTGTCAACTCGGGGGCGGCGGGGGGGGGTGCGTGCAGCACAGGAAAAGCAGGGTCCCCTAATTCACTCCCCTGTAGCAGGGCTAGGAGTGCTGTATGGAAGTTCAAGGCCCAGGAACGGCTGCTTGCAAGTGAGCAGATGCTATTCACAGACTACAGATGCATGACCTAATGTTGGGGAAAGGTTTGAGGTATGAAAGGTGGAAACCGGTAGGGTTGAAAAATGAAAAGCAGGTGTGGGCATCAACACCCTGATGGGCCATCCTGTGAAGGGCCCTGGACTCCTTTGAAAACCCCACGTGAATGAACTAGGACTAGCAATTCTACCCGTAAGCAAAAGTATAAATACTAGAAGCAGCCCCCACAGGAACATATCTTGTAAGAACAGCCCCTGGTACTCCAGGCAACTACCGGCCCCAGAAAAGAAGCTAGGAGGAGGGAAGGGTTCCTGGGTCTGGACAAGAGTGGCCAATGCTGATCCATCAACTGGATGCGGGTTTGCCAGTTAAGAGGGCAGTGGTTGAGCCCCAATCCAAGCGTGAGGAAAAGAGCAGAGTCAAGAGTGGGGTGGTGGCGTGGTGGGTGGCAGTCTTACCCAGTGAGATCACAAGTGCAAAGTTCTCCAGCATCACATCATGGTAGAGGCATCGCTGAGTCTCATCAAGGAGACCCCACTCCTCCCAGGAAAAGTATACAACCACGTCTTCAAAGGTCACACTACCCTGCCATGAGGGGGAGAGATGAAACCACAAACAGCCCTCCTCCAATGAAATCCCCCCCCAATCTGTCCCCTACTCCTCCACCTCCCAAGCCCTGGTGCCAGTATCACTAGGTCCAACAGGCAGGTAGGTAGATAGAACCTTGAGTTCAGGACCACGCCTACCAGGCACTGTCCCTGAAATCCTCCAGTGTATCCACCACGTACAACCAAACATAGCCTCAAGCACTGTTCCCTCAGTCCATAATACATCTGTATGGCATCGTGAGTGCTGGGCAAATCAGACCCCATTTCCCAGGCCTGCCTTTAGTCTTCTGTGTTGCAGGACACCCATCATATTGGATTAGAGCCTACATGAAAAACCCTTCAATATTTAATATCCCTGTATCCAAATACTGGAAAATTAGTAACACCAGGCCTAGTAATTAGTAGCTGATCACCTCTGCCCTTACATTAAGCTCATCTACCAGGCTCCACGTAAGGTGGGCACAAATACACAGCAGCCCCCATTGTTGCCTCATCCTGTTAGGTCTGCTGGCCGCATTGAGTGTTTCCTCCTGTTCTCTACCTTTCGTGGCCAACTCTAACCTTCCCACTCTTTTTTCTCTAGCTACAGAGCACTGGGTACGGTAAGATCCAGACCAGGAGAAGGAAAGAACACCTGCATTTCCCTGACTACTCAGTACTGTGCCCCATGACCATCAAAGGCCTCCACCCACAGAACCTCTAGTTTGAGACCTCTAGTTTGAGTTCATTCCAGGGTCCTAGACAACCCTCCCCCGTTACAGGTAGGTTCCAAAAGTGCTTCATTAGGACATGTGTGGCTCAATGAGCTCCCATCTGCTCTGACCGTTCCTCAGCCTACAGCCAGCATGCCAGTGCTGAGACAGGGGCCTGGGCCGCAGGGGGTGCAAGCAGGCACTGGAGGGCCCAGGGGATAAGCATTTACCTGAGCTGGGTCCCTGGGCACAGCTGCCGCCATCGGACACGGTAGGAAGAACAGGAGCAGCCCAGTGCTGCGGGGACACTTCTCGTGCCTCCCTGGTCGTCGCCTCGGCCTGACCCTGCACTCTGGAACCTCGGAACAGGAAACAGACCCGAGAGCTGCCGAAACGACTGCCACGAGGACCCTGGAAGCCCCACCCTGATGTGATGGCACACACGGAAACGCCCGTCTCCTGGACCTTCATTGGCTCCACGCTGGCGTCACTGAGCGGTGCAGACCTCTGCAAAAAGGGTGCCACACATCAGATCGCATGAGTGTTGACTGACGCGGTTTCAGACTTTACGACAGCACACTGCGAGAGGCTAAAGGTTATTTCAGATGTCCCCAAATATCACAAATCCAAATTCCGTGCTCTTGTCCAACATCGGAAAGCCCTTGAGATTCTGGTATTTCGTCGGGCCAGTTTTATAGTCCCTTACAGGAGTAGGAGGGTGACTGCAATAGCCTCACAGCCAGAACAGACAACACATCCGAGAAAAATTAAAGTGATCCTAAAGCTTTCAAACCCACATTCTCAAGGCAGAGCTCTCTCCAGACTTCACAAATGCCAGGGTTGTTAAGAGATCAGGAGTTATAAAATGTAAAGCTTCAAACCAAATTCCATGTCAGGACTGAGAATAATGTGGAGGTAGTCTGACTTACTGTATATGTTCTATATTTAGGGTGTTTAAATAGATGAAACTCTAGATCCATTAATGACAGTTTGAGCTACCTACTCTCTTGGTCATAGTGATTTGCTAATCTGCATGTGTATGAATGATATGGCGGGTGTGGGCGGGGAAATAAATGCATCCAGAATTTTTTTGGCTCTGAAATTAGAAAATACTCTAAAGCTCCTAACTCTGGTGGAACAATTAACAGGTTTGATAGTTCCAGGTAATGAAATGATTACACTTAGCGAGAAAGGTATGTTGAAAGCCGGGACAGCCCAACAGCTGGCCAAGTGTAGCCAAGTTGTGAACGCAAAAAACCACAAAAAGTCTGTGAAGGAAATTAAAGTGCTACTCCCGTGAACACACAAATGATAAGAAAGCAAAACCGCCCTCACTACGGTTACAGACAAAGTTTTAATGTTCTGCACAAAGATCAAAGTGGCCCCAAAGATCCCTTAGCCAAAACCTAAATGAGAGCAAAGGTCCTAACGGTCTCCAATTCCAGGAAGGCTGAGAGAGGTGAGGAATGGGCAGAAGACGAGCTGGAAGTTAGCAGAGGTTGGTTTCTGAACTTACAGGTAAGTACAAGGTGAAGCACCTAGTGCTGAATCTGGAAGATTAGTAAGAACATTCATGAAGGTGGCTATACTGGACCACAAATTCTCAAGGTAGACCCAACAATCTTCTAATAGAAGAGGACGTCAAGCTCATTTATCATTCTGAAAATCCTAGGACCCTTAATGACACTAAGTCCACTGTGCCTGAGGTATAAATGGAACAACAAAGCCTGGATTGACAGCACATCTGTTCATAATATGGTTTACTGAACATTTTGAGACCGAGTGCTCACGGAAATGGTACCGGGTCACCCAAGAGCCTGACGTTCCAGTCTTCCTGTTCATGAAAAATACAGATGTACAGCCCGAGAAGTAAAAACCCTCTGGAATTCCATTCTGGTGGCAGAGTCAAAGTATGGGAGTTTGTGATTTCAACCCTCATGGATGACTTTGTGGGGATTTAAGACTTCTGTGGAACAACTAATAGCAGATGTGGGGGAAGCTGCCAGAGAATTAAAAGTAGAGAGAATGTGACTGAATGGATGACCAGAGAAAGGGGTTGCTTGGGGTCTACTCTCAGTGAAGATGCTGGAAGAGTGTTGAAATGATAGTGGATAACTGGGAGCCAGGAACCACATCTATGCCTATAGTGTTGCTGGTGATGGGACCAAAATACGCCACCCTGGCCGAAGCCACATTAGGCAGAAAGGAGCCTTCCTGGAGCATCCATTATCTGACAAAACCAGAAACTTTGTAGACCAACCTTGAGCTTCCTCCCATTTTTACTCTCTCGTCCTGAGTGTGTGAAGGGAAAGAGGTCCCTACCCAAGAAATGTCATGTCATCTTTTCTCTATCATAGCATAGTGTTAGATTAAAAATGCTATTTAGACAATGTAGACATTCATATTCACCACAGTCCACATGCATTGTCCCTTCACATGCAACATTTTTCACAAATATTTTGGGTATTATCAGCCTTCCTACAAGTGTTATTCAACTCTGAATGCAAAAGTCCCAGGAACTGGCATAGTTTGAGACTATATGTATTTTTTTACAGTGTTACTCAATACACTCTTCCATGTTCTGGTGGGAACTTCGAGCCCAACTCTATTTGGAACCAGAGCATCTTTGTCACTGCTAATGAAGGGATGTGGTCATAAGCCGAGAGCTTGGATTCACAATCAGGGTTAACCAAAAGGACAAAGTATTAGTGAAGGAGTAAGAAGAGTCAAACGTACTCACCAGGATCAGGATGGTGCCTATGGCTCTGGCTTCACAGGAAGAGAGTTACTGCTGAGAAGGCATTGAACCCTCTGCTTGTATCTGTAAAGAACAAAGATAATGGGAAGTCAAACCCAGACCATGAGGCTCAAGGGCATTACATGAATAACACAGAACAGCACAGCTGCTGTCAATTTTCTGTGCCTGCCTCCTAAGCTTCTCAATCTGTCTGCAAGAGCCCAGGGAAAATGTATACGTTTCCCCCAATACTTATGTTCCTCCTCAACAAAACTGGCACTCTCATAGGAATGTCTAAAGAAAAGGGTGAGGAATTTCCAAGGATCCCAGCTCTAGTCTGAGTGAGAAACACAATACTGAGATTTAAGTTACTTGAAACTACCTTACCAATTTTAGACAGCATGATTTGGCAAAGAAAGAATACTGGTGTCCATACACTGGGTCACTATCCTTATACCAGAAAATTTCTTCACATAACAAACTGTTTCAATTTAATAATAATCATTGCTGCATGCAAGTCTTTCATAATTACAAAGCTATTTCACGTAACTTGCCTTCTAATAACAAAGAGTAGCATCACAGAATCAAACTAGTATCTGTCAATTGGGAACTGAATAAATCCTCATGGAGCATTAGGATGCAGTGGATATTGATCAATACATTTTCCCTACTACTGAGCCTTCAGGTCATAATCTAATGTAATGAGTATCAGAATGCCATCTGTAATTTGCTTTTTCCCCAACACTGGAAGGAAGGAAAATTATATGGAAAATCAGTCTGTGTGATTATATACTAGATTTTTTAAAACTCGCAAGAATGGTATCTAATTGACAGGGGAGGGGGGAAAGTGGGGTAAAGAGGACGAAAGATTCCTTTTGTATATTTCTGATGAGATATTTTGAAACAAAATTCCAAAAAAAAAAAAACCCCACATTATATTCACAAATGAATGGTCACAGCACCTTTACTCATTATATAGCACAATACTAGAAATAAACTTCAACAGATGAATAACTGAATAAATTCTTCAACATCCATACAATGGATAGACCTCAAGCATGGTAGGTTTAGTAGGAAAAAAAATTCATAAAACTACAGAGATGGAGAATGGATTAGTGCTTTTCAGAGGACAGGGAGGGGGTGGGGTGTAAGTTGGTGTGAATACCAACAGCATGAGGAAGTTTTTGCAGTCACAAACCAGTTCTGTATCTTGACTGCACTGGTGGTGATGTGTATCTCTATGTAGGGGGAAGATTTTATAACAGTATATACATGTGCAAGATACAAATGGTGAAAACTGAATAAAATCTATAGCTACCTAAGATGTCATCATTTGGGGAGGCTGGGTGAAGGGAACATGGGACTTTTTATTTATACAACTTCCTGTGAATCTATACTTACTTTAAAAAGATAAAAATAAAAACTACGTAACTGTGTATCAAAGCTCAGGCCTTAACCAAATTAGGAGAAGTTGAAGATTTTTAATTTCATTTGAGCGAAAGAGGGCACGAGTCAGGGGGGAAGGGCAGAGCAAGAGGAAGAAGCAAACTCCCTACAGCACAGGGAGCCCAATGTGGGGCTCGATCCCAGGACCTGAAGATCATGACCTAAGCTGAAGGTAGACACTTAACCATCTGGGTCACCCAGGCGCCCCAAGAGAAGTTAATTTTAAATTCAATAATATAACTCATATTAACCACCGAATGATAGAAAACCTTTCACTAACAATGTTGTGAAAAACAACTGGGTGGGTCAGCTGAGTGTCCCCAACTCTTGATGTCGGCGGGGGGGGGGGGGGGGGTGCAAGAGATTGGGCTTAAGATTCTCACTAAACAAAAACAAAAAAACCCAGTTTTCCTAATGTATACATCAACTTAGAGCTGTGCATTCCTTTATCAGCATACCTTTATACAGCTATTGTCCCCAAATATCATTTTTAACCTAAAGAAAATAGGGGTTCTGGAGGAATGGGTGAAGGGGAGGGGGAGGTACAGGCTTCCAGTTATAGAATGAATAAGTCATGGAGGGATGAAAGGTACAGCACAGGGGAACAGTCAATGTTGGGGTGCCTGGGTGGCTTACTCAGTTAAGTGCCTGACTCTTGATTTTGGCTCAAGTCATGATCTTAAGGTACTGAGATCGAGCCCACAGGGCTCTGCACTCATCGGGGAGTTTGCGTGAGATTCTTCCCCCCGCCCCATCCTCCCTAAAACAAATCTTTAAAAAAAAAGAAACAGTCAACAGTACTGCAGTAATGTACGGTGACAGGTGGTAGCTGCACTTATTATAACGGTGAGCACTGCATAATGTATAGAATTGTTGAATCAGCAGAAATATAACATTGTACTAATACACCACTGTATGTTAATTAGGAATGCATGCATGAAATACGACATTTAGGTTTTTAGACTGCCTCAGCAAGTGGAAAGATGGAGCTGGCATCAACTGAAATTGGGAAGGCCGGGGCCAGGGAAGGACTGGAAAGAAGCACACAAGAAATTTCTGAACATGCGGGGGTCTGTGATAGAGATACAGATTTTGGAAGTTTTGTAGTATTTATGGTGTGTGCCATAAATAGTCATGACACCGCATGAGATCATAAATGAGTGTGCAGTTTGAGAATTCAGAAATGACTAATGGGCATTCTTACAGTAAAGGGATGGGAAAGATTCAGGAGAAGCTTCTGAGAGGAACTTTAAACAAAATCTTAGAAGTCACCACTGGATTTAGAAGTTGGCTAATAATCCAAACATAAATGAGTGGAGAGCCACACAGGAGTTGAGGAATTGAGTGAGAGGGGAAACAAATGCTCCTCGAGAATTTATCTTAAAAGTTCAGTTGTAAAAGTGAGAGAGACAAATGGCAGAATAGGAAATATACTGGATCACTAAGGAGGGAAAAGTATTTTTAAAAGGATAATAGTGTTTATACTGTTACTTTAAAAAGAGACTGAAAAAGCACAGTAACAGGTTACTGTCATGAGATCTGATAAAGAACCAGTCCCCAGAGAAGTTAAGACATGGGGCACATGGTCCTTATATGGCATTAGTAAATGACCCTAAATCAGAGGGAAGGAGTCGGTTCTATTTTGATACGAGCAGGTCCATAATAAGACTTAAACCAACTGGGACCCCTGGGTCGCTCACTTATGTATCTGACTTTGGCTCAGGTCATGATCACAGGGTCCTGGGATCGAGCCCCTGTGTTGGGCTCCCTGCTCGGCGGGAGGCCTGCTTCTCCCTCTCCCACTCCCCCCTGCTGGTGTTCCCTCTCTCGGTGCCTCTCTGTCAAATAAAGTCTTAAACAATTAAAAAAAAAAAAAAGAAACAGAAGTGGGAATTATGATGCCTGCTGCAAGCCGCAAACAGATCACAACACGCCATGGAGATGACACTGTGCCTGTCTAAAACTGGTGTGGTTTATGCACAAAGAAAAAGGAAAGATTTCCAAAAGCTTTTAGCATTGTAGAGGTCAGATCAGAGATTATATATTTGGGGAAATTACTTCTGTTTCACAAATGTATTCTCCTTAAAACCAAACAGGACTACTCTGACGCTGCCTAAGCAAAGTTCAGATTTCTCTGCCTGAGTTTCTTTGTTCTCAGCCACATGAAATGCTTGCCGCCAAGTCCTTTCATGACAGCCCTACTTAAAACAACGATAGCCACTCTTTTTGGTGTTTATGTTTTAACTTTCCAGAATACCATATGCTTCAAAATGCACTCGAATGTATCAGTTCTACATGTTTTGACAGCATAATCACAAATTCATCACTAAAATAATACACAGAACAGTCCCATCTCTCCATTAAGTCCTCCTACCCCTTTGTAGAAAGTTGTTCTCCCTATCTCAGCCTTATGAAACCCTACAATGTGATGTCTGAACCTCGAGTTTTAGGCACATAACTTCTCCAGTGTGTCTGATAAGGGGAATCAAATAGCATACAGCCCTTCCACAGAAAACAGTGCATTTGTTCTGGGTTTGGTTGTGTTTTTTTTTTTTTAAGATTTCATTTATTTATTTGAGAGAGAGTGCACTTGAGCTGGGGAGGAGCAGAGGGAGAGGGACAAGCAGACTCTGCATTGAGCACAGAGCCCAACGTGGAGTTCGATTCCACAACCCCGAGATCAGGACTGAGCCAAAAATCAAGTCAGATGCTTAAACGACTGAGCCACCAGGCGCCCCACAGAACAATGCATTTCTGATTCACCCTTGTTTTTGTGGGTATCGGTAGCTCATTCTCTATAATGCCAAGTAGGATTCCATTGTGTGGACGTACCATGGTTTGTTTATCGATTCCCCAACTGAGGGACATTTGAATCATTTCCATTTCCAGATATTATGAATATAGCCACAATAACATTTGCCTACAACTTTTTGTTGTAAACTTAGGTTTCTGAGTTGTATGTGTAAACATATGTCTAATTAATAAAAAAAAAAAAAACACTGCAAAAAATCGTTCTTCAAAGCAGATGTACCACTTTGCATTGCCAACAGCAAATATCTGAGAATTCCAATTCCTCCACCTCCACTTCCAATTTTAGATCACAGAAAGCTATCCCTACACAATGCTAATGTGATTCCTCATGTATGTTCACACGTGCATGTAGCAAGTGTGTTTGCTAATGCAAGCAGCTGTATGTATGCATGTGTTTGTGTATTTGTGGGTGGGAAGGGAAAGGGACAGGGAGGGTATTGGTGGGTATTCCTAAAAGTGATGAAACTGAGTATCATAAAAGATTTGGTTATTCTGACTCAAAGCAGCACATCTGCATAACCGCATCAAGGCCCCAGAATGTTTTCCAGTCATTCACAAGGTTCTCTTAATAGCCTGAAGCTAACTGGACACTTACCTGTATACCAGTATTGTGTGCACGTTCAGATCTTATCCTACTTTATCCTACCAGCAGTCAGCTAACTGATAAATTCCTGTTTCTTTTTATCCTTCTTTATTATAGAGAATAACCAGGGTTCTAAAAGTAGCAAAACATGCTCATGGTGCTTTCTAGTATACCTAGAGCTCCCTGATGGAGCATAGGATACCCAGTTTAATGTGAGTTTCAGATGAATAATGAATAATTTCATAAGGTATACTGCATGGGACAGACAGTAATTTATATATATGTGTGTGTGTGTGTATTTTATCTGAAATTCACATTTAACTGAGTGCCCTGTATTTTTATTTTCTAAATCTGGCAACTGTAAGTATTCTGGTAATGCACTATTTCAACTGGATATAATTCTAACATGTGAAACTGGCCTTTATAGTTTCTTATTACTGTTTAAACAATACAAATTTATCCTACTACAGTTCTGGAAGTCAGAAGTCCAAAATGGGTCTCCCTGGTGTCAGCAGAGCTGACTTCCTTTCCGGAGGCTCTAGGAAAGAATTCATTCTTTTGCCTCATTCTTTAGAGGCCACCCACAGACCTGGGCTCATGGCCCCTTTCCGTCTCAAAGCCAGCAATGGCCAGCTGAGTTGTTCTCACCCTGCATCACTAGGACACTTTCCATTTTCTGCCAATCATTTCCCCATCCAAGAACCCGTATGATTACACTGGGCAGACTCAGGCAATCCAACATCATCTCTCCACTTCTAGGTCAGTTGATTACCTACTACTACTTTAACTCTCCTTTGCTGTATAACCCGATCATTGAGGCAAGGACATGTAAATGGGACATTATTCTACCTTTCCCATTGGTTTAGAAACTACTGCAACTCCCAAAGGCCAGCAGACACTTTCCCTCTCATTAGAAACAACACTGGGTCATATGGACTTAGGAATATCTATTGCTGGATCCTCCTTAGGCCCTCATAGTATGACAGTGACTCCAACAACTCCATCTTTTTAGGGGGTTTCTGCATTATCCTTAACTGCACATTGATACCATTGGGCAGAGCAAGAGAAAAAAGAAACCGTTTCCCCTCTTCTTCAGCATTCTGTGCTGGTAGCTTCAATTTCTCCCCCTTGCTGCTTTCATTCCAACCGTTCTCCTCAGATACTTTATCTTGCTGGAAGTAAATATATTTTTTATCTGTATCTTCATAGTTTTATTAAACTATAATAACTGAACACATTTAAAGTGTACAATGTGGTGAGTTTTAACACAGATATATACCACTGAAACCATCACCACAATCAAGATAGGAAACATATTCATCGCCATCCAAAATTTTCTCATAACCCTTCCTATTACATCCCTCACTCACTCAGCCACGATTCTCAGGAAACCACTGATCTGCTTCTAGGATAATGGATTAGTTTGCATTTTCAAGAATCTTAAATAAATGGAACGATCTGTATGTTCAGTTCATCTAAATTCTTCCACTCAGCATATTTAGAGACTCATCCATGTTGTTGCAAATATCCATATTCCATTTCTATTACGCAGTCGATATGTGCCCCCCAAATTCATATGTTGAACCCCTAACCCCAATGTAATGGATTTAGAAGGTAGGGTATGGGGAGGTAATTATGTTAGATAAGGTCATCTGGCTGGGACTCTCATGATGAAGTTAGTGCCTTTATAAGAAATACGAGACAAAGCAGGGGAAGATGGCAGAGTAGGAAGAGGCTAGCTCACCACCCACAGATGCACCAGGGCAACAACTACAAATAACACAATTCATTCTGACAATGACCTTAAGACTAGAATACTTATTCCACAGCTGAAGACAAAAAGCCAAATGGAGTAGGGTGGGAAGGGTTAGAGATGTGATGCAGAACCAAACACCTAACATAGCAAGCCACAAGTAGGAGGGAGATCACAGGCACAGAAGTCCTCCCTAAGGAGAAAGGGGCCCAATCCCCACACTGCACCCCTGGCCCTGGGGACCTGCAGGCAGATGAGCCCAATAAAGTCTGACTTTGAAAATGAGCAGAGCTTAACTCAGAGATCTGAAAATCAGCAGGGCTTAACTATGGTAATGGGAGAGCCAGAAGGCTATAGGAAACTGAGATTCTGTTCTTAAAGGGCCAGCATACTATAACACTCCGTCAGAAACTTGGCACAAAAGGCAGCAGTTTGAAAACCATCTAGGTCACAGGTGAAGACTTATTAACAAATTTTAGAGCATGTGCCAGAGGAGCAAGGATCTGTGGAAGCCTTCTCAAGGAAAGCAAGTGCTGGCAGAGACCATTCTCGCTCTCCTTCAGCCCAGATGGCTGGGAGCCAGTTCTGACCCTCTCCCTCTCCCTTCCTAGCACTCCTCCCCCCACCCTAGCACTCCCTTGCAAACCCGCCCCACCTAAGCTACCCATCCCCGGAAGATACCCCTCCAAAGCAGTGCATGGGCAGCCCCAGCTGGGACAGGCACCTCTCCAAAAAGACTCCTGCCCCTGGGAGGAGGGAACAGCCCCACCCACCAGCCTACCAGCAGCGGCTACAGCTTGGTCTCTCAGCCAGCCACAGCAGGGACCAGCCCGGTCCACTAGTGTGCTTGCAGTAGTCACCGCCAGTCACTGCAGACAGATGGGCTGAGGGCCGGCCCACCCACCAGCATGCCCACCGTAGTCCCTGACCAGTTACAAAAGAGCTCAAAAAGCACAGGGGACACACCCTACAGTGACTGGTTCTGGTGACTGGGGGGACTGGACTACTGGGACCCACAGGCTGCCTTCTACATAAAAGGTCACTACTTTCAAGACCAGGACCTGCAGCTGACCGAATACATACCAACAAACAAGGAGTCAGACAAAATGTGGAGAGAGGAGTATGTTTCAAATGAAACAAGACAAACCCTCAGAAAAAAAGAACTAAATGAAACAATCTACCTGATAAAAAAGTTCAAAGTAGGGGCACCTGGGTGGCACAGCGGCTAAGCGTCTGCCTTCGGCTCAGGGCGTGATCCCAGCGTTATGGGATCGAGCCCCACATCGGGCTCCTCTGCTATGAGCCTGCTTCTTCCTCTCCCAGTCCCCCTGCTTGTGTTCCCTCTCTCGCTGGCTGTCTCTCTCTCTCTGTCAAATAAATAAATAAATAAATAAAAATTAAAAAAAAAAAAAAGTTCAAAGTAATGGTCCTAAAGATGCTCACTGGTCTTGACAGAAAAGTGGATGAGTTCAGTGAGAACTTCAATAACGAAATACAAAATACAGGGGCGCCTGGGTGGCTCAGTCAGTTAAGTGTCTGCCTTCATCTCAGGTCATGATCCCAGGGTCCTGGGATTGAGTCCCACACTGGGCTCCTTGCTCAGCAGGGAGCCTGCTTCTCCCTCTGCCTGTACTCTCTCTGTCTCTGACAAACGAATAAATAAAATCTTAAAAGAAAAAAATAAGAGAGAAAAAAAGAGATACAAAATATTTAAAAAGAACCAGAGATGAACACAATAACTGAAATGAAAACTACACTGGAGGGAATCAATAGATTAGAGGATGCAGCAGAATGGATCCGTGATCTGGAAGATATGGCAGTGGAAAGCACCCAAGTCAAACAACAAAAAGAAAGAAGTAATTTTTTAAACTGGGGTAAGTTAAGGGGCCTCTAGGACAACATTCACATTACAGGAGTCTCGGAAGGAGAAGAGAGAAGGAACAGTGCTGAAAATTTTCTTAACCTGGGAACAGGAAGCTAACATCCAACCCCAGAAAGCACAGAGAGCCCCAAACAAGACGAACCCAAGTAGGTCCACACCAAGACACAAAATAATGAAAATAGACAAAAACCCAAATCAAGAGATGATCTTAAAAGCAGAAAAAGAAAAGCTAATAGTTTCACACAAGGGAGACTCCATAAGGCTATTAGCAGAATTTTCAGCAGAAATATTTCTGGCCAGAAGGGAGTGTCATGATATATTCAAAGTACTGAAAGGAAAAAATCCTACAACCAAGAATCCTTCGCCCAGCAAGATTATTATTCAGAATTGAAGGAGAAATATACATTTCCCAGACAAACACAAGTTAAAGTTCATCACCACTAAACTGGCTTTACAAGTCATGTTAAAGGGATTTCTTTCAGCAGAAAAGACAAAACCATAACTAGAAGAAAGTTATGAGAGGAAAAAAGTTCCACTAGTAAATATAAATATATAATAAAGGTAGTGGATCAATGACTTATAAAGCTAGTACAGAAGCTAAATAGCAAAAGTAGTAAAATCGATTTTACCTACAAAAATTAATTAAGCAACACACACAAAGAAGATATAAAATATGACATCCTATACATAAAACATGATGGGGGAAGTAATAAATGTAGTACTTTTAGAATGTGTGTGAATTTAAATGACCATCAACTTAAAATAGGCTACTAAATACTTGGGATGTGATATATGAACCTCATGGTAACCACAAACCAGAAACCTGTAGTACTAAAGAAAGTCATTGAATCACAAGAGCACAAAAGAAAGGAACAGAGAAAAACTACCAGAGAGAGAAAGAGAGGGGGGGGGGGACAGAAAAAAAAACAACAAAATGCAATAAGTACATACCTACCAATAATTACTTTAAATGTAAAAGACTAAGTGCTCCAATCAAAAGATACAGGGTGACTGAATGGATTATAAAACAAAAACAAACACACGACCCATCTATATGCTGCCTACAAAAGACTCACTTCTAGACCCAAAGACACATACAGACTGAAAGTGAAGGAATGGGAAAACATAGTCCATGCAAATGGAAATGAAAAACAAGCTAGGGTAGGAATACTTATAGTAAAGTGGAGTTTAAAACATGGATTGTAATAAAGACAAAGAAAAGCACTGCATAATTATAAAGAAATCAATCCAACAAGAGGATTTAACAATTGTAAATATCTATACAACCAACACAGGAACACCTAAGAATATAAAGCAAACCTGAGCAGACATAAAGGGAGAAACTAACAGAATACAATAATAGGAGGGGGCTTCAACACTCCACTTACATCAACGGATAGATCATCTACACAGAAAATCAGTAAGAAACAGTGGCTTTAATCAATACAACAGACCACACAGACTTAACAAGACATATACAGAACAGTCCATCCCCAAACAAGAATACGCATTCTTTCAAATGCACATGGAACATTCTCCCAAGACAGATCACATATTAGGCCACAAAACAAACCTCAATAAATTTAAAGACTGAAATCATATCAAGTATCTTTTCCAATCACAACAGTATGAAACTAGAAAAGGGAAAAAATGGAAAAACACAAACACATGGAGGCAAAACATGCTACTAAACAGTAAGTCAAAGAAATCAAAGAGGAAACTGAAAAACAGCTGGAGACAAATGAACAAATGTAAGACTTCAAAATCTTTGAGATGAAGCAAAAGCAGTTCTCAGAAGGAAGTTTAGACCAATACACACCTACCTCAAGAAACAAGAAAAATCTCAATCTAACCTTATACCTAAAGTAGCTAGAAAAAGAACAAACAAGATCCAAAGTTAGTAGAATGAAAAAAATAATAAAGATGAGAGTGAAAATTAATGAAAAAGAGACTAAAAAACAATAAAAAGATCAAGGAAACTAAGAGCTGGTTCTTCGAAAAGATAAAATAGATAACTTTAGACAGACTCACCAAGGCAAAAAGAGGACTCAAGTAAAATCAGAAATGAAAGAGAAATTACAACTGACACCACAAAAATATAAAGGATTAATTATATGCCAACTAATTGGACAACCTAGAAGAAACAGATAAATTCTTAGAAAAATACAACCTTCTAAGACTGGATCACAAAGAAATAGAAAATTTGTACAGACCTTTCACTAGTCACAAAATTAAATCAGTAATCAAAAAACTCCCAACAGGGGCGCCTGGGTTGCTCAGTCAGTTAAGTGTCCAACTCTTGATTTTGGGTCAGGTCACGATCTTAAGGTCATGAGATTGAGCCTCACACTGGGCTCTGAGCTGGGCCTGGAGCCTGCTCTCCCTCTGTCCCTCTGTCCTCCACTCCCCTCCTCCAAACAACCCACAACTCCCAACAAACAAAAGTCCAGGATCCCATGACTTCACAGGTGAATCTTACCACATATTTAAAGAAGTGTTAGCACCTATCCTTCTCAAACTACTACAAAAAAATAGAAAACGAATGTGTCCAAATTCATTCCTCAAAGTTAGCATTACCCTGATACCAAAACCAGATGAAGGGGCGCCTGGGTGGCTCAGTGGGTTAAGCGTCTGCCTTCGGCTCAGGTCATGATCCCAGGGTCCTGGGATCAAGCCCCACATGGGGCTCCCTACTCAGCAGGGACCATGCTTCTCTCTCTCCTCCCCGCTTGTGCTCTTGCTCTCTCTCTCTCTCAAATAAATAAGGTCTTAAAAAAAAAAAAAAAAAAAAAGACTGACCAAAACCAGATGAGGACATGGCAAAAAAAGAAAATTAAAGACCAATATCCCTAATGAACACAGATAAAAAGTCTTCAACAAATTACCAAACTAAATTCAACATATATTAAAAAAGATCATTCACCACAATCAAGTGGGATTTATTTCAGGTATGTAAGGATGGTTCAGTACCTGCAAATCAATCAACATAACAACATATTAACAAAACGAATGATAAAAATCATACAAACATCTCAGTAGATGCAAAAACAGCATCTGACAAAATTTAACATCTGATCGTAATACAAACTCTCAACACAGTGGGTTCAGAGGGAAAAAATACCTCAACATAATAAAGGCCATATACGAAAAAATCACAGCTAACATCGTACTCATGGGTAAAAAGCTGAAAGCTTTTCCTCTAAGATCAAGACAAGGATGCCCACTCTCACCACCTTAATTCAACATAGTACTGCAAATCCTAGCCACAGCATTCAGACAAGAAAAAGAACTAAAAGGCATCCAAGTTGGAATAAAAAAAGTAAAACTGACACTATTTGTAGATGACATGATACTATATAGAAAACCCTACAGATCCCGATAAACGAATTCAGTAAAGTTGCAGGATACAAAATTACTATACAGAAATCTGTTGTTTCCCCTCCCTCTGCCCCTCCAGCTCATGCTCTCTCTCTCTCTCTCTCTAAAATAGATGAATCTTAAAAAGGAGAGAGATTTGTCATGTTTCTATACACCAATAACAACCCAGCAGAAAGAGGAAATAGGTTAAAAAAAATCATACAAATAAATGAGAAATTGGGAAAACAATTCCATTTATGACTGTATCAAAAGGAATAAAGTACCTAGTAATAAATTTAGGCAAGGAGGTGAAAGATTCGTATTCTGAAAACTATAAGACACTGATGAAAGAATCTGAAGACAATACAAATAAATGGAAAGATACACCATACACCATGTTCATGGAATGGAAGAATTAATATTGTTAAGCTGTCCATACTACCCAAAGCAATCTACAGATTCAATACAACCCCTGTCAAAATATCAATAGTATTCTTCACAGAAGTAGAGCAAAGAATCCTAAAACTTTCATGGAACCACAAAAGACCACAAATAGCCAAAGCAAGCTTGAGAAAGAACACTGGAAGTATCACAACCAGATTTCAAACTATACTACAAAGCCATAGTAGTCAAAACAGTATGGTACTGGCACAAAAATAGACACACAGCTCAATGGAACAGAACAAAGCCCAGAAATAAACCCATGCTTATATGGTCAATTAATCTATGACAAAGGAGGCAAGAATATACAATGGGGAAAGCCTGTCTCTTCAATAAATGGTGTTGGGGAAACTGGACATCTATATACAAAAGAATGAAACTGGACCACTTTCTTACACCATACACAAAAATAAGCTCAAAATGGATTAACGACCTAGATTTAAGTCCTGAAACCATATAACTAAAAGAAGACATATGCAGTAATTTCTTTGACATCAGACTTCGCAACATTTTTCTAGATTTATCTCCTCAGAAAAGGGAAATAACAAAAATGAACAATTGGGACTATATCAAACTGAAAAACTTGTACATAGCAAAGCAAACCATCAACAAAATGAAGAGACAACCTACTGAATTAGAAAAGATATTTGCTAACGATATATCCAATAAGGGGTTAATATCCAAAATATATAAAGAACTCACACACCTCAACACCAAAAAACCCCAAACAATCCAATTAAAACTGGCAGAAGACCTGAACGCACATTTTTCCAAAGAAACATACCGATGGCCAACAGATATAAAAAGATGCTCAACATCACTAATCAGGGAAATGCAAATCAAATCCACAATGAGTTATCACCTCACACCAGTCAAAATGGCTAGTATCAAAAACAACTCTTGTGCATTTTGTGTGTGTTTGGGGAGAGGGGATGTAAAGTGGCACAGCCACCCTGGAAAACAGTATGGAGGATCCTCAGAAAACTAAAAATAGAAATATATACGCTCCAGTGATTTCAATTCTGGGTATCTGCCTGAAGAAAATGAAAACACTAATTCAAAAAGATAGACGCATCCCTGTTTACAGCAGCATTATTTGCAATAGGTAAAATATGGACACAACCTAAGTGTCCATTGACAGATAAATGAATAAAGATGTGGGGTGTGTGTGTGTGTGTGTGTGTGTGTGTATGCATGCAAAGGAATATTAACTCGCCATTAAAAAAAAAATGAAACCATGGGGTGCCTGGCTGGCTCAGCTGGTAGAGCATGCAACTCACTCTCCAGATCGTGAGTTCAAGTCCCACATTGGGCATGGAGATTATTTAAAAAAAAAGGGGGGGGGGCAAGACATCTTGCCATTCACAATAACATGGATGGACCTAAGGGCTACGTAAGATAAGTCAGAAAAAGACAAATACCATATGATTTCAGCTTTGTGTGCAATCTAGAAAACAAAACAATCAAACAACAGCAATAACAAAAGCAGACTTATAAATACAGAGAACAAACTGGTGGTTGCCAAATGGAAGGAGTGAGGGGAGATGGGCAAAATAGGTGAGGGAGATTAAGAGGTACAAAATTCCAGCTCTAAAACAAGTCACAAGGTTGAGAAGCACAACACAGAGAATCACTGATAATATTGTAATAACTTTGTTTAGTGACAGACAGAAAAGTACACTTATGATAAGCATTTTGTAATGTGTGTGTGTTTATATATATATATATATATATATATATAAATATTTTATTTATTTGAGAGAAAGAGAGAAAGCATGAGCAGCGGGAAGGGCAGAGGGAGAAGCAGACCCCCTGCAGAGCAGGGAGCCCGACACACTGCTCAACCCCAGGACCTTGACATCATGACCTGAGCGGAGGCAGACACTTAACCGACTAAGCCACCCAGGTGCCCCTTTTGTAATGTATATAATAGTCAAATCATTACATTGTGCACCTGAAACTACATCTTTCCACTATGTGAAGACACAAGAAAGCCACCTGCAAACCAAGAAGAGTCCTCACCAGGAACCAAAGCGGTAAGCACCCTGATCTGGACTTTCTTGCCAGCCTTAGAACCATGAACAATAAATTTCTATTCTTCAAGTCACTCAGTCTATGGTTTTTTGTTTGTTTGTTTGTTTGCTTTTTACAGCAAGGACAATTCCTATTTATTCCTGAGTGGTATTTCATTATGTGGAGGTACTATGATTTGTTTATTCATTCAACTATTTTTGATGGACTTTGGGTTTTCCCCCCTTTTACCATTAAAAATAAAACTGCTTTAAACATTTGTTCGCGAGTCTTTGCATAAACATATGCTTTTATTTCCGTTGCATAAATACCTAGGAATGGGATGGCTGGGTTGGATAAAAGCTGCATATTTAATTTTAAAGAACCTGCCACATTGCTTTCCAAAGTGCTTGTACAATTTCCATTCCTACCATCAGTGCATGAGAGTTCCATCTGCTCTCCATGCTTGACAACATGTAGAGTTTTTTATTTTATGCTATGGTCAGAGTTTTCTATTTTAATAATTTAAAAAGTGCACAGTGGTTAAGTCATTAAGAGTTTAATTTTTCATTTTTCTAATGACTCTTCCTGGCATCTTATGTAATTTTTTGCCATAATTTCCTTTGGAAATATCTGTTCACATTTTTTTGTCTGTTTCTTTTTAAAAATTGTTCATAACTATTGAATTATAAATGTTCTTTATGTATTTTAGATACTTGTCCTCTGTTGGATAATGCATATTATTGGTTGGCCTGCTGGTATCCCATAGTCCCTTAAGAGTGACTCCTCTGACTTGACAATTTCAAATGACCTGTCTTCAAGTTTATAGATTCTTTATTCTACCTGATCAAGTCTGCTACTGAACCCCTCTAGTAAATTTTCAAGTTTAACTGTTGTATTGTTCAGCTCTGGAATTTCTGGTTGGTTCTCTTTTAAAGTTTCCATCTCTGTTAATATTCTCACACTGTCTATGAATTGTTTTCTGATATTGTTGTCTGTGTTCTCTTAAGTCACTGAGCATCTTTAGCACAGTTGTTTTAAATTTTTGTCAAGTAATTCAGAGGCCTACATTTTTATAGGGCCAGTTTCCAGACAATTTGTTTTGTTCTTTTGATTGGGCCTTGTTTCCTTATTTCTTTGTATGCTCTGCAATCTTTTGTCAAGATTTGGGCATTTGAAAAAACAACCAACACTTTCAGTCATTAAGAACTGCGCCTATGCAGGGGAAGACCTTCCCTAATCTCCCCAGCTTAGAGGTTCTAGGGTCACTCAAATCTCTTCTGGGAATGAATATTCCCTGTGCTTGTGTGTGTTAACGACAGCATATATGATTGCCTTTAAATATCTGTTTTCTGGAGAGGCTCTCCCTTGCTTCTTTTTTTTTTTTTTTTTTAAGATTTTATTTATTTATTTATTTATTCGACAGAGATCAAGACAGCCAGCGAGAGAGGGAACACAAGCAGGGGGAGTGGGAGAGGAAGAAGCAGGCTCACAGCGGAGGAGCCTGATGTGGGGCTCGATCCCATAACGCTGGGATCATGCCCTGAGCCTAAGGCAGAGGCTTAACCGCTGTGCCACCCAGGCGCCCCTCCCTTGCTTCTTTTTAAAGGCCACAGCCACTTCCTGCCCCACAGGAAGGCACAGGCATCTCTCTGGCCTCCCCATGTTACCTACTGCATGGTATCCAGAGAGGTTTTTGTAAATCCAGTCAAGACCCAATTGATCCTCTGATGATCCTCACTGTCAGAGGCAGCTCTGAAGCCTGCTATGTAGTCCCCCCCCCCCCCCACTTAAGTCTGTTTCTTGCTACAAACTCCACAGCCCAGAATGACCTGCAGATTTCAGATACTCATGGCCTCATTCCATATCTGTGCTGCACCTGCTGTGTCTTTTGCAGTCAGGACTTTCCTCTTTTGACTTAACCCTCTTTCAAAGCCCAGCCCCACTAGTTACCCACCTGAGTCCTAGTGGTTCTCACAGATTTGCCCCTAACGTCATCCTCCAGACTGAATGAAATATCCCAGGACCCACCAAAGTTGCCACGAAATCCATAAAGTCCTCTGAGTGGAATAAACACTAGCTCCAAAGACTGAGCATTAACGTGCCAAGTCCTATGCCTCTGTATCCACCTCATGTCCACTGTTCTGTTGGTTCCCTTCATCAGCTCTGAGTCTGCCCTGTCCTTGACATTTTCTCTCTTCATGCCACTTCTCTAACTTGAGTATGTGAAACTCAATGCCATCAACCAAATATCCAAGCAAGAGGCTCAGTTCTCAGCCACCACCTTTCCTTTCCTAGTCTGAAAATGGTTTTATCATCACCTAGAGACTGCCCCTCCCAAAAATAACTCACCTGCCTGGACATATACAGTAGCCACAGTATATTGGATGTCTCCATCCTGAACCCCTCCCCAGAATTCCAGATGTGGGTGTCCAGCTGCCTACTTGATGCCTTCACTCAGTGGTCTCTGAAACAACTCAGATCTTAAAATAGCCAAAAGAAAGTTCCTGATATCCCCAGTTAAAATTACTCTATGACGAACTTCCCCATATCAGTTGGAATTTTCATCCTTCCTGTTGTTTAGATCAAAACCTTAGGGTCATCTCTGAATCCTGTGCTTCACTTCCTCACTGTTCTAGAAAAAATGTTTGTGTCCCCCCAAAATTCATATTTTGACACTCTACCCCCCACAAACTGATGGTATTAGGAACTGGGGCCTTTGGGTGGAAATTAGGAAGGAGGCCCTCACTAGACACAGAACCTGACCATGTAGGCATCCTGATCTTGGACTTCTCACCTCTGGAACCGTGAGAAATAAATTTCTATGGTTTATAAATCACCGAGTTTATGGTATTTTGTTACACAGCAATACAAGCAGACCAATCGTGTGACTTCCCTTGAACATTAGGAAATATAGTTGACTCTAAATAAAAATAGATCCAGAATCCAGCCTCTAAGCCACCACTCTGTCCCATGAACCCTCAACTGGACCACTACAGTGGACTACACCTTAGTTTTCCTTCCTCTTCCCTCATCCTCACAATCTGTTCTCTACCATACAGCCAGATGAAGTCTGTTAAGACCTGGCTAAGATCATCTCCCACCTCTAATCCTAAATTACCATCACCTCCGGTAAAGATAAACAACTTCTCAGGCAGCCATTCCAGTCCTGAATCCCGTCTTACTGCTCCCACCTGAAGGAAAGGGAATCTATGGTTTCCTTAATGCTCCCAGCTTACCTCTACCTCCAAACATGTTTACATCCCTGTATTGAGATAACCTTTCCACAACTGTTTACATCAGGTGCCAAAAATGGAAATATCTCCATTTAATTCCTCCTATGGACGCTGGGCGGAGGCGTGGGGTTTCTCCAGGGTCCCTACACCCAAGGTCTGGAGGAATGGCATGTAGAGTCCCCAGACACCACAATGGAGAATATATGTGCAGGAGTAGGAGCTAGTGAGGGACTAGGACACCCTACACATACCTGTGTACTGCGTAGGTTCAAGTGCGTCCGTAGTCATGTTTTAACGGGCAGGTTATAGATGAATACAACAATGTCGGGTTTCAAGGGGCTCAGACTCCTGTGTATCCATGCCTGGCCGGTAAGCCAGGTGAATTTATAACTGAATGTCTACCTTTTATGCCTCAGTGTTTCATCTTACTAGCTCTGTGACCGCGAAGAAAAGTCAACCTCCTAATACCTCAATGTCTCCAATCACCCTCCTTCAGTCTGTTTTTCCAATCAACAACCTCTGTGAAGCTTTTAAAACCCTAATGTAATTCGTGTCGCTCCTTTGTTTAAAACTATCCACAGCCTCCAGAGTCCTGAGAATGCAGGCAGAACCCTCAGCCTACTATTCCAGGTGTGACTCCGCCTCAAACACTGTTCCCCGCAGGCACAAGAGCCCCCAGCTTTCCCGAATACTCCCAGCTCAGTGGCACCTCCACGCCTTTGCACAGGTCGGTTCCTCTGCGGGCAACACTCCCCCACACCTAATCACAACAGTAAAAATTAAACAGGGAAGCTGAGACGTCTTGTTTATTCAGAGCCATTGTCAGAAATGGGACTCCACCTACTAGTGCCTCGTTATCCTAAACAGTAAGACCTGGGATGTGAGGACGTGAGGAGGCGCTCCTCAACCGGAGCTTTAGGATCTGGGTGGCGGCGAGGGGCGGAAAACGCAGCATTTACCTGAGCCGGGTCCCTCAGCGTGGCTGCCGCCATCCGGGCCTGTGGGCGGAGCGGGGCCGGGAGCGGGCAGGCGGTTCTTATACCGGCCCTGGTGCGGGGCACCCCGGGCGGCGTCGCCAAGCCTCAGACCCGCCTCTGTATGGCTGGGTCAACGACTCCTCTGAGTCCTTCTCCTGCAAGTCACCTCGCGCACACCCAGCTCTCCGGAACTTCTGCCCGGATGAACACAGGGGAGAAGCCAAAATGACCGCCCGGAGGAGGACGCCGGAAGTCCCGCCCCGCGTTCGGTGTCACATACGGAAGGCCCCTGTTCTGAGCCTTCATTGGTTGAGCGAGGCGGCCGTTAGGCGCGGAGCATACAGGGTAATGTAGTTCCCACACATACAGACGCCGAGGGTAAGGGCGCTCCGCAGCCCACCTGCAGACACTTTTAGACCCGCGAGGTGCGCTGGGAGGTGGTGTCTACGAGTCCAAGAGATTAGAAGGGGTTTTGTCCCTCCTTAAAGAAGCAGAACTCAAGTTTTGGAGGGCGTGTTGTGTGTTGCCCGTAGCTGTTCACTCAAGCCTGTGGGGACGTGTTATTTCGGACTCCGTGAAGTTCAGCTTGCTCCCAGAGGCTAAACATATTTCAGATACTCCCAAAGGCTACAGATCCAAATACACTTGTCATCCGTAGTCATGCAGGCTCAAAATGTGTTCACTGGTAGCAGAAGCTAACACGTCACGTTGCAATTCAAATCCATACACTATGAAGCGTTAAGAGTTGGTTTTATCAGTCGCTCTGTGTTTGATCACGGACGAGAGAAAAAAACAGATTGGGTCATGCCAGGAAATATTGTAGAGGGATGCTGGACTACCCTGAAGCAGGAAAACAAAGGTGATCTCTGTAATTACCACAGAAAGTATCTCCCTTGACTGGATGGTGAATTACCGTGTTCAACTTAGCAACACGTTTATCTAATATCTCTTTTTGGATAGCCTGATACTTCCTTTTGGAAATCTGAGATCAATCTCTACAATAGAACCGTGAAAGACGTGCTATTTTGACACTGGACAGTGGCTTCAGTGTTTACAAGTGTTAGCATGTATGAAAAGGGTGCGCTTATTTCCAAAATGCAGAGGGTAACTTATACCTATGATCTCATCTCATTACTTGAAAGTGGTTATCATTTCCCCTGTGATTACAGGCAGTATTCTGCATGAGGAATTGACATTATCTGAGAAAAACAGCTGTAAAATGCAAATCACAAAAAGCTATTAATAATGGCTATATAATGATTCAGAGATTGTGTCAGAAATGTCTTAGTGGAAATACCAGTGGATGGTAAAAATGTGAAGATCTTAGAAAAATTGTATCAGAGATGTCTAAGTTACAGTTCAGCTGAGCATGTGACTAAAACAATCATTCTGAAGATTTTGTCTCCCAAATTTGATTCTTCCTCATTCTTGAAATTAAGTGATACCAGCATTCAGGGAAAGCTAACGGGGATGTTAGGAATAGGCAGAATTGTAAAAATATTAAGGGAAGCTAAGATGTTTTGTTTACTCACTGTTCTAACAAATAATGAGTATTTGGCTTCAAGAACCTATTGTATAGGAGACATTTGGACACAAAGGGACAAAAGACTCCTGCCCTCCTGGGGGTTATATGATATACAAGGAGGTCACAGAACTCAAGAAATCCTAAATCAGGGGCGCCTGGGTAGCGCAGTCGTTAAAGCGTCTGCCTTCGGCTCAGGGCGTGATGCCAGCGTACCAGGATCGAGTCCCACATCGGGCTCCTCCGCTGGGAGGCTGCTACTTCCTCTCCCACTCCCCCTGCTGTGTTCCCTCTCTCACTGGCTGTCTCTCTGTCACATAAATAAATAAAATCTTAAAAAAAAAAAAAAAAAAAGAAATCCTAAATCATATAGCATCTTGGAATGTGGTAGGCACAATGGAGGAGCATAAGGTGAATGTGCAAGTATGGTATGTGTATTACATAGTGCAGTAAGGTAGGCCTCTTTGATAATAGGGTCATTGAAAAAAAAAGGGTATGACGGATAACTATGTGGGTGTTCTTGGAATAAGTTCTAGGCAAAATATGCAGGTGGCTAGATAGCTTTGGTAGGTGGAGCCCTCACAGCGGTTGAAGACTCCAGCCAGGTTGGCCATTAGCCTAACTTGCTCACTGCAGAGACACTCGGGATATATGTGAGAAACTTTGGCTCTGCGTCTGGGAGTCTGCAATTTTTCACTGTGGTAGACTACAAGGCCTGGAACTAGGCAGCCTCATTTTTCATCAAATCCTGGTTTTCAAGTTTGATTCCTAGACCTTTACCATTCATGTCACCTGGTGATTTGTTAGAAATGCTCATTCTCATTTCAGAAACCAGCCTAGTGAAACAGAGATTCTGTGGATCAAGACCTAGAATCTGTGTTTTAACAATTTTCCAAGTGATTGTGATATAACATTTCATTGTACTATTGTGGTTTCCATAGACCAGGTCACAGTGTTTCTCACAATAACAGGAGTCACCTCTAAATGTGCAGGATTTTTGAATTGATATTTAAAAAGAAGGGATCAGTACAGGTTATTTTCCCTAATGCAAAATATTATATACAATTGTAAAATAGAATATGAAAGGTGCCTCGGTGGCTCAGTCAGTTAAGTATCCGACTCTTGGTTTCGGCTCAGGTCATGATCTCAGGGTCGTGAAATCAAGCCACCTGTCAGGTTCCGTGCTCAGCGAGGAGTCTGCTCAAGATTCTCTCTCCCTCTCCCTCTAAATGAAATAAACAAAATCTTTAAAAGTATATATATAAAATAGAATGTGGAAAGTCTATGATAGTTCTTCCTTCTGGAGAAAAACATTGACAGTACAGCATTATCTTTTCAGAATTGTGTCTGCACATGTGTTCATCACATAGTGAACACCATGTGTTCAAATGCATTCCTTTAGAAATTGTTGTCTCAGTAAAAATTAAGTCAGACTTTGTACACCAATCCACATTTTGGTTTTTCTCACTGAATACACCTGGGACAACCTAAACCTACTTTCTCACTTTACAGCCAATACTTACTGATACTTCCTTCTCTTGAAGTCTTATAGACCTAAAGCTGCCTTCTTTTAAAGACTGCTTTGGGGGCGCCTGGGTGGCTCAGTCGTTAAGCGTCTGCCTTCGGCTCAGGGAGTGATCCCAGAGTTCTGGAATTGAGCCCCATGTCAGGCTCTTCCTCTGGGAGCCTGCTTCTTCCTTTCCCACTCCCCCTCCTTGTGTTCCCTCTCTCGCTGACTCTCTCTCTGTCAAATAAATAAAATATTTTTTAAATAAATAAATAAATAAATAAATAAATAAAGACTGCATTCTGTGCACAGCTGGCCAGCTGCTGGGAGGGAGCAGGGCGCATGGCTATTCATCACCTCTCAGTCCCTATAAGACCTTTTCTCCAAGGCCAAAGAAAACTCCTCAGGGGCGCCTAGAGTCCTCCAAGTGGGCTGGTCAAGCCCCTCTATAGCTCCCCATGGGCAGGAAAACCAGACTAAGTAATGACACTATGAAGGCCTGGAGGCTGGCAACCATGTCCCAGGGCCCAGGTTCAGCCGAGATTTTTTTTTTTTAATTTAAAGAAAGTGTTTTTTTTTTCTTTTAAGATTTTATTTATTTGGCAGACAGAGACAGCCAGCGAGAGAGGGAACACAAGCAGGGGGAGTAGGAGAGGGAGCAGCAGGCTTCCCGCTGAGCAGGGAGCCCGATTCGGGGCTTGATCCCAGAACCCTGGGATTACACCCTGACCCGAAGGCAGATGCTTAACGACTGAGCCACCCAGGCGTCCCTCAGCCGAGATTCCTAATGCAGAGTCCATGACGTCGCATACTGACCTGAGGGCAGGTCCGCAAAATTGCATGGACACATGTGCAAGAGAGGAGCCAGTACTGCTCAGTTGCCACAGGTGGGACATCGACCTCTCAAGTAGGAGAAAATGGGACCTCAGCTTCTAAGCCTGAGGTGAGGACACTGCCTCTGTAGGAGGACGCTGGGATACAGTGGCTGGTGCTGACTTCTGATGCTAGCGTGAGGGTTACACCTTTGGGGCTGAGGTTTGAGGGAGGCCAGCCTTGAGGTTTCAGAACACCCCTATCTGGGTAGGACTCCCCTGAGAAAACACAAACACAGGATTCCAGCTCCCTCTGGAGCCCTGGGTCCTCATCTCTGTTACCCCACCTGTTGTCTGGGCTCCACTTCCCTGTAACAGGTTTAGAAATTGCCTTGGGAGGAAGATGGGAGCACACCTCATCTGTTGCCCTGTCCTCCCCTCAAGGATCACAGCCCCATGCTATGTGCTGTCCCACACCTGAAAGCAGGAATTCTGTGTATTTTGCCATTTTTATAGTCACTTACGGCAGGTGTATGTTACTGTACGTAGACAAAAGCACTTAGCAAATGCAAATGGCCACCCCAGTGAATTTATGATGAACTATTTGGCAAATGGTGTATCAAGTCCTCTTACTTATGGACTAGTTCACTTTTCTCTTAAGAACATGTATGTAATAGGTTGTATCTGCCTGATTGTACAAAAAGGTGAGATTTAATCTCTTCACTGGATTGCCTGTGATGCACATCGCATCTGTTTCAATGCTTACTAATAATAAAACTGTTTTCTACTTGTGTGCAGAAGTTTTCTGGGTTAGCAGGATATTTTATGGTTACCCAATAGATCCTTCTACCTCAGAACTCCAAAATGTTGAAGGTCCAACACCAAAAGTGACTCTAATTTAAACTATGAATTTTGAACTTTGGGGGCGCCTGGGTGGCTCAGTTGGTTAAGCACCTGTCTTCAGCTCAGGTCATGATTCCAGGGTCCTGGGATCGAGCCTCACATTGGGCTCCCTGCTCAGTGGAGAGCCTGCTTCTCCCTCTCCCTCTGTTGCTCCCCCTGCTTGTGCTCTCTCAGATAAATAAAATCTTTAAAAAATAAAAATAAACTATGAACTTTGGGTGATAACGATGTGTCAATTTAGGTTTATTCATTATAACAAATGAACCACCCTAATATAGGATGTTCATAGTGGGGGAGGCTGTGCATCTGGGGTCAGGCAAGCAGTATACAGGAACTCCCTGTAATTTCTGCTCTATTTGGCCATGAACTGAAAACTGCTCTAAAATAAGTTTTTTTCAAAAATTAAAATTCATGGGGCACCTGGGTGGCTCGGCTGGTTAAGCGTCTGCCTTTGGCTCAGGTCATGATCCCAGGGTCCTGGGACCGAGCCTCACATTGGGCTCCCTGCTCATTGGGGAGTCTGCTTCTCCCCTCCCCAGCTCATGCTCACACTCTTTCTATCTGAAATAAGTAAATAAAATCTTAAAAAAAAAAATTACAATTCATTAGTGAAAAACACTAATGTTTGAGAAAGTAATCTTTGAGTAATTATTTTAACATTTTTTATTATGATAAAATATACATAATGAAAAGTTACCATTTTAACCATTTTAAGTGTACAATTCAGTGGCAGTAAGTACATTCACATTGTAGCGCAACTGTCAAGATTATCCATCTCCAGAATTCTTACGTCTCTCAATGAGGTCCTTCCGTTCTCATGGAGCTGAGGGACTGGCTTGGTGGCACATGGAAACATTCTGGTTCTCCAAGCGTGAAACCTCTCCAAAAGGACCAAGACTGTCCTCTTGGGTCTTTATGAAGACTTTATTACAGAGTCATGATTACCTAAGTCATTGGCCACTGGCTGATGAGACCTCCAGCCACTCTCCTTCCCTGGAGGTGGGGGCTTGGGAATAGGGACTCAAAGTTCTAGTCCTTTATCACATGATCGCTCCTCCTGGCAAACTGTCTCTGAACGTTGGGTGGGTTCGGAAAGCAAAGATCACCTTCACTAAGAACAAGACACTCATTTTACCTTTATAGCTCTGAAGCGTTTTCAGGAACTATGGATGAAGACCAATATATCTAAGAAATGATAGAATATATAATAATATAACATTTCTTATAAATCATTGTATCACACCAGCAATGAACAAATGGAATTTGAAATTAAAAATATTACCATTTACATTATTAGTACCCTCAAAATGAATACTTAGGTATCAATCTAACGAAACATGTACACGATATATATGGGGAAAACCACAAAATTCTGATGAAAGACGTCAAAGAAGAACTAAAGAAATGGAGAGATATACCATGTTCATAAGCAGGAAGACTCAATATTGTTTAGATATCAGTTTTCTTCAAATTTATCTATATATTCAACACAATCGTAATAAAAATCCTGGCAAATTATTTTGCTGATATTGACAAACTGATTCTAAAGTTTGTATGGAGTGGCAAAAGAATCTAAATAGCTAACTAACTCAATATTGAAGAAGAACAAAGTCGAAGACTGACACCACCCAACTTCAAGATTACTGTAAAGCTACAGTGATGAAGACGGTGTGTTACTGGCTAAAGGATAAAAAGATTAATGGAACAGAACACTGAGCTCAGAAATAGAGTCAACTGATCTTTGACGAAGTAACAAAAGCAGTGCAATGGAGCACAAATAATATTTTCAACAAATATGCTGGAACAACTGGACATCCACATGCAAAAAAAAAAAAAAAAAAAAAGAATCTAGACATAGCCTTTTTCGCTCCACAAAAATGAACTCAAAGTAGATCATAGACCTAAATGTATAACAACAACAAAACCTATAAAATTCCCAGGAGATAACATAGGAGAAAACGTAGATAACCTTGGGTATGATGCTAACGTCTTCAATACAAAACCAAAGGCAAAATTCATTACAGAAATAATTGATAAAGCTGGACTTCAATAAAATTCACAACTTCTGCTCAGTAAAAGACAAATACCAAGAGAATAAGAAAAGTCACAAACCAGAAGAAAGCATTTACAAAGACACATCTGATGAAAGACTGTTATCAAAAATATACAAAGAACTCTTAAAACCCAACGGTAACAAAACACTCGATTAACAAATGGGCAAAAAATACCAAAAACAAAAACAAAAAATGGACAAAAGACCTTAACTGACACCTCATCAAATAAGATACACCTGTCACCACTGAGCATATGAAATTATGTTCAACATCATATGTCATTAAGAAATTGCAAATTAGGGGCGCCTGGGTGGCGCAGTCGTTAAAGCGTCTGCCTTCGGCTCAGGGCGTGATCCCGGCGTACCGGGATCGGGTCCCACATCGGGCTCCTCCGCTATGAGCCTGCTTCTTCCTCTCCCACTCCCCCTGCTGTGTTCCCTCTCTCGCTGGCTGTCTCTCTGTCACAAAAATAAATAAAATCTTTAAATAAAAAAATAAAAAAAATAAAAATAAAAAAAAATAAAAAAAAATAAAAAAAAAATAAAATAAAATAAAATAAATAAAAAAAATAAAAAAAAATAAAAAAAAAAGAAATTGCAAATTAAAATGAGATACTACTACACACCTAACAGAATCGCCAATACCCGAAACACTGACAATATCAAATGCTAGTGAGAAGGTGGAACAACGCGAAGTCTCGTTCATTTCTGGCAGGAATGCACACTTGCATAACCACTTTGGAAAGTAGTCTGACAGTGTCAAACAAAAGTAAACATACTCTTACTACACGATCCAGTAATCGCATTGTTTGGTATTTACCCAAATGGGCTGAAAACATATCCATACAAAAACTTGCATACAGATGTTATAGCAGCTTTATTCATAGTTGCCAAACTGGAAAGCAACCAAGATTCACTTTAACAGATAAATGGATACATAAACCCTAGTATATTCAACAATGGAATATTATTCAGCACTAAAAAGAAATGAACTTTCAAGCCAGAAAAGACACAAAAGAACCAAAAATGCATATTGCTAAGTGAAAGAAGATAATCTGAAAAGGCTACATACTGTGTCATTTCTATTATTTAACACTTAGAAAAAGGCAAAACTTTGGACAGTAAAAAGATCAGTGGTTGCCAGGGGTTAAGGTAAGGGGTGGATGAATATTCAGAGCATGAAGGACTTCTAGGGTAGCAAAATTATTCTGTATATTATAATGATAGACACATATCATTATACGTTTGTCAAATCCACAGAATGCACACCAAAAGCAAATTCTAATTTAAAGTATGAACTTTTGGGTGATAATGATGTGTCCATTTAGTTTCACTGATTGTAACAAATGAACCACTCTAATATAGGATGCTCAGAGTCGGGCAGCCTTTGTGTCTGGGGACAGGCAGGCAGTATACTGGAGCCCCCTGTAATTTCTGCTCTATTTTGCTATGAACCTAAAACTGCTCTAAAATAAGTTTATTTTAAAAATTAAAAATAGGGACTCCTGGGTGGCTCAGTTGGTTAAGTGTCTGCCTTCCGCTCAGGTCATGATCCCGGGGTCCTGGGATCGAGCCTGGTATAGGTCTCCCTGCTCAGCGGGGAGCTTGCTTCTCCCTCTGCCCCTCCCCCCACACTCACGTTCGCGCTCTCTCTCACTCTCTCTTCCAAATAAAAATTTTAAAATGAACGAATTAATTAATTAAAAATTAAAAATAGAGGGGCACCTGGCTGGCTCAGTCGGTAGAGCATCCAACTCTTGATCTCAAGGCCATGAGTTTGAGCCGTACTTTGGGTGTGGAACCCAATTAAAATTAAATACAATTTAAAATAGAAAATATTTATTAAAATAAAACACTTTTGGGGCACCTGGGTAGCGCAGTCGTTAAAGCATCTGCCTTCGGCTCAGGGCGTGATCCCGGCGTGCCGGGATCGAGTCCCACATCGGGCTCCTCCGCTATGAGCCTGCTTCTTCCTCTCCCACTCCCCCTGCTTGTGTTCCCTCTCTCGCTGGCTGTCTCTCTGTCACATAAATAAATAAAATCTTTAAAAAAACAAAACAAAACAAAACCCACTTTTAACCAAAAGCTTTTTTTTTTTAAGATTTTATTTATTTATGTGACAGAGAGAGAGGCAGCAAGAGAGGGAACACAAGCAGGGGGAGAAGCAGGCTTCCCACTGAGCAGGGAGACTGAGGCAGGGCTCGATCCCAGGACCCTGGGATCATGACCTGGGATCATGACCTGAGCCAAAGGCAGACGCTTAATGACTGAGCCACCCAGGCTCCCCTAATCAAAAGCTTTTGCATAATTAAATGGGAAAATGTACACATTTAGGGGCATGGAATGTACAGGAGTTTGAGTAGCTCTTCTTTCCCCTTTCATCTCTGGGTGAAAGCTGATGTCAAAAATAGGTTTATAGGGGCACCTGGGTGGCTCAGTTGGTTAAGTGTCTGCCTTCGGCTCAGGTCATGATCCCAGAGTCCTGCAATTGAGGCCTGCATCGGGCTCCCCGCTCGGCGGGGAGTCTGCTTCTCCCTCTGCCGCTCCCCCTGCTTGTTCTCTCTCTCGCAAAAATAGATAAAATATTTTTTAAAAAAATAAAAATAAATAGGTTTGTAATAAAAATTTCTTGCAGCTAGTTACTTGAGGAAAAATTTTAGGCACTATCTACATACTCCATTTGATTGCAGGGTATGAGGGCAAAAGTTTTCACTGCTTATTCTTAGCTCCTCATAATTATTCAGAACCTTTAAGATAATTCTAGATTCTAGAAACTGATCAGTGACTAATTATCATCCACGTGTATTTTAAATCTGAGTTTTAGGATATTAGCACATGATTCTAGAAGGAAGATGGGGGAGGGTCCTACTCACATACATGTAGATCCTCAATGCATAGCCATGCCACCTGTTCTGTCCAACAGTGGAACCTTGGATGTTATCCGGATGAGAGGGGAAGTACCAGGTTTAGAACCCAACAGACTGGGATTCAGAGAGAAATACCCCAACATGGAGCACAGCACACCAGGCCATTCCTGTAACTGCTGTTTCTGATTGTGTTTTCTTTGTGAATCCATTCTGCTCCCAAAACTGGTATCAATTCTTTTACATCAGGGCACACAGACACTTTGTTGGCTTAGCGTAGTAAACCTTTATCAGAATTCTGTGTTGATTATTCTTTTAAGTCCCTTTCAATTGTGTTAGAAAATGTACTTTAGTTCAGTTTCTGTCATGTGGTTTCGGCAGTCCTTTTTCTCAATCCTGAAGACTTTTACTCTCCCATCTGTCTTAGAATCTGGGTTTTCATCAGTCTAGATTGTAGCTTCACTATAGCTTGCCCCCGATTTTTCTAATGAACAATGGCTCATTCTCTATACCTTGAGGAAACAATTGACTTAAATATCCTTTTCACCAGAAAACATCTCACGTTTTCCACATTCAAAAAAAATCATGTCTCTCTAGGGGCGCCTGGGTGGCACAGCGGTTAAGCGTCTGCCTTCGGCTCAGGGCGTGATCCCGGCGATCCCGGATCGAGCCCCACATCAGGCTCTTCCGCTATGAGCCTGCTTCTTCCTCTCCCACTCCCCCTGCTTGTGTTCCCTCTCTCGCTGGCTGTCTCTATCTCTGTCAAATAAATAAATAAAATCTAAAAAAAAAAAAAAAAAAAAAAAACCAAGACTGTACTTCCGTAGGAAAAAAGTCTGTGAACTGCAAAAGAAGAAAAATCTTCCCTCCCCTTTTTTTTTTTTCCCCAAAGATTTTATTTATTTATTTGACAGAGAGAGACAGCCAGCGAGAGAGGGAACACAAGCAGGAGGAGTGGGAGAGGGGAGAGGAAGAAGCAGGCTCCCAGAGGAAGAGCCTGACATGGGGCTCGATCCCAGAACTCCGGGATCACGCCCTGAGCCGAAGGCAGACGCTTAACGACTGAGCCACCCAGGCGCCCCTCCCTCCCCTCTTAAACGGAGAAAATACGAATTTAAGGAAGAGACTGAGTTACTTCAGGTAGCAAAGGTTGTAAGTGATTTTATCAGTTTCAAAATTCAAATGTTTTCCTAAGATGTTTTTCCCTAACTTAAGATTAGCTTTCATCTAATCTCATCCTGTATCTTGACCCCTTTGCTCTTTCCATTCCTCTTACTTACAAATATCTTTTAAACTTTTAAATTATATTTCTGGTCTGAGTGACTGGATTCCAGGGATGAGGCAACTGATGTTTGCTATGAGTTCATCTGTTTTCAAGTGGTCATATATTATACATTTAAAATTTTGTAGGGAACTTAAGTGTTTGAGAGAAGAAATACTATTTCAAATGAAACAAAACAAAACAATCTAACACCTAAGGGACATGGAATTCTGTCTTGGTAGAATGTGCATATGCAAGAACACACAAATGTCCTCTGCGATGCGGAAAGCTGTCTTCCCAACTTTTGAAAAATATGTGATATGGGTTTGGTTTTCTCCATATAACTAGGATTTCAACAGCTCTCACCTAGAGCACAAGGGCAATGTGTCAGTCACTGTGGCTGATGGATGGGCCTCAAAACACCAAACCTTCCTGCTTTACAGTCTTCTTACGCAGAGCTCTGTGCTTGTTCACGGGAGTCTCTTGTGATCCTTTTATTTCTGTGGTATCAGCTGTACGGCCTCCACTTTTCATATAATTTTAATTGAATCCTTTCTCTTTTTTACACTAATCTAGCTAGTTAATCTAGCTGGTTTTGTCAATTTTGTTTTTCTTTAAAAAAAAAATTCTTGGTTTCACTGATCATTTCCATTGTTTTTCGAGTATCTATTTCTGTTCTAATCATTATCATTTATTTTCTTCAGCTAACTCTGGGCTTAATTTATTGTTTTTCTAGTCCCTGGAAGTGTAAAGGTTGCTTATGTGAGATCTTTTATCTTAATGTAGATATATATATCTATAACCTTTCCTTATAACTGCTTTCCCTGCATCCTATAAGTTTTGGTATATTGTATTTTCATCTTCATTTGTTTCAAGATAATTTTTTATTTACCTTTTAAGATTTTATTTATTTGTCAGAGAGAGAGAGAGAGCACAAGTAGGGGGAACGACAGGCAGAGGCAGAGGGAGAATCAGGCTCCGCACCAAGCAAGGAGCCTGATGTGGGACTCGATCCCAGGACTCTGGGATGATGACCTGAGCCGAAGGCAGATGCTTAACCGACTGAGCCACCCAGGCGTCCCTTTTCTTCCCCTTTTGATTTCTTCTTTGACCCACTGGTTGTTCAGGAGTATGTTGTTTAATTTCCTTTTATTTGTGAGTTTTCCCATTTTTCTCTTGTTTATTTCTACTTTAATACCACTGTGGTCAGAAAAGATACTAGATATTATTTCCATCTTCTTAAATTTGTTAAGACTTGTTTTATGGCACATGATCTTTCTTTGTTTTTTTCACTATCTTATCTGCCAAAATTCATTTTTAAAAAGCAGGTAAAAGATAACCAACATTCTATCAAAGAAGACAAACATCTGGCAAATAAACAAATGAAAAAATGCTAAACATCAGGGAAACGCACCTAAAACCACAGCTGAGATAAAATTGCTAAATATTCATTAAAAGGGTCAAAATTTTAAAAGATTAACTGTATCTACTACTGGCAAGGATATGGAAGAAGTGGAACTCTTATACACTGCTAGTAGAAAGAACCATTTTAGATCACAGCTTGACATTTCTTAAAAAGTTAATATATTCACTCAGCCTGTGATTCCAGCATCGTTCCCGTAAGTATTAACACAAGAGAAATGAAACATAGCCACAAAAAGAATTGTATTAAAATGTCTGTAGTAATCTTATTTTAACAACCAATATTGGAAAGCAGTCAATATCCATAAACAGATGAATGAATATACAAATAGTTGGGGGCACCTGGGTGGCTCAGTCGTTCAGCATCTGCCTTCGGCTCAGGGCGTGATCCCGGCGTTCTGGGATAGAGCCCTGCATCAGGCCCCTCCACTGGGAGCCTGCTTCTTCCTCTCCTTCTCCCCCTGCTTGTGTTCCCTCTCTCGCTGGCTGTCTCTCTCTCCGTCAAATAAATAAATAAAATCTTAAAGAAAAAAAAAACAAATAGTGGTAATTCATAGAAAATCATACTTCTCAGCGATATAAAAATAATGAACTATTCATGTAAGTTTCATTGCCAAATCTGAAAATAAACATTCTGCAGAGGGCACCCATGGGAGAAAAAAAAAAGGGTAAACTATTATTTTAATCATATAAAATTCTAGGCAATGCAACCTAATCTGTTATAAAGGAAAGTAGATCAATGGTTGCCTGAAGGACAGAGAGAGACATCATTAAGGTGCTGAACATAATTATGGGAGTGATAGATAGGTCCATTTTCATGATTGTGATGAGTTTCCTGGGTTAAATGAATTTCAACTTATTGAGCTGTAAAGTTTAAATATGTACGGTTTATTGCATGTCATCTATGCCTTATCACAGCTTTAGAAACATGGTTCGAAATAAAATCTGGATTTCCTACTGGTTTGTAAAATCCCCCTATACTGACTCCACCATCTCTCCTCATGCCCCAGGAGGGGATGCCTAGCCTCAGTGATACAAATACAGGTAAACAACGAAAGCCATTTCCACTTGATTCAAAAGGAACGCAGGCTGCAGGACAAAGGCCACAATCACAGACCAAGACATCTGCTTCTTCTCCACATCGCCTTGAGACAGAGCGCCCAAAAAGCAACAAGTCATAAAAACTTTACCTTTTTTCTTCTGACAGGCCAGCAGCTACAGAAGATACACCCTTCTGGAAATCCTGACAACTTCTGTGCCTGCTCATCCTTCACAGCCATAGTGACTAAACCTTGTGGACACCCTTTTAAAAGAGGCCCATCCCAACCAGTTTGTTGTAGTGTCCTCACTCCCTATAAATCCAGTGGGGGTTTTTTTGTTTGTTTGTTTTTAACAATTATGATTCCCCCTGTGATCTTTCAACCAGTGGCACCACCCTAAAGAATTCTGGACACCAGAGCACATGGCCCCTTTGCAGGACCCGAGGAACAGATTTCCCTTACCAGTGCTGAGCACAATGCAACATCCCCTGTGAATAAGAGAACAATTCTCACAAACACCAGAGGTTGTCACAACTGTCTCCTCCTCAGGTTGACCTCTGAACCTACAAAATACCATCCAAGCTACAAATAAGGACCATAAAGCCCTGCAGTCTTTCCTGGGAGGCTGTGGGCAGCAATGCAAACTAGGCCAAAATGAGAGAGCTATATACAGTCTGCCATAATATTGTCCTACCTGAGGCACACAAAGTTTGGTTCCAACAAAAGCTAGTCATACCTTCACGCTACAAGAACTCAGTTGTTCTCAGCAGAACAACTCAAATAGTTGTTTTTAAACTGCCACGTACACAGTGAATAGAACCCCCAAGATTAAAGGTTGCCTTAAATAAGGCCTTCATTATCACACAAACCAGAACAATGGAAGGCAAGCTGTTCCCAGGTTTGTGATTTGGAGGCTGGAAAATTCCATCACAAGAGTCATGTGAGACTAGTAACACCCCTGAAAAAGGAAGTCTATGTTTTCATATCATGAGCACTGACCTCTGGGCCCAAAAAGGGTTAGGTCCATGGCCTAACTCATCAGAGAGAAAGAAATGAGAAAAGAATGGTCAGGCTTTTTCACACATCCTTTCACAAATAGGAGAACAGGGAAGTTTTACTTCCCTAAATACAACGTAGTCAGTGAATGAGACACACCCGGGGCACCTTCCAAGGGGTAGAAGTAGAAAAGCATATGCAACAGAACGGAGGAACATAAATCTGGCAATGGCCCGGGCGTTTTAAAAATATACCTCTCTGGGCGCCTGGGTGGCTCAATTGGCTAAGTGACTGCCTTCGGCTCAGGTCATGATCCCAGGGTCCTGGAACTGAGCCCTCCGTGGGGCTCTCTGCTCTGCAGGGAGCCTGCTTCTCCTTCTCCCTCTGCCTGCCACTCCCCCTGCTTGTGCTCTCTCTGTCAAATAAATAAATAAAATCTTTTTTAAAAATACATATATTATTTATATATATGTATTATATATACACACCTCTCAGATACCTCAAATTTAGTGGCTGTTCTGATGTAGGAGATTAAATTCAGGTAGATAGCACCCTTATAAGGGATCACCTGCTGTGTTAGAAGGACTACAGAACTAGCACACTCCCCACACATCGATGTTAATTCCCTAAATTTCCTATGTGAATTTTCTGATATTCAGTGAGCCAGGTCCTCCACCTGAGCAGTCATTCATAAGGCCTTAATCCAGTGTGAACTTTCCAACACTGCAGGAGCAACAGAGCGTCATCTAAAGGGTTTCCCACATTCCCCATACTCAAAAGGCCTTGATTCAGTGTGAAACCTCAGGCAATGAAAGAGATCTGTAAGTAAACAAGTTCCCACATTCCCTGCATACATACGGCCTTTCCCCAGCGTGAACTGTGTGGTGCTGAATGAGGATGGCCTTGTTGCTAAATAATTTACCACATTCCACACACTCATTAAGGCCCTTTTCCAGTGTGAACTCTCCAGTGGTGATTGAGGCGGTACCTTTTGCTAAAAGACCTCCCACACGCACTATATATGTAACATCTTGTTCTAGAGAGGTCTCTCTGGTGTTGTATAAATGTGTACTTGTTCTCACAAGTTTTCATGCATCCTCCCCATTTATAATACATTTTTATATTATGTAAGGCCACTACACGCTTGGTACTGCTCGCGGACTTACTTGGAGAGATCCTGAGCTGATCAAGAAGTCCTTCAAAACCTCCCTGCAGGTAAAGGGCTTCCTTGACACACAGAACCTGCAGCTCTTCACAAACGAGGCTCTGCTTCTGAAGTGTTTCTCTCCAATGTACTGCTTCTGGGGCTATGGAAGGTTTGCAGTAAAACATAATCATTTTCCACATGCCCCACAGGTGTATGGTTTCTGCCTGGTATGCATTCCCTGGTGCAGCCAAGTGCAAAATCTCTCTCAAGACTAGGCTACATACCTCACAGGAGTGGGCCTTCTGGGCAGACGCACCTGTCTAGGAGTCCTGTCTAGGAGTCCTGACCTGTGACACTCCTACGGAAATGCTCTGCTCCAAAGGTGCCTCCTCATTATCTACTCCACACCAATAACCTGAAAGAAATAAAATGCTGGAGGAGTCCATGTTGACACTGGCTGGAGGGGACCACCCATACACAAGACTGTGTGACAAACTCAGGACAAGTCCATGTGATTGTCTGCAGAACCAGAATTGGTTCAGGTTGAGGACAGAGTGCCTTGGTCCAGGGAAATAAAGAGCATAAAACGGGGAAAGTCTCAAATGGTGAAGGACACAACTACGATGTGTGACGTGTGGAGGACAGAAGGGTCTATAACCTGTTTTTCTGCAAATAACTTCCAGCCAGCTCGTTTCCTGGTGACACATGACCACTATGTGGAAGGGTATGTTCAGGACCAAGAAAATCCACCTGCAACAGAGTTGCTCGTGTTCAAGGATTATTTGAAGATATATGCGCACCTCATGATAAAATATGCAAAGGTCAATGCTGGGAAGCACTGCAGATGGAGCAGTGAGAAAAGCAGGTAAGACGTGGAGCCCAGAGAGGCAGGGACTGGTCCCGCGCAGGATGTAAAGGTAGAAGTGACATGTAGAGTTGACAAGTAGGCAAAGTGTCAAGACTGGTGAAGAAACAGCAGAAATGAGGTGTGTCCACTGGCACCAAAATAGTAACCAAACAGAAAAGATTTCTGCTACAATTTAAACACAGCCCTGATTTATGCCCTCCCCCAGGGGCCAATCCTCCCGATCGGGATCCTACTGAGCTCATATTGCTGTGGCTGGATGAACAGCCATCTGTGAACCACTTAAAGGCTCTCCAACCTACTCCCAAAATGAGCAAATACATGTCACCTGCATGATGCAATTACTTAGGCGAAGACCTTACAGAACAGCGGACAGTACTGAGCCAGAACAACTCAGTACGTGATAGCCCATGGCGGTGGGGTGGGGGGAGACGGACACAGGATGGACCAATTACAGAAAACTAAAGAGGAGAGTCTTGCAAGAAAAGACCATGGCCCCCGTAACCGTACCCATGTCGGTGTTAGCAATTCCTGGCACAGGCAGTCATAAAGAAATGTCAGCTCGAGGAAAGAAGTAGCAACTGGTGTTGTCAGGTGCCTTAGATCCAGACAAAGTCACCAGACCAGGGAGAGGGCAAGCAAAGGAATCAATTACAATGACCACTTGATGCCTGACTCTGTGTCGGGGCTGCTCAGGGAGAGGGCACACACCTCAGACTTACCAGCCACAGCACGTGCTTACGGAATTGGAGAAACAAGCAGTGTCCATGGTTCTGGTATGAGAAGGACGGACCAGCCTCTGGGGAAAAAGGAAAGAACAGAGAACATCTAAGGGTACAGTGAACAACCAGGGGCTGTGAGAGGCAAGTTTTACAAGACTAAGAGGTGGGGTAATAATCTGGTTTCCCAAAGGATGATGTGAAGGGCTTACGTGAATAACTCCATGGGCCAGGAGAGAACTGAAACCCATTTCAAAGGCATAAGCAGGAACTTCTCTGGTCATCTTGATGAAAAGGGAGGCAAGGCTAGGAGACTATTCAAGAGTGGGGAGGAGAATGTGCACTCAGACCATGTCAGGCACTTTGAGTTTCAACAGATGTCAAGACAGCACATAATAATGGGCCTTAATTTTAGGCCATGAAATACAACTTAGCAGAAAACATCCAGAGTTGCTTGGCAAATTCAAACAGGACTCAATACTAACCCAGAGCTCCCATGGTTCCTGCTAGAGCTGAAAACACCTAATCCTTCTACGAAGACCTCCCTACCTGGCTCTTCCATGCCTGAGACCAAGCCAAACAGAACCACTTCTGGATCTCAGAAACCCATGGCCCTCTTCCATTTCTGTGCTGTACTTGCTGTCCCCTCAGCAATGACAACCTCTTCTGTCCACCTAACCCTCATTCAAAGCCCAGTCCATTTACCACACATCCATTCCTACTGATTCTCAAAGATGACCGTATTTGCCCCTAACCATACCCACCAGGCTGAATGAAACACCCCAGATCCCACCAAAGTCCTCTCAAATCATTGCAAACCCACAGAGATGTGAATAACCAAGAGCTTTGGCCTGAGTGCTATCTAGCCTCAATTACCCCTTGTCTCTGCATCTCTCTCACATCCATTCTTATCCTGGAAGCCTGGGCCACCTGCTAGACTAGTCTGTCTGATACACCCTAACTTTCAGGACACATACCTCCCTCACCAGCATTTATAAATTCCAATACCATCATTCAGGTACCCAACCGAGACCCAGTGCTCAGCCCTTACCCTCTACTTCCTGGCCTATGAACAGCTTCACACCAATTAACAAGAAGCTTAGACCTCCTAAATGTAATCACAGGTTACTTACTTAGGTCCACACAGTAAATGCCACATTTTGAATGTCTCCAATATGAACGGCTCTTTTGATTTCCCGACTTGGGTTTCCAGCTGCCAATCCGATGCCTCCACTCAGCGATCTCTGAAATACCTCAGAATCTAAATGTGGCCAAAACAAAGCTTCTGATATCCCCCAGTGAATATTATTCCTACTACCAACTTCCTCCTCTCAGTTGGACCTTCCACCCCTACAGCTGCAAAGATCAAACACCCTGAGATTATCCCTGATACCTCTGTTTCTCTCCCTCACCACCCATATTAGAAAATCTAGTTTCCCGTTTTTAAAACATGCATCCCAGGATGCCTGGGTGGCTCAGTTGGTGAAGCATCTGCCTTCGGCTCAGGTCATGATCCCAGTGTTCTGGGATCGAGTCACACACTGGGCTCCTTGCTCAGCGGAGAGCCTGCTTCTCCCTCTGCCTGCCACTCCCCCTGCTTGTGCACGCTCTCTGTCCCTCTCTCTGACAAATAAATAAATAAAATCTTTAAAAAACAAAAACAAAACAAAACAAAAAATACATGCATCCCATGGTTGCATCCAGAAATGCAACTACCCTAACCCACAGTCCTGGTCAATTAACCCTCACCTAGTCTATCTTAGTAGCCTCTGCCCTGATTTCCCTTGTCCCTCCCTCATTCCCATGGTCTGTTTCCCACTTTATAGTAAGGAGACTATTTCAACTTTTCGAACATTCTCTCTCTCCTGTGACCCAAACCTCCCATTACCTCCAGAATAGACACGCAATTTTTCAGGCAGTTATTCCTGTCCTGACACCTGTCCCCCTGCTCTTTGTTTATATCATAAAAGGAGATCTGTGGTTCCTGAACACCCCCAGCTCGGCTTTACTTTCATGTATTTGCAGATCCTGGTACCCGCTCCTGGGTTAACCCTAAACACTCATTTATGTTGGCTGACAGGAACGCGAACACCTTCATATAACCCCTGACATCGACTTAGGACTCTGAAAACAACACATAAGAATCCCAGGACACCACAATCCAGAGAACATCTGAGCGGTAGTCAGGGCCAGTAAAGGACTAGGACACCTTCTACGTACCTGTGCTGGTTCCATAAGTACTTCTGCAGTCCTGGGACTCCGGGGGAAAAGGCAGGCTTTTAAAGAATGCGACCATGGGAGGTTGCTCATGTCTCTCTGTACCCTTCCCTGGCCCTGGAGCCAAGAGACCCTCAGTGGGTCTCAGTGCTCAGTGTTGCCTTTTACCAGCTATGTGACCCTGAACAAAGACTCAACCTCCCAGTGCCTCAGTGCACTGATCTCCCTCTCCCAATCTGCTCTTCTTTAGAACTCCTTGGGGAAGTCTTGAAACCCTAATGGAGATCGTGTCCCTCCTTGGGCCCAAAGTCCCCCCGGCGTCTAGAGTCCTCACCTGAAGGTACCACACCTCACCTTGGCTAACCAGTCCGGGCGTGACTCCACCTCACGCTCTCTGTCGCCTGAGGGCAGAATCCTCCTGTCTCAGGCCCGCTCCAGCCTCTGCCCCAGCCGGCCCCTCAGCCCGGAGCCCGCTCCCGCAGCCAGCACGCCGGCGCTCACACACGGGCCCCCGCCCGCCGGCGCCTCCCTGTCCCGGACACCGGGGCCTGGGCCGCAGGGACGCAGGGACGCGAGCAGGCGCCCCGCCTCGGGCCTTTCGGGTCTGCGTTGGGGGACGGCGGGGAGGGCGGGGGACGAGTGTTTATCTGAGCCGGGTCCCTGGGCGCGGCCGCCGCCATCGGATTCGGTGCGCGGAGCGGACACCCGGGCCGGCGGCTCCTGTCCCGTCCCCCGCGCGGGGCAGCCCGGGCGGCGTCGCCAGCCGCGGACCCAAATCTCTGCAGTGAGGACGACTCTTCACGCTTACTCCGCTCTGTCACATATGCCTCAGCTCTGCGGAAAGGATCCCCCAGAACTGCAAAACACGCCGGCCCAGAGCAGGAGGCCGGAAGTCCCGCCCCAGCGCGATGCGCACGCACATAGGTGCCTCGTCCTGAGGCGTCTTCGGCTCCTCTGAACGCACGATCTTCTGGGTAATGTAGTCCTAGAGCTCTGGAGGTGGCCGGAAAGGGGGTTCTCCACACTTGATAAACCAGAGTGTGGAGCATTGGCTACGCGGTACTAGGAAGGAAGCTGGAAAATGGTACTCCTACCTCAAGGGAGGAAGAGGTTTTGCCCATGTCAAAGAGGGAGAAAAGACATTGTTTCAGACTCCATAAAATCAACCTACTCCAAGAGGATAAAAATCTTATTTGAGATGCTCCCAGATCGACTTAACATAAATGGCCTAATCATCCCATAATCAGTCATAAAATAAGTCCTTGAATAGTTGGAAACGTTATGTAATTGCTCTTCAAGTGCCGTGGCCTCAAGCGCTACTCAGTGTTTCATTACGTTTGGTCAGGAAGAATAGAAAAGATTCCAGAGGGCCATGAGTGGGAACAAAGAAGAGGAATGTTAGACTGCCCTGATGCTCGTGGACAGGTAGGAGCTCTGCATCTGAATCCCACAGAAAATTTCCCCCTTGCCTATATCATCGGAGATTGTGTCCTACACACTAAAAAACACTTTTTATCCACATTTTTTACTCCATATACTAAGATATACTCAATTTCTTTTAGCAATCTGAGAAGCAGCTCAATCTGAGAACAACTTAACTAATGCTATCTTTTTTTGTTTGTTAATAGACTATTTTTTATAGCGTTTTAGGATCACAGCAAATGAGCAAAAGGTACAGAGATTTCCCCAACATCTCTGATGTCCCCCCATTCAATGCTCCCCCATTACCAGATTACCTCCACCAGAGTGGTAATTTGTTATAATTTATGAATCTTCACTGACATATCATTATCATCCAAAGCCCATAGTTGTATAAGAATTCATTCATGGTGTTGTACCGTATATGGATTTGGACAAATGTATAACGACAAGTATTCACCATTATAATAACATATAGAGAAGTTTCGCTGATCTAAAAATCCTCTGTGCTCCACCTGTTCATCCCTCCCTGTAGTACAAGGGCCTGACAATAAGCTTTTGATTTCCAAGACATCAATTTCAAAGACATCCATCTGGAAAAAAGCATATTGCCAGCTATGTAACACAGCTACTAGTAAAATGACTAGTGTAAAGCCCCAGGTAGCCTAAATAACCAAGTGACCCTGTTTTTCCCTTTGTGCCCCAATTCCCACTCTTATATTTTCAATTCTCCAATAGAGAGGGAACCTGTGAAACCCTAGGCAGCCCACTCATGACCATAATCAAAGCAGAGCCCCGGGTTCACACTCCCTCCCTCCCTCCCTCTAGTGGTGACCTCCTTGTGTGGTCCTTGGATGCGCCTTGTATCCTTCACTACCTGTGAGTGATGAACCTTGGTTTTTCAAAGTTCTTGATGGTTTTCCCTGAGGTGTGTCCTGCAATCATAATAAAAATCATGAGGGACATCCAGCCCCAACATTAGCTCCAGGGAAATATCTATGAAGGCTCGCCACAAGTAGTACTGAACCCCAGGCATTCTTAGCTCGTTGCATCATTATTGATAGGCTGAGACCAACCCAAAAACCTCTCTTACCCTAACTATTGCTATTATGTAAAGGTCAAGGTAGAAAGGGAGCATCTGGGGCGCCTGGGTGGCACAGCGGTTAAGCCTCTGCCTTCGGCTCAGGGCGTGATCCCGGCATTCTGGGATCGAGCCCCACATCAAGCTCTTCTGCTATGAGCCTGCTTCTTCCTCTCCCACTCCCCCTGCTTGTGTTCCCTCTCGCTGGCTGTCTCTATCTCTGTCAAATAAATAAATAAAATCTTAAAAAAAAAAAAAAAGAAAGGGAGCATCTGAACTCTTGAGATGAGGCATCTGAAGCCCATGATCTCCTCTCTTTGCTGCAAAGTGATTACCAGAAATACAGAAATGCTCTGCTCAAAAGGTGCCTCCTCATTTTCTGCTATGGGGTCCATCATGTCCCTCAGAGGGGAATTTCATAGTTGGTTGATACTTGTTATGTTCAATAAACATTCTAGGTGAGAGTCTTACTGCCACATTTGAATAACAAGGTTTGAGAAATACAACCTAGATGTCATTTAGGTTCTCATTTCTTTTAGTCAGGTCTAATAAAAGGTTTCAAGTCTTCGAGCAATTATCACTTTGCCCAGAACAGGGAGGCAGTTGTGTGTGTGTTGTGGGGGGGGGGGGGTATGTGTGAGCGCCGGTGTGCTAGCTGCTGGCGTTCAGGAGCGGGTTCCAGGCTGAAGGGCCAGGGGGTGCCGATGCATGGAGGGGGTCTGAGGTGGGAGGGTTTGGGAATCTGGGGTCCACATTCAGCCTGCAGGGAACAGAGCTCTGTGGCTGAATTAAGTCTGGAATAGTAGACGAAGGAGTGACACAATCTATGTTTATGTTTTAAAAGTTTCTTCAGAGGGGGGCGCCTGGGTGGCTCAGTCATTAAGCGTCTGCCTTCGGCTCAGGGCGTGATCCCGGCGTTCTGGAATTGAGCCCCGCATCAGTCTCCTCCGCTGGGAGCCTGCTTCTTCCTCTCCCACTCCCCCTGCTTGTGCTCCCTCTCTCGCTGGCTGTCTCTCTCTCTGTCAAATAAATAAATAAAATCTTAAAAAAAAAAAGTTTCTTCAGAGGAAACTTCAAAAGAAGAACAGACTAGAGAGGAATGATCAGAACATAGAGGCGAGGCCCAGGGCATTTGCATCTTTTCTCAAAGTCATACAACATCATTGCTAAGAGGTGACACTGAACACTGAGGCACAGAAGATTGAAGCTAGCCTGAAGTCACCTTATCCCAGGGCCAGGCAAGAGTACAGTGAGGCATGAGCCCATCAAACCCTCCCTCTGACACATTCCTCCAAGACTTGCCTCTTCCCACAGGTTCCCATGACTGTAGATGCACTAATGGAGCCTACACAGGTAAGTGGTGGGTGTTCCAGTCCCTCACTGGCCCCAAAGCCACCATTGTGTTCTGTCAGTTGTGGTTTCCCAAGAGTCTTAAGTGCCATTCCCCCAGTCCTAGGGTTGGGAACTGGAAAAACTCAACCCCAGGGTCCTAAGTCGTTACCACAGGTTATATGGGCTTCTGGTAATCAGCGTAAACAGGCATGGGAAATTATCGCAGAAATTGGCTCGAGGATGTGTAAAATGCTTTTAAGTACAACTGAGTGTTCAGAAACCACAAGTCTCTCTTCAAGTGGAAAATAATAGGTCAGGAGTCAGACTGGAACACCTGGATGACACTCGGGTGTTTATTCTGGAGGTAAAAGGAAGCGGTTACCAAGGTCTCAGCAGGCTACATCTGGCTGTAGAATGGAGAACAGACCACAGGGTTGAGGGAGGAGGAAGCAAGATGGCAGTCGAGGCTACTGCTCTAGTTCAGGTGAGGGTTAATTGAACAGAGTCATGGTTTAAGAGATGTGGTTGGAATGTGGATGCATGTCCTAGTAAGAGGTAACTAGATTTTCTAATGTGGAAAGTGGAGTGAGGGATGAACCCAGGATTTCCGCAGCAGCTCTAGAGATGGAGGTTATTAGGTTATCTCTGCCCCGCCGTCACCCCACCCAGACCCGAAAGGCCCGAGCACGTCACGTCCATGCAGTCCAGGGAGGGGCTGGTGAGCGGGGGCCCGTGTGTGAGCGCCGGCGTGCTGGCTGCGGGAGCGGGCTTGGGGCTAAGGGGTCAGCTGGGGCAGAGGCTGGAGGGGGGTCCTGAGACAGTAGGATTCTGCCCTCAGATGACAGAGAGTGTGAGGCGGAGTCACGCCTGGAATGGCCGGCGGAGGTGCGGTACCTTGGTTCCTAGAGCCCTGGGACCAATGGGAAGATCGTGAACAGGAAGATACAAGTCCAGCCTTTCCAAGCTGCTGAGAGGGAGAACACTGGTCCATAACCCCGCTGACATGTTCTCAGGGTTGTGGTTTCCTATTAGTCTAAATTCCATTTTCCCAGTCCTTGAGTTTGGAGAACATGGAGAAACCCAAAACCCAGGGTGTGAAGTGCACGTCGGGTTTTGTATGTATCATCTCTTGCAACCAGTGTAAACAGGTGTGGAGGGTTCTATCAGGAACTGGTACCAAGATATATAAAAGCTCTGGTAAAACTGAGTTGGGGGTGGTCAGGAAACCACCAGCCTGTCTTTTGTGTGTGAACAAAAAGCAGGTGAACACAACTAATGAATCATCGAGCCTCACATCGGAAACCGGGGATGTACTGTATGGTGACTAACATAATATAATAAAAAAATCATTAAAAAAAAAAAAAGCAGCTGCGAAGAAGTCACAACTGGAATGGCTACCAGAGAAGCTGTGTGTCTATTCTGGAAGTCATAAGAGATACAGGTCAGAGGATGGATACGATATGTCTGGAATATTCAGTGCTCTAAGACTAGGGACATACTTATGAATTATACTTAGAACAAATGAACAACTCAAAGTTAACATTTCTATAGCTGAGAATCTTTTTAAAATCATATGAAATATTAACAAGATAATTATGTAAATGCAATAAAAGTAAAAAAAAATTCATGGTAATACTGTATGAAGCTTTCTCCTACTTAAACATTTAGAGAAAATATCTAAATGAAATAAAAATTTGAAAAACAAATTAATGCCAACAAATGTGACAAGAATTGAAAGAAATCCAAAAACGTATCAGGAATTGTGAAAAGCAGACCTAAATAAAAATAGATACAAGACATTTTATACAGAAAGATTAGATATTATAAATACAGCTACTACAAAAAAGACAATTCGTGTATTTCAAACAAAAATGCTAATATTCCTGAGGTTATTAATTCAAATTCAGAGCCCAAAAATAAACCCACACTTATCAATCTATGACAAAGGAGGCCGTGGGGAAAAAGACAGTCTCTTCAATCAATGGGATTGGAAGAAGTGGACAGCTACATGGCAAAAAAATGAAACTGAAACACTTTCTTATACCATTCAGAAACAATAAACTGAAAATGGATTAAATACCTAAATATAAGACCTGAAACCATGAAATTCAAAGGAAAACAGGCAGTAATGGCATGGATATCAATCTTAGCAATATTTTTCTGAATCTGTCTCCTCAGACAAGGGAAAAATAAACAAATGGGACTAAATCAAACTAAAAACCTTTTGCATGGCAAAGCAAGCCATCAACAAAACAAAAAGGCAAAGATACTTGCTAATGATGTATCCAATTAGGGATTAATATCCAACATATATAAAGAACTCACACACCTCAGCACCAAAAACCTGTAAACAATCCAGTTAAAACTTGGCAGAAGGGGCGCCTGGGTGGCACAGCGGTTAAGCGTCTGCCTTCGGCTCAGGGCGTGATCCCAGCGTTATGGGATCGAGCCCCACATCAGGCTCCTCTGCTATGAGCCTGCTTCTTCCTCTCCCACTCCCCCTGCTTGTGTTCCCTCTCTCGCTGGCTGTCTCTATCTCTGTCGAATAAATAAAATCTTAAAAAAAAAAAACAAAACTTGGCAGAAGACCTGAATGGACATTTTTCCACAGAGGACATACAGATATCCAATAGACACATCAAAGAATGCTCAATATGACTAATCATCAAGGAAATGCAAATCAAAACCACAATGAGATATCACCAGTAAGAACAGCTAGGATCAAAAAGACAAGAAATAGGGGCACCTGGGTGGCTCAGTCGGTTAGGCAGCTGCCTTCAGCTCAGGTCATGATCCCGGGTCCTGGGATCGAGCCCTACGTTGGGATCCCTGCTCAGTGGAGAGCCTCCTTCTCCCTCTCCCTCTGCCTGCTGCTCCCCCTACTTGTGCTGTCAAATAAATAAATAAAATCTTTAAAATAAAATTATTTTTAAAAAGACAAGAAATAAGTGTTGACAAGGATATGGAGAAAAGGGAACCCTCATTCACTGTTAGTGGGAATGGAAATTGGTGAAGCTACTCTGGAAAGCAATGCTGTTGAAGTTCCTCAAAAAACTAAAAATAGACTGATACACTCCAATAGCTACAACTCTGCATATTTACCTGAAAAAAACAAAACACTAATTCAAAAAGATATATGCACCCCTTTATTTATTGCATTATTTACAACAGACAAGATATGGAACCAAAGTGTCCATCGATAGATGAATGGATAAAGATGTGATACATATACACAATGCACTATTACTCAGCCATTAAAAAAAAAAAAAAGAAAATCTTGCCATTCATGACAACATGGATGGACCTAGAGGGCATTATGCTAAGTCAAATACGTCAGACGGAGAAAGATACTGTATGACTTCACGTACATGTGGAATCTAAAAAACAAAACAAAGAGAAATTGACTCATAGAAAACTAGTGATTGCCAGGGAGGAAGGGGTAGGGAATGGGCAAAATAGGTGAAGGGGATTAATTAGTACAAACTTCCCATTATAAAATAAGGAAGTCACAGAGATGAAAAGTACAGAATAGGGAATAGAGTCAATAATATTTTAATGACTTTGGTGACAGGTTGTAACTACACATGTGAGCATTTCATGATGTATGTGTCAAATCACTATGTTGTACACCTGAAATATATTACATGTCAACTATACCTCAATTAAAAATTTTTTTAAAAAGAAGAAATGTTTTCTAAAGTGTAATAAATGTAAGTTTATTGAGAAATCTTAGATTTATATCTAACAACTTATTCTGGAAAGGAAGCCAGAATGGGTTAGTGGTACAGAGTAGACAGCCTGGGAATACCCCTGACAACTGTATATTGGTAAACTTTTATAAACATATATGTATTAAATTTGATTATCAACTTGTAGAGAAAATAGATAATGGAATAAAATATTAAGATGGATTCCAAATGAAAAAGAAAAAAAATCTCAATTTATATCTCAGGTCAAACAGAAAATTAACTGCATCAAGCCTAACATGAAAACAAAAGCTGGGGTGCCTGGGTGGCTCAGTCGTTAAGCATCTGCCTTCAGCTCAGGGCATGATCCGAGTCCTGGGATTGAGCCCCACATCAGGCTCCTCCGCTGGGAGCCTGCTTCTTCCTCTCCCACTCCCCCTGCTTGTGTTCTTCTCTCTCTGTGTCAAATAAAAAAATAAAATCTTAAAAAAGAAGAAGAAGAAGAAGACGACGACGACGACGACGAAGAAGAAGAAGAAGAAGAAAAGAAAAGAAAACAAAAAGCCTAAGATTATTTAAAAGAAAAAAAAAGATTTTTCTTCTTCCAAGATCAGACAAGCTCGGGCAAGTTCAGGGTGGTATGGCCGTAGACAAAAGATAAATATATATTTTTTAACAAACCTACACTTGAAATGTGCAAGTCATTACAAAACAAGACCCCAATTTAAAACCACAAAATATGCTTTTCACTTTTTTAAAATAAAAATATATGCAAAATACAAAGACAACTAAAAAATTTAATCACAAAAATAACATATAATGTAAAAAAGAACTATAATATTTTCAGTACCCATACAAGCCATAAAATATTAGGAAAAGTTTTAAAACAGACAATTTTTGTGAAAATTATCCAGTATATGGAGATACACACACACAACTATACAATAAATTATGAAAATTTCATCTTGATTTCAAAATTTACATTTAACACATTTAAAACTAAAGTGGACTGAAATTTTTTAATGTGTCAAAAACATTCTAATTGTAGAAAATTTATATAGCTATATATTTATTACTTTATCATTTCTACTTTATATCAGCAACATTTCACTGAATTTAAATGTACTTGGAAGCTTTCCAGTGCACTCTAACAAAATTCATTAAAATGTTGTTTTTCCAAGTGGTCATCTGTTGTGTACATATTAAACAGTTCAAGTTTTAAATAAGTAAAACTTGCATTGAATTTTTAGGAAAGAAAAAAAATGACTCTTAATGAACCAAAACATAGCTATGTGAAAAGAATCTCTGGTGTGTGGAATAACATACTTTAATAGTATTGGTCATTTTGCATTTAAGCATCATAAGTCAAATCTGTCTAAAGAGGGACTGAAGAGAATTAATCTGGCAGTTAGAGCAAGTAGAGGTCCATAAGAAGAGCTCTCTCAGTACATATGAAAAAGAATCAGGGCACCTGGGTGGCTCAGTCGGCTAAGCATCATGTCATTCTGATCATCATCTCAGGAACCTGGAATCAATCCCTGCATGGGACTCTCTGCTCAGCAGGGAGTCTGCTTGTCCCTCTCCTCCTCCCCCCACTGGGGCACTCTCTCTCAATTAAAAAAAAAAAAAGAAAGAAAATGAATCAAAGTATTTCTGAAATAATCCACCAATTGGTGAACATGCTCTTGGTCTTAGTTAGTGATTCAGAAGAGAAAATAAGCTAGGTCAAACATACATGGATTGGACAAAATTCCACAGTAAATATATTGATTTATGTGGCACTCTATAGAATGAGCAAAACTAGGATATTATTAATGCAATATAAATGCCAATAATAGAGAGCTAAGCACAGGAAGAACTGTGAAAAAGTTATAGAAATATTTATATTAAAAACTTGATAGAAAAACATTATATACAAGCTCAAAATCCCATGGAATTCTGTCATGTAAGTGCTCAGTGTTCTGTTACTTTTATTGATGCTCCCAGGGGCCAAGGTAAACACCATCATCACTTCTATGTCATAGTCAGCAAACTGAGGTTCAAGGGGCTCTGGGGAGTTGCCCAGATATTCCCAGGAATCCACACTGAGAACTCAGTACAGTGCAGACCCTCCTCCCTGCAGGTGGGTTTTGGGGACTGACCTAGTTCAGGGGCTCCTGAGAAGCTCGATTCCTGACACACCTAGGGGCACAGTGGTCTGGTGGAAACAGGGAGAGCTAGAGGTGCCTGGCTCTAGGTTGTTCCCCATAGGTAGAGCTATACAGGAATTGACAGCTCAACTCTTCACGATTTCCAATGGACCAGGCGATAGGGCAGTTCCTAATCCCCATTTTACATAGGATGAAACTGAGGCCCTGGATGGGGGCATTTGCCTGTGGGTCCTTACAATGGCCAGGAACCCAGGAATTAAACTTAGGGACCCTGGACCAGGGCTTGGTTAGTCTAATTATGACCTCCACATCACCCCCCAGCCAGGCTTTGGGACTCGAAGCCCAGCCTGTACTAATGCAACCTTGTCCCCCATCTGCTCCAACCCACCAACCCCAATGGCGATAAGGCAGGAAAATGCGTAACCACTGCAAAGCAAGGCTTTATCAGATTCTTCAATGACTGCACTTAAGGAGAATGTGATGGAAAGGGGCACCTGGGTGGCTCAGTTGGTTGAGTGTCTGCCTTTGGCTTGGGTCATGATCCCAGGATCCTGGGATTGAGCCTCAAGACTCCTTGCTCAGCTGGGAATCTGCTTCTCCCTCTCCCTCTGCCACCCTCATCCCCCACTAGCTCTCGGTCTCTCCAAATAAATAAATAAATAAATAAATAAATAAAAATATTTTAAAAAAGAATGTGATGGGGCATGTGGGTGGCTCAGTCAGTTAAGCGGCTGCCTTTGGCTCAGGTCATGAACCTGGGGTCCTGGGACGGAGCCCCATATTGGGCATCCTGCTCAGCAGGGAGTCTGCTTCTCTCTCTCTGTCTCCCTCGGCCCCTCCCCACTGCTCATTCACTCTCTCGAATAAATAAATAAAATCTTTAAAAAAAATTTAAAAAGAATGTGATGGAGAACATGTTAATAATGCAGAAAAAATTTAAAAGGGTACAGCTATTCATTTCATTGTGAATAGCGTATGCATGGGAACACACACTTGTTTCACTGTCCTGTTACAGGAAAATAGCCAAAGCTCAAAGAATAAGAAAAAGATATGCACAGGCATTTTACCAGAGATGTAGATAGCAAATGAGCATTGGAAAAAATGCCCATCATGAATCCTTACAGAAATGCAATTAAAATGAGAGAACACTAGGGGCTCCTGGATGGCACAGCGGTTAGGCGCCTGCCTTCGGCTCAGGGCGTGATCCCGGCGTTATGGGATCGAGCCCCACATCAGGCTCCTCCACTATGAGCCTGCTTCTTCCTCTCCCACTCCCCCTGCTTGTGTTCCCTCTCTCCCTGGCTGTCTGTCTCTCTGTCACATAAATAAATAAAATCTTTATAAAAAAAAATGAGAGAACACTAAAAACTTATTAAAAGGGCTAAAATTAAAATGATTGCCCAAACCAAGTACTCAGAATGTGGACAAAATGGAACTCTCATACACTGCTGGGAAGATGCAAAAGGTATAATCAAAAGTAAAACATTTACATACCCCGTGACCCAGACATCATACTCTAAGTTACCAACAGAAGATCAAGGAAACATACATTCACATAAAGAACACAAATGTTTATAATAGCTTTATCTTCAATAGTCAAAATCTAGAAAAAACCCAAATCCTCATACACAGATAAACGGATAAACCAGTATATCCAAAAATATTACTCTGCAAAAAACACACACAAAAAAAACACCCACTACTCATATAGTATCACTAATGAATCTCAAAGTAATTGTGACACATAAAGAAAAACAACAAAATACTCAATTCCAAACATAAATTCAAAAAATTCAAAGGTATCCATCCATCTATTGTTAAGAGAAAGTAAATCAGAGGTTACCTGGAGAGGTGGGAGGGGCAAGGGAGATTACAAAAGGACATGAGGTAAACATAATGTGACAGGTATGGTCATTATCCAGACCATGATGATGGTTTCAGAAGTTTGTAACTATGTCAAACTTACCAAATTATACTGTAAATATATGCAGGTTAGTACATATATAAACTATACCACAATAAAGCTTTAAAAATGGCTCAAGATAAAATATCTATGTCCCACTCTTTTTGGAAAATAGGTTTGACAACCCCACACTGACTCCATTTCTCTTTCTCATGCCTGTGGGGATATTACCTCAGTGGCAGCAAATGTGGACAACAGTGAAGAATATTTCCATATAATGAACGGGAATGCTTCCTGGGTCACAAGTGCCATATCTCAGGAATACAGATCCCCCTTTATCTTTTTTCCCACCTCTGTGGTAGTGGCTTTGAGGCAAACAGCACTGAGAGGAAACCACAGAACTTTTGATTATTTTAGTTTTTATTTTTTTCTCTGACAACGACTTTACCCACACAAGATAAATATGCCTGGAGGTCCTGAGATTTGTATACACACTGATTCTGCAAAGTCACTGTCACAGAAATTTGTCTGGATCCATTTTTAGAAGAGGCACATTGCATCTAGTTGGCTGCAGTCTCCTCCACTTCCTATTAAGCCAGTGTTTCTGTACCAATTATGGTTTCCCTTGCCCACTGTGGTCTTATAACCAGTAACCCTAGCCCAATAAGACTGTGGACATCAGGGCACATGGCTGTTTGTAAAGCTGGGAAAGATAACCCCTCAACAGTGCTGACATCCCCTGTGGTATCTCCTTTGAGTAAGGGGAAAAAAAATTCATGCTCTTTTCAGAAGCATCTGAGGGTTTCACACCTGCCCCCTCCTTGGGGTCATCACTGAGACTCCTAAAACACAAAGCATCGAGATCTCAAATGAAAACCAGAAAGCCCTGGACTTTTTCAGAGGTCGTGGGGCAGCAATGCAAATTTGGTCAAAACTGGCAAGCTATTTGCTGCCATCCTCCCCCCCCCAAGCATGGGCAATCTGAGACTCCTAAAAAGTTCACCCAGCGACGCTTGTTGAGCCCATATCCATACATAAACTACCCCACAAAGTACAGCATCCAAGATGAAAGAGGACTTAAAGAGTAAGGCCTTGATCATCACATAAGCCAAAGCAATGTGTGGCAGACAATCACTGTTTGGGACTTGGAAGCTGGAAAAACTCATCACAAGTGTCACATGAGACTAACACGTCTCTGAAAAAGGTAGTCATTCTCTGTAAGCTGCCAGCCAAACTCATAAACCCTGGGTCATCAGTGATTCAGGTCCATACCCAAGGTAGTTAAGGAGATGGGGAAACTGACCCTAAGGGCTCAGGTTACTCCTAACTTGTTCTAACTCGTGAGAGAACAAAGGTCAGCTTCCCTGAATACGCCGTGGAGGTGACTGCTGCACACTTTGCGGACCTGCCAGGCAGGAGAGGTGAAAGGCTTTGGTCACAAAATCTAGCAGTGGGCTAAATCTAGAAAGCCCTGGACAGTTTAGAAAGTGCAACATATTTACACAAGCCTACTACATTACTGAAACTTACAAGGGATCTCCCACTGTGCATGTTTAGATGTCTGAGATTCAGTTCAGAGATGGCTCCTCAGAGTTCCCTCCGGTGTTGTTACAGTGAATAGGAAATCGCACATTCCCTGCACACCTAAGGCCTTTCTCTACTGTGAACTCTTTGATGTTGAGAGAGGGTAGACTTTCGTGTAAAAAACTTCCCACATTCACTGCACTCGTAAGGCCTTTCTCCAGTATGACCTCTCCGGTGTTGACTGAACTGGGAACTATCCCTGAAGGATTTTCCACACTCACTGCACTCGTAAGGTCTTTCTCCAGTGTGAACTCTCTGATGATAACGTAGTTTAGAGCTAGAGATAAAAGATTTCCCACACTCGCTACACCCATATGGTCTATCTCCTGCATGAACTCTCTGATGGTAACGAAGGGTGGAACTGGACGTAAATGATTTCCCACATTCACTGCATTCATAAGGCCTTTTACCTGCATGAACTCTCTGATGATAAGAGAGGGTAGCACTACTGGTAAAAGATTTTCCACATTCACTGCACACGTAAGGTCTTTCTCCTGTGTGAACTCTCTGGTGTCGAATCAGTATTGAGCTATTGGTAAAAGATTTCCCACATTCACTGCACTGATAAGGCTTTTCTCCCCTATGAACTCTATGGTGATAACCGAGGCCAGAGACAGATGTAAAAGATTTCCCACAGGCACTACACTCATAAGACCGTTCGCTATTATGAATTCTCTGGTGTATTGACAGGGAAGATTTTTGGCTAAAAGTCTTTCCACATTCATTGCACTCATAAGGCCTTTCTCCCGTGTGAGTTCTCCGGTGTTTATTGAATTGTGATCTATCCTTAAAGGATTTTCCACATTCAGTGCACTCATAAGGCCTTTCTCCACTGTGAACTCTGTGATGATAACGAAGGCTGGCACTAAAGGTAAAAGATTTCCCACACTCACTGCACTTGTAAGGCCGTTCTCCGGTGTGAACTCTCTGATGATAGCGGAGAGTGGAACTGGAGGTAAAAGATTTACCACATTCGTTGCATTCATAAGGCCTTTTACCTTCGTGAACTCTTTGATGGTAACAGAGTGTGGAGCTACAGGTAAAAGATTTCCCACATTCACTGCACACGTATGGTTTTTCTCCCGTGTGAACTCTCTGGTGCTGAATGAGTGTCCACCTATTGTTAAAAGATTTCCCACATTCACTACACTTGTAAGGCCTTTCTCCGGTGTGAACTCTCTGGTGTAAAATGAGGTTATTTCTTCGGATAAAGGATTTCCCACATTCACTACACTCATAAGGCCTTTCTCCAGAATGAACTCTATGATGATAATGGAGGTCTGACCTAGAAATAAAAGATTTCCCACATTCATTACACTCATAAGGCCTTTCCCCAGTATGAACTCTCTGGTGATAACGGAGGGCAGAACTAGTGGTAAAAGATCTCCCGCATTCACTACATTCGTAAGGTCTTTCTCCAAGGTGACCTCGATGATGATACTGGAGTGTGGAGCTACAGGTAAAAGATTTCCCACATTTACTACAAACATAAGGCTTTTCTCCTGTGTGAATTCTCCGGTGTCGAATGAGTGTCCACCTATTGTTAAAAGATTTTCCACATTCACTACACTCGTAAGGCCTTTCTCCAGTGTGAACCCTGTGGTGGTAACGCAGGCTGGAGCTAAAGGTGAAAGATTTCCCACATTCACTACACGCATAAGGCCTTTCACCTGAGTGAACTCTTAGGTGTATAATGAGGTTATTTCTTCGAGTAAAGGACTTGCCACATTCACTACACTCGTAAGGCCTTTCTCCAGTGTGAACTCTGTGATGATAACGGAGAGCAGTACGAGTGATAAAAGATTTCCCACATTCACTGCACTCATAAGGCCTTTCTCCAGAATGAACTCTTTGATGATAACGGAGGTCAGATCTAGAGATAAAAGATTTCCCACATTCACTGCATTCATAAGGCCTCTCCCCTGTGTGAGATCTCTGATGATAACTGAGGGCAGAGATAGAGGTGAAAGATTTTGCACAGTCACTACACTTATAAGGCCTTTCACCAGTTTGAACTCTACATGGAATCAACACTGAGCTATGGCTAAAAGATTCTGCACATTCACTGCACACGTAACTGTTTTCTCCATTGTGCCATCTCTGGGGATAAATGAGGACAGATTTGTGGCTTAAGGATTTCCCACATCTGCTGCACTTGTATTGCCTGGACCCAGTGTGAGTCTTTCCATGTTGACTGAGGGTTGAGCTCTGCCTAAGGGATTTTTCACATTCACCAAACTCATGATGTCTCTTTCCAGTATGGAATCTCTGGTGTATAGCAAATGAAGATTTGTACCTGAATGTTTTCCCACATTCACTGCACACAAAACAGTGGTCCTGAACAAGCGTGTGTTTGGGACTGAAGGCTTTCTTGCATTCTCCCCAGGTATGATGACTTTTTCTGCTTTGTAAAGTTGCCCTGCACTGGGTGATCGTGTGTGGTTTCTCCCCAGTGTGAGTGGCCTCTTGCTGCAGCTGTCTTGAGCCAGACAGGAAGTTCTTCTCAACCTCTCCACAGGTAGAGGGCTTTCCTGAACTATGGATTCTGCAGCTCTTCACAAAAGATGCCTTGTCCACACTGCATCTAAACGGTTTCTCTCCCACGTGCTGCTCCTGCTGCTGTTGAAACTTTGCACTGCAATAAAATCGTTTCCCACATGCCCCACACCTCAACAGTTTCTGGCTGTTTCCTTTTCCCTGGTGCTCAGCCAAATGGAAAATGTCTCTCAAGACTGGACCACACATCTCACAGGGGTGGGTCTTCCGGGAAGACACAGCTGCCGTGGGCGTCCCGGTCTGTGACGCACCTACAGAAGTGCTCTGTGCAAAGGGTGCCTCTGCATCCTCTGCTCCACAGCAGCAACCTGAAGGCAAAGAAACGCTGGTGAAATTCGTGTTCACTATCGCGAGGGGCTGAGCCCATCACATATATGCATCCATCTCATCTAGGCAGGAGTGTATGACATGCTTTTTTGGACACGCAGTTGGAATTCAGTTGAAGGAGCAGCCACTATGCATTATTTGACCCCTAAGGTCACAGAATGGTGGAGACCCCACCAGGGAAGGATACAAAGACAGGCTATGAGACAAGAAACAGAGCCAAGAACTACAACTCATTTCTCTGCCAACAGTCTTTGGCAGGACCTTTGCTACTGCTGATGTGAGGCTGGGTAAAAGCATGCATCCAAGCCCATTAAAATCCAACAGCAACAGATTAGCTGCTGTTCAGTGTCAATTCAGGGATACACGAACATCTTGTGGCCAATGCTGGAATACACAAACAGTGAGAGAAATGGGTGAGATGTGGAGTCCAGAGAGGTAGAAATTATCCCTGTGCTGGAAGTCATAGTAGAAATGATGAGAGAACTGACAAACTGGCAAAATGACAAAATGGAGACAAAAAGGTAGAAATGAAGTGTGGCCACTGGAAATGGCATGAAAGTGTGGGTGAATAAAGACAGGTTCACCATGGGGGGCCTGGTGTGATATGAACACTCCAGCCACTGACCAGGCCCAGGCCCCTATGAGTCCACTCTGCCATGTCTGCAGTCCTGCCCATCCTGTGATACACAAAGGATTCTTCCCTGAAAGCCCTGAGCAACTACATGGGACATGGACGATACAAGTCCTAAGGGAAAAACAGGACAAATGAATACCCAGCACTGTCCCGGGCTATTCAGCACAAAAGACAGCAAGGTGAGTGACGTCAGCATAAGAGCAGAGGAAATCAGCCTTTGCCTTTGGCAGGCTTAAGAGTCAATTAAGATATTACAGAACACAGGGGCACCTGGGTGCCTCAGTTGGTTGAGCATCTGCCTCTGGCTCAGGTCATGATCCCAGGGTCCTGGGATTGAGCCCTGCATCAGGCTCCCTGCTCAGCAGAGAGCCTGCTTCTCCCTCTCCTCCTACCACTCCCCCTGCTTGTGTGTTTGCTCTCTCTCTCTCTCAAATAACTAAAATCATAGGAAAAAAAATACTACAGTGACACAATGGAGCATACAAAAAGGAGAATAACCACACAGAAAGGATCGATGGGGCAGGGCACCTGGGTGGCACAGCGGTTAAGCGTCTGCCTTCGGCTCAGGGCGTGATCCCGGCGTTATGGGATCGAGCCCCACATCGGGCTCCTCCGCTATGAGCCTGCTTCTTCCTCTCCCACTCCCCCTGCTTGTGTTCCCTCTTTTTTTTTTTTAAAGATTTATTTATTTATTTGACAGAGATAGAGACAGCCAGCGAGAGAGGGAACACAAGCAGGGGGACTGGGAGAGGAAGAAGCAGGCTCATAGCGGAGGAGCCCGATGTGGGGCTCGATCCCATAACGCCGGGATCACGCCCTGAGCCGAAGGCAGACGCTTAACCGCTGTGCCACCCAGGCGCCCCAAATAAATAAATAAAATCTTAAAAAAAAAAAAAAAAGAAAGAAAGAAAAGAAAGAAAGAAAGGATAGATGGGGAACTGGCTTAGTGAAGACAGCTGGATATAGACAGAAAATAAGAAGGGGAGAGCTTTGTCAGCCAAAGGGCTGATGCCACTGCATTCCCCTACTCTGTAGGGGACCTCAGCAGCCTCTGCTGCAGAGAACGTCAACAATTCCTGCAACAGCGGCAGAACATCACACATCACACAGCAGAGGTATCCAAGTGTTTGTAGGCATGGACCCCATATGCCTGCTCTGCAAAAGACCCCGGCAGCTTTTGCACTAAGGTAATCAATAGCTATCACCATGGGGGAACTGCCAGAGAATAATACACTGAGTTAACCCCTCCACCCAAAAACGAGCTCACACCAACCCTGCATATACCCTGGACCTCAACCCTGCAACTGCTCCATGGTTGCCTATATTCCATAACCTAACTCCATGGCTGTCACCTGAGTGCCCAGGTCTCAGGCACGAGAGCCATGGCCCTTGTGGGCTAGTCAGCTCCACCAATCCCAGAGACACTGAGTGTACCCATGCTCCAATCACAAGCTCCATCAATAGTCAGTATACAACTGCATCTTACACAGCAAGTCAACACTGCAGCAGGCTATTCAGAAACTGGGACCCTAAAACTACTATTAATCCAGGTCTATTCACACTCTTAGAACCAAGACACATACCCACTCCACTGGTGCCTGCACATAAGACACCAATGCTACCACCACCACAAAGAACCCAAGAGCTGGACTTGGCATCAAGGGAACCCACAGCCAAAACATTTCCTGTGGGAGAAAGAGATCAGGAGGTTCCCAGTAGCATTCTCTACTACTGTGGACACACACCGCCCTGGCTACTGAGGACTCCTACAGTCTTTGATGACACTGATCTCATCAGAGCTGCATAGACACTAAGCCTCTTGATCAAGCTGTAGTTGGAACTGCCACACCCCACCAACCTGGTGCACTCACATCCACACACAGGTAAAGATCTTCCCCACCAAAACCTTTCTGTAAAGTCTGGAAGAAGGGACTACTGCATGAAATGTATAGACATCAATGCAAGGCTACAAGAAACACAAAAATTCAAGGAAACGGAACACCCCAAAGGAAAACAGTAATTGATCAGTCACCCCAAAGAAATGCAGATCTAGGAACTGTCAAAGATTTCAAAATAATTGTTTTAAGAGAGCTCAATGAGCTACAAGAAAACAGACAATTCAATGAAATAAGAACAATTATAAACAATATAAGATTTTTTTGACAGATAAGAAAACATAAAAAAGGACCAAAAAAATTATGGTTAATATACTGTACACCTGAAACAAATAGAAGAACACTGTATGTTAATTGTACTGGAAAAAAGTTATGGTAAAGAATATGATGAATGAAAAGAAAAATGGAGGGGCATCTGGTTGGCTCAGTCAGTTAAACATCTGACTCTTGATTTTGGCTAAGATCATGATGCCAGGGTTGTGAGATCCAGCCCCATGTCAGGTTCTGCACTCAGCATGGAGTCTGCCTGAGATCCTCTCCCTCACTCTGCCGCCAACTTGAATGAATGAATGAATGAAAGGAAGAAAGGAAGAAAAAAGAAAGGAAAAGGAAAGAAAAAGAAAAGGAAAAAGAAATGAAAAATGCAATGGAGAGCATCAACAGCCAGCCTCATCAATCCAAATCTGAATCGGAAACTGAATATATGTCTTTTTTTTTTTTTTTTTTTTTTTTTTTTTTTAGTAGTGCTCTGCACATTTTTTTTCAAAGATTTTATTTGAGAGAAAGAGAGGGGGAGAGAGCACAAGCAGGGGGTGGAGCAGACAGAAAAGGAGAAGCAGGGAGCCTGATGCAAAGCTCGATCCCAGGGATCCTGATCTGAGCCAAAGGAAGATGATTAACCGATTAACCAACTGAGCCACCTAGGCGCCCCTGAAGATATGTCTTTTGAAATCATTCAGTTCAATTAGAAAAAAGACAACTAAAAAGAGTGAATAAAGAAAGTCTATGTGGGTATAGGACATTATGAAAACAGAATAATATTTGCATTATGGGGGCCCTGAAGAAGACAGGCAGGGACAGAAATCTTATTTAAACAATAATGGATTAAAAAATAATGGACTAAAACTTCCCAGATCTGTGGAAAGACATGGACATCTGGGTACATAATGCTCATAAGTCCCCCAAAAGACTCAAACCAAAGAGGACTTCAACAAGACCCTTTTGAAGAACATGGGTTTGTGCGGATTCATTCATAAGCAGACTTTTTCCAATAAATCCAGTAAAATACCACAAGCGTATTTACTCTTCCTTATGATTCTAACATTTTTTCTCTACCTTACTTTAATGTAAGAATACAGTATACATATAACATACAAAACATGGGTTGACTTTATGGTATTAATAAGGCTTTGGTGGAGAACAGGCTATTAGCAGCTAAGTTTTGGGGACGGTCAAAAGTTATATATGGTTTTTTGGCTGCATGGGGGTTGGCACCCCTAACCCTCATGTTGTTCAAAGGTCAACTATATGATAAAATTCAAAATGTAATGACAGAGACTTTGAAAACCGTGAGAAAAACTCATACAGGGGAACTCCCCTCCCCCTCATATGGCTATGAGCATTTTTCTCAGCTGTAACACTAAATACTAGGAGAAAGTAGGATGATGTGTTCTAAATACGCAACAAAGAAACTTCAAACTAAAAATACTTTACCAGCAAAGCTGTCCTTCAGAAATGAAGGAGAAAGATTTTCCCAAACAGAAGCTGAGGGAGTTCATCACCACTTGACCTACCCTACAAAAGATGCTAAACACAGTTCTTCAAACTGAAATGAAAGTATGCTAATGTGTAACATGAAAATACAGAACACACTGATAAATGCAACTGTACAGTCATATTCAAAATATAGGAGTCCATCTTTATCTATTTCACTTTCTATGGTTTGTTACCCATGGTCAACTACAGTCCAAAAGCAAATGATCCTTCTGTGCTTTAACAGATTGTCAGAAGGTCAATAGTAGCCTAATGCTATGTCACAAAGCCTACCTCATTCACCTCACTTCACCTCATCATTTAGGCCTTGTATCATTTCACACCATCACAAGAAGGGTGAGTGTGGTATAATCAGATATTTTGAGAGAAACAGAACACATTTACACAACTTTCATATTATTTTATTTATTGTTGTTAATCTCTTACTGTACCTAATTTATAAATTAAACTTTATCACAGGTATGTAAGTATAAGAAAAAACTTAGTATATATAGGGTTCCGTACTATCTGAAGTTTCAGGCACCCACTGGGAGTCTTCGAACATATCCTCCCCTGGATAACAGGGGACTACTGTAATCTAATACTTCAATAGTGTGATAATCACTCAACACCAGTATGCAGGACAAAACACCAGAGTATTAAAAATAACTATATCTACAATGATTTGTGAATGGTTACAAAATATAAAAAGATGTGGGGCACCTGGGTGGCTCAGTCAGATAGCATCTGCCTTTGGCTCAGGTCATGGTCTAGGGGGTCCTGGGATCAAGCCGCCCCCCATCCCCCCCCCCCCCCCCCCCCCCCCGGTCGGGTTGCCTGCTCAGCAGGGAGTCTGCTTCTCCCTCTGCCCCTCCCGGCTGCTCGTGCTCTCTCTCAAATAAATAAATAAAATCTTAAAAAAAAAAAAAAAAGTAAATGGTGACATTAAAAACATAAAATGTGAAGGAGGTGAGTAAAAGAGTTTTTTTGTTTGCTTGTTTTAAAGAGTTTATTTATTTATTGGACAGAGAGAGACACGGTGAGAGAGGGAACACCAGCAGGGGGAGTGGGAGAGGTAGACACAGGCTTCCCACCAAGCAGGGAGCCTGAGGTGGGGCTCAATCCCAGGACTCCGGGATCATGACCTGAGCCGAAGGCAGACACTTAACGACTGAGCCACCCAGGCGCCCCAGTAAAAGAGTTTTTATATGCAATTAAAGTTATCAGTTTCAACTAGAACGTTGTAAGATGATTTAAATAAGCCTCAGGGTAACCACAACACAAAAACCTACAGTAGAGACAAAAGATAAAGGAATGAAAGCATAACACCATTGGAAATCCTCATATCACAAAGGAAGACAGCAAGAGAGGAAAAAAGGTACTACAAAACACTAAGATGATAATTAACAAGATCGCAAAAGAGATACCATGGCTGAAATCAAAACAAAAGGTTGAAAGTAAAGGAACTGAAAGATATTCCACACAAATGGAAACCAAAACAGAATATGGGTAGCTATACTCATAGCTGATACAACAGACTTTAAGTCAACAGCTGTCTCTTTGCCAAGAGACAAAGAAGGTCATTATATAATGATAAAGGAATGAATTCATCAAGAAGATGTAAAAATTGTAGGTTTGTAAGCATCACACATCAGAGCATCTAAGTATTAAGCACATTTAACTAGCTCTGAAAGCAGAAAAGACAGCAATTAAATATTAATATCAATATCCCCCTTTCAACAATGGGTGGATATACAGACAAAATATTAGTAAGGATGTATCCGAATTGAACATTATGGTCCCAATGCATCCGACAGACATATATAGAATATTCCATCCCACTACAGCAGCATACACATTCTCAAGTGCACACAGAATATTCTCTGGGATAAATCATATGTTATGTCAAACAAGTCTTAACAAATTTCAGAAGACTGAAATTCTATCAAGTACCTTTTCATAACACAATGAATAAAACTAGAAATCAATAACATGAGGACAGGGTGCCTGGCTGGCTTAGTCAGTGGAGCCTGCGAATCTTGGTCTCAGGGTTGTGAGTCTGACCCCCTCCAATGGGTGTGGAGATTACTTAAAAAATATTTTTTTAAAAAATAAAATCTTAAAAAAAAAAAAAAAGCATGAGGAAGCTTAATAATTCAAATATGTGGTCATTAAACAACACATGCCTATCCAATCAATTGGCCAAAGGAAAAATCAAAAGCAAAATAAGAAAATATCTTGAGAAAAACGAAAATGGAAAACAAAACATATGGAATGTGAAAAAGCAGTTCTAAGAAAAAAGCTTAGAGCGATAAATGCCAGCACTAAAAAAATAAATAAATAAAAATCTCAAATAAACAGCCTAACTTTACACCTTAAGGAACTAGAAAAAGAACAAACTAAGACCAAAGTTAGTGAAACAAAGAAAAATACAAAGATCAGAACAGAAATAAAATAGAAACCAGAAAAACAATAAAAAGAGCTGCTTTTCTGAAAAGATAAAGTTGAAAAACCTTTAGCTAGACTAACTTAGAATAAAGGCAAGACTCAAATTAATTCAGAAAAGGGGAGAAATTACAAGGATCATAAAAGACTACTATGAACTATTATACACCAACAAATTAGAAAACCTAAAATAAATTCCTAGAAACACACAACCTACCAACACGGAATCATTTAAAAAAATTTTTTTTGAGTTTATTTATTTGACAGAGAGAGAGCAGGACAGGCAGAGGGAACGGAAGAGGGAGAAATAGGCCCCTCACTGAGCAGGGAGCCAGATGTGGTGCTTGATCCCAAGACCCTGGGATCATGACCTGAGTTGAAGGCAGAAGCTTAATCAACTGAGCCACCCAGGCACCCCCCAACACTGAATCAGAATAGAAAATCCAAATAGACAAGGAAATTGAATCAGTAATCAAAAATCTCCCAACAAAGAAAAGGAAATGACCAGATGGATTCATGATGATTTCTATCTGCATTTTAAGGATTAAACTCTCAAGTTCTTCCAAAAATCTGAAAGGGAAGAAAGAAACGTTTTCAAACTCATTTTAGAAGGCTAATATTAGGACACCAAAGCCAGGGAAAGACATTACAAGAAAACAAAATTACAAGTAAACATCCCTAATGAACATAGATGTAAAAAAGCTCAACAAAGTACTAGGAAACCAACTGCAACAGCATATGAAAAGAATCATAAATATGATTAAGTGAGATTTATCCCTGGGATACAAAGGTGGTCCCTCATAAGTAAATCAATAAATGTGCCATATCTTATTAACAGAACGAAGGCAACTCATATGACCATCTGACTAGATGTGGAAAAAACATTTGACAAAATTCAGAATCCTTTCACAATAAAAACTCCCCCAAAATTAGGTACAGAAGATATGCACCACAATACCACAAAGGCCATATATAAGCCCATAGCTAAGAATACGTTCAACAGTGAAAGGATAAAAACTTTTCCTCTACCATCAGTAACAAGACAAGGATGCCTATGCTCGTAACTGCTATTCAAAGTAGTACTGGAAGTCCTATCCAGAGCAATCAGAAAAGAAAGAAAACTGTCTGTTTGCAGATGACATGGATTTTATATAAAGAAAACCCTAAGAAGTCCCCCAAAAAACTCAAATTGAACAAACTCAGTAAATTTGCAGGATATAAAATCTACATACAAAAATCAGATGTGCCTATTACTAACAATGAAATATCTCAATAAGAAATTAAGAAACCAATCCCATTTGAAAGAACATTAAAAAATATAATACTTAGAAATAAATTTAGGGGGCGCCTGGGTGGCACAGCGGTTAAGCGTCTGCCTTTGGCTCAGGGCGTGATCCCGGCGTTACGGGATCGAGCCCCACATCAGGCTCCTCTGCTATGAGCCTGCTTCTTCCTCTCCCACTCCCCCTGCTTGTGTTCCCTCTCTTGCTGGCTGTCTCTCTCTCTCTGTCGAATAAATAAATAAAATCTTTAAAAAAAAAAAAGAAAGAAAGAAAGAAATTTAGCCAAGGAGATGAAAGATGTGTACAATGAAAAAGACACCAATGAAAGAAACTGAAGACACAAATAAATGGAAAGATATTCCATGTTTGTGGACTGTAAGAATTATTATTAAAATGTTCCTACTACATAAAGCAACCTAAAATTCAATGCAAGATGTACCAAAATTCTAATGGCATTTTTACCAGAAACAGAAAAAGAATCCTAAAATTGCCCCACAAATGACCTCAAATAGCCAAAGAAACCTTGATCATGAAGATCAAAATTAGAGGGACCACACCTTGTGAATTCAAACTGTAGTACAAACACTATGGTACTGGAATAAAAACAAACATGCAAACCCATGAAATATGATAGAAAGCCCAGAATAAACCCACACAGATATAGTCAACTACTCTTTGACAAGGGTGCCAAGAACACACATGGGAAAAGGACAGTCTCTTCAATAAATGGTGCTGGGAAAGCTGGATATGCACATGCCAAACAAAACAAAACAAAACAGAAACCAGGACCCTACCTTACACCACTCACAAAAATTACCTCGAAATGGATTAAAGACTTCAATGTAGACATGAAAATGTAAAACAATAGAGAAAAGCTCCTTGACACTGGTCTTAACAATGAGTTTTCAGATAGGAAACAAAAACCAAAGGCAACAAAGGCAAAAATAAAGTCCAGCTACATCAAACTAAAAATCTTCTGCATAGCAAAGGAAACAATCAACAAAATATAAAGGGAGAAAATATTTGCAAATGCTTTATCTCATAATGGTTAACATCTAAAATACATAAGGTAGTCATACAACTGACTAACAAAGAAACAACTGGATTAATATATTGGCAAAGAACCTGAATAGACATTTTATTAAAGAAAATCTACAAACAGCCAACAGGTATATGAAAAAATGATCTTTCCCACTAGTCATCAGGAAAATGCACATCAAAACCACAATGATGTATCACCCCACGCTTGATAAGATCGTTACCTTCAAAAAGAGCAGAGATAAGTGTTGGTGAGGGTGAAGGTAGAAGGAACCCTCGTACACTGTGGTTGGAAGGTTTAGGAAAAAAAAAAAAAAGCCAAAACATAGAAACAGAGAGTATAGGCATATCTATTTATTTTTTAGTTTTAAGGCATTTTGTTTTATGATGCTTCACAAATACTGTGTTTCTTACAAAGTGAAGGTCTGTGGCAACGCTGCAATGAACAAGTTTATTGGCACCATCTTTCCAATAGCATTTGTTTACTTCATGTCTGTATCAAATTTTGGTGGTTCTTGCAATATTTCAAATGCTTCCAGTATTACCGTATTTGTTATGGTGATCTGTGATCAGAGACCTTTGTTACTACTGTAATTGTTCTGGAGCGCCACGAACCATGCCCATGTGACATTTAACATAATCAATAAACGATAAATGTTGTGTCTCTTCTAACTGTTCCATGACCAGTCATTGACCTATCTCTCTCTCTTGGGCCACTCTATTTCCTGAGACACAACAGCGTTGAAATCACACCAATTCATAACTCTACAATAGCTTCCAGGTGTTCAAGTGAAAAGAAGAGTGACACATCTTTCACTCTAAATTAAAAGCTAGAAATGATTACACTTAGCGAGAAAGGTATGTCGAAAGCCAAGACAGGCCAAAAGCTAGCTAAGCCTCTTGAGCCCAACAGCTGGCCAAGTGTAGCCAAGTTGTGAAGGCAAAAAAATCACAAGTCTGTGAAGGAAATTCAAAGTGCTACTCCAGTGAACACACAAATGATAAGAAAGCAAAACAGCCTTACTACGGTTACAGAGAAAGTTTTAGTGGTCTGCACAGAAAATCAAAGTGGCCACAACATTCCGTTAAGCCAAAACCTAATCGAGAGCAAGGTCCTGTCTCCGATTCTACGAAGGCTGAGAGGGGTGAGGAATCGGCAGAAGACAAGCTCAAAGTCAGCAGAGGTTGGTTCCTGAGATTAAAGGAAAGCAGCCATCTCCAGACCATCAAAATACAAAGTGCTGATGCAGAAGCTGCAGCAAGTGATCCAGAAGATCTAGCTAAGACCATTCATGAAGGTGGCTACACGAAACAACACATTTTCAATGCAGACAAATCAGCCTTCTATTGGAAGATCCCATCTAGCACTTTCAGAGCTAGAGACGTCATGCCTGGCTTCAAAGGATAGGGGAACTCTCTCGTTAGGGGCCAGTGCTCATTAATCATTCTGAAAATCCAAGGACCGTTAAGAATTATGCTGAATCTACTCTGCCTGAAAGACTGGATGACAGCACCCTGTTTATAATATGGTTTACCGGCTATTTTAAGCACATTGCTGAGACGTACTGCTCAGAAAAAAAGATTTCTTTCAAAATATTACTACTCATTGACAAAGCAGCTGGTCACCCAAGAGCTCTGATGGAGATGTACATTAATGTTTTCATGCTTGCTAACACAACATCCATTCTGTAGCCCATGCAGCCTAAGTAATTTTGACTTTTTTTTTTTTTAAAGACTTATTTGAGAGAGTGCACATGCGCACAGGAGCAGGAGGAGTAGGAGGAGAAAGAATCTCAAGCAGACTCCCAGGTGAGCTTGGAGCCCGACGTGGGCCTTGATCTCACGACCCTGAGATCACAACCTGAGCCAAAACCAAGAGTCAGACACTTAACCAACTGCACCATCCAGGCACCCCAATTTTGACTTTCAAGCCTTATTATTTAAGAAATACAATTTGTTGAGAATGAGCCTTGTGTCAGCTACACACTCAGCATAGAGTCGGCTAGTAAAACCCTCTCCCTCTGCTCCCCCCACCCTTCACACACACATGCACTCTCCCTCTCTCTCAAATAAATAAATAAATCTTGAAAGAAAGAAAGAAAGAAAGAAAGAAAGAAAGAGAAAGAAAGAAATACAATTTGTAAGGTGAGGGCTGCCAGAATGGTTTTTCTGATGGATCTGGGCAAAGTAAATCGAAACTTTCTGGAAAGGATTCATCATTCCAGCTGCCATTCATGGGTGGCATGGGTAGCATATCAACAGGAGTTTGGATGTTGATGTCAACCCTCATGGATGACTTTGAAGGGGTCAAGACTTCCATGGAGAAAGTAACTGCAGATGTAACAGAAATGGCAAGAGAACTAGAATTAGAAGTGGAGCCTCCAGGGGCGCCTGGTGGCTCAGTTGGTTGAGCATCTGACTCTTGATTTCGGCTCAGGTCATGGTCTCAGGGTCCTGGGATCAAGCCTGGCACTCAGCATGGAATCTGCTTGTCCCTCTCCCCCTGTTCCTCCTCCCACTCTCTTGCTCGCTCTTTCTCAAATAAAATCTTAAAAAAAAAAAAAAAAAAAGGAGCCTGAAGATATGATTGAATTGCTGCAAGTTCATGATAAAAAAAATTTTTAAAGATGTAATGTATTTATTGACAGAGAGACAGCCAGTGAGAAAGGGAACACAAGCAGGGGGAGTGGGAGAGGAAGAAGCAGGCTTCCCGCTGCGCAAGGAGCCCGATGTAGGGCTCGATCCCAGGACCCTGGGATCACGCCCTGAGCCAAAGGCAGACGCCCAGCAACTGAGTCACCCATGCCCCCTCATGATAAAATTTGAATGGATATAAGACTGATGAATCACGGATCTGTACCCCTGAAACAAATAATACATTACATGTTAATTAATTGAATATAAGTGTTAAAAAATTAAAATTAAAAAAAATTTTTGAATGGATGAGAAGTTGCCTCGTATCGATGAGCAAAGAAAGTTTATTCAGATGGAATCTAAAATTTAAAAACACGTTTTAAAAAACACTGTATTTCATTATACTAGAATTAAAATTATTTAAAAAATTCAAAAAAAAGAGACGGAATCTACTCCTGATGAAAATGCTGTAAAGACTGTGGAAATGACAACAAAGAATTCAGAATATTACATAAACTTAGCTGATAAACAGCAACAGGATTTGAGAGGACTGCAATTCTGAAAGAAGTTCTACTGTGCGTAAAATGCTGTAAAACAGCATCACATGCTACATAGAAATAGCTTATGAAAGGAAGAGTCAATCAACGCAGCAAGCTTCACTGTTGTCTTATTTTAAGAAATTGCCACAGCTCCCCTAACCTTGCAAGCTACCACCCTGACCAGTCAGCAGCTATCAATATCAAGGCAAGACCCTTCACCAGCAAAAAAATACTTGCTGAAATTTCAGATGATGGTAGCATTTTTCAGCAGTAAAATATTTTTAAATGTACATTTTTTTTGTGGGGCGTGCATAATGCTCTGGCACGCTTAGTAGACTATAGTATAAACAGGAGCACCTGGTGGCTTAGTCAGCTAAGAGTCCAACTCTTGGGGCGCCTGGGTGGCCCAGTCATTAAGCATCAGCCTTTGGCTCAGGGCATGATCCCGGGGTCCTGGGATCGAGTCCCCCATCGGGCTCCATGCTCCGCTGGGAGCCTGCTTCTTCCTCTCCCACTCCCCCTGCTTGTGTTCCCTCTCTCGCTGGCTGTCTCTCTCTCAAATAAATAAATAAAATCTTAAAAAAAAAAAAAAAAAAAGGCCTTGGTAAGATTGCCTCCTCTTCTGATACAAACTTCTCATTACCTCCAGGGTAGACACCCAAGTTTGCAGTTCTGACTCCTATTGCCCCTGCTCCTTGTTTCCACCTGAAAGAAAGACTTGTCATTTCCTGAACATTCCATTATTACCTCTAAGAATCTGCACATCCTGGGGGCACCTGGGTGGCTCAGTCAATTAAGTGTCTGCCTTCAGCTCAGGTCATGATCCCAGGGCCCTGGGATCGAGCCCCGCGTCATCTGGCTCCTGCTCAGAGGGGAGCCTACTTCTGAACCGTCTCCTCCCAGTTCCTGCTCTCTCTCAAATAAATAAATAAATAATCTTTAAAAACAAAAACAAAAAAGGGGCACCTGGGTGGCTCAGTCGTTAAGCGTCTGCCTTCTGCTCAGGGCGTGATCCCAGGGTCCTGGGATGGAGCCCCGCATTGGGCTCCCTGCTCTGCTGGGAGCCTGCTTCTTCCTCTCCCACTCCCCCTGCTTGTGTTCCCTCTCTCGCTGGCTGTCTCTCTGTCAAATAAATAAATAAAATCTTTAAAATAAAAAAAAAGAGTCCAACTCTTGATTTCATCTCAGGTCATGATCTCGGGGTTGTGAGACCGAGCCCCTGTCAGGCCCTGTGCTGAGTATGAAGCCTGCTTAAGATTCTCCCTCTCCGGGGCGCCTGGGTAGCGCAGTCGTTAAAGCATCTGCCTTCGGCTCAGGGCGTGATCCCGGCATTCCGGGATCGATTCCCACATCAGGCTCCTCCGCTATGAGCCTGCTTCTTCCTCTCCCACTCCCCCTGCTGTGTTCCCTCTCTCGCTGGCTGTCTCTCTGTCACATAAATAAATAAAATCTTTAAAAAAAAAAAAAAAAAAAGATTCTCCCTCTCCTTCTGCCCCTCCCTGCCCACTTGTGCGCTCCCTAAAACCAAACAAGAAAAGACTATAGTGTAATAAACATAACTTATATGTACTGGGATAATGAAAAATTCATTTGACTTGCTTTATTGTGATGTTTGCTGTATTGTGGTGGTCGGGAACCAAACCCAAAATATCTCTGAGGTACGCCTGTAGAATGCAAGGAGCTGGGGTGTGGGGGGAAATGGGAAGATGGGCAAAAGGTACAAATGTTCAGTTATAAGATGAAAAAGTTTGGGTGCCTGGGTGGCTCAGTCAGTTAAGCATATGCCTTCAGCTCAGGTCACAATCCCAGGGTTCTGGGATTGAGCTCCGCATTGGGCCCCGTGCTCATTGGGGAATCTGTTTCTCCCTCCCCTGCCATGCCACTCATGCTCTCTCTCTCCCCCTCACTCTCTCTGAAATAAATAAAATATTTTTTAAAAAGATTAAAAAGTTCTGAATATGTAACATACAGCATGGTGACCACAGTTAATAATGATGTTGTATATGTGAAATTTACTGAGAGTAGATGTAAGCATTTCTACAAAAAAATAATGTAATTTTATGATGTGGTAGATATTTAATGAACTTCAGTTGTGGAAATTATATTACAATACATGCATGTATCAAATCATCACACTGTGCACTTATTTTTTTTTAACATATATGTATTTTTAAGATTTTATAGATTTATTTGAGAGAGCGAGCACAAGTGGGGGGATGAAAGTGGGACAAGCAGACGCTGTGCTGAGTGTGGAGCCAGATGCAGGGCTTAATCCCACAACCCTGAGATCATGACCTGAGCTGAAACCAAGACTCAGATGTTCAACTGACTGAGTCACCCAGGCACCCCTGGTGCACTTTTACAATTTTGTATCTCCAGAAGGCTGGGGGGAAAAAAAGAAAATGCACCTAAACTACAAACGTTGCAGGAATGTGTTGAAAAGTAGCCTATGTCTCAAGTAAGTAGTGACTATGACAATGCCTGCAAACCAGGCACAAGCAGACACAAGGAAATGTCAGCTAAAAGAGATCAAAAACTGGAAAACAGTCTGGCTCAGTCAGCAGAACATGCAATTCTTGATCTCAGGGTTGAAGGTTCAAGCCCCAAGGGTATAGAGCTTACTTTAAAAAGAAACCAACCAACCCTAGGATACAGAAGTGACAAGGATCTGACACATTGACCCAAACAAAGGACAAGCATGGCGAAATTCATTAAGCTCACTGAAAACCTACTAACCTTGACTCCTTTCCTAAGAGGGTTCAGTATAGCAGGTACTGAGGCTGCAGGGGAGAGAAGAGGGCAGTGCAAATAAACCAGCCCTATCAACACAGCAATTACCCAGAAAGCTGAGAAGCAAGCAGTGCCCATGGCCCACATGTGAGAGACACTGAGAAATGGTGGGTGGGGAGGGTATAAAGCCTAGTTCAGGCCACTGGGGAGGGTGAGGGCCTTACCCAGTGAGGATATAAGTGTAAAGGTCTCCAGCATCACATCGTGGTACAGGCATCTCTGAGCCTCATCAAGGAGCCTCCACTCCTCCCAGGAGAAGTACACAGCAATGTCCTCAAAGGTCACACTATCCTGTTATGATGGGGACAGATGAAACCATGAACATTCTCTGGGGTCCCACAACCCATCTCCCCACACATCTATCCCACACTCATCTTCCTTCAGAGCTCCCCACTTCAGAAATGCCAGGCCTACGTGCCACTAATGCCCACCCTATCTTTAGGTTCTCTTTATTCATTGTGTTCTGCCCTCAGCAACATCAGGAAGGAGGAACAGAGATGTCATCCAAATTCCTCCTGACCTGTAGGGTCCATACTGTCGATTTCCCCAGGGTCTCTATTTCGAGACTCCCAAGACACAATGATATGTGGGCTCATGCTTTACCCTTCAGCTCCAACACCTTGAGGCCCTTAGTTCACATTTCTTCTTGTTGTGCACACCGTTCTTTAAACTGTACCTCTCTCACATCTTCAGTCCCCACAGCTGCACTCCCACAGCTCTACTTTGGCCAAACCCCTGAATTCTGCTTTGAAGGCCTCCTCTGTATCTCTGATCCTTGCTTCAATACTAGCCACCCAGAGGCACACATGGATTACAGATGCCCATGACCCATTCCACTTCTGTACCGGACTTGCTGTACCATCACAGTCAGAACTCCCACCCTCCACTCAATCTTCCCTAAAACCCCAATTCTTATAGTCTCCCTGCCAGGCATAATGACTTTCACAAACGACTACCATTTACCCCAGATCTTATCCACCAACAAGACCTAACTAAACGCTCAGACCCCATGAAAACTCACCACAAAATTCTGGTAAATTCATACAGTAGTGAATTAGCAGGAGCCCTGCCTTCGGTTTCATCTTGCCTCAATAACTCCTTTGCCTCTGAAGCCATCTTGCACCCACACATCCCATGGAAGCTTTAGCCACCTCCCAGATCATCCTCTCCCCCACACCATTTGCACTATCACTTCTCTCCCTCCCCTGTGTTTCTCATTCTTAGGTTCTCAACCAGGTGCTAAGCAAGAGACCCACTTCTCAGCATACACCCCAGTCTAACCTGTAAATAGCATTACCACTATAACCTACATTACACTTAAATGTGATCCACAGTTCCATCCTGGTCCTCACAATAGCCCCCACTTTTGAAAGTCTGCCCCAGACCTATCCACCATCAAGACTGAACACCACAGACCCCACCAAAGCTCACCACAAAATCCCAGTGAAACTACAGTAGTGAATAAGCAGGAGCCTGGTCTGTGTCATCTTGTCTCAATTACTCCTATGCCTCCATAGCCATCTCATGTCCACTCATCCCATGGAAGCCTTGATCACCTGCCAAACCATTCTCTCTTCCATACGGTTACCATGATCACTTCCCACCTGCATTTGTGTGCCCAGCAACACTAATCAGGTGCACAGCAAGACAATCATTCCTCATCATGCAGCCTCCTCTATCTGGCCAGCAAAGGGATTGTCATGATGACCAGCATTCCCCAATCTAAATGTAATCCACAGCTCCATCCTGGTCCACACAATAGTCACCACTTTTGGATGTCTTCATCTAAAACCTCCGCCCAAGATATCCAGACCTGTGAATCCGGATATCCATTTGCTGTCTCCATTCACAATTCTCTGGAACATCTCAGACTCTTAACAGGACCAAACAAAACTCCTCATAGTCCCAAAGAAAATTAACCTACCATCAATCATCCCATCCCAGTTGATGGAACTTCCATCCCTTCAGCTGCGAGGACCAAAAACCACTGGGGTTATCCTGGACTCTTTCCTTTCTCTCTCTCAACTACAACATCAAAAAATCTACCCCTCTTTAAAAAAAAAGGACAGAGTCCAACTTTTCACCCACCTCTATGGCCACCACTTTGGTCCATCAATCTGGATTATAGCAGCTGCCTCCTCCTAGGCTCCCTGCCTCCTCCGTTACCCCCAGAGTCTGTTATCTTTTCTGCAAACAGATGGATCCTATTAAGACTTTGGTAAGACCACCCCTCCCTTATCCAAACCTCTCATTACCTACATAACAGATGCCCAAATTCTCAACAGCCACATTTGAGGCCTGATTCTTGACCCTCAGCTCTTGGAAGCAGGGAGAATGCAAACAGGTTCAAGCATTTGCACACTTTGGTATTTATTTCTGGGATAACTTCTCACACCTGATTATATTGGCTGACAGCAACAGGAACACTGCATGTAACCCTTGGGCTGCACTCAGGACCCTGGGCTTGGGGTAGCCTCAAGGTGCCCATATCCAGCAGCTAGAAAAACAGCAAGGGAAGAGCCTCAAAACACCACAGTCCTGGACACCATACTGGCGATGTCAAGACCAGTAAGGGACTGAGGCAGCCTCTCCTTACTTGAATAGGTTCTCTACGTGCTTTCACAACCTTCAGAACTTGCGGCTGAGGGGAGGAAACCAGACTGAGCTCGACGAGATCAGGCCTTCCCTGCATCCCGCCCAGCCCTTGAACCAAGTGACCTCAGGCTACCTAACCTCTGTGCCTCAATCCTCAGTGCTTCTCCTACCAGCTCAGTGACCTCCGACAAGAACTCCACTCCCGGTATTCCCTTGTCTCCATCACCCCCACTCCAACCTGTTCTCCCTCGAGCAACTTTTGGAAAGTTGTTAACCCCCTAACACTGACTGTGTTCCTCTTCTGCTCACGACCGTCCAGTGCCCTAGGAACGAAGGTACCGCACCTCGGCCCGCTATTCCGGGCGTGACTCCGCCTCACGCTCTGTTCCCTGAGGGCAGAATCCTCCCGTCTCAGGCCCCCTCCAGCCTCTGCCCCAGCCGGCCCCTCGGCCCGGAGCCCGTCCCGCAGCCAGCACGCCGGCGCTCACTCACGGGGCCCCCGCCCGCCGGCGCCTCCCTGTCCCGGACACCCGGGCCTGGGCCGCAGGGACGCGAGCAGGCGCCCCGCGCTCGGGCCTTTCGGGTCTGGGTGGAGGAACGGCGGGGAGGGCCCGGGGGACGAGCGTTTACCTGAGCCGGGTCCCTGGGCGCGGCCGCCGCCATCGGACTCTGTGGGCGGAGCGGACACCCGGCCGGCAGTCCCCGTCCCGGCCCCGCCGCGGGGCAGCCCGGGCGGCGTCGCCAGCCGCGGACCCGCCTCTCTGCCGTGGGGACAACGACTTCTGCGCCTTGACAGTTCCGTCACTTCAGTCCCGCCCCGGCACACCCGAGAGCAGCAAAATGGCCGCCACGAGGAGGAGGCCGGAAGTCCCACCCCTACGCGATGTGTTCCCGCGGAAATGCTTCCATTGGCGCAACTCCGCGCACGATTTTCTGGGTAATGTAGTTGGCAATCCTCTCGTGGCGGAGGCAAGGGTTTTTCTCCAGCCTGACCAATCAGAGCATTGGCCATGCGGCTCCTCAAGGGATGCTGGAAGCCTAGAGTCGAGGAGGGAGAGGATTTGCTCCTTATGAACTGCAGTGAAGAGGCATAATTTCATATTCCGTAAACGTCAACCGGCTCCCAGAGGCTAATACTGATACCGAAATGCTCCGAAATCCACTGATCTAAATGGTCATATCATTCCACAGAGTCATTCGCACAGAAAATAAGCAGAAGGCACTTTGTTATTTCTTTTGAAATGTATGTAGCCTGATGCATTTGTCAATTTTGTGAAATCTCTTATGACTGGCTAGGAGGAAGGGAAAAAAACTTTATACAGGGCCGTGGCTGGGAATAAAGAAGAAAGATGTTAGGCCGCCCTTAAGCCAGTGAACAAGTAGGATCTCTGTCTCTGCCTCCCACAGAAAATCTGTGCCTTGCCTGTAGGGTCAGTGATTTTTGCCCCACCCATTTTTATCTATATAATAGTTCTTACTCAATATTCTAAGATACACTTGATGAGGGAGAAGGCAAGCAGAGGACAAAGGAGAGGCTGACACCCCACAACCCCCCCCCTCCACCATGGGATATATGTGACATTTCCTCAGGCACTCCTGGTTGCCCTAAAGCAAAGGAAAGGAAAGGAAAAACAAAGAGTTAACTTACATAGATCACAATCCTACAAGTCAGGAGTCTCCCTCAGTTTACAAAAGTCTTAGCAATTTACATTTCTGTCAATGGCCTAGCTTCCTGAAGGAAATGTAGATAAAATTAAATGTCCTTATAACCTGCAGCCCACTGACAGATAATTGAAGCAGGCAGAGTGTAATGTTCCTCTAGGAAGGTCCCAATTATCTTCATGTTAATGCCTTGCTGGAGGGAAAAACAACCTTAACTTTACCAATGGCAAGGCCTTTGGTATCCTCTGAGTCTTCTTTAACATGTGAAAATCCTTTTGAAACCTCTCTTTTCCTTACCTCCTCCAACCCCGTAGTATATAATCAGCCACCCCTCACAACCCCAGTGCAGCAGCTCTTTCTGCCCACAGGTCCTGCCCCCATGCTTTAATAAAACCACCATTTTGCACCAAAGACGTCTCAAAAATTCTTTCTTGGTCGTCAGCTCCAGACCTCACCCCACTGAACCTCACCTATATTCCCAAACCCCATCACACTCAATTCTATTGAGAAAACTGACATCTATTTCAAACGGAGACCAACCTAAATACTATTTGGGTCACTGGCTACAACTTTCACAGTTGCAGAATGATGCAGAAAGTCTGAACCTCCTGATAAAGGGGCATCTCAATCCCATGTTCTCATGTCCTTGCTGGTAAGAGATGATCATTTATCAGTGATTGCAGGTACAATTCTGCATGGAGAATTAAGATTTTTAGGGCACCTGGGTGGCTCAGTTGGTTAAGCGTCTGCCTTGGCCATTGATGAGGTTGTGGGATGTCGGTGAGGTGAGGTCTGGAGCCGACGATCAAGAAGGATGAGATGTCTTTGGTGCAAGAAGGTGGTTTTTTAAAGCATAGGGGCCGGAGCCGTGGGCAGAAAGAGCTGCACTGGGTTCATGAGGAGTGGCCCATTATATACCCTCAAATTGGGAGGGGGTTAGGGATAGCATAAGTCTCTAAGGAATTTTGGAAGCAAGGGTTTCCAGGACCTTGAGGGGGCTAGCTATTGTTGAGAAAAGGTCATTTATTACCGTCTAATAAATCTTTAGTCATGAGATCCTTCAGATGTATACCGGTGGGCCATATGCTTGGGGGATGATTGCCAACACGTATTTTTTTGGGGGGGTGGTTAGAGATAAAGGAAGTTTCCAAAGGAACTTTTATATGTTAAAGTAGACTTACCGGATCCTGGGGGGTGGGGCGGCTCAGGCTAGGATTGCCTTTTGCCCTTAACAAAGTATTAACATCGAGGCAGCTGAGTCCCTACAGGAATGTCACTCTGCCTGTTTCAAGGACTTGTCAATGCGCTGTAGGTAGTAAGGAAATTTAATTGTGTCTACTTACATTCCCTTCTGGAAGCTAGGTTATTGATAGCTTTGTTCTTCTAAAGTGCTAAAATATTTGTAAAACTGAGGGAGACTCCTGTCCTGCAGGATGGTGATCTCCGTGAGTTAACTACTTGTTTTTTTCCTTTAGCCAGGACATCCCATGTTGTGGGGTGGGGGGTGGGGTGTCAGCTTTTGCTTTGTCCTCACCTTGCCTTCAGTTCCCTCATCAGCCATCAGAGCCCACCTCGGGCTCCCTGCTCAGCTCCCTGCTTCTCCCTCTGCTTCTCCCCCCAGCTCATGCTCTCTCGCTCGCTCTTGCTCTCTCACTCACTTTCTCACTCTCAAATAAATAAAATCTTAAAAAAAAAAAAGAACACAGGTGGTAATAGGAAAGAAAATTACTAAATTATCTAATAAATAGTCCCACAGGACTGCCCCCTCACTTTAGATGCCAATTGCAAGTTCAGGTTCTTACTTGCGTTCCTGACAAACAGGCTATAAATCAGAAGTTCCCAAGAATCCCTCCTTGTGATGAGGGAACGGAAGGCAAGCTGAGGACAAAGCAGAAGCTGACACCCTGCAACCCCCTCCCCCTGGGATGTATACCCCATTCCTCAGGCACTCCTGGCTGCCCTAAAGGACAAAGAAACAGTTAACCTATAGATACCACAATCCTGCAAGACTTGAGTCTCCCTCAGTTTACAAATGTCTTAGCAGTCTACAAGAACAAAGCAATCAGTAACCTAGCTTCCAGAAGGGAATGTAGGTAGACACAATTAAATTTCCTTACTACCTACAGCCCACTGACAAGTCCTGGAAACAGGCACGGTGACATTCCTCTAGGAACTCAGCTACCTCGATGTTAATACTGTGCTAAGGGCCAAAGGCAGTCCTAGCCTGACCCCCTCCCCTCCCCCAAGATCCTGTAAGTCTACTTTAACGTATAAAAATTCCTTTGGAAACTTCCTTTATCTCTAATGCCCCCCCCCAAAATACGTGTTGGCAATCATCCCCCAAGCATGTGGCCCACCGATATACATCTGAAGGGTCTCATGACTCAGGTTTTATTAGACGGTAATAAATGACCCTTTCCCAACAATAGCTAGCCCCCTCAAGGTCCTGGAAACCTTGCTTCCAAAATTCCTTAGAGACTTATGCTATCCCTAACCCCTTCCCAACTTGAGGGTATATAATGGGCCACTCCTCACAACCCCGGTGCAGCTCTTTCTGCCCACAGGTCCTGTCCCCGTGCTTTAATAAACCACCATTTTGCACCAAAGACGCCTCAAGAATTCTTTTTTGGTCATCGGCTCTGGACTCCACCCCACTGAACCTCACCTATATTCCACAACCTCATCACTTGGGTTGGATTAATTTGCCAGAGCAGCTCACAGAACTCTCAGAACATTTACTGACTAGAATACCAGTTTATTATAAAAGGATATAACCCAGGAAGAGATGCACAGGGCAAGGTATGTGGGAAGGGAAATGGAGCTTCTATGCTCCCTCTAAGTGTGCCATTCTCCTCACATCTCCATGTGGGATGTTCGCCAACCTGGAACCTGAACCCCATCCTTTTGGATCTTTATGGAAGCTTCAATACATAGGTTTGGCTTTGGTGCCCACCACAATGTCCCAAGAGGACAGCATCATTCCAGCCCTGCCCTGCCCTGTGAATCTCTCCCCAAGATTGTCCCAACATGTGGGGCCAGAACTGCTCTGGTACCAAATGTGGGGCATCAGCCTCTAGAAGGAGAAGTGTGGACTTGACTTTGAGCCAGCTTAAAGGACACTGCTTCTGGACTTGAAAGCTGGGATTCAGGGGCTGGTGGCACCTGTGTGCACCTGACCTCTGACATGATAGTGAGGGTCTCCACTTTCATGAAGAGAGGTAACAAGAGAGCTTAATACAAAGCTTCAGATCAACCCTTGTCCAAGGAGGGCCCCCTAGAAGGACTCAGCCACTTGTATTTTATATAGTTTTATGGTTTATCAGTAGTAGCGTAGGTCAGACGCTGTTACTCTGAAGCTATACCCTGCAAACACATGTGCAGGAAATAGAGTGGATCCTGAGAGTTTTAAAGCCTGACTCTCATCACCAGGCTTCTTGTTTGGACTTGGCAAATCAGAGTTAAGTTTTGGTTTCTAATCGAAGTGGAAACAAAATAGGAACCTCCAAACTAAATCCCTCCAATTTTTAAAAAAGCTGATTTACACTTTTGTAGCATTTTTAGAATTGTATCAAATGTGTCCCCTTAACTATCCCTCTTTATATTTTGACCTTGTTATTTACATATTTGGTGAAGAGAACACATTAAATGAGAGCTGTTAGTCGGCTAGGACCACCATAACAATGTGACAAAATACAGTAGACTGATTGGCTTAAACAACAGAGATTTACATTCTCACAGTTCTGGATGCTGGATGTTGAAGACGAAGGTGTCAACGGGTTTGGTGATACATGGTCTGTCTCCTTGGCTTGTGGATGGCCACCTTCTAACTGTGTACTTACAGGGCCTTTTCCTCCTAGTGAGCATAGTGTCGGTGTCTATTCCTCCTAAAAGGAAGCCAGTTCTAATAGAGTAGGACCCCACCCTAATCCCCTCATTTAACCTTAATTACCTTTTTTAAAAAAAGATTTTATTTATTTATTTATTTGTTTGTTTGTTTATTTGACAGAGAGAGGGGGAACACAAGCAGGAGGAGTGGGAGAAGCAGGCTTCCCGCTGAGCAGGCAGCCCAACACAGGGCTGGATCCGAGGGTCCTGGGATCATGACCTGAACCCAAGGCAGACCCTTAATGCCTGAGCCACCCAGGTGCCCCCCTTAATTACCTCTTTAAAAGCCCTAGCTCTTAATATAGTCACTTGGGGGTTAGGGCTTTAACATAGGAAAAGGATTATATTAATGTTTTAGTGGTAACAAAAGGCAAAGGAGTTACTTAAGTTAGATGATAAACAGGCAAAGACCATTCAGCTATTTGAAAGTATCTTCCAGGGGGCGCCTGGGTGGCACAGCGGTTAAGCGCCTGCCTTCGGCTCAAGGCGTGATCCCGGCGTTGTGGGATCGAGTCCCACATCAGGCTCCTCCGCTATGAGCCTGCTTCTTCCTCTCCCACTCCCCGTGCTTGTGTTCCCTCTCTCGCTGGCTGTCTCTCTCTGTCAAATAAATAAATAAAATCTTAAAAAAAAAATGAAAGTATCTTCTAGATGCCAATGGCTCACAATAACTTTTTTTTTTTAAGATTTTATTTATTTATTTGACACAGAGACAGCCAGTGAGAGAGACAGCCGGTGAGAGAGAGACAAGCAGGGGGAGTGGGAGAGGAAGAAGCAGGCTCCCAGCAGAGGAGCCTGATGTGGGGCTCGATCCCAGATCACCGGGATCACGCCCTGAGCCGAAGGCAGACGCTTAACCGCTGTGCCACCCAGGCGCCCCCCACAATAACTTCTAAAAGTGACTTTTATTGAAATATAATTTCCAAAAGGTGCATTTAGTGATCTTTACTTATAGTATTTAACTGTAAATGCATTATTTCTAAGAACTGCTTAAAACAAAAAGATTTCTATTAAGAGAAATATTAAAAGGTGAAGTGTAGAGTTTAATAAAATACTTTTATTTCCACTGAAGCTTAGTACTTTGTATCATGAGCAGTGCTGATTATTTATCCAGCCTGATTAAACCCTCAGAGACACATCATCTGGCCTAAGAAGAGTTCTGATCATTTTGGTCTTTGAGATGTCCTCAGATACATCTCATAAAACACTTGCACCTACGTTTTGGGCTTCTTTTCTCACCACTCTCCCCATCATACATTACACTACAAAAGCAATGATTTTTCTTCAGGTCTTTGAATTCCACATGTACCTCTCCAACTTCTAGTATTTCCAAGTTTTTTTCTCTCCAATTAAAACATTTTCCCCACTATACTTTGTAAATTGAAATCTATATATCAGTGTCTGCATAAATTTCAAATCAGAAGTGGTTTTCTGGGGGCGCCTGGGTGGCTCAGTCGTTAAGCGTCTGCCTTCAGCTCAGGGCGTGATCCCGGGGTCCTGGGATCGAGTCCCACATCGGGCTCCTCCGCTATGAGCCTGCTTCTTCCTCTCCCACTCCCCCTGCTTGTGTTCCCTCTCTCGCTGGCTGTCTCTCTGTCTGTCAGATAAATAAATAAAATCTTAAAAAAAAAAAAAAGTGGTTTTCTACGCTAAACTCCTAAATCCTGAACATTCTGTGAAAGGGTTTCAATTTAAAAGGGAACTGGAAGATATGAAATGGAGAATCTCACATACGCACTCTCAGAAGAATGGAACTTAAGAACTGAGACTGGTTTCTTGTAAATGTTCGATTTACAGAAGACTGATCACCTGACCAACTAACATCCCCCAAGAATCTTTTTCCATCCTCAAGACAATGAACTTGGAACTGCTTGGACTCTGGCCGCACTACTCTGTCTTTGCACTGCATGCCCATTAGTACAACCTGCTAAAAACCCCCAATGGACTTGCCTATATCTTGCTACATTTTGTGTGTCTGAATTTTAATTTCTCTGCTATTTCTGAATAAATTCCATTTGCAGTAATTCAGGCTTGTTCCGGTTTACCTCCTTATTTAGCATGATGGTTCCCTATATTATGCTATCCAAAATTTCCTGAATATCTCTATTCAATTTTAGAAAATTATTTAAAAATAATATGGGAAGCCGGGTGGCTCAGTTGGTGAAACATCTGCCTTTGGCTCAGGTCATGGTTCCAGAGTCCTAGGATCGAGGCTCGCATCGGGCTCCTTGTTCAGCAGGGAGCCTGCTTCTCCCTCTGCCTGCTGTTCCCACTGCTTGTGCACTCTCTCTCTGACAAATCAATAAATAAAATCTTTTTTAAAAATAAAAACAATTATCAAGAGGTGCCTGGGTGGCTCAGTCGTTTACGTGTCCGGCTGTTGGTCATGATCTCGGGGTTGTCAGATCAAGACCGGTGTCAGGCTTCACACTGAGTCTAGAGCCTGCTTAAGATTCTCTCTCTCCCTCTCCCTCTGTCCCTTCCTGCTGCTGTTCTCTCTCTCTCTCTCTAAAATAAATAATTATCAATGTTCACATTTTCTATACACTATAAGCAATCTGAAGCAGAGTTATTATATTATTATTCAATTTTGAATCAAAATGTCCTGGAAGATTAAATGGTATAAAATGAGAGCCTACAAATATATAACATTGACTAAATAAATGATAGGATGTTCTAGAGGGGACTTATAGCCCAGAAACTACATTTAGAACATTTGTTTTTTTGCCCAGCAGGCAAAACGAAACAGAGACCTGGGTGTCACTGCTAAAGCATGAAGGCATGATGTCAGGGAGCCTGAAGAAACCAGTGCAGAGGTGCTCATCAGACCATGGTGTGGCTTTATAATCAGGGTTATGTAAAAATATAAAATAGAAGACAGAGTAAAAGGAGACAAGCATCCACCACAATGAGAATTGTGCTCAGGGCTCTGGCCTCATGGGAAGATTTGGGGGAAAGGCTATTGCTGGGAATGTGATGGCCTTGCTGCCTGTGCCACTGCAGGTCAGAGGTCACAGAGCCATTCGGCAGGCCGTGAAGTTGGGATACATGTTAATGAAGACCAATATGAATGTGTGTACTGAAACAGTACATTTTTCTGGAATGTTCTTTTATTTTTTTTTTAAAGATTTTTTATTTATTTGACAGAGATAGAGACAGCCAGCGAGAGAGGGAACACAAGCAGGGGGAGTGGGAGAGGAAGAAGCAGGCTCATAGCGGAAGAGCCTGATGTGGGGCTCGATCCCATAACTCTAGGATCACGCCCTGAGCCAAAGGTAGACACTTAACCGCTGTGCCACCCAGGCGCCCCTGGAATGTTCTGAAAGACAGCATCTATGAATATTTTTGTGTAGTTATTTTTCCTCTTTCTTGGTCCAGTTCATTCATAGCAATAAAGGAATTTAGCAGGAGTTACAGAACCCAGCAGAGGAAAGAGCAAAATCCAGTGCACTTTTGGAGACATCATTCTTAGCTCCATCACCCCAAAATACTGGGGCAGGGGCGCCTGGGTGGCTCAGTCCATTAAGCATCTGCCTTTGGCTCAAGTCCCAGGGTCCTGGGATTGAGCCCTGCATCAGGCTCCCTGCTCAGCAGGGAGTCTGCTTCTCCCACTCCCTCTGCTTTCCCCCACCCACCAACTTGTGCTTTCTCTTGCTCACTTTCTCTCTCAAATAAATAAAATCTTAAAAAAAAAAAAAATACAGGGGCAAACCTTACTGGTCTGGAAGCCATCTGAGAGCAGGTAGTGCTGAGACATCTTTCTGGCCCTCTGTGAAAATAAAGAACAAGTTTATGTCCAGCATCACCTAGAAAATATTTCCTTCCAAAGCTGCCATTGTCTTAAGGAACTCTAGAGAGAAGCCCTAAGGAGTTGGCAAAGACAAATTGTTTAACTCAACCTCTTGACAAATAATCTCCCCATCATTGCTATTCAGTCTCTTGGAATCTCTTTTTAAAAAATACCTTTATAAATGTTGGACACATTGAATCAATTATACTTTCACTCTTTCATCCAGTACACTTCTTTTTTTTTTTTTAAGATTTTATTTATTCATGTGACAGAGAGACAGCCAGCGAGAGAGGGAACACAGCAGGGGGAGTGGGAGAGGAAGAAGCAGGCCCCCAGCGGAGGAGCCCGACGTGGGACTCGATCCCGGAACGCCAGGATTACGCCCTGAGCCGAAGGCAGACGCTTTAACGACTGCACTACCCAGGCACCCCCATCCAGTACACTTCTTGTATCTACCTTTTAGTTCACAATTTGGGGAGCTTCCTGGGTATAATCTGAAACTGGCCCCCATACATGGAGGACAGAGGCAGACCACTCCACATTGGTAGGTGGCAGGTTTAAGCAAGGGAACTTACATGTTAAGCTTATCTTGGGTGACTGCAAGATGAATAGATCTCTGCACCTGCCAGCCAGAATCTTGAAGTTTATATAGAAGCCTTAACTAGGTTCAGTTGCATATACCATCCAGATGGTATCAACACCTTACTAGCTCAAGGCTGTGTCCTTGGGCAGCTTCTAGTGCAGGGAAGGCAAGCAGAATGGTCATTCCAAAGACCGGGGAGGAGGTAAGAAGCCTCTGATTACCCAGGTCCATCTCTTGCATCAATCGGTAGTCATGATTCCTCATGACTTCCTCCAATACTACCATTTCTCATTCACACCTGAAATACACACACACACACACTCACACACACTCATACACGTGTACATATATATACACATACCTACCTATTATGCACATATGTATGTATATGTGTATATGTATGCATATATGTATATTATTTCATGGTTGCTGTGGGAACACCCTCTTTTGTTGGAACTGTTGGTGCAGAATGTAGTTGGTGTCATGAAGTGGGATTTGCTAGAACAGTGCTTGCTCATGGAAACAAGTGGTTTGGGAAGAGAAAGGAGGAGACAGTTGGGGATAAATAACCTTTGATTCCTGAGTGGCCACATGGTCATGGTGGTCACCGTGAAATGGAGCAGTAGCTGTGCTATAAACAGCCGTGCTGTTACTAAAGATAAAACTTACCAATAGAATGCAGAGATGGATCCAATTCCTGGCGAGTTGGTTCACTGGATGCATAAGGAAGTGCAAACTAAAGAGAAAGGCAAAATATTCGCAGCTAAACTATAAGTAAAGGCAGATGCTGGGTCAGACTTTGTTGCTAGACCAAGCTCATATTTCAGTGAGTCTGAGCTCTGCCCGCTGGCCTCAAACCGGCCTTCCCAGGGAAAAATGGTGCAGGGGTAACAAAGTAATTCTAAGACCTCTGGTCACCAAGATGTTCATCATCACAGTGGAGAGGCAAAACCAAGAAACTTGAAGCCCGGGGGCATAATATGAATGAGTTCTTTTCACTTTATTTATTTTTTTTTTTTAAGATTTTATTTATTTATTTGACAGAGATAGAGACAGCCAGTGAGAGAGGGAACACAAGCAGGGGGAGTGGGAGAGGAAGAAGCAGGCTCATAGCAGAGGAGCCTGATGTGGGGCTCGATCCCACAACGCTGGGATCACGCCCTGAGCCGAAGGCAGACGCTTAACTGCTGTGCCACCCAGGCGCCCCTCTTTTCACTTTATAGATGGAAACAGATTATGAGAGTAACTACTTTGGGCGCTATGTCTTTGGTGTTGAACGCTGCAGAATGGAAGAGCATGTTTGTGTCGATACAGGACCCATGGATTGCTGTGAAATAATCACAGGTGGCTGTATGTGATCAAGACACAACAAAGGTAGTCCTTAGGGGAAAGCAAACTGGAATAGAAGTCAGTGACAGGTATGTTAATCCAGAGAAGGGGTCTGTATCCCCCTCTGAATGCCAAATGAAGGAACCCAGATGAAGCAGCTGTTCTGCCTGCTATGCAAGACATGTGGACCTGACGCTATGACTGGGATACTCACACAATGAATATTCCTGTTTTCCAAGTCATGGTAAATGCTGTGGTTAAGGGACCCCTTTCACATGGGCACCCCATACCGCTTTACTGCTGTAAAACCAAAGGACAGTTCAGGAAGCCTCGTCAAAATGGTTTCAGCTTTCCCTCACAGGTCTTATAGATACTTAAAATATTACATTAATTGGGGCACCTGGTTGGCTCAGTCCTTAAGCATCTGCCTTCAGCTCAGGTCATGATCCCAGGGTCCTGGGATCGAGCCCCACGTTGGCTCCCTACTAAGCGGGTAGCCTGCTTCTCCCTCTCCCACTCCTCCTCTAGCTGTCTCTCTCTGTCAAATAAATAAAATCTTTAAAAAAAATAAAATAAAATATTACATTAATTAACCAGAGAGTGGGAAAAAGCAGAAGACAGAGTCAAGAGACTGGTTTTAGCAGGGTAGAAATTTTTAAACAATTATTAAGGAATAAAGTGAACAAAACAAATATTGATAGGAGTGAACAAACAGGATGATTATTTTTAAATGGGATGAATAAAATAGATATTGATAGGGCTAAAACTATTTTAAAAAATTCAACTGAGTAATTGTGAAGGTCTAATTGGCTTTATTTAAGGATTTATGAATGAGGCAGCATCCCGTCTAGCAAGTAGAGGGCAGCTCCAAAGAGATATACAAAATGCAAAGTTTTTAAAGGCAGAGGAGTGCAGAAAATGGAAATTTATTAGCAAAGAATGCATTGTTTTAGGAAAGCTTGCCCTCCTAAGGGGATCCACAGGGGTCTATCAAGGGATTAATTCCTAGTTTTGGCCAGGAAATTCCCATTTGGTTTGTTAAAAATTATATTCCTATGAGGGTTGAAACTACAGTTAGGTTATGCATGAAGCCACCCAGAATCACCCAGCTGGCCCAGATTGCAACTGTTGGAGCATGTGTTGTCTATGCCACTTCTCTGGCACCGAGCCTGTGCTGTCTTCTTTCCTCCCTTCCCTCCCCTCCCCCCTCCCTCCCTCCTTCCTTTTTCTTTTTGTTTCTTTCTCTTCCTTCCTTCCTCCCTCCCTCCCTTCCTTCCTCTTTCTTCTGTCCTTCCTTCTTCCTTTCCTTCTTTTCCAATTTTTAAAATCTGAGTATAGTTAACACACAATGTTACATTAGTTTCAGGGGTACAACATAGTGATTTGACTTCTGTGCTGTCTTTCTCATTGCTGCATATGCTTTGTCTTTACAAGAAACAGATTGTGAACTCCTTTAGGTCAGGTACCAGATCTTAAAACCAAAGTTGTAGCAAAACGATAACTAAAACTGGTTTGGCACTTTTGCAACCAACATCTTCTCTTTCTCAGAATGGCCCATGTGAGGTAGGTGGGGCCCAGGCATGATCTCCACCAGGCAGATGAGGAAGCAAAGCTCAGAGAGGCTGAGAAATTTACTCATAGTCACACAGCAAGCAAGCAGCAGGGCAAGGAGAGGGCCCCGGTCTTCTGCTACCTGATTCTATCCTTGGCTCCACTACATTCTGCAGTCTCCCTTTTTTTTTTTTTTTAAAGATTTTATTTATTTATTTGACGGAGAGACAGCCAGCAAGAGAGGGAACACAGGCAGGGGAAGTGGGAGAGGAAGCAGCAGGCTCCCAGTAGAGGAGCCCCGACGCGGGACTCGATCCCAGGTCCCTTAATGATCCCAGGTGCCCCTGCAGTCTCCCTTGTGCATTTCTAATTTCCCAAACCTTATCTAAGGGACGTGACAGCCAATATTTGTCTATTTTATAACCTCCAACTTTATTCCAGCTATCATCCTGCTGCCATCGTCACCTGATGTATGCCTGCTATTATAACCTTGGCCACTATCTCCTATGTCAATGCTGCAGGCTCCAAGGGGAAAGCGAACAACTGATGGTGGAGCCGCAGAAGCAGCTGCCCAGTCCTTCATTGGACTGGGTGTGTGTCAAGGTCACACAGCTCTGGAAGAGAGGCTGGATTGGGACCCGGCACATTTGACGTTCCAGCTGGCTCTTTCCAGAGCCCGGTGCTGCCTCATATGGGAAAAGCACAGAGGGAGCAGGGAAGAGAGATGCCCCTTGGTGAGATGAGCCCTTACCTAGCAAGACCAGGAGCCCAGAGATCTCCGGCACACATCCACGTACTGGATCCTCTGGGCTGTGTGCAGCCCACCAGAGTTGAAGTCATAAACACCTGAAAAAGTACAACTAAGGCATCATATTGACCTTTGGGTTGGTGGGTGGGATCAGAGCTGTCACTCCATTGCTGATAAAGATGCAGAGATCCAACCCTGAATCATCAAGGCGTCTTGAGGTTCAAGCTCTGTGCTGGGCTCAAGGAGGAGGCTGATGGCAGCCTTTGTACTGTGGCTGAGAGAAAAGGGGAGGCACTGTAGACAAAAATGGCTTTCCCATGAGGACCGTGGGGGCAGAGGGCAAGCGGGAAAATGGTCACGATGGTAATTCCAACAGGAACAGCAGCGGCAGTGCCTTCTTGGCCCTTGCTATTCACCTCCCCTGGGTTGATGGCTTCACGAGCTGTGCTATAGGGGTTAAACATACCCAGGTCTGGAGCTAGTCATTCAGCTTTGAATCCAGTTTCAGGAATCCAACGCTTGTGTCTTATATGACCTTGGGGAACCAACTTCATCTTTCTGACCCTACACTTCCCTAGAAATACAATAATCATTCCCATTCCCACCTCCTTAGGTTGCTTTAAGAATTAGAAAAGATGCCCACAATGCAAACCCTGGAGTCCTGACACGGGTAAGTGCTCAGAGTCTTAGTAATCCTCACAGGCGCCAAGGTAAGCACCATCACCTCCACATCAGTCAGGGAGCTGAGTTGCCCAGATTCCGAGGTGGAGAAGCCCCTCCACCCCCACAGGAGAAGCCCCATTTCTTTCTCAAACACACCCAGCGGTAGAGAGCCTTTGGGCCACTGGGGAAACAGATTGCTTGGCCCAAGGATGTTGCTGCCGGCAGAGGCTGGAGTTGCCCAGGCCTAGAAAGGCCACAGATGCAGCCAGTGCACAGTGAATGGGTACCTCAGCTCTTAACCTCCTCCACACGCTACGGAGCAGCCCACACCTTACACCCCTTTTACACAGGAGGAACCTGAGGCCCACAGAGGGTGGGTAGTTTGCCTGTGTGTCCTGGGGATCTGGGATTCCAGCCCAGGCTGCCTGGACCCAAGGCTTGGAGATCCTGATCAGTGCCTTATTTCCCTCCCTGTTGGGTTTGGGACTCAAAAAACACCTTCTCATCCTGAGTCTTTCTGGTGCCTCCAGAGTCCTGCTCCACCCCACCAACCTCCATAATGATAGACCAGGAAAATGGGTGAACACTACAATGTAAGGATTTATTTTATTATTAAATGTCTGGACTTTAGAAAGCAAAGAAGATGTCAATAGCGTAGATTAAAAATAAAAGTGTGTATGTGTCCATTACATAATGCATAGCATAAAAAAAACTAAAAAAATGAGAACATATACTTCCAGTATTAAAAATGATTCCACAAAGTCAAAAAGCCACAAGTCAAATTCCAACATATAGCTTTGTGGTTTCATACCCTTTTGTAAAAGGGGAACCACCAAAATTCACAGAATAGGCAGAAGATATGAACAGACATTTTAGCAAAAATATAGATAGCAAATGCGTATCTGAAAAAAAATGCTCATCAGGACTCCTTAGGGAGATGCAGTTAAAACACTAAGACGGCACTACACACTTATAAAGAGTTGAAATTAAGAACGACTGACCGAACTACACCATCCGCTTGGACGTGGAGGAAATGCAACTCCCACACACTGCTGGAAGAATGCAAAAAGGTATATTTAGAAAACAATTTACTAATTCCTTTAAGTTAAACATTTATCTACCCTATGACTCAGACTTTCTACTGAGTTACTGACAGAAGGTAAGTGAAACACATATCCATATAATTACACACAAATGTTTTTATCGTTTTTTCCATAGGCAAAAATTAGAAACACCCAAACGTCCGCAAACAAAATAATGGGTAAACTAATACTGCTATCCTCAGAGATAAGAATATTTCTGAGCTAAAAAACAAAAAACGAGCAACTTACATACCACTGATGAATCTATAATTATTTATGCAACATAAAAGTAGGAAAAAAAAAACTTTGACTCCTACTATTTAAATTATAGAAAATAAATTTTCTATTGTACTGGAAAGTAAATCAACGGTGACTTGGAGGGCTGGGAGGGCAGTTAGAGAGATTATTAAAAGACATGAGGTCAATATGCAATGACACATATGATCACTATCATGACTGATGTTCCAGGTTCACATGTCAAAACTTACCAAGGACTACATTTCCAGTATGTACAGTTTATTACATGTAAATTATACCTTAATAAAGCTTCTCAAAATGATTCAAAATAAAAAATCTGTTTGTCCAACTCTTTCTGGAAAATAGGTTTTGCAACCCTACATTCACTGCACATTCTTGCCCTGTGGAGGCCAGTTTTGCTCAGTGAAAGCAAATATAGCGATCAATGAAGGGCTTTTCACCACAGTCAAAAGGACTGCTGGGTGGGTCACAAAAGCCACATCCCTGGACTATAGATCCCCCTTTTCTTGATCTGTTTTCCTGCCCGTGCAGCCATGTTCTTGAGGTGAACATCACTGAGAGGCTGCAGGAATCCAAAAAACCTTTCCATTATCTCCAACGACAATGACATAAGCTACACAAGATAACTATACCTGGAGGTCCACCGACTGGTGCACACACCAGTCTGCAGTCCCTAATACAGTAGTATTTGTGGGTGCACTTTTAGAAGAGGCACATTCCATCTGGGTGGCTGTGGTCTCCTCCACTCCCTATGAAGCCAATGTTTCTGTAGCAGTTCTGGTTTCCCCTGAACCTTATGGCCTTACAACCAATGACCATCACCTACAGAAATGTGGACATTGGGGCATATGGCTCTTTGCAGGACCTGGGGAAGAGGTTCCCCTCAAGAGTGCTGACATCCCCCGTGATATCCTCTGTGAACGAGGGAAAAAATTTATGCTGCTCCCAGAAGCACCTGAGGTTCTCACACCTGATCCTTCTCAGGGTAACCTCTGACACTCCCCAAACTCATAGCATCCAGTCTCAAATGAGGACCAGAAAGCCCTCCCTGCAGTCTTTTCTAGGAGGCCATGGGCAGTACAAATCTGGCAAAAAGCAGTAGGCTATTTTTGGCCACTGTGCTGTCCCCTTGAAGCACAGAAAGTTTAAGACCCTCCCCAGTGAAAGTTGTTCACCCCTTCATGCTTGGAGACCTCAGAATGTTTATAAACCACCATACATGGTAAATAGAACACCCAAGATTAAAGAAGACTTAAACAATAAGGACTTGTTATTGTACAAACCAAAGCAATAGGGACTAGCAGTTCTTGAGTTAGTGACTTGGAAGGTGGAAAAACTAATCACTAATATCTCCAGAGACCATGTCCCTGCAAATGGTGGTCCTTCTCCACCAGCTGAACTCATGTGATGTTCTCTAGGACAATATGTGTCAGGTCCATGCCAATTAGTCAGAAAAAAGTAAATGTGGGTCCCCTGAAGGACTCAGGTTACTCCTAATTTCCTCCAACAAATGAGAACAGAGGTCAGCTTCCCTGAGCACAGTGGGGTATGACTGATGCATGTTGTAGAGATTTGCCAGGTGGTAGAATTACATAGCTTTGGCCACAGACTGGCAGCGATATTAATCTGGAAAGAGCCCTGGGAAGTTTAAAAAATGCAACATAGCCACACATGCTTCCACGTAACTGAAACTTAAGGGAAATCTCTCCACTACTGGCATTTGGATGTAGTAGATTGAGTTCAGACAAATGGTGCCTCACAGAGAGTATCCTCTGGTGTCATTACACTGAACAAGGAGACTATATATTTCCTACCCAACTAAGGCCTTTCTCCGGTGTGAACTCTCCGATGCTGAGAAAGATTAGATTTTCGGCTAAAAGATTTCCCACATTCACTGCAGTCGTAAGGCCTCTCTCCTGTGTGAACTCTCTGATGATAATGTAAGGTGGAACGAGAGGTAAAAGATTTCCCACACTCACTGCACTCAAAAGGCCTTTCTCCTGTGTGAACTCTCCGGTGAATAATGAGGTGAATTCTTTGGGTAAAGGATTTCCCACATTCACTGCACTCATGTGGCCTTTCGCCTGTGTGAACTCTGCGATGCCGAATCAGTATGGAGCTATTGGTAAAAGATTTCCCACATTCACTACACTCGTAAGGCCTTTCTCCAGTGTGAACTCTCTGATGATAACCAAGGGCAGAGACAGAAGTAAAAGATTTCCCACATTCACTACACTCATAAGGCCTTTCTCCAGTGTGAACTCTCCGGTGTTTAGAGAGGTATGAATTCTGACTAAAGGATCTCCCACAATCACTACATTCATAAGGCTTTTCTCCAGTGTGAACTCTCTGGTGTTGATTCAACTGGGAACTATCCCTAAAAGATTTCCCACATTCACTGCAGTCAAAAGGCCTTTCTCCTGTGTGAACTCTCTGATGACATCGGAGGGCAGAGGTAGAGGTAAAAGACTTCTCACATTCTCTGCACTCATAAGGCCTTTCTCCAATGTGAACTTTCTGATGGTAACGGAGAGCAGAACCAGATGTAAATGATTTTCCACATTCATTGCACTCATAAGGCCTTTCTCCTGTGTGAACTCTCTGGTGTATATTGAGGTGATTTCTTTGGGTAAACGATTTCCCACATTCACTGCACTCATAAGGCCTTTCTCCTGTGTGAACTCTACGGTGTCGAATAAGTATTGGGCCATTGGTAAAAGATTTCCCACATTCACTACACTCATAAGGTTTTTCTCCAGTGTGAACTCTCTGATGGTAACAGAGTGCAGAGCCGGAGGTAAAAGATTTTCCACATTCACTACATTCATAAGGCCTTTCCCCTGTGTGAACTCTCTGGTGTTGAGAGAGGTAAGATTTGTGGCTAAAAGATTTCCCACATTCACTGCATTCATAAGGCCTTTCTCCTGTGTGAACTCTTCGGTGTATAATGAGGTGATTTATTTGGGTAAAAGATTTCCCACAATCATTACACTCATATGGTCTTTCTCCTGTGTGAATTCTCTGATGATAACGGAGGCCAGAGCTAGAGGTAAAAGACTTCCCACATTCACTACATTTATAAGGTTTTTCTCCAGTATGAATTCTCTGATGATAACGGAGCGCAGAGCTAGAAGTAAAAGATTTCCCACATGCACTACATTCATAAGGCCTTTCTCCTGTGTGTACTCTCCAATGTTCAATGAGATCAGATTTTCGTCTAAAAGATTTCCCACATTCAGTGCACTCATAACTCATTTCTCCAGTGTGAACTGCACGTTGTTGAATAAGGATAGAGTTCTGGCTAAAAGACTGAGCACATACACGGCACACGTAACAATTTTCTCCAGTGTGACTTCTCTGAGGATAAATGAGGACAAATTTTTGGCTAAAGGATTTCCCACATTTGCTGCATTTGTACTGCCTTGGCCCAGTATGAATTCTTCGATGCTGACTGAGGGTTGAGCTTCCCCTAAAGGATTTTCCACAGTCACTACACACATGAAGTTTGTCACCAGTGTGGACTCTCTGATGAATCAGAAGTGAGGATTTGTACCTGAATGTTTTTCTACATTCAGGGCACACAAAACACTGTCTTCCAGTGTGGATACCCTGGTCCTGAACAAGTGTGTGTTTGGGACCACAGGCTTTCTTGCATTCTTCCCAGGTGTGATGACTTTTTATGCTTTGAAAAGTCTCCCCAGACTCAGTGATTTTATTCTCCCCTGTATGAGTGGCCTGTTGTTGGAGATGTTCTGAGGTGGCCAGGAAGTCCTTCGCAATCTCCTCAAAGGTTAAGGGCTTTCCTGAATCATGGAAATTGCTGCTCTTCACAAATGATGCCCTGTCCACACGGCTTCTGAAGGGTTCGTCTCCCATGCGCTGCTTCTCATGCTGTTGAAGGTCTGCACTAGAGTAAATTTGTTTCACACATGCCCCATACTTGAACAGTTTCTGGCTGTTTTGTTTTCCCTGGTGCCCAACCAAGTGGAAAATCTCTTTCAAGACTGAACCACACATCTCACAGGGGTGGGTCTTCTGGGAAGACCGAGGTTCCTTCGGAGTCCTGGCCTGTGATACACCTACAGAAATGCTCTGTTCAAAGGGTGTCTCCACAGCCTCTGCTCGACAGCAGCAACCTGAACACAAAGAAACACTTGTGAAGTACACATTGACTTTACTGGAAGAGAGTAACCCAATTACGAATATACAAATGAAAACCCAAAACGAGCAGGGAAACTATTCTTATGTCAAACAAAATAGACTTTAAAGTCAAAAACTATCATAAGAGACAAAAAAGGTCTCTACAGAATATAAAGAAGTCAATTCATCAAGAGGATATAACAATAACAGGGGCGCCTGGGTGGCACAGCGGTTAAGCATCTGCCTTCGGCTCAGGGCGTGATCCCGGCGTTATGGGATCGAGCCCCACATCAGGCTCCTCTGCTAGGAGCCTGCTTCTTCCTCTCCCACTCCCCCTGCTTGTGTTCCCTCTCTCACTGGCTGTCTCTATCTCTGTCGAATAAATAAATAAAATCTTAAAAAAAAAATTTTAACAATAACAAGTATATACATACCCAGTATTCAAACACCTAAATATATTAAGCAAATACTAACAGATCAGAAATAGACTGCAATGCAGTAACAGTAGAGGACTTCAATAACCAGTAATCAACAATGGACAGATTATCCAGACAGAAAATCAATAAGGAAATGTTGGATTTGAACTGCACTTATAACAAAGGCACCTAAGAGACATATATAGAAGATGCCATCCAACTGCAGCAGAATACATTTTATTCTCAAGTACACATGGAACATTCTCTAGGACTCTCTCACATGTTAGGTCGTGAAACTTTTTTTTTTAAAGATGTTATTTATTTATTTGGGGTGTCTGGGTGGCTCAGTCAGGTAAGTGTCTGCCTTCAGCTCAGGTCATGATCCCAGGGTCCTGGAAGTGAGTCCCACATCAGGCTCCCTGCTCAGTGGGGAGTCTGCTTCTCCCTCTACCCTTCCCCCTGCTCATGATCTCTCTCTCGCAGATAAATTAAGATTTTATTATTTATTTGAGAGAGAGAGAGAGAAAGCATGGGCAGGGGGAGAAGGAGGCTCCCAGCTGAGCAGCAAACCCAATGCAAGGTTCGATCCCAGGACCCTGGGATCATGACCTGAGCTGAATGCAGATGCTCAACCCACTGAGCCACCCAGGTGCCCCATGAAACAATTCTTAACATTTAAGAAGACTAAAATCATATCAAGTATCTTTTCCAATCACATGGCATGAAACTAGAAATCATTAACAGAAGGAATGCTGGAAAATATCACAAACATGTAGAATTTAAACAACATTCCTCCGAACAACAATGGGTCAAAGAAGAAAAAAAAAATATATGTAGACAAATGAAAATTGAAACACAACGCACTAAAAGTTACAGGATGCAAGAAAATCAGTTATAAGAGGGAAGTTTATACAAATAAATGTCTACCTTAAGAAAAAAGAAAAATCTCAAATAAGCAACTTAATACCTCAACATATGAGAAAAAGAACAAACTAAGGTCAAAACAGAAAGAAGCAAATAACAAAAACCGGAGTAGAAATAAATAGACACTAGAAAATCAATAGAAAAAGAGCCATGAAACGAAGAGCTGGATTTTTGAGAAGGTAAATAAATTTGACAATCCTTTAGTTACACTAAGACAAAAAGACTCAAAATCAGAAATGAAAGAGGAAACATCACAATTGATACTGGAGGAATACAATCTATCAAGAGACAATGAACAATTACATGCCAATATACTGGATAACCTAGAAGAAAAAGAAAAAAGAAAAGAAAGAAAAAAACATACAACCTGACAATAATAATGAAGAAATAGAAAATGTGAACAGACTGGTAAAGAGAAAATCTCCCAACAAAGAAAAGCCCAGGACCAAACCGAATCACGGGGAATTCCACCACATATTTTAAGAATTAACGCCATCCTTTTTTTTTTTTTTTTTAAAGATGTGTTTATTTTAGAGAGACAGAGCATGAGCATGAACGGGGAGAGGGGCAGAGGGAGAAGGAGAGAGAATCCCAAGCAGACTCGTCACTGAGCATGGAGCCTGCTGCCAAGCTTGATCTCACAACCCTGAGATCATGACCTGAGATGAAATCAACAGTTAGATGCTCAACCGACTGAGCCGCCCACTCATCGCCACCATCCTTCTTAAGGTCTTCCAAACAACTGAAGGGGGAACACCTCCAAACTCATTTTGTAAGGCCAGCACTACCGTGATATCAAAGGCATTTAAGGACAATGCAAGAGAAGAAAGTTACAGGCCAATATCCCTGATGAACATAAATACAAAACTTAAAAAAAAAAAAAAACAAAACAAACAAAAACCTCCTTGCAAACCAAATCCAATCGCACATTACAAGCAACATACACTACAATCAATAAGGATTTATCCCTGAGATGCAAGGATAGTTCAACATGTGCAAATGAATACACATAATCCAACACCATAACTGAATAACAGTTTAACAGGTAAAAATCATATAACCATATCAATAGATGGAGAAAAAGCATCTAGAAAATTCAATAACCTTTCAAGATAAAAAATCACCAACAAATTAGTTAAATAAGTAAAGAACCTCAACATATCTGACAGGCCCGCAGCTAACATCATATTCAATGATCAAAAGCTAAAAGCTTCCCTCCCCTGCCCCCAGCCTCTGGCATCAGGAACAAGACAAGGTGCCCACTCGCTCCAATTTTATTCAACACAGCACTGGAAATCCTAGCCCCGAGTAATTAAGGAAGAAAAATAAATAAAAGGCATCCAAATCAGAATGGAAGAAGTAAAATTATCCGTTTGCAGGTGACATAATCTTACATATAGAAAACTATAAAGAATCCACCAAAACACTGGGATGCCTGGGTGGCTCCATTGGTTAAGCGTCTGCCTTCAACTCAAGTCATGATCCCAGGGTCCTGGGATCAAGTCCCACGCTGGGCTCCTTGCTCAGCAGGGAGCCTGCTTCTCCCTCTACCTGCCACTCTTCCTGCTTGTGCTCTCTCTCTCTGACAAATAAATACATAAAATCTTGAAAAAAAAATCTATCAAGCAATGTTCCATCTTAAAAGGAAAAAAAAAAAAAAAAGAACCCGCCAAAACACTATTAAATAAATGAATTCAGTAAAGTTGCAGGATAAAAAAAAAAAATTAACATACAAAACTAAGCTGTATTTATATATACTAACAATAAAATACCTGGAAAAAAAATTGAGAAAACAATCCCACTTACAATAGCATCAAAAAGAATAAAATACTCAAAGAAATTTAACCTAGGAGGTGAAAGATCTATATCCTAAAAATTATAAGAAACTGATGAAAGTGGGACGCCTGGGTGGCTCAGTTGGTTAAGCAGCTGCCTTCAGGTCACGTCATGATCTCAGAGTCCTGGGATTGAGTCCAGCATCGGGCTCCCTGATCAGGGGGGAGCTTGCTTCTCCCTCTGTCTGCCTCTCCCCCTGCTTGTGCTCTCTCTCTGTCTCTCTGTCTCTGACAAATAAATAAAATCTTAAAAAAAGAAACTGATGAAAGAAATTGAAGACAGATGGAAAGATATCCAATGTTCTTGGATTGGAAGAATATTATTAAAATGTCCATTTACCCACAGCAATCTGCCCAGAGCAATCTACAGATTCAATGCAATCCATAATAAAATTCCAATGACGTTTTTCACAGAAATGGAAAAAAAGTCCTAAAATTTGTATGGAACCATAGAAAACCCCAAATAGCCAAAGCAATCTTGAAAAAGAAGAACAAAGCTAGAGACATCACACTTCTTGATTTCAAAATATTCCAAAGCTATAGTAATCAAAACAGTACGGTATAGCATAAAATTAGACCAATGGAATAGAACAAAGAGCCCAGAAATAAACCCATGCACACATGGTCAGCCAATCTTTGACAAGGACACCAAAAACACACAATGAGAAAAGGACAGCCTCTTCAATAAATGGTGATGGGAAAACTGGATATCCACATAGAAAAAGGAAAAAGGGACCTCCACACTGGGTTTTAAAATAAGAGGGAAGGTGTGGGGAAAACTTGGCCAACCCTAACAGCAAGTTTGAGAAGCTAGACTAGCTGCTGGTGAATGTGGATATTCTGGGCTTACATCCACTCCCCGCCCAAAGTTTTCCGTATGTATTTTGGGGGACCAGCACTGTGATGAGGCCAAGGCTGTGGATATTCCCCACATGGACATTGAGGCATTGAAGAAAACAAGAATAAAAAATGTAGTTGGGAAGCTGGCCAAGAATTACGATGCATTTTTGCCTTCAATCTCTGATCAAGCAGATCCCATAAATCCTGGGCCGAGGCCTGAATAAGGCTGACAAGTTCCCCTCCTTGCTGACTCATAATGAGAACACGGTAGCCAAAGTGGATGAAGTTAAGTCCATCATCAAACTCCAGATGAAGAAGGTCCTGTCTGGCAGTGGCTATTGGCCAAATGAAGATGAGAGATAATGAGCTTATGTACAACATCCATTTAACTATCAATTTCCTGGTGTTAAGTCTCAAGAAGAATCGGCAGAACATCTGAGCTTTATACATAAGAGCAGCATGGGCAAGCCCCAGAGCCTTTACTAAAACATAGCTTAATAAATCCTAGTGCTACCAATAAAAAAAGAAGAAGAAAGGAAACTGGACCCTTATCTTACATCACTCACAAACATTAACTTGAATTAGAATAAGAACTTAAACGTAAGACTGGAAATTATGCAACTTTTTTTTTAAAAGATTTCTTTATTTATTTGAGAGAGAGCAAGTGCACACACATGTTCAAGTGAGTGGGGGGAGGGGCACAGGGAAAGAAAATTCAGACTCCCTGCCAAGCACGGAGCCCAACACAGGGCTCAATCCCACGACCCACAAGATCACGACATGAGGGGCGCCTGGGTGCCTCAGTCGTTAAGCGTCTGCCTTCGGCTCAGGGCATGATCCTGGCGTTCTGGGATCGAGCCCCGCATCAGGCTCCTCCGTTGGGAGCCTGCTTCTTCATTTCCCACTCCCCCTGCCTATGTTCCCTCTCTCCCTGGCTGTCTCTCTCTCTCTGTCAAATAAATAAATAAAATCTTAAAAAAAAACAACAACAACAACAACAGCAGCAGCAGCACCTGGCTGGCTCTGTAGGTTAAGTGTCTGCCTTCAACTCAGGTCATGATTCCGGGGTACTGGGATTGAGCCCTATGTCAGGCTCTCTGCTCAGCCAGAAGCCTGCTTCTCCCTCTGCCCCTGCCCCCCACTTGTGTTTTCTGTCAAATAAATAAAATCTTAAAAAATCCTCCACAATAACAAGAACAAAACCAAATAATCCAATTAAAAATGGGGGTGCCTGGGTGGCTCAGTCGTTAAAGTGTTTGCCTTCGGCTCAGGTCATGATTCTCGGGTACTGGGATCGAGCCCCACATCGGGGGGGGGTCCCTGCTCAGCGGGAAGCCTGCTTCTCCCTTGCCCACTCCTCCTGCTTGTGTTCCCTCTCTCACTGTCTCTCTCTGTGTCAAATAAATAAATTACATCTTTTAAAAAAAATCCAATAAAAAATGGGCAAAGAACCTCAATAAACATTTATCCAAAGACACACAAATGGCCAACAGGTACATAAAAAGATGCTCAACATCCCTAATACCAGAAAAATGCAAATCTAAATCACAGTATCACCTCACACCTATCAGGATGACTATTATCCAAAAGCAAGAGAGAACAACTGTTGGTGAAGAATGTGAAGAAAAGGAAACCCTTATATACAGTTGGTGAGATAAACTGGTATAGACATTAGTACAGAATGGAAGGTCTTTAAAATTTTTCTCTCTCTGCTCCTCCCCCCACTCACTTGAACATGTGTGCGCACTTGCTCTCTCTCAAATAAATAATCTTTAAAAAAAAATAAAGTTTTATAATTTCAGGTCTTATGTTTAAGTTCTTATTCTAATTCAAGTTAATTTTTGTGAGTGATGTAAAATAAGGGTCCAGTTTCCTTTTTTCTCCTCCTATTTTTTATTGGTAGCACTAGGATTTATTAAGCTGTGTCTTAGTAAAGGCTCTGGGGCTCACCCATGCTGCTCTTATGTATAAAGCTCAGATGTTCTGTCAACAACAAAATGTTATGGTTTATACAATGTCATATTAACAGATTTCTGGTGTTCAACAAATTTAGTTTTCATGATCTAAAGAAACCGTGGCATGGGGAGCGGAGAGAAGCAAAAAAGTGTATGATTCTGGAAAAGACATTAGAAGGAAGTGACTGGGGAAAAGATGTCTCTTTGTATATTAAATAGCTCTAATGTAACTATTTAATGAGGTGTTAATGCTGGCTTGAGAATCTTTTTCTGAATGATTTTAAAGAAAAATTTGGATTTTAAAGGTATTAAAATATTTTTGTTTTGTACAAAAAAAAAAAAAGAGTTCAACCCATAGAAACAAAGAGTAGAATGCCAGGGGCGGGGGCTACGGGAAACAGGGAGATACTGGTCAGTTACAAGCTTGATTAAGTTCTGTGACTCTAATGTACAGCATGGTGATTATAGTTAGTAATAATGCTGAGTTGTATACTTGAATTTGCTAAGAGAACAGATCTTAAGTGTTCTTACACACCCAAAAAAGGTAAATATGTAAAGTAATAGATATGTCAATTAAGTTGTTTATAGTAATCATTTCATAATGTATATGAATATCGAATCATAACACTGTACACTTTAAATATAAATATATACAATATTATTTGTCAATTATACCTCAATAAAGCTGGTAAAAAGAAAAAAGAAAAAAGAAAAGAAATCTGAACACTATAAAAAGAACAGTACAGGATAGTCTTAAAAAAAACAGTCCATGGTCCAGGCAGGTAATGACGATGATAATACCTGCAATTCCCAGCACAGGGAAGCCCAATGAAATGTCAGATAAGAAAAGGAAACAGGGCGCCTGGGTAGCGCAGTCGTTAAGCGTCTGCCTTCGGCTCAGGGCGTGATCCCAGCGTTCTGGGATCGAGTCCCACATCAGGCTCCTCCGCGATGAGCCTGCTTCTTCCTCTCCCACTCCCCCTGCTTGTGTTCCCTCTCTCACTGGCTGTCTCTCTCTGTCAAATAAATACATTAAAAAAAAAAAGAAAGAAAGAAAAGGAAACAAAACCAGGGACACAGAAATAACATAGACCTAGAGAGACAACCTGGCCACGGAGAGGACAAACAAGATGCCACCCACTAGCCTCACTGCAAGACTACTGAACTCAAATTCTTCCTGAGGGTTCAATACAGACAGTATCGGGCCTGTGGGGAGAGAAGAGGACGGCGCAAAAACACAGCCCTACCAAGGACAACAACTATTCAAGAAACTGTTGAAGCAAGCAGTACCTATACTCTATATGTTGAAAAGGACAGAGCACCCCCTGGGAAAAGAGGGGCATGGGGTAATGCAAAACCTAGTTTACATCACTGGAGAGGGGGAGGGTCTTACCCAGGGAGGATATAAGTGCAAAGTTCTCCAGCATTACATCACAGTACAGGCGTCTCTGAGCCTCATTAAGGAGACTCCATTCGTCCTGGGAGAAGTACACAGCAACATCCTCAAAGGTCACGTCACCCTGTCAAGAATGGGACGGATAAAACGATGAACATTCTGTCTCTGAGAACCCACACTCCATCTCCCATACATCTACTCCACATTCATCCTCCTCTGGAGCTCCCCACCCCAGAGGAGGTACCAGGCCTTAGCACCACTGATGGCTGTTCTCTCCTCATGATCCCATTCATCACTATATTCAGCTCTCAGCAACAATAGGCGGGGGCAGATAAATGTCATGTAAGCTCTAGGCCTGGTCTCCAGGGCCCCATCCTTCCTACCAAGCAATTCCCCTACATCTCACAGATTGTACATACAAGACATAGTGAAGCCACATGGATTCATGCTTCACTCTGAGGTCCCCAATACCAGGGCCCTAGGGCCCTCAGCTCATACTTACTCTCAGTGTGCACATCATTCAGTAGACCAAACCTCTCACATCTTCAGATCCCTCAAATGCATTCCCATAGCTCTGCCATCTCCGTGCCCCACACCACAGGCATGTCCCTGGACTCACACATGCACTGGGCACGTGGCATCCAGACTGCTTGAAAATTTCAAACATGATCTAGTATAGCCCCTGTCCTTTGATGGATCCGACCGACAAAGAAAGCCCCAAGGGCTGCTTTGAAGGCCTGTCCATCTACTTGTGATCTTTGCTTCAATATTAGTCACCTAGAACCACAAGTAAATTTCAGATACCTATGACCCTCTGATACTTCTGTGCTGCCCTTGCTGTCCCTCAGCAGCAATAACCCTCCTTTCTCCACTTAACCTTCATTAAAAGCACATCAAAACGCCATTGGTCTCCATGCCAGGCACAGTGACCCTCACAAATGAACATTTCCCCAGACCTTATCCACCAGCAAGACTGAAACACCACAGATGCCATAAAAGCTCACCACAAAATTTGGTGAATCTGTACGGTAGTGAATGAACACCAGGCCTGGACTCACTATCATCTTGATTCAGTTTCTACTTTGCCTCCATAGCTCTCTCATGTCCACTCATCCCAGGGAAGTAGTGGCCGCCTGCCAGATCATCCTCTCTCCCACACTGCTCCCACTATCAAATTTCTCCCTCGGCATGCACCCTCTTCTTTCTAACCCACTAAACAGCATTACCACCACGACACCACAACCTGCCCTCCCATATGTGATCCAGCTCTCCACCTTGCTGCACACAATAGCCATCACTTTTGGATGTCTCCATCCTGGACGTCTCCCAAGATTCCAGACCTGTGTGTCCAGCAGCCCATTTGATTCTTTAGTACTCAGTTCTCTGAAACTTCTCAGATTCTTAATACGGCCAAAAACCTTAGGATATTCCCAGTGGAAATTAACCTTCCACCAACTTCCCCATTCCAGCTGATGGACCTTTCATAGCTTCAGCTGCTAACACCCAAAACCCTGAGATCCTCCCTGAATCCTCCTTTCTCTTCCTCATCTACAACATCCAAAAGTCTACTTGGCCCTTCTTAAAAAATGGACAGAAGTCCAACCCCTTCTTCTATTTCCACAGCCACCACTCCTATCCATCAACACTCATCTGGATTATAGCAATTGCCTCCTCCCGGGCTCCCCATCTCCTTCTTTAACCCCATAATCTGTTCTCCACTGTGCAGCCAGATGGAGCCTGTTAAACCTGGGTATCACCAACTCTTTCCCCCTATCCAAACTTCCCATCACTTCCCTAACAGATGCCCAAGTTCTCAGGCAGCCCACATTACAGGCCTGATTCTTGATCTGCTTTTTGTTCTTAATAGAAAGAATGAAGACCTGCTATACCCTGTTTCTAACTCAGGCACGCCTTCAAGCATTTAAACAAACTGGTATCTGTTCCTGAAATAACCTTCCACACCTGTTTACATTGGCTGACAAAACCGAGAACACCTCCATGTGACCCTTGGCCTGCATTCAGGACCCTGAACTTGGGGTATCTGGAAGGTCCCGGACCCAACAGCTGGAAAAACAAGTGAACGTTTCAGGTTACCACAATCCTATACACCATTGGGGTGGTGTCAGGGCAAGTGAGGGACTGGGAGATCTTCTCCCTCCTTGTGTAGGTGCCTTAAGTGCCTTTTCAGCCTCCAGAAACTGTGGGAAGAGGAAGGCAACCGAGTGAGCTGGGCATCCTCTGTAACCAAGTGACCTGTTATGGGACTAACGTCTGTGCCTCAGTGCTCCTCCTACCAGCTCTAAGACCTTGGTCAAGAACTCAACTCCCAGTGCCTGCCTGTCTTCATCACCCCCATTCCAACCTGTTCTCCCTCGAACAGCTTTTTGGAAAGCTGTTAACACCCTAACACAGACTGTATCCCTATTCTGCTCACGATCCTCTAGGGCCCTAGGAACCAAGGTACCTCACCTCTGCCTGCATTCTACGCGCGATTCCGCCTCACGCTCTGTCGCCTGAGGGCAGAATCCTCCCGTCTCAGGCCCCCTCCAGCCTCTGCCCCAGCCGGCCCCTCAGCCCCGAGCCCACTCCCGCAGCCAGCACGCCGGCGCTCACACACGGGGCCCCCGCCCACCGGCGCCTCCCTGTCCCGGACACTGGGGCCTGGGCCGCAGGGACGCGAGCAGGCGCCCCGCGCTCGGGCCTCTCGGGTCTGGGTGGGGGGACGGCGGGGAGGGCCCGGGGGACGAGCATTTACCTGAGCCGGGTCCCTGGGCGCGGCCGCCGCCATCGGACTCTGTGGGCGGAGCGGACCCGCGGTCCCCGTCTCGGCACGGGGCAGCCCGGGCGGCGTCGCTGAGCAGCGGACCCAAGTCTGTGCGGCGGGGACAGCGCCTCCTCCCGCCCGTTCTCTGGTTGCGTCACCACAACCCACACCGGGAGCTCCGGAACCTCCGACCGGGTGAAAGAACCAGCGAGAAGCAGAAATGACCGGGGTGATGACAACCGGAAGTCCCGCCCTGAGGCGATGCGCACGCTCGGAAATCCCTCAACTTGGTCCCTCATTGGCTCATGGCTGCTGGCTCCCATCGCAGGATCTTCTGGGAAATGTAGTAGCTGCAAAGGGCGTTCACAGTGCTCCACCGGAGGATGGTCCAGGCAGCTGCCCGGGAATGCTAGTCGCGCTCCTGCGTCAAAGCAGGGAGGGGTTTTGCTCGTTGTTAAACGCGGCTTACAGACATTATTTCGACTCTATAAAGCTCAGCCTGCTCCATGAGGATAAAAATATTATTTGAGATGTCCCGAAATCCTCTATCTAAATGACATCTCATTTCACAGTGTCGTTCAAACATAAAAGAGTTCACACATAAGTGGAAACATGTTATTGTTCTTCAAATGTATATGGCCTGGAGCATTATTACTCAGTTTTGTATTAATGTGTCTGTCAGGAAGAAGAAAAAAGACTCCATACAGGGTCGTAACAGAAGAGCAAGAAAAGGCATGCTAGGCTGCCCTGAAGCGGGTGGACAAACAGGATTTGTTTCTGGTTCCCACAGAAAACTTCTCCATTACCTGTGTCATCAGTGATTTTGACAAATGGAAGCAAAAATCAACAGAAGTGGAAGTAAAATTGGAAGCTCTATACTAAATCCTCTAAATTTTACAAAGAGCTATTTTATAACTGTGTAATTTTTTTTAGATTTTATTTTTAGGGGCGCCTCGGTGGCACAGGTAGTTAAGATTCCCACTCTCGGTTTTGGGTCAGGTAGTGATCGCAGGGTTCTGAGATCGAGCTCTGCCTGGGGCTCATCCTCAGTGTGGACTCTACTTGGGATTCTCTCTCCCTCTCTCTCTGCCCCTCTCGCTCATGCTCTCTCTCTCTAAAGTAAGTTTTTGTTTTTTTTTTTAAGATTTCATTTTTAAGTAATCTCTACACCCAAGGTAAGGCTGGAACCCACAACCCTGAGGTCAAAAGTCGCGTGCTCCACTGATTGAACCAGCTACGTTCCCTTGTAGTCTTTTTAGGATAGTATCAATTGTGTCCCCTAACTGTATCTTTTTGGATGTCCAGCTTATTTATTTGGTGAGAACACATTAAATGACAATTTTGTCAGTCTACTGTGACTGAAGTAGCTTAAACAACAGAAATTCATTTTCTCACTGTTCTGGAAGCTGGAAGTTGAAGACGAAGGTGTCAACAAGTTTGGTTTCTCCTGAGTCCTCTCTCCTTGGCTTGTGGATGGCCATCTTCTCGTGCTCTCACAGGGCCTTTTCTTCCCTATGAGCATACTCCCGGTGTCTATTTTTAGAAGAAATCAGTCCTAATGAAGTAGTGCCCCACCCATATGATTTCATTTAACTTTAATTGCCTCTATGAATGCTCATTCTGGCTTAGGATTTCAACATATTGATATTACACTCATAAATGTTTTAGTGGTAATGAAAGGTAAATGACTGACCAAAGACATGTAATAAAGAGGAAAAAGAGCAACTTTTTGAAAGTATCATCCAGGTGCCAATGGTTCACAATAATTACTAAAATTGACTGATAAAAACTAATTTCCAAAAGCTTCCCACTAAATACTGTAAATGCTCTTATAAGATTTAAAACAAACAAAAACCTTTCCATTTAAACAAATATTAAAAGGTGGTAAAATAGGGGCACCTGGGTGGCACAGCGGTTAAGCGTCTGCCTTCGGCTCAGGATATGATCCCGGCGTTCTGGGATCGAGCCCCACATCGAGCCCCACATCGGGCTCCTCTGCTAGGAGCCTGCTTCTTCCTCTCCCACTCCCCCTGCTTGTGTTCCCTCTCTCGCTGGCTGTCTCTCTCTGTCTAATAAATAAATAAATCTTAAAAAAAAAAAAGGTGGTAAAATGGAAAGTTTAATAAAGTAAATTTATTAGAATACTTAAATTTTTATCATTAACAATACTATTTAAGGGGCACTTGGATGGCTCAATCACTTAAGTGTCTGCCATCAGTTCAGGTCATGATCCCAGGGTTCTGGGATGAAGCCCCACATTGGGCTCCCTGCTCAGCGGAGAGCCTGCTTCCCTCCCTCTTCCTCTGCCTGCCGCTCCCCCTGCTTGTGCTCTGTGAATAAATAAATACAATCTGTAAAAAAACAATACTACTTATTCCACCTGATCAATCCCTCACAAACCCATCATCTCCCTTCCCAAATTTCTGATCATTCTGACAGTTCAGGTGTCCTCTGATACCTGGTAGAAAAAGCCTTGCCCACTTTCTGTGCTTTTCTCACCACTGTCCTCTTCATACACTGTACTATAAATGCATCGATCAAGCCCCGCATCAGGCTACCCGCTCAGTGGGGAGCCTGTTTCTCCCTCTCCCTCTGCTTCTCCCCCTGCTTGTGTTTGATCTCTCTCAAATAAATAAGATCTTTTAAAAAAAGAAAGAAAATAAAGGACACCTTTATGTCCAACATCACTCAGAAAATATTTCCTTCCAAAGCTGCCATGGTTTTAAGGAACTCCTTAGAGACAAGCCCTAAGGAGTTGGCAAAGACAGATTGTTTAACCAAATCTCTCTCTTTTTAAAGATTTTATTTATTCATTTGTCAGAAAGACAGAGAGAGCACAAGCCGGGCAGGCAACTGGCAGAGGGAGCAGACTCCCCGTTGAGCAGGGAGCCTGATCCAGGACTCAATCCTAGGACCCTGTGATCATGACCTGATCCGAAGGCAGACGCTTAAGCAACCGAGTCACCCAGAAGTCCTTTTTTTTTTTTTTTTTAAAGATTTTATTTCCTCATCTGAGAGAGAGCATGAGCAGGTAGGAGGGGCAGAGGGAGAAGGAGAAACAGGCTTCCCCTGGGAGAGGGAGCCCGCCTCTGGGCTCTATCCCAGGATCCCAGGATCATGACCTGAGCTGAAGGCAGATGCCCAACCAAATGAACCACCCAGGCGCCCCTACGTTGGCCACTTTGAATCAGTTACACTTCACTCTTCCACCCAGTACATTTCCTGCTTCTACCACTTCTCAGTCACACCCTTACAACCTTTTTTTTTTTAAACTCAACTTTTTAAGAATTTTTTTTCTTTTTCTGTTACCTCAATTCCCATGTAATTCTCATTCTATTTGCACCTTTATCTTCACAGATCCAATGTTATGAGCAAACTTCTAAACAGAACAATCACATTTAAGATTTTGGTTAAAAGTCCTCTCACCAGGTCTTGACACCGTTAATAATTTCTGTATTTTTAACTTACTTTTGCTGGTTCTTCATTTTCTCCCAATCAATAGTAATGGAATTCCTGAGGGCTCAACTTTTAGTCACCTCTGTCTTCACTATCTACACACATTTTATTGGCGATCTCATCCGTCATGGCATAAACACCACTATAAGCCAAAAACTTCCAAATTCCTATTTTTGAACATGTACAAAGGGAGCATTTTTTAAAAAAATATTTTATTTATTTATTTGACAGAGATAGAGAGACAGCCAGCGAGAAAGGGAACACAGGCAGGGGGAATGGGAGAGGAAGAAGCAGGCTCCCAGCGGAGGAGCCCGATGTGGGGCTTCATCCCAGGACCCTGGGATCACGCCCTGAGCCAAAGGCAGCCGCTTAATGACTGAGCCACCCAGGCGCCCCCAAAGGGAGCATTTTATCCCTTAATTAAAGTTTTGGGATAACAGGAGGTCATCTCCTCTCTGGGAAGAGATTATTATTTCACATGTAATAATGTGTTTATAGGGACTTGAGATGATCTCAGAAACACTTGTAAAATAATCATATTATTGAGAACTATTAGAAGTGATTACATAATTTATTGAGAGAGAAACTACCAGGCCATAACACATTAGAAATGCCCGGAGGGGCACCTGGGTGGCTCAGTCAGTTAAGCGTCTGCCTTCAGCTCAGGTCATGATCACAGGGTCCTGGGTCGAGCCCCATGTTGGGCTCCCTGCTCAGCTGGGAACCTGCTTCTCCCTCTCCTCCCTACTCGTGCTCTCTGTCGCTATCTCTGTCTCTCTCTCTCAAATGAACAAAATCTTTTTAAAAAAATAAAAAAATAAAATGCCTGGAAAACATTAGATAAAAATGACAGGCAAGACAAAGTAATAATTGAAAGAAGACGGCTAAGACAAAAGATGGGTTTACTGGGGTGTGTTTCTGGTGAACTGAAGTGTTTTACCTAAAAAATATTATTTTAAATTTCTGGTATCTCTGCACCATTGCAGCCTGGATGAAGAAGAAAATAAAGAAGTAGGGAAGACTTGAACATGGACACTTGAAAATGAACATGGACAAAGTAGGTATACTTTTATTCACTACTTCAATAGATACATGTTAAGCATGTAATGTTTGTCAAACATTATTCTTGTAAATGAGAAGTATCAGAAGGAAAAGTATCTGGCAAAGAGACTGCCTCTATTAAGCAATGTTATCTTCAGGAAAGATAAACTTCAGGCAAAATAAGTAATAGATAAAATATGCAATATATTTTCAGATGACAGGGGCGCAGACACGAATTCCACAGAGAGATTCTGTCTCTAGACTGTCTTCAGACTAGAACTGAACATCTGTTATTCCCTGGATCTACAGATTGCCAGTTTTCCCCCAATGATCTTGGACTTTCCAGCCTCCACATTTTTGCAAGCCAATTCCTTAAAAATTTCTCTTCCTTTCTCATGTCTCTATTAAGCCAGTATTATTGAGGAAAAAAATGAATATAAATTTCCTCTCTCTCTCTGTCTCTGTCTCTCTCTCTCCGTGTGTCTGGTTATTGGTTCTTTTGCTCTGGAGAACCCTGATGATTAGTCTTTAAAAACTTTCTGTGATCAGTACAAAACTGTATACCCCACGTACTTTCTTATTGGTCCTGGGGAATAGGTTGCACTTTATCTCATCAGTAATTTTATGTCTATAGCAGATTTCTGGGATCAGTACAAAGAAAGTGTTACTGAACCTAAGTTCAGCTGCCAGTCACCTGAAAGATCATTACTCAAGAGACAAGTTTTGATTGGAAAGGAATTTGAGTTTTGTGCAGGAGCCTGGCAACCTGGGAAGGGAAGGCGGCGTCTTGTCCAAAAGCCAATTCTGAGGTTTCTGCCCTGCCCAAGGTTTTTTTTTAAAGGGGTTTAGGCTAGTTGTTCAGCAAAAGGAGTGCTGTGGCCTGCAACATTTGTTGGTCACAGGCAGACCTGATGGTGCCAGTTACAAACGTTATCTCAGCGCTCAGGAGTTGGGGGGGGGGCAGCTCTTGTTTCACGATGTGCAGAAGTGCTCTGTTCTTTCTGCAAAGAAAGGCAAGTTCTACAGATACACAAAGGGAGGTCAGTAAAATCATTTCTGTGACCTAAAATAAAACATTTTGCTAAAAAAACAAACAAACAAACAAAACCCTGCTAGGCTAATCAGAAAGCCGAGGTGGCTTCAAACAGACTTGTTGGCCTCTGTGGCCTGGGAAATTTCTGGTTCTCCACTCCTCAAGGCTGGTGGTCTGCAAATCTCAAACAAAGTAAATTAGTTCTGTTACAGATCAAGGGCCTCAAGTCAGCAAGTAAGGAGTGTGTCAACTTGAAGAAATTTAACCCTTAAGACCAGATGATGTGCTTCTCATTTAGAATGATAAACACCTCATTTGAGGGGCACCTGGGTGGCTCAGTCGGTTAAGCATCCGACTCTTGATTTTGGCTCCGGTTATTATCTCGGGGTCTTGAGATCAAGCCCTATGCTGGGCTCTATGCTCAGCAGGGAGTTGGCTTGAGATTCTCTCTCCCTCTCCCTAGGCCCACACCCAGCTCTCTCTCAAATAAATAAATCTTTTTTTAAAAAAATAAACACCTCATTTGCTATAAGAAAGAATGAATGAAACATTGCCAAGCTTAAAGGACAGAAATAATGAAGGTGTATAATGGTGTTAGGGTCTAAGTGTATCTCTGGTACATATAAAATGCTTTGATCGTCCCTGAACATCAGCATCTGCTCCACGTTTGTTAGGATTTCTAAAGTTTGCTCCACTCATTCTGTGAGCAGTGACAACTTAAGTCTCACCTGACCTCCAAAATTTAAACCACGGAGCTGTGAGATGGGGATTCTCCCATCACTCCCACTAAAAATAAGATGTGCCAATTTAGTCCCTAAATGTCCTTCCACAGAAACTGTGTGGTAAAAGACAGGAAACAGGCTTGATTTTTTTTTCAAATGACTGCAGTTCTTAATGGGGGTGAGACATGTAACCACAACTGGTCCGGAAATCAAAGATCTTTTGTGATCTCTACGATTTACCCAAATTTTGTGGTTCTGACACCCATTTTTTTTTAATGATTTTTTATTGTATTATGTTAGTCACCATACAGTACATCCCTGGTTTCCGATGTAAGGCTCGATGATTCATTAGTTGTGTATAACACCCAGTGCACCATGCAATACGTGCCCTCCTTACTACCCATCACCGGTCTATCCCATTCCCCCACCCCCCTCCCCTCTGAAGTCCTCAGTTTGTTTCTCATAGTCCATAGTCTCTCATGTTTCATTCCCCCTTCTGATTACCCCCCCTTTCTTTATCCCTTTCTTCCCCTACTGATCATCCTAGTTCTTATGTTCCATAGATGAGAGAAATCATATGATAGTTGTCTTTCTCTGCTTGACTTATTTCACTTAGCATTATCTCCTCCAGTGCTGTCCATGTTGTAGCAAATGTTGAGAACTCGTTCTTTCTGATAGCTGAGTAATATTCCATTGTATATATGGACCACAACTTCTTAATCCAGTCATCTGTAGAAGGGCATCTCGGCTCCTTCCACGATTTAGCTATTGTGGACATTGCTGCTATGAACATTGGGGTGCATATGGCCCTTCTCTTCACTACGTCTGTATCTTTGGGGTAAATACCCAGTAGTGCAATGGCTGGATCATAGGGTAGCTCAATTTTTAACTTTTTAAGGGACCTCCACACTGTTTTCCAGAGTGGCTGTACCAACTTGCATTCCCACCAACCTGACACCCATTTTTTAAAAAGATTTTATTTATTTGAGAGAGAGCAGAGTGAGAGAGAGCACGTGAGCATGAGTGGGGGGAGGGGCAAAGGGAGAGGCAGACTCCCCATTCAGTAGGGAACCCAACATGGGGATCGATCCCAGGACCTCGATATCATGACCTGAGCCGAAGGCAGCCCCTTAATCCACTGAGCCACACAGGCACACCCTGACTCCCATTTATATGATATATCTGATGGGGCACCTGGGTGGCTCAGTTGTTAAGCATCTGCCTTCCGCTCAGGGCGTGATCCCAGGGTCCTGGGATGGAGCCCCACGTCGGGCTCCCCGCTCTGCTGGGAAGCCTGCTTCTTCCTCTCCCACTCCCCCTGCTTGTGTTCCCTCTTTTGCTGGCTGTCTCTCTCTCTGTCAAATAAAATCTTTAAATAAATAAATAAATACATAAAATATCTGATTATTTAAATTCATTTTGTAATTCCTCTTTATTATAATTCCCCTAGAATTTTTTATTATTTGTATGTATTAATTTCATACACACTTTTTGTTTATCAAGGTTTTCCTTATTATTTTTTCAATATGTATAAAATATTTTTGTTTAGAAAATTTTCAGATTTATGTGCATATACATACAATAAATGGTATTTCCTCTTTCTCCTATTCCACTCCCCAACCTCTATAATGCAAGAGTTAAGTTCTGTAATCAATTGTTGGGCATGCCTCCAGAAATATTTTTTATTTGTTAGCATACATTTGCAGTAACTAATTTGTAATATACCAAACGTCTGATGGTCCCTAAATCTAATTCCAATTAATAATTTATTGTTATTTAATAATTTATTGACTATTAATCTAAACAAGTAAAATATTATTATGGATTTGAAGTGATGCTATGATGAATCCTAATTTGAATTCTCTGATGGGACACCTGGGTGGCTCAGTCATTAAGCGTCTGCCTTTGGCTCAGGTCATGATCCCAGGGTCCTGGGATGGAGCCCTGCATCGGGCTCCCTGCTCAGCGGGAAGCCTGCTTCTCCCTCTCCCACTCCCCCTGCTTGTGTTCCCTCTCTCACTCTCTCTCTCTGTCAAATAATAAAATCTTGAATTCTCTGAGAGCATCTAAATTTTAGGTGGCCAAATTTTAGGCAGTTTAGGTGCTGCTGTTAACTTAAATGTGGCTAATAAAACTATGTTGTTGTTGTGTTTTTTAACATAACCATGAACAGATACCTCACCAAAGACGATACATGGATGGCAAACAAACATATCAAAAGATGGTCGACATCATTTGTTACTAGGAATTTCTAAATAAAACAATGAGATATCACTACATACCTATTAGAAATGGCCAAAATCCAAAACACTGATGGATATGGAGCAAGAGAAACTCTCATTCATTGCTGGTAGGAATGCAAAATGGTACAGCCACTTTGGATGACAGTTTGGTTTCTTACAAAACGAATCATATTCTTATCATAAAATCTGGCATTGTGCCCCCTGGGTATTTACTTAAAGCAGTGGAAAACGTATGTCCACATAAAAACCTGACGATAGATATTTATTTATGAATAAACTATGATCCATCTATCCAATGGGATATTATTCAACACTGCAAAGAAGTTATCAAATCCTGAAAAGGCAGGAAGGAAACCTGAATGCATATCACTAAGTAAAAGAAGCCAATCTGAAGAGAGTACGTACTGTATGACTGCAAGTCTATGACATTCTGGAAAATGTCGAACTATAGAGACATTAAAAGGATCGGTGTTTGCTAGGGGCTAGGGGCAGACCACTGAATAGGCAGAGCACAGATTTGGGGGGCAGTGAAACTAGGTATGATACTGTAATGGTGGATACATGTCATCATACACTTGTCAAAACCCCAATGTTAACTGTGGACTTTGGGTGAAAATGATGTGTCAGTGCAGATTCACTGATTGTAACAAAATATTCCACTCTGATGTAGGATGTTGAGAGTAGGGAGGTCTGTGTTTATGGGGGGGGGGAGGGGTATACGGGAAACCTCTGTGGCTTCCAGGCAATTTTGCTGTGAACCTAAAACTGCCCTAAAAAAACAAGATCTAATTTAAAAAATAATAATCTGGATTTGATTGCCTGCTTAACAAAGAAAAAAATTGATCATAAATACAAAATAATGGCCAACTTAGTAGGGTCTTCTCTTCTTCAGCATGCAAGCTCTACTCATCACATGGCTGACTCTACTCCTTTCACTGCCGTCTCCTCCCAATGTGGAAGCCATGTAAATTGTTGATCCTTGCTTAGGAAAAATGATGAGAAACAGAGTAATAGAAAAAGATGTCACTGTAATACTCTCTCAAAATTGAAGGTTAAACAATGCAACATAAAGAATGGTGCCCTAGAAAATAAAATGAATCGTTTTAGTAAAAAGGGGGAAAACATTTATCTGAATTTGTTAATTATTGAAATTATGACATTTTTAGAACTTCAAATTTTCAGACATCTACAAAAGAGAAAGGGTTAATAAATGAATCATGTGGACCCACAACATAGTTTCACAGGACCCACCCACTGCCAAACTCATTTCATGTATAAACCCACCCAAGTTTCCTCCAAAGCCAATTCATGTTAAGGATAATTTAAGAAGCCATATAATTGTGCCTCTAAACACTTCGGTGAATGTTCATAAAAGAATATTTTCTATAAAAGAATATTTTATTTAACATACAATATCTTTATCACATGTAAGTTATAGTTGCTTAAAATGATCAAATACCAAGACAGTATTCAAATTCTGATATGTTGATTAAATATTCAGAGTTGTTTGTTGGGATCAGCATTCAAATATTTTTCTGACCACTGTATCATATTTATATATTCTCTAGACTTTATTATACTCTACAGATATCCTGTTCCTTTTATCTTAACATATTACATTTTGTGAAAAGACTCCTATATCTTATAGAATTTCATATATATTAATTTGGCTTACTGCTTCCTCATAATGTATTTTAATATAATCCTCAATGCTCCATTGTTCCTTTAAACTGTCACTTAATCAATGGGTGGGATCAAAATTAGATTTGGTATTTGGGTAGAATTATTCACAGGCAGCCATTGCTACTTTTTTCTGTATGACATTCCAAACAAACATAGTACCTCCTTTTGTCTATTTTTGTCAAGTTACCATCAATATATTCAGTACGTTCTTGTAGTATCCCCCCAATCAACCCATAATGACACTGAAGAGAAACAAAAATAAACTTTCCTTCCCTTCTTAGAAAAATAAAGCTACCTGCACAAAATATTGTGACACCTTCTTCCTCTTCCTCTTTTTCACCTAGCGCTATGTTCTTGATTTGCAGCAGTTGAGAGAACCTCCTCGTCATCTCCACACTGTCTAATGCTCCATCCTGGTATGCATCATGATTTATTCAATCAACCTTCCACTGACAAATATCAGATAGGTTTCGATCTTTTTGTTATTATAAAAAAGCACTCCAAAAAATAAATTTGTGTGTATGAAAGACCTGATGTTAATGTTTATACTAAATTGAGTTGAAAAAGTGGGTTATGTGAAAAATCACATCTGAGTATAATGAGAATAAGCCAATTTTATTTTATTTATTAATCAATAGGTTTTTTTAAGTAAGCTTTACACCCAACATGGGGCTCAAATTCATGACCCTGAGATCAAGAGTCCCATGTTCCACCGACTGAGCCAGCCAGGCACCTCAAGCCAATTTTATTTCAAAGTTTGCATATTTCTCCGATTCAAGAAAAATCAACCCCCCCCCAAGTCCTCTAAATTGATAAAACTGTTCTAACTTAAATTCGGTTATTTTCTTTCTCAACCATACTAGATCTGGGATCCTTGGAAATGCTTTACTCATTTATCTTTATAATTTTACTTTGTTCACTGCATAGAAGGTGCTATTGACAGACTCAACCAACTTATCTAAAGCTTCTCTCTAATGAGATTTGTCAGCCAATGGCAGCTTTTGAATGGAATTTATTTTCTGGAATGATGTTGGATATTAACCTGTCTTTATTTTCACAGAAAGGGCGGAAGGTTTTTCTTAGCACTACCTGCTTTCTGAGTAGCTTTCAGAACCTTAAGCTTTGCCACAATGCTTCGCAGTGGATGAAACTTAGACTGATGTTCCCAAAGTGTCACTGCTTCTGTTTCCCCTCCTGCACCCTGCATCTCCCTTACATAAATGTACTGCTATGAAAGCAAATGGCTCCAAAAGAAACAAGTAAAAAAACTACTGAAAAAATATATAGTGCCGTTCATTGGATATTCCAGAAATATTATCTCACTGCACACATGCATGTTGTCCTCCACTGACGTTATGTGCTCTGGCCTCATCTACCAAGTGGCGCCCCGTCACTCCCACACAAGCAGCAAATCCAACACATTCATAGCCATGGCCTTTCCCCCAGACCCTTCTGTGAAACCAAAGCCCCAAGCTCCATTCTTGATGGGACAAAAGCCAATCTCATCCTGATGAATACGTTGGTCTCCTTTTACTTTCTTCCATTTTATCTTTTTGAATAGCCCTGATTATGAACCTACGACATGGTCTGATGAACACCTCTACACTGGTCTCTTCAGACTCCCTGACATTCATCCCTTCATGCTATTTGACAGTGACATGTGGGTCTCTCAATTCTGCTCTACCTGCTGGGCAAGAAAAACAAATGTTCCAAGTACAGTCTCTAGGGTTTTAGTTCCCTCAAGAACATCACACTGTTTATTTCATCAACCTTATATATTTGTAGGCTCACATTTCCTATCATTAGTCTTCCAGGATATTTTGATTCAAAATTCAGTAAGAGTGATAGTAAGTCTGCTTCTCTTGCTTATAGTGTGGACAACTATAAGCTACATCTTGAAAGGTCACACTGTCCTGCCATGATGATGACAGATGAAACCACTAACAGTCTACTTCTGAGGAACCACAATCCCTTCCCCAACACATCTACCCTACCATCTATCTCCCAAGCCTCCCAATTTAGACGAGAAATCAGGCCCTGGTACCATCAGTGTTGTTGTCTCCTCATGGTCCCATTGATCACTGTGTTCAACCACCAGCAAGAGACAGGTGGACAAATACATATCTAAGCTGGGGCCTGGCATACAGGAATCCATGACCTCCTGACAAGCAATCCCCCTGGTATGGTCATTGCCTTGTAATTATCAGTGCAGGGCCCTGGGACCATCTGACAATGCTCCCTCTCCAAGGACTCATTCTTGAGACTGCACATCCCTCAGTCTCCATATCCCACAGCTGTATGACCATGACTGCCACCACATCACTGTCCCGCTTCATAAGCACCTGCCTGACCTACCCAGATGTTACTGCTTCCACTTAATCCGACTCTTAGATTATGGTGATGGCCAAACACATGACACCTGAGACTGGACAGAGGAGCCTGACGGCAGTTTATTTATCACAGAAATTCACACCTCTGATTATAGGATACCACTCAGCATAAAGGCCCATATGGGAGCTGCATTCTGAAAAAGAGTGAACAAACAGAGGCCATGAGATGCTATGCTTGCAGAATGAAAGGTTGGGAGCACTCTGAATCCCACAGGAGGATGTGACTGGCTGGTTTGTATAAGCCTGTGGGCTGGTAGGGGACTGAAGCCTGCTACAAAGAGATGAGCAGGAATTGCACCATGTTCCCTTTATGAAAAGGGTTGTTGGGCTAGGAGCTATCATCCCATGAAGCAGTGTGGGGAGGAGAACTTGCACTCAGGCCATTTGAGCAGTTGGTCTCACCAAATGTCAAGAAAGCACATCATGTAGGGTTTAGGCCTTATGCCACACTTTGGCAGATAGCATCCACAGTATTCTTTTTTTTTTTTTTTTTAAAGATTTTATTTATTTATGTGACAGAGAGACAGCCAGCGAGAGAGGGAACACAGCAGGCGAGTGAGAGAGGAAGAAGCAGGCTCCTAGCGGAGGAGCCCGATGTGGGACTCGATCCCGGAACGCCGGGATCACGCCCTGAGCCGAAGGCAGACGCTTTAACGACTGCGCTACCCAGGCGCCCCTCATCCACAGTATTCTTGGCAAATTCAAACAGGATCCCATAAGACCACTGACTTCCCCTGGGTCCCGAGAGCAGTGTTACTCCAAATCATTTTATGAAGGCCTCACCCTGTGGCTCTGATCGTTGCCTCAGACTTAGACACACAGAACCATGTGCGGATCTCAGATATTCATAGTTCCATTCTATTTCCTTGATGCACTTGCTGTCACCTTAGCAAATAAAAAATTTCTCTCTCCCCCTGTCATTCCAAGACCACCCCCATTAATTGCCCATCCCAGGCCTAGTGATTCTCACAGGTGACCCTATTTTCCCCTGACCAGGCTGAATGAAACACTTCACACCCCACCAAAGTCCTCACAAAATCTTATTAAGTCTAAAAAGTGGCTAGAAAGTATCAGCTCTGGCCCGAGTGTCATCTTTCGTCCATTACCCCTTGTCTCTGCATCCATCGGAAGGCCACTCTTCCCCTGGAAGCTGTGGACACCTACCAGACTATCCTGTCTGATATACCAAATCTTCATGTCCACTTACCTACATTTGTGAAGACTAATACCATTGCCAGGTATCCAAGCAAGAGTCCTGGGTCCCCACTTTCCACAACTGGCCCCCAAAGAGTTTTGCCTCAAGTTTGCCTCAATGTGACCCACTGCTTACTCATCTCGGTCCACAATGTGGTTACCACATTTTGGATGTCTCTAACCTGAATCCCTCCCCAGATTTCCTGACCTGTATGTTAGTTGTTCATTTGATGCCTCCAGTCAGTGACTTGTGAAACACCTCAGACTCTTAAAATGGTCAGAACTAAGCTCCTAATATCCTCAGTGAATACCAACTTGCTCATCTGAATTTCCCACCAGCTAGATCCCAAGACCTGACCTTTACTTCTCACCTGCCTGTATCCACCAGCCTTTGTCCCACATTTTTCCTTAGGTGCCTCTTTCTAGCTTATCTCCTAACTCAGGCAAAAGACCCAAGAGGCATAGAATCCCAGGAGAGAAACCAACACCACCCCTCAAGCAAAAACTGCCTGGTCAAAGAGCTCTGGCCTCTGGTGGCCAAAACCAGACCAGTTGGAGCTTAACCCCGGACTCATGTGTGTGCAGATGGGCCAGGAAGTGACCAACAGTAACCTTGACCTCATTACAATGCTATAAATCACTCCCCGAGGTGGAGACAACTGCAAATGAAACACCCAATGTATGAAGAAGCATGTTCTGTCAACTGCACCTGCACACCCAACTCCTTGTACTTCCTCACCCCTACGTGCTTAGACAGACATCACTCTTCCTCCACCCCTGGACCTTTAAAACTTTCCCTGGCTATTGTTCGGAGAGCCAGTTTGACACCTTTGTTGTGACTGTGTCTCCCTTCCATTGCAGCTGTTGTCCCCAATAAAGCCTGGTCTGTTTTTAAATTGTAGGTCCAGCCTGTTTCTACCGTTGCCGTGTCCAAGGACCAGAGTCCGGTAACACACTGATACAGCTTCCATTCCTACGGCTACTAAGACCAAAAGCTCTGAGATCATCACTGATTATCTCTTTCATTCCCTCACTGTCCACATCAGAAAGTCTAGTTGCCCCTTTTTAAAAACACACAGCCAGAATATAACCATTTCCTAAGCAACAACCCTGGTCCATTAACCCTCACCTGGACTATGGCAGTAGCCTGCACAATGATTGTCCTTGTGCTCTCTCAAGCCCACAGTCTGTTTTTCACTGTGAAGCCAGATGAAGCCTCTTAAGACCTCGGTAACATCACCTCTTTCCTGTGATCGAAACCTTTTATTACTTCTAGAATAAACACCCAACACCTCAGGCAGTCACCTGACAGGACACCTATCCATTTGCTATTTATTTCTACCTGAAAGAAAGGAGACCTGTGGTTTTTGAACATTCCTGACTTCAGTTTTACCTCAAGGCACTTGCACATCCTGGTACCCACTCCTGGGTTAACCTTCCAAAGCTGTTTACAAATGGTTACCAGAAAAGGGAATGCCTGCATATAACCCCTGACATGGCCTTAGAACCCTGGGTTTAGGGGTTCTCCAGGATCACCAGACTCAAGGAGGGAGGAATGGCATGAAGAGCATCAGGACACCACAATCCAGAGAACATGGAGATGAGAGGTTGGGGCCAGTGAGGGACTGGGACACACTCCACTTCCCTGTGTAGGTTCCAAGCACTTCTCCAGCCATGAGAACCTGTGCTGAAGAGGCAGGCGTTTAAGAAATGTGTCCATGGGGGCGCCTGGGTGGCTCAGTCGCTGGGCATCTGCCTTTGGCTCAGGTCATGATCCCGGGGTCCTGGGATCGAGCCCCACATCGGGCTCCCTGCTCAGCGGGAAGCCTGCTTCTCCTTCTCCCACTCCCCCTGCTTGTGTTCCCTCTCTCGCTGGCTTGTCTCTATCTCTGTCGAATAAATAAATTAAAACATCTTAAAAAAAAAAAAAAAGAAATGTCCCTTCAGGAAACTTTTATGCCATGTGTGTGTAAAAAATATTTTATACACACCTATATATATGAACACTGTATATTAATGGGTGCGTAAAAGAAATCGCGATTAAGAAATCTTTTATAATATGTGTGTGTAAGAAATATTTTAGAATATGCATGTATAAGAAATAATGTATACACACCTGTATATATCAACGTCATATATAAATGTGTGTATAAGAAATCTCTGTAAAAAATCTTTTGTAATATGTGTGTATAAGAATTATTTTTCAAAGTGTGTATAAGAAATATTTTATACACACCTATATAAGTCAATACTTCATACTTATTTTGCATAAAACAAATCTCGATTAAGACATCTTTTAAATATGGGTGTATAAGACAGATTTTATACTCACCTATATATATCAATATTTCACCTATAAATATGTGTATAAGAAATCTCGATTTAGGGGCGCCTGGGTGGCACAGCGGTTAAGCGTCTGCCTTCGGCTCAGGGCGTGATCCTGGCGTTACGGGATCGAGCCCCACATCAGGCTCCTCTGCTGGAAGCCTGCTTCTTCATCTCCCACTCCCCCTGCTTGTGTTCCCTCTTTCGCTGGCTGTCTCTCTCTCTGTCAAATAAATAAATAAAAAATCTTTAAAAAAAAAAAAAAAAGAAATCTCGATTTACAACGGGGTGCCTAAGAGATTCCTCTGCTATAGAGCAGTACTGGAACTATAACGGGGTGCCTAGGAGGAATCTCTTAGGCACCCCGCTATGGAGCGGTACCTGAACTATAGCTAGAAAGTGCAACATAGCCACACGTTTCCTACATAAATGATATTTGTGGGGGATCCTCCCTCTATGGAGGTTTAGATGTATGAGATTCAAATCAGGCAGATGGCTCCTCACAGAGGCTTTGATCCATTTTGTTACACCAAACAAGGAGATTGCACGTTCCCTCCACAACTAAGGTCTTTCTCCAGTATGAACTCTGCATTGATAATTGAAGGTGGAACTATCGCTAAAAGATTTCCTATATTTACTACACTCGAAGGCTTTTCTTCAGTGTAGACACCTGGTTCTGAGCAAGTGTGCCTGTGTAGCTGAAGGCTTTCTTGCATTCTCCCCAGTTGTGATGACTTTTTCTGCCAACCCACATTTGATGGTTTTGTTCGGCCTCTCCTTCTTGTAGAAATAGCTCGGGGTGGCCAGTAAGTCCTTTCTAACCTCCTCACAGGTAAAGGGCTTCCTTAACACCTGGAACTTGCAGCTCTTCTCACATGAGGCCCTTTCCGTGTTGCTTCTGAGGTTTTTCACCAGTATGCTGATCCTGGTGACACTGAGGGTATGCACTGAAATAAAACTGTTTGGTACATGCTGCCTTCTTGTATACAGTTTCTATCCACGATGTTTTCCATGGTGCTCAGCCAACTGTAAAGTGTGCTTCAAGATATGGATACACATATCACAAGGGGGGGTTTTCTAGATGAAGGGACCTGACTTGGGAGTCCTGATCTGTGCTGCTCCTAGAGAAACACTGTTCAGAAGGTACCTCTTTGCTCTCTGCTACACACCAATAACCCGAAAGCAAAGAAGTGACAGTGCAGTATGTGTTGATTTTACTGGAGGAATATGTCTACACTGATTCACTGAATTACAACCAATTGAATTACTCAATTGAAATGCAACCAGAAATAAGCCCTGGGGATGCTTTTCAAGAAATGGAGTGGGGTTCTGGTTGCAGAAGTGGCTACTGTGCATTACTGGACCCATAAGGTCACGTACTGGGAGCGGCCTCACCAGGAGGACACAAGGACAGGGTGTGTGGCACAGGGAAGCAAGGCAGATGTACAATTTCTTCTTCCACCAAAGGCTTTCAGCAGGAACTTGTCTGCTGGTGGCATTTACAGCTATGCAGAGGTGTGTGAAAGCCCAGGACAATCCAACTGCAACAAACAAGTGGGAGTTCACGGCCAGTATCAGGATACGTGTACACCTCAGGACACAACATGTGCAGGCCAATGTTGCAGAGCACTTCAGAAGGAGTGGTGAGAGGGATGGGTAGGATGCAGAATACAGAAGGGGGAGATTTTCCCTAGGCTTCAACAAGTCAGCAAAATACCAACAATGGAAAGATAGAGGATGCCTGGGTGGCTCAGTCGGTTAAGCTCTGCCTTAGGCTCAGGTCATGATCCATCAAGTTCCATATTGGGCTCCTTGCTCAGCAGGAAGACTGCTTCTCTCCCTCTGCCTGCTGCTTCCCCTGCTTCTACTCTCTCTCTGACAAATAAATACATAAAATCTTGGAAGGAAGGAAGGAAGGAAGGAAGGAAGGGAGGGAGGGAGGGAGGGAGGGACGGACGGACGGACTGGGGTGCGGCCACTGGCAATGGCACCAAAACCCTGGTTGAACAAGACAGGGTGCTGGTGTGATCTGAAGTGACAACACACTCCCCCCAGCTGCCATCTACCAGGTCCAGGCCCCCTCTGAGCCCAACCTGCTGTGGCTTGGGTCATGTCCAACCTGTGATGCGGAAAGAACTCTTCCAGGTCCTAGTTGAGCAACTATGGGGGAAAAAATGCCAGATGAGTGGCTAGTACTGGGCCAGGGCAGGTCAGCACACAACAGACCACAGAAAAGAGATCTAAACACTATAAAGAGAAGTGAGTGGGAGGCTTGAAAAACAGCTCATGGTCCAGATAGCAGCAGCCATGAGAATACAAGTAATTCCTGGCACAAGCCAGCACAAGGAGATGTCAGCTGAAGTAAGGAAGCAAAACCTAAGGTACAGACGTGCCATGGACATAAATACAGTCACCAGCCAGGGAGAACGCAAGCAAGGCAGGATCCTTCAGCTCACTGTAGGAGTACTGATGCTGAATCTTTCCCTGTGAGGCTTCTGGGCAGCAGATGTTGGGGCTGTAGGGGAGGGAAGAGGTCAGTGCAAACAATCCAGTCCTATCAACCACAGGGCCTGCCCAGGGAACTGGGGATGGAAGCAGTGTCCGTAGTCCTGATGTGAGAAGGAAGAGCACCCTCTGGGGAAAGCAGGGTTGGAGAGGGGGGATGTGAAGCCTAGATCAGGGCACCGGGGAGGGTATGAGTGCCTTGCCCAGTGAGGATATGAGGATAAAGTGCAAAGTTCTTCCGATTCACATTGTGGTACAGGCATCTCTGAACCTCATCCAGGAACCCCCACTCCTCCCACAAATATATAAGCATGTCCTCAAATGTCATAGCACCTGTCATGATAGGGACAGATGAAATCAGGAGTAGCCTCTCTGAGGTCCCACAATACAAACTCATCTTCCTCCAGAGATCCACATCTCTGAGGAGATAGCAGTCCCTGGTCCCACTGATGCCCATGCCCTCCTAGTGGTCACATTAATACTCTGCTCAGACCTCACCACCAACAGGCAGGTAGGCAGATGCCATCTAAAGAGTGGGGCTGGCCTTCAGGGCCCAAACCCTCCTGCCAGGCAATAACCCTGGGGTCCCCAAGATCATGACTCTCAGATACAACCAAACCTGGCTTCACAGTTTCATCTTCAGTTCCCAATAGCAAGGCCCTGGAGACATCAGGTCACGCTTTCTTTCTACATGCACATCATTCTGTGGACCATACTTTCTCACACCTCCAGACACCAAAGTCACATTTTAACGTCACCACCACCTCCCCCTGTCCCACTCCACAGGCATCTCCCTGGACTCACCCAGGTGCTTGGCACATGGCATCCAAAGAGTGCTTGACAAATTCAAACACCATCCAGCACAACACCAGACCTCTGATGGATCCCACGGCCCAGGAAAGCCCTGAATGCTGCTTTGAAGGCCTCTCAGCCTACCTCTGACCTTTCTGCAGTATTAACCACTTAGAACTCCATGTGAGTTTGAGACACCCATGCCCTCTTCCACTTCTGTGCTGCACTTGCTCTCCCCTCAGCAGCCATTATCCATTATTCTCTAAGAAATTTTCATTAAAATCCCAGCACCACTGGTCCCTCTGCCAGGTATAGTGACTCTCACAGATGACCACCTTTGCTCCAGATCTTATCCACCAGCAAGACTGAAAAACCCCAGACCCCACCAAAGCTCACTACAAAATTATGCTGATTCTGTACAGTTGTGAGTAAGCAGGAACCTGGCAGTGTCCTCTTGTCTCAATTACTCCCATGCCTCCACAACTGTCTCATGATGACGCATCCCATGGAAGCCTTGGTCACCTGCCAGACAATCCTCCCTTCATCTTTCTGTGCCCACCACCCTCAACCATGTGCCTGAGCAACAGACTCAGTCCTCTTTACCATCTTCCTAACCTATTAAGAGCATCACCATAACATGAATTCCCCCTCCTCCATGTTAATCCAAAGCTCTATCCTGGTCCACACCATAGCCACCACTTTTGAATGTCTGCTTCTTGAACTGCTCCCCAGGTTTCCAGTCCTGTGTATCCAGCTGCCTACTTAATGACTTCACTCACCATTCTCTGAAACATCATAGATTCTTAACAGGGCCAAACAAAACTCCTGATAGTCCCAATGAAAATTAACCATCTACCAACTTCACCATTCTAGTTCATGGAGCTTCCTTTGCTTCGGCTGCTAGGACCAAAACGACTGGGGCTCTTTTTGACTCCTCCTTTCTCTCCCTCACCTACGATATCCAAAAGTCTACTTGGCCCTTCTTTAAAAATGGACCCAGAATCCAATCCCTCCTATCACTTCTACAGCCACCATCTGGTTCAACAACCAGTTCACCTGGACTATTGCAGTAGCCTGCTTCTGGGGCTCTGCTTCCTCTCTTAACCCCATACATAATTCTGCTCTCCACTGTGCAGGCTGTCACTCAGACCCTGTTACTCTATCACAGCTAGAACCTACAACACATTTGAGGAAAAGAAAAGTGATTCTGAGAGTTTCAAAAACCAATCCTTCAGGGGCGCCTGGGTGGCTCAGATGGTTAAGTGACTTCCTTCAGCTCAGGCCGTGATCCCAAGGTCCTGGGATCAAGCCCAGCGTTGAGCCCTGCATAGGATTCCCTGCTCATCCAGGAGTCTGCTTCTCCCCCTCCCTCGGCCCCCCCCATCTCAAATAAATAAATAAATAAAAACTAAAAAAAAAAAGCGCAAAGAAAAACCAATCCTTCAAGTGGAGCTTTCTTTACACTTAGACAAACTGGAGTTTTGTGGGTATTTTTTTTTTTTTAAGATTTTATTTATTTATTTATTTAAGTAATCTTTACACTCTGCCTTCAGCCCAGATCATGATCCCAAGATCCTGGGATGGAGCCCGGCATCTGGCTCTCTGCTCAGCAGGGAGCCTGCTTCTCCCTCTCCCTTGGCTGCTCCCCCTGCTTGTGCTCTCTTTGTCAAATAAATAAAATCTAAAAAAAAAAAAAAAAAAAAAAAAAAAAAGCAAGGTTCTCTCCTTGATAATTCAAATGAAAAGAAAAATTCTAACTTTTAGAAATGAAGATGTTTGAACTGTTCTCTTTTCAGTGCCCCCCTTAGACCTCAACATCCTTGAATATGTTCAAGATTCTGTCTCTGAGTGATCAGAGACCAGCCCTGGGGCCAGGTAAAAGAATCCTGGGGGATTACTTTCCTTCCTCCCCACCCTGGCAGGCAGAGCTTATCCTCAAGACACAAACTACTGGACAAGTCAACCAGCACTTCAGGCATCATGGTCACCTGGAGGCGAAAGTGGACAGCTGCCTTTTGGCCCCTGACCCAGAGCCTGTCTTTGGAGGGATGTGCCCATGTTCATTCAGGGAAGTCAGATGCAGTCTTTACGTGGAAGACGGTGTGTGTGTGTGTGTGTGTGTGTGTGTGTGTGTGTGTGTGTGTGAAAGAAATCCTGCTTGGGTGTCAGGCGACCTGCATTCTGGCCTCAGGTCTTACATAACTTGTATGACATTGGGGAAGTCCCTTCCCCATTCTCTCACAGAAAGATATACCTCGGGGCGCCTGAGTGGCTCAGTCGTTAAGTGTTAATCTTCTGCCTTCGGCCCAGGGCATGATCCCAGGGTACTGGAATGAGCCCCTCATCGGGCTCCCTGCTCCGCTGGGAAACCTGCTTCTTCCTCTCCCACTCTCCCTGCTTGTGTTCCCTCTCTCACTGGCTGTCTGTCAAATAAATAAAATCAAAAAAAAAAAAAAAAAAGAAAGAAGAAAGAAAGAAAGAAAGAAAGAAAGAAAGAAAGAAAGAAAGAAAAGACAGACCTCTCTGGGTCCCCTTTTGTACAAGAAGGCTAGGCTGTTGATCCTAGTGACCATTTAAACAAGCTAGTTCTCACTTCATTGAAGCACAATTTAAAAACAATAAAGTGTACCCATTTTAAATACACAATTCATGGACTTTTGACAAATGTTTGCACTTGCGTAGCCATGACTGTATATTTGGTGTCAAATCCAAAAAAATCATTACCAGGACCAATGGCAAGGAGATCACCCACATGTTTTCTTCTAGGAGATTTATGGTTTCAGGTCATACATTCAAATCTTTCATCCATTTTGAGCTGATTTTCATTTATGGTATAAAGCTGGGGTCCAGATTCATCCTTTTTTTTTTTTTTTTAAGATTTTTTATTTATTTATTTGACAGAGAGAGACAGCCAGCGAGAGAGGGAACACAAGCAGGGGGAGTGGGAGAGGAAGAAGCAGGCTCCCAGCGGAGGAGCCCGATGCGGGACTCGATCCCAGAACGCCGGGATCACGCCCTGAGCCGAAGGCAGACGCCCAACGACTGCGCTACCCAGGCGCCCCAGATTCATTCTTTTGCATGTAACTGCCCAGTTTGGCCAACATAATTTATTGAAGAGACTATCCTTTCTGAATTGTACATTCTTGGCTCCTTTGTCTAACTAAATAGACAAACCCATATATGCACAAGTTTATTTCTGGGCTCTCTATTCTATTCCACTGATCTTTGTGTATTTCTAAGCCAGTGATGAAATTTAAAAGATTGTTTAATTCCAAACCTTCATATTTTTGGAGTATGATCTCATATTTATAAAATTATACACACCTTGTAAATATTTATCGGGTTAATTTCATGCAATATTCTGTGATGGGGCTGTATCCTTCCAATACCTCCCATTCACAGAACTTTCACAATCAGATAAAGGGTGTGTTTCATTAAACACAATGACCTGAATGTTTTCCAACTAGCTAAACAGGTGACCAACTGACTTTTGTACTCTATAATTCTAAGGTCATTTCTGACCTAGTCATACCTGCATAATTTTATGATGAAATATCAATATAAAGTTATACTTTTGCCTGATGACAGTTAATGGGTACTGCTAAGCAATGAAGTCACAGTAAATAAAGCAGTTTACTTACCAACACTGACCCTACTATGTCACACACAGGGAGAAACTTTATAAAGAAGTGAGCCCTCATTGACTTGCTCTATGTCTTTTTCAATTACTTCATTTTTTTTAAAGATTTTATTTATTTATTTGACATACAGAGAGATAGAGTACAAGCAGGGGAGCAGCAGGCAGAGAGAGCAGCAGGCTCCCCACTGAGCAGGGAGCCCGATGTGGGACTCGATCCCAGGACCCTGAGATCCCGAGCTGAGCCAAAGGCAGACGCTTAACCGACTGAGCCACCCAGGCGCCCCTCAATTACTTCATTTCTTTGCATGTCTGTTCTTCTAGTCCTTTTCTATTGTTCCTGTAACAAATTACTATAAACTTAGAGCCGTAAAAATTATTGCACAGCTTTTGTAGACAATACATAGTTGGATCTTGGTTTGGGACCCACTCTGAAAATCTTTTACTAGTTTTTTGCCATTCAAGGTGATTATTGAGGGGCGCCTGGGTGGCTCAGTTGGTTAAGCGTAGGCCTTTGGCTCAGGTCATGATCCTGGAGTCCCAGGATTGAGCCCCAATCTCTGCTTCTCCCTCTGACCCTCCCACATCTTGTGCTCTCTCACTCTCTCTAATAACTAAAATCTTTTTAAAAAAGTGATTACTGATATAGTCAGATTAATATATACCATATTTGTTACCAATTTCTATTTGTCACCTTTTTTGTTGTTCCACTTTGTCTTCCACTCTTTTCCTGCTTTTTGTGGTTTTAACTGAGCATTTTATATGATTCTGTTTCTTTGTTTCTTAGCATATCAATTATGCTTTTTTTTTTACTTTTTTAATTAGTTGTCCTAGAGTTTTCAATAAACACTGACAACTAATCCAAATATACTTTTCAAACACTATACCACTTCACGGATAATGTGAGTACCTTGTAATAACAAAATAATCTCAATTTCCCCCTCCGGTCCCTTGTACCATTGATGTCATACATCCCACGAATACAAAAGCATGATAAGAGCACACACACACTAAGATAATCATAAATAACAGAATATATTGTTGGTGTTACTACTGCAAAAAAATTGTTCTGTTACATTAAGAATTAAAAAAAGTAACACTCTTGGGGCACCTCTTTGGCTCAGTTAGGAGAGCATGCAACTTTTAAACTCAGGGTCATGAGTTCAAGCCTCATGTTCAGTGTGGAGCCTACTTAAAATTAAAAATAGTAATAACAATAGGGGCACCTGGCTGGCTCAGTTAGTTAAGCATCTGACTCTTGATGTCACCTCAGGTCATGATCTCAGGGTCCTGAAATCGAGCCCCGGATCAAGCTCAGAACTAAGCAGGGGAGTCTGCTTGAGAATCTCTCTCCCTCTGCCTCCCTCACCCCACTCTAATAAATCAAACTTTTAAAATAATAATAAAAGAAAAATACTTTTTATTTGACCTTTACTTATTCCTCCTGCAATGATCTTCCTTTATGTAGATCCAAATTTCTGACCTGTATCATTCTCCTTATCTCTAAACAAGTTCTTTTAACAATTCTTGCATGGAAGAGCTCATTGTCACCCCCTTTCCACAAATCCATATGATGAAATCCTAACCCCAAAATGTGATATTATTAAGAGATGGGGCTTTGGGAGGTGCTTAGGTCATGAGGTTGGACTCCTCATGAATGGGTTTACTGAAAGAGGTTCCACTGGCACGCCTGGGTGGCTCAGTCAGTTAAGCATCTGCCTTTGGCTCAGGTCATGGTCTCGGGGTCCTGGGATCCAGGTCCCACACTGGGCTCCCCGCTCAGCAGGGAGCTGCTTCTCCCTCTCCATCTGCCCCTCCCCCAGTTTGCAAGTGCGCACACCCTCTCAAAAAAAATTTAAGGAAAAAAAAAAAAGGTTCCACCAGGATCCCTGATTTCTTCAATCATGGAAGGACACAGAAAGAAAAGCAAACTATGAACCAGGAGAAGGATCTTGACCAGAGAACTCACCCAGGCTGGCACCTTGATCTTGGACTTCCAGGCTGCAGAACTGTCAGAAATGAATGTTTATCTTTATAATAAATTACCTGGCCTCTAGTATTTTGTTATATCACCCCAAATGGACTAAGATGGCAGGTTTATTGGCAACAAATTCCCTAGTTTTTCTTTTAGAAAGCCTATTTGCCCTGCACTGTTGAAGGATAATTTTGCAATGAACAGAATTCTAGCCTGATCAGTTTTTCTCTCAAAACTTCAAATATTTAACTCCTCTCCCTTTTTGCTTGCATGGTTTCTGAGAGGATGGATGTAAGTCTTAGTTCTTCTGGAGCTAAGGTATTTTTTCCCTCAGGCTTCTTTCAAAACTTTATGATTTCAAGGAAGTTGAAAATAATATGCCTACATTGGGGTATTTTTTGGCATTTATCCTGCTTAGCGTTCTCTAAGCTTTCTGGATCTATGGTTCATTTCGTGTTATTAATTTATCTCTTAACAATATATTTTGAAACATAATTGCTATGGAGATTGAGTCCCTAACTGGCTCAAAGACTGAATACCATTTGTACATGCCATCGTCTCCAGGCCACATGGTCTGTGATGTGTCCCTCAGGGGACATCTGGGGAAAGAGCAGCTGGAGCTCTAGGCAGGGCATTGCCTTAGGGACCCACAGTGGGAAATCTGCCTCCAGAGGAAGAAAGGAAACTCAGCCCATAGGGTCCCGCCTAAATCGCATCCCCAGGCGTGCTCCCTCCAGGTGTCTACTCCAGTCCCCATGAACCACCCCTGCCCTCCCACCTAGCATGGTGGTCTACCGGCATGTTCTACCCTGCTCCCCACATGGCTCAACCCCTTTCTTACTGTCCCAATTGAGATGTGACCACACTCACACTTGGGTCTGCAAAGGAAAAGACCTCACCAAGTTGCTGTACAGAATCCTACCCCCATTCCCTCCTTCTGGGCAAGGCCCTGGCCCCACCTGACAAGTTGGGCACCAAAAGACCAACAACATCCCTAAGAGATTTGGTTTTTCTCTGCAAGACACCACCCAGAACTCTGATCACATACTGTGGATAAATACTGGGTCACATCCATGCCTTAACTTAGAAGGGAATGAGAAGTTCCAGTTGTCCATAATTTCCATCAACAATGACAAACCAGAGAGCTCAGCATCCTTAAGTATGTTAGGATGGTGACTGATGTACATTATTGGGAACTGCCAGGTGGCAGAAGTTAAACTTCTGCTACAGAAACGGTCAGTGACTTCAATCTAGCAAGGACTCTGCACACATCAGAAAGCACAATGCCTCCTAAATTTTCCCCAAATAGCTGGAACTTATGGGAAGTCACTCCACCGTAGACATTCAGGTGAACAAAGTTCAATTCAGGAAGGTGGCTGCCTCACTAGGTTCTCCCCCATTGGAATTACACAAAGTAAGGAAACATCACCTTCTGTGTTATTTTAAAGCCTTTCTGCAATGTCAACTCTCCAATATGGAATGAATAGAGATGACTGGATAAAGGAATGGTGTCATTCACCTTATCCCAGTGTGAATTCTGATTTTTCTAAAACCGTATCTTTGGCCAAACGATCACCTATATTCTTCACATTTGTCTTCCCTCGGGCTGCCCTAAAAACATCATAAATTAGGTGGCTTGTAAAAACACAAATTTATTTTTCAGTCCTGGGGGCTGGATATCTGGCGTTACACTCCTTATAGGGTCTAGTTCTGTGTCTGGTGAGATCCTGATTTATAGATTATCTTCAAAAATGGTCCTTACATGATAGAGGAAGCAAACTCTCTCAGAACTCTTATGAGGACAATAATCCCATTCGTGAGGGCTCCACACTCATGACATATTCTAACTGCAATTCCCTCCCAAAGACATCACCTCAACTCCTAATCCTATCGCACTGAAGTATAGGAATTTAACCTATGAATTTTAGTAAACATAAAGATTCAGTTCATAATATCACTCCTAACGACGTATCAACTACGTACTTTTTGCTTTAAGGAGACTGGAGCTTTGGCTGAAAGGTTTTGCACATCCCAGCACTCCTAAGGCCTTTCTCCAGTGTAAACTCTTTGATGATAATTAAAAGTAGTATGACCAGTAAGAGATTTTCCACATTCATTGCACTCAAAAGCCTTTCTCCTGCATGAATTCTCTAGTAGTGAATGAATGCTGCCCTCTACTTAAAAGATTTCCCACATTTGGGGCACCTAGGTGGCTCAACTGGTTAAGTGTCCAACTCTTTGTTTCGGCTCAGGTCATGATCTCCTGGGTCATGGAATCAAGCTCGATTCTGGCTCCAGGCTCAACAGGAGTCAGCTTGAAGATTCTCTCCATTTGCCCAACCCTTCAGTGTTCTCTCCCTCTATAAAACAAATAAATGAATCTTTTAAAAAATAACACATTTCCCACAACCATTACACTTCTAAGGTCATTCACCTCAGCAAATCTTGAGGTTGCTTTTCTGGAAAAAGTACCTTCCACAGTCATGCACACAAAAGGCCTTTCTCCAATGTAAACTCTAGTGAGTAAAGATGCCAGTCCTGGCGATAAAAGACTTCCCACATTCACTGCACACATACGGTATTCCCCCACTCTGAGCTCTCTAATGATAATGGGGGACAGACATAGTGGTAAATGATTTGGCACAGTCACTACACTTACAAGGCCTTTCTCCAGGACGAACCCTATTAGTAATCAATACTGAGCTACGGTTAAGACATTTTGCACATCCACTGCAAACAGTTTTCTCTACTGTGCCATCTCTGAGGATGAATGAGGACGGAAGTATACAACAATGTCCTCAAAGGTCACACCACCCTGTCATGAAAGGGACAGATGAAACCATGAACATTCTCTCTCTGAGAACCCATAATCCAATCCACCACACATCTACCCATCTCCGTACCTCAGAATAGATGCCAGGTCCTGGTGCCACTAATGCTGCTCTCCTCTCACCTCCCATCAATCACTGTGCTCAGTCCACAGCAGTAACAGGCAGGGGGACACGGAGACACAATCGAAGCTCTGGGTTTGGCCTGCAAGGTCCCATGCCTCTGACACGATATTCCCAGGGAGTCTCCCAGACTGTGCCCTCAAGGCAGACAATTATAGGCCCTACTTTCCCAGGAAGCCTTCAATACCAGAGCTCTGAGGCCCTTAGCTCATGCTTCCTCTCCATGTGTACAGGATTCTGTAGACTGTACCGCTCTCACGACCTCAGACCCCAGGATGAACTCCCACACCTTCCTGCCCCACACCAAAGGCTTCTCCCTTGACTCACACTTGTACTTGTCACATGACACCCAAAGGATATTTGACAAACTCAAGCAGGTTCCAGAATCACCCCAGTATTCTCCTGGATCCCCACTGAGGGAAAGCCTCAAATGCTACTGAGAAGCCCTCCTTATTTGCCTCTAATCGTCGCTTCAGTAACAGACACTCACAACAACTGTCAACACAGAATACTCGTAGACCCTCTTCTACTTCCCTGCTGCCCATGCTGTCCCTACACAATCAGGAACCAACCATCCTCCACTGAACCTTGTGAAAAACCCAGCCCTAAAGATCTCCCTGCCAGGCACAGCAAACCACAAATAACATTTGACCCAGAGCTTTTCTAGCAGGAAGACTCTGAAACACTCCAGACACCATAAAAGCTGACCACAAAATTCCGGTGAAGCCCTAGAACACGGAATACAGAGCAGCCCCCAACCTGTCACCTTGTCTCAATCTTAGATGTCCTCAGCCATCTCTTCCAATCACCCCAAGGAACCCTGGACATCATCTGCCAGATCTTTCTCTCTCTTTCTCCCATGTCAACAATGCCCATCAACCACACCACGGGCTGTGCAAGAGAACCATTCTTGAGCACATCCTAGTAGGATACTTGACCTACTAGCAGCACTGCCACTACACTCTGCATTCCTTCCTAACTGTGATCCAAATCTCCGCCCTGGTCCACACAACAGCCATCACTTTTCAAACCCTCAATCTTGAAACTTTCCCTTAATTTCCCAAACGTTGCTGTCCAGCTCCCTAGTTCATTCCATGACTCACGCTTTTCTGACACATCTGAGACTGTAAACAATTCAGTCCATCACAAAGGTCTTGGGTTATAATGCAAATTCACACACAAGTTGGAGTATTCATATATATATGTATGTCGATATTATTTATTTGCGATTATCAGCTCAGAGACACAGCAAGTTTGGGATGCAATGCACTCTGCTCTTTCCTTCATGATGGGAAAGCACAATCCTGCTTTGAAATCACCCCTTAGAGGGGGGCCTGGGTGGCGCAGTCGTTAAGCCTCTGCCTTCGGCTCAGGGCATGATCCCGGTGTTCTGGGATCGAGCCCCACAACAGGCTGCTCTGCTGGGAGTCTGCTTCTTCCTCTCCCACTCCCCCTGCCTGTGTTCCCTCTCTCGCTGCCTGTCAAATAAATAAAATCTTTAAAAAAAAAAATGAAACCACCCCTTAGAGTGCACACAATGTCTAAGACTAAACGTAATTAAACAAAGACGGCATTTACTAATGCATAAATCAGAGCAACACGTGGCACTCAAGTCCTGTGTGGTGATTTGGAAGCTGCAGAGTCATCAAAGCATCACGAGACCAACAACATCCCCATTGGATTTGGCCTTCCTGTGCCAGTCACCACCCAGAACTCAGATCACTCACTGTGGATCAACACTGGGTCTCATCCATGCCATAACGTAGAACAGAACGAGGAGTTCCAGTTACCCACACTTTAGATGAGCAAATGAAAAAGCAGACAGGTCTGCATCATTAACCATGTTGGGGTGGTGACTTATGCACATTATTGGGAACTGCCAGATGGCAGAAGTGAAAGGACATCTGCCACAGACACTGACAGTGACTTCCATCTTGCAATGACTGCATTCACAGCGAAAGCACAGTGCAGGTTCTGAATTTTAACAAAAACAGCCGGAACGTAGGAGAAGTCACTCCACTGTGGATATTCAGGTGAACAAAGTTGGATTCTGGTAGGTGGCTGCCTCACAGTGCTATTTTAAATCCTTCATGCACTGTGTAGACTGTAATGATATCTAAACCATTATGACTGATAAAAAGATTTCCCACATTCATGGCATTCTAAGGCCTTTTTCCAGTGTGAAGTCTCTGGTGACGGTGGAGGGCAGAACTAGCAGTAAATGATTTTCCACATTCATTACACTCATAAGGCCGTTTACCTGAGTGAACCTTTTTGTGTACACTGAGGCTATCTTTTCGAGGAAAGGATTTGCCACATTCACTGCATTCATAAGGCCTCTCTCCACTGTGAACACTCTGGTGAGTACGATGTTGATTACTAGTGATAAAAGATTTCCCACATTGATTGCACTGATAAGGCTTCTGTCCAGTGTGAAGTCTCTGGTGATAACGGAGGGCAGAACTAGCAGTAAATGATTTCCCACATTCATGGCATTCATAAGGCCTTTCTCCAGTGTGAACTCTCTGGTGACGACGGAGGGCAGAACTAGCAATAAATGATTTCCCACATACGTTACACTCATAAGGCCGGTCACCTGAGTGAACCATTTTGTGTACACTGAGGCTACCTTTACGGGGAAAGGATTTGCCACATTCGCTGCATTCATAAGGCCTCTCTCCACTGTGAACTCTCTGGTGAGCACGATGTTGATTACTAGTGATAAAAGATTTCCCACATTCACTGCACTTATAGGGCTTTTGTCCAGTGTGAAGTCTCTGGTGATAACGGAGGGCAGAACTACTGGTAAAAGATTTCCCACATTCATGGCACTCATAAGGCCGTTCTCCAGTGTGAAGTCTCTGGTGAGAACGGAGGGTAGAACTAGCAGTGTAAGATTTCCCACATTCACAGCACTCATAAGGCCTTTGTCCAGTATGAAGTCTCCGATGAGAAGATAGGGCAGAACTGAAAGTAAAACATTTCCCACATTCACGGCACTCATAAGGCCGTTCCCCAGTATGAAGTCTCTGGTGTGAACGGAGGGCAGAACGAGCAGTGTAAGATTTCCCACATTCACAGCACTCATAAGGACGTTCTCCAGTGTGAACTCTCTGATGATGACGGAGGGCAGAACTGGCAGTAAAATTCTTCCCACATTCATTACACTCATAAGGCCGTTCACCTGAGTGAACCTTTATGTGTACACTGAGGCTAGTTTTTCGGATAAAGGATTTTCCGCATTCACTGCACTCATAAGGCCTTTCTCCAGTGTGAACTCTCTGGTGATAACGTAAGATAAAACTACCAGCAAAAGATTTCCCACATTCGCTGCACTCGTAAGGCCTTACTCCACTGTGAACTGTTTGATGATAACGTAGGGCAGAACTGCCAGCAAAAGATTTCCCACACTCATTGCATGTATAAGGCTTTTGTCCAGTGTGAACTCTCTGGTGAGAACGGAGGGCAGAATTACTGGTAAAAGATTTCCCACATTCACTACACTCATACCGTCTTTCTCCTGCATGAGATCTCTGATGATAACAGAGGGTAGACATAGAGGGAAAAGATTTTGCACAGGCACGACACTTGTAAGAGCTTTCCCCAGGTTCAACCCTACGGGTAATCATCTCTGAGCTACAGCTATCAGATTTTGCACATCCACTGCAAACATAACTCTTCCCTCCACTGTGCCATCTCTGGGGGTGAATGAGGACAGATTTCCGACCTAAAGATTTCCCACATCTGCTGCACGTGGGCTGCCTGGATCCACTGTGACTCTTTCCACGTTCATTCAGGGTTGATCTTTGCCTAAGGGATTTTCCGCATTGCCCAAACTCGTATCTTTCTCCAGTATGATATCTCTGGTGTATAGCAAATAAGGATTTGTACCTGAATATTTTCCCACATTCACTGCACACAAAGGACTGTCTTCCAAAGTGGACACCCTGGTCCTGAGTATCTGTGTGTTTGGGACCAAAGGCTTTCTTACATTCTCCCCGAGGATGATGACTTTTCCTGCTTTGTAAAGTTGTCCTGCACTGGGTGATCGTGTGTGGCTTCTCCCCAGTGTGAGTGGCCTCTGGCTGCAGATGCACGGAGCCAGAGAGGAAGTCCTTCTGAACTTCTCCACAGGTAAAGGGCTTTCCTGAACCATGGAATCCCCAGCTCTTCACCACAGAGGCCCCGTCCACACAGCTTCTGCAGGGTTTTGCTCCCAGGTGCTGTTCCTGCTTCGGCTGAGACTTTGCACTGAAATAAAATTGTTTCCCACATGCCCCACACCTCAACAGTTTCTGGCTGTTTCCTTTTCCCTGGTGCTCAGCCAAGTGGAAAATGTCTCTCAAGACTGGACCACACAGCTCACAGGGGTGGGTCTTCCGGGAAGACACAGCTGCCGTGGGCGTCCCGGCCTGTGACGCGCCTACAGTAGTGCTCTGTGCAAAGGGTGCCTCCTCACCCTCTGCTCCACAGCAGCAACCTGAAGGCAAAGAAACGCTGGTGAAATTCGTGTTGACTATCGCGAGGGGCTGAGCCCATCACACGCATGCACCCGATTCATCTAGGCAGGAGTGTACGGCGTGCTTTTCCACACAAAGGAGATGGAATTCAACTGAAGGAGTGGCCACTGTGCGTAACTGGGCCCAACTGGTCAAAGTATTACGGAGAGCAGCCTAGAAGGACAAAAACCTAGGGTATGACACAAGAAAGCAAGCCAGGGTCTGCAACTTGTTCTCAGCCCAAAGGTTTGTGTAGAAGCGTTTCTGCTACTGGTGTCTGGCTGAGTAAAAGGCTGCGGCACAATCCAGTATCACGAAACTGACTTCAGTCAAGGGGAGTTTAAGGACATGTGAATATCTCATTTCAAAATGTCTGGGGGTGAACACTGAGGTACACAGAAAGAGCAGTGACAGAAATAGGTGGGACGTGGGTGCCTGAGATGCAAGGATTATCCCTGTACTGGCATTCACGGAATTACCAAAGAGGTAGAATCCACTTGACACAAAAATGTCAACAGCAAGGAAGGAAAGACAGAAACGGGGTGTGGCCATCGGCAATGGCACCGAACTCTGACTGAACAAACAAAGGTGCCCGGTATGACCTAACACAGGTCGGATATCACACCGTTGCCGGCTGCCACTCATGACAGACAGGCTCCCTATGAGCGCACCTGGTCATGTCTGGAGCATGGCCATGCTTTGATACACAAAGCACTCCTCCCTGTAAGCCCTAGCTGAGCAACTTCGGGGTACCAGGAAGATAGAAAGACTGTACGAAAACAGGCCAAGTGGACCGCCAGCACTGTTACTCAGTGCTACTCAGGACACAACAGACACAGAAAAATGTCCCACGGGGCTGTTATCAGCAGCAAGGTAGAATCAGAGATACCACCCTAAGCCCCAAGGAAAATCAATGCAACAGCTGTCCATGAATGACATTAGCCTCGGAGGGCTCAACAGTCCAATTAAGACAGACTAGTATACAGAGGAGCATAAGAGAGGGCACAAGCACACAGAAAAGTCGGCTGGAGACTCCACTGGCAGAGCCGTGGGTGATGGGTGCGAAATAAGGGCTGGGGCTATCTCCGCCAGCCACAGGGTGGGTGCCACTGCAGTCCTTGCTCAGAAGAGCCTCCAGCTTCCTGCTCCACAGAGGGCACTGGACTATTTGCCACCAAGTCAACCAAAGCCTAAAGCCAAAGCAATCTTCAGAGAGAAGATCAAATCTTTAGGCAGCACATTTCTGATTTCAAACTAGATTACAAAGCTATACAATCCAAAACAGAACAACGGAATGGAATGAAAAGCCTGTAAGGACAGCCACACATACACAGTCGACTACTCTTTGACAATTATGCCAAGAACTACACTGGGGGAAAAAATAACCTCTTTCCTACTGCTGTGAACTCTCAGTACACAAATGAAAAAACAGTAAGAGTGGATCCCCATCTTACAGCACCCCTTGGAACGCACGTATCATTGACTGAAGACTGAAACCTATGACCTGAACCCTAAAACTCCCAGCAAAAACAGAGGGAAAAGCCTCTTCAACCTTTCTGCTGGCAATGATTTTTTGAACAGGACACCCAAAGTTTATATAACGAAAGCAAAAGCAAACAAGTAGGACTATACTAAATTTAAAAGTTGCAGCAGGGGGCGCCTGGGTGGCTCAGTTGGTTAAGCGACTGCCTTCAGCTTGGGTCATGATCCTGGAGTCCCAGGATGGAGTCCCACATCCGGCTCCCTGCTCAGCAGGGACTCTGCTTCTCCCTCTGACCCTCCCCCCATCCTGCTCTCTCTCTCTCAAATAAATGAATACAATCTTAAAAAAAAAAAAAAAAAGTTGCAGCAGAGCCAAAGAAACACAAAAGAGGGAAAAGGAGATGTTCAAGGGCCCAACACGAGCTCACAATCACTGATCATCAGAGAAATGAAAACCAACACAAGGTATCACCTTGTACTTATTACAATGGCTAGTAAAAAGACAAGACCAGTTGGTGAGGATGTGGAAAAGAGCGAATCCCTGAATACCTTTGCTGGGCATACACATTAGGAAGTCATGATGGGACACATTAGGAAGGGTACACAAAAAGTTAAAAACAGAACTGCAATATATTCCACCACTGCCACTTCTAGCTATGTGTGTATCCCCAGGCAACAAAATCAGTATCTCCACAAACTATCTGCACCTCCGTATCCACTGCAGTACTGTTCATAATACCCGATATACAGCAACATCTTTAGGTGTGGGTCAGGGTTTAAAGACACAAAGAACATTTTGGGGCCCTGGCATGCACAGTAAGTAGAGCATGAGACACTTGATCACGGAGTTGTGCGTTTTAGCCCCACATGGGGTGTAGAGATCGCTAAAAAACAAAACAAAAAACAAAAACAAAACCAAAAAAAACAAACAACTTAAAAATCTTAAGCAAAATAGTAATGTGACAAAGAACATTTGGGAAACATGGGACGCCTAGACGGCTCAGTGGGTTAAGTGTGTGTGTTCCGCTCAGGTCATGAGCCCAGGGACCTGGGATCTAGTCCCACATTGGGCTCCTAGCTCAGCGGGGAGCCTGCTTCTCCCTCTCCCTGTCACTCCCCCTGCTTCTGCGTGTGCGCGCGCGCTCTCTGTCTCTCTCTGACAAATAAATAAATCTTAAAAAAAACACACAAAAAAAAGAACGTTTAGTAAACACATATGTGCAGGAAAACTCAGACATATAAAAGGCAACACTGCCACTTGCCACAACATGGATGAACTTGGAAAACATTATGCTAATTACATGGATATCCTTTTTTTTTTTTTAACTTATTTATTTGTGAGAGAGAGACCGAGGGAGCGCGTGTGCACATGAGGGGGAGGGCAGATGGTGGTCAGGGATACACATTTTCATTTACAAGATGATACACTTCTGAGGAACTAACATACAGCATGTCTACACTTAATACTGCACTGCAGAGCTGAAATTTGCTAAGAGGGTAGATACTAAGCTTTCTCACCACCACCAATAAAAAAAGTAACTACGCCAAGTGATGGCTGTGTTGATTAACTTCATTTTGGTAATAACTTCATAATGTTTAAGTACATGAAATCATTATGCAATACTTTTAATAATACAATTTGATTTCTCAAACACTTGTCACAAACTTGAAGGAGAGGGGCAGGCAGAAGAGAGGTAAACATTACAAAAAGATCCATACAGCACATTCTTGTGAAGTAGCCCAAGGTCCACTAAAGTAGTGACAGGACCAATGCCTCCAATTTCAGGCAGAGGCAGGCACAAGGAAATATCATCTAAGGGAAGGGTCAACACCTACGCCATCCAAAAGCCATGGATCTAGATACACGGACCCAGCCAGGGAGAGGGCAAGCAAGGTGCAATCCATCAGCCTCACTGCATGACCACTGACCTCTAATCTTAGCCGATCAGGGCTCAGCACAAAGGATATGGGGCCTGCAGGGCAGAGGAAAGGGCAGACCAACAACCGAGAGCTAGCAAAAAAAGCAACTACCCAGAAAGCTGGGGAACCAAGCAGTGCCCACAGTCCACACGAGAGAAGGACAAACCTACCCTGGACAATGGAGAGGGGGAAGCGGGAGTACAGAGTCTAGTCCAGGTCAAAGGGGAGGCTGAGGCTCTTACCCAGTGAGGATATAAGCGTAAAGTTCTCCAGCATCACATGGTGGTACAGCCGTCTCTGAGCCTCATCAAGAAGCTTCCATTCCTTCCAGGAGAAGTACACGGCAACGTCCTCAAAGGTCACACCACCCTTTCATGAAAGGAACAGATGAAACCGTGAACATTCTGAGAACCCACAATCCAATCCCCCACACATCTACCCCAGTCTCCCCACCTCAAAATAAATACCAGGTCCTGGTGCCACAAATGCCGCTCTCCTTTCACCTTCCCATCACTCACTGTGCTCAGTCCACAGCAAACAGAGGCACGGGGACACGCAGACGCAATCGAGACTCTGGCTTTGGCCTGCAAGGTCCCATCCCTCTGACACGATATTCCCGGGGAGTCTCCCAGATTGTGCCCTCAAGGCAGACAATTATAGGCCCTGCTTTCCCAGGAAGCCTTCAATACCAGAGCCCTGAGGCCCTTAGCTCACGCTTTCTCTCCATGTGTACAGGATTCTGTAGACTGTACCGCTCTCACGTCTTCAGACCCCAGGATGAACTCCCACACCTTCCTGCGCCACCCAAGGATTCTCCCTTGTCTCACACTTGTACTTGTCACATGACACCCAAAGGATATTTGACAAACTCAAGCAGGTTCCAGAATCACCCCAGTATTCTCCTGGATCCCCACTGAGGGAAAGCCTCAAATGCTACTGAGAAGCCCTCCTTATTTGCCTCTAATCCTCGCTTCAGTAACAGACACTCACAACCACAGTCAACACAGAATACTCGTAGACCCTCTTCTACTTCCCTGCTGCCCATGCTGTCCCTACACAATCAGGAACCAACCATCCTCCACTGAAACTTGTGAAAACCCCAGTCCTCGAGTTCTCCCTGCCAGGCACAGCAAACCACAAATAACATTTGACCCAGAGCTTTTCTAGCAGGAAGACTCTGAAACACTCCAGACACCATAAAAGCTGACCACAAAATTCCGGTGAAGCCCTAGAACACGGAATACAGAGCAGCCCCCAACCTCACTGTCACCCTGTCTCAATCTTAGATGTCCTCAGCCATCTCTTCCAATCACCCCAAGGAACCCTGGACATCATCTGCCAGATCTTTCTCTCTCTTTCTCCCATGTCAACAATGCCCATCAACCACACCACGGGCTGTGCAAGAGAACCATTCTTGAGCACATCCTTGAGACCTACTAGCAGCACTGCCACTACACTCTGCATTCCTTCCTAACTGTGATCCAAATCTCCGCCCTGGTCCACACAACAGCCATCACTTTTCAAACTGTCCATCTTGAAACTTTCCCTTAATTTCCCAAACGTTGCTGTCCAGCTCCCTAGTTCATTCCATGACTCACGCTTTTCTGACACATCTGAGGCTGTAAACAATGTCAACACAATGTACGACATCCCCAAGGAAAATCAACCCACATTACCCTCAATCCAGGTAACGGGAGTTTCCATCCCTTCAGCTGCTAGGAACTGTGAAAATTAACAACTGGAACCTTCACTACTATGGACTTGGGAGGTTGCAGCATAGGGAGCTCTCAGGCACTGCCACAGTGACCAACTGCAGACCACAGAGGAAGAGACAGACTTGACCTTATGTGGGGATACTACTTCACTAGCACAGAGCCAAAATACACGATTTCCTGATCATCCCAAGCAACAGCTCAGCCAATGAGAAGCCACAACTCCCACCTTACTCCAGTGGACTCGTAGTTTATAACAACAGCCTTCCCAACTTTGCCCCTTTCCCCTTTAAAAAGACTACCCTTCTTTTGTTCTCCACATTGGCCTACTGTTTTGGCTCAGCTTGGTTACTCCGAATTGTAGTTCACTTTCCTTTCCATATAAACCCACTTCTGAGGGTAAAAGAGCAATTTTTAAGGTTCACAGACCAACAGCCCTGGGGTTTTCCCTCACTCCCCCCATTCTCCTCCCACCTGCAACACCTACAATTTGCCTTAGACCTTCTCAGAAGGTAGACCAGTAGTCAACCAGTTCTCCAGCATCCAAGGTGCACAAGGCAGCAGTCCGTGGACAATACCAGCGACCACTGCAACTCCCTCCTCCTGCGCTCCCTGCCTCCTCGCTCACCCCCGCCGCGGGTTCTCGTCTCTGCGGCCGGGGAAAGCCTATTGACACCTGGCTTAGACCACCTCTCGTTACCGCCATGAGACATGGACTGCTCAGGCAGCGAGGGGACAGGCCTCGCTGGCCGCGCCGCACCTTGCTGCTGACACAAGGCAGGGAGACGTGCTGTTCCCCGCTGGGGGCGCAGACCGCCTCCAGCCTCTGCCCCAGCCGGCCCCTCAGCCCGCAGCCCGCTCCCGCAGCCAGCACGCCGGCGCTCACACACGGGCCCCCGCCCGCCGGCGCCTCCCTGTCCCGGACACCGGGGCCTGGGCTGCAGGGACGCGAGCAGGCGCCCCGCTCCGGGCCTTTCGGGTCTGCGTGGGGGGACGGCGGGGAGGGCGGGGGACGAGCGTTTACCTGAGCCGGGTCCCTGGGCGCGGCCGCCGCCATCGGACTCGGTGGGCCGGCAGCGGGGCCGGAAGGGAACGGACACCCGGACTCAACGGTGTGCGGCGAGGACAGCGCCTCCCCTCGCGTCCTCACCGTCAGTCACCCCGGGCCGGAACCCGCGGTCAGGAACCTTAGCGGATAAAAGGACCTAACCTGAGGCTAAAAGACCGCCAGCGGGGGATGAGAGCGGAAGTCCCGCCCCCAGAGGATGCGCTCGGCTAGGAAGGCCGTGTCCCCTTCCCTCATTGGCTCTGCGCTGCACTGCGCCCTCAGAGGCCAGGCTCTTCCGGGGGGTGTGGCTCCCGGAGCTCTGGCGGTCTCAGAAAGGGGTCCTCCGCCCTGGGCTTCCGCGCTTAGGTCTCCCTACACGTCAGTAAAAGCTAAAAGACAGGCATCACCTCGGAGACCTCTTAGGAGAGGGCTTCACAAGTCCAGGAAAAGATGGAATCACACAGAGCGGGTCACCGTGCTGGACCAACGTGCCTGGACTTGGTGAAGCTTTTTATCATCACAATGTGACTTCTGTCATTCTTGAAAACTCTGAGGCATACTACTGCCAACCTTAAGTATAAATAGCCAGTTATTTTACTAGCAAACCGAGTTTCTTCAGGAACAGAGGAATCTCAACTCGGGATAAGTACACCGTGGCCAACCACAAGCAAGTCTGAAGAGAAAAAGGGAAAGTCAGCTTTTATTAGGTCTTAGAAGGAGTTTAGAGAGGGTGGCTTTCAAGAAAAGGTCATTCAAGAAAAGCGTCTGAGGTCCTGGCAGTGTTTCATTGCCTGCATGCCAAGGTTAGTGTGTCCTTGCTGGGACAGGAGAGATCATCCCTTCTTTCCTTAAAAGAAGATTACAATCCTACCAAGAAAGCATCCTCCCTTATCAAGATAAAAAGTATCGGGCGCCTGGGTGGCTCAGTGGTTAAGGGTCTGCCTTCAGCTCAGGGCCCAATCCCAGGATCCTGGGATGGAGCCCCGCATTGGGCTCCCTGCTCTGCTGGGAGCCTGCTTCTCCCTTTCCCACGCTCCCTGCTTGTGTTCCCTCTCTCGCTGGCTATCTCTCTGTCAAATAAATAAATAAAATCTTAAAAAAAAAAAAAGATAAAAAGTATCTTCCTTCCTCCTGCTGATTATACATGTCCTACCTGTGAGGGAGCTCCCCATTCAGGGCCAAGTGACTCCATTTTAAATGGGGCTTCCTTTACTAATTTTCACAGTACTTTGGAGGGAGAAGTAAAGGGGACATTTAGAGCAACCGGAAAAGTTAAACCGAAAGGAGAATGCAAATGTCATATTTATTCACTGTTCTACCCAACGTGCATTGAGTTCATACTGAGTTTTCAGGAACTTTGGATTGGTGTATGGGAGACATGCAAGCACAAAAGAAGCGCTCCTGCCTTCGTGTGGCTTTTAGTATGTTCAAGGAAGGACAGGAAACATGAATGCAGAAATACGAAGTCGGTGTTAGAATGTGGCAGGTGTAATGGGAACAAGGCTAGGGGAGTTTATAAGACGAGGGGACTCCATATAGTATTTACACTGGGTGCAAAGAAAACCCTTGTCCATAAGAACACCACTGAGCAAAGATGAGTCATTTGGGTCTTTATTTTTATCAGTTCTGTTAAAGGATAAAGTGATCTACATTAAAATTTCCAAAAGGTAGCTCTTTCTCCCCACCTGTCCTTTCCCCATGCTTTAATAAAATCACCTTTTTGGCACCAAAAATAATTTTTTTTTTCCCAAAGAGCTTATTTGAGGAAACAGCAAATCCATTCAGGCAGCACCAAACGAAACTAGGGGTCAAGCTTTTGTAGACAAAAAACAAGAATCCAAGCAAAGAAGTATATGATTGTCTAGAACATAAGGAATTGCCCATTTCAGAAAGCCTACTTCTCTGTGATTGGGTGTTCTTAGGTTCCATTGCCATTTCTTACCCTGGAGGTTTTTACAAGAATTCGCTCCAGGTTTGGTGTCTGTTCGCTTTTGTAGGTGGCTAGCGCAGGGAACCACCTGCGTCTAACAGACTCCTTCTGGATGTAGACTTGGAAGCAAAAGAAGGAGCTGGCTAGGTGGCTTCTGTGGAGTCTTCAGCAGTCGAGAGCCTGGAACTCCAGCCCCATAAGGCTTGGATCACTGCAGAGGCACTGAGCATATGTGCAACTGGAACCCTTCAGTAGTCGAGAGCCTGGAACTCCAGTCCCATAAGGCTTGGATCACTGCAGAGGCACTCAGCATGTGTGCAACTGGAACCCTTCACTCTGCTGCTCATTACAGTCTGTACATTTACAGTCTCCCTGTACTGGAGCCTGGAGGGAGACAGTTTCGTCTTCCCTAAAAACTTTTTTTGACAGAGAGAGACAGCCAGTGAGAGAGATAACACAAGCAGGGGTAGTGGGAAAGGAAGAAGCAGGCTCGCAGCAGAGCAGAGAGCCCCATGCAAGGCTCGATCCCAGGACCCCGGGATCATGCCCTGAGCCGAAGGCAGACGCTTAACGACTGAACCACCCAGGCGTCCCTAAAAACTTGTTTTCTGTGCACTGACCCTATCAACATCTCCTCATTAGAAATGGTGATTCTCTGCCCACAACTGAGACCTTTTGACTCAGACTTTTGGGGGGTAATTAAACAATCCCCCCCTTTTTAAAACAAGCTTCCGGATGAGATAGACACACAGTAAAACATTCCATCTCCTTCCTGTGGTTCCTGTGGACAGGGCACCTGATAGTCTTGTGATTCACAAGAATTTCCTCAACCGGTACAGGATTTCATAACCTAGGCTGCAAAACGTACCAGCACACATTTATTTCCTTCCTTAAAAAAGTAATGTCTAAAATGTCTACTTTTCTCTTATTAAGGGATTACTACTCTTTTATGAACAGAGAAAATGTTTACTGGAAAGGAATATGAGTTTTAATCAGGAGGCGGGAGAAGGTGGACTCTTGTACAGAGGCCAACTCCAAGGTTTCTGCCTCACCCTTGGGTGTTTAAAAAGCTTCGGGCAGGCGCGCGCTCAGCAGCTTCAGCGGCTGCTTTCACCTCAGGTCATGATCCCAGGAGATCAGGTCATGATCTCTCAGTAGAGAGCCTGCTACTGCCTCTCCCTCTGCCTGCCACTCTGCCTACCTGTGCTCTCTGTCAAGTAAATAATGATCTTTAAAAAAAATAAAAAGCTTAAGGTAGTTAACCAATAAAGGGAGTACAAGGTCTGAAACATTTCTCGACTACATGCACACTCAGTGGTGCGGCTACAGATGTTCCCACAGCGCTGGGAGACTGTACAGGGGGGTCTGGTTCCATAATGCCTAGGGGTCGTGCAAAAGGGTCTGTTCTGTTTTGTGGCATGCAGAATGCTCAGCTCTTTCTAGGAGAGAAAGCATGACCTACAGATGAACACAGAAAGGTTAATCAGTCATGGAGGCAAATAGGGCGCTTGTTAAGCCTTCAGGATTACGAGGTTGGCTGGAGGGCCCGAGGCGACTTCACCCATACACACTGCTTTACTTAGCACTGAAAGGGGACCTCGCCTGCCCCCATGTTGACCTCAAACTTTCTAGTTGGGTTCTTCTTTTCAGCTTGCCTCTTGACTCAGTTGGAAGACCCTGCTGGCAAGGCATCCCCTGATGGGAACCAATAAGTACCCCCTCAAACTCTAAGGGTTGCCCTAGGCCAGCAAGTCCCCACCAATGACTGACTCCAGGACAATGATCTATTTGACTTTCACTGCCTACCTGCATGTAGCCACTCACCTTACCCCCGGGTTTTCCCCTCTACAAACCTGGAAGTGTTCTTAGCACTTTGGAGACAATCTTTGAGAGCTTAGGCCATTGTCTTCTCTGTGTTGGGCTCCCTGAGATTCCTTTCTTGTTTAGCACCACTCCTTTCTCTGCCTTTGGATTTAGTCACCATGGAGTGGCCAAACCAAGTCTGTCTGGGGCCCCCAGACTAGGTGCTCTTGCACCCCTGTGCCCCAACACTACAACAAAGTCGTCTTTGTTGACCAACCATAATTTGTTGACGTCTTTTCCCCTGAAGAGAATCGTGGACAACCTAATCTGCTGAGTTTAGTCCAGACTTCGACACCCCATCGGTATCAGAAGGCACCAGTGGTCATGTTGGTGCACGTGGGAGGAATTCAGGACTCACCTCTGGACTGTGCTGCGTCTCATACCTGGACAAGAATGGCTGGAGCTCTGGGCAGGGCATTACCTTAGGGATCCACACGTGGGAACATCAGCCCCAGAGGAAGTAATGGACTCCGCACAGAGGGTCCTTCCTGAATTGCCTCCAGGTGTGTCACCCTCCTGCAGGTGCTCCCCTGTCCCTGCACACTTGCCCTCCCACCCAGCACCGTGGTCCCCCTGTAGGCCTCTTCTTGGCTGATCCTCCCGGTTGAGAGGGAGGTTGATCTCACCTGGGGACAAGGCAAAAAAGGCTTCAGCCGATTCCCAAACTAACGTGCCTGACCTGGGGACCCTATGCCTCCGGTAGAGGCCCTACTCTGCCTAGACAACCGTCCTTCCAGTGGAGAGGAAGGCCAGTACTGAGCCCAACCTTCTAGGTAAGGCCTTGCTTCACCTGTCTCCCAATCCTTCAAGGTAAGGGGGCAGCCAGAAGTGGCCCTAGTGTTCCTTCACAGTCTTCCCCGGTCAGCTGTCCGCAAACACAGCCCACAGAGGTGGTGAGCCGCACCGAACATAGACTCCTTTGTGGACCAGAAAGAGAAGGAATTTAATCATTTGGAGGTAATCACGTAAGAGGGAAAGTCCTTCCAAGGTACTGGGTGGGATCGGAGGAAGCAACTCTGACCTGAGCGGGTGTACAAGACAACCTTGTCACTACTACGCTGAGACCACCCAGATTTTCAGTCACCAGTCAGGGTGTTCAGGGACGTCCCTCCTCTCTGGACGGACGAGATTAGTCTGCCTGTGAGGCTCCTGCAGACCTCCAGCCAGCTCACACCCCCACAGCTGTTGTCTGCCAGGTGTTGTGAAGTCTCCCGCCTACACAGGCCAAAGTTTAGTTTTCCCCCAAACACCCAAGTAGTTGTTCAACACCTTCTCTGAGCATATCCCGCTCTCGTAATGGGAGAAGTTATACTTTGGAAATTGGCAAGCACTACAAAGCGGGGATGCATTTTTCTATTTCTGAACGCCTGGACTTTAGAAGGGCATTACGTAACGGTAGGAATGCACTGAACAACTAAACAAGTAAGGTATTTTGGGCCATTACATTTTGCGGGACACAAAAAATCTGAGAAAAAATGAAGAAGAAATAGAATTCCAGAATTACTGAGACTCCATTGAGATAAACATCACACCATGTGCAAATGAGGACATTCCATCGCATATCTGTTAGTATACATGTCTTATTTGTAAATGAAAAGGAACTAGTCATAACTCGTATGAAAGAAAACGGGCAAATGTAAACAGAAATTGTACCAAAGAAGACATATAGGTGATAAAGATAACACATGAAACAATGCTGGAAGGCAGAAAGCCGTAGGAAATGCGATTACGACATAGCACTACACATGTACTAAAAGGGCTGACATGGAACACTGACCCTCTCAAGTACTAGAAGGGATGAAAACACTGGAACTCTCATACGTAACCGGAGGGAATGCAGTAGTGAACACTTCAGACCCCATTTTGGCCCTTGATTCATGACAGTGTTAACACTCACCTACCTGTGCCTACCATGGTGCTTTGATTTTTAGCAGAAGAGAAATGAAACCTCTATCCTCATAAGGAATTACAATGAAAATATATAGAGGGAATCGTTTGTGAAAAGGAAACACAGGAAATAATCACGTGCTCCAAACAGATGAAGAGATTGGTATACATCCAGAGAAGGAAACAGTACCACGGAATGAAAGGGACATACATGCACAAACTCCAACACTTCAGACCGAAGAAAAAGGCTGAGAAGTCCACCTTGAGGAGAAATGGTTTTTTCAAGGACTTTGGGACAGATCTTGAGCAACCGTGAATAGGAGTAGGACTCTGCACCACCACCTCCAGAAAGACCTGTGTTTTTCACCCTAGGCCTGGAGACGACCTGGGAGACAACCTGGGACGAGGATGTTTCAGAACAGGCGTCTGCCATAGCCCTTTAGGACACCAACAAGAATGCTGCCCGGGCGGGGTCACTAAAGCTACATCTGGAAACTATGAATTCTCTCCTGCCTTTTACCTGTGGGCAGCATAACGGTCTTCACATATATGCACCGGAGAGGATATGGGAATTCAGGGACGTTTGGATTATTTTATAATGACCTGTTATACAGGATGCATGTGTCTGAAAGTGGAGAATTTCTGTGCACACTGACCCTGCCAGCAAATCAGTACAACATCTATGGATAAACTTTTATAAGACTTACACTCCATTAGGGGCCTGACGCGGCAGTCCTCTAAGTACCTAATTACCCAATCTCCTAGATTACCAATTACAGTTGCCCCGCCCCTGTGGTGTTACAAGTGAATACTGTATACCAGATCACACGGTTCCTTTGAAGGATCTGGGATAGAGATTCCACTCAGCAGTGCCTGGGATCCCGTGCTGTCAGCTGAGGACAAGCAAATACTCCTGTTGTTTCCACATGCGCTGGAGATGATCTCAACTGCTCCCTCTTCAAGGTGACCTCTGAGCACACAAAACATGCTGGCATCAACACCACAAAACCCAGATATGGATCCCAGAAGACTGTATTAGCTAGAACTGCCATAACACAGTACCACACAATGGGTGATCAGACGACAGAAAATTATTTTTCCACGAATCTCGAGTCTCGAAATTGAAGATAAGGTGTCAACAGGGATACTCTCTTCTGAGGCCTCTCTCCTTGGCTTGTAGTGGGGATTCCTTGTCTTCACATGGTCATCCCTGTGTCCTTGTATCCTCATCTCTTCTCATCTTGAAGCCAGCCATACTTCATAGGAGTCCATCCTAATAACCCATTTCAACTTCGTATCGCTTTAAAGATGCTGTGTCTAACTATAGTCACACTGTGAGGTACTGGGGGTTATAACGTCAAAATAACAGATTTTGGGTATACAATTCAGCCCATCACAATGGTCTTGGGTTATAATGCAAATTCACACACAAGCTAGAGTATTTATGAATCTATGTATGTCAATATTATTTATTTGCGATTATCCTCTCAGAGACAGAGCAAATCTGGGATGCAATGTAACCTGCTCTTTCCTTCATGGTGGGAGAGCACAGTCCAGCTTTCAAACCACCCCTTAAAGAGTGCACACAATGTCTAAGACTAAAGGTAATTAAACAAAGACGGCATTTACTAAATGCATAAATCAGAGCAACACGTGGCACTCAAGTCCTGTGTGGTGACTTGGAAGCTGCAGTCATCAAAGCATCATGAGACCGACAACATCCCCACTGGATTTGGCCTTCCTGTGCCAGTCACCACCCAGAACTCACATCACTCACTGTGCCGTAACGTAGAACAGAACGAGGAGTTCCAGTTACCCATAATTTAGATGAACAAATGAAAAAGCAGACAGGTCTGCATCATTAACCATGGTGGGGTGGTGACTTACGCACATTATTGGGAACTACGAGGTGGCAGAGGTGAAAGGACATCTGCCACAGACACTGACAGTGACTTCCATCTTGCAATGACTGCGTGCACAGCGAAAGCACAGTGCAGGTTCTGAAATTTTCCAAAAATAGGGGGAACTTATGCAAAATCACTCCATTGAGGACATTCGGCTGAATCAAGTTCAATTCAGGTACGTGGCTGCCTCACAGAGGTTGTCATGCGGCCTGAACTATACTGATCAAAGAAGTATCACCTTCCACGCTATTTTAAACCCCTCCTGCAGTGTGAAGACTCTTATGATATCTAAAACCATTAGGAGTTATAAAAGATATCCCACATCCAGGGCACCTTAAGGCCTTTCTCCAGTGTGAACACTCTGGTGCGAACGGAGGCCACAACTAACAGTAAATGATTTCCCACATTGATTACACTCATAAGGTCTTTCTCCAGTGTGAACTCTCCGGTGGTAACGGAGGGTAGAACTGGCAGTAAAAGATTTCCCACATTCAGAGCATTCATAAGGCCTTTCTCCAGTGTGAACTCTCTGGTGACAACGGAGAGCAGAACTAGTACTACAAGATTTCCCACATTCATTGCACTTATAAGGCTTTTCACCAGTGTGAATGCTCCGGTGACAAGCAAGGGCAGAACTACTCCTAAAGGATTTGCCACATTCATGGCACTTATAAGGCTTTTCTCCAGTGTGAACTCTCCGGTGATAACGGAGGGCCTCACTAGTAGTGTAAGATTTCCCACACTCATAGCACTCATAAGGCCTTTCTCCAGTGTGAAGTCTCTGGTGAGAACGGAGGGCAGAATTACTAGTACAAGATTTCCCACATTCATTGCACTCATACCATCTTTCTCCTCCATGAGATCTCTGATGAGAAGAGAGGGCAGTCTTAGAGGGAAAGGATTTTGCACAGGCACGACACTTGTAAGACCTTTCCCCAGGATCAGCCCTATGGGTAATCATCTCTGAGCTACATCTAACAGATTTTGCACATCTACTGCAAACATAACTCTTCCCTCCACTGTGCCATCTCTGGGGGTGAATGAGGACAGATTTCCGACCTAACGATTTCCCACATCTGCTGCACGTGGGCTGCCTGGATCCACTGTGACTCTTTCCATGTTCATTGGGGGTTGATCTTTGTCTACGGGATTTTCCACATTGGCCAAACTCGTATCTTTCTCCAGTATGATATCTCTGGTGTATAGCAAATAAGGATTTGTACCTGAATGTTTTCCCACATTCACTGCACACAACGGACTGTCTTCCAATGTGGACACCCTGGTCCTGAGTATCTGTGTGTTTGGGACAAAAGATGTTCTTACATTCTCCGCAAGGATGATGACTTTTCCTGCACTGGAAGATTTCATTTGGCTTCTCCCCAGTATGAGTGACCTCTGCCTGCAGATGCCCGGAGCCAGAGAGGAAGTCCTTCTGAATTTCTGCACAGGTAAAGGGCTTTCCTGAACCATGGAATCCCCAGCTCTTCACAACAGAGGCCCCGTCCACACAGCTTCTGCAGGGTTTTGCTCCCAGGTGCTGTTCCTGCTGCGGCTGAGACTTTGCACTGAAATAAAATGGTTTGCCACACGCCCCACATCTCAACAGTTTCTGGCTGTTTCCTTTTCCCTGGTGCTCAGCCAAATGGAAAATGTCTCTCAAGACTGGACCACACAGCTCACAGGGGTGGGTCTTCCGGGAAGACACAGCTGCCGTGGGCGTCCCGGCCTGTGACGCGCCTACAGTAGTGCTCTGTGCAAAGGGTGCCTCCTCACCCTCTGCTCCACAGCAGCAACCTGAAGGCAAAGAAACGCTGGTGAAATTCGTGTTCACTATCGCGAGGGGCTGAGCCCATCACACGCATGCACCCGATTCATCTAGGCAGGAGTGTACAGCATGCTTTTCCACACAAAGGAGATGGAATTCAACTGAAGGAGTGGTCGCCGTGCTTTACTGGGTCCAACTGGTCAAGTATTGTGGAGAGCACTCTAGAAGGACAAAAACCTAGGCCATGACACAAGGAAGAGAACCAGGGTCTACAACTTGTTCTCTGACCAAAGGTTTGTGTAGGACCATTTCTGCTATTGATATTAGGCTCAGGAGAGGCTGCGGGAATATCCAATCCCTAGAAATTTGCTTTTGTTCAAGGTAGTTTAAGGGCATGTGAATAGCTCATGGTAAAACTTTCAGGAGTGAATTTCGGACTACTCGGAAAAAGCAGTGAGAGATATCGGCAAGACGTGGAGATTCGAGAAGCATTTATTACCCCTAAACTGGGTATCATGGAACCACCAAACAGTAGAATTCAGAAGTCCACAAACTGTCAACAGTAAAGAAGGAAAGACAGAAGTGGGGTGTGGCCATAGCAATGGGACCAAACTCAGGTTGAAAAAACAAAGGTGCCCAGTATGATCTCAACACAGTGCGATACCACACCTTTCCCAGCTGCCGTCCACCAGAAACAGGCTCCCCATGAGATCACCTGGTTACTTCTGGAGCATGTCCATGCTGTGATACACAAAGGACTCTTCCCTGTAAGCCCTCCTGAGCAACTACAGGGTACCAGGACGATACCAATACTGTAGGAAAACAGGCCAAGTGAACCGCCAGCACTGTCCTACAGCGACTCAGAACACAACAAAGAAAAACATCCTATGTGACTGATGTCAGCAGGATGGTAGAAAAGCAGAAATCATCCCTCACCCCAACAAAAGAAATCAATTCTACAGCTGTCTATGAGTGGCTTAGCCTGGAAGTGCTCAAGGGCCCATTAACACTGACTAGAACACAGCAGACCATAAAAGAGGGCACAAGCACACAGAAAAGTCGGCTGGAGACTCCACTGGCAGAGCCGTGTGTGATGGGTGGGAAATAAGGGCTGGGGCTATCTCTGCCAGCCACAGGGTGGGTGCGACTACAGTCCCCGCTCAGCAGAGCCTCCAGCTTCCTGCTCCACAGAGGACACCGGCATCTTCTGCCATCAAGTTAACCAATGTCTGAAGCCAAAGCAATTTGAGAAAGAAGATCAAGCTGAAGGCAGCACACCTGTCATTTCAAACTAAACTACAAAGCTATAGTTTTTAAAACAATAGGGTACTGGCATAGAAACAGACCAGTGGAATGGAATAAAGAGCCCAGAAGCAAAGCTACACATGTATGGACGACTAATCTTTGACAATGAGGCCAAGAATCAACACTGGGGAAAGAATAACCTCTTTCATGCTGCTGTGAACTCAATATCCAAATGAAAAACCAGGGATCCTGGATCCCTATCTTCCAGCACTGAAGGAAATGAACTTAAAATTGACTAATGACTTAGAGATACGATCTCAAACCCTGAAATTCCTAGAAAAACATAGGGAAAAGCCTCCTTAACCTTACTCCTGACAGTGATTTTTTGAAAAGGACATCTAAAGCATACACAACAAAAGCAAAAACTAACAAACACCACCATACCACATTGAAAAGTTGCGCCAGAGGCGATGAAACACGCGAGACAGTGAAAAGGATGTACAAGTGACTAACACGTGCTCACAATCACGAATCCTCCGGGAGATGAAAACCAAAACCACAAGACATCACCTCCTACCTGTTACAATGGCTATTACCAAAGGACAAGAGGCAACAGGTTGGTCAGGATGTGCAGAAAAAAATAACATGTGAATACTGCTGCTGGGAATGTAAGCGGGGAATTCACTATGGAAAATATTAGGAGACCCACCAAAAACTGAAAATAAAACTACCATATAGTCCACCACGGCCATTTCTAGTATGTATCCGAAGGAAACAAATCAGTATCTCCACAACGTATCTGAACATGAGTATCCGCTGCAGTATTGCTCACATAGCCAATACACGGAAACATCAGTAAGTCTGTGAGTGTTTATACTGACAAACGGGGGGCACGTGGCCTACTCAGTCCACAGAGCATGCAACTCTTGATCTCAGGGTAGTGGATTTAAGCCCCATACTGGGTACGGACTCTATATGAAAAGAGAGAGAGAGAGAGAGAGAATAAAAAAACAAACTGTAACTAAATAGAGAAATAAATAAATAAAGTGACAAAGAACATTTAGTACACACACAACATGCAGGAATATTCAGCCATAAACACGAAGGCAACACTACAATGACCACGAAACAGACGAATCTGAGAAACACCATGCTAAGTCAAATGAGCCACACAGCAAAACACAAACCCTGTACGTGGATACAGGGTACAAACCCACTTATGTGGATACTTATTAAGACAAGAAGTCAGTCAAACTTAGAGAAACAGAAAGTAGAATGCCAGAAGCTATAAACTGAGGGAAATGGGGAGCTGCTGGTCAGGGGTACACACTAACATTTACAAGGTAAGTCCTGAGGATCTAATATACAGCATGTTGACTGCAGTTGATAATATTCTATCGTACGCTTGAAATTTGCTATTGGAGTAGATACTAAGCTTTCGAACCACCACTAACAAAAAACGTAATTATGTCAAGCGATGTTGTGTTCAATGGGTTCATTTTGTCAATAATTTCATATGTAAGGGCACCTGGGTGGCCAGTCAGTTAAGCGTTCAACTCTTGGTTTCGGCCCATGTCTTGATGTCTGGGTGGAGAGACCAAGCCCTGCCTCAGGATCCGAGCTCAGGGCAGAGTCACCATGGGTTTCTCTCTCCCTCTCCTCTTCCCCTTGGCTTGCGCGCGCTCTCTCTCTCTCAAATAAATAAATAAATCTAAAAAAAGTTTCCTAATGTGTATCAAATCGTTATGCACTCTAATTTCAATAATATAATTTTATTTGTCAATCATACCTCAACAAAGCGCATGGGAGGGGGGCAGGTGGTAAAGATGTAAACACTACAAAAAGAACCATACAGGACAGTCTTGAGAAGTAACCCATGGTCCACTTAAGTAGTAAACATGACAATGCACAGCAAGGCACAAGGAAACGTCACCTACATGAAGGGTTCAAAACCCGGGCCACAGAAATGGCAAGGATCTGAACACACGGACCAAGCCAAGAAGAGGACAAGCAAGGTGCACTCCATCAGCCTCACTGCATGACTACTGACCTCCAATCATACCCTATCAAGGCTACGCATGGAGGGTGCTGGGGCTGCAGGCCTGAGAAAAGGACACACCAACAAATCAGTTAGCGACAACATCGACTACCCAGAAAGCTGGGGAAGCGAGCAGTGCCCACAGTCCACACGAGAGAAAGACAAACCATCCCCTGGAAAATGGAGGAGGGGGACGCCGAATACAGAGTCTAGTCCAGGTCAATGGGAACCGTGAGGGACTTACCCAGTGAGGATATAAGGGTAAAGTTCTCCAGCATCACATGGTGGTACAGCCGTCTCTGAGCCTCATCAAGAAGCCTCCATTCCTTCCAGGAGAAGTACACGGCAACGTCCTCAAAGGTCACACCACACTACCATGAAAGGAAAAGTTGGCAGCCTGAGCATTATTTCTGACAACCCACAATCCAACCCCCACACATCCACCCGGTCTCCCCTGCCACCCCAGCTCCCCACCTCAGAATAAATACCAGGTCCCCGTGCCTCTAATGCTGCTCTCCTCTCACCTTCCCATCAACCACTGTGTTCAGTCCACAGCAGTAACAGGCAGGGGGACACACAGATGCAATCTAAGCTCTCGGTTTGGCCTGCAAGGTCCCATTCCTACCCCATGATATTCCCGGGGAGTCTCCCAGACTGTGCCCTCAAGACAGACAATTATAGGCCCTGCTCTGCCAGAAAGCCTTCAATACCAGGGCTCTGAGGCCCTTAGCTCACACTTCCTCTCCATGTGTACAGGATTCTGTAGACTGTACCTCTCTCACGTCTTCAGACCCCACAGATGAACTCCACACCTTCCTGCTCCACACCGAAGGATTCTCCCTTGACTCACACTTGTACTTGTCACATGACACCCAAGGGATGTTTGACAAACTCAAACAGGTTCCAGTCCCAGTACTTTCATGGATCCCAATTGAGGGAAAGCCTCAAATGCTACTTAGAAGCCCTCCTCACCTCCCTGTAATTCTTCCTTCCGTAACAGACACTCCCAAGCACTGTTCACTTACGACACTCACGGACCCTCTTCTATATCTGTGCTGTCCATACTGTCCCTCAACAATCAGAAGGCACCACTTTCCACTGAACCTTTGTGAAAACCCCAGCGTGAAAGGTCTCCTTGCCCAGCACAGTGAATCACAAATGACAACTGCCCCAGACCTATTCCAGCAGCAAGACTTTGAAACACTCCAAACACTATAAAAACTCATCCCAAATTTCTGTTCAAACCCTACACCACCGAATAAAGAGCATCCCCAGACTCTCAAATGCTCCTGGGCAGGGGGCACCGGCATGCCTCAGTGGGTTAAGGGTCTGACTCCTGCTCTTAGCTCAGGTTTTGATCAGCATCCTGAGTTCAAGCCCCATGTTAGACTCTACACTGGGCGTGGAGACTACTGGGGGGGGGGGGAAACAACCACCTCCTAGGTGTCCTAGCTATCTCTTGTCCCATCATTCCATGCAAGGCTTGTCCATGTATCTGCCAGATCATTCTTTCTCCTTCACCACCTGTGTTGGCAATGCCCAGCCAATCCAACCAGGTGCTGAACAAGAGAACCACTCGAGCACACTTTACCGAGACCCTCCAACCTATACTAATAGCATTGCCAGGATACTCTGCATTCCCTTCCTAAATGTGATCCAAATCTCCACCCTGGTCTACACAATAGCCATCGTTTTTCTAACTCTCCATCCTGAATCTTTCCCCCAGTTTTCCAAAATTTCCTGTCCAGCTGCCCACCTTCTGCTATCACCCACACTTCTCTGAAACGTCAGAGATCGTGAACAATGTCAAAACAACTTAGGTATCCCCATGCACAATCAACCTACTGATAACTTCCATCCGGATGATGGGAGCTTCCATCTCTTTGGCTGCTAGGACCTGTGAAAACTGAGAATGGGAAACCTCACCGAAATGGAGGCAGAGGTTGCAGCTGGGAGACTGCTCAGACACTAGTACCATGATGAACTGCAGTTCCACGAGGAACAGACGGACTTGACCTTATACTGCCACAGTACCTCACTACCCCTGACCCAAAAAGACAGGCTTTCCTGATCACCCCACCCAACAGCTCACCCAATGGGAAGCCACGGTTCTTCGAACTCCCAGTTTACTCCAATGGACTTGGAGTCTGTAACAGCCTTCAAAACTTTGCCCTCTTCCCCTTAAGAAATCCTACCTCTCCTTTGTACTCCTGTCCTACTGTTTGGCCTAAGCTTGTGTGTTCTGAATTGCAGTTTCTTTCATTCCCAAATAAACCCATTTTTTGTGGGTAAAATAACTGCCCGTTTTTGTTTCACGTTTAAGGTTCAGACACCAAAAGCCCTGGGGTTTTCCCTGACTCCCCCCTTTCTCTTGTCATCTGCAACACCCACAATTTGGTTTAGCTCTTCTCAAAAATGGACCATAATTCAACCAATTCTCCAACAGCCACAGTGGTCATTCTACTCCAACACTGAAGCGCCCCGGTGACTCAGTCCCTTGAGGGCCCCACCCTTGGGTTTTGGTTCAGGTGAGGATCACCGCATGTAGCCCGAGTTGGTCTCCTCTCTCAGCCGGCGTCGGCTGGGATTCTCTACCTCTCCTACCCCCCGACGCGCGCATACTCTCTCCAGGTCAAATAAATAAAATAGCTTTTAAAAAATAAGTAAATAACATCCACTTTGCAACTCCCTCCTCCTGCGCTCCCTGCCTCCTCGCTCACCCCCGCCGCGGGTTCTCGTCTCTGCGGCCGGGGAAAGCCTATTGACACCTGGCTTAGACCACCTCTCGTTACCGCCATGAGACATGGACTGCTCAGGCAGCGAGGGGACAGGCCTCGCTGGCCGCGCCGCACCTTGCTGCTGACACAAGGCAGGGAGACGTGCTGTTCCCCGCTGGGGGCGCAGACCGCCTCCAGCCTCTGCCCCAGCCGGCCCCTCAGCCCCGAGCCCGCTCCCGCAGCCAGCACGCCGGCGCCTCCCTGTCCCGGACACCGGGGCCTGGGCCGCAGGGACGCGAACAGGTGCCCCGCCTCGGGCCTTTCGGGTCTGCGTGGGGGGACGGCGGGGAGGGCGGGGAGGCGAGCGTTTACCTGAGCCGGGTCCCTGGGCGCGGCCGCCGCCATCGGACTCGGTGGGCCGGCAGCGGGGCCGGAAGGGAACGGACACCCGGACTCAACGGTGTGCGGCGAGGACAGCGCCCCCCTCCCGCCCCGTCTTTGCGATCAGTCACCCAAATCCTGAATCCTCTCTGGAACCGTAGCGATAAACCAACGCAACAGGTAGCAAAAGTACCTACGGGGCTTGAGGCCGTAGTCGCGCCCCCACAGGACGCGCTCCTTTAGAAATGCCGCGTCTTGTTCCCTCATTGGCTCCGCGCTGTGTTCTGGGGGCGGAGGCTCTTCCCGGTGATGTGACTCCTAGAGCTCTGGCAGTCGCCCTCAGGGGGTCCTGCGCCCTGGAGTACGTGGGCTTTGTTCACTTGGCATCCTGAGGTTTGGTGTAAAGAACTGTTGGCACCCAGGGGAACCGGCTTTGCTCCTTAAAGCTGGAGAAGAGCCCTAATTTCAAACTCTATGACTCTCTGCTTCCAAAGGAGAAGACTATTTTAGATGCTCCCAAATCCTTTTACTGAAATAGTTAAACTTTTCCGTACAGAAGTTCAGAAATAAATGAGATCTTATATAGCTGCAAAGATGTTGCTGTTCCTCAAATGTTTGCATCCTGAAACATTAGGGTCAGTTTCCTAAGTTTCAGTAGTACTGGTTGGGAACTATAGATTAGTTCCTTTTAAGCAACCAAATATTCAACCAATCACACTGTAAAGGTCTGTTGGTTTTATTCAGTGATTTGAATTGGGCAGTATCCCATCTAGCAAGCAGAAGGCAGCTCCAAAGTGCTACAGAAAGGGAAAGGTTTTTAAAGGTAGGACAGGAATATCATAAGCAGAAAAAATGATAGTGTCAGGTGAGGTCAGCTTATTGTCGGGACAAGAATCTTATTAGGGGAATGCCTCACCTTTTGGGTGACAGGGCCCATCAATGTGGCCTATTACCTTTTTGGTGCTGACCAGAAAAATCCTGACTGAGCAGTGGAAACTGAATTTCTGGGGGAGGTTGAAAGTGCAATGAACTTAGGTATTATGCCCTGGTTTTGTGACATGGCCTAGGGAAGTGACTCTGTTTGGGGTCCCTGGTTTCCTTTTTCACACCCTATGCAGCGTGGTGACATAAATAGAGGACGGGAGGAGGGATGGTAGGCCACCTAGATTATGGGGACAATGATGAGGTCAGCCTCTGGTTCCACACTAAACCTCTCTTGCCTGTAGAGTGATTGTGTCCCATCTATGAAGGAACACTTTTGTCCACATATTTCTTACTTCATATTTGCAGATATACTAATTTCCTTTTAAGAGTCTGATATCACCTCAAACACAGAGCAACTTAACCGATGCTGGTTTTTGTTCCAAACACATTGCCATTTTCAGTTGGAACATGTGTGCAAAGGGAGAATCTGAACGCTGAAATAAAGGATTATCTGAACCCAATGAGCTCATCTTCTTGCTAGGAAGTGACCCTTCTTTCTTCAGGAATTGGCAGTAGTGTTGCTTTAGGAATTGAAGTTATCTCAGAAAACTGTGGTGAAATGCACATTTCAGATGTTTAAAGACAGTGGCAGAAATAGCTATGGGGAAATCCATATTCCATCTCCCTACACATCACTAAAGGCTAAAAAAAGTTATAGGTTCATAGACCTTTTAGGAGAAGGTTTAGCAAATCTGAGAAAAGATAGAATCAAACAGATCATTCACTGTTCTAGACCAATGTGCCTGACACTGTGAGGCTTTCATCTCCAAAATGTGATTTTTTTCATTCCTGAAAACATTGAGCTTGCTACTATCAACCTTAACAATAAAAAGCCAGGGTTTTTGTTTTGTTTTGTTTTTTTACAAGCACACTGAGTTTATTCTGGAATAACACTGGAATTTCAACTTGGGATAAGCACACTATGGCAAACCAGGACAATTCAAAGAGACAAAGGGAAGTCAGTTTTTATTAGGTCTTAGAAGATTGAGAAGGATAACTTTGAATAAAGTGTCCTTGAAACACAGGAGATTGAGTCATGGCAGTGTTTCATTGGCTGCATACCAAGGTTAGTGTGTCCTTGACTGGGCAAGGAGGGGCCATCCTTTCTTCTGTTAAAAGCAGGAGATTAAAATCCTCCCCAGGAAAGTGCCCTCCTTTGTCAAGATAAAAATTATCTTCCTTCCTCCTGCTGATCTGCAGTTCCTACCAGTGTGTACCCTGTGCTTCCTTAATCCATTTGCAATGAGTTCTCTCTTCCGATCTTCACACTACTTTAGAGAGATTTAAAAGAGGACATTTAGGGTACCAAAGAACGAAGCATTTCTACCAATAACCTAGCTTCTGGAAGGGAAGGTAGATACAATTAAATGTCCTTATAATCTGCAGCCTCCAAGAAGTTCCCAACCATCTTAATGTTAACACCTTGCTAGAGGGGAAAACAACCTTAACTTGACCATGGCAAGGCCTCTGGTATCCTGTGAATCTTCTTTAATATATGAAAGTATTTTCTCAACCTCCCTGTTTCCTTACCTCCCCCAACCCCAAAGTATATAATCAGCCACCCCTCACAACCCAGGGCAGCAGCTCTTTCTGCCCAAGGGTCCTGTCCCCGTGCTGTAATAAACCACCATTTTGCACCAAAGACGCCTCAAGAATTCTTTCTTGGTCGTCGGCTGCGTACTCCACCCCACTGAACCTCACCTAGATTCCACAACCTCATCAAAATGACAGGAAAATTGAAATGTCATGTTTATTCACTCTTCTACCAAATATGCATTGGGGTTTTCAGGAACTTTGGTAGATGCATGGGGGAAATACAGGCATAAGGCAAGCAATCCTGCCTTCACGTGGTGTTTTTTTAGGTTCAGGAAAACACAGGAACCACGAAAGCAGAAATACTAAGTTATATTGCATATTAGATTGTAGCAGGAGCAATGGAACAAGGCGAGGTGATTTTGCGAAAAGGGGATTGGATGGACTATCGCACTGGGCTGTAAGGAAGCCCTCCTTATAAGAGCACCACTGAACAAGAATGAGTCCTGCCAGTTTTAATTTTTATTAATTCTGTTAAAGACAAAGTGAGTTTCATTTAAATTTCAAAGAGCTTATTTCAGCAAACATGAAAACTGAAGGAGGGGAAGAGCTTTTGCCAACAAAAAAATGGAAGCAAAGCAAACAAGTTATATGATTGGCTATGGCTTAAGGAATTGCCTTATTTGGGAAAGCCTAGGTAGCTGTTTGTGATTGGGTGAATCACTGTTTGGGATTCTTTGGTTCCATGTCTTACCCTTGAGACTTTTAAAAGAATTTGCTGGAGGTTAGGTTTCAGTTTGCCTATGTAGGTGGTAGGGCATTGGAGCCTCGTGGGTCTAATGTCCTGCTTGTTGATTTCAGTTGGAAGCAAAAAAAGCAGGTGGAGAGTGACTTTGAGTGGGGTCTTCCACAGTGGAGACCCTGGGACTCCAGCCCTTTAAGCCTTTAGCGTGCTTGGCTCACCACAGTGACACTCAGTGGGTGTCCATGAGAACCTTTCACTCTGCTGCTCATCACAGTCCGAAGGTCTACAGCCTCCCTCTACTGGAGTCTGGAGGGAGGCAGCCTGGCCTTCCCTAAAGAACCTGTTTTCATGGTTTCATCTCTGCACTGACCTCTCCATCAGTTTCATCCCAACTCATGAGAAATGCTCATTCTCAGCCCACAAGACAGACCTACTGACTCAGGGACTTTGGGGGTAGCCACAGAATTGAGTGTTTTAAGAAGCCTCGGGTGAGATAGATACACAGTAAAACATTGCATCTGCTCGCTGTGCTTCCTGTGGACAGGGCACCTGATACTCTTCTGATTCACACCAATCTGCTCGACAGTGGCAGGATCTCATAACCTAGGCAGCAAAATTTATCAGCACACACTCGTTTCCTTCATTAAAAAAGGAAAGTCTAGAACATCGGATTTTCTGTTGTTTATTAACAGATACTACTCCTTTGTGAACACAGAAAATAAAAAGCCACTAATCACTCTGATGTGAACAAAGAAAAAGAGAAAAAATTAAAGTTCCTTACAACTTACACCCCACTGACAAGTACTTGGGACAGGCAGGGTGACCTTCTTCCAGGAACTCCACTCACTCAATTTCAGTATTTTCTAAAGGAAAAAGACAACCTTAGCTTGACCTTAGCCAGAACTCCAGGATCCTGTAAGTCTATTTACCATATGCATATCCCTTTGGAAGCTTCCTTTAGTTCTACCCATCCCCCCCCCCAGGTATACAAGAGCAATTATTCTCTAAACAAATAGCCCACAGATACACATCTGAAGGGTCTCAATTAAGGTTTTAGTAGATGACCTTGACCTGACAACAACTACCATCCGTGCAGCCACTATCCCTACTCCCTCCCAACTGGAAATAACATAATCAGTCACCTCTCACAACCCCAGTGCAGCTCTGACCACAGGTCCCGTGCCTGCGCTTTAATAACCCACCTTTGTCTCATGGAGACATCTCAAGAATTTTTTCCTGACGGTGTGATCCCTCACCCCGTTTCTTCTCTTTTCTTTTCTTTTCTTTTCTTTTCTTTTCAATATTTTATTTATTTGACAGAGAGCACAAGCAAGGGGAGTGGCAGGAAGAGGGAGAAGCAGGCAGAGGGAGAAGCAGGCTCCTCATTGAGCAAGGAGATGGATGCGGGGCTCCATCCCATTAAGGCAGATCCTTAACTGACTGAGCCACCAGGTGCCCCTCACCCCAACATTTCACATCAACTCTACCTCGTGCAGAAAAGCAATTATTTGCAGTATGGTATCCTTTTAAAATTGCTTAGGCACATGGAAGAGTTGCTGTGTGTGTATGAGGGGCTCTGTGTTCAAATATGTTCCTATGTTATCAAAACCCAAGTTTGTTTGCACACTGCTCCAAAAATGATACTCAAGAGACAAGTACTGACTGGAAAGATATATGAGCTTTAATCAGGAGACCAGCCACGTGGAGAGAAGGCGGGCCATTGTACAAAGGCCAACTCCAAAGTATCTGCCTCACCCAGGGGTTTTATTTTTTATTTTTTAAAGATTTTATTTATTTGAGAGAGAGTAAGCAAGAGAGAAAGAGAGAAAACAAGCTGGGGGAGAGGCAGAGGGAGAGAGAGAGAAACAGGCTCCCCACTGAGCAGGGAGCCTGATGCTGGGCTCATCGCAGGACCCTGGGATCATGAACTGAGCTGAAGGCAGACGCTTAACCAACTGAGCCACCCAGGTGCCCCACCCAGGGGTTTTTAGAGGAGTTTGGGGCAGTTAACCAGTAAAGGGCGTACAGTAGTCCTTAACACTTCTTGACTACATGCAGACTCTACGGTATTAGCTATAGATGCTATCACAGCACTGGGAGGTTGTACAAGGGGTCTGGTTCCTTAGTGCCTAGGGGTCATGCAAGAGGGTCTGTTCTGTTTTGTGTCATGCAGAATGCTCAGCTCTTTCTAGGAGAGAAAACATGACCTATAGATGAACAGAGAAAGGTTAATAAATCATAGAAGCTAAGGGTGCTTCTTTAACCTTAAGATTACTAGGTTGGCCCAAGGGCCCAGGGTGCCTCTACCCATACGTACTGTTTTTCTTAGTACTTAAAGAGGACCTTGGCTGCCCCTATTTTGACCTCAAACTTTCTAGTTGGATTCTTTTCACCTTGTCTATTGACTCAGATGGAAGACCTCGATGGCAAAGCATCCCCTGATAGGAAACAAAACTACCCCCTCAAGCACTTAGGATTGCCCTGAGCCACCAAGACCCTACCCATGATTGACTCCCGGACAATGATCTATTTGACTTTCACTGCCTACCTGCTTGTAGCCACCCACCCTTGGCCGATATTTTCCTTATGTAAACCTGAAACTACTTTTGTCTCTTTGGAGTATTCTTTGAGAGGTTAGTCTAGTGTCTTCTCTGCATTGGCCTTGCTGAGAGAGATTCCTTCCCTGTTCACCACCACCTCTTCCTCTGCCTTTGGATTTTTTTTTTTTTTTAAGATTTTATTTATTTATCTGACAGAGAGACAGACAGCCAGCGAGAGAGGGAACGCAGGCAGGGGGAGTGGGAGAGGAAGAAGCAGGCTCCCAGCGGAGGAGCCTGATGCGGGCCTCGATTCCACAACACCGGGATCACGCCCTGAGCTGAAGGCAGACACTTAACGACTGCGGCACCCAGGCGCCCCCTGCCTTTGGATTTTGTCACTAGGGAGCAGCCAAACCTAGTTTGTTTGGGACCCTCAGGTTAGGTGCTCTTGCATCCCTGTGCCCTGACAGTACAACAAAGTCATAATCAGTATGGGACAGGTGGTGCTTGGTAGGGATATATAGATAGGGGGCTCCATGATCAGGCTCACAGAAATCCACAAAATGTGGAGGTGTAAGGAAACCAGAGTTAAGGGAACATTCCAGACCACCCCGCCCCAGGTATCTGAGGGAGAAGTCTTACTTCTGACAGTCTCCTGTGATCAACAGAAAATAACCAAACCCTAAAAGAAGTAAGCCACTAAAGATGTTATCAGTAGTCCTTAATCAGAGGTGCTGCCAGTAGAGAAGTCAAAAAGATTTAAGTTCTCCGGTTGGCTTTCTACGAAAGACCAACCCTAAAAGCCCTTAGTGGCAACCCTGCTGGGACCCCTCTCACTCCTGAGAACTTTTTCTGTATTCTTGCTTAATAAACTTCTATCACTTTACTCACTCTCCCTCGTCCACAAGATCCATTCTTCGATTCTGTGAGACAAGAACCTCGCTCTACCGCTTCAATAATTTGTTGACCAACCTGCTCTCAGGTTTTTTTCCCTTAAGATTATCATGGACAATCTAATCCACCGAATTTAGTCCAGACTTCTACACCCCATCACCGCTAGGAGGCACCAGAGTGGCCATGCTGCTGTTGGAGGAAGGAAGGACTCACCCGTGTACTGTGCTGAGTCCCTGAGGGGCCTACCAGGTCTAGAATGGTCCTTAAGGCAATGCCTTAAGGATCAGCGGTGGGAACATAGGCTCCAGAGGAAGTATGGTAACTCAGCCCAGAGGCTCCTTCCTAAATCTTCTACCCAGGATGCTGACTCCCTCCAGGTGTCTTCTCTGTCCCTGAGCCACCCCTGCCCTCCTGTCTGGTGCCAAGGTCCTCGGGAGACCCTACCCCGATCTCCACATGCTCAGCCCCTTTCTCACTGACTCCCCAAGATGCCATCGTGCTCACACTAGGGTCCGGAGAAGAAAAGGCCTCTGCAGTTCCAATACTAGCACCAGACCTGGGTATACTCTTCATTGTGAGTGAAGATGTACCCCTTCTGGCCTTCCTTTTTCCCCCTTTCTTCCTCTCCTTTCCTCTCTCTTCCCTTTTTTTCTTCCTTTCTCTCTTCCTCTCTTTCTTCCTCTCCTCTTCCCTTTTCTTCTTTTTTCTTCCTTCCCTCTCCTCTCCCCTTTCTCTTTCTCCCTCCCTTCCCTCTCTTTCCCTTTCTTTCCTCTTCCTTCCTTTCCCTCCCTTTCCTTTTTTCCCCTTCCTTCCTCTTTTCTTTTTTCTCTCTCCCTCCCTCCCTTCCTCTCTCCTTTTCTCTCCCTTACTTCTTCTTTTTACTTTCTTCGTCCCTCCCTTTCTTCCTTTTCTTTTCTTCCTTCTTTTCTTGAAAAATAAAAACACTAGTAACTTAAATGAATTTATTTTCACCCATTGGCATTACAGCCCACACATTAAAGGCAGTCTTAAAGAGATTTACACTGGCTGTCTCCCTCTCCTCCCCTCTCTTGCACAGCTGGCAATAGTCAGTGCCAAACTTCTAGAGTCCCAGAACTAGTGCACCATAAGTGATATGGCTCCCTGCGGTAGTCACTAAGCTCTAGGTGAGGGGAGCTGAGACCTGTCAGAGCCCAGGTGGCAGCTTCAGGCTGAACTGGGAAACCTGACCTTCCTGTGCATCTCCCAGCCTGAAACTACAAAGGATCTTTCTGACATGCAAGCCCTTGAGTGGAAGGGCTGCCCCTTGGCATGGAGGCTGAAAGTGGATCAGGTCAAAAGGGATAGTTCAAATGAAAGGCCAAAGTCACCACCTAGAAGTAACATCAAAAACTGCACCAACACTGATCCCAGATCTATTCTGAGACAGGCCCTGCCCTACCTGGCTCCCAGTCCTTTCAGGATAGGAAGTGGCCAGAAATGACCCCAGCATTCACCCCCTCCCCAGGCCCAGCAGGCTTCCCCTGAGACAACTGTCTGGAAACACAGCCCAAGGCTGTGGTGAGATGCACAGAATGTAGACTCCTTTGGGGACCAGCAGTCAACTATTAAAAAAAGAAAAGGAAGGAGACTGGTGGCTCAGTTGGTTAAGTGTCTGCCTTTGGCTCAGGTATGATCACAGGGCCTTGAGATCTAGACCCCCATCTGGATCCCTGCTCAGCAGAGTCCCTGCTTCTCCCTCTGCCACTGCCCCCACTTGTGCTGTCAAATAAATAAATAAATAAATAAATCAAATCAAATCAAATCAAATCAAATCAAATCTTAAAGAGAGAGAGAGAAGGAAATAAATCACATGGAGGATGGCACTCCAGGGTGAGTTCTTTCAATGTACTGGGTGGGATGGGAGAAAGCAACTCTGAACCTGGTGGGTGTGCCTAACAACGTTGTCACTATCAGGGTGAGGCCAGACAGATTTTTAGTCACTCATCAGGGTGTTCAGGGACGTCCCTCCCCTCTGGCCTGTTGGGATTAGTCTCCTGCCTTTGGGGCTCCTGCAGACCTCCAGCCAGCTCACAGCTCCCACAGTGAACAGTTTTCTACCAAACACCCATATATAGTTATTCAGCACCTTTTCTGAGAATATCCCACTCTCACAATGGGAGAATTTACACTCTGGAAACTGGCAAACACTACAGAGCAGGGATGGATTTTGTTTTTCTGAATGCCTGGACTTAAGAAAATGATGACATAATGGAATGAATGAATGTACCCTAGACTTAAACATGTGAGGTGTTTTGGTCCATGACAATGGGTAGGCCACAAAAATCTGAGGTAGTTAATGAAGTAATAGCCTTTTAGTATTACCATGACACCATAGAGAAAAATGTCACACCGTGTGCAAATGAGGAAAATTCCAACGTGTACCTTTGTTGTATGCATGTCTTATTTGTAATTGAAAAGGGAACTAGCCATTATTCACATCAAAGAAAATAGGCAAATGATACGAACAGAAAATGTACCACATGGGGCGCCTAGGTGGCTCAGTCGTTAAGCGGCTGCCTTTGGCTCAGGGCGTGATCCCAGGGTCCTGGGATTGAGCCTCACATCAGGCTCCTTCCCTGGGAGCCTGCTTCTTCCTCTCCCACTCGCCCTGCTTGTGTTCCCTCTCTCGCTGGCTGTCTCTATCTCTGTCAAATAAATAAATAAAATCTTTAAAGAAAAAAAAAAAAAGAAAAGAAAATGTACCACAAAAGACACACAGGTGGTAAAGAAACACATGAAACAATGATGAAAGCATAGCACTACACATGTATTAAAAGGGCTGACATTAAAGGCTGGTCCTATCAAGTATTGTCAAGGACTGAAGATACTGCAACTCTCACATATGCCTGGTGGGAATGCAATGGTGAACAGTTTAGATGCCATTTTGGCCCTTTCATGAAAATGTTAACACTCACCTCCTCTGTTAAACCTATAATTCATAAGGAATTATAATGAAACTATATAGAGGGATTCCTCTGTGAAAGTGAAACACTGGCAATAACCCAAGTGCTCCGAACAGATGAAGAGATCAATCGTGGTATACATCCAGAAAACAGTACTGTTGACTGAAAGGGACATATATGTAAAAACGACCTCAGAGCTGAATGACGAAAGTAAAAAGGTGAGAGGGGTGTCTGGGTGGCTCAGTCAGTTAAGCATCTGCTTTCAGCCCAGGTTGTGATCTCAGGGTGCTGGGATAGAGGCCAACATCAGGCTCCCTGCTCAGCAGGGAGTCTGCTTCTCCCTCTGCCCCTCCCCCAGCCCATGCTAATAAATAAATAAATAAAATCTTTAAAAAAAAAGGGTGAGAAGTCCAGCTTGAGGAAGAATGGTTTAAATTTTTATTTTTTTATTTTATTTTTTTTTAAAGATTTTATTTATTTATTCATTCGACAGAGATAGAGACAGCCAGCAAGAGAGGGAACACAAGCAGGGGGAGTGGGAGAGGAAGAAGCAGGCTCATAGCGGAAGAGCCTGATGTGGGGCTCGATCCCATAACACCAGGATCACGCCCTGAGCCAAAGGCAGACGCTTAACCGCTGTGCCACCCAGGCGCCCCGGTTTAATTTTTTTTTAAAGATTTTATTTATCAATTTGTCAGAGAAACAGAGAGCAAAGCAGGCAGAGGGAGAAGCAGGCTCCCCACTGAGCAAGGAGCACAAAGCAGGATTAGATCCCAGGACCCTGGGATCATGACCTGAGCCAAAGGCAGACGCTTAACCAACTGAGCCACCCAGGCATCTCAAGGAATGGGTTATTTAAGGACTTCTGAACAGAAGCAAGACTTGGGCAACCTTAACAGAAGTAGGACTCCACAACACCACCGCAAGTCCTGCTTTTATAGCCCTAGAGGCTGGGGTGTACCTGGGAGACAAGCTGGGAGGAGGATGGTTCAGAACAGGTGTCTGCCATAGCTGTATATGATACTAAGAAGAATGCTGGCTAAGCAGGGTCACAGTTACATCCCTGGACTATGAAATCTGTTTTTGTCCTTTTCTGGCCTGCACCACAATGGCCTTGGCATGTAAGCAACACAGAGGATAGAAGAATTCAGAGACTTTTGGATTATTTTGACAATGTGTCTCTAAAAGCACAGAATTTCTGTGCACATTGATACTTCCCAGTCACTACAACATCTGTGGATACACACCACATAGGTGGCCGATGTCTCCTCTACTCCCTAATTACCCAATCTCCTAGATTACCAATTACAGTTCCCCCGCCCCTGTGGTGTTACAAGTGAATACTGCACATCAGGTCACATGGCTCCTTTGAAGGACCTGAGGTAGAGATTCCACTAACAGTGCCTGGCATCCTGTGCTATCAGCTGTGGACAAGCAAAATATTGTTGTTGTTTCCACAAGCACTGGAGATGGTCTCAACTGCTCCCTCTTCAGGGTGACCTCTCAGCACACAAAACTTGTTGGCATCCAGACCACAAAAGCCAGATATGGATCCTAGGAGGCTGTATTAGCTAGAAGTGATATAACACGGTACACAAACTAGGTGATTAGACAACAGAAATTTATTTTCCCACAAATCTGGAGTCTAGAAATTGGACATAAGATGTCAGCAGGGTTAATTTCTTCTCAGGTCTCCCTCCTTGGCTTGTAGATGAAGATTCCCAGTCTTCACAGTCATCCATGTGTGCTTGTACCCTCGTCTCTTCTTATCATGAAGCCAGCCACATTGCCTAATAGTCCCTCCTAATAACCCATTTCAACTTCACAATCTCTTTGAAGATGTTATGTCTAACTATAGCCACAGTGTGAGGCTCTGGGGGTTATAACTTCAGAATATGAATTGTGGGTGCACATTCAGCCCATCAGTTAGGTTTTAGAGTTAATGCAAATTAAGGCCCAGGCTGGAGAAGAGTAATGTTGTACGTATGGAGGTTATTACCCTCTCTGGGACACAATAAATTTGGAATGCAATGAAATCTGTTCACTCCTACGTGTGGGCAGAGCCCAATTCTGCTTTCAAACCACTCCTTACAGTGAACACAACACCTAAGATTACAGACAATTAAATTTAAAAAAACATATTAATGCATAAACCAGAGCAAAAGTGGCATTCAATTCCTGTTACTGACTTGGAAGCTGCAAAGATTGATCAGAAGCATTGTAAGACCAACAAATCCCTAAGAGATTTAGTCTTCTTGTGCAAGTAACCCCCCAGAACATAGATCAGGTACTAACGGTCAACACTGGGTCACACACATGACCAAAATCAGAAATGAAGAGGTTCAATTACCCGTAATTTCCATCAGCACATAACAAAGGAGAGGTCAGCATCATTAAGCATATTGGGTGGTGACTGATATAAGTTACTGAGGCCATCCGGGTGGCAGAGATGAAATGACTTCTGCCATGGATTCTGGCAGTGACTTCTAGCAATAACTTCAGACACATCAGAACATGATACACACCTTCTGAATTTTTCCCAAAAGGCTGAACTTATGGAAAGTAACTCCACTCTAGACACTCAGGTGAACAAAGTTCAATTCAGGAAGTTGGCTGCCTCAAAAAGATCCTTCTCCAGTGTAAATACACTAAAGAAAGAAATATTACCTTCTACGTTATTTTAACTCTTTCTGCAGTGTGAACTCTCAAGTGTGGAATGCATACAGATAACTGGCTAAAGGAATTGTGTCATTCACCTACTCATGAGGCCTCGCTCCAAGGTTAATTCAGATTTTTATGAAACTAACTTTGAATCATCTCCCAAGACATCACCTGCTACTCCTACTGCATTACAGCATAGGGATTGAACATGTCAATTTTAATGAACATAAACATTCAGTTCCTAATATTGCCCATAAGGACTCTATTGTGTATTTCCTCAGGTTGAAGGAGACTGAAGATTTAGCTGAAAGATTCCCCACAACAACAGCACCCCTAAGGCCTGTTGCCACTGTGAACTTTGTGATGATAACTGAGAGCACCATGACTGAAAAAAGATTTCCCACATTCACTGCAAGCAAAAGACCTTTCTCCTGTATGAAGTCTCTGGTGTTTTATGAATGTCGACTTACACTTCCAAGATTTCCCACATTCATTACACTTATAAGGCTTTTCACCAGAGTGAACCTTTACATGTACATTGAGGCTATTTCTTCTGACGAAGGACTTGCCACATTCACTGCATTCATAAGGTCTTTCCCGAGAGTGAACTCTCTGATGAGAACGAAGGACAGAACGAGCGGTGAAAGATTTCCCACACTGACTGCACTCATAAGGCCTTTCTCCAGTGTGAAGTCTCTGGTGATCACGGAGGACAGAACTAGTGGTAAAAGATTTCCCACATTCACTACAATCATAAGGACTTATTCCAAGGTGACTCTGACGATGATACCGGAGGGCACAGCTATGACTAAAAGACTTCCCACATTCACTGCACAGATAAGGCTTTTCTCCTGTGTGAATTCTCTGGTGTTGAATGAACGTTGACTTATAGTTCAAAGATTTCCCACATTCATTACATTTATAGGGTCTTTCACCTGAGTGAACCTTGACGTGTACATTGAGGCTATTTCTGTGGAGGAAGAACTTGCCACATTCACTACACTCATAAGGCCTTTCTCCAGTATGCACTCTTCCGTGAGAACGGAGGGCAGAACTAGAGGTAAAAGATTTTCCACATTCACTGCATTCATAAGGCCTTTCTCCCGTGTGTACTCTCTGGTGAGAACGAAGGACAGAAGTAGCAGAAAAAGATTTCCCACATTCGCTGCACTCATAAGGTCTTTCTCCTGTGTGAATTCTCTGGTGTTGAATGAATGTTGACTTACACTTCAATGATTTCCCACACTCATTACACTTATAAGGCTTTTCACCTGAGTGAACCTTCAGGTGCACACTCAGGCTATTTCTTCGGACAAAGGACTTGCCACATTCACTGCATTCATAAGGTCTCTCTCCACTGTGAACTCTGTGGTGATAATGGAGGGCAGAACTTGTGGTAAAAGATTTCCCACATTCACTGCACTCATAAGGCCTTTCTCCAGTATGAAGTCTCTGGTGATCACGGAGGACAGAACTAGTCGTAAAAGTTTTCCCACATTCACTGCACTCATAAGGCCTTTCTCCAGTGTGAACTCTCTGGTGAGAATGAAGCACAGAACTAGTGATAAAAGACTTCCCACATTCACTGCACTCATAAGGCCTTTCTCCTGTATGAATTCTCTGGTGTTTAATCAGTGATGACTTACACTTCAAAGATTTCCCACATTCATTACATTTATAAGGCCTTTCACCTGAGTGAACCTTTCTGTGTACCTTGAGGATATTTCTTCGGACAAAGGACTTGCCACATTCGCTACACTGGTAAGGTCTCTCTCCTGTGTGAATTCTCTGATGATACCGTAGGTCAGTCCTAGAGATAAAGGATTTCCCACATTCACTGCACTCATAAGGCCTCTCTCCTGTGTGAATTCTCTGGTGTTTAATGAATGTTGACTTAAACTTAAATGATTTCCCACATTCGTTACACTTGTAAGGTCTTTCACCTGAGTGAACCTTTATGTGTACATTCAGAGTATTTCTTCGGAGAAAGGACTTGCCACATTCACTGCATTCGTAAGGCCTTTCTCCTGTGTGAATTCTCTGGTGCTTGACGAATCCTGACTTACATTTCAAACACTTCCCACACTCGTTACACTTATAAGGCCTTTCACCTGAGTGAAGCTTTAGGTGTACTTTGAGGCTATTTCTTCGGAGAAAGGACTTGCCACATTCACTGCACTCATAAGGCCTTTCTCCAGTGTGAAGTCTCTGGTGAGAACGGAGGACAGAACTACTCGTAAAACATTTCCCACAATCACTGCACTCATAAGGTCTTTCCTCTGTGTGAGATCTCTGATGATAACGGAGGGTAGACATAGAGGGAAAAGATTTTGCACAGCCACGACACTTATAAAACCTTTCCCCAGGTTGAACCCTATGGGCAATCAACACTGAGCTACAGCTAACAGATTTTGCGCATCTACTGCAAAAATATCTCTTCACTCCATTGTGCGATCGCTGGGGATGAATAAAGACAGATTTGTGGCCTAAGGATTTCCCACATTTGCTGCACGTGTACTGCCTGGATCCACTGTGACTCTTTCCATGTTCATTCAGGGTTGATCTTTGCCTAAGGGATTTTCCACATTGGCCAAACTCGTATCTTTCTCCAGTATGGTATCTCTGGTGTATAGCAAATAAGGATTTGTACCTGAAAGTTTTCCCACATTCACTGCACACAAAGGACTGTCTTCGAAAGTGGACACCCTGGTCCTGAGTATCTGTGTGTTTGGGACCAAAGGCATTCTTACATTTTCCCCAAGTATCAAGACTTTTCCTGCACTGGAAGATTTCATTTGGCTTCTCCTCAGTATGAGTGACCTCTGGCTGCAGATGCCCGGAGCCAGAGAGGAAGTCCTTCTGAACTTCTCCACAGGTAAAGGGCTTTCCTGAACCATGGAATCCCCAGCTCTTCACCACAGAGGCCCTGTCCACACGGCTTCTGCAGGGTTTTGCTCCCAGGTGCTGTTCCTGCTGCGGCTGAGACTTTGCACTGCAATAAAATCGTTTCCCACACGCCCCACACCTCAACAGTTTCTGGCTGTTTCCTTTTCCCTGGTGCTCAGCCAAGTGGAAAATGTCTCTCAAGACTGGACCACACATCTCACAGGGGTGGGTCTTCCGGGAAGACACAGCTGCCGTGGGCGTCCCGGCCTGTGACGTGCCTACAGTAGTGCTCTGTGCAAAGGGTGCCTCCTCACCCTCTGCTCCACAGCAGCAACCTGAAGGCAAAGAAACGCTGGTGAAATTCGTGTTCACTATCGCGAGGGGCTGAGCCCATCACACGCATGCACCCGATTCATCTAGGCAGGAGTGTACAACATGCTTTTCCACACAAAGGAGATGGAATTCAACTGAAGGAGTGGTCGCCGTGCTTTACTGGGTCCAACTGGTCAAGTATTGTGGAGAGCACTCTAGAAGGACAAAAACCTAGGGTATGACGCAAGGAAGGGAACCAGGGTCTACAACTTGTTCTCTGACCAAAGGTTTGTGTAGGACCATTTCTGCTATTGATATTAGGCTCAGGAGAGGCTGCGGGAATATCCAATCCCTAGAAATTTGCTTTTGTTCAAGGTAGTTTAAGGGCATGTGAATAGCTCATGGTAAAACTTTCAGGAGTGAATGTCGGACTACCTGGAAAAAGCAGTGAGAGATATCGGCAAGACGTGGAGATTCGAGAAGCATTTATTACCCCTAAACTGGGTATCATGGAACCACCAAACAGTAGAATTCAGAAGTCCACAAACTGTCAACAGTAAAGAAGGAAAGACAGAAGTGGGGTGTGGCCATAGCAATGGGACCAAACTCAGGTTGAAAAAACAAAGGTGCCCAGTATGATCTCAACACAGTGCGATACCACACCTTTCCCAGCTGCCGTCCACCAGAAACAGGCTCCCCATGAGATCACCTGGTTACTTCTGGAGCATGTCCATGCTATGATACACAAAGGACTCTTCCCTGTAAGCCCTCCTGAGCAACTACAGGGTACCAGGACGATACCAATACTGTAGGAAAACAGGCCAAGTGAACCGCCAGCACTGTCCTACAGCGACTCAGGACACAACAAAGAAAAACATCCTATGTGACTGATGTCAGCAGGATGGTAGAAAAGCAGAAATCATCCCTCACCCCAACAAAAGAAATCAATTCTACAGCTGTCTATGAGTGGCTTAGCCTGGAAGTGCTCAAGGGCCCATTAACACTGACTAGAACACAGCAGACCATAAAAGAGGGCACAAGCACACAGAAAAGTCGGCTGGAGACTCCACTGGCAGAGCCGTGTGTGATGGGTGGGAAATAAGGGCTGGGGCTATCTCTGCCAGCCACAGGGTGGGTGCGACTACAGTCCCCGCTCAGCAGAGCCTCCAGCTTCCTGCTCCACAGAGGACACCGGCATCTTTTGCCATCGAGTTAACCAATGTCTGAAGCCAAAGCAATTTGAGAAAGAAGATCAAGCTGAAGGCAGCACACCTGTCATTTCAAACTAAATTACAAAGCTATAGTTTTTAAAACAATAGGGTACTGGCATAGAAACAGACCAGTGGAATGGAATAAAGAGCCCAGAAGCAAAGCTACACATGTATGGACGACTAATCTTTGACAATGAGGCCAAGAATCAACACTGGGGAAAGAATAACCTCTTTCATGCTGCTGTGAACTCAATATCCAAATGAAAAACCAGGGATCCTGGATCCCTATCTTCCAGCACTGAAGGAAATGAACTTAAAATTGACTAATGACTTAGAGATACGATCTCAAACCCTGAAATTCCTAGAAAAACATAGGGAAAAGCCTCCTTAACCTTACTCCTGACAGTGATTTTTTGAAAAGGACATCTAAAGCATACACAACAAAAGCAAAAACTAACAAACACCACCATACCACATTGAAAAGTTGCGCCAGAGGCGATGAAACACGCGAGACAGTGAAAAGGATGTACAAGTGACTAACACGTGCTCACAATCACGAATCCTCCGGGAGATGAAAACCAAAACCACAAGACATCACCTCCTACCTGTTACAATGGCTATTACCAAAGGACAAGAGGCAACAGGTTGGTCAGGATGTGCAGAAAAAAATAACATGTGAATACTGCTGCTGGGAATGTAAGCGGGGAATTCACTATGGAAAATATTAGGAGACCCACCAAAAACTGAAAATAAAACTACCATATAGTCCACCACGGCCATTTCTAGTATGTATCCGAAGGAAACAAATCAGTATCTCCACAACGTATCTGAACATGAGTATCCGCTGCAGTATTGCTCACATAGCCAATACACGGAAACATCAGTAAGTCTGTGAGTGTTTATACTGACAAACGGGGGGCACGTGGCCTACTCAGTCCACAGAGCATGCAACTCTTGATCTCAGGGTAGTGGATTTAAGCCCCATACTGGGTACGGACTCTATATGAAAAGAGAGAGAGAGAGAGAGAGAATAAAAAAACAAACTGTAACTAAATAGAGAAATAAATAAATAAAGTGACAAAGAACATTTAGTACACACACAACATGCAGGAATATTCAGCCATAAACACGAAGGCAACACTACAATGACCACGAAACAGACGAATCTGAGAAACACCATGCTAAGTCAAATGAGCCACACAGCAAAACACAAACCCTGTACGTGGATACAGGGTACAAACCCACTTATGTGGATACTTATTAAGACAAGAAGTCAGTCAAACTTAGAGAAACAGAAAGTAGAATGCCAGAAGCTATAAACTGAGGGAAATGGGGAGCTGCTGGTCAGGGGTACACACTAACATTTACAAGGTAAGTCCTGAGGATCTAATATACAGCATGTTGACTGCAGTTGATAATATTCTATCGTACGCTTGAAATTTGCTATTGGAGTAGATACTAAGCTTTCGAACCACCAATAACAAAAAACGTAATTATGTCAAGCGATGTTGTGTTCAATGGGTTCATTTTGTCAATAATTTCATATGTAAGGGCACCTGGGTGGCCAGTCAGTTAAGCGTTCAACTCTTGGTTTCGGCCCATGTCTTGATGTCTGGGTGGAGAGACCAAGCCCTGCCTCAGGATCCGAGCTCAGGGCAGAGTCACCATGGGTTTCTCTCTCCCTCTCCTCTTCCCCTTGGCTTGCGCGCGCTCTCTCTCTCTCAAATAAATAAATAAATCTAAAAAAAGTTTCCTAATGTGTATCAAATCGTTATGCACTCTAATTTCAATAATATAATTTTATTTGTCAATCATACCTCAACAAAGCGCATGGGAGGGGGGCAGGTGGTAAAGATGTAAACACTACAAAAAGAACCATACAGGACAGTCTTGAGAAGTAACCCATGGTCCACTTAAGTAGTAAACATGACAATGCACAGCAAGGCACAAGGAAACGTCACCTACATGAAGGGTTCAAAACCCGGGCCACAGAAATGGCAAGGATCTGAACACACGACCAAGCCAAGAAGAGGGCAAGCAAGGTGCACTCCATCAGCCTCACTGCATGACTACTGACCTCCAATCTTACCCTATCAAGGCTACGCATGGAGGGTGCTGGGGCTGCAGGCCTGAGAAAAGGACACACCAACAAATCAGTTAGCGACAACATCGACTACCCAGAAAGCTGGGGAAGCGAGCAGTGCCCACAGTCCACACGAGAGAAAGACAAACCATCCCCTGGAAAATGGAGGAGGGGGACGCCGAATACAGAGTCTAGTCCAGGTCAATGGGAACAGTGAGGGACTTACCCAGCGAGGATATAAGGGTAAAGTTCTCCAGCATCACATGGTGGTACAGCCGTCTCTGAGCCTCATCAAGAAGCCTCCATTCCTTCCAGGAGAAGTACACGGCAACGTCCTCAAAGGTCACACCACACTACCATGAAAGGAAAAGTTGGCAGCCTGAGCATTATTTCTGACAACCCACAATCCAACCCCCACACATCCACCCGGTCTCCCCTGCCACCCCAGCTCCCCACCTCAGAATAAATACCAGGTCCCCGTGCCTCTAATGCTGCTCTCCTCTCACCTTCCCATCAACCACTGTGTTCAGTCCACAGCAGTAACAGGCAGGGGGACACACAGATGCAATCTAAGCTCTCGGTTTGGCCTGCAAGGTCCCATTCCTACCCCATGATATTCCCGGGGAGTCTCCCAGACTGTGCCCTCAAGACAGACAATTATAGGCCCTGCTCTGCCAGAAAGCCTTCAATACCAGGGCTCTGAGGCCCTTAGCTCACACTTCCTCTCCATGTGTACAGGATTCTGTAGACTGTACCTCTCTCACATCTTCAGACCCCACAGATGAACTCCACACCTTCCTGCTCCACACCGAAGGATTCTCCCTTGACTCACACTTGTACTTGTCACATGACACCCAAGGGATGTTTGACAAACTCAAACAGGTTCCAGTCCCAGTACTTTCATGGATCCCAATTGAGGGAAAGCCTCAAATGCTACTTAGAAGCCCTCCTCACCTCCCTGTAATTCTTCCTTCCGTAACAGACACTCCCAAGCACTGTTCACTTACGACACTCACGGACCCTCTTCTATATCTGTGCTGTCCATACTGTCCCTCAACAATCAGAAGGCACCACTTTCCACTGAACCTTTGTGAAAACCCCAGCGTGAAAGGTCTCCTTGCCCAGCACAGTGAATCACAAATGACAACTGCCCCAGACCTATTCCAGCAGCAAGACTTTGAAACACTCCAAACACTATAAAAACTCATCCCAAATTTCTGTTCAAACCCTACACCACCGAATAAAGAGCATCCCCAGACTCTCAAATGCTCCTGGGCAGGGGGCACCGGCATGCCTCAGTGGGTTAAGGGTCTGACTCCTGCTCTTAGCTCAGGTTTTGATCAGCATCCTGAGTTCAAGCCCCATGTTAGACTCTACACTGGGCGTGGAGACTACTGGGGGGGGGGGGAAACAACCACCTCCTAGGTGTCCTAGCTATCTCTTGTCCCATCATTCCATGCAAGGCTTGTCCATGTATCTGCCAGATCATTCTTTCTCCTTCACCACCTGTGTTGGCAATGCCCAGCCAATCCAACCAGGTGCTGAACAAGAGAACCACTCGAGCACACTTTACCGAGACCCTCCAACCTATACTAATAGCATTGCCAGGATACTCTGCATTCCCTTCCTAAATGTGATCCAAATCTCCACCCTGGTCTACACAATAGCCATCGTTTTTCTAACTCTCCATCCTGAATCTTTCCCCCAGTTTTCCAAAATTTCCTGTCCAGCTGCCCACCTTCTGCTATCACCCACACTTCTCTGAAACGTCAGAGATCGTGAACAATGTCAAAACAACTTAGGTATCCCCATGCACAATCAACCTACTGATAACTTCCATCCGGATGATGGGAGCTTCCATCTCTTTGGCTGCTAGGACCTGTGAAAACTGAGAATGGGAAACCTCACCGAAATGGAGGCAGAGGTTGCAGCTGGGAGACTGCTCAGACACTAGTACCATGATGAACTGCAGTTCCACGAGGAACAGACGGACTTGACCTTATACTGCCACAGTACCTCACTACCCCTGACCCAAAAAGACAGGCTTTCCTGATCACCCCACCCAACAGCTCACCCAATGGGAAGCCACGGTTCTTCGAACTCCCAGTTTACTCCAATGGACTTGGAGTCTGTAACAGCCTTCAAAACTTTGCCCTCTTCCCCTTAAGAAATCCTACCTCTCCTTTGTACTCCTGTCCTACTGTTTGGCCTAAGCTTGTGTGTTCTGAATTGCAGTTTCTTTCATTCCCAAATAAACCCATTTTTTGTGGGTAAAATAACTGCCCGTTTTTGTTTCACGTTTAAGGTTCAGACACCAAAAGCCCTGGGGTTTTCCCTGACTCCCCCCTTTCTCTTGTCATCTGCAACACCCACAATTTGGTTTAGCTCTTCTCAAAAATGGACCATAATTCAACCAATTCTCCAACAGCCACAGTGGTCATTCTACTCCAACTCTAACACTGAAGCGCCCCGGTGACTCAGTCCCTTGAGGGCCCCACTCTTGGGTTTTGGTTCAGGTGAGGATCACCGCATGTAGCCCGAGTTGGTCTCCTCTCTCAGCCGGCGTCGGCTGGGATTCTCTACCTCTCCTACCCCCCGACGCGCGCATACTCTCTCCAGGTCAAATAAATAAAATAGCTTTTAAAAAATAAGTAAATAACATCCACTTTGCAACTCCCTCCTCCTGCGCTCCCTGCCTCCTCGCTCACCCCCGCCGCGGGTTCTCGTCTCTGCGGCCGGGGAAAGCCTATTGACACCTGGCTTAGACCACCTCTCGTTACCGCCATGACACACGGACTGTTCAGGCAGCGAGGGGACAGGCCTCGCTGGCCGCGCCGCACCTTACTCCTGACAGAAGGCAGGGAGACGTGCTGTTCCCCGCTGGGGGCGCAGACCGCCTCCAGCCTCTGCCCCAGCCGGCCCCTCAGCCCCGAGCCCGCTCCCGCAGCCAGCACGCCGGCGCTCACACACGGGCCCCCGCCCGCCGGCGCCTCCCTGTCCCGGACACCGGGGCCTGGGCCGCAGGGACGCGAGCAGGTGCCCCGCGCTCGGGCCTTTCGGGTCTGGGTGGGGGGACGGCGGGGAGGGCGGGGAGGCGAGCGTTTACCTGAGTCGGGTCCCCGGGCGCGGCCGCCGCCATCGGACTCGGTGGGCGGAGCGAGGCCGGGAGCTGAGGGAGGGGAGCGGACACACGAATCATCAGTCTTTGTCTAGGCCCCGGTGCGCCGCCCGTCGGGAGACGTCGCTGATCCTCGGAACTCAGTGTCTGCCTTGGAGGGAAGACCCTCCCGTCACGTTCCCGATTAGTCACATTTCCGAAATCGCGTTCCCCACCATTGCAGATAAACAAACGGAAAAAGAAGGCGAACGCCGCAATCGGCCGGAAGTCCCGCCCCCGGGGGATGCGCTCTCTTAGCATTGCCGTGTCCTGTTCCCGCATTGGCTCCTCGCTGGGTCCTGGGTACGGAGGCCGGTCCGGGGGGTGTGGCTCCCCGAGCTCCAGCGGTCTCAGAAAGGGGTCCTCCACCCCGGAGTTCCTGAGCTTTGATACGTGGCGCCCTGAGGGCTGCTGAAAAGTGCTGCTTGTACCAGAGGGACCGGCTTAGTTCCTTGTTAAGTGCGGAGAAGAGCCATACTTTCAGATTCCATGAAGGCCAGTCATCCTTAAAAGGAGAAAACTATTATTTGATACTCACAAATCCCTTAGCTGAGGTAAATGACAAATCATTCCTTGAAGCACTTCTGAAAAAAATGAGTCTCTGTGTACCTGGAGAGTTGTTGTGCATTAACTGCTTGCTCCCGGAAGCGCGTTAGTTTCGTAGTTTGTTATGAACTTAGAAAACTTCCTGTTAATTAATAAAAAATCAACACAGTACATTCTAAAGGGCTTTTGGCTTTACTCATCGATCTGTGAATTGGCTAGCCCCCCATCTAGCAAGTAGAGGACAGCTCCAAAGCGCTAGAGAAAGTAAACGTTTTTAAAGGTTGGACAAAAACATCATAAACAGAAAAAAAGATTATATCAGATGAGGTCATGTTATGTAGGGACAAAAGACTCATTTCTTTGCGGTGTGGAGAGGGCCCATCCATGTAGATTAACCTTTGGTGCTGACCAGCATAGTCCTGACTGTGCAGTGAAAACTGAATTTCTGGGGAGGTAAGTGCAATGAGCTTCCGTATAATGCCCTGCTTTGGTGAATCGGCCTAGCAGAAGTGACTCCATTGGGGGCCTGTGGTTTCATTTTTACATCCCATACAGGTCCCATCCCATCGCATCCCATGCCAGGGAAGAAGGACAAGGGATGGTAGGCCATCCTGAATGATGTGGTCAGTGACACGGTCACCCTGGGGTTCCACACTAAACCTCTCTGCCTGTATAATGATTGCATCCCATCTATGAAGGAACACTTTTATCCGTATATTTCTTACCCTATATTCTCAGATGTACTTAATCCCTTTTAGGAATCTAACATCATCCCATAGTGCAACTAAACCGATGCTATTTTTGGTACCGAAAACATGGTGCCATTTTCAGTTGGAGCAAGTGTGCAAAGGGAGAATCTGAACCCTGAAATAAAGGGTTATCTGAACCCAATGATCCCATCTTCTTGCGGGGAAGTGATTCTTCTTTCTTCAGGCACTGGCAGTAGTGTCACTTTAGGAATTGAAATTATCTCAGACAACTGGTGAAATGCACATTTTAGAAAGCAGTTTCTAACCTTTATCCAGTTATTTAAAGACAATGGTAGAAATAGCTATGGGGAAACCCACATTCCATCTCCCTACACATAAAGGGCTAAGAAAACATTATGACCTCAGAGAACTTTTATTTTTTTTTTTTAAGATTTTATTTATTTATTTGACAGAGACAGGGAAAGAGGGAACAGGAGGCAGGGAGCCCAATGCAGATTTTGATCCCAGGACACTGGAAGCATGACCTGAGCCGAAGGTAGATGCTTAACAACTAAGCCACCCAGGAACCCCGACTTCAAAGCACTTTTAGAGAAGGCTCTAAGAAGTCTGAGAAAAGATCTAATGAACTTGAGCATGTGACTCTGCTAGACCAATATGCTTGGTCATTGTGAGGGCTTTTATCTCCAAAATGTAACTTTTTTTATTCCTGAAAACATTGACCAATGCTACCGTCATCCTTAAAAATAAATACCCACCTAATTTACTAGCAAACTGAGTTTATTCAGGAATTAACAGAGGAATTTCAACTAGGAAAAGTACACTAGGGCCAATCACAGGAAAGTCTGAAGAAACAGAAGGAAAGTCATCTTTTATTAGGTTTTAGGAGAAGACTGGGGAGGTTTGCTTTCAATAAAAGTTCATCGAAGAACAAGAGTTTCCAGTTGTGACAGTTTTTCATTGGCTCTATGCCCTGGTTAGTGTGTGGTTTCTGGGGCAAGGAGCATTCATTCTTCTTCTTGTTAAAAACAGGAGGATTAAATTTCTATTGTGAAAGTTTCCTCCCTTGTCAAGGTAAAAATAATCTTCCTTCTTCCTGCAAATTAACCATTCCTACCTCTGTGAGAGCTTCATTTTCCTTCATTTTATTTTTATTTTTCTAAATTTAAATTCAATTAACATGTAGTGTATTATTAGTTTCAGTATTAGAGTTCAGTGATTCATCAGTCTTATATAACACCCAGTGTTCATTACATCACGTGCCCTCCTTTTTAATGTCCATCACCCAGTTACCCCCATCCCCCACCCCAGAAAGCTTTCATTTTAAATTCGGTTTCCTTTACTAATTTTCAGACTACCTTGGAGAGAGAAGTAAAGAGGACATTTAGGGTACCCATAAGAATTAAAATGAAAAGAAATTGATATGTCATGTGTATTCATTGTTCTCACAAATGTCCATTGACCACATACTGTTTCTTTAGGAACTTCTGGTAGATGCATGGGAGAAATGGAGGCACAAGACAAGTAGTCCTGCCTTCAAATGCCTTGTATTATGTGCACGGAAAACACAGGAAACATGAAAACAGAAATTCAAGTTTACATTCAATGTTAAAATGTGGCAGGTGGAATATAAACAAGGGGAGGTGATTTTGTGAGAAGAGAGTACTTGGTGTAATAATCCACTGGGCAGAAAGGAAGCCCTCATTAATAAGAGTACCATGAGCAAGCATGAGTCCTGTGGGTTTTCATTTTTATCAGTTCTGTTAAAAGATGAAGTGAGCTACGTGAAAATTTAGAAGAGCTTATTTGAGCAAACACCAAAACCATTCAGGCAACAAAAAACCAAACTAGGGAAAAGCCTAATCTAAAAAGGAAGACCATGAGGCGCCTGGGTGGCTCAGTGGGTTAAGTGGCTGCCTTCGGCTCAGGTCATGATCCCAGGGGCCTGGGATTGAGCCCCTGCATGGAGCCCCCGCATCAGGCTCCCTGCTCAATGGGAAGCCTGCTTCTCCCTCTCCCTCTGCCTGCCCCACTCCCCCTGCTTCTGCTTGCTGTCTCTCTCTGCCAAATAAATAAATAAAAACTTAAAAACAGGGGGGGGGGGGAGACCAAAAAGTGAAACAACCAAAGAAATTATATGATTGGCTATAGTTTAAGCAATTGTCTTATTTGGGAAACATGAATTGGCTCTGGTTTTGTTTTTTTGTTTTTGTTTTTAGAGAGCCCACGAGGCAGGGGGAGAGGAGCAAAGGGAGAGGAAGAGAGAGCATCTTAACCAGGCTCCATGCCTAATGCAGGATAGGTCTTAAGACCCTGAGCTCATGACCTCTACCAAAATCAAGAGTCATACACTTAACCGAATTAGCCACCTGTGGGCCCCTTGCTTTTTTTAAATTTTATTTTATTTATTTATTTATTTTTAAATTTTAACTAGGCTCCATGCTCGGGGTGAAGTCCAGCATAGTTCGCTGTGTGTGATTGGATGTTTTTATGTTTTGATTTCTTACCATTGAGGCATTTATAAATGTTGGGTTTCAGTTGCCTACGTAGCTGGTAGGACACCGGAGCCACAGGCATGAAGTGGCCTCTTTGTCGATTTACAGTTCCACGCAAAAGAGGCAGGTGGCTAGGTGGCTTCCGTGGACTCTTCTGCAGTAGAAACCCTGGGACTCCAGCCCCTTAAGCCTTTACCCTGCTTGGCTCATTGCAGAGACACTCAGCGGTGTCCATGAGAACCCTTTGCTCTGCTGCTCATCACAGTCTGTAGGTCTACAGACTCCTCGTCCTGGAGTCTGGAGGGAGGCAGCCTGGCCTTCCCTAAAAAAACCTGTTTTCCAGTTTCATCTCTGAACTGACCTCTCCATTAGCTTTACCTCAGCTCATTAAAAATGCTCATTCTCAGCCCACATCCCAGACCTATTCACTCAGACACTATAGCGGTAGCCCAGGAGTCAGTTTGTTAAGACATCTCTTGGTAAGAGAGACACACAGTTGAACGTTCCATGCTCTCCTTGTGTTCTGAAGGCAGGCACCTGATATTCTTGTGATTGACACAAATCTCCTCTATATATAGTTGCAAGATTTCAGAATACAAGCTGCATAATTTATGAATGTACGTTTGCTTCATCCATTAAAAAAGTAATGTCTAAAGGAGTGCCTGAATGGCTCAGTTGGTTACACATCCGACTTCCACTCAGGTCATGCATGATCTTGGGGTCCTGGGATTGAGCCCTGCATCAGGCTCCCTGTTCATGGGGGAATCTGCCTGTCCCTCTCCCTCTGTCCTCCGTTCCCTGTGCTTGCTCTCTATCTCCCTCTCTCAAATAAATACACAAAATCTTTTTTTAAAAAGGTAATGTCTAGAATGTCTGATTTTCTGTACTTTATTAGTGGATTAGTGCACCTTTATGAACATAAAAAGTGAAAAACCTTTAACCACTGTACCTGGTCCAGAAAAACAATATTTGCAGTATGGTACACTTTAAGATTTTATTTATTTATTTAAAGAGAGCGAGGGTGAGCGGGGGAAGGGTCAGATGTATAGGAAGTGGGAGAAGCTCAAGCAGACCCCAGAGTGAGGATGGAGCCCAATGCTGAGCTTGATCTCACAATCCCTAGAGATCAACAGCTGAGCCAAAATCAAGAGGTGGGCTCTTATCCGACTGAGACACACAGGTGCCCCATATATCATTTATTTTATTATTTTTTTAAAGATTTTATTTATTTGAAACAGAGCACGAGTGGGGGGTGGGGCAGAGGGAGAAGCAGACTCCCGACGAGCAGGGAGCCAGATGTGGGGCTTGATCCCAGGACCCTGAGATCATGACCTGAGCCAAAAGCACACACTTAACCAACAGAACGACTTGGATGCCCCATATCCTTTTAGAAATCCTTTGGCATATGGATGGTTTGCTCTGTGTCTGTGCCTGTGTTCAAATATGTTCCTATGTTACGAAATCCCAATTTCGGCTGCCCAGCACTCCAAAAGTCAGTACTCAACAGAGAAGCATTGATTGGAAAGGAAAATGAGCTTTATTTGGAAGGCTGGCCACCTGGGAAGAAGGTGGACTCTCACACAAAGGCCAACTCCAAGGTTTCTGCCTCACCCAAGGCTTTTTTTTTTTTTTTTTAGGTTATTTATTTATTTATTTAGCAGAGAGAGTGCAAGTGAGCACAAGCAGAGATAGCAGAGGGAGAGCGAGCAGCAGGATCTCCACTGAGCAGGGAGCCCGATATGGGGCTCTATTCCAGGATGCTGGGATCATGACCTGAGCCAAAGGCAGAAGCTTAACCGACTGAGCTACCCAGGCGCCCCTCACCCAGCGGTTTTTAAAAGAGTTTAGGGCAGCTAACCAGTAAAGAGATAATAGCAGTCCTTAACACTTCTTGACTACACGCAGACTCAATGGTGCTAGCTATAGATGTATTCACGGTGTTGGGAGGTTGTGCAAGGGGTTCTGGTTCCTTAGAACCTGGGGGTTGTACAAGAGGGTCTGTTTTGGTTTGTGGGATTCAGAAGTCCTCAGCTCTTTCTAGGAGAGAATGCATGGTCTATAAACAGAAAAGTTAATCAATCATGCTGAGGGTGCTTATTTAACATTACTAGGTCACCCAAGGGCCTGACTTGGCTTCACCCATACCTACTACTTTTCTTAGTACTGAAGGACCTCAGCTGTCCCATTTTGAGCTCAAACTTTCCAGGTGGCTCCTTCTTTCCAGCTTGTCTCTTGACTCAAATGGAAGACCCTGCTGGCAAGGCATCCCCTGATGGGAACCAAAAACTACCCCCTCAAGCACTAAGAATTGCCCTGAGCCAGCAAGTCCCCAACCATGATTGACTCCTGGACAATGATCTGTTTCACTTTCACTGCCTATTTGCATGTAGCCGCCTACCTTGGCCCCAGGTTTTCCTTCTATAAACCCGGAAGTGTTCTCAGCACCTTGGAGACAATCTTTGGGAGCTTAGGCCACTGTCTTCTCTGTGTTGGGCTCCCTGAGATTCCTGTCTTGTTACCACCACTCTTTTCTCTGTCTTCGGATTTTGTCACCGGGGAGTGGCCAAACCAAGTCTGTTTGGAACCCCCAGGCAAGGTGCTCTTGCACCCCTGTGTTCCAACAATACAACAAAGTCATAATTTGTTTTTTGGGTGTTTTAAAAAATATTTTATTTATTTATTTGAGAGAGAGAGAGCGAGCACAAGTGGGGGGAGGGCCAGCGGGAGAGGGAGAAGACGACTTCCAAAGAGCAGGGAGCCCAAAGCGGAGCTCGATTCCAGGACACCAAGATTGAGACCAGAGCCTAAGGGGTGAGAGCCACCCAGATGCCCCAAAGTCATAATTTGTTGAAAAACCTGAAACTGAGGTCTCCCCCCCCCACGGTAACTGTGGACAACCTGATCCGCTGAGTTTAGTCCAGACTTTTACACCCATCTGCGCCAGAGCGGTAAAGATGGTGCTGGTGGGAGGAATGGAGGACTCACCTCTGGACTGTGCTGTGTCCCTGAGGGGAAATAATGGTCAGAGTTCTGGGCATGGAACTGCCTTCAGGACTGATGGTGGGAACTTCATCTCCAGTGAAGTACAGGTACTCAACCCAGAGGGTCCTTCCAGCAACTTCCAGGTGTCTCCTCTGTCTCTGACCCTAACCTACCACCCTGCACCAGCCCCCCTTGCAGGCCCCTTCCTGACATGTCCTTGTAGATGAGACCATGATCCCGCCATGTGTGTGTGTGTGTGTGTGTGTGTGTGTGTGTGTGTGTGAGGCCTGCACAGGTTGCCACACACCTGACCTAGGGACCCTCTTCCTTCTAGTAGAGGCCCTTCTTCGGGTAGAGAGGGAGGCCTGGATTGACCCTTGATCTTCTGGGTGAGGCCCCACCCAGGAGTGAATCCCCTTCTTTTCTGGGGGAGGCCCCGCCCCACCTGGCTCCCAGTCCTTCCCTGCCAGCAGGAGGCCGGAAGTGGCCCAGCACCCCCACCCCCTCCCTGGGCACAGCAGACTTACCTGAGACAGCTGTCTGGAAACACATCCCAGAGCAGTGGTGAGATGTAGGGAGTGTCAACCTTTTGGGGACTAGCAGTCAATTTACAGAAAGAGAAGAAATTAAATCACTTCGGAGGCTGGCGTTCCACAGTGAGAATTTCTTCCAATGTACTGGGTGGGATAGGAGGAAGCGACTCTGAGCTGAGTGGGTGTACCTGACAACCTTTGTCACTTCTAACGTGAGACCAGCCAGATTTTCAGTCACCAGTCAGGATGTTCAGGGAGGTCCCTCCCCTCTGGCCTGTCAGGATTAAGGTCTCTTGCCTATGAGGCTCCTGAAGAACTCCAGCCAGCACACAGCCCCCACAGTGAGTGGTTTTCCACCAAACACCCAATACAATTAGTCAGAACCTTTTCTGAAAATAACCTGCTCTCACAATGGGAGAATTTACACCCTGGAAATTGGCAAACTCTACAAAGTGGGGATGGACTTTTGTTTTTCTGAAGGCCTGAAATTAAGAAAATTATGACAGTGGAATGAATGTACCCTAGACTTAAACATGTAGGGTGTTTTGCTCCATGACAGTGGGTAAGCGACAAAAATCTGAGGTACTTAATGAAGAAGCAGGCTTTCAGTACTACCATGACACCACAGAGAAAAATTCAAACATTTATCTTGTTGTGTACATGGCTTATTTTTAACTAAAAAGGGAAGTAGTCATAACTCATATGAAAGAATATAAGCAAATGATGTAAACAGAAATTGTACCAAAGAAGACATACAGGTGATAAAGATAACACATTAAACAATGCTGGAAGGCAGAAAGCCGTAGGAAATGCGATTACGACATAGCACTACACATGTACTAAAAGGGCTGACATGGGACACTGATCCTCTCAAGTACTAGAAGGGATGAAAACACTGGAACTCTCATACGTAACCGGAGGGAATGCAGTAGTGAACACTTCAGACCCCATTTTGGCCCTTGATACATGACAGTGTTAACACTCACCTACCTGCGCCTACCATGGTGCTTTGATTTTTAGCAGAAGAGAAATGAAACCTCTATCCTCATAAGGAATTACAATGAAAATATATAGAGGGAATCGTTTGTGAAAAGGAAACACAGGAAATAATCACGTGCTCCAAACAGATGAAGAGATTGGTATACATCCAGAGAAGGAAACAGTACCACAGAATGAAAGGGACATACATGCACAAACTCCAAGCCTTCAGACCGAAGAAAAAGGCTGAGAAGTCCACCTTGAGGAGAAATGGTTTATTCAAGGACTTTGGGACAGAACAGATCTTGAGCAACCGTGAATAGGAGTAGGACTCTGCACCGTCACCTCCAGAAAGATCTGCATTTTTCGCCCTAGACCTGGGCAGTACCTGGGAGACAACCTGGGCGGATGGTTTTTCAGAACAGGCGTCTGCCATAGTCCTTTAGGACATCAACAAGAATGCTGGCCGGGCGGGGTCACTAAAGCTACATCCCTGGACGATCAATTCTCCCATGTCTTTATCTTTTTCCTGCCTTTACCACAGTGGCCTTGACATGTAAGCACCACAGAGGATAGAAGAATTAGTGACTTTTGGATTATTTTAACAATGTGTGTCTAAAAGTGCAGAATTTCTGTGCACATTGATACTTCCCAGTCACTACAACATCTGTGGATACACACCACATAGGTGGCCGATGTCTCCTCTACTCCCTAATTACCCAATCTCCTAGATTACCAATTACAGTTCCCCACCCCTGTGGTGTTACAAGTGAATACTGCACATCAGGTCACATGGCTCCTTTGAAGGACCTGAGGTAGAGATTCCACTAACAGTGCCTGGCATCCTGTGCTATCAGCTGTGGACAAGCAAAATATTGTTGTTGTTTCCACAAGCACTGGAGATGGTCTCAACTGCTCCCTCTTCAGGGTGACCTCTCAGCACACAAAACTTGTTGGCATCCAGACCACAAAAGCCAGATATGGATCGTAGGAAGCTGAATTAGTTAGAACTGATATAAGTACACATTGGATGATCAGACAAGAGGTATTTATTTTCCCACAAATCTGGACTCTAGAAATTGGACATAACGTGTCAGCAGGGTTAGTTTCTTCTCAGACCTCTCTCCTTGGCTTAGAGATGGGGATTCCCTGTCTTCACATGGTCATCTGTGTGTGCCGGTATCTTCCTCTCTTCTTATCACGAAGCCAGCCATACTGCATAACAGCCCATCCTAATAACCCACTTCACCTTCATGATCTCTTTAAGGATGCTATGTCTAACTACAGTCACACTGTGAGGTACCGGCGGTTACAACTTTAACATACGAATGTTGGGCACAGAGTTCAGCCCATAAGAAAGGTCTTGAGTTTTAATACAAATTAAGGCCCAAGCTGGAGACTAGAACTGACCTATGTATTATTTATTTGCAATTATCCTCTCCAAAACACAGTAAGTTTGGATTGCAATGAGATCTGTTCACTCCTAAGTCTGGCTGAGCCCAATTCTAATTTCAAGCAACTCCTTAGAGTGAATTTAACACCTAAGACTAATGGTAATTGAACAAAAAAGGCATTTAGCAATGCATAAACCAGAGCCAACACATAGCACCCAATTCCTGTGTTGCTGACTCACAAGCTGCAAAGATTTATCACAATCCACAGGAGACCAACAATGTCCCCAAAAGATTTAGTCATTCTCTGCAAAACACCATCAAGAGGTACAAGGGTCAATACGGGGTCACATCCATGTACTAACTGAGAAGGCAATGAGATATGAGCAGTACCCATAATTTCCACCAGCAAAGGACAAAGCAAAGTGGTCAGCATCATTAAGCTGGGTGTGACAGATATTCATTATTGGGACCATCCAGGTGCCAGAGGTGAAATGACTTCTGTCACAGAATCTGGCAGTGACTTCCAGCAATTACTTTGACACATCAGAACACACAATACAACTTCTGAACTTTCCCCAAATAGCTGGAACTTATGACAAGTCACTCCACTGTGGACATGAAGGTGAACAAAGCTCAATTCAGGAAGGTGGCTGCCTCAGAAGGTTCTTCTCAGCATAATTACACTAAGGAAGGATGGATCATCTTCTCTGCCATTTAAAGTCGTTCTGCAGTGTGAACTTTTTTTTTTTTTTTAAAGATTTTATTTATTTGACAGAGACAGCCAGCGAGAGAGGGAACACAAGCAGGGGGAGTGGGAGAGGGAGAAGCAGGCTCCTAGCGGAGAAGCCTGATGTGGGAGTCGATCCCAGCACGCTGGGATCAAGCCCTGAGCCGAAGGCAGACGCTTAACCACTGTGCCACCCAGGCGCCCCCTGCAGTGTGAACTCTTAAGTGTGGAATGAAGACAGATGTCTGGCTAAAGGTGTCCCTCACCTCCCTCAATGTGGTCATGGTCCAAGGTGAATTCTGATTTTTATGAAACGGTATCTTTGCCCAAAACATTACCCACATTCTTCACGTGTCTTAGCTCAGGCTGCTCTAACAAAATATAATAAACTGGGTGGCTTGTAAGCAACAGAAATTTCTCACTTCTGGAGGCAGGATATCTCCCTCAAGATTCCCCATATGCTCTGGTTTTGTGTCTGGTGATGACCAGCTTCCTGATTTATAGATCTTCTCAAAGGGTCCTCACATGATTGATAGGGGAAGCAAGCTGTCTCAGAATACTTCTAAGACTTTGAAACCAGTCATTAGGAATCCACACACACGACCCATTCTAATATCAGTTACCTCCCAGAGACACCACCTGCTACTCCTATTGCGTTAGAGGACAGGGAGTCAACCTATCAACATTAGTGAACAGAACCATTTAGTTCATGTTATCACCCATGAAGACTTTATATACTGTGTACTTTCTAACGCTGAATGAGATTAGAAATTTAGCTGAAAGATTTTCGACATCTCCAGTACTCCTAAGGTTTTTCCCCAATGTGAACTCTGTGATGATAACTGAGAGCACCGTAACTGAAAAAAGACTTCCCACATTCACTGCAAGCATAAGGCCTTTCTCCTGTGTGAATTCTCTGGTGTTGAACGAATGTCGATTTGTACTTCAACAATTTCCCACATTCATTACATTTATAAGGCTTTTCACCTGAGTGAACCTTTATGTGTACATTCAGGGTATTTCTTTGGAAGAAGGACTTGCCACATTCACTGCACTCATAAGGCCTTTTTCCAGTGTGAACTCTCTGATGAGAACGGAGGAGGGAACGAGAAGTGAAAGACTTCCCACATTCACTGCACTTATAGGGCCGTTCTCCAGTGTGAACTCTCTGGTGATCACGGAGATAAGAACTACAAGTAAAAGATTTCCCACAATCACTACAGTCATAAGGACTTACTGCAAGGTGACTCTGACGATGATACCGGAGGGCGCGGCTATAACTAAAAGATTTCCCACATTCACTGCACAGATAAGGCTTTTCTCCTGTGTGAATTCTCTGATGTTGAATGAACGTCGACTTATAATTCAAAGATTTCCCACATACATTACATTTGTAAGGCCTTTCACCTGAGTGAACCTTGATGTGTACATTGAGACTATTTCTTCGGGAAAAGGACTTGCCACATTCACTGCATTCATAGGGCCTTTCAGTATTGTGAACCCTTTTGTGAGAACGAAGGTGAGAAGTAGTGGTAAAAGATTTCCCACAGTCACTGCACTCATAAGGCCGTTCTCCAGTGTGAACTCTCTGGTGAGAACGGAGGGCAGATCTAGAAGTAAAAGATTTCCCACAATCACGGCACTCATGAGGCCGGTCTCCTGTGTGAATTCTCTGGTGTTCAACGAATGTTGACTTACACTTCAATGATTTCCCACACTCATTACACTTATAAGGCTTTTCACCTGAGTGAACCTTCAGGTGCACACTCAGGCTATTTCTTCGGACAAAGGACTTGCCACATTCACTGCATTCATAAGGTCTCTCTCCACTGTGAACTCTGTGGTGATAATGGAGGGCCGAATTAGCGGTAAAAGATTTCCCACATTCACTGCACTCGTAAGGCCTTTCTCCTGTGTGAACTCTCTGATGATCACGGAGGACAGACCTAGTGGTAAAAGATTTCCCACATTCACTGCACTCATAAGGCCTTTCTCCAGTGTGAACTCTCTGGTGAGAATGAAGGACAGAGCTAGTGGCAAATGTTTTCCCACATTCACTGCACTCATAAGGCCTTTCTCCTGTGTGAATTCTCTGGTGTTTAATCAATGTTGACTTACACTTCAAAGATTTCCCACATACATTACACTTATAAGGCTTTTCACCTGAGTGAACCTTTATGTGTACTTTGAGGATGTTTCTTCGGACAAAGGACTTGCCACATTCACTGCATTCGTAAGGCCTTTCTCCACTGTGAATTCTGTGATGATAACGGAGGTGAGTCCTATAGATAAAAGTTTTCCCACATTCACCGCACTCATAAGGCCTTTCTCCTGTATGAATTTTCTGGTGTTTAATCAATGTTGACTTCCACTTAAAAGATTTCTCACATTCATTACACTTATAAGGCCTTTCACCTGAGTGAACCTTTATGTGTACTTTGAGGCTATACCTTCGGACAAAGGACTTGCCACATTCACTGCACTCATAAGGCCTTTCTCCAGTGTGAACTCTCTGGTGAGCATGGAGGACAGAACTAGTGGTAAAAGATTTCCCGCAATCACTGCACTCATATGGTCTTAAGAATGTGTGAGATCTCTGATGATAACAGAGGGCAGACATAGAGGGAAAAGATTTTGCACAGCCACGACACTTATAAAACCTTTCCCCAGGTTGAACCCGATGGGTAATCAACACTGAGCTACAGCTAACAGATTTTGCACATCCACTGCAAACATAACTCTTAAGTCCATTGTGCCATCTCTGGGGGTGAATGAGGACAGATTTGTGGCCTAGGGATTTCCCACATTTGCTGCACTTGTACTGCCTGGATCCACTCTGAGCCCTTGCATGTTGACTGCGGGCTGACCTTTGCCAAAGTGCTTTTCTGTATTTGCCAAACTCATAATGTCTTTCTCCAGTATGGTATCTCTGGTGTATAGCAAATAAGGATTTGTACCTGAATGTTTTCCCACATTCACTGCACACAAAGGACTGTCTTCCAAAGTGGACACCCTGGTCCTGAGTATCTGTGTGTTTGGGACCAAAGGCTTTCTTACATTCTCCCCAAGGATGATGACTTTTCCTGCTTTGTAAAGTTGTCCTGCACTGGGTGATCGTGTCTGTCTTCTCCCTAGGGTGAGTGGCCTCTTGGTGCAGATGCCTCGAGCCAGAGAGGAAGTCCTTCTGAACTTCTCCACAGTTAAAGGGATTTCCTGAACCATGGAATCCCCAACTCTTCACCACAGAGGCCCTGTCCACACGGTTTCTGCAGGGTTTTGCTCCCAGGTGCTGTTCCTGCTGCGGCTGAGACTTTGCACTGCAATAAAATCGTTTCCCACATGCCCCACACCTCAACAGTTTCTGGCTGTTTCCTTTTCCCCGGTGCTCAGCCAAGTGGAAAATGTCTCTCAAGACTGGACCACACATCTCACAGGGGTGGGTCTTCCGGGAAGACACAGCTGCCGTGGGCGTCCCGGCCTGTGACGCGCCTACAGAAGTGCTCTGTGCAAAGGGTGCCTCCTCACCCTCTGCTCCACAGCAGCAACCTGAAGGCAAAGAAACGCTGGTGAAATTCGTGTTGACTATCGCAAGGGGCTGAGCCCATCACACGCATGCACCCGATTCATCTAGGCAGGAGTGTACAGCGTGCTTTTCCACACAAAGGAGATGGAATTCAACTGAAGGAGTGGCTGCTGTGCGTAACTGGGCCCCAAAAGTCAAGGTATGGTTTTGAGCACACTACAAGGACAAAAACCTAGGGTATGACACAAGGAAGAGAGCCAGGGTCTAAACCTTACTTCTCTTCTCACAAGTTAGTGTAGGACCAGTTCTGCTGGTGATATTTGCCTAAGTAAAAGGCTGCAGGAAAATGCAATCACAATAAATTTGTTGCTGTTCAATGTCAAGCTTAAGGACATGTGAATGGCGCACATGGGTGGGTCAGTCGTTTAAGCATCTGCCTTCAGCTCAGGTATGATCCTGAGGTCCTGGGATCATGCCTCCCATCAGGGTCCCTGTTCAGAGGGGAGCCTGGTTCTCCTAATCTCTCCCTGCCAATTCCCTTGCTCGTTCCCTCTCTCTTAAATAAATACATAAAATCTTTTAGGAAAGAAAGAAAAGAAAAAAAAGAAAGAAAAGAAAGAGAAAGAAAGAACGAACGAACATGTGAATATCTCATGGTAAAACGTTTGGGGGTGAATGCTGGAGTACACAGAAAGAGCAGTGAGAGTAAGAGATGAGATACGGAGGCCCGAGAAGCAGTGATTACGTCTATATTCAAGGTCACGGAATTACCAATGGAGTAGAAACCAGAATCCACAAATTGTCAACAGTGAAGAAGGAAAGACAGAGATGTGGTGTGGCCATCAGCAATCACACCAAGCTCCAGGAGAACAAACAAAAGGTACCTGGTATGACCTCAACATAGGTCTGATATCACACCTTCCCCAGCTTTTATTCGCCAGAAACAGGGCCCATGTGAGCACACCTGGAGCATGTCCATGCCATGATACACAAAGGACCCCTCATTGTAAGCCTTCCTGAGCAACTACAAGATACCAGGAGGACAGAAATACTGAAGGAAAAACAAACTGTCCCAGAGCTATCAGGACACTTGAGACACAGAAAAACATGGTATGTAACTGCTGTCAGCAGGATGGTAGAAGAGGAGATACCATCCTTCCCCCCCCAAAAACTCAATTTAACTGCTGTCTATGAAGAGCATTACCTCAGAGAGCTCAACAGTGCCATTAAGACTGAGTAGGACACAGTGGAGCCTAAATAGGGCACAAGCACAGAGAAAAGACGGCTGCAGACTGTTAGCAGAGACATGTGGGGCGGGTAAGAAGTAATGGCTGAGAATATATCAGCCACAGGGCATGTGCTACTGCAGTCCATGCTCGGCAGGGACTCCAGCTGCTCGCTTCACAGGGGACACTGGCACCACTGCCACCAAGTCAACCAAAGCGTAAAGCGTAAGCCATCTTCAGAAAGAAGGTCAAAGCTGAAGGCAGCATATTTCTGGTTTCAAACTAGGTTACAAAGCTATAGTATTCAAAATAAAAGGGCACTGGCTTAAAAACAGTCCAAGGGAACAGAATAAAAATTCCAGAAGTAAACGTACATATATATAGTCAACTGATCTTTGACAATTATGCCAAAAATCTATACCTGGGAAGAATAATCTCTTTAATAATGTTGTGAAATCTAGGGGAGCCCAAGGGTCATATTTGGTTAAGCTTCGACTCCTGGTTTCAGCTAAGGTCATGATCTCAGGGTCATGAGAGAAATCCCCACATCTTTCAGCTTAGAGCCTGCTTGGGACTGTCTATCTCCCTCTCCCTTTGCCCCTCTCCGCCACTGTCTCTGTCTCTCCTAAAATATATAAATAAATGTTTAAATACTGTTGTGAAGGGCACCAGGGTGGCTCAGACTGTTGAGTGCCTGACTCTTGGTTTCAGCTCAGGCCATGAACTAACAGTTTTGAGATGGATCTGGCACTGGACTCCACGCTCAGTGTGGCGTCTGCTTTGGATTCATTCTCCCTCTCCCTCAGCCCTGCCCGCTTGCTCTAAAATAAATAAATAAATCTTTAAAAAATAATTAATAATAAAATACTGCTGTGAAATCTAAATGTCCAAATGAAAAAAACAATGAAACTTGATCTCCATCCTATAGTACACATGGAAATGAAGTTGAAATTGAGTAAATACTTAAACATATGACCTTTAACCCTAAAACTCCTAGAAAAAACACAGGGAAAAGACTCCTTAATCTTATTCCTGCCAATGAGTTTTTGAATAGGACATCTAAAGCATACACAACAAAAGCAAAAACTAACAAGCACCACCATACGAAACTGAAAAGTAGCAAGAGCCAATGAAACACGCAAGACAGTGAAAAGGATGTACAAGTGACTAACACGTGCTCACAATCACGAATCCTCCGGGAGATGAAAACCAAAACCACAGGGATGGCTCAGTCGGTTAAGCAACTGTGTTCGGCTCAGGTCATGATCTCAGGGTCCTGGGATCGAGTCCCATGTCAGGCTCCCTGCTCAGCTGGGACTCTGCTTCTCCCTCTCCCTCCCCTTCATGGTTTCTCTTTCTCAAATAAATTTTTAAAAATCTTAAAAATAAAACAAAACAAATAATCCAAAACCACAAGATATCACCTTGTACCTATTAAAATGGTTCTTACCAAAAAGACAAGAGGTAACACGTTGGTCAGGATGTGCAGAAAAAAATAATATTTGAATACTGCTGCTGGGAATATAAGTAGGGGATTCAGTATGGAAAATATTAATGAAACCTACCAAAAATTGAAAATACAACTACCATATAGTCCACCACTGCCATTTCTAGGGATGCATCCCAAGGAAACAAAATCAGTATCTCCACAAAGTATCTAAACATGAACATCCAGTGCAGTATTATTCACACAGCAAATATATAGAAACATCACTAGTGCGTATGAGCGTTTCAAGTGACAAAGCAGGGACGCCTGACTGGCTAAGTTGGTAGAGCAGCCAACGCCTGATCTCAGGGTGGTGAGTTCAAGCCTCACACTGGCTATGGAGTCTATGTAAAAAAACAAAATAAAAAAATAAATTGTATTTAAATGAATAAATAAAGAGACAAAGAACAATTAGTACACACATGTACACGTGCAGGAATATTCAGCCATAAAAAAGAAGGCAACACTGCCACTTCCCACAGACGAACCTGGAAAACATTATGCAGAGTCAAATCAGCCACACAGCACAATACGAACCTTGTATGGTATCACTTACACGAGTATTCCTTAAAAAAGAAATAAATCAAAGTCATAGATACAGAAAGTAGAAAGCCAGAAGCTAAGGCCTGAAGGAACTGGGGAGATGTCGGAGGGGTACACACTAACATTTATAAGAGGAGTAAGTTTTGACAATCTAATGTATAGCAGGTTGATCAGAGTTGTTAATATTGTATTCTACACTGGAAATTTGCTAACAGGGTAGATATTATGTCTTTGAACCACCACCAACAAAACAGGTAAATATGTCAAGTGATAGTGTGCTGTAATTTCATTTTGTCAATAATTTTATAAAGTAGGGGTGCCTGGGTGGCATAGCGGTTTCAGCATCCAACTCTTGGTTTCGGCTCAGGCTGTGATACTGAGGCCCCGCCTCAGGCTCCACTCTCAGCACAGAGTCAGCTTGGGTTTCTCTCTTGCTTTCCCCTCTTCTCCGCTCGTGGGCACGTGCACACAAACTCTCTCGCTCTAACTCTCTCCCAAATAAATAAATAAATCTAAGAAGAAATTATACTAATCTCATAATGTATATCAAATTATCATGTAATATAATTTCAATAATATAATTTTATGGGTCAATCATACCTCAACAAAGCTCATGGTGGGGCAGGTAGAAGAGATGTAAACACTACTAAAAGAACCATACAGGACAGTCTTGAGAAGTAATCCATGGTCCACTTAAGTAGTAAACATGCCACTGCCTGCAATTTCAGGCACAGCAAGGCACAAGGAAATGTCACCTACACAAAGGGTTCAAAACCCGGGCCACAGAAATGGCAAGGATCTGAACACACGGACCCAGCCAGGAAGAGGGCAAGCAAAGTGCATTCCATCGGCCTCACTGCATGACTATTGACCTCCAATCTTACCCTATCAGGGTTCCACATGGAGGGTGCTGGGGCTGCAGGGCTAAGAAAAGGGCACACCAACAACTCAGGGCTAGCGACAAAAGCAACTCCCCAGAAAGCTGGGGAAGCAAGCAGTGCCCACAGTCCATACGAGAAAAGGATAAACCATCCCCTGGAAAATGAAAGGGGGACGTGGAATACAGAGTCTAGTCCAGGTCAATGGGAACAGTGAGGGACTTACCCAGCGAGGATATAAGGGTAAAGTTCTCCAGCATCACATGGTGGTACAGCCGTCTCTGAGCCTCATCAAGAAACTTCCATTCCTTCCAGGAGAAGTACACGGCAACGTCCTCAAAGGTCACACCACACTACCATGAAAGGAAAAGTTGGCAGCCTGAGCATTATTTCTGACAACCCACAATCCAACCCCCACACATCCACCCAGTCTCCCCACCTCAGAATAAATACCAGGTCCCGGTGCCTCTAATGCTGCTCTCCTCTCACCTTCCCATCAATCACTGTGTTCAGTCCACAGCAGTAACAGGCAGGGGGACACACAGATGCAATCTAAGCTCTCGGTTTGGCCTGCAAGGTCCCATTCCTACCCCATGATATTCCCAGGGAGTCTCCCAGACTGTGCCCTCAAGACAGCCAATTATAGGCCCTGCTCTGCCAGAAAGCCTTTATTTATTTATTTTTTAAAAGATTTTGTTTGTTTATTTGACAGAGAGAGACAGCCAGCAAGAGAAGGAACACAAGCAGGAGGAGTGGGAAAGGAAGAAGCAGGCTCCTAGCAGAGAAGCCTGATGTGGGGATTGATTCCTGAACACTGGGATCATGCCCTGAGCCTAAGGCAGACGCTTAATGACTGCGCCACCCAGGTGCCCCTGCCAGAAAGCCTTCAATACCAGGGCCCTGAGGCCCTTAGCTCACACTCCCTCTCCATGTGTACAGGATTCTGTAGACTGTACCTCTCTCATGTGTTCAGACCCCACAGATGAACTCCCACACTTTCCTGTCCCACACCAAAGGATTCTCCCTTGACTCACACTTGTACTTATCACATGACACCTAAAGGATGTTTGAAAATTCAAACAGGTTCCAGTACCACCCCAGTACTCTCATGGATTCCAACTGAAGGAAAGCCTCAAATGCTTCTAAGAAGTCCTCCTGACCTGCCTCTAATCCTCCCTTCAATAACAGACACTCCCAACCACATGTCCACTGAGGATACTCATGGACCCTCTTCTACTTCTGTGCCACCCATACTGTCCCTCAACAATCAGGACCCACCACTCTCCACTGAACCTTTGTGAAAACCCCAGCCCTAAAGGTCTCCCTGCCAGGCACAGTAAGCAGAAATGACTGTATTTCCCCAGACCTTTCCCAGCAGGAAACCTGTGAAACTCCAGACACCATAAAAACTGACCACAAAATTCTGGTGAAGCCCTGTAACACTGAATAGAGAGCAGCCCCAAACTCTCAAATGCTCATAGGAGAGGCTGCCTGGGTGGCTCACTGGGCTCAGCATCTGATTCTTGATCTCAGAGTCTTGAGTTCAAGACTGGTGTTGGGCTCCACAGTGGGAATGAAGCCTACTTAAACAAACAAACAAACAAACAAACAAATCCCCACAAAACTCCTAGTTGTCCTCAGCTATCTCTTGTTCCATCAACCCATGGAAGCCCTGAACATGTATCTGCCAGATCATTCTCTCTCCTTCACCTGTGTTCACAATGCCCAGCAGCCTCAATCATGTGCTACGGAAGAGAACCACTCTTCAGCACGTTTTTCTAGGATCCTCTGACCTACTAGTAGCATTGCCACTGAACTCTGCATTCCCTTCATAAACGTGATCCAAATGTCCACCCTGGCCCACACAATAGCCATCACTTTTCAAACTCTCCATCATGAATCTTTCCCCCAGTTTCCCAAAACGTCCTGTCCAGCTGCCCACTTGACGCCTTCACTCGCACTTCTCTGAAACATCTTAAGTCGCGTAACAGTGTCAAAACAAGTTAGGACACCAAGGATAAGCAACTTACTGATAACTTCCACCAGGTTGATGGGAGTTTCCAACTCTTCAGCTGCTAGAACTTGTGAAAATTTATGATGGGAAATCTCACTAAATTGGAGTCGGAGGTTGCACTGGGGGGAACTCTCAGACATTATCACGGCGATCAAATGCAGACCCAACAGAAAAATGGACTTGAACTTATATGGGATACTATTTCACTACCCCAAACCCAAAAAGCCAGTCTTTCCTATCACCCCACACAACAGCTCAGCCAATGAGAAGCCACTATACTTCGAACTTCCAGCTTACTCCAGTGCACTTGGGAGTTTATAACAGCCTTCGCAACTTCTCCCCTTTTCCCTTAAAAAAACTACCTTTCTTTTGTTCTCCACACTGGCCTACTACTTTGACTCAGCTTCTTTATTCCACATTGCACTTCTCTTCCGTTCCCATATAAATCCATTTGTGCGCGTAAAATTACTGCCAGATTTTATTTTATTTTTAAGGTTCACAGACCAACAGCCCTGGGGTTTTCCCTCACTCCCCCCATTCTCCTCCCACCTGCAACGCCTACAATTTGCCTTAGACCTTCTCAGAAAGTAGACCAGTAGTCAACCAGTTCTCCAGCATCCAAGGTGCACACGGCAGCAGTCCGTGGACAATACCAGCGACCACTGCAACTCCCTCCTCCTGCGCTCCCTGCCTCCTCGCTCACCCCCGCCGCGGGTTCTCGTCTCTGCGGCCAGGGAAAGCCTATTGACACCTGGCTTAGACCACCTCTCGTTACCGCCATGACACACGGACTGCTCAGGCAGCGAGGGGACAGGCCTCGCTGGCCGCGCCGCACCTTGCTGCTGACACAAGGCAGGGAGACGTGCTGTTCCTCGCTGGGGGCGCAGACCGCCTCCAGCCTCTGCCCCAGCCGGCCCCTCAGCCCGCAGCCCGCTCCCGCAGCCAGCACGCCGGCGCCTCCCTGTCCCGGACACCGGGGCCTGGGCCGCAGGGACGCGAGCAGGCGCCCCGCCTCGGGCCTTTCGGGTCTGCGTGGGGGGACGGCGGGGAGGCCGGGGGACGAGCGTTTACCTGAGCCGGGTCCCTGGGCGCGGCCGCCGCCATCGGACTCGGTGGGCCGGCAGCGGGGCCGGAGGGGAACGGACACCCGGACTCAACGGTGTGTAGCGAGGACAGCGCTTCCCCTCGCGTCCTCACCATCAGTCACCGCGATCCTGAACCTTAGGAGGTAAACAAACCCTCCGAAAAAGCAAATATATCTGGGGGTGTGTGGAGGGCGGGGGGGGGGGGGGGGGAATCAAGCCGGAAGTCCCGCCCCCGGGGGATGCGCTCGCTTAGCAATGCCGTGTCCTGTTCCCTCATTGGCTCCGCGCTGCGTCCTGGTACGGAGGCTCTTCCGGGGGGTGTGGCTCGCAGAGCTCTATTGGTCTCAGAAACCGGGTCCTCCAACCTCCTCCACCCTGGAGCGCCTAAGTTTTGGTACGTGGCACCTTGAGGGCTGCTGGAAGGTGCTGCTCCTACCCAGAGGGGCCGGCTTAGCTCCTTGTTAAAGGCGGAGAAGAGCCGCAGTTTCAGACTCTGTGACGGTTGGTTTCCAAACTAGAAAAGTATTATTTTAAATGCTCCCAGATCCTTTTACTGAGTTAAATAACATATTTTATACAGCACTTCAGAAAGAAATGGGCCTGTGCATAGCTAGAAAGATGTTGTTGCTCATGAAATGCTTGCACTCGGAAACATTAGAGTCCGTTTTGGACTTGGTTAGGAAGAATACAAGAAAGTCCCTGTTAAACAACAAAAATTTAGCCCAGTCAATTGTAAAGGTCTGATGGCTTTGTTCATTGATTTTTGGATTGGGCAGGGCCCCATATAGCAAGGAGAGGGCAGCTCCAAAGTGCTAGAGAGAAAGTTTTTAAAGGTAAGACAAGAACGTCATAAACAGATAAAGGGATTATGTCAGATGAAGTCACCTTCTTGTGGGGACGAGAGTCATATTAGGAGAATCCCTCATCTTTTCTTTGGGGGATGGAGAGGGCCCATCGATGTGGCAAATTACCTTTTTTGTACTGATCAGAAATCCCTAAGCTTGGAAACTAAATTTCTGGGGGGAGGTTGAAAGTGCATTGATCTTAGTTATTATGCCCTGGTTTGGTGACATGGCCTCCCAGAAGTGACTCCATTTGGGGCTTGTGTTTTCCTCCTTCACACCCCTTACAGGTCTGTGACATTGAAGGACAGGGATGGGAGGCCACCCCGAATGAAGTGGTAAGTGACGAGGTCAGCCTCTGGTTCTACACTAAACCTCTCTTGCCTGTATAATGATTGTGTCCCATCTATTGAGGAACACTTTTTTTTTTTAAGATTCTATTTGTTTGTCAGAGAGAGTGTGCACAAGTAGGGGGAGGGGCAGGCAGAGGGAGAGGTAGGCCCCTGCTGAGCAAGGAGCCTGATGTGGGATCACCATCCGTCCTGGGATCATGACCTGACCTGAAGGCAGATGCTTAACAGACTGAGCGAGGAACACTTCTATCCATGTATTTCTATGTACTCAATTCCTTTTAGGAGTCTGATATCATCCCAAACATAGTGCAACTTAACAGATTCTGTTTTTGGTACCGAACACGTTGCCCTTTTCGTTTGGAACAAGTGTGCAACGGGAGATTCTGAACCCTGAAATAAAGGGTTATCTGAACCCAGTGATCTCATGTTCTTGCTGGGAAGTCATTCTTCTTTCTTCACGCAGTGGCAGTAGTATTGCTTTAGGAATTGAAGTTAGCTCAGAAAAATAGTCATGAAATGCACATTTCAGAAAGCAGTTCATAACGTTTTTTGAGCTATTTAAAGACAGTGGCAGAAAAAGCTATCGGGAAAGCCACATTCCATCTCCCTACACATTGGTAAAAGCTAAGAAACAATTATGATCTCAGAGTACTTTAGAAGAAGCCTTAAGTCAGAAAGTATAGAGTCAAACAGAGCCTGTGACTGTGCTAGACCAACATGGTTGGTCATTGTGAGGCTTTTATCTCCAAAATGTGACTTTTTCATACTTGAAAACATTGAGGAATGCTACTGTCATCCTTAAAAGTAAATAGCCAGTTATTTTACTAGTAAACTGAGTTTATTCAGGAATCACAGAGGAATTTCAACTGGGGATAATCACACCATGGCAAAGCACAAGCAAGTCTGAAGAGATAGAAGGAAAGTCAGCTTTTATTAGGGTTTAAGAGGAGAGTGGGAGGTTTGCTCTCAATATTAAGTTTATTGAAGAAGAAGAGTTCCTAGTTGTGACAGTGTTTCATTGGCTGCATGGCCCTGGTTAGTGTGTGGTTGCTGGGGCAAGGAGAGATCATCCTTTTTGTTAAAAGCAGGAGATTAAATTCCTACTGAGAAACCGTCCTCCCTTGTCAAGATAAAAATAATATTCTTTTGGGGCGCCTGGGTGGCACAGTCGTTAAGCGTCTGCCTTCGGCTCAGGGCGTGGTCCCGGTGCTCTGGGATCTGGGGGCCTGCTTCTTCCTCTCCCACTCCCCCTGCTTGTGTTCCCTCTCTCGCTGGCTGTCTCTCTCCGTCAAATAAGTAAATAAAAATCTTAAAAAATAATAATAATATTCTTTTTTCTTGCTGATTATCCATTCCTCCCTTTGTGAATGCCCCATTTTTTTTAGATTTTATTTATTTGCGCATGAGAGAGAGGAGGAGTGGAGGAGGGGCAAAGGGATAGACTCTCAAGCGGACTCCCTGCTGAGGATGGAGCCCAATGTGGGGCTAGATCTCATGATCCTGAGTTCATGACCTGAGCCAAAACCAAGAGTCAAATGCTTAAAGGAATGACTCACCCAGGCACCCCATTAGAGCTCCATTTTAATGTGGTTTCCTTTACTACTTTTCACACCACATTGGAGAGACTTGAGGAAATTTACAATACCTAGAATGGTTGAAGTGATAGGGAAATTTAAATGTCGTGTTTAGGGGTGCCTGGGTGGCTCAGTTAAGTGTCTGCGTTTGGCTCGGGTCATTATCCTGGGGTCTGGGACCAAGCCCTGTGTCAGGTTCCCTGCTCAGTGGGGAGTCTGCTTCTTCCCTCTCCCCACTGCTCAAATAAATAAAACCTTTTAAAAAAAAATATCATGTTTATTCAGTGTTCTAACGAATGTGCATTGAGTACATACTGGTTTCTCAGGAACTTTGGTAGATACATGGGAGAAATTCAGGCATAAGACAAACAGCCCTGCCTTCAATTGCTTTGTATTATGTTCAAGGAAAACACAGGAAACAGGAAAACAGAATTACTAAATTATACTCTGTGTTAGAATGAGGTAGGTACAGGGGCGCCTGGGTGGCACAGCGGTTAGGCGTCTGCCTTTGGCTCAGGGCGTGATCCCGGCGTTATGGGATCGAGCCCCACATCAGGCTCCTCCGCTATGAGCCTGCTTCTTCCTCTCCCACTCCCCCTGCTTGTGTTCCCTCTCTCGCTGGCTGTCTCTATCCTGTCGAATAAATAAATAAAATCTTAAAAAAAAAAAAAAAAAAAAAAAAGAATGAGGTAGGTACAATGGAAACAAGGAAAGATGATTTTGTGAGAAGAGGGGTCCAGGTGTAATAATCCACTGGACAGAAAGGAAGCCCTCGTTAGCAAGAGCACTACTGAGCAAGGATGAGTCCTTCGGGTTTTTATTTTCATTAGCTCTCTTAAAAGATGAAGTGAAACTACATGTAAATTTCCAAGAGCTTATTTGAACAAACACCAAATCCATTCAGATAGCACCAAACCAAATTAGGTCAAGGCTTTTGTAGACCGAAAGGGGAAGCAAAGCAGTAAGTTATGTGATTGGCTATTGGTTAAGGAATTGTCTTATTTGGAAAACTAGTTGACTGTTTTGTGTGTGTGTTTGCATATGTGTGTTTTAAGTAGGGCACAGAGACCAACGTAGACGGCTTTGTGTGATTGGGTGTTTTTAGTTTTCACCATTGGGGCATTTAGAAGATTTTGCTCCAGGTTAGGTTTCGGTTTGCTTACGTCAGTGGTAGGACATTGGAGCCACCTGCATCTACGGGCCTCTTTGTTGATTTGCGGTTTTGTTTTTTTTTTTAAGATTTTATTTATTCATTTGAGGGGCTCCATCCCAGGATCCTGGGATCATGACCCCAGTCAAAGGCAGGCGCTTAAACAACTAAGCCACCCAGGTGCCCCTGATTTGCAGTTCTGAGCAAACGAAGCAGGTGGCTAGGTGGCTTCCAGTGCACAATGATCTATTTTGGCTTTCACTGCCCACCTGCATGTACCCCCCCCCTTTGCCCCCCGTTTTCCTTCTATAAACCCTGAAGTGTTTTGAGCACTTTGGAGTCAGTCTTTGAGAGGTCAGTCCACTGTCTTCCCTCCGTTGTCCTCGCTAAGATTCCTTTCTTTGTCCCGCTTGTTTTTCTACCTCTGGATTTTGTCACTGGGGAGGGACCTCCCCTAGTACGTTTGGGACACTCAGGGCAGGTGCTCTCGCACCCCTGTGCCCGCACAGTACAACAAAGTCATAATTTGTTGACCAACTTGGGCCTGAGGTTTCTCCCGTAACATAATCTGCGGTTTATTCCAGACTTCTACACCCCGTCACCGCCAGGAGGTGCCGGAGCAGTCACAGTGGTGCATGCGGGAGGAATGGGGGGACTCACCTGAGGACTGTGCTGTGTCTCTGAGGGGCAAGGATGGCCAGAGCTCTGGACAGGGCACTGGCTTAAGGACTGATGGTGGGAACTTCCTTTCCAGCGAAGTACGGGTCCTCAAGAACTTCCAGGTGTTTCCTCTGTCTCTGCACGACCCCTGCCCTCCCACCCGGCACCAGGCCCCCCGCAGACCCCTTCCTAGCATATCCTCCGAGGTGAGACCATGATCCCGTGTGTGTCCCCGGGATGGGAAAGGCCTCCGCAGGTTCCCACACGCCTGACCTAGGGAACCTCTTCCTTCTCGCAGAGGTCCTACAGGGCCTCCACTCCCACTCTTCGGGTGGAGAGGGAGGCCAGCACTGACCCGGACGTTCTGGGTGAGGCCCTGCCCAGGGCACGGAAATCCCTGTCTTTCCCGGGAGAGGCCCCGCCCCACCCGGCTCCCAGTCCGTCCTTCCTGACCAGGGGGGAGGCCGCACCCCCGCCCCCTTCCCCTGCCCAGCTGGCTTCTCCTGAGACAGCTGTCCGGAAACACATCCCAGAGCCCTGGTGAGATGCATGGAATGTCGACACGTTGGGGACCAGCAGTCAACTGATACAGAAAGAGAAGAAATTAAATCACTTGGAGGCTGGCGTTCCACGGTGAGAATTTCTTCCAATGTACTGGGTGGGATAGGAGGAAGTGACTCTGAACTGAGTGGGTGTACCTGACAACCTTTGTCACTTCTAACGTGAGACCAGCCAGATTTTCAGTCACCAGTAGTGTGTTCAGGGACGTCCCTCCCCTCTGGCCTGTCAGGATTAAGGTCTCCTGCCTGGGAGGCTCCTGCAGACCTCAAGGCAGCTCACAGGCCCGACAGCTGCTGTCTGCCTGGCCTTGTAAAATCTCCTGCACACGCCAAAGTTTAGTTTTCCACCAAACATCCAAATGGCTGTTCAGCGCCTTCTCTGAGCATGTCCCGCTCTCATAATGGGAGAATTTACCGTTTGTAAATAGGCAAATACTAAAGTGGGGCTGGATTTGCACCCTAAACTTAAGCACATATGGTGTTTTTGGTCATGACATGTGCAAAATCTGTGGAAAAATAATGAATAGCCTTCTAGTATTTAGAAACAAGTACTCCGTATAGAAAAATGATCAACCTATGTAAAATCCAGGACAACTCCAATATGTCTACTGAAAAACAATACTCTTGAACAACTACATCTAAAACTAATGATGCACTCTATGTTGTCTAATTGAATTTACATTAAATTAATAAAATAAAAAACAATACTCAACTGAGTAAATTCAAAGATCAAATTATCTCTATTGAACAATTTATGAATTGGACAGCACCCCATCTAACAAATAGAAAGGGGCTCAAAGGGGCAGAAGGGTTTTAAAGGCAGGACAAGGACGACATGAAAACAAAAAAAGATAAAAAGATTATTTGGTCAAAGCCACCTCCTTTTGGGGGACAATGGGGACTTATTAGGTGGATGACATCACGAGCATAACCAGGAAACTTTAGGCTGAGGAAAAGTGAAACTACAATCAGGTTAGCTAATAAGCCCCGGTTTGGTGATGTAGTGGTAGCAAAGTGACTCTATTTGGGGCCTGTGGTTTTCTTTTAGACATGTCTTTGTTGTTTTAGTGTCTTATTTGTAAATGAACAGGAAAATCACTGTAACTCACAAGAAAATAGGCAAATGATGTTAATGGAAAAGAAATACAAAAGAAGATTTGCAATTGGCAAATAAGACATAAAAAATGCTCAAAATCATGAATCCTTCAGGAAATGCGATTAAAACTACCATGAGGTTGTCCTACACACTTACTACCTGGGCTGAAATTAAAGAATGGCCACGTCACGTACTGGCAGGGATGTGGGAGAAGTGGACTTTCATCCATTGCTGATGCAAACGCGGACGGTCATTTTGATCGCAGCACAGCCGTTTTTTCAAAAGTTAATATTCATCTGCCTTGTGACTCAGGTATTGAACATTAAGTTACTGACAAAAATAAAAACAGCATACAGTACTGACAACAAATGTTTGTGACTGCTTTCTTTTCTTTCTTTCTTTTTTTTTTTTTAAGATTTTATTTATTTATTCGACAGAGATAGAGACAGCCAGCGAGAGAGGGAACACAAGCAGGGGGAATAGGAGAGGAAGAAGCAGGCTCATAGCGGAGGAGCCTGATATGGGGCTCGATCCCATAACGCCGGGATCACGCCCTGAGCCGAAGGCAGCTGCTTAACCGCTGTGCCACCCAGGCGCCCCTGCTTTATTTTCAATAGGCAAAAATCTAGAAATAACCTAAAAGCCCAAAAAAGATGAATAAAGTAACAGCGGTATATGCAAACATAAGGGTGTTATCTAGACAGAAAAGTAAGCTACTTGTATAATGTCACTGATGAAAGTCAAAGTAATTATGAAACACAAAGGAAATCGGGGGAAACAAAAGAGTAAACAGTCTGATTCCAAACATATAAATAAAAATGATGGTTTCCATTGTAAAACAAAGTGCGATGGTTACCTGGAGAGGTGGGTAGGGTAAGGAGAGATTATAAAAGGGCAGGAGGTACATATACCATGACATATCTGGTCATTATCAGGATTATGATGGGGTCAGAGATTCATATCCTTGTCAAAACTTACAAATTGTACACTCTTAATTATATGCAGCTTATTAGCATCTGTAAATTAAACCTTTATACAATTTTAAAAATTGGCTCAAAATAAAAATAGGTTTGGCAACCCTAAACTGACAGTACCACCTGTTCCCATGTCCTCTGGGCGTTAGTCTTACCTCCATCTGCAAATATAGGGAGCAATGAAGGACATCTCCCCTGGAGTTAACTGGAACACCGCCTGGGTCTTAAGTGCCACATCAACAAACTATAGATTCCCCCCGCCCCTTTTAATATTTTGTTTTCCTCTCTGTGCAGTAATGGCCTTGAGGTGGAAAACACTGAGGGGCTAAAGGAATCGCCAATTATCTTTCAATTATTTTATTTGACAATGACTTCAGCTACATTAGATAAACATGCCTAGACCTCCTGAGATTTGTGTACACACTGATCCTGCGGAGTCTCTGTCACAGAAACTTGTCCAGATGCATTTGTAGAAGAGGCACGTTCCATCCAGTTGGCTGCAGTCTCCTCCCCTTTCTATTAAGCCAGCGTTTCTGTACCAATTATGCTTTTCCTTAACCCCTACGGTATTACAACCAGTGATCCTCGCCCAGTGAATTGTGGACATCAGAGCTCATGGCTACTTGTAAACATGGGAAAAGATCCCCTCAACAGTGCTGACATCCCTGTGATACCTCCTTTGAGTACGGGAAAAAACTCATGTTGCTTTCACAAGCACTAAGAGTCCCACACCTGCCCCCTCCTGGGGGTCATCACTGAGGCCCCTAAAACACATGTCATCCAGGCCTCAAGTGAAAACCAGAAAGCCCCACAGTTTTTCCTAGGAGGCTGTGAGGCAGCAGTGCAAATTTAGTCCAAACTGGGAGGCTACTGGGACGCCTGGCTGGCTCAATCAGTAGAGCTTGTGATTCTTGATGGCAGGGTTTTGACTTTGAGCCCCAAGCTGGACATCGAGTTTACTTAAAAAACAAAACAAAATAAAACTGGCAAGCTATTTCCTGCCATCATCCTCTCCCTCCTCAGGCACAGATAATTTGAGACTCTTAAAAAGTTCACCCTTTGATGCCTGGTGAGCCCAAATCTTTTTATAAACTACCCCACACAGTAAGTAGAACATTCAAGATTAAAGAGGACTTAAACAGTAAGGCCTTGAATATCATGTTAGCCAAATCAATGTGGAGCAGACAGTTCTCCAGTTTGTCACTTGGAAGCTGGAAAAACTCATCACAAGTATCACACGAGACCAACGTGTTCCTGAAAAAGGTAGTCATTCTCTGTAAGCTGCCAGCCAAATTCATGATGTTCTCTGGGTCATCACTGATTTAGGTCCATGCCCTGAAGGTATTCAAGGAGAAGGGGAAGCTGACCCCTAAGACCACAGGTTACTGCTAATCTGCTCCAATTCAAGAGAACAGGGGTCAGCTTCTCTGAGTGCACCGGGGTGGAGACTGATGCGCACTGTGTGGACCTACCAGTCAGCAGAGGTGAAAGGGTCACAGAACTGTCATTTACATAAATCTAGAGAGATCTCTGGACAATTTAGAAAAGGCAACATAGCCACACATACTTCAATATAAATTAAAAGGAATCTCCCCACTATAAAAGATTCAAATCAGACAAATGGCTCCTCAAAGAGTTTCCACCAGTGGCATTACACTGAATAAGGAAATTGCATATTCATTATACAACCATGCCTTTCTCTAGTGTGAACTCTCCAATGCTGAGAGAGGTTAGATTTTCCCCTAAAAGACTTCCCACATTTACTGCACTCATAAGGTCGTTCTCCTGTGTGAACCCTGTGGTGATAAGAGAGAGCAGTACGAGTGATAAAAGATTTCCCACATTCACTGCATTCATGAGGCCTTTCTCCAGTGTGAACTCTGTGATGATAATGGAGGGCAGTACTACTTATAAAAGACTTTCCACACTCACTGCATTCATAAGGCCTTTCTCCTGTGTGAACTCTCTCATGATAATGGAAGCTGGAACTACAAGAAAAAGATTTCCCACATTTGTTGCATTTGTAAGGGTTTCCTCTACTATGAATTCTCTGGTGTATTGAGAGGGAATGTTTTTGTCTAAAGGATTTCCCACATTCACTGCACTCAAAAGGTTTTTCTCCAGAGTGACTTCTCTGATGATAATGGAGTTCATACCTACAAATAAAAGATTTCCCACATTCATTACACTCATAAGGCCTTTCACCTGAGTGTACCTTTAGGTGCATATTGAGTCTATGTCTTCGGGTAAAGGATTTGCCACACTCACTGCACTCATAAGGCCTTTCTCCTGTGTGAACTCTGTGGTGATAATGGAGAGTAGTAAGAGTGCTAAAAGATTTCCCACATTCACTGCACACAAAGGACTGTCTTCCAAAGTGGACACCCTGGTCCTGAATATGTATGTGTTTGGGACCAAAGGTATTCTTGCATTCTCCCCAAGTACCATGACTTTTTCTGCTTTGTAAAGTTGTCCCTAACTGGGTGATTTCCTTTAGCTTCTCCCCAGTATAGGTGGCCTCTTGCTCTAGATGTCCCAAGCCAGGCTGGAGGTCCTTCTGAACCTCTCCACGGGTAAAGGGCTTTCCTGAATCATGGAATCCCCGGCTCTTCACCACAGAGGCCCTATTGACACTGCATCTAAATGGTTTCTCTTCTGTGTGCTCCTCCTGCTGCTGCTGAGACTTTGCACTGCAATAAAATCGTTTCCCACACGCCCCACACCTCAACAGTTTCTGGCTGTTTCCTTTTCCCTGGTGCTCAGCCAAGTGGAAAATGTCTCTCAAGACTGGACCACACATCTCACAGGGGTGGGTCTTCCGGGAAGACACAGCTGCCGTGGGCGTCCCGGCCTGTGACGCGCCTACAGTAGTGCTCTGTGCAAAGGGTGCCTCCTCACCCTCTGCTCCACAGCAGCAACCTGAAGGCAAAGAAACGCTGGTGAAATTCGTGTTCACTATCGCGAGGGGCTGAGCCCATCACACGCATGCACCCGATTCATCTAGGCAGGAGTGTACAGCGTGCTTTTCCACACAAAGGAGATGGAATTCAACTGAAGGAGTGGACGCTGTGCGTAACTGGGCCCAACTGGTCAAAGTATTACGGAGAGCACTCTAGAAGGACAAAACACTATGGTATGACACAAGGAAGAGAGCCAGGGTCTACAACTTGTTCTCTGCCCACAACTTTGTGTTGGCCTGTTTCTTGGCTGAGTAGAAGGCTGTGGGAAAATCCAATCACATGAAATTTGCTGCTGTTCAAGGTCAGTTTAAGTATATGTCAACATCTCCTGGCAAACTGGGCAAGTGTGAATGCTAGAGTACACAGAAAGAGCGGTGAGAGAAATGGGTGAGATGTAGAGGCCTGAAAAGCACCGATTACCCCTACACTGCAAGTCACGTAATTAACAAAGGAGTAGAACCCAGAAGTCCACAAATTATCAAGAGTGAAGGAGGAAAGACAGAAACGGATTGTCGCCATCGGCAATCACATCAAACTGGTTGAACAAAGGTGCCCAGTATGATCTGAACACAGTCCTGAGAATCACACCTTTCCAGCTGCCATGCACAAGAAACAGGGCCCCTGTAAGCCCACGTGGTCACTTCTGGAGCATGTCCATGCTATGATACACAAAGGACTCTTCTCTGTAAGCCCTCCTGAGCAACTACAGAGTACCAGGAGGATAGAAACACTGCAGGAAAGGGCGCCCTAGTGGCTCCACCAGTTGGGCATCCGACCCTTTATCACAGCTCAGGTCTTGATCTCAGGGTCCTGAGTTCAAGCCCTGTGTTGGGCTCCTTGAAAAGGAAAGGAAAGGGCAAGGAAAGGGAAAGAGAAAGGAAAAGGAAAGTAAGGAAAGGAAAGAAATACTGGAGGAAAACCGGTCAAATGGATGGCCAGCACTGTCCCAGAGTTACTCAGGGTACAAAGGACCCAGACAAACATCCTATGTGACTGATGTCAGCAGGATGGTAGAACAGAGGATACCATCCTTTACCCCAACAAAAATGACTTCAAGAGCTGTCCATGAATGACATTAGCTTCAGAGGGCTCAAAAATCCAATTAAGACCAATTACTACACAGTGGAGCATAAAGGAGAGCACAAGCACGCAGAAAGGACAGCTGGAGACTATTAGGAGAGATGTGGGGATGGGTCAGAAGTAAGGGCTGGACCTATCTCATTAGTCACTACTGCAGTCCCTGCTCAGCACGCTCCAGCTGCCTGCTCCACAGGGGACACTGGCAGCTTCTGCCACCGAGTTAACCAACACGCATCACTATCATGGACCCAGTGAATATAAAGCTACTGTATCCTGCACCCCACCCCCAGGAGCTGCTGTTGTGCAGCTCCAGGACAAGGACTGCAACTGCCCCTCAGCCCTGTGCATGTCCTGGGCCCCAGATCTGTGCCTATGTGTGCCTGCATTCCAGACCCTGACCCCCAGCTACATCAAGTCCACCTATGCCTCAAGGGAATGGAAATACCCTCCAGATAGGCTAGTCAGATGCCAGGACCTCAGAGCTACTGTGTATCCATGCACACACAGACACAAACTTCATGGCTGTTCAGGGTGTGGCTGCAACTCACAAAGCAAACTAACACCACTGAGGTGTAATCGGTATCCCAGGGCCCAAAACTGCTGTCACTCTGAAAGTGCCCGCACACCAGACCCCAGTGCCGCTGCCACCACCCACAGGGTGCCCATGAGTTGGGACTCAGCACCGACCTCAACTCTGCCACAATACTCTCCATGGAAAAAAGCCATCAGGCGTTCCTCAGCAGTTTTCCCCACTGCTTTGGATACCGCAGCCTTGCCCATCCTGCCATCTCTTCCTGATGCCTTCGCTGATGCTGACAGGTGACAGAGCTGCCCAGAGAGTTTATCATTGGCCCTTCCCCAGATCCAGAACAGCCACACCCCATGAAGCTGACACCTTTGCACGCACCTGTAGGTGAAGGACTCTCTCAACCAAAAGTACCACAAAGTCTGGAAGAAGTGAACACACCATCAAATATGCAAACATCAATGCAAGGATGTAAGAAACAAAAAATCAAGGAAACATAACACCATCAAAGGAATATAGTAATTCATCAGAAAACATACCCATGGAAATGAGATAGGTGATCTATCAGACGAAATTCAAAATAATTGTTTTAACAAAGCTTAGTGAGCTACAGGTAGACGATTCAACAAAAGAAGATACAGTAAACAAAAGAGCTGTTCAACAAAGATAGAGAAATCATAAAAAGGAACAAAATGGGCTGGCCAAGGACGCAGTGAGGTGTAGTCACTGGTGGCCAGGTGAGTCTGAGTGGAGTGAACAGCAGACTCATCTGACAGTTGTATGTTCCACGCACACCCTCATCCAGGTGCCCACAGGTGCCGGCCTCCACGGAGCTCATAGAGATTGGCAGAGAGGAACAACAGGGTGGAGAATCACGCCACACTTCATACTAGCAATACAGGAGAGTTCATGGTGTGCCCACTCTCCAAAAGGAGGGTCAGATATAAGCAATGACAACTGAACCAATTAATAGTTGGTAACAGTCCACCCAATCACTGACGAGTCTCCCAATGAGACCACAGGCAGCTGGGAAGACATCAAACTATGAGGAAATGGAGCAGTACGAGATCATAATGTATACTTGTACAACACTAAATCCTCTTAGTACCACCTACCTTCTAAGAAGTAGAATGGCAGATAACGTGTGGGAGAGAAGAATGTTTCTGTCCTTCTATATAAACTACCCTTAATGAACTGGTCTTCAGAGCGGAACTGTTCTACTCATTCTTTATGTTAGAAAACTTCCCACAGGGCTGCACCAGCACAATCAACCTGTGCTTTTACAGTCTCTTCTCACCAATTACCAGAGCGACTTATGTGACCTTCCACTGTTGGACCTGGATGAGTGGGTATTAAACTCTTCGGGCATAATTAAACCAACCAGAACCAAGATGGTATAGGTATTTATTTTATGTCATAGGTGTCTAGCTCTGAAAGATCAACTAGATGGAAATACTGGAGACCCATTTAATTTGCAGCAAAGATGCTTTGCTTTGCTTCTGTCAAAGGATTAGGGCTATGGGAGGCTTAAATTGCAGAAGTTTAGTTTATTTTACTCTTGTACCACCCTTGTTTTCTGAAGATTCAAATTTATAACTGTTGGATCAGAAGAAACATTTCAACAAAGTGTCCTTTGGATATTAACAACTGCAATTATCTGATGACTCATTTAAGTTACTCATTTGAGATGTTGTTTGTTTAGAATCAAGGTTCCTTGTATATTTATGTTACTGGTGATGGAAATCATTCCAGAGGAGCTGTTTTAGAATACATGCAGGGGCACGTGGGTGGCTCAGTGGGTTAAGTGTCTGACTTCGGCTCAGATTATTGATACTGGGGTCCTGGGATCAAGCTCCGCATCGGACTCTGCGCTCAGCGGAGAGTCTGCTTCTCCCTCTCCCTCTGCTTGTGCTTTCTCTCAAATAAATAAAATATTTAAAAAAGAGAGAGAATACATGTAGAGAAATGCTTTGAAGTAGTGTGATATAAACTATACGATAAAATGGAAAGTTCATATATTTGCAAAAATTCTGAGTTGGTAAAAATTAACTTAATCTCTGGTATTAAATGTTTACATTAAAATAAGATGGTGACACTGTCCCATTAAAAAAATGGGGGGAAAAGTGGAAGTCCAAGATGGCAGAGGAGTAGGAGACCTTAGTTTTGTCTGGTCCCAGGAATTCAGCTAGATAGCTATCAAATTATTCTGAATACCTGTGAACTCAACCGGAGATCTAAGAAAAGATTGCTGCATGTCTACAAATAGAAAAGCGACCACTTTCTGCAAGGTAGGAGGTGTGGAGAAGTGAATCCAAGGGGATATATCAGAAGATAAACCATGGGGGTAGGGAGCCTCTGGAAGCCAGGCACTGGAAAGTGATATAGCCACAGAGTGCAAAATCAGAACTTTTAGAAGGCTATTCCAGCGAGGGACATCCCTGTCTGAAAGGAGCTCAGGTGGCGAGCACAGTAGAGTCCTAGGTGGGACAGTGTGGTCTCAGGATACCCAGCGTCACAGAAAGAATGGGGGTGCCTGACTGCGGAAGAGTTCCCAGGCATTGGAGCGGGGAATCCGGCTACAATCAGGGAGCCTGAAAGTGGGGTCTCAGCTCGGTGTTGCCATAAACCGTGAATCATGAACCATGACACGGTAGGGCAACCACTCTCCCGCTTGGAGCAACCACTCTCCAGCAAGCAGCAGAGCCCCGCAAGATCCCTCTTCCTCTCTTGGGGAGGCACGCATGTGCCCCGCAGGAGTCTACAAAGTTTCGAGACTTGAAGCAGGGCCACAAATGCTTTGTCACAACACAGGCTGGGTGAGCAGAGTGCGGCCACAGACCAGGGAGCCAGGAGTGATTGCCTGCTTTTCCCTGAGGGTTCACTGAGGAGTGGGGGGCACAAGGTTTTGGCTCTTGGCCTGGAGATTGGGAGGCCGCCACTTTCATTGTCATCCTCTAAAGCTGCAGGGAAAGCCTTCAGGGAACAAAAGCCACATAGAGCAATCCAGAGCCTCTTACTTAGCCGGGCCTCCTGACAAGAGGGGTGCAATTCCTCCCACGGCAAAGACACCTGAGAATCAGTGCAACAGGCCCCTCCCCCAGAAGTTCAGCAAGAACCTCCCGCTAAGACCAAGTTTACCGATCACACAGAACTGCAAAACTCCAGGGCTAGGGGAAAACAGTACATAGAATTCATGGTTTTTTTTCTCACGATTCCTTAGCCTGTCAATTTTAATTTTTTTTCTTTTTCCTTTTAAACCAATTTCCTATTTTATCAACTCTTTTTTTTAAAGTCTTTTTTAATTTTCATTTTTAGAGTTACATTCTATCCTTTCACTGTATTTATTTTCGTATATATATATATATATATTTTTTTCTTCCTTTACAATTCTGGGATGCAGTTTCTTCTAACAAACACACCAAAATACACCCAGAATCTAATGTATTGCTCTGTTCTCTTCACCTGTCTGATTATATTCTTTCTTTTTTTAAAAGTCTTTTTAAATTTTCATCTTTACAGTTACATTCTATTCCTTCAATGTATTTAATATTATTTTTGTATATGTAATTTTTTCTTTCCTCACGATTTTGGGATGTAGTTTCTTCTAACAGATCAAAATAAACCCAGGATATAGTAGATGTTCACCCGTCTGCTTATATTCTTTCCTTTTTTCTTTTTTTTGTCTTTTAACTTTCATTTTTAAAGTTACATTCTGTCCTTTCACTGTATTTAATTTTATTTTTGTACATACATGTTTTTCATTCCTTACACTTTTGGTATCTACTTTTCTAACAAACAGATCAAAATACACATGGGATCCAGTGTACTGCTCTGTTCTGTTCACCTGTCTGATTATATTCTCTCTCACTTTAAAAAAAATTTTTTTTTTTTGTTTCAGGTCTCTTCTGATTTGTTTACTGCATATTTCTAAGGGATTGTTGTTGCCATTTTAGTGTTTTGTTCTCTCATTCATCTATTCATCTCTGGACAGAATGACAAGATGGAAAAAATCACCTCAAAAAAGAGAACGAGAGGCAGTATTGACTGCCAGGGACCTATTCAGTATGGATATAAGTAAGATGCGGAACTAGAGTTCAGAATAACGATTATAGAGATACTAGTGGGGCTTGAAAAAAGCATAGAAGACACTAGAGAATCTCATTCTGGAGAAATAAAAGAACTAAAATCTAGTCAAGTGGAAATCAAAAAGGCTATCAATGAGATGCAATAAAAAATGGAGATTCTAGGGGTGTGTAGGTAGCTCAGTTGGTTAAGCGTCTGACTCTGGCTCAGGTCATGATCCCAGGGTCCTGGGATCGAGCCCCACGTTGGGCTCCTTGCTCAGGGGGAGCCTGCTTCCCCCCTCCCTCTGCCTGCCACTCCTTCTGCTTGTGCTTGCTCTCTCTGTGTCAAATAAATACAATCTTAAAAAAAAAAACAAAAAACGGAGGCTCTAACTTCTAGGATAAATGAGGCATAAGAGAAAATTAATGGTATAGAAAACAAAGTGATGGAGAATAAAGAAGCTGAGAAAAAGAGAGATAAACAACTATTGGATTATGAGGGGAGAATTCGAGAGATAAGTAATACTATAAAGTGAAATAATATTAGAATAATTGGAATCCCAGAAGAGGAAAGAGAGAGGGGAGGAGCAGAAGGTATATTAAGGAAATTATAACAGAGATCTTCTCTAATCTGGAGAAGAAAACAGGCATCAAAGTCCAGGAAACAGAGAGAATACCCCTCAAAATCATTAAAAATAGGTCAACACTTCAACATATAGATAGTGAAGCTTGGAAACCTCAGAGACAAAGAAAAAATCCTGCAAGCATCTTGGGACAAGAGGTCCACAACATACAAGGGTAAAAACATTAGAAGGGCAGCAGACCTATCCACAGAAACCTGGCAGGCCAGAAAGGACTGGCATGATATATTCAGGGTGCTAAATGAGAAAAATAGGCAGCCAAGAACACTTTATCCAGCGAGGCCGTCATTCAGAATAAAAGGAGAGATAAAGAGATTCCAGGACAAAGAGAAACTAAAAGAATTTGTGGTCACTAAACCAGCCCCGCAAGAAATATCAAAGGGGATCCCCTAAGTGAAGAGAGAGCCCAAAAGGAACACAGACCAAAAAGGAACAGAGAAAATATAAAGAAACTGTGACTATTCAGGCAATAAAATGGCACTAACCTCTTATCTTTCAAAAGTTATTCTGAATGTAAATGGTCTAAAAGACCCAATCAAAGGACACAGGGTATCAGATTGGATAAAAAAGGAAGACCCAGGGGTGCTTGGGTGGCTCGGTCGTTAAGCATGCCCTCGGCTCAGGTCATGATCCCAGGGTCCTGGGATCGAGCCCCACATTGGGCTTCCTGCTCAGCGGAAGCCTGCTTCTTACTCTCACTCCCCTGCTTGTGTTCTCTCTCTCACTGTCTCTCTGCCAAATAAATAAATAAAATCTTAAAAAAAAAAAAAAAAAGCAAGACCCATCGAAATGCTGTCTGCAAAAGACTCATTCTAGACCCAAAGACACCTCTAGATTGAAAGTGAGGGGGTGGAAAACCATTTATCATGCTAATGGACATCAAAAGAAAGGTGGAGTAGCAATCCTTATATCAGACAAATAAAATTTTAAACCAAAGACTGTAATAAGAGATGAGGAAGGACACTATACCATAATTAAGAGGTCTATCCAACAAGAAGATCTAACAATTCTAAATTTTATGCCCCCAAGATAGGAGCAGACAATTATACAAACCAATTAATAACAAAATTAAAGAAACACATTAATAATAATATAATAATAGTAGGGGACTTTAACACCCCACTCACTGCAATGGACAGATTATCTAAGCAGAAGATCAAAAAGGAAACAATGACTTTGAATGACACACTGGACCAGATGGGCTTCAAAGACATATTCAGCATTCCACCCTAAAGCAACAGAATACACATTCTTCTCGAGTGCACATGGAACATTCTCCAGAACCGATCACATACTGGGTCACAAATCATGTCTCAACTGGTACCAAAAGATGGAATCATTCCCTGCATATTTTCAGACTACAATGCTTTGAAATTTGAACTCAATCACAAGAGAAAAGTTGGAAAGAACTCAAACACATGGAGGCTAAAGAGCATCCTACTAAAGAATGAATGAGTCAACCAGGAAATTAAAAAATAATTTAAAAAATTCATGGAGGGGCGCCTGGGTAGCGCAGTCGTTAGGTGGCTGCCTTCGGCTTAGGGAGGGATCCCGGCGTTCCGGGATCGAGTCCCACATCAGGCTCCTCTGCTGGGAGCCTGCTTCTTCCTCTCCCACTCCCCTGCTGTGTTCCCTCTCTCACTGGCTGTCTCTCTGTCACATAAATAAATAAAATCTTTAAAAAAAAAATTCATGGAAATAAATTGAAATGAAAACACAACCATTCAAAACCTTTGGAATGTAGCAAAGGCAGTCCTAAGAGGGACGTATATAGCAATACAAGCGTTTCTCAAGAAACAAGAAAGGTCTCAAATACACAACCTAACCTTACACCTAAAGGACCTGGAGAAAGAACAGCAAATAAAGCCTAAACCCAGCAAGAGAAGAGAATTAATAAAGGTCAGAGCAGAAATCAATGAAATAGAAATGGAAAGAATAGAACAAATCCACAAAACTAGGAGATGGTTCCTTAAACAAATTAGTAAGATTGATAAACCCTGGCCAGACTTATCAAAAAGAAAAGAGAAACGACCCAAATAAATAAAATCTTGAATGAAAGAGGAGAGATCACAACCAATACCGACAAAATATAAATAATTATAAAAACATACTATGAGCAACTATATGCCAAGATATTAGGCAATCTCAAAGAAATGGATGCATTCCTAGAGATGTATAAACTACCAAAACTGAAATGGGAAGAAATAGAAAACTTGAACAGACCCATAACCAGCAAGGAAATTGAAGCAGGAATCAAAAATCTCCTAACAAACAAAAGTCCAGGGCTGGATGACTTCCCAGGGGAATTCTACCAAACATTTCAAGAAGATTTAACATACCTATTCTTCTGAAGCTGTTTCAAAAAACAGAAATGGAAGGAAAACTTCCAGACTCTTTGCATGAGGCCAGCATTACCTTGATCCGCAAACCAGATAAAGACACTACCAAAAAGGAGAATTACAGACATCAATATCCCTGATGAACATGGATGCAAAAATTCTCACCAAGATACTAGCCAATAGGATCCAAGAGTACGTTAAAAGGATTATTCATCATGACCAAGTGAGATTCATTCTGGACTGCAAAGGTGGTTCAACATCCTCAAATCAATCAATGTGATACACTACACTAATAAAAGCAAGGACGAAAACCATATGATCCTCTCAACAGATGCAGAAAAAGCATGTGACAAAGTACAGCAAGCATCCTTTCTTGATTAAAACTCTTCACAGTGTAGGGATAGAGGGAACACACCTAGATATCATAAAACCCATATATGAAAAGACCTCAGCAAATATCATTCTTAATGGGGAAAAACTGAGAGCTTTTCCCCTAAGGTCAGGAACACGGCAGGGATGTCCCCACTCACCACTGTTCAACATAGTACTAGAAGTCCTAGCCTCAGCAATCAGACAACAAAAAGAAATAAAAGGCATCTGAATCAGCAAAGAAAAAGTCAAACTCTCACTCTTTGCAGATGACATGATACTCTATGTGGAAAACCCAAAAGACTCCCCAAAATTGCTAGAACTCATACAGGAATTCAGTAAAGTGACAGGACATACAATCAATGGACAGAAATCACAATGAGTCAGAAGAAAGAGAAAGAGAGTCGATCCCATTTACAATTGCACCCAAAACCATAAGGGGATACCTAGGAATAAACCTAACCAAAGAGGCAAAGGATCTGTACTCAGAAAACTATAGAATACTCATGAAAGAAACGGAGGAAGACACAAAGCGATGGGAAAACATTCCGTGCTCATGGATTGGAAGAACAAATATTGTTAAAATGTCTATGCTACCTAGAGCAATCTATATATTCAATGCAATCCCTATCAAAATACCATCAACTTTTTTCACAGAGCTAGAGCAAATAATCCTAAAATTTGTATGAACCCAGCAGAGACCCCGAATAGCCAAGGGAATGTTGAAAAAGAAAACCAAAGCTGGGGCCATCACAATGCCTGACTTCAAGCTCTATTACAAAGCTGTCATCATCAAGACAGTATGATACTGGCACAAAAACAAGACACACAGATCAGTGAACAGGATAACCCAGAAATGGACCTCAACTATATGGTCAACTAATCTTTGACAAAGCAGGAAAGAATATCCGATGGAACAAAGACAGTCTCTTCAACAAATCGTGTTGGAAAATTGGACAGCCACATGCAGAAGAATGAAACTGGACCATTTCCTTACACCATATACAATAGACTCAAAATGGATGAAAGACCTCAATGTGAGACAGGAATCCATCAAAATCTTAGAGAACACAGACAGCAATGCAACCTCTGTGACCTCAGCCGCAGCAACTTCCTGCTAGACACATCTCTAAAGGCAAGGGAAACAGGCAAAAATGAGCTACTGGGACTTCATCAAGATAAAAAGCTTTTGCACAGTAAAGGAAACAGTTGACAAAACCAAAAGACACCTGACAGAATGGGAGAAGATATTTGCAAATGACATATCAGATAAAGGGCTGGTATCCAAGATCTATAAAGAACTTATCAAACTCAACACCCAAGGAATAAATAATCCAATCAAGAAATGGGCAGAAGACGTGAACAGACATTTCTCCAAAGAAGACATCGAAATGGCCAACAGACACATGAAAAAATACTCAACCTTACTCAGCATCAGGGAAATACAAATCAAAACCACAATGAGATACCACCTCACAACAGTCAGAATGGCTCAAATTAACAAGTAAGGAAACAACAGATGTTGGCGAGGATGCAGAGAAAGGGGAACCCTCTTACACTGCTGGTGGGAATGCAAGCTGGTGCAGCCGCTCTGGGAAACAGTATGGAGCTTCCTCAAAAGTTGAAAACAGGGCTACCCTATGACCCAGCAATTGCACTACTAGGCATTTAGTCTAAAAATACAAATGTAGTGAACTGAAGGGGCACCCGCACCCCAATGTTTACAGCAGCAATGTCCACAATAGCCACACTATGGAAAGATCCCAGGTGACCATCGACAGACGAATGGATACAGAAGATGTGATATATATATACACACACATACAAAATCGAATACTACTCAGCCATCAAAAAAAAGAAAAAGAAATCTTGCCATTTGCAATGACGTGGATGGAGCTAGAGGGTATTACGATAAGCAAAATAAGTAAATCAGAGAATGACAATTATCATATGATCTCACTGATGTGTGTAATTTAAGAAACAAAACAGGATCATAGGGGAGGGAAGGAACAATAAAACAAGATGAAATCAGAGAGGGAGACAAACCATTAGAGACTCTTAATCACAGGAACAAACTGAGGGTTACTGGAGGGGGAGGGGTGGGGGATGGGGCAATTGGGTGATGGACCTTAAGGAGGGCACATGATGTAATGAGCACTAGGTATCATGTAGAACTGAATCACTGAACTCTACCTCTGAAACTAGTAATACACTATGTTAATTAATTGAATTTAAATTTAAAAAATAAGTAAATGCAAAAAGGTGGAGGGGAGAACCTAACAGGAGCTCTAATGCTGAATAAAATCAATGAAATGAAAAATGCAACAGAGAGCATCAACAGCCAACTTCGTCAAGCGAAACAGAATCTGTGAATTTGAAGGTAGGTCTTTACATTATCCAGTCAGAGGAGTAAAAAAGAAAAAATAAAGAAAGCCTACACGGATTATGGAACTTGAAGCAACATTCATGGAATAAGTCCATGAAGAATAAGAGAGAGAAAGACAAGAGCAAAAACTAAGGAAATCATGGCTGAAAACTTCCCAAATCTAGGGAGAGAAGCAGAGACATCCAGGTACATGATGCTCACTGTCCCCATACAAGTTACACAAATATGATGTCACTGAAACACATAATAAAACTGTCAAGGAACAATTATGAAGAGAAAAATTCAAAAGCAGCTGGGAAAAAGAAATTCATGTTATAAAGTGGAACACCCACAAGGATATATGCAAATTTCTCAGAAGAAACATTATGAGCCAGAAAAGCGTGGAAAGTTAGATTAAAAAAATTGGGGTGGGGGCAGAGAGGGAAGCCAAGGAAACATATTGTACTTAACAAAGCTGTCCTTCAGAAACAATAAAGAGATAAAGACAAATAATTAGGTAGTTCAGCACCTTCAGACCTTATTTACGAGAAAGACTAAAGACAGTTCTTCAAGCTGAAATCAAAGAACCTAAGTAGTAACATGAAAACATATCAAAATACAAAGCATACTGCTAAAATAAGTACATAGTAAAATCCAGAGGATGCTAATACTGTAATATGATAGTATTTAAATCACTTAAACTCTAATATAAAGGTTAAAAACCATAAGCAATAAAAATAATCAGTTGCAATAATTTATTAATGATTACACAATATAAAAAGATGTAAATAGGGATATCAAAAACATAAAATGGGGGTTGGCGTAGAATTTTGTATACCGCTGAAATGAAGTTATCAGCTTAAGATAGAATGTTATAAATAAATGTAAGATGTTTCCTGTAAGCCTCAAGGTAACCACAAAGCAAAAACCTAATGTGAACAGAAGAGCAAAGAACCAGAGTATACCACTATAGATAATCATCAAATCACAAAGGAAGACAGCAAGAAAGGAAAGAACGAAGGAACTACTAAAAATCCAAAAAACAGTAAGATAGCAAGAGTAAGTCCTCATAAAAGTCTCCAATTCAGAGAAAGAGTGGCAGAATGGATTTAAAAACAAAACAAAACAAAACAAAACAAAACAATGACAACAACTAAAAACAAGACCCAACTATATGCTGTGGATATTAGACTCACTTCAGCATTAAGGACACACATAGGCTGAAAGTGAAGGGAGCAAAAAAGATACTTCTTGCAAATGGAATACAAAAAGCAAGCAGAGGGGTGCCTGGGTCACTCAGTCAGTTAAGCGTCTGCCTTCGGCTCAGGTTATGATCCCAGGGTCCTGGAATACAGCCCCGTGTCAGGCTCCCTGCTTCGTGGGGAGCCTGCTTCTCCCTCTTCCACTGGTGCTTCCCCTGCTTAGGCTCTCCCTTCTCTCTCTCTGTCAAATAAAATAAAATCTTAAAAAAAAAATAAACAAAAACAAAACAAAAAGCAAGCAGAAGTAGCAATACTTTTATCAGACAAAATAGACTTAGAGACAAAATCATAACATAACAATAAAGGAGCTAACTTATTGAGAGGATGTAACAATTGCAACTGTATAATGCACCAAACACCAAACTTCGGAGCACCTAAATACAGGAAGCAAATATTATGATATTCGATCCGAAGGCAGATAGACAGCAACACTGTAATAAGAGGGGACTTTAATATTCCCCTATCAACAATGGGTAGATGATCCAGACAGAAAAGAAACTTTGTATTTCAACTGTACTTTAGATCAAATGGACTAGTAGATATACAGAGAATATTCAATTCAACTGCAGTAGAATACAAACTCTGCTCAAGGGAATACAGAACATTCCTTAGGAAAATTTGTATTTTGTAAATCATAAAACCAGTCATAACAAATTTAAGAGGAATAATATCAGTTATGTTTACTGACCACAGTAGTATAAAACCAGGAATAAATAATAGGAGGAGGGGTGCCTGGGTGGCTCAGCTTTTAACTATCTGCCTTCGGCTCAGGGCATGATCCCAGGGTCCTGGGATCGAGACTGCACTGGTCTCCCTGATCAGTGGGGAGTCTGCTTCTCCCTCTCCCACTCCCACTGCTTGTGTTCCCTCTCTCGCTGCCTCTCTCTCTGTCAAATAAATAAATAAAATCTTTAAATAATAATAATAATAATAATAGGAGGAAAGCTCAAAAATTCAAAAATATGTGGATATTAAAGAACACAATCATGAAAAACCAATGGGCCCAATTAAAAAAATATTATCTTGAAACAAAGAAAACAAATACAAAATACCAAAGCTTATAGAATATAGCAAAAACAGTTCTAATAGGGAAATTTAGAGCAATAAAGGCCTACATTAAGAAAAATGTCTCAGATAAGCAAATTTACATCTCAAAGAACAAGACAAAAGAACAATTTAAGGCTGATAGTAGCAGAGGGCTGAGATCATAGAGGGCTGCAAAACTTTAGCTCTAGGGGAAAATAGCATCTAGCCTCCTTTGTACTTTTATTCTTTATTTTTTTATTATTTTTTCCTTTACTTTCGTGTTTTTCAATTCTTTTTATTAATTTTTTTGCGTTTCTATTTTTATACATTTACTTTATACATTTTTTATTTATTTTTTTACTCTCATTGTAGTCTTTTTTCTTTCTTATTTGGAATCTATATTCTTTTAACAAGCAGATCAAAACACACCCAGAATCTAGTTTTTTTTTTTTTTAAAGAATTTATTTATTTATTTGACAGAGATAGAGACAGCCAGCGAGAGAGGGAACACAAGCAGGGGGAGTGGGAGAGGAAGAAGCAGGCTCATAGTGGAGGAGCCTGATGTGGGGCTCGATCCCATCACGCCGGGATCACGCCCTGAGCCGAAGGCAGAAGCTTAACCGCTGTGCCACCCAGGCGCCCCAGAGAATCTAGTTTTTTGTTGTTATTGTTTTGTTTTTCCTTTTTCTTTCTTCTTTTCTTTTCTGGACAAAATGACAAGATGGAGAAATTCACCCCAAAAGAAAGAACAAGAGATGGAAGTGTATTCATGGACAGTGATTTAATCAATACAGATGTAACTAAGATGTCTGAACTAGAACGTAAAACGATTATAAGGATACCAGCTGGGCTTGAAAAAAGCACAGAAGACACTAGAAAATTCTTACTGCAGAGATAAAAAAACTAAAATCTAGTCAGCCCAAAATGAAAAATGCTATAACCAAGATGCAATCCCAAGTGGAGGCCTTAAAATGAGGATGAACACATCAGAGGAATGAATCAGTGATACAAAAGATAAAATTATGGAAAAGAATGAGGCTGGAAAGAAGAGGGAAAGAAAGGTATTGGACCACAAACTTAGACTTGGGGAACTCATCAGCAACTACACTTGTATCATAGAAGTCCCGGAAGTTGAAGAAAAAGTTATTCGAACAAATTATAGCTGGAAACTTCCCTAATCTGGGGAAGGACACAGACATCAAAATCCAACAAGCATAGAGAACGCCCATTAAATTAAAAGCCAGGGCACCTTGGTGACTAAGCATCCAACTCTTGATTTAGGCTCAGGTCATGCTCTCAGGGTTGTGAGATCTAGACCTGCACTGAGCTCTGTGTTGGGCATGGAGACTACTTAAGATTCTCTCTCTCTCCCTCTGCCCTCCGCCCACCTATCTGTATAAAAAATAAAACAAAAAATAAATAAATTCAATAAAAGCCTACCATCGTCAAGTCATATCATATGTCAAATTCACAAAATACACAGGCAAGGAAAGAATCCTGAATGCAGCAAAGGGAAAAAAAAGCCCTTAGTCTACAAGGGAAGACAAATCAGGTTTGCAGCAGATCTGTCCACTGAAATTTGGCAGGCCAGAAAGACACGGAAGGAAATATTCAATGTGCTGAATGAGAAAAATATGCAGCCAAGAATTCTTTATCCAGCAAGGCTTTCATTTAGAAGAGAAGGAGAGACAGTTTCCCAGACAAACAAAAACTAAAGGAGTTCATAACCACTAAACCAGCCCTACAAGAAATTTTAAGGGGGATTCTTTGAGTGGAGGAAAAAAGAAAAAAAGACCAAAAGCAACAAAGACCAGAAAGGACCAGAGAATATCACCAGAAACACCAACTCTACAGATCACACCATGACACTAAATTCATATCATTCAATAATCACTCTAAATTTAAAAGGACTAAGTGCTCCAATGAAAAGATGTAAGGTATCAGTATGGTTTAAAAACAAGATCCATCTATATCCTGCCTATAAGAGACTCATTTTAGACCTAAAGACACCTGCAGATTGAAAGTAAAGGCATAGAGAACCATCTATCATGCTAATGGAAGTCAAAACAAAGCCAGAGGAGGGCACCTGGGTGGCTCAGTTGATTGTCTGCCTTTGGCTCAGGTCATGATGCCAGGGTCCTAAAATTGAGCCCGACATCAGGCCGCCTGCTCAGTGGAGAGCCTGCTTCTCTCTCTCCCTCTGCTGCTCCCCCTGCTCATGTTCTCTCCCTCTCTGTCAAATGAATAAATAAAATCTTAAAAACAAACAAACAACAAAAAAAAAAAAAAAGAAAAGAAAAGAAAAGAAAGCAAGCTGGAGTACCCATACTTACACTCAGACTCACACTTGGAAAAAGTAGATTTTATACCAAACGCTGTAACAAAAGATGAAGAAAGGCATTACATCACAATTAAGGGGTCTATCCGTCAAGATCTAACAACTGAAAGTACTTATGTCCCCAGCTTAGAAGCACCCAAATACATAAATCAATTAATAATAAACATAAAGAAACTCATTCATAATAACACAATAATGGTAGGGGAGTTTAACACCCCACTTACAGCAATGGGCAGATCATCTAAGATAATAAAAAAGGAAACAATGGCTCTTAATGACACATTGGACCAGATGGACTTAACAGATATATTCACATTTCCTCCTAAAGCAGCAGAATACACATTCTTTTCGAGTGTACATGGAACATTCTCCAGAAGAGATCATATACTGGGTCACGAATCAGGCCTCAACTGCTACGAAAAACTGGTATCATACCATGCATATATTCAAACCACAATGTTATGAAACTTGAAGTCAACGACAAGAAAAAATTTGGAAAGACCAAAATACACGGAGGTCAAAGAACATCCTACTAAAGAATGAATGGGACAACCAGGATATTAAAGAAGAAATTTTGAAAAAATACATGGAAACATGTGAAAATGAAAACATGACAGTCCAAAACCTCTGGGATGCAGCAAAGGCAGTCATTAAGAGGGAAGTATATTGCAAATACAGGTCCTCCTCAAGAAGCAAGAAAAGTCTCAAATACACAAAGTAACCTTTCACCTAAAGGTGCTAGCAAAGGAACAGCAAACAAAGCCTAAAGCCAGCAGAAGAAGGGAAATAATAAAGATTGGAGCAGAAATTAACAATGGGGGAAACAAACAAACTAAAACTCCCTAAAAGAATGGATTAATGGGGGCGCCTGGGTGGCACAGCAGTTAAGCGTCTGCCTTCGGCTCAGGGCGTGATCCCAGCGTTCTGGGATCGAGCCCCACATCAGGCTCCTCCGCTATGAGCCTGCTTCTTCCTCTCCCACTCCCCCTGCTTGTGTTCCCTCTTTCGCTGCCTGTCTCTATCTCTGTCAAATAAATAAATAAAATCTTAAAAAAAAAAAAAAGAATGGATTAATGAAACTAAAAACTGGGTCTTTGAAAGAATTAATAAAATTGATAAACCCCTAGCCAGACTTATCAAAAAGAAAACAGAAGGGACCCAAATAGATAAAATCATGAATGAGAGAGGAGAGATCACAACCAACACCGAAGAAATACAACAATTATAAGAGAATACTATGAAAAATTATATGTCAACAAACTGGGAAACCTGGAAGAAATGGACAAATACCTGTAATCCTACAAACTATCCAAATTAAAAAACAGGAATAAATGGCAAATATGAACAGACCCATAACCAACAAAGGAATTGACTCAGTAATCAAAAATCTCCCAACAAACAAAAGTCTAGGGCTGGATGGATACCCATGGGAATTCTACCGGACATTTTAAGAAAAGTTAATACCTATTCTTCTCAAACTTTTCCAAAAAATAGAAATGGAAGGAAAATTTCCAAACTCATGCTACAAAGCCAGCATTACTCTCATACCAACATTAGACAAAGACCCCACTAAAAAGGAGAATTACAGGCCAGTATCATGATGAACAGGAATGCAAACATTCTGAATAAAATACTAGCAAATCAGGGGCGCCTGCATGGCTCCATCAGTTAAACGTCTGCCTTCAGCTCAGGTCGTGATCCTGGGGATCCTGGTATGGAGCCCTGCATCAGGCTCTCTGCTCGGTGGAGAGTCTGCTTCTCCCTCTGCCTCTGTCCCTACCCTTGCTCATGCGTGTGCTCTCTCTCTCAAATAAATAAATATCTTTTAAAAAATAAATAAAAAATAAAATAAAACACCAGCAAATCAAATCCAACAGTACATTAAAAGAATTATTCACCAAAATCAAGTGGGATTTCTTCCTGGGTTGCGTGGGTGGTTTGACAACTTCAAATCAACGTGATAGACCACATGAGTAAAAGAAAGGATAAGAACTATATGGTCCTCTCCACAGATGCAGAAAAAGCATTTAACAAAATAGAGCATCCTTTCTTGATAAAAACCCTCAACAAAGTAGGGATGGAGGGAACATACATCAACATCAAAAAGGCCATATATGAAAGACCCACAGCTAATATCACCCTCAATGGGGAAAACGGAGAGCTCTTCTTCTATAGTCAGGAACAAGACAGGGATGTCTACTCTCACTAGCATCAAACATAGTACTGGAAGTCTTAGCCTTAGCAATCAGAAAACAAAAAGAAATAAAAGGCATCCCAACTGGCAAGGAAGAAGTCAAAATCTCACGATTTGCAGACATGATATTCTGTAGAAAACCTGGAAGATTCCACCAAAAAATTGCTAGAACCAATACATGAATTCAGCAAAGCTGCAGGATACAAAAGCAATGTGTAGAAATCTGTTGCACTTCTATACACCAGTAACGAAGCAACAGAAAAAGAAATCAAGGAATTAACCCTATTTGCAATTGCACCAAAAACCATAAGATACCCAGGAATAAACCTAACCAAAGAGGTAAAAGATCTTACTCTGAAAACTATCAACTACAGGACACTCATGAAAGAAACTGAAGAGGAGGGGTGCCTGGGTGGCTCAGTCATTAAGCGTCTGTGCCTTCGGTCCAGGGCGTGATCCCGGCTTTCTGGGATCGAGCCCCACATCAGGCTCCTCTGCTGGGAGCCTGCTTCTTCCTCTCCCACTCCCCCTGCTTGTGTTCCCTCTCTTGCCGGCTGTCTCTCTCTCTGTTAAATAAATAAATAAAATCTTAAAAAAAAAAAAAAGGAAGGAAGGAAGGAAGGAAGGAAGAAAGAAAAAAGAAAGAAAGAAAGAAAGAAAGAAAGAAAGAAAGAAAGAAAGAAAAGAAACGAAACTGAAGAGGACACAAAGCAATGTAAAATATTCCAAGCTCATGGACTGGAAGAACAAACATGGTTAAAATGTCTCTACTACTCAAAACAATCTACAAATTCAGTGCAATACCTATCAAAATACCACCAGCACGTTTCACAAAACTAGAACAAACAATCCTAAAATTTGGATGGAACCACAAAATTCCCTAAATAACCAAAGCAATTCTGAAAAGAAAAACAAAACTGGAGGCGTCACAATTCCAGATCTCAAGCTATATTACAAAGCTGTAGTCATTGAGACAGCATGGTACTGGCACAAAAACAGACACATAGATCAATAGAGAACCCAGAAATGGACCCACAACTCTATGGTCAACTAATCTCCCAAAAGAAGGAAAGAATATCCAATGGAAAAAAGACAATCTCTTCAACAAATGGTGTTGGGTGAAGACCTAAGTGTGAGATAGGAAACCATCAAAATCCTAGAGGAGAACACAGGCAGACATCTCTTAGACCTTGGCTGTAACAACTTATTAAACACGTTGCCGGACCCAAGGCAAACAAAAGCAAAAATGAACTACTGGGACTTCACCAAGATAAAAAGCTTCTGTGCAGCGAAGGAAACAATTGACAAAACTAAAAGGCAGCCTACAGAATGGAAAAAGATATTTGCAAACAACATATCTGATAAAGGCTTAGTATCCAAAACCTACAAAGAACTCTGACCAAATTCAACACACCAAAACAAATAATCCAATTAAGAATCGGGCAGAAGACATGAATACACATATTTCCAAAGAAGACATCCAGATGGCTAAGAGATGTATGAAAATATGCTTAATATCACTCAACATCAGGGAAATACAAATCAAAACCATGATGAGATACCATCTCACACCTGAGAGAATGGTTAAAATTAACAACACAGGAGGGGCGCCTGGGTGGCTCAGTAGGTTAAGCCTCTGCCTTCAGCTCAGATCATGATCTCAGGGTCCTGGGATCTAGCCCCGGATCAGGCTCCCTGCTCAGCAGGGAGCCTGCTTCTCCCTCTCCTCCCTGGTCCTGCTCTCTCGCTATCTCTGTTTCTCCTTCAAACAAATAAATAAAATCTTAAAAAAAAATGTTTTAGAAAAACAATACAGGAAACAACAGGTGTTGGCGAGGATGTGGAAAACGGGGAACACTCCTGGACTGTTGGCAGAAATGCAAAATAGTGCAGCCATTCTGGAGAACACTATGAAGTCTCTTCACAAAGTTAAAAATAGAGCTACCCTACAATCCGGCAATTGCACTACTAGGTATTTACCCGAAAGATACAAAAAAACAGATAAGAAGGGATATATGCACCCCAATGTTTATAGCAGCATCAACAATAACCAAATAAGAAGCCCAATGAATGAATAAAGAAGATGTGGTTTGTATATGTGTATACACACACACACACACACACACACACACAGGAACATTATTCAGCCTTCAAAAAGAATGAAATCTTGCCATTTGCAACTATGTGGATGGAACTAGAGTATATTACGCTAAGTGCAATAAGTCAATCAAAGAAAGACAAATACCATATGATCCCACTCACTCATATGTGGAATTTAGGAAAGAAAAGAGATGAACATATGGGAGGGGGGAACAGAAATAAGGAGAGAGGGAAACAAACCGTAAGTGCCTCTTAACGACAGAGAAGAAATTGAGGGTTGATGGAGGGAGACAGGTCGGCGATGGGCTAAATGGGTGATGGGTATTAAAGAGGGCACTTGCTATGATGAGCACTGGGTGCTGTATGTATGTGATGAATCATGGAATTCTACTCCAGAAACCATTACCGCACTGTATGTTAACCTACAAAATTTAAATTAAACAAACAAACAAAAAAGCTACCATATGGTCCCACCATTGCCATTTCCAGGTATGTATCCCAAGGACACAAAATCAGTATCTCCATAAAGTATCTCCACACACATATCCACTGAGGTATTATTCACAATAGCAAATATATGGAAACATCAGTAAGTGTGCCTGAGTGTTTCCAGTGACAAAGAACATTTAGCACACACACACATGCAGGAATATTCAGCCATAAAAAAGAAAGCAAAACCGCCCCTTGCATGAATGACATAGATGAATCTAGAAAATACTATGCTAAGTCAAACCACACAGAAAAGACAAACAGTGTATGGTATCACATCTATGGATATTCTTGAAAACAAACAAACAAACAAACAAAAACATCAGAAACAGAAAGTAGAATACCAGAAGCTCAGGACTGGGGGAAATGGAAAGATGGTCAGGGGTACACACTTTCACTTACAAGATGAGTAAATTCTGAGGATCTAATGTACAGCATGTTGAGTAGTTGTTAATACTGTATTGTATACTTGAAATTTGGTAAGAGAGTGGATATTAAGCTTTCTCACCACCAAGAAAAAGGTAATTATATCAACTGATAGGTGTGTTGATTACTTTCATTTACGTAATAATTTCATACTGTATATCAAGTCATCATGTAATATACTTTCAATAATATAATTTCATTTGTCAATCATACCTCAACAAAGCAGAAGGAAGGGGGCAAGGTGGAAGAAGAGATGTAAAATACTACTAAAAGAACCATACAGGAAGGTCTTGAGAAGTAGCCCATGATATATCTACATAGTGGCCATGCCAACGCCTGCAAATTGAGGCACAGGCAGGCACAAGGAAATGCCAGCTGAAGGAAGGGATCACATCCTGGACCATCGAAAAGGCATGGTCTGGACACACAGACCCAATCCAGGTAGAGGGCAAGCATGGTGCAATCCATCAGCCTCACTGCATGACTACTGACCTCCCATCTTAACCTGTCAGGGTTCTGCACAGAGGGTGCTGGGGCTCAAGGGCTGAGAAAATTACACGCCAACAACTCAGAGGCGGCAACATAAGCAACAGCAACTACCCAGAGCTGGGGAAGCAAGTAGTGCCCACAGAACACATGACAGAAGGACAAACATACTGTGGAAAATAAAAGGGGGACACAGAATACAGAGTCTGTTTCAGGTCAAGGGGAGGCTGAGGCCCTTACCCAGTGAGGATATAAGTGTAAAGTTCTCCAGCATCACACGGTGGTACAGCCGTCTCTGAGCCTCATCAAGAAGCCTCCATTCCTTCCAGGAGAAGTACACGGCAACGTCCTCAAAGGTCACACCACACTACCATGAAAGGAAAAGTTGGAACCATGAACATTCTATGATAACCCACAATCCAACCCCAACACAACCACCCCAGTCTCCCCTGCCACCCCAGCTCCCCACCTCAGAATAAATACCAGGTCCTGGTGCCACTAACACCATGCTCCTCTCACCTTCCCATCAATCCGTGTTCAGTCCTCAGCAGTAACAAGCAGGGGGACACACAGATGCAATCTAAGCTCCGGGTCTGGGCTGCAAGGTCCCATCTCTCTGACACGATATTCCCGGGGAGTCTCCTAGATTGTGCCCTCAAAACAGACAACTGTAGGCCCTGCTTTACCAGGAAGTCTTCAATACCAGAGCCCTGCGGCCCTTAGCTCCCACTTCCTCTCCATGTGTACGGGATTCTGTAGACTGTACCTCTCTCATGTCTTCAGACCCCACAGATGAACTCCCACACTTTCCTGCCCCACACCAAAGGATTCTCCCTTGACTCACATTCTTACTTGTCACATGACATCCAAAGGATGTTTGACAAACTCAAACAGGTTCCAGTACCACCCCAGTACTCTCACGAATCCCAACTGAGGGAAACCCTCAAATGCTGCTGAGAAGCCTTCCTCACCTGCCTCTAATCCTCGCTTCGTTAACAGATACTCCAAACCACATGTCAACTTAGGATACTCACAGACCCTCTTCTACTTCTGTGCCATCCATACTGTCCCTCAACAATCAGAACCCACCACTCTCCACCGAACCTTTGTGAGAACCCCAGCACTAAAGGTCTCCCTGCCAGGCACAGTGAACCACAAATGACCGCATTTGTCCAGACCTTAATTACCAACAAGACTTTGAAACACCCCACGCACGGTAAAAACTCACCACAAAATTCTGGAAAGCTGTACACCACTGAATAAAGAGCAGCCCCAACTTCAGTTATCATGGCAAAATTACTCCTAGGTGTCCTAGCTATCTCTTGTCCCACCATCCCATGGAAGGCTTATCCATGTATCTGCCAGACGATTCTATTTCACCTGTGTTGGAAATGTCCAGCAACCCCAACCATGTGCTATGCAAGAAAACCACTCTTCAGCACACTTTACTAGGAGCCTCTCACCTACTGGTAGCATTGCCAGGATACACTACATTCCCAACCTAAATGTGATCCAAATCTCCACCCTGGTCCACACAATAGCCATCACTTTTCAAATTCTCCATCATGAATCTTTCACCCAGTTTCCCAACATTTCCCGTCCAGCTGCCCACTTGATGCCATCAATCACACTTCTCTGAGACATCAGACATTGCAAGCAATGTCAAAACAACTTAGGTATCCCAAAGGACAATCAATCTACTGGTAACTTCCATCCGGATGATGGGAGCTTCCATCTCTTTGGCTGCTAGGACCTGTGAAATTAACAATGGTAAATCTCACTAAAATGGTAAATCTCACTAAAATGGTATGTGGAGGTTGCAGGCTTGGGAGGAGCTCTGAAACACTACCACATATAACTGCAGACCAAAGAGGCGAAACAGACTTGACCTTATATGGGATACTACTTCACTACCCCAAACCCAAAAAGCCAGTCTTTCCTATCACCCCACGCAACAGCTCAGCCAATGAGAAGCCACAACTCCCACCTTACTCCAGTGGACTTGTAGTTTATAACAACAGCCTTCCCAACTTCACCCCTTTCCCCTTTAAAAAGACTACCTTTCTTTTGTTCTCCACACTGGCCTACTGTTCTGGCTCAGCTTGTTTGCTCCGAATTGTAGTTCACTTTCCTTTCCATATAAACCCACTTCTGCGGGTAAAAGAGCAATTTTTAAGGTTCACAGACCAACAGCCCTGGGGTTTTCCCTCACTCCCCCCATTCTCCTTCCACCTGCAACACCTACAATTTGCCTTAGACCTTCTCAAAAAGTAGACCAGTAGTCAACCAGTTCTCCAGCATCCAAGGTGCACAAGGCAGCAGTCCGTGGACAATACCAGCGACCACTGCAACTCCCTCCTCCTGCGCTCCCTGCCTCCTCGCTCACCCCCGCCGCGGGTTCTCGTCTCTGCGGCCAGGGAAAGCCTATTGACACCTGGCTTAGACCACCTCTCGTTACCGCCATGACACACGGACTGCTCAGGCAGCGAGGGGACAGGCCTCACTGGCCGCGCCGCATCTTGCTCCTGACAGAAGGCAGGGAGACGTGCTGTTCCCCGCTGGGGGCGCAGACCTCCTCCAGCCTCTGCCCCAGCCGGCCCCTCAGCCCGCAGCCCGCTCCCGCAGCCAGCACGCCGGCGCTCACACACGGGCCCCCGCCCGCCGGCGCCTCCCTGTCCCGGACACCGGGGCCTGGGCCGCAGGGACGCGAGCAGGTGCCCCGCCTCGGGCCTTTCGGGTCTGCGTGGGGGGACGACGGGGAGGGCGGGGAGGCGAGCGTTTACCTGAGCCGGGTCCCTGGGAGCGGCCGCCGCCATCGGACTCGGTGGGCCGGCAGCGGGGCCGGAAGGGAACGGACACCCGGACTCAACGGTGTGCGGCGAGGACAGCGCCTCCCCTCGCGTCCTCACCGTCAGTCACCCCGGTCCGAAACCCGCGGTACGGAACCTTAGAGGATAAACAGACCTAACCTGAGGCTAAAGACCGCCAGCGGGTGATGAGGGAGGAAGTCCCGCCCCCAGCGGATGCGCTCGCCTAGGAAGGCCGTGTCCTGTTACCTCATTGGCCCAGCGCTGCGTCCTGGTACGGAGGCTCTTCCGGGGGGTGTGGCTCGCAGAGCTCTATTGGTCTCAGAAACCGGGTCCTCTAACCCCCGCCACCTGCGAGTGCCTGAGCTTTGGTCACGTGGCACCCTGAGGGCTGCTGGAAGGTGCTGCTTCTACCCAGAGGGACCGGCTTAGCTCCTTGTTAAAGGCGGAGAAGAGCCATACTTTTAGATTCCATGAAGGTCAGTCAGCTTCCAAAGAAATCCATTATTTTAGATGTTCTCAAATCCTTTTACTAAGGTAAATGACATATCATTTCGTACAGCACTTCAGAAAGAAATGGGTCTGTGCATAGGTGGAAAGATATTGTTGCTCCTCAAATATTTGCACCCTGAAACATTAGAGTCAGTTTTGGACTTGGTTAGGAAGAATACAAAAAAGTCCCTGTTAAACAACAGTATATTGTAAAGGTACATTGTAAAAATCTGATAGCTTTATCCATCGCCTTGTGAATTGGGCAGCATCCTAGATTCTAGCAATTCGAGGGCAGCTCCAAAGCGCTACAAAAAAGGAAAGGTTTTTAGAGGTAGGACAAGAATATCATAAACAGAAAAAAGGATTACGTCAGATGAGGTCAACTTATTGTGGGGACAAAAGAGTCTTATTAGGAAAATCCCTTATCTTTCTTTGGAGGATGGAGAGGGCCTATCGATGTGGTAAATTCCCTTTTTGGTGCTGACCAGAAAATCCCTGACTGAGCTCGGAAACTACATTTCTGGGGGAGGTTGAAAGTGCACTGGGCTTAGGTTTTATGCCCTGGTCTGGTGACATGATGGAGCAGAAGCTACTCCATTTGGGGCCTGTGGTTTCCTCTTTCACACCGCGTACAGGTCCATGACAATGAAGAAGGACAAGGGATGGTAGGCCATCCCGAATGAAGTGCTCTATGATGCGGTCAGCCTCTGGTTCCACACTAAACTTCTCTTGCCTGTATAGTGATTGTGTTGCATCTATCGAGGAACACTTTTATCCATATATTTCTTACTCCATATTCTCAGATATACTTAATTCCTTTTAGGAGTCTGACATCATCCCAAACATAGTGCAACTTAACTGATAGTATTTTTGGTACCAAACACACATTGCCATTTTCAGCTGGAACAAATATGCAAGGGGAGAATCTGAACCCTGAAATAAAGGGTTGTCTGAACCCAATGATCTCATCTTGCGGGAAAGTGATTTTTTTTTTCCTTCAGGAATTGGCAGCAGTGTTGCTTTGTTCTTTCCAGTTGGGGAGGTAGATGTGAATAGGTGAGAAGTGTGTCAGAGTGAATATGGACCTAAAATTTGTACATTATAGATTTGTTCAAAAATTTCACAAGGAAATTTAGAATTTTTAGAATACAACTTAATAAGACACAACCCACCAGAGTGGGAGGAATACACTCTGAACAAACACTTCAAAATGTAATATACATGTTTCATGGTGGTTTCAAGGACTTTCCAAATTGCTTTATAAATTCAGCACAATCCCAAGGAAAATCCAACAAGTTGTGTGTCTCTGTGTGTGTGTCTGTGTGCATGCGTGAGGAAGATAGAGAAGAAAATTGACAAACTGACAAGTAGGCTTTACCCAACCAGATCGCACCATTTCATTGTAAGACTACACAGATTGCGACAGCTTGTGGCACAGATAGACAAATAGAGAAATAGAATAAAATAATATCCCTATACCGCCATTTGCTTGTGAAAGGGACTATACTGAAGTGTAGTAGGTACAGAATTTTTTTTCAATAATTGGTGCTGGGACAATGAAATATCCACATGGGAACAATGACTCCTACCTTCCCTTATTTGGTACTATAAAATGGAAGCATGTAAATTTGCCCTTCAAACAATATAGGCTGCACATGCCAAATGAGTACCAGTAAGATTACCTGAGCCCATACAGGTTGTTAAGATAAATAGCTGGTGGACAAAGAGATTAGCACTTGAATGGCATGGAAGAAGCTGGAGCGCTGCTGAGAGCATACAATAGCTCTATGATTCTTTCTATGATAGACTTATGTGGAATCCAGACTGGGGCCTACCTATGGCAAAAGCCTCCGAATGCTACCCAGGGGGAACTGCTAGGATGTTGGACCAGAAAATTTCCATTTAAGATACAATTACTAGCTGGCTATTGGGATTTGAAACTGCTTATAAGACTGAAAAACATAAAGTAATCTGACACCTGAAATACCCATAATGATTCAGGTGATGTTAGAGAAACACTCTAATAAGGAAGGCAGTGCCACGTGTTCCCTAATAACATGGAAATGATTTGTGCCGGAATATGCTACCAGGGGAATCCAAGGAGGTACTCTTTGTATTCACAAGCAGGTAGCCTCTTTTCCCCTAGGGCCAATTTTGGAAACACATGTGGAGCTCCTGGATCCTATGATCACATGACCACATGGGTGGTAACTTGGCCCACAGGTATCAGCTCTACCTCCAGAGGAGCTAGAGACTAAGGTCAGCAACAAGGACAGTCTTGTCTGCATTACCAACCCTCGATGAAAATTCTGGACACCAAAGTTTGCGTGAGCTTCCCTGGTAGGCAACACTCCATGTGTATTGTCATACGTAGTTGCTGAGGGAAATCAGTGCCGTCCACAGGACTCCACTGGACAGGACAACTAGAAGGTCAGTGCCTGGTCTCTCCTAGACCCTGCCCTATGCGCCTTCTTCTACTGCTGGTTTTAATCTGAATCTTTTGCTGTAATACACTGTAACCATGAACATAACAACATTGCTGAGTTCTGTGCATTCTTCTAGTGAAATACTGAACCTGAGGGGAGTTTTGGAGACATCTTGAACTGAATCATATATTTTGCTTCATTTTCTAGTTTTGGAGTGCAGGAAGGAAACCGGGACCTTTTATTAATCACTGCCTGAGAAAGAAATTGGACTCTGATTCTTAATAGAGTCAATGGTTTTTAATTACTACCAATATTTAATTTGATGCTAAATTTGGCCCAGATTTGGGTGATGGGAATACCTGAGCTACAGCGTGTGTGTGTGTGTGTGTGTGTGTGTGTGTGTGTGTGTGTGTGAAAATTATTCTTTGAGAATTTCCTTGTTTCCAAATGCAAGAATATTTTCAGGCACATGTTGCACCTTTTCTGTCCCAGCTTGGAATCAGCTTCTCCAAGGATTCTGGTTCCTTTCATTAGAAAATGGTATTTGTAAATAAACAATTGAGCACCAGCTGTGTTCTCTACTACTGGTAAGTCATTGATTGTCAGAGTTGGGGGAGGCTAGGAGATGTACACACGTATAAATTTCTATATACTTTGATTTCTTTAACTATGATCATACCTATAGAGATATCACACCTATCTTTGGAATTGTGAGGCTCTGAGAGCACTCTCCTTGGGGCTTTTATTTAAATGCAGACTATAGGATACAGTTGGATAAAGAGCATTCCAGCATTGAGGGTTAAAGACATATCTGGGCAGAAGACCCTCAGGATCCTTATTCACAACCAGACATGCCTCATGTATGGATTGAACCACTAAGATCTGTGTGATGATGCAGCTTGACTTTAGGAGAGCTGGAAGCGTAAGTTCTCAGCAGGAACTTTAAGGCCCCCTGGTTCCATGACATGAGCCAGGTGAAAGCCATCAGGAAAGAAACCAACCTTGGGAGAATTTAAGACGTTAAGGAGTACGTTGTATTCCCACTGCCTTTATCTTGGTGAAGAGTCAAACTAGATATGCAGATGTCCGCAGAGATAAGAATAAAATGATCTCTATCCTCCATAGTTATCCCCTCTTGGTTAAGTGTTTTTAATTATAAATCACACATTCTTAGTCCTTTGCCTACATCACTGCAAAAAGACAGCTGCCAAAATATTAAGTATGTGTGCATCATATGAGGTGTGGCTATTGGGTTTTTAAAGATTTTATTTACTTGAGAGAGAGTGAGACAGAGATAGTGACAGAGATAGCAAGAGGGGGAGGAGAGGGAGAAACAGACTCCCCACTGAGCAGGGAGACCAACGCGGGGCTTGATTCCAGGACCCTGGGATCGTGACCTGAGCTGAAGGCAGATGCTTAACCAACTGAGCCAACCAGGCACCTTAGGTGTGGCTATTGGTTTAAAGAAAATTTCAAAAACAAAATATCCCAGCAACAAAGGTATTTGTAATCATGTACAAGATTGGTAACTATTTTACCTCTCCATCACCAAGATTTGAACTTTAAGAAAGGTATCAGTATAAAAACAGAATTACCATATGATCCAGTTTAATTCCACCACCGGGTATTTACCTAGAGAATAGGAAAACCCTAATTCAAAAGATATATGCACCCTATGTTTATTGCAGCATTATTTACAATAGCCAAATTATGGAAGCAACATCTGTCCATTGATAGATGAATGGATAAAGAAGATGTGGTATATATACACAATGAAATATTACTCACCCATTAAAAGAATGAAATCTTGCCATTTGCAACAACACAGATGGACCTAGAGGGTGTTAAGCTAAGTGAAATAAGTCAGTCAGAGAAAGACAAATACCATCTGATTTCACTCATATGTGGAATTTAAGAAACAAAACAAAAATATAGTCAACACACTGATGGTTACCAGAGGGGAGGGGGGGGGGTGGGTGAAAAAGGTGAACGGGATTGAGAGTACACTTATCATGATGAACACTGAGTAATGTACAGAATCGTTCAATATGCTGTACACCTAACACTAATAAAACACTGTACATTAATTACACTGTATTTCAATTTTAAAAAATTGTAATAAATTAATTAAAGGTATCAGGTTAATTAAATTTGAAATTATATATATATATTTTTAAAGATTTTATTTATTTATTTGACAGAGAGAGACAGCCAGTGAGAGAGGGGACACAAGCAGGGGGAGTGGAAGAGGAAGAAGCAGGCTCCCAGCGGAGCAGGGAGCCCGATGCGGGGCTCGATCCCAGAACGCTGGGAACACGCCCTGAGCCGAAGGCAGGCGCTTAACGACTGAGCCACCCAGGCGCCCCTGAAATTATATTATTTTTAACTAATTCTAGTCCCCCTTTTGACCAAACATATTCTGTTGAGAGAGCATCCATAGAGGTTTTAATTCAGTTTCCCAATATGCTTTATAATCTCTATCCATATTACCACAGATTTTGTTAGAATCCATTAAATTAATCTTATCAGTTATACCAGTATTACACCAAATAACAATTAAATTATGAATTAGACAAAGATCATTACAAAATAAGTCAGATTTAGAGTAGTCTTTTCTTGGCCTTCCCCTCCAAAAGGGGCCTTTGCCCATACAATAGACACCATCATGGAATGGAGTTTAAATCAAGGGCCAAGTGTCAGCCAGATTATTGAAATCTTCTTGTGAGGGCACAGTATCTGCATACTGGGTCTATCTCTAATGAATGCTTTGGCTTCCCACTGGAAAAGAAGGCATTAGCCAAATCCAGAACAAAATACTGGTATCTCTGAGCGTGTAGCGTAACTTCAACTGCAGATAGCGTATCAGATACAGCTGATGATTTGGGGTCCAGGGTGGGGGTTAAAACTATCAAGTCCTCCAAAATCTATAGTTAACCTCTCTGATCCATCAGCTTTTCTTACATACCATGAGACCATTAACTGGGATTTTGTAAACACTAACACAGCTGCATCTAAAAGATCCCGGGGTGCCTGGATGGCTCAGTTGGAAGAGCATGCAACTCTTGATGACAGGGTACTGAGTTTGAGCCCTCATGTTGGGTGTAGAGATTACTTAAATAAATAAATAAATAAATAAATAAATAAATAAATAAAAGCTTTAGAATATTTTTTAAATTAAAAAAAAAATCGAAGATCCTTAACTAGGGGCACCTGGCTGTCTCAGTCAGTAGAGAATGTGACTCTTGATCTTTGGGGTCCTGAGTTCAAGTCCCACGTTGGACGTAGAGCTTACTTAAAAAAAAAAAGGACTAAGTAGATTTATATAACATCACATCCATTCCAGTAACGCACTATGGTCAGGGGGAGGCAACAACCACACATGGTTTCTGTCCAGAATTCCTTTGTGGGCGATGCTTTCACCTGTAAGCCTTCTACAACAGCATCACAGTCCTGTAATAGTTCCCTCTCACTTTTCATTGGAAGTTATAACAACACATAGATCATCAAGCCTAGCAACTGTGTATTTTTTACTGCCCTCAGGCCGTGTTACCAATACCAATGAAAGTAGACTTGGGGCCCCTGCTGGAAGGTCAGGAGACCCTGGCCTGCCCATCATTCAGTCATAATCCTCTGCATTTCCCTGCCTGGTTATAATAAGAACAGGTTCTGAGATTATGCCTCTTCTTTATAATCTTAATATTTTAGAAGTTTATTGTGACTAAGATAAATTGAATTTGTTCCAGTTCTTTGAACAGATTACCAATTTCTTAGTGATCCATCAAAATTTTAGTAACTATTCTATCTACCTTCTCCTTTTTAAAGATGTCACTCTTTGGGGTGCCTTGGTGGCTCAGTCGGTTAAGCATCTGCCTTCGGCCCAGGTCGTGATCTCAGGGTCCTGGGATGGACACCCACATTGGGCTCTCTGCTCAGCAGGGAGCCTGCTTCTCCCTCTCTCTCTGCCACTCCCCCTGCTTGTGCGCTCTCTTTCCCTGTCAAATAAATAAATAAAATCTTTAAAAAAAAAGTTTAAAAACATCACTTTTAATCAACCACCTGAACATTTTTATCTGATTTATTCTGAGATTTCTCCCATCTCTTTTATTTATAGTTATCTTTCTTCTGAATCATCTTTACCTTTCCCCCAGCATTAAACCCCACTCAAGAGAGCTGAACAGAGATGCGTAACATCATGCCTCACATCATACCGTCTCCCCTTTTATCATGTCAATCAGCTGGCTCAGAGGGATAGCGATAGAAGGTATGGTATCATACTGAACCACAGGCTGTAATCTACAGCTTTAAGAGCCTCTAGCTGCTTCTCGGATGCCTTTATCTTTGCCAGAAAAGGCGGGGGGCAGCCAAGGAACCACATTCTTGGCTGGCATCCCCTCAGTTCGTATTTGATTTGCGATCCATTTAGCACGGACCTACAGACTCCAGTTCTCACTTATGTTTTTCCTCCGGTTTCTGAGAGCGGCACTTGTGCATACGCAACCCAGGGGTGGCCTGGAAACCAGCCTGTGAACGAAAATCCTTCTTCATCAGCCTCTGTCATCTTTCTTCCTGTGCAGTAAGTCTTTTTTTTTTTTTTTTTTTTTTTAAGTAGGCTCCACACTCAATGCAGCGCTTGAACTCACAATCCTGAGATCAAGAATCACATGCTCTACCAACTGAGCCAGGCAGGCGCTCCCCTCTTAGTCATTATTATTTAAATTATGATCAGGGGTCATGTTAAATATCCCATCCTCATCACCAACTACAAACACTTCACAAGTATTGTAAGTGAAAATATTTGCAAGACTCCACAGAACATACTCACATGAGGTTTTCTTAAAAGCAAAGGATATAACATAGCAAGAGAAAGAAATGCAGGGCCATATTGGGGGTCAAAGATCCACGCGGTTTCCCAGATTCTTATTCACACACTCTTGTGATTCACTCCCAGATTAAGCCACAAATATGTGAATGAAGAACCTGGCTTCCAGAGAATCAGAAGACTCCAGCAGGAGTTTTTGTGCCTTTCTGGTAACACAGTCAAGCCAGACTATCTAACCATTATGTCAATTGGAAACCATGAGCAACCAAACTGGGACTAGGTGTGGTCAGAAAATTTTTGGATATTAAACAATACATAATAAATCCCATGGCCCTTATCTTAGCAGATTGTCAAAGATAGATACTCAGAAGTCCCTAGAAATAAAGTTAGAACTTTTTCAGTCCAATTTTAAACTAATTCTATCTTAGATGAAACAAATGCACAATGTATCAAAATGTGGGGAATTCTGCTAACATAGTAATTATAGGGAAACTTAAAAAATGACTACATTAAAAGGGAGTTCTCAAATAAATAACATAGTCTACCTTAAGAAAATAGGAAAAAGACAGGGGCGCCTGGGTGGCACAGCGGTTAAGCGTCTGCCTTCAGCTCAGGGCGTGATCCCGGCGTTATGGGATCGAGCCCCACATCAGGCTCCTCCACTATGAGCCTGCTTCTTCCTCTCCCACTCCCCCTGCTTGTGTTCCCTCTCTCGCTGGCTGTCTCTCTGTCAAATAAAATAAATAAAATCTTTAAAAAAAAAAAAAGAAAATAGGAAAAAGACAAATTAAATCCTATGGGCAACCCTATTTACTCCATCATCTCTCTCTCGTGCCTTGGGAGTAGTCCCGCCTCTGGCAGCATAAACTGGCAACTCAGGAAAGCTGTTTCTGTGAGTCACCAAGAACACTGAGTAAGTCGGGACGCCTGGGTGACTCAGTCAGTTGAGCGTCTGCCTTCAGCTCAGGTCGTGATCCCAGGGTCCTAGGATCGAGTCCCTCATCAGACTCCTTGCTCAGCAGGGAACCTGCTTCTCCCTCTGCCTGCCACTCCCCCTGCTTGTGCTCTCTCTGACAAATAAATAAAATCTTAAAAAAAAAAAAAAAAGAATATTGGATAAGTCACAAAAGCCACATCCCTGGAATCCTAGACCTCCCTTCCCTCAATCCATTTTCCTGCTGGCGCAGCAACAGTTCCAACCTGAGGCATCTAGAGTCTAAGGGAATCCACAAAATATTTAGGTTATTTGTCCTACACGTGATCTTGGCCACAGGAAACAGCTCTGGAAGTCCTGAAAATTTCTGTACTCTTCTCATGCTGCTCCACCAGAATATGGGAATACTATGAGCAGGTACCTTTCGTGGGGCATCCTTCTAGTCGCTGCAATCTCTGTAACTCCGTATTAATCACACGTTGTTTCTACGTCCCTTATAGTTCCCACCTGGCTCCTGTAGGTCTTCCAGCCAGTGACACCTCCTACTGAATTCTGAACTCAGGCTCCTTGCCAGGTACCAAAGGCCAGTCTCCTCTTAATAGTGCTTGGGGTATGAAACATTCCACAGGGACAAGGGACCAAACTCATTCTGCTTCCAGATGCACTGGAGGTTGTCACAACCAGCTCTCCACAGAGTTACTTATGGACCCACAAATTAAACTAACACCCAAGTTGCCATGACAGGGCTCAGAGAGCTCCTAAGTCTTTCCTAGAGGACCTTGGGTAGCAATGCAAATTAGGCCAAACCTGGAGTGAGAGCTTTTCTCTGCCCTCACCATGTCCCCTCTGAGACATGGAAAAGAGGGGATTCCCACAAACTTTATCCTTTTATGTTGGCAGAACAAAACTGTGTCCTCAACACACTCCACACAATGAGCAGAACCCTCCAGATTAAAAGTAGCTCAAAGAGGGGCACCTGGATGGCTCGGTTGGTTAAGCATCTGCCTTTGGCTCAGGTCATGATCCCGGGACCCTGAGATCGAGCCCCACATCAGGTGAACAGGGAGCCTGCTTCTCCCTCTCCCTCTGCCCACCCCCCTCAACCCCACTCGGGCTCTCTAATAAATAAACAAAATCTTAAAAAAAAATAAAAGTAGCTCAAAGAATAAGCCCTTTATTACTGTATAAACATGAGTGATGTGAGGCATGTGATTCCAGGGCTGGAGGCTGAGATTGCACACATCCGCAACGAGCATCACACAAGACGAAAAAGTCCATCAAGATAAACCTTTGCAAGTTACCTGGAAAACCCATCTTGTGTGATTTTTTCCATGCCTCACCAAGACAAAAGGGAGGAAACAAGGCCCCCCATGGGCCACAGAGTCCAATCATGGCTCCTTCTAGGGACTGTGGAGACAGCACAGGTCTGCCTGCCTAAGCGTGCTGGAGTGACTAACACGCACTGTGGGACTCTGAGAGATGGTAATAGTGGGACAGCTTTTGCCACTGGCAAAGGGACTTGGCAATTTACAATGTGCAACACAGCTCCTGACAGCACCTGACATACCAGGCACTCACAAGGAACCTCCTTAGTACAGATGTTCAGATGTGTGAGGTACCACTTCTGAATGATGGCTCCGTCACAAAGCCTACCCTCACAGCTTCACTCTGGGGAGAGCTGTTAGGCTGAACAAGGAGACAGCACATTCCCTGTACTGCTGAGGCCTCTGTCCAGTATGGATTTTCCAGTGCTGAATAAAGTTTGGTCCTTGGGTAAAGGCTTTCCGATGTCTGCTGTGCTCATAATCACTGCTAGGAATTCTCAAATGGACAATAAGTTGGGGCCCTTGGCTAAAGGATTTCCCACATCTGCTGTGGTATTAAGGCTTTTCTCCAGTATGAATCTTCTGGTGGAGAACAAGTGTGTGTTTGCGGTTAAACTCTTTCCCACATTTGCTGCACACGTAAGGCCGTTCTCCAGTATGAACTTTCCAGTGCCGAATAAGATTTGGCCTTTGGGTAAAGGCTTTCCCACATCTGCTGCACTCAAAAGGATTTTCTCCAGAGTGAACTTTCTGGTGCTGAATGAGTTTAGAGATGCAGCTAAAGGCCTTCCCACACCTGCTGCACTCGTAATCACTGCTATGAATTCTCCAGTGTACATTAAGGTGGGAACTTTGGCTAAAGGCCTTCCCACATTCACTGCACTCATAAGGCCTTTCTCCAGTGTGAGTCCTCTGGTGCAGAACAAGTGTGTGTTTGCGGCTGAACTCTTTCCCACATGTGCTACATACATAAGGCCTTGCTCCTGTGTGAACTTCTTGGTGTCTAATGAGGTTAGACTTACTACTAAAGAATTTTCCACAATTACTGCACTGATAGAGTCTTTCACCAGTGTGAACTCGCCTGTGTTCAATCAGGCCAGAGATTTGTCTAAAGAATTTCCCACATTCGCTGCACTCGTAAGGTCTTTCTCCAGTGTGTACGGTCTCATGTTTAAAAAGGTCACAGCTTTGACTAAAGAATTTCCCACATTTGTTGCACTCATAAGGCCTTTCGCCAGTATGGATTCTCTGGTGCCGCGTAAGTGTGTCTTTGCGGGTAAACAATTTCCCACATTCAATGCACTTGTGATGCCGCTGTCCAGGGCGAAGGGCTTCCCCAAGCCTGGGGTTCTTGTGGGGCTTCATCCTAATGTGGGGGACCTGGTGCTGAAGAAGGTCAGAGGTGGCTGGAAAGTCCATTCTACGCTCACTGTATGAATACGTCTTTTCTGGCACATAGAATCTGCAGCTTTTCACAGAGTCCCTGCCCTCATCTCTTCTAAAGGATTTCTCTGCAACGTGGTGCTGATGGACATTTGCACTGAGCCAGAAGTGCTTCCAACAGGCCCCACCCGTGTGTGGTTCCAGCCTGGCTTCTCCCCCCTGGTATTCAGTGAGGTGTAAGATTTCTTTCAATATTGAGCCAGATATGTCACATGGCTGGGGCTTCAGACCTGCCACCGGAGTCCTGACCTGTGACACTCCTTCTAAAGAAACACTCTGCTCAGAGAACGTAGCCTCATCCTCCACTGCACACCAACAACCTGAAAGCAGAGAAGTACTGTTGACATGCATGTTAGGCTTCCGGGGAGGGGCGACCCTAGTGTTATTGTGTGTACGACACACCTGGGAGTACCTCAGTGGCACAGTTCACAGGACAAGAGAGGTAGGGACAGGCTGAGGAAGGGGTTGCAATGCAGAACTGGGTCTCTGAAGGTCACTGAATGAAGGGAGCCTCCTGAAGACAACGATATGTGGATGGAGTACACCAAATGGCTTCCAGTAGAAATCTGGCTGTCAGACAGGTGGGTGCTGTGCAGAAGGGCCCATGCAGGCCCAGGAAGATCCACTTACAAGTGTACAGCTGGTGCTCAAGGATTATTTAAGGGTATGTGTGCATCTCCCGACACGTTAAGTGTAGGCCAATTCTGTAGAACAATGCAGACCCAGCAGGGGGGTAGCCTGGGATCAGGGCAGATAGAAGATGGCAAGGGGCTAGAAGTCCGACAGTAGATAAGCTGCAATGTCAAGAATGGGGAAGGATGGGGAGAAATACTGTGGAGCCACCAGGCTTGATGCCGAACACTGGTGTGAAAAGTTAGTACTGCTAGTTTTGAGCCCAACCTTGATATCATGCCCTTCCCTCACATACACTCACCAGGTCCAAGTCCCTTCTGAGCCTCTCTTTCTGTGGCTGGGGTTGTATCCACCTGATCAGGCATCCGGGGATCTTCCCTTTGCTCCAGTTGGGTGACTAAGTGTGATCTGGAGGATGTAATTCCTAAGAGAGACACAGGACAGGTGAACAGCCACTACTGGCCAGAGCAACGCATCCTATGACACTCTTTAAGTTAAAAACAAAACAAAACAAAAACCTTGGGGAGGGGGGAGAGTGCCTGGGTGGCTCAGTTGGTTGAGTGTCTGACTCTTGGTTTCAGCTCAGGTCACGATCTCAGGGTCATGGGATCGAGCCCCAAGCTGGGCTCTGCACTCAGCGTGGACTCTGCTTGGGATCCTCTCCCTCTCCTTCTGCCCCTCACCTTGCTCATGTTCTCTCTCTGTCTAAAATGAATAAATAAAATCTTTAAACATTTTTTTAAAAAACCTTGAAGGAAGGTTTTGAAGGAACTGCACACAGGTCCCCATAAGTAGGAACTATGTGAGTGCCTGTAACTCCTGGTACAATTAAGCCCCAGAAAATGTTCCCTAGAGAAAGGAAGCAGAACCTTAGGCACAGAGGTGCCATAATTCTGGACAGATTCACCAGCCCCGCAAATGACCAAGACCATGGGATCCACTGGCAAACCACACCTTGTGACTCCCAAACCCTTCGCTGCATGGCTTGAGGACTAGCTGACTCAGAGATGAGAACACTCCATACATCGCAAACCGGGCATCCACAGCACCTACTCCAGGAAACCTGGCAAGGAGGCAGTGCCCATGATCTGACCATGGGAAGGACAGAGCAGCCCCTGGAGAAAAAGAGAAAGCAGATGGGAATGGCATGCAGACCTTACCCAGTGAGGCTAAAAGTGCAAAGTTCTCCAGCATCACATCCTGATATAAAAGTCTCTGAGAATCATCAAGGAGCATCCATTCTTCCCGGGAGAAGCACACGAACACGTCCTCAGAGATCACACAGACCTGCAATGACATGGCCAGCAAGGTCCGGGAAAAGTCTCTTAACAGAGTATCCCCACTCTTTCTACCCACAACAATGTCATGCTCACCCACTTTCCCACTTGCCAGCCAATCCCCCGGGGGTACCCTAAATCATGCGTGGGCTCACTGTTCTCATGGAAGCCCCCAGTAATGGGCCTGCAGGACCATCAGTTCCCACTCACGCCTCTTGTGCACATCACTTCTCAGGCCACCCCTCCCTCACAGCTTCAGCTACCCACCACAGCTCTTCTCACCCACACCACAGACAGCACACCAGACTCCTCACATGTCGCTCTGCACACAGCATGCAGAGACCGCTTGGCAATACAACCAGGATCCTATCCCGCCCCAAACCTCCAGTGGCCCCAACTGCCAAAGGAAAGCCCCCATTCCTGCTTGAAGGCCTCCCAATCTGGACCTTTTCTTCAAACTCAGGCACCCAGGACTACATGCATATTTCAGGTACCCTCAGCCTTCTTCCAGTTCTCTGCTGCACACTGGATTAGTTTCCTACAGCTGCTGTAACAAATCGTTACCGGCTTTGCGGCTTAAGTCAACACAAATTTTTCTTCTTACAGTTGTAAAGATTATAAATCCAAAATGGGCTTCACTAGGACAAAATCAAGATGTCATCAGGATTGTGTTCCTTCGGGCAGTTCTACAAAAGAATCTGTTTCCTCACCTTTCCCAATTTCTGAAGACATCGTGTATTCCTTGACTCTCTGCCCCTTCCTCCATCTTCAAAGCCAGCAATTATTATCACTCTGACCTCTGTCTACTTCCTGAAATCTTCTTTGACTCTATCCCCCTGCGACTACACTGGGCCCACTGGATAATCTCTCCATGTTGTCCATATACTCAATTTAATTACACACATAAAGTCCCTTTTGCCATGTGAGGTACCATATCCAGAGGTTCAAGGGATTAGAACATGGACGGCTTTGGGAGGTGATTATTTTATCTGTTATACACATGCTGTGCCCTTCTTATCTCCACCTAATCCCCTGAACATCCACTTGACAACTGACGTCCCCGGTTCAGTTGGCGGCCGCAGCATGTTCACAACTTTGAGTCATCTCTGCCTCCCCACCTTCCCTCTCACGATGTACTTCAGCAAACAAAACAGGCCCGAGTAAAGTAACAGAAAACACAAGCTGTTCTGCCTCCTTCACAGCAATCACTCCGACACACCTCATCAATACTCACTGGCACTATAGTCATAGCCTCCTCCTTGGTTCTGTGGCGTGACCATATATAAATATAAAATTCTTCCAGTTATAAAAGAAATAAGTCATGAGGATGAAAAGTATAACACAAGAAATATAGTCAATAATATTGTAATAATTTTGTATGGTGACTACACTTATCTTGCTGAGCATTTCATAATGTATTTAACTGTCAAAATCACTATTGTGAAAATTAATACAGGGAAACCTCACTAAAATGGACTTGGCAGGTGCGGGAAGGGGACCTTTCACATGCTCTACCACTGACAGTCATCTGCAAATACGGGAAGAGACAGATCTTGCGCATGGAACTACTATCCTAACCCACAAGGAGGAAAGGCTTTCTTCACACACGCCCCAACAGCACAGCCAATGAGAGAGGATCACAGCTCTCAGCCCAGCCAATGAGAAGCAACTATACCTCAAACTCCCAGTTTACTTCGGTGGACATTTTGTTTATAAGAACGTTCCCAACTTCCCACTTTCCCCTAATAAGCGTATTCCTCTCCTTTGGGAGACTTGCCTATAGTTTTGCCACAGCTTGCTTGGCCCAGACTGCAGTTCTCTTGCGATTCCCAAATAAACCCATCTCTTGCTGGCACAATAACTGGCAGTTTTATTTTTATGGTTAATACCATACTGTACACTTGAAACTAGTATGTCAACTGTACTTTAACACTGTACGTCAACTAAAAATATTAAAATAAATAAAGTATTTAAAAAATAAATGAATGAATGAATACAAACATACATACATAAGTTTTCTGACCCACCACCTCTGCAACCACTAGCAGAAGCCAAACCACAACCACTGCAGCAACTGGACCAAGAGGGTCAAGACTCAGAAAAACCCGCCATCTTTCCTAACTTTTGCACCTGCTTCCAATCAGCTTTCCCGCTCCCTTGCCTGTCTTCAAGCCTCAGCCAAACGCAAGTGATGCTGCCAGCAAGCTCTGAACAGCTTTTGCTTGTTCTCATTGGGGGGGGGGGGGCTCTTTTTTTTCCACACCGCCTCCACCAGCACCCCAGCCCTCTACGATCTTCTCCACTCCACAGTGAGGGGACCTGCTGCGACCGCTCCAAATTCCCTATGGCTCCCACCACCCTCAGAACAGAGGCTGAGCTGACCATTTTAGGCTTGAATCCTGTCCCTCTGCTGTCTCTACCAGAAAGGAATGAGACCTGTGGTGTGTTGAACACAGCTCAGCCGCGCCTCCAAGCACCTCCATCTGCCTAGGATGGGTTTATCTCTCTGGGTCCTCTTGGGGAATCTTTCCACGTAACTGCTTGCTTGGATTGAGCCCATGTCCTCAGGGCCCACAGACACAATTTTAGGGATGGAATAAAGGAAGACATATCCCATTTGGGGGAAGGTGAGCACACAGCCATAACCTCAGCAGTCCTCACTGAAGCCTGTGGATAAAACAGGAGCACAAAGGCTGGAGATGGAGATGCTAGTGCTCCCCTCAGTCACTCTATACCCCTAGAAACCAACATACCACATAGGGGTTTATTAATCTTACAGCACAAGGACAAGAAAAGATCCTCTAGATCCACTGGCTTCACCCTGATGTTTTGGTGCAAGTTCACCACCTCCTTCCTCGTCTTTCTGAATGCCATCAGTGGCCTTCACATCAACAGCATCACCCATCCCTGGAGCCAACCAAGAAATTTCAGGACCCCCTCCTAAATCTGAGGACATCAGGTTCTACAAGAAAGTGTGGTCAAGATGGAATTTTTCCAGCATGTGACCTCTGGTGGGGGTAGGGGTAGGACGATACCTTGACACTGCTGTCTCTTAATCACTAACTTTTGTGTGGTTGGCCAGTATCAGCCCACTGGCCTTTGCACCTGACCTGTAGGGCCAGGGGCCAGAAGGGTGCCTCCGTGCCACCAGCTGCACAGGATTAGCCAAGTTATTAGGATATTGATTTTAGAAAAAGTAACATATTTTAAAACCCCTTTCTTGAATCCTTCTTCCCAGGATGGGAACAGATTTGGAAGCAGTTTGGGTAACTGGTGCCGAGGCTGGCTGCACAGCTAAGTGCAGCTCACAACTGTTTTACTGACTATGTGTTGGGATAAAGGCTGTAGAGTTGCTGGGGTCTCCTGGGGTTGCCCAAAGTGGATCATTTTTGCAGCTAAGCATATCCAATAAGTGCCCATGACTTTCCTCCACAGCTCAAAGGTCCTCTGTGCACATTCCCGATACAGCTTTGGTCATGCTAGGGAGACAGAATTTAGATTCTCTCTAGTTCTGGCACACAGGTTTTCACACCATTTGACTTAATTTGTATCCTGCCCTTTCCCCGGGGGGGGGGGTCCATAATCTCAAAATAACTACAGTTTCCAGCAGTGGGCTGTCCCCTCTGCCTGTGGGAATCCTGCCTTAACTCTTTGAGCAAGTCTCCCAGGATGGCCCACCTGCCTTCCAATACAGAGTCCTCTCTGAAAACAAACAAACAAAACAAAACAACACGGCCACCACGAAGACAATGACTCTTAGGAGTCCTGCTGTGACTGAAGCACTGGCAGGAAAAGACCCCCTCTCCAGGCCATCATTGGCTGGGAGCTGCCACCTCACGACACAAAGCCTTCTGGGTATTGTTGTAACCACCACTCCACAGGGCTCAGAAAAGAAGCCAGGGTGGTCAGCAGGTGAAAGGCAAAGGAAGCATTTACTGAAAGCCTAAGGTATGCTGAGCCTGCCATTTGTTCCCAAGCCACATTTTGCACTCCACACCTCCTCTTCAAGTCTCCAGCAGGTGGCCCATGTCTTAAGCATGAACAAACTATCTCTGGCTATTTTGGAGGTTCAGGATTTGTATATCCCAGCCTCACCCCTCCTAATTTTTTAAAAGATTTATTTATTTATTTATTTGAGAGAGAGAAAAAGAGAGAATCCACAAGCAGACTCCCCACTGAACATGGAGCCCAACCCAGGGCTCAATCCCAAGACCCGGAGATCACGACCTGAGGCAAAACCAAGAGTCAGACACTTAACCCACTGAGCCACCCAGGTGCGCCTCACCCCTCCTAATTTGGGGCATGAGGAGAATATGTCCCATTTCACCTCCATGATATAAAATGAAAAATGAAGACAAAACCTCCCTGGCAGAACTCTGTGACGATTATTTAAATGATCCTTGCACAAACGCTCCATTCACTAAAATGGCAAGAAAAAATGGTACCTACATCTTGGTGATGTTATCTATAAAGCACTAAAAACGGAGCAAGGTGCACAGTTAGTCCTGGATACGAACCTCATCACCACAAAACAGGCTCATGTACCCATGTGGTGGAAGGTGAGTCCAGATTGCCTATTTGCAGAGTTAAAGACAGTATCTATCAAAATTCAAATACACATACCCCAGACCAACAAGTAGACTTAACAGGAATGATTAAAAATTTTACAGGATGGCACAGTGTGTACAATCTGTGACATTCAAAATTATTTTTGATGCTGTTACACATTTCAGGTAGCCCATTACACAAAGGATGTTTTTCTAAGCAAGATGATTCAAGATTTACAATTTAGGAAATATTTTTTTCCTTTGGACTAAATGGTAGCCAAAGGTGGACATTAATTCAAATTCTGTAGCACATTTCTTCTAGATCTTATGTTCAAATTCATAAATGCTAAACTTGAATTATAACCAATCACATGGTGTTTGGGTTCAAATTGGCAATGGAATCTGGCAGATGGCATCTGATTTCAGGGCCTGAGCTCTAGAGAGAAGCTACCTGGGTATGAAGCAAATAACCCCATTACTGATTATGGTTCCGTGGACAGGAAGCCTCACCTCTCTAAGCCTCCATTTCCTCATTGCTGACATGGGGGAAATAATAGTATCTAAAACACGGGGGGGGGGGGGGGGGAGGTTGGGGTTATTGCCCGGAACTACATGCTATCCTCTGGTCAATCTCCCAACACTACTTTAAACACTTCACAATGGAGGAAAGTGACTCCTGACCACCCACATCCTCTTAACCTACACTCCTGATTCAGAGGGTTCCAGGTGCTCATCACCTGTGGGAACCATTAACTCACCCCTCAAACCTCTCCAATTGTCCTGAGGTAAACTGGGCCTCAGGCGGACCTCTCTAGTCAATGGAAGCTCAGATGAATTACTGACTCACGCTCACCAGGTTCTGTGTCCAATAGAACAATATCCTTTAACACTGAAGACCAAAGGAGGGTACTGTACACTTCTGGGGAGAAAAAGTGAAACCACCCAATTCTATGGAAAATAGCATTTATTTAGGACACATTTAATTTCTCTGAGCAGAAGTGTTTGTAGGTTTCAACAATGAAGTTTTCAGTAATATTCAGACAACTTTTGTAGTTTTCAATAAAATATTTGGAAATGAATGTTAATGAAAGAACTTAAACATATTTCATCATATTCATTCCTAAGAATTTTATTATTTGATGCCATAGAATTGATCTGTAAAAATTTTATCATTCAATTGTTGTGTTCTACACGTTGCTGACATATAGACTACAGTTCACTCACATCTATATCTACCTCCCACATGTGTATTTATACATATACGTAAAGGGAAAGAACCTATACATAGCACTGTTACATTCACTCATGCTAGTGATTTTTCTGCACAAATTGATACTTTTTCTTCATTAAGCTGTTAATATGTTAGATAACATTCTTTGTTTTTTTAATATTAAAGCAACCTGGGATCACTGGAATACATCTCTCTTGGTTATAGTATACAGTACATTTTATACACTGCTGAATATTATTAATATAGTCTTAGTGCTATTTGTGTCTATATTTGTGAGATTAATTCTAGTAAAATTTTCAGATGACTTAGAATTGTCTTTACATTCTATTATGTGTTCGGTAAAGACAGTTGTACTTGGTATGAATTCCTAAACTTAAATGTGTTTGTATCTTTTCATAGGTCTCATAGCCACCAAGGGTTCCCCCTTAGACTAGAGGCTTCTTTCTTTCTTTCTTTCTCTTTCTTTCTTTTTCTTTCTTTCTTTCTTTCTTTCTTTCTTTCTTTCTCTCTCTCTCTCTCCCTCCCTCTCTCTCTCTTTCTTTCTTTCTTTATTAAGATTTTATTTATTTATTTCACGGAGAGATAGCCAGCCAGCAAGAGGGGGAACACAAGCAGGGGGAATGGGAGAGGAAGAAGAAGGCTCCCAGCAGAGGAGCCTGATGCGGGGCTCGATCCCAGGACCCTGGGATCACGCCCTGAACCAAAGGCAGACGCTTAACGACTGAGCCACCCAGGCGCGCCTAGAGTCTTATTTCTTGCTCCAATTAATACTATTTCTTTGTATGGACTACGTTTTGATCCCTTCACCATTTTAGACATTGGAGATATCCTCTCTCAACTTTTTTTTTTTTCTAAATTCCAGTACAATTAACAAAGTGTTATATTAGTTTCATGTGGACAATATAGTGATTCAACAATTCTACACATTACTCAGTACCCATCGTAAGTGTACTCTTAATCCCCTTCAGCTTTTCCACCCATCCCCCACCCACCTCCCATCTGGTAATCACATTTGTTCTCTATATTTAAGAGTCTTGTTTCCTCTAGGATGATCGGTAGGGGAAGAAAGGGATAAAGAAAGGGGGGGTAATCAGAAGGGGGAATGAAACATGAGAGACTATGGACTATGAGAAACAAACTGAGGACTTCAGAGGGGAGGGGGGTGGGGGAATGGGATAGACCGGTGATGGGTAGTAAGGAGGGCACGTATTGCATGGTGCACTGGGTGTTATACACAACTAATGAATCATCGAGCCTTACATCGGAAACCGGGGATGTACTGTATGGTGACTAACATAATATAATAAAAAATCATTTAAAAAAAAAAAAAGAGTCTTGTTTCCTGTTTCATTTTTTCACATTTGTCTGTTTTCTTTCTTAAATTCCATATATGATTGAAATCATATGGCATTCGTGTTTCTCTGACCAATATCATTTAGCATTATACCTCAAGATCCAAACACATTATCACGTGTGGCAAAGTTTCAGTCTATTTTATGGCTGAATAATATTCCTTTGGAGATATATATTTATCACTTTGCCAGCTGCATTCCCACCGACGGTGCACAAGGGATCCTTTTCTTCCACATCCTCACCAACACTTGTTGTTTCTTGTGTTTTTGAATTTAGCCACTCTGACAGATGTGAAAGCTCATTGTGGTTTTGATTTTCATTTCCCTGATGATGAGTGATGTTGAGCATCTTTTGATGGGTCTGTTGACCATTTGGATGTCTTTTTTGGAGAAACATCTGTTCATGTCTTCTGCCCGTTTTTTAACTAAATTAATTGATTTCTGGTGTTGAGTTGTGTTAGTTCTTTATATATATATTATTATTTATATTTTTTATTGGATATTTTATTGGATATACCATTTTTAAATATTTTCTCCCATTCAGTAGGTGGTCTTTTTGTTTGGTTCATCATTTTCCCTGCTCTTCAAAAACTTTTTATTTGGATGCAGTCCCAATATTTTATTTTTGTTTCCCTTGCATTAGGAGACATATCTAGAAAAATGTTGCTATGACCCATCAGAGAAATTACTGCCTGTGTTCTGTTCCAGGATTTTTATGGTTTCAGGTCTTCTGTTTAGGTCTTTCACCCATTTTGAGTTTATTTTAGTGTATGGTGTAGGAAAATGATAGTTTCATTGTTTTGCATATAGCTGTCCAGTTTTCCAAACACCATTTATTGAAGAGACTTTCTATTTAGATTTTTTTAAAAGATTTTTTTTATTTATTTATGTGACAGAGACAGCCAGCGAGAGAGGGAACACAGCAGGGGAGTGGGAGAGGAAGAAGCAGGCTCCCAGCAGAGGAGCCTGATGCGGGACTCGATCCCAGAACGCCGGGATCACGGCCTGAGCCGAAGGCAGATGCTTAACGACTGCGCTACCCAGGCGCCCCTCTATTTAGATATTTTTGCTTCCTTTGTTGAAGATTAATTGACCATATAGTAGTGGGTTTATTTCTGAGCTCTCTGTTCTGTTCTATTAACCTATGTGTCTGTTTTCCTCCAGTAACATAATGTTTTGATTACTAGAGCTCTGTAGTGTATCTTGAAATCTGGGATCGTGATACCTCCAGTTTTGTTCTTCTTTCTCAAGATTGCTTTGGCTACTCGGGGTCTTTTGTAGTTCCGTATCATACAAATTTTAGGTTTGTTTGTTTTAGTTTTGTGAAATATGCTGTTGTTATTTTAACAGGGATTGCATTAAATGTGTACATTGCTTTAGGGAATAGGGAGATTTTAACAATATTTACTCTCCCAACCCATGACCATGGAACATCTTCCTATTTGTTTCAGTCATCTTCACTTTCATCAGTGTTTTATAGTTTTCATAGTACAGGTCTTTCACCTCCTTGGTTAAGTAGATCCCTAGGCATTTTATTATTTTTGGTGCAATTATAAATGGGACTGTTTTCTTAATTTCTCTTTATGGCACTTCATTATTAGTGTATAAGAATGTAATAGATTTGTATCCTGTGACGTTAGTGAATTCATTTGTCAATTCTAGTAGTTTTTTGGACAAGCCTTCTGGGTTTTCTATATAGAGTATCATATCCTCTGCAAATAATGCAAGTTTTACTTCTTCCTTACCAATTTGACTGCCTTTCATTTCTTTTTGTTGTCTGATTGCTTTGGTTAGGACTTCCAGTAATACGTTAAATAAAAGTGGTGACATCCTTGTCTTGCTCCTGATCTTAGGGGGAAAGCTGCCAGTTTTTCACACTAACTATGTTAGCTATGGGTTTTTCATATATGGTCTTTATCATGTTGAGGTATATTTCCTCTAAACCTACTTTGTTGAGGGTTTTTATCGAGTGGATGTTGCATTTTGTCAAAAGCTTTTTCTGTATCTATTCAAAGGACCATGTGGTTTTTATCCTTTCTCTTGTTATATCACACTGATTGATTTGCGAATATTGAACCGCCTTGCATCCCAGGAGTAAGTCCCACTTGATTGTAGTGAATGATTTCTTTAAATGTTTGGTTGGATACAGTTTACTAGTATTTTCTTGAGAAATTTTGCACCTATGTTCAGAGATATTGGCCTGCAGTTCTCTTTCTTTGTAGTGTCTTTATCTGGTTTGGGTACCAGAATAATACTAGCCTCATAAAATGAATTTGGAAGCTTTCCTTCCTCTTCTATTTTTTTGAATAGTTTAAGAAGAGTAAGTATTAACTCTTCTTTCAATGTTTGGTAGAATTCACCTGTGAAGCCATCTGGCCCCAGACTTTTGTTTGTTGGGAGATTTTTTAAAAATGTTTATTTATTTATTTGACAGAGGGAGAGAAAGAGCACAAGCAGGGGGAACAGCAGGTAGAGTGAGAGGGAGAGGCAGGCTTCCCTGCTGAGCAAGGAGCCCAACACGCGGCCCGAACCTGGGATTCCAGGATCATGACTCGAGCTGAAGGCAGACGTTTAAATGACTGAGGCTCCCAGGCGCCCCTGTTGGGAGATTTTTTATTACTGATTCAATTTCATTGCTGGTAATCAGTGAGTTCAAATTTTCTATTTCTTCCTGATTCAGTTTTGGGAGGTTATATGATTCTAGTAATTTATCCATTTCCTCTAGATTATCCAATTTGTTGGCATATAATGTTACATAATATTCCTATAATCTTTGTATTTCTGTGGCATTGGTTATTTCTCCTCTTTCATTTTTTATTCTGTTTGAGTCCTCTCCTTTTAATTTTTTTGAATATTTTATTTATTTGAGAGAGAGAAAGAGCACGAGCAGGGGGAAGGGCCAGAGGGAGCGAGAGAAGCAGACTCCCTGGTGAGCAGGGAGCCAGAGGTGAAACTCTATTCCAGGACCCTGGGATCATGACCTGAGCTGAAGGCACATGCTCAACTGACTGAACCACCCAAGCACCCCTCTTTTTAATTTTTAATTTAATTTAATTTTTGATGAGTGTGGCTAAAGGTTTATCAGTTCTGTTCATCTTTTCAAAGCAGCTCCTGGTTTCATTGACCTGTTGTATTTTTAGTTTCTATTGTATTCCTGCTCTAATTTTTATCATTTCTTTCCTTATACTGGTTTGGGGTTTTGTTTGTTCTTCTTTTTCTAGCTCCTTTAGGTGTAAGGTTAGGTTGTTTGAGATTTTTCTTGCTGCTTGAGGTAGGCCTGTATTGTTATAAAATTCCCAATTAGGACAGCTTTTGCTGCATCCCAAAGATTTTGGACCATTGCATTTTCATTTTCATTTGTCTCCATGTATTTTGTTATTTCTTCTTTGATTTCTTGGTTGACTGATTCATCACTTAGTAGGATGTTATTTAACCTCCATGTATTTGTGGGGTTTTTTGTTTTTGTTTTAAGATTTTATTTATTCATTTGAGAAAGAGAGCACAAGCAGGGGGAGAGGCAGAGGGAGAGGAAGAAGCAGATTCCCCGTTGAGCTGGGAGCCCGACATGGGACTCATTCCCAGGACCTGGAGATCATGACCTGAGCTGAAGGCAGACGCTCAACCATCTGAGCCACTCATTTGTGGCTTTACAGACTTTTTCTGTATTTGTGTTCTCATATTTGTGTTCTTTACAGATATTTTCTTGTGGTTTATTTCTAGTTTCATAGCATTGTGGTCAGAAAAGATGCATGGTATGACTTTCTGAATTTGTTGAGACTTGCTTTGTGGCCTAACATGATCTATTCTGGATAGCGTTCAACACGCACTTGAGAAGAATGTATATTCCGTTGTTTCAGGATGGGATGTTCTGAATATATGTTAGATACATCTGGTCCAACATGTCATTCAAAGTCACTGGTTCCTTGCTGACTGTTTGGATGATCTGTCCATCAATGTAATTAGGGTGTTAAAGTCCCCTACTATTATTGTATTACTATCAATTACTCCCTTCATGTTTGCTATTGGCTGCTTTATGTATTTGGGTGTTAACATGTTGGGTTCATAAATAATTAAAATTATTATATCTTGTTGGATTGTTCTCTTTATAATTATACAATGCCCTGCTTTGTTTCATTACAGTCTTTGTTTTAAAGCCTATTTTGTCCGACATAAGTATTGGTACCCTGGCTTTCTTTTCATTTCCATTTACATCATGAGTGCTTTTCCATCCCTTCCCTTTCAATCTGCATGTATTTTTGGGTCATAAGTAAGTCTCTTGTAGGCAGTATATAGATGGGTCTTGCTTTTTTACCCACTCCATCATCCTATGTCTTTTGACTGAAGCATTTGGTCTATTTACATTCAAAGTAATTGTTGATAGGTATGTACTTACTGCCATTTTGTTACTTGTCTTGTGATTATTTTTGCAGTTCTTCTCTGTTCCTTTCTTCCCTTGCTTTCTGCTCTCATTGTTTTCTGGCTTTCCTTAGTGATATACTCAAATTTCTCCCCCCTTCCTTTTTTTGCATATCTATTACTGGTTTTTGATTTGTGGTTTCCATTAGGTTTGTATATAATATCTTATGCATATAACAGTCTATATTAAGCTGACAGTCACAAGTGTGAACCCATTCTTTAATCCTCTTCCCCCACCCCACATTTTAAGTCTGTGGTGTTGTACTTTACATCCTTTTGTGAATCCCTTTAGCAATTTTTATAGATATACTTAATTTTACTGTGTTTGATCTTCCTACTTTTCTTACTCCTGTTTAGTCTTTCCTTTCCACTTAGAGTCCCTTTTAACATTTCTTGTAGGGCTGGTTCAGTGGTCGTTTATTCCTTATGAAGAAAAGGCTCTGTAGCGTCCTGCAGTGCAATGTTGCCTTTTCACCAGAACCTGGTGCTACAGCGGTGTCCCCTATGTGTGTTATGTGCACCCTACTGTTATGGCTGAGCCACTTTTGCCTTCAGTTCAGTAATTTGCAATGGCGCTCTGCCTGTTGTGGGCAGGGTTTGGTACCTGTATTGTTAATGGGGCAGTCGGGGGCCACCCCTGGGCTTGAGTTGAGTCAGACCAGGCATTTGACAGAGCTGCAGTCACACTGAACAGCAGGGCACTCTGTGTTGTCCTGAGAGGACTTCGCTGGTGGGCATAGCCTGCAATTAGCCCAATGTCTGCTCCCAACCCAGTGCTGGGGCTGCAGTCAAACTGTTGTGTGTGGTTATCTTCCCTTCTCCCCAGGACTGAAGTCACTTTGCAGTAGTGCTGGCCCCTGTCCAGACTCCTTGCACACTGCCATGCTCGTAGCGCCTCTTTTGACAGAGTGCTGCAGAAGGGGTGTTGGAGGGGTAGGTCTGCTGGAGAACACGAGCATGTTAGCAAGGTATGTGATGTTCTGCTTCTGGGAGAGAACCTGAAGTCACACTGGAGAACTCCTGCAGAGTGGGGTCCACAGGAGAGCATGACACCCATGGTACTAGCAAGGTTTTCACTGGTCTGCTATGGCAGGGGACATACAGTCACTTTGGACGGACTCCAGTAAGGCTGGATTAGAGAGGGTGGGGTGTGCCAGTGGCAAGTAAATGAAGAGAGTTCATTCTGCGGTAGTTCCTGCAGGTGTCCATGTATCTAGCCTAGGGGTGCAGGGGAAGGAAATGGCATCTGACAACTCCTTTATTCTTGGAGAAGTCTCCTTAAAATCCCTGCCCCTCCAGCACATGTTCTGAAACAAGCAAATAAATCTCCTTTCAGTTTCCATCAGGCATTTTTCAAACTGCTGCTTCTATGCTGTATCTCAGTGGGGCTGTTTTTATGCTGTCTCTTTAAGGTCAGGGACTGTTTCCTATCTCCCTCCAAGGCCACTGAGTTTTAAAGTTTTAGGTGTTAAGCATTCCTGATTTTAAGAATTCAAGAAGTTAAGCCTTTCTGGTTTTCAAAGCCAAATACTATGGGTATTAGTTTTCCTACTGTGGGTTCCTGGTGTCCAGGGTACCTAGTGTGGGGTCTGCTCCTCTTCCTTCTCTGTGCCTGCAGTGTCCCTCCCTCCTATAGTCACTCAGGTTGTGACCTTGAGGTCAAGGTATCGAGCTCCATGTCAGGCTCCGCACTCAGCACAGAGTCTGCTTGAGATTCTCTCTCCCTCTCCCTCTGCCCCTCCCACTTGTATGTGGTTTCTCTTTCACTTATCTCTCAAATAAATAAATGAATCTTCAGGAAAATTAAAAATAAAAATTTTAAAGAGTTTTTGAAGGCTTATTCTTATGTACAAATACAGTTAGCATTCTTACATCTTCTTGATTAAATTACTTATCTAATATTTTAAATGTCCCTATGTTATCTTTGGTAATACTACTTTCTCTGAAGCTGACAATTTCTTATATTAATATAATCACTCCAACCCTCTTATTAGTATTTGTGTCTTATTTCATTCCATTCCTTTTAGCTTTTCTCTATTTTTGTAATGAAGGCTCATTTATTACAGACTGCACAGACTTCGCCTATGTATTTAACACAGTCTGACAATCTCTCTTTATAATTACACTATATAAAACATTTAAAGTAAAAAACTGAACAGAATTGTGGGTACAAATGTGTAAATTACTTGCTCTTGCCTATCCTCTCAGAAAGAGATAAATCAAACAAAAAATAAGCATACAGGTGATATTAAGAATACAATATTCAAAAAAGAATGTAACGTTCACAAGACATTCACCTTGGTTTTACATCACTGAACATTTAAACACTTACATTCACTAAGGCAAAAATAAATCAGATTAAATACAGGTTAAAAGTTTTCTGAATTCTCAATGGACATAGGTATATATTTATTTACTAGGTCAGTGTGATAGTGACATACACTGTGACAAGATATACAAGATATACAAGACAGTGACAAGAAATACATATTTGATCTTCGTCCCTGTTTCTGGCACAGAGCTCCCAAAACTGCTGGTATTTCCTAAGTGATGAGGAAAAGATGTCTTTTCTTTTGTTAATAAGGTGACTTTAGGAAGGCATTTAAGGAGGAGGGTTGGTTGCCAGGAGAATCAACCATGTGATTGTAGGGTTGAAACTTTTAGTCCTACCCCCTGACCTCTGGAGAGAGCTGAATGGTTAGGGACTGAGTTCAATCAATCACTAACAGCTGATGATTTAATCAATCGTGCCCACATAATACAGCTTCCATAAAGCCCCAAAACCACCCCCAAAGGGTTCAAAGAGCTTCTGGTTGGTGAATGAGTAGAGATTCAGGGAGAGCAGTGCATTAGGAAAGAGCATGGAAGCTCTGTGCCCTTTCCCCATACCTTGCCTTATGCATCTCTTCATATGGCTGTTTCTGAATTATATCCTTTTATAATATATCACTAATCTATTAAGTAAAATGTTTCCCTGAGTTCTGTGAGCCACTCTAGTAAATTAATCAAAACCAAGGAGGGGCGTCATTAGAACCTCCAATCTATAGCCAGTTGGTCAGAAACATAGGTGACAACATGGATGTGTGACTGGTGTCTGAAGGGGGAAGGGCAGACAGTCTTACAGGACTAAACACTTAAGATCTGATGGTATTTCCCGGTAAATAGTGTCAGATTTGAACTGAACTGTAGGATACCCAGGTGGGTCAGAGAATTGCGACTTGGTGTGGGGTAAACCCACCCCTACACACTGGAATTGGTGTGGTCATAATCTTACACAGAGTTTCACAAATAGGGCTCCATAAGAGAATTGGTTCCTACATAAAATAATTTCAGTGAATACTGTCTTAAAAACCCCATGGGGGGGGGAGCATGGAAGGGGAGGCCTGAGTGGCTCAGTTAAGCATCTACCTTGGGCTCAGGTCAAGATCCCAGGGTCCTGGGACTGAATCGCACCTGGGCTCCTTGCTCAGTGGGGAGCCTGCTTCTCCCTCTGCCTGCTGCTCACCATGCTTGTGCGCTCTGACAAATAAATAAATAAACCTTAAAAACAGCAACAACAACATGGAAGGTACATGCCTAGGAGCAGTCTAAATGCATGGAAGAAAAATCAACTCATTAACTATAATGGATTCTTCAGGACATAAATGCTTAATTCTCTCATGAAATCAATCTGACAGGGGATACAAAGTGAGAACAATCTAGGAATTTAGATATTCCAAACTTTTTTCACTGGCTGTTTTGCAGTTCAAGAAGGAAACCAGAATCTATATCCCAAAATATGAATCTCTGACAAAAAAATTATTTTGAGCTGAAGACAATCATGAAACAGCAAACACAGAAAAAATCTCCCTTTTCTTCCCAAAAGCAGGATATAAATTCTCCATTTACTGGAGATAGATCCTTACCAGACCAAAGACTGGCACCAAAGGAATCTGCAAACAAATCACACATCAGTTTCCTCCCATGTGTTTACCTTCCCACAGTCTCCTACCTTTGGAAATCTAACACAACTTTTCTTCCTGTCATTTCTCGATAAACTTATTGTTCTTTGTTGAAAATGCTCTATCAACTGGAATTCTGAGCCACCATTTTGAGTTACTTTTGATTTAGGTTTCTCCCATCTGTGTTGCATACATCAATAAACTATCTTTCTCTTGTTAGTTTCTTGAGTCCCAGCCAATTATATGTAAACCTGTCTTATACGCTGAAACTAATGTAACTTTGTGTGTCAATTATACTTCCATTAAAAGAAAAAGAATCCAAGCTAAGATGGTTACAGTTTTGCTTCCACTACACTCATAAAAATCACATATAGGGCATGTGAGCAGAAACACCTCTTATGTTGTAACAACTTATAATATGAGGAATGCTTTGGTAGGAACTTCCTGTGAGGCAATATGCCCCCAAAGAGTTTGTCCATGGAAAATTTAAGTCAAAAACATAAAGAGGCTGGGACAATCTATCATATGGTATTTGAGGTATTTTGTCTTGTTAAGACTGAGTGAAGTGGAATCACTCTTAGCACTGGAGGAGCTTTTCAACGTGTGTTTCCCTTAGGCCAGGGTGTTCAAAAGTGAAGGTGAGGTCGTCAGACAGTAGCGATTTTACAGCACCCCGACCTTGGTGGGTCACCATCCCATACCAGGATCCTCATGCCCTACAGCCTTCTCTTCATGCAGACACTGGGCAGAATCCTTTCAAATGCCAGGACTCCATCTTTCTGGTGGGAAGTGCCAGGAATGCCCACGCTTTCTCCCCTACTGCCCCCCCTCCGCCCCACAACAGTCCTCCCCTTTCACACCAGGGACCATTTAAAATAACATACTTATGGGGCACCTGGCTGGCTCAGTCAGTGGAGCACAGGGCTCTTGATCTTGGGGTTGTAAGCTCCAGCCCTATGTTGAGTGTAGAGATTTAAAATCTTTAAAAATTAAAATAAAATAAAATAACTGCTACCCCTAAATCTGATCTCCAGGCCCTGACCTAGTCCAGACCACTATTCTCACCCTGTGGATATCTCCAACTCAGCCGGTTCTCCCTGAACCCTCCACCTTCCATCCCAGATCCCCATGTGACACTTCTATCCCGAGACATCTCAGAATCAACCATGTCCAAAACTCAACTTATGATCCCTCTGAAACCTCCCTACATCGACTTCCCGATTTCCATTTTCAAGACGTCCATGAAAAACCGAACAGCAAAAATTAAAGACTTGGTTTTTCACTCTTTACTCTCAATCACACCCACATGTGATGCAGCAGTAACTACAGTTGGTTATATCTTTAAAATCTATCCAGAATCTGACCACTTCTTCCCTGTCTTCTGGCACTACTCTGATTCACCCACCATCAGAACATTTTGGGGAGTCCGCTGCACTAGCCTACTTAATGGTCTCCAAGAATCCACATTCGTATACCACGCCCCAAACTAATCTGTTTTGCTCTGCGGAAAAATGTGGCTATCTTTTTAGTCCCCACTCATATCAAGTCCTTCTTCTATTCAAAACCCCTATAGCTCCCAGAGTCCTCATAATGCGAGTACAACTTCTCAGGAAAGGCGTGCCGCCGCCTCACGCTCTCTGTCCCCTGAGGTCAGAAACCCCCGCCTCAGGCGCCCCTCCAGCCTTTGCACCAGCCGGCCCCTCACTCACCGGGACCCCGCCAGCCGGCGCCTCCGTGTCCGGAACACCCGGGCCTGGCTCAAGCCTTTAGGGTTTGGATGTGGGGAGGGCGGGGGAACGAGCGTTTACCTGAGCCGGGTCCGTGGGCGCGGCCGCCGCCATCAGATTCGGTGGGCGGAGCGGGGGCCCGGAGAGGTCCAGGTCTAGGTCGGAGACGCAAACACGGCCGTCCCAAGTCTCGCCCCAGCCGCTGGGCCACGATGCGCGCCGCCAACACCGAGCCTCCGACTAGCCTCAGTGAAACGGAGACGACCCCCACCCCGCCCACCTCCGGCCTAAGCAAGCAATCAAAAGCTCCGGCTTGCGTAGATCCTGGCCAATGCAAGGAGGATGCCGGAAGTCCCGCCCAGCCGCCTTTCGCACTCATGGAAACGCCCCCCTCCTGGGCCTTCATTGGATTGCGGCGCTTAGGCTTCTGGGTAATGTAGTTCTTTATGAGCTATAGGCACCGGTAAGTGGCCCTGCGCGGAAGTTCCTGGGAAAAGCAAGGGACCACGGCGAAGGGCGTGGTCAGTGGTACGCCCTACTCCTCGAGGATTCGGTGGGACTTCTCTCCTCCTTAGAGACCCGCATCCAGATTTCGTGAAGTGTACTGTGGACCAATCACAGATATGTTTGTAGACATTGTACTATTTCACATGTTCCCCAAAGCTACAAAATCAAATGGACACACACCACCATTAAGTCCACTTGTATCTGGGAGCTAATAACAATTACCTTGCTGGTTTTTAAATAACATATTGAACGCGTTTTAAGATCAGTTTTGCAAACTTCAGTTCTGGTTAGGGACAAGAGAGAAAAGACTCCAGACAAGGCTATGGAGTGGAAGGGAAAAAAAGGATGTTGAGCACCCATGAAGTCAGTGGACAAATTTCCTCAAACTTTTCTCCTGCTTGTATAATCAGTAACTGTATCAACCCAGCAAGGGGCACTTTTTTTCCCAGATAATATTTCTTATTCCATATCCTAAGATAGGTAGAATTACTTTTAAGATCTGAGACCTCTCTGAAAAGGATCACAACCATTTGAATGCCATTTTCTCCTGTACAGTGTCTGTCATTGTCAAATGTTTGAGACACCATGAGGTCATGTCGTGTTATTTTTTTATTAAAGATTTTATTTGTGGTGCCAGGATGGCTCAGTTGGTTGGGTGTCTGCCTTGGGCTTAGGTGGTGATCCCCGGGTCCTGGGATCCAGCCCTGCATCGGGCTCCCTGCTTAAGGAGGAGTCTGCTCCTCCCTCTCCATCTGCCCCCCACTTGTGCTTTCTCTCTAGCACTCTTTCTCTAATAAATAAATAAATCTTAAAAAAAAAAAAAAAGATTGCTGCTCAAACACAAAGCGGGTTCCTGACTTAAAAAAAAAAAGGATTTTATTTACTTATATGAGAGATAGAGTGAGAGAGCAGGAGGAGGAACAGAGGGAGAGGGACAAGCCGACTCCATGCTGAGTGCAGGGCTCACTCCCAGGACCCCAAAATCATGACTTGAGCTGAAGGCAGACGCTTAACTGGCTGAGCCGCCCAGGTGCCCCTCACGTGTTATTTTAGGTAGGTTTCAGCAGGGAGCTGAGATTATCATTGAAAAAATTTCTGAGTCCTGAAGTATGAGAAATGAAAGAATGAAGCTCAGCACATAGCGGTATTGGAATCTTGACCACAGTCAAAGCTTTGTCTACAGGCCCTCCTGCTCCTCCTCCCTGTCCCCCTCCTCCTCTGCTTCTTCTCTTTTTCCATTCCTGGAAACATGGAGCAATTGGAGGAAGAGATAAAGAGGGTATTTAGACAAGGTCAGAATGGTAAAAATCAATAGCAAAACTTGTTGTCAGGGAAATTCAATGCTCTCATATATATGTTCAATGAGCAACTACTAGGTTTTAGGCACTGTCTTAATTGCATGAGGCACATCATGATACGGGTTTCCAGGAGTTCTCTATAATATAGGACATGTCCTACCTTTAATGATTTTTGTTCTGCATTCTTCATTGACACTGTCAGGATGCCTGAAGTGTTTTATATTCAGCTTTTCTCAATAAACTACCAAAATTCAGCAGTTAGATCTATTTTCCCACCACTGTAATTGACACTACACTCAGTTAAGTCACAACACTATTGAGGTGCCTGGGTGGCTCAGTCAGTTAAGCATCTGCCTTCGGCTCAGGTCATGAACCCAGGAGCCTGGGATCGAGCCCCACGTTGGGCTATCTGCTCAGCAGGAAGCCTCCTTCTCCCTCTCTCTCTGCCTTCCGCTCTGCCTGCATGTGCTCTCTCTCTGTCAAATAAATAAACAAATAAATAAAATCTTAAAATAAATGACAACACTAGTTGAAAATCATATCTCTACAAATAAAGATCAAGACAATTCCTGGAGCACCTGGCTGGCTCAGTCTGTAGAGCACGTGACTCTTGATCTCAGGATCATGATTTCAAGCCCACAATGGGTGCAGAGCTTACTTAAAAAACAAAAAACGAAGAGACAATTCCTTATGATTTGTCCTGCAAGATAGGCTAAGGGAAGATCAATAGATGGCATTTAGAATTTGAAATTCTTATTTTTCAAATTCAAGAAAAGAAAAAGTGGGGCACCTGGGTGGCTCAGTCAGTGAAGCATTTGCCTTTGGCTTAGGTCATGATCTCATGGGTCCTGGGCTTGAGCCTGGTGTTGGGCTCCCTGCTCAGCGGGGCGTGGGTTTCTCCCACTCCCTCTGCCCCTTCCACCGTCTGCACTTTCTCACACATGCTCTCTAATAAATAAACAAACAAACAAATAAATAAAATCTTTATTAAAAAAAGAAAGGAAAGACCATCCTTTAAACAAAACGACTTTTAACAACTACTCACAGTTCATTTGAGATACCTATGCATCAATACACATGGCTCTGAATATCAGCCCACTGGAGTCAGCCTTGTTCCAGTAGCACATTTCTTTTTTTTTTTTTTTTTTAAAGATTTTATTTATTTATTTGACGGAGATAGAGACAGCCAGCGAGAGAGGGAACACAAGCAGGGGGAGTGGGAGAGGAAGAAGCAGGCTCATAGGGGAGAAGCCTGATGCGGGGCTCAATCCCATAACGCCGGGATCACGCCCTGAGCCGAAGGCAGACGCTTAACCGCTGTGCCACCCAGGCGCCCCTCCTTCTTTTTTTTTTTTTTTAAAGATTTTATTTATTTATTTGACAGAGAGAGAGAGACAGCCAGCGAGAGAGGGAACACAGGCAGGGGGAGTGGGAGAGGAAGAAGCAGGCTCCCAGCTGAGGAGCCTGATGTGGGGCTCGACCCCATAACGCCGGGATCACGCCCTGAGCCGAAGGCAGACGCTTAACAACTGAGCCACCCAGGCGCCCCCAGTAGCACATTTCTGAAAGCGAGACAATTAGTATCTTTACTGAACTTCTGAAAATCAATCAATCAGTTATAAATCCCAGTCCAGAAAGACAGCCAAGCAGGGACAGTCTCAGGCTCCTAGCCAAAAGCCAATCAGCTAAGTGCCTCACTCCAATGGCCAAGTTTCTGACAGTGAGCTTCTGAACAGTGAAGGTACTCCAGTGATAACAGAGCCAAAAATCTGTCCAGCCCTAAACACTCCCATTTCTGAAAGTCCAGCATTCACTAAATACCAAACTTCCTAATATCCTATATAAGACTAGCTCCATCATGGGACGCCTGGGTGGCTCAGTCAGTTGAGCTTTTGAGCTCAGGTCACGATCTCAGTGGCATGGGGTTGAGCCCTGTCAGGCTCCCAGCTCAGTGCAAAGTCGGCTTGTCCCTCTCCCTCTGCCAAGCCCCCCCCCCAACCCTCCCCTGCCGCCGACTTATGCATTCTCTCTCTCTCAAACAAATAAAATCTTAAAAAATAAAAAAGATTAGCTCCATCCTTTGTTCGTGGAGACCGTGTCTTATAAATACGGCTTCCTGTTGCAGGCAAATAAGAGGTTTACCTTTTTTTGCATTAGATATTTCCTATTGCTGCTGTAACAAATTTATTGCTTTAAAACAACAGAAATTTATTCTCTCACAGTTCTGGAAGCCAGGAGTCAGAAATGAATCTTATGAGACTAAAATCAAGGTGTGGGCAGAGTGGTTCCAGGGGAGATTTTTTCTTTGCCTTTTCCAGCTCCTGGTGGCTGTCCATATTCCTTGCATCAGAATAACCTGCCTTCCTTATCACATTGCCTTCTCCTCTTCCATAGTCAAATGTTCCTCTGTCCCCAACTTTGTGATTATGTTTAGAGCTCACCCAGATTAATCCATCCCAAATTATCATCCCATCGAAAAACTTTTATCTTAATCACATCTGAAAAAAAAATCACATCTGCAAAATTTCTTTTGCCCTACAAGGGAGCCTTTTTCAACCTACCACAGATATCAAGTTAAATTCACTATTTGTTGCAATTGTGTAAGACTTCCAAAGGTTCAACTTCTGTTTATGCTTATGGATATAGTTGTCCTAATAGTAGCTGTTAAATATATTGTCTGTAAATATAAATAAATAGTAGCTGTTAAATATATTATCCCATATTACCAATGGGATACCCAATTGGTAAAATACTAATTTAGACTTCCACTTCAACACACACACAAATATTAATTTCAGGTGGATAAGGCTTTATGGTACAACAAGAATTACAGCTCTTAAAAGGTCATGGAAGTAGGATGCCTGGGTGGCTCAGAAGCTAAGCATCTTACTCTTGATTTTGGCTCAGGTCATGATCTCAGGGTCGTGAGATACAGCTCCACATCAGGCTCCGCTCTGGGCGTGGAGCCTGCTTAAGATTCTCTCTCTGTCCCTCTGCCCCTGCACCTCCTGCACATTCTCTCTCTCTCTCTCTCTCTCTCTCTCCCTAAGAGAAAAAAGAAAAAAGAAAAACGAAGATCATGGAAGAAATTCCCTTTGTTAAATATACAGAGCAGATTTTGTCAAAGCAGATATAAAACGCATCATCATAAAGATACATCAAAATAAATTCAACTACATTAAATTGAAGGGCTTCTGTTCATTATAAAATATTATAAAAATTGAAATGAAATGCACAGTTAAGGAGACATCTGAATGCTCTATAATGATTTATCATGTAGTATTAGGTGTCCAGGAACTGGTCAAAAGAAGGATGAGTGCTCAGGTGTCCTCCCTAAGTCAGTTATACCCTGGAGCCAGGCGTCTTGGTGTCAATGTGTGGAGTTAATGGTTTTGGAAAACACATGATGACCCCGACCAGTCACTCCTTAGATGTTATCTATTGTGCCGGAAGACTCAAAGGAATCATTAACTCCTTGACCTTTACAAGGAGGACCTACATTATAGGTACTACAAGGCATGTGTAGAGTGGGATGCAAGTCCTAGCAACAACAGAAGCAGGAAAAGGAGCAAAAAGCAGTCCTTTATCAGGTCCCTTCAGCTTCCCTATCTCATCATCACATTGCTTCCAATTAATGTATAATTAGAACCACAGGCATCAGTCAAATTCAGATTAACTCTGGCCACAGTGCGCCATAGGCAGGGTTGAGACTTCTGATTGTATCACAAACAAATGCTCTGAAGTCTGAGTGTCTTTGACTCCTGCTGTTAACTTTTCACAGTGGGTCCAACTGTTAATAGGTTTCTTTATCTACTATCAGGTTTGCCAACTGGACTATTATCTATTGTGTCAGGTGTTGTTATAAGTTTTTTGGTTAAAGCAATTGCCTGATCTTTGGTTAAATCCATTATTTCATAAGCTCTTGAGACAGGTCCATAGTCTACCTAATTTTATCAGGACTTATGCATTTCTTACCTAGAAATCATATCTAAAGAAAATTTCCTAATTTCCTACTTTTTTACCCTGAAGTGCAGTCTATACACCAAAGGGAGGTAAGTGTTGGATAGCTTTTCTTTTTCAAGCCATTTTCATAATTTCCTTTAGACAGAGGCATGCCATTTCCCAGTGCCCCTTAGGACGATCTAGGTCTTTTCTCCCGGAGTCAGGTGCGGAATTTGCAACTTCGGTGGTGCACTGGGAAAACTACATTTCCCGGCAAGTCATGCCACGAACACAGCGTGGCTGAGCCAATGAAGGCATTGATAATAGGCGTTTCCTTTTGAGCACAAACGGTCAGGGCGTGACTTCCAGTGTCCTCCGCATGACGGTAGTTTTGGTTGCTCATGGGTCTGTTTCAGTGCAGTCTACACACGCGAGGGATGTAGGGGTGAGAACGAGAGGGAACGGTCCATAAGGCAGAGAGGTGGATCCACGGCTGGGCAACGCCGCTGCCGCCTAGGCTGCCCCCACGGGGCGGGGGACGGGACGGGTTAGGGATCCCAGCCTGGGTGTCCCCTCAGTCCACGCAGTCCGATGGGGGCTGGGGCACCCAGGGACCTGGCTCAGGTAAACCATCGTACCCCCAAGTTCTCCCGCTACACAGACCCTAAAGGACCGACCAGGGGGCGCCTGCTTGAGTCCCTGCCGCCCAGGCACCGGTGTCCTGGACAGGTGATGTAGGAAAGATGTTAGGATTTAAACCTGGGGCCAAGAATGAATTCTTGAGATGTCTTTGGTGCAAAAAGGTGGTTGTATTAAAGCATGGGGAAAGGACACGTGGGCAGAAAGAGCTGCACTGTGTTGTGAGGAATGGCCTATTACGTACTTTCCAGTTGGGAGGGGGTTCAAGGCAGTGTAAGTCTCTAAGGAATTTTGGAAGCAAGGTTTCCAGGACCTTAAAGGGGCTAGCTATTGTTGGGAAAGGGTTATTTTACTGTCGAATAAAACTTGAGTCATGAGACCCTTCAGATGTATATCAGTGGCTCATATACTTAGGGGATGATTGCCAATGTGTATCTTGGCGGGGGGGGAGGGTAGAGATGAAGTTTACAAAGGAATTTTTATGTGTAGACTTACAGGATCCTAGGGTTGGGCTAAAGCTACCTGTTGCCCTTAGCAAGGTATTAACATTGAGGCAGTTGAATTCCTAGAGGAACTGTATTCTGCCCATTTCAAGGACTTATCAATGGGGTGTATGTAGATAGTAGGGAAATTAATTTTTCTTCTGCCTTTGTTTCCCACATCATAGGTAGGCACCAGTGGGCACCCCCCACCCCCGTGTGTGAGCGCTAGGCATGCTGGTGTGAAGGAGTGGGCTCCAGGCTAAGGGGCTGGCTGGTGCAGAGGCTAGAGGGGGGCTTGAGGCATGAGGATTATGCTCTCAGGGAACAGAGAGCGTGAGGGAGAGTCACACCTGGAACTGCTGGCCGAGGTGTGTTCCTTTATGTGAGGACTCTAGACACCAAGGAAAGTTTTGGCCAAAGGAGGGACACATTCTCCATTAGGGTTTTAAAACTTCCCCAAGGAGGAGTGCCTGGGTGGCACAGTTAGTTAAGACTCCGACTCTTGGTTTTGGCTCAGGCCCTGATCTTGGGGTCATGAGATGGAGCCCTGAGTGGGGCTCTCTGCTCAGCACGGAGTCAGCTTGAGAGTCTTTCTTCTTCTCCCTCTTCCCCTCCCACTCATTTTGTCTCTCTCAAATAAATAAATTTTTAAAAATTAAAACTCTCCCAAGGAGTTCAAAGAAAGGGTAGATTAGAGGAGGGTGATGAGTTCATTGAGGTCACTGCTGTTAAGAGGTGACACTGTGGCCCAGGAGTGCGACGGTTACCCTTAGGTCACCCAGCTCTAGGGCTAGGGAAGAATACAGGGAAGCATGAACCCATTGAACCGCCCCCCCCCCCATGAACCTGTTTCTCTAAAGCTTGTCTCTTTGCACATGTTCCTGTGACTGCGGCTCTTATGGAACCCAAACAGATCATCGGAGGGCCCAGCCTCTACCCCCATTTTCTCTGGATTGTGGTGTCAGAGGACTTAGTGCTGCTATTCCTCATCCAGTCCTTAAGTCAGTACCTTGCTGAAACCCCAAGCCCTGGGGTATGTCCATGTCCACTTTATGTAGAGGTATTCCCATTACTGGCAACCAGTATAAACAGGTGTGGAGGGTTCTCCTGGGAACTGGTTCCAAGATTTCCAAAGGCTTACAGGTAAAAGTGAGTTGGTGGTGGTCAGGAAACCACAGGTCTCCTTTCTTTTAGATGAGATTAAAAAAAAAAAAAAAAAAAAGCAAAGGACAATAGTCAGGTTAAGAATGGTTACCTGAAAAGATGTTTGTCTATCTTGAGGTGGTGGGAGGTTTGGATCAGAGGAGGAAGAGGCCATCTTACCAAGGTCTTAACAGGTTGTTGAGTATAGAACAGACTGGGGATATGGGAGGAGGAAGGGAAAAGCAGAGGCTATTGCCATAGTCCAAGGGATGGTTAATGGATCAGAGTGGTGGCTTAGGAAAAGTTGTTGAATTCTGGCCATGAAGGGAGGATGTGTTGGGGACAGGATAGTATGGCAGGTGACCAAGGCTCCCAAGGGAAAAATGGGCATGGAAGGCCTAGGAGTAATTGAGGCAAGATGACCGTCAGGTTGGAGTTGGCGCTCATTTGCTGCTCTGTGGCCTCTCCAGGATTTTTTGGCGAATTTGGTGTGCTCTGGCGTGTTTCATTCAATCTAGACGATGAAATCAGGGGCAAATGTTGTCATCTGTTAGAGTCAATAGGCCTCAGGTGGGCCACCAATGGCCTGACCTTGAACGAAGTTCAACTGGACAGAGGAAGAGGAATGTTGACTGGTAAGGGAACAGCAAGTGCAGTACAGAAGTGGAAGAGGGTTGTAGCTATCTGAAATCAACACATGATTCTTGTTGCCAACACTGAGGCAAGGAATGGAGCCAAGCAGGGAGGCCTTCAATGAAGACTTTGGCATTGGCATCACTAACAAGAGCCATGGGAAGTCTAGGTTACTGTTGGATCCTGTATGAATTTGACAACCACACTCTGGATGCTGTTTGCTAAATGTGGTATAAGGCCTGAAATTAAGTCCCAATGTTATTTGCTACCTTAACACATGTTGAGACCACGACAACCTCAAATGGCCTAAGCACCAGTTCCCCAATTCACTATGCTCCTGCAGATAAGGTTTTGTATTTTTTGTTGTTTTTTTGTTTTGTTTTGTTTTGTGTTTTGTTTTGTTTTGTTGTTTGCAGTAGGCTCCACACCCAGCATGGTGCCCGATGCTGGGCTTCAACTCATAACCCTAATATCAAGACATGAGCTGAGGGGCGCCTGGGTGGCACAGCGGTTGGGCGTCTGCCTTCGGCTCAGGGCATGATCCCGGCGTTGTGGGATCGAGCCCCACATCAGGCTCCTCCGCTATGAGCCTGCTTCTTCCTCTCCCACTCCCCCTGCTTGTGTTCCCTCTCTCGCTGGCTGTCTCTCTCTCTCTGTCAAATAAATAAATTAATTAATTAATTAATTAAAAAAAAAAGACATGAGCTGAGATCAAGAGTTGGATGCTTAACTGAATCACCCAGGTGCCCTGCATATAAGGTCTTCTAATCGAATCCTCTTTATAAAAGGGACCAGGAGTAGTTCCTGCTTATCTCCTTGTAGTGGGTTTCACTTCCTTCTCTGCTCGTTCTGGTTATTCAGAAAAGAGAATTGTATCCTCCTGTAGGAACCAGGGGGCACCTACCCTCTTGACAGTACAAAACTTGAATCCAACAGCTGCTGGTCGTTCAGTGTTTTCCAGAGTGTAACCCCACGTAGCCCTATGTAGTGTGTGGTGGCCTCCTATCCCAGGCTGTGACTATGTACGGTTAATAATATGCTGCTAGTCACCTCTGTTCATTATTCTTGTCTGTCTGGCCATTCCCATAACTGTAAATAGGAATCCCACCCTCACCAGTGAAGTGAAAAGGAGGTGATCAAAATACTTGAACATGTGTGGAGGCCAGGCAGATTGTTAAGCAGAGGGATGGTGAGGTGGTACAGGAGATGTGAGGGATGTGCAGTCTAGAGTGATGTGGACATGGAGAGACGGTATGTCTGAGGGCCCCAGGGTCCTGGTATTGGGGCGTACATGACCTTGGCCATACCAGGAAAATTGCCTGGCAGGGGTGTTGAATGCCTCTGTGCCAGGTTCACAGTTTAGATATCTGTTTGCCTACCTGCTTCTTATTGCTGATGGCTGGGCCTAATAATTAATGGCCCCCATAAGGAGACAACAGCACCATTAGCACCACATAGTTTCTACTCTGAGTTGAGGAACTGGGAGGATGGGCATAGTATAGCCACGTGCGAGGGTGGCCTATAGGTCTTCGAGAAAGTGGCTATTTGCGGTTTCATTTCTCCCAATCATGACAGGTCAGTGTGACCTTTGAGGATGTGGCTGTGTATTTCTGGGAAGAATGGAGTCTCCTTACTGAGGCTCAGAGACACCTGTACCATGATGTGATGCTGGAGAACTTGGAACTTGTGGTCTCACTGGGTAAGGCCCTCAAATGTACCCCTGTGCCATGAACTAGTCTCTGCTCTTCCCCTTTATCCATTGGCATGTCAGACCTTTTCACATCAGGACTCTGGGCACTGCTTCCTTCCCCAGTTCTCTGAATAGGTGCTGTGGTTGGTGAACACTGTCCTCTCCTTCCTTGAGTAGGCCCAACACCTGTTACTCCTAGCCTGGAAGGGATGGATCCAGAATCAGAAGACTTGTAGTCATGGATTCCATCTTGCTTGCCCTCTCCATCACCAGGTGAATTTTCCAGGTCCAAGGTACCTTGGTTCTACTTCATTCCACTAGCTAACATTTCTTCATTCTTCCTTGTGCCAGAAATTGTGATTGTTGACTTGGTTCATTATTTATGTGGACCATGGGCTATTCTTCAGGTTCTTTTTGTAATATTTAGTTTCCCTTCATGTGCTGAGTTATTTTTGGCCAGTGAGAGCTGCTTATCTGTCCTGTCTTTACCTTAGTATTTGAATCATCCAAGCTCTGTGTAGTTGCTCATTAAGGAGTGTGGAGAGGTTCACAGGATGGAAAGGAATCCAACTGAAGCAAGACAAACTCAAACATAGCCTGGTCCTAAGAAGTGGCACCTGGGGGAGGGCATGATACCAGGGCTGTGTACAAATCATACCAGAGACCTATTTGCTTATCTTTTGGTGCCAGTCACAGTGGCACCCACACCTCATTTTTGCCCGTTTTTACCCATTCTTCACACTTAACACACTTTGTCAACTCTACTACTTGTCACTTCTTTTTTTTTTTTTTTAAGATTTTATTTATTTATTTGACAGAGATAGAGACAGCCAGTGAGAGAGGGAACACAAGCAGGGGGAGTAGGAGAGGAAGAAGCAGGCTCATAGCGGAGGAGCCTGATGTGGGGCTCGATCCCACAACGCCGGGATCACGCCCTGAGCCGAAGGCAGACGCTTAAGCTCTGTGCCACCCAGGCGCCCCTACTACTTGTCTCTTCTGCTCAGGGATAATCCTCACCTCTCTGGACTCCACATCTCAGTGCTTTTGCACACTGGTCCTCTGCAGTGTTGTAGACACTGGCCTATACATTTGTGTCATGAGGTAGGCACATTCTCAATCTCTGAACAACAGCAACTCTGTTGCAGTTGGATTTTCAAGGGCCTGGACATAACATTCAACATAGCACTCATGCCACCAATTGCTGCTGAAAGTTGTTTGCAGAGGAATGAGGTGTAGATCCCGCCTGTTCTCTTTGTGTCACATCCCATGATTTTGCCCTTCATCTTGTGACCTCCCCCATTCTGTCATCTTCAATTGGCCAATACTGCTAAGCAGCCCCATCCTCAGTGTGAACCCAACCCCTCGTCCTACAGATAATCCCATGGACGCATTCTTGGGTTTGTCAGACATACATTTGTAATAGTGCTGTGTCCCTACACAAAGTCAACATGTACTTCACCAGCATTTCTCTGCTTTTAGGTTGCTGGGATGGAGCAGAGGATGAGGAAGCACTTTCTGAGCAGCATATTTCAGTTCGAGGGGGATCACAGATCAGGACTGTCAATGCAGGTCTTTCTTCCTGAAGGCCAACCCCTATGAGATGTGTGACTTGAGCTTGAGTGACATTTTTCTTTTGGCTGCGCACCAGGGAACACATCCCAGGCAGAAATTATGCATGTATGGGGCATGTGAGAAACTATTTTATTTCAGAGCAAACCTTTATCAGCACCAAAAGCAGGGCACTGGAGAGAAACTATTGAGAAGAGATGTAAGGAGAGCCTTATTTGTGAACAACTGCAAATCCTGTGTGTCAGGGAAGCCCTTCACCCTTGGGGAGGTTGGGAAAGACTTCCTGGACAACTCAGAATTTCATCATCAACAGGCCACACACACCAGGGAGAAGTCAAATAGTGGAACCAAGTGTGGGGATGCCTTTCCAAGGAAAACTACTCATTACAACAGGGGAGACTGCACAAAAACCTTCAGCTGCAAATACACATTCGTTCAGCATCAGACAGTCTACCCTGGAGAAAGATGTTATATGTGCAGTGAATGTGGGAAATCTTTTAGCCAAAACTCTAATCTCATTCAACATCAGAGAATTCACACTGAAGTAAGGCCTTATGAGTGCAGTCAGTGTAGGAAATCTTTCTGCCAAAGCTCTGCACTCCTTCAACACAGGAGAGTTCACACTGCAGAAAGGCCTTATGAATGTAGTGAATGTGGGAAATCCTTTAGATATATGTTCAACCTCATTACACATCAGAGAGTTCACACTGGAGAAAGGCCTTATGAATGCAGTCAGTGTGGGAAATCCTTTAAGAAAAGCTCTGCACTCCTTCAGCATCAGAGTTCACACTGGGAAAAGGCCTTACGAATGCAGTGAATGTGGGAAATTATTTTGCCAAAATGTGGTGCTCCATCAACATCAGGAAGGTTCACACTGGAGAAAAACCTTATCAGTGCAATGAATGTGAGAAATCATTTAGACATATATCCAACCTCATCACACATCAGAAAGCTCACACCAGAGAAAGTCCTTATGAATGCAGTGATTGTGGGAAATCATTTCGTCAAAATTTTGTGCTCCTTCAACACCAGAGAATTCACACTAGGGAAAAGGCTTATCGGTGCAGTGAATGTGAGAAATCATTTAGATATATGTCTAATTTCATTACACACCAGAGAGTTCACACTGGAGAAAAGCCTTATGAGTGTGGGGAATGTGGGAAATCCTTTAGCCAAAGCTCTACCCTCACCACACATCAGAAAATTCACACTGGAAAATGACCATATAAGTTGAGGAATGCGTGCAATTCTAGAACTACAGCTCAGGCTCTTAAAATACCAAAATGCTTACTCTGAAGAAAAGAGTGCACTGTATGTGGGAAATCCCCTACTAAAAACTCCAGCCTCATGAAACATGAGAGTTCACACTGCATCAAGGTCTTACGAATACAATGAATGTGAGACAGCCAGAAGCCCAAAGCCTTCACTCTTTGGATACCACGAATTTAACATAGGTAAAAATATCTTTCATTTGCAGGGATATACAATTTACTTGTTCCATATATCAAAACTTGGGGAGACCCCTAATGATGATGCTGTCTGAACTGAACCTCATTCAAACATATATAAAAATACCAAGTATGTTGGAGCTGCATTGCATTTTTTAACCTGCCCATGGCCCTTCCAGATTTATGCCACTGGTAATTTCTGCAGAAGAAGCCATTTTACCTCTACTACCTGGCAGGCGCCCGTAGTTCAGCATTCATCCAATCCAGTGAGTTCAGGCAAGGGAACCTTGGTGTTTTCCATTCACAGCAGAGATTACTAAGAAGTCTGAGTACTCCTTTCTTTTTTCTCTTTGATGTGCTATGCCTTGTACCTGTCCCATTTTTGGTCCAGTGGGCTATGCTCTTGACTTGATAGTATGGTCTTTTTCCAGGGGTATTGGTTTGAAGTGATTGCTGTGATGGAACTTCCCAGCCATCAAGTCGCCAATCCAGGAGAAACTTGCCTCCCTATGCTCTGCTTTGTATGATTGATGATAGAGGCCTTAGTGGTTACACCACCTTTAATCTAGGTGTTCTGTTCACTCTATGGGATGATTTGAAAAACAGTTGCGTTTTACAAACAAGGGGATGGCCCTTTTGTTGGGATACCAAGCTTTGTGTGCCTCTGAGGGGACAGTGTGATGGCAGAGAGTAGTTCTCCAGTTTTGCCCTTGTTTGCATTGCTGCCCAAGGCCTCCAATGAAAGACTACAGGCAGTCGGGTCCCAATTTGTAGTTTAAATGATGTAGTATTTTCTGGGTTCCAAGGTCAACCTCAGAAGGGAGCAGTTCTCATGACATTTTGGTGCTTCTGAGAGCACCATGAAATTCTTATTCACAGGGGATGTTGCCTTGTGGTCAGCACTGGTGAGGAAAACCTCCCAGGTCCTGCAATGGGGCTATGGGCCCTGATGGTTGTAAGACTGTAGGGGAAATTATAATTGCCACAGAAACACTAGATTAGGGGCACCGAGCTGGCTCAGTCACAAAAGCATGTGACTCGGGATCTCAGGGTCTTGAGTTTGAGCCCCAGGGTATTGAGATTACTAAAGAAACAAAACAGAACAACAACAAAAACCCACGAGATTAACAGCAGCAGGAGACTAATAAACTGCTCAGAATGTGCCACTTTTAAACGAGTACCCACAATGTTCCAATCACTGTGGCTGTCAAGTATTAGTAGCTACAAAAATTCCTAGACCTGAACTATGAATCATAAAGCATTAGGCATGAGATAAAATAATCAAAGTTTTGTGGATTCTTGTAGCCTCTCTTGACTGTCCTCAAGGCCATTTCTGTGCAGAGAAAAAAATGAGGACCCAGAGAAGGGATATCTTCTTCAAATTATGGGAACCTTATGACCCAGCCAGTATTCCTATTGAATCTGGTGGAAAGTCTTCATTATGCACTTAATTTTTGACCACTGAGGCAAGGAGCCCTTCCCAGAGCATAAGGAGATATGGTAAAGTCAATGTAGGGGATTTCCTAAAAACAGGAAATTCAAAATTTTTTTTAAAGATTTTATTTATTTATTTGACAGAGATAGAGACAGGCAGCGAGACAGGGAACACAAGCAGGGGGAGTGGGAGAGGAAGAAGCAGGCTCACGGCGGAGGAGCATGATGTGGGGCTCGATCCCATAACGCCGGGATCACGCCCTGAGCCGAAGGCAGACGCTTAACCGCTGTGCCACCCAGGCGCCCCAGGAAATTCAAATTTTTTACTTTGAATTATATTTTTAAATTTTTAATAAGGTATACATATATTTAACATACAATTTGATAAGTTTTGACATTTATATAAAGGCTTGAAACCATCATCATGGTTTTTTGGGGTTTTTTTGAGAAAGAGAAAGCACGAACAGGTGAGGGGAAGAGGGAGAGAGAATATCTTAAGCAGGCTTCACACTCAGCGTGGAGCCCGATGCAGGGCTCAATCTTAGGACCCTGAGATCACGACCTGAGGCAAAATCCAGAGCCAGACGCTTCACTGTCTGAGCCACCCAGGTGCCCCCATCATCATGTTTATAATGAAGTTATCCATCACCCCCATGTTTACCTCACATTCTTTAATGGTGTCACTGTGCCCTGTAGCCAAATATTGATTTACCATTCATTGGAATACATTAGTTTGCATTGTCTGGAACTTCATATACTTAAGGTCATTAGGTATTTATTTTTTCCCTTAGGGTGCCTTCAGTGACATTTTTTTTTTTTAGATTCATCAATGATGCTTATATGAGTAGTTCATTCTTTTTATATTGCTGAGTACTGATGTTCTGTAGATATATTACTATTTGTTTACTCATTTATCTGTATGAATTGTTTCCAGTTTTTGATATTGCAAGTAAAACTGCTACAGAGGTTTAAATCATATGGATATGTTTCATTTTTCTTCTCAATACTTTGGAGTGAAATGTCTAAGTTACACGGCTAATGGATATATAACTTTTTAATGAACTCCATACTGTGATCTAAAATGTTTGTTTCCTTTTGAATTCCTGACAGCAGTGTTTGGGACCGCCAATTCTGCCATATACTTGGCAGTAGTGGGTATGGTTAATCTTTTTAAACCTTTAACTCTTCTAATAATTGTATAGCAGTATCTCACTGTGGTTTTAAATTGCTTTTCTTTTTTTTTTCCTTTCTTTCTTTTCTTTTTTTTTTTTTAACAAAGATTTTATTTATTTGAGAGAGAGCAGGAGAGAGCACGAGCAGGGGGGAGAGGGAGAAGACTGGCTCAATCCCAGGACCCTGGGATCACGGCCTGAGCCAAAGGCAGATGCTAAACTGAGACACCCAGGCCCCCCTTAAATTGCAGTTCTCAGATATTTTTTGATGTTGGGCATTTTTTCATTTGTTTCTTTGCCAACTGTATGTCTCTTTTGGTAAAAATGTCTTTTCATACTTTTGCCAAGTTTTTAAGATGCATTTGCCTTTACAAATAAGATAATGAAACAACAAAGACTTATTCAGAACTTTATTTGTTCTTTAGTGATGTGGCTTTTTTGCAGTAAGAAATAATTCTTTTTAAATACCAGAAGACTATTTCCTAAATCTTCTTGTGCTGTACACAATGCAGTGGCCACATACAGCATATACTTTATAGTTTAACCCGCATTAACATATTCTCTATCACTTAAGTCTAGATATTCAACAATAAAATAAATCAAGCCATGATCTGTAGTGTTTGCAATTTCCCCAATATGAATATTCCCAGCATAGCCGACTTAAAACTGCCAGTGTGACATCACTGAACATGGAGTTCAGAGTTCCACCAATATATTTTATTTCCACCATAGCAATCCAGTAGCCACAAGTAACCTCAAGAACACAGAAAAAAATGTAGCGGAGTGACTAGGAAGGTGGAAGTTTTTATACCTTTTTAAGCACTTTCATTTCAGTACAACTGCATTTAAAAAGCTGCACATATTTCAAATGTACATTTTAATATTTTGCTACATGCTTATACCTGATACCAAAAGTTTCCTATTACCGGGGCGCCTGGGTAGCGCAAATAAATAAATAAAATCTTTAAAAAAAAATGTTTCCTATTACCCCCATTTCTCCCCTATTATTCTTTTTAACTTCTCAACATATAAAATTACTGATACAATAACATATCTTTTGTTATGGCTGTTTTTTGGTCTTTACAAAAATGGAAAAGACTATGTTGTGAAGCCAGATGGACCCTTCTCCAATCCTCCACCATTACTTATCACTTCATGGCCACTCTTGTTTCATTTACCCCATGGACACTAGTGGGTGTACTTATAAATTTTTTAAAGAAACCTCTATGCCCAACATGGGGCTTGAACTCATGACCCCAAGATTATGAGTCACATGCTTTACCAACTGAGCCAACCAAGTGCCCCTAGTGGGTGTACTTTTACACTTTTAATCTCTGACATACCTTTTAATATAAAATCTCTTCAGACTGCATTTTTAAAATTTGAGGGCTTCTTCATGACCCAAATAACTATCACACAAAATAAAAACACTTTAAAGTATGGCAATTACATTACCAATCAGTATTCTCAAAATGTGCTTAAGGCAGATTTACTGCAACCAGGAGCAAAATGTATCTTGACTACTTTCTGTAGTTGTGTCTATTAGCCCCTATCTATGTCTGACTTACCCTTACTCATTTGTTCATTGAATTTGCTGAGACATTTGCTCATTAGAGTTGCCACTTTCTAGATAAGACTTGTTGAGTCTCTGACACTGTCCAACTAGATAGTATTGAGACAGGTCATGAGGTTTGCCTCTGCAGACATATGTGATGGTGACTGTTGGGGACATAAAACAGAATCTTCTCCCACCTACAGATATTCTCCAGACACAGGAGAGACAGAAAACACTTCAAGGCTGAATAAGCATTAAATAAAAATCATATGCACATCATGGGCAATGTTTTACAGAATTGCAAAGGCAGAAAAACCCCTAATTTTTTTTCTAAGATTTTATTTATTTATTTGACAGAGAGAGAGATAGCCATCGAGAAAGGGAACACAAGCAGGGGGAGTGGGAGAGGAAGAAGCAGGTTCCCAGCAGACCAGGGAGACCGATGCGGGGCTCGATCCCAAGACCCTGGGATCAAGCCCTGAGCCAAAGGCAGACACTTAATCACTGAGCCACCCAGGCGCCCCGACAAACCCCTTATTTAGCTAAGCAATTACATCCCGTTACATACACATTTTGAAGATAAACAATAACTAGCCGTCATCTCTAATATTCACACCATGCTTATTCACTGGCTGAGAGCAGCCCACCCAGTAGTTTCTGGAATACTACAGTGGATCCCCAGGGAAGAGTAGCTGGGGGCTGTTGGCCAACTACACTCCTTACAGCAGGATCCTGCATGAAGGGAGAGTCCAGCATCACACTTCCATAGCTGCCCAAGACTGAAACTATATCGTTTATATTTGAATAATTTTAAATATGGTTTGGACAGAGTAAAGAGGCAGAATAACCCTTTGACAGGTTTATCTCTTAGTTTCTGAAATTTCCATCTCATTTCTTAAAAGCATCAAAAGTAGGTCTAGTCTAAAAGTAAGGAAATTAGCCCTGAAAAAAAACAAAGAACCAAAAACCAGCTAGTCAAAAAAGAGAATTGGATGGTACCACTTATCACCCATGGTTCTTCCCAAATGGGGTTGACTGTTTTAGCTAACTGCGTTTACTAAGAGGTAAAACAGATATCTCATATCTTTTTTTTTTTAAAGATTTTATTTATTTATTCGACAGAGATAGAGACAGCCAGCGAGAGAGGGAACACAAGCAGGGGGAGTGGGAGAGGAAGAAGCAGGCTCAGAGCAGAGGAGCCTGATGTGGGGCTCGATCCCATAACGCCGGGATCACGCCCTGAGCCGAAGGCAGACACTTAACCGCTGTGCCACCCAGGCGCCCCCAGATATCTCATATCTTTACGATGGGATGTAGTTTTGTAAACTGGAACAAGGTATCCACCAAGAAGAGGCTCCTAACCTTGCCACAGGGCCTGTGCCATCTCCTTTGATATATGCTTTTCAAAAAGAAAGCTCTCAATATGTTTTTAAGAGGTGGATCCCGGATATTTGAGAAAGACATTCCTGTTCATAAAGGTGAAAAAAAAAAAAAAAAGGAGAGACCTATCTGTCAAAAAAGAGATGGAGAATTACACGTTTTCTAAGGTCAATGAGAACAGGGAGGGGAGTAGAAACACCTCATTTTCAACAGGGAGAATTAAGACTCTTCATTTGTATTTGTCTTTTTACATGACATTCCTGGAAACACATACAGTGTGTTTTCCAAGCACACAGCTCCACAGTCTGGAATCAAACATTTCAAGAATCAAATGTGACCAGTATGTGATGATACTGCAACACAGCCTGGAGATCCAAGTGTATCTGGAGCGCCCTGTGTGACAGATGAAGGCTTTAGGAGAGGCTAGATCTAGATCTGGTCTAGCCTGTGTTAACACAAACTGATCAGAAAGAACTGCAATATAAGAAAAGAATTGTTTTGGGTGCCTGGGTGCCTCAGTCGCCTAAGCATCCGAATCTGGATTTCAGCTCAGGTCATGATCTCAGGGTTGTGAGATCAAGCCCCACATGAGGCTCTGTGCTCAGCAGGGGGTCTGCTTGAGTGTCTCTCTCCCTCTTCTTCCGACCCTCCCCTCTGCGCAGGCATGCATGCTCACTCTCTCTCATAAATCTTTAAAGAAAATAAAAATAAAATGGAAATGGCAATTAAGTTTTGTTATTATATGTAATGATTTCTCTGGCCAACCAGCTTCCATAGATATTACATCTTGTGATGGTTGTTACTCTGACTCTCAAAACATTTGGTCATCAGTATCAACATTAGCATAATTTTTGTTAACATTAGGCAATTCTAATTTGAGTTGCAAAGCTAGTATTACACCACATACCAATAGAGTTATGATGAAAAGTCCTATGGTTACAAAATAAATCAAGCATTAGAAAGTTGTTTTGTGAACCTTCCCAACAAAATCTTATTTTTCCCATTTCCAGGTGTTAGTTTGTATAGGTGTAGCTACATAGGCCAAGATGGACCAAATTCAGGAGATACCACTATTGTTTAGGGCATAACCACATATTTTGCATGAATTCACAGATGTCAATAGATACTGGAATCCGTAAGAATCACTCACTAGGGGCACCAGGGTGGCTCAGTGGTTAAGCGGCTGCCTTTGGCTCAGGTCATGATCTCAGGGGACTGAGACTGAGCCCCACATCAGGCTCCCTGCTCACTGGGGAGCCTGCTTCTCCCTCTCTCTCTCTGCCTGCTGCCCCCCTGTTTGTGTTCTCTCTCAAATAAATAAATATTTTTTTTTTTTAAAAATCACTGGCTAATAAGGCTTATCTTCCTCCATCTGGAAGAATCCTGGTGGTATTTATAATAGTTCCTTTTCCTGATGCTGGATACCGGGGGAGTTCTTGGCCCTGAGACCTCAACCACCAGTAGGTGCCAGGTTCTTGACTTCCCTGCATGAAAGAATTCAAGAACCAGACAGAGTAAAGTATCGCAGAAACAGCTATTGCAAAGCAAAAGAACACACTTGAAGGGAGGGGGAGTGCAGGCACAGGCAGATAGAGGATCTGAATTGTGCAGGATAGATGCGGGGTTCTGCTTTTTATGAAGAGGCATAATTTGGGCAGAGAATATTCATGTGGGGTTCTGGGGATTAAGCAGGGATTTCTGAGAACTCCGCATACCATTGTGCTGCCCTATGCTAGTTATTAATTGCAGGTGCAGTCTGCTTTTTCTGTTGTGGATACTCCATATATAATCAAGATCTGGTAGGAGTCCTCTAGTGCCCGCAATGGAGGGTTCATTCTCAGTCATTTCCAAGCTAAGTGGGTCCGTATGCACATGCAGGCCATGGGCTTGAGCAATGACAGGATGCTTGTGGGCATAAGAAACCAGAGCTAGCTAGAGAGTGGTCACACTCTTTCTTATCCTTCTTCCTTTTCCAGTTAACCAACATTTCCCTATTCTACATGCCTCATTCCCACTAATTGAACAATGCCATAAGACTGGCTGGCCATAAATTTGGGTACCAAGGCAGTAATTAAACATTTATCTAAGTTAAAGGAGTCTTTAATGATTTTCTGTACATTAGGAGAGCTATATAATTTCCATAAATGTAAATTTGGGGTTTCTGCAGTTAATAAAGAATGCCAATAACCCATGGCTACCTCTGATTCCATTTGGATTAGGGTGTCAAGGAGTCTTTGTAGGATTAAAGTACATGCTCTTTCCCATTGTGGGATATGAGCATTTTGGGTCATAATATATGGAGTTTGATTTAGCCGTTTTATTAATGCTCGATTATTGGGCCAAGCAGATTTCCATCCTTTACTTTCTTCCTGAAAAAAAAAAAAAATCTTAATTTTCCTTTTGGTACAAGTGTTTTTCTCTTTGGCATGTCTTTCTTCATTAAAGGCAAACTTGGCCTGACTGAGCATACCCGGGTCTGATCATACAATACCCTTATTTCTTTGGGGCTTATGTTGATTCATCCACCAGATGTGTTGTTTCCATTGTAAACTAACAGCCTTAGTAATAATTAGGATAAATATTTTGAATCCAAAACTGTGGGTTTCCCCAGATAAGTGTTAAGTGAATAGTAGTAAGAACTAGTGTAAATTAGTCTGAGTATGCCATAAGGCTTCCCATAATCACCTGGGCTGTATGCCAAAGTTAGAGTTATGAGGTGGCTGAATGCAATCATGTTACTCCTAATGTACCATCTTTGATAGATACTCAATGTTTTTTCTTATCTTAGACCATTCCATCCACAAAAATATGGTTCGTGAGTATACTGGATATTTTGGCATCTTAGACAAGCTGCTAAGATTCTTCCATTGTACCTGGAAACCTTTCTTTTTTTTTTTTTTTTTTTTTTTAAGATTTTATTTATTTATTTGACAGAGATAGAGACAGCCAGTGAGAGAGGGAACACAAGCAGGGGGAGTGGGAGAGGAAGAAGCAGGCTCATAGCGGAAGAGCCTGATGTGGGGCTCGATCCCAGATCGCCGGGATCACGCCCTGAGCCGAAGGCAGACGCTTAACCGCTGTGCCACCCAGGCGCGCCCTGGAAACCTTTCTTAACACATTATCATCAAGGTTTGCAGAGACACAATAGTCAATCTGTTGAGTGTTATATATAACATGGGTTAAATATGAGTTAGGAAATTCTTCTCTTTTTTTTAAGATTTATTTATTTTAGAGAGAGAGAGAGCACAAAGGTGGGAGGGGGAGAGGGAGAGAGAAACGCAAGCAAATTCACGACCCTGAGATCATGACCAGAGCCAGACGCTCAACTGACTGTGCCACCCAGGTGCCCCATTAAAGGAATACTTTTTGAAAAGTTTTCCCTAAGAGAGGCCCTTTAAAAGGAAGGGAAAGAAAGGAAAAGGAAGGGGGAAGGGGAGGGACTTTATGTCCTTAGCAGCCAATTGCTTTAATAGTGTCCTTTTGGGAGTCTAATTTAGCTTTGTAACACAGAAGCATGTCATCTACACATTGAATTAAGGTAGGACCATTAGGGAATTCAACATCAGCTAGATCAGCCCTGAGACTATGAGAAAAGAAAGTAGGACTCTCAGCATAACCTTGAGGTAGGACTGTCCATGTATGTGGTCAGCCTTCCCATGTAAAAGCAAAAAAGATACTGACTACCTTCGTCTACAGGAAATCGTGTAGAAGGCGCTACACACTGAAAAGTAATGTATATTGGCTGGCACTGAGGAGAGCAAAGTATGTGGATTTGGAACCACCGGATGTTGAGGCACCACAATATTATTTATAGCTGTCAGGTCTTGAATGACTCTCCAACCTATTCCAACTGGCCTTTTTACTGGTAAAATAGGTGTGTTACAAGGGCTAGTACAAGGAATTATGAGCCCCTTTTCTAGGTATACTGGATAATTGGTCCTATTCCACTTAATGCTTCTGATTTCAGTGGATACTGTTGAATATTAGGTAATGATTTAATGTTATCAACTGTGACCTTAAAACGAGTTGATTTACTTTTCTCAATATCAGAAGGAGAGGACTATAATTCTTTCAGGATTTGTAATAATAAATGGTTATCTTCCTGTTGGTTTGTTTGGACTACTTGTTTTATAATCACTAGGTTTTCAGACCAAATTGTGGTCTTCATGTATATCTTCTAAACCCAAAAACATTTTGCCTTTTTAGAGAAAAGGTGATATGAGCATTATATGTTTCTAAAAGATCTTACCCTTTAAGATGAATTGGAGCAAAACTGGTCAGCAAAAAGACACAATTTCCTGTAATATTTCCTAACTGTAAAATCATTGATTCTCTTTTAAATACTCAAACTGGCAGATGTGAAACCACCACAATTTTTTTTTTAATCTCTACACCCAGAGTAGGGCTCAAACTCACAACCAGGAGGTCAAGAGTCATAAGCTGTACCAACTAAGCCAGCCAGGTGCCCCTGAAACCCCTACCAAATTAATTTTGTAAAAATGAATTTTTACTCCAAGGGAGAGAGCAATGGAAAAAGGTAGGCTGGGAACAGATAATATAGCCCCAAGATGTAGTAGGGCTTTTGAAGTTTTCCCTCCAACAGTGATGTCAACTTCTAAAGTTATCAGTGAGGAGGAAGGAGATGTCCTCATTTCCCTTGGAGCATCCTTATTCTTTATTATTATTATTATTATTATTATTATGCTGTTTGATGTCCCACTTAAATTTGTGACAGTCTAATTTGAAATGTCCAGGTTATTTTACAATAATAGACAGTCATTTTGCTTTTGAGTGAGTTTTTGGAAAGGCATTTTTGTGGGACCATTCAGCTGTCTTAATTGTAAATTCATAACTTTAGCTGCTTTTTCCTTTTCTTTCTTTCGCAAAGCCTTAGAAAGTTGATCCATGAGGGAAACAAGGGCATTAGTAGGTAATGTTGACCATCCTAAGTCATATTGCTCTACTAGTAAAGCCAGCTCTTAACCCAGACCTTCTAGAAAGGCTGAATGTGAGAAATAATCACTTGGATGATTCTGAAAATTCTCAGGAGTCATTCCAGAATATTGTTCAAATGTTTTTTCGAAGTTGAAAATAGAGCTGCCCTATGACCCAATTCACTCCTGGGTATTTACCCCAAAGATACAAATGTAGTGATCTGAAGGGGCACCTGCACCCCAATGTTTATAGCAGCAATGTCCATAATAGCCAAACTATGGAAAAGCCCAGATGTCCATCAACAGATGAATGGATAAAGAAGATGTGGTGTATACATACAGTGGAATATTACGCAGCCATCAAAAAAGAAATCTTGCCATTCACAATGACATGGCTGGAACTAGAGGGTATTATGCTAATCTCTTTAAAATGCATGCCTTTCAAGACCAGATAGGCCTTTATTTTATTTTATTGTTTTTATTTTATTTTATTTTATTTTATTTATCAGATTGAGAGCACAAGCAGGGGGAGCTGCAGGCAGAGGGAGAGGCAGGCTCCCCCCTGAGCAGGGAACCCAATGTGGGACTTGATCCCAGGACCCTGGGATCATGACCCGAGCTGAAGGCAGACGCTTAACCAACTGAGCCACCCAGGCGTCCCTAAATAGTGCTTTCCACCCACTCTTCTCCAGCTTTAGGACCCAGAAATGTCTTTCTCAAGAACCCAGAAGCCATACCTTCAAAATGAAAACATCAAGGGAGACAGCTCCTTAGGCACTATTAGTTTCTGATAATCCCCTACCCTGGGAGAGTGGAAGCCTCCTCTTAGTGGACACCTTGCTCCAACTTACAAAACCACCTCCTGTTATTAGGATGAGGTTTGTTTTCCTCAATTCCTTTCCCAATAAGCTAACACAGAAAGTCGCCTCAATTGTCAAGGTAGAACAAACTCTGCACGGCAAATACTGCCGTCAAGTTGTCTTTCTTGAGGACTATTGTTTACCATAAAAACATGTATGTAACGGGTTGTGTCTGTTTGGCTATATGGGGAAGTGAGGTATTTTTTTAGTCTTTGCAGTTTCATAGTAAATGGCATGTGATGCATGTCTCATCTGGTTTAATATGCTTATTCGCTAATAGTGTTTTCTGTCTCTACGCTTTCTGTGGAGAGGATCTGTGGGTGGGAGAAGGTTCTGCTTTATATCCCCAAAAGTCACCATCACACATGTCTACAGTGACGAACCCCATCACCCACCTCATCGCTATCTAGTGAGCAGATTATGGGCGAGGGTGATCAGTTGGATGGTGTCCAACTGACTCCATAAGCCGTAATAAGCACACTCCATCAACCACACCTAGAACATACCAAATTGTAATGAACAAATGACCCAGCAACATCAACAGATAAATAAGAATTCAAAAAGGTAAGCAGAACTTGCATGCTAAGAGACTTATGAGACACAGCTACTGAAAGCTGTAAGGATGTATTTTAGATTCTGATTGCAATTAATCTGACTTAAACACATTTTAGGAGCACCTGGGTGGCTCAGATGGTTAAGTGTCTGCCTTCGGCCTAGGTCATGATTCCAGGGTCCTAGGATCGAGCCCCACATTGGACTCCCTGGTCGGCGGGGAGCCTGCTTCTCCCTCTCCTTCTACTGCTCCCACTGCTTGTTCTCTCTCTGTCGAATGAATAAAATCTTTAAAAAACAAAAAGAAAAAACAAACACATTTTGAGACAACCGAACATCGACAAAATATTTATATTTTGGTAACTATTGGGTTATAAAGGAGACCTAACATTTCTAAAATGCGTTCTGAAGAGATTATGCATTAAATGATAACAATGTCTGGAAATATATGTAAACTAACCCACTTGTGTACACAGGGATAGATAAAACAAGAACAGCCATGAAGTGATAAATAATGGTGGAAAACTGGAGAAGGGTTCATCTGGCTTCATAACATTTGTCTTTTCCTGTGTGTGTGTGTGTGTGTGTGTGTGTGTGTTTTAATGTACACTGTACACCCAACTTGTGGCTTGAACTCATAGCCAAACCGAGATCAAGATTGCATGCTCTGAGCCTGCCAGGTGCCCTTGCATATATTTGAAAGTAGCCATAACAAAAGATAGACTATGTCATTGTATCAGTAATTTTCTATGTTGAGAAGGATGAATTTTAAAAGGCAGGAGGAAACTTTTGGTTTCAGGGTGTAAGCATGAATCCAAAGATAAAAATATACATTTTAATTACATGCAGTTTAAGTCAATATACCTACCCTGTTTTAAAATCAAATATAAAAACTTCTGACTTCCTAATCATTACACTACTTTTTATTATTTGTATGTTCTTGTGTTAATTGCAGCTATTCTATCATATGGTAGACATAGAATACAACTGTGCTACTGGCACCTCTCCCCAGTTCCATTTTCCCAACTGCCCTTTCCACTGACAGTTTTAAATTGGTCATGCTGGTAGTATTTACACCAGGAAAACTGAAAAAGCAAACACTACAAATCACGGCTTGATTTATTGTATTGAATATCTATACCTAAGAAAGTGATGGAGAACATATTAGTAATGCAGATAAAACTTAAAAGTACATGCTATATGCGGTCACTGTGTTGTGTACAGCACAAAGAACATTTTGGAAATATTCTCCTGCTATTCAAAAATGATAATGGCTGACAGCAAACAAGTCACATCACTGAAGAATGAAATTTTTAACATAAATTTTGTTGTTTCACTCTCTTATTTGTTAAACAGAAAGAGAAATAGCCAAAATTCCTTTAAAACATAAACAAGAGATGGGAATGCCTGGCAGGCTGGTGGAGCATGTGACTCTTGATCTTGGGGTTGTGAGTTCAAGCCCCATGTTGGGGGTAGAGATTACACAAAACAGCAAAACAAAACAAAAGCAAAAGGTATGAATAGATGTTTTACCAAAGAAGACATAGAGGTGGCAAATAAATGGGAAAAAAAAAATGCTCACCATGGTGAAATATCAGAGAAATGCAACTAAAATCACAGTGAGATACCGCTACACGTTTATTCAAAAGGGTTAAAATTTTAGAAGACTAACCATACCCACTATTGGTTAGGATATGGAAAAACTTCAACTCATACACTGCTGGTAGGAATACATAAGGGAAAAACCATTATAGATCACAGTTTGAGGTTTCTTAAAAAGTTATACATTCATCTACCCTGTGATTCAGGTATTGGAACCCAAGATATTAACACAACCTAAATAACATGCATATGAAAAACTGCATTAAAATCTATGTAGCAGTATTATTTGCAACAGCCAAAAACTGGAAACAACTCAAATATCCATAAGCAGATTAACAAATAAACACTTAATGGTATATCCACAGAACACTATCTTTTTCAGCAATATAAAAAGCATGAACTACTCATATAAGCAACAATAATGAATCTAAAAATGAATATACTGCATGAGGGTACCCACAGGAAAAACAGTAAACACTTTATGACTTCAATGATATAAATTCTTAGAAAAAAATTAACTCTACTGTAAAGGAAGCTAAATCAATAGCTAACTGGAGAGCAGAAGAAAAGAGATTATAAAAGGGCATGAAGTAAATATGGGGGTGATGAATAGGTTCATTATCACGATCGTAATAAAGGTTTCAGTAGTTTATACTAATATCAAAGCTTACGAAGTTTTACGATTTAAATATATACAGTTTATTGCCCATCATTTGTACTTTCTTAAAGCTTTAAATCGTGATTCCCAATAAAAATCTGGAATTTCTTCTGTTTTTGGAAAAATCAAGCTTGGCAACATGTATTGACTCCATTTGTCTCTGCACACCCCGGAAGGGGCACCTTGCCTCAGCAGTAACAAATACTGGTGAGCAATGAAGGCCATTTCCACCAGATTCAACAGGAATGCAGGCTGGTCACAAAGGCCACAGAGCTAAACTAAAAGATTTCCCTCCTCCTCATGCTCATCATCTACTTGTACTGCAGTGGTCTTTAGGTGAAAAGCCCAGAGAGGCTACAGAAATCCACAAAACCTTTAGATTATTTTCTCTGACAAGCCTCAGACACACAAGATGTACAGTTCTGGAGGTCCTGAGAATTTGTGTGCCTGCTCATCCTTCATAGCCACAGTGACTAAACATTGTGGACACCCTTAAATAAAGAGTGCATTTCAACCAATTTGTTGCAGTCTCTCCCTCTACTTCACAGAAATCCAGTGTTTCTGTAACAAGTATGAGTGCCCCTATAATCTTAAAACCAGTGACACTACCCTAAGGAATTCAGGACATCAGGGCCTGTGGCTCCACTGCTGGACTTGGGAACAGATATCCCTCACCAGTGCTGAGCAAGATGCAATACCCCCGTGAACAAGAGAACAAGATCATGTTGCTCTAGAAGCACGAAAGATTGTCATAGCAACTGTTCCCACCACAGGATGACCTCTGACTCAGAGTATGCTAGACAAATTCAAACAGGATCCAATATTACAATAGACTTCCCATGGTTTGCATTAGCAATGGCAGCCCCAAATCATTCTGACAGTCTAGCTACATACCTTGCCTCAGACTTAGTCACTCAGAAACAAGTGTGGATCTCAGACATTCAAGGTCCTATTCCACTTCTGCTGCACTTGCTGTGCCCTCAGCAAATACAACTTTCCTCTATCCATCCAATCCTCGTTCCAAGCCAGCCCCACTGACCAACCCCCTCAGGCCTAGTGATTCCCACCGATGACCACATTTGCTCCTCACCGTATACCAGGCTGAATGAAAACAGACCAGGCTCCACCAGAATCATAACAAAATCTTGGTGAGTCCATAAAGTCCAAATAAGCACCTGTTCCAGACTGAGTATAATTTGCCTCGGTTACCCCTTGCCTCTGCCTCCATCTCATGTCCACTTTTCCCTTGGAAGCCTTCACCACCTGCCAGACTATCCTGTCTGATAGACTCTGCCTTCATGGTCACTTATCTCCCCTTACCTGTAGATATGAAACCCAACACCATCACCCTGGTACCCAAGCAAAAGACCCAGTTCTTAGCTCCCCCCTCTCCTTCCTTACCTCCTAATAGCATTGTCACCATAACCTGAAGTTTGCCTCTCTTAAATGTGACCACAGCTCACTCACCTTGGTCTTCAAAATATCTACCTCATTTTAGATGTATCCAATCTGAATTCCTTCCCAGATTTCTCAACCTGTGTGTCCAGTTGCCCATTTTAGGGCTCCATTTTGTGGTCTCTGACATATCTTAGACTCTTAACATGGTCAAAACAAACCTCCTTATATCCCCAGGAAATATTATACCCATTACCAAGTAGCTCATCTCAAATGATGCAACTTTCATCCCCACAGTTGCTAAGACCAAACACCCTAGGGTCATCACTGATTATTCTGTTTCATTCCCTCACCCTCCACATTAGAAAATCTACTTACCCTTTAAAACAGGCAGCCACATTCCAACCACAACTCATAAGTCACAACTCTGTCCATGAACTCTCACCTAGCCTATGATAGTAGCTTCACCCTGATCTTCCTTCCCCCTCTCTCAAGTCGACTGTTGACTCTGCACCCAGATGGAGTCAGTTAAGATCTTGATATCACTTCCCCATTCTGATCAGTTTTACCTCTAAGCATACGCACATCCTGGTAGCAGCTCCTAGATTCACTTACCACACCTGTTCACATCAGGTCCCAGTAATGGGAATACCCCTATATACTGCCTGCAATAGACTTAGGACCCTGGGCTTGGGACTTCTCCAGTGTCCCCAGACTCGAGGACTGGAGGAATAGCACTAAGCGTCCCACAACACCACAATCCAGAAAACATGGGGTGGGGGCCTAGGACCATCTGTGTGGGTTCCATAAGAGCTTCTGCACTCATGGGAACATGTGCAAAGAGGCAGGTCTTAGAGAAATGATCCATGCCTCTCTGTTGCCTTTCCTAGCCCCGGTGCCAGGTGACCTAAGGCTAGCTGTCTCACTCCTGGGCCTCAGTGCTCAGTATCTCCTCTTACCAGCAGTGACCTCAGTGAACTCATCACCCTCTTCCAATCTGCTCTTCCTTTGAACTCCTTGGGGGAGTTTCGAAACCCTAATGGAGATCGTGTCCCTCTTTGGGCCAAAACTCTCCTTGGAGTCTAGAGTCCTCACCTGAAGGTACCACACCTCACCTTGGCTAACCAGTCTGGGCGTGACTCCGCCTCACGCTCTCTGTCACCTGAGGGCAGAATCCTCCCGTCTCAGGCCCCCTCCAGCCTCTGCCCCAGCCGGCCCCTCAGCCCGGAGCCCGTCCCGCAGCCAGCACGCCGGCGCTCACACACGGGCCCCCGCCCTCCGGCGCCTCCCTGTCCCGGACACAAGGGCCTAGGGCCCAGGGACGCGAGCAGGCGTCCCGCGCTCGGGCCTCTCGGGTCTGGGTGCGGGGACTTCGGGGAGGGCGAGGGTACGAACGTTTACCTTGTCGGTGGGCCGGCAGCGCGACCAGGAGCGGACACCCGGACTCAAGTGTGTGCGACGGGGATAGTGCGTCCCCTCGTGCCTTCTCCGTTAGTCACCTCAGTCCCCCGCCGGCGCTCCGCAGGACATCACCACAGAAACCCCCTCCCAGAGCAGTCAAAAAGACCGCCGAGAGGAGAACACAGGAAGTCCCGCCCCTACGAGTCATGCCTCCCACGGAACCGCCTATTTCCTGAGATTTCACTGGTCACCGTCGCTGCCGCTCCGCGCTGAGCATTCTGGGTAATCTAGTTCCTTGGATATACAGGCGCCCGAGCAGGTTGGTTCCTAACCGAATTCTGATCCGTTGGAGGAAGTCACCAGGAACTTGGAGAGGCTGACTACTGGTTAAAGAGCAGAGGAGAAGCTTTGCACCTTACCAAACGGGCTATACCGGATTTCTATGGAGTACTGTTTACAACTAATCAGCCAAGTGTTTGGAGACAGGATTTATGATTCCCAGAAGCTCAGCATGTTCTAATGGCTAAAAATATTGCTAGATGCTCTAAAAGGTTACAAATCCAAATGTATATATAATTCCATAGAGCCATTCAGACACAAAATGCGTTCACTGGAATCTGAATCTAACGTTAAAGTAATCCAGCTGCACCCAAAATGACGTCACTCATGCTAAGCCCCATGTCCGCAAACCAAAATATAACTAAATTTCTATGTTTACCTTTACCAGACACTTAGGTCAACCAATTAGCACTTGCCTGTCCTGCACATTACCTGACCCCACTCCAAGACTTTTCTTTGCTCCATTTAAGGAAAGTAACCTTGCCTTAAACAATCAGTCTGGAAATGGGATTTGGAGCAAAAGGTCAAGAAAGAACTCTTGAACACCTTCAGTGCAAAAAGACGGTTTTATTAAAGCACAGGGGCAGGACCAGTGGGCAGAAGGAGCTGCACTGGGGTTGTGAGGGGTGGGTGATTATATACTTTCAAACTGGGAGGGGGTTATGGATAGCACAAACCTCCAAGGTATTTTGGAAACAAGGTTTCCAGGACCCTGAGGGGGCTAGCCATTGTTAGGAAAAGGTCACTTATTACTGTTTAAAAACTTAGTCATAAGACCCTTCAGATGTCTATCAGTGGGCCATATGCTTGGAGTATGATTGCTAACATACATCTTGGGGGTGGGGGTAAAGATAAAGAAAGTTTCCAAAGGAATTCCTGTATGTTTAAAGCAGACTCACAGGATCTGAAGGAGTCAAGATAAGATGGCCTTTTGGTCTTAGCAAAGTGTCAACATCAAGGCAGCTGAGCTCCCAGAGGATGGCCACTTTGCCTGTTTCACGGAACTTGTCAATGGGCTGTTAAGTAGTAAGGACATTTTTCTTCTGCCTTTGTTTCCCACATCAATCAGCGAATGCCTAGTATGACTTCTCTGTTCCTGCTCTCTTCTCAGAGTATACAAATAAGCGTATACAAATCGTTCATTTTGTATAGCTCTCAGGGCTCTTTACTATCTGCTAGATTGGATGCTCCCCAATTCATAAATTGCCAAGCAAAGGCAGTAAGATTTTGAAAAAATTTACTCAGTTGAATTTTGTTTAACGGTAATGAACAGTACCCACTGCAGCTCAACTACGTCGCTCTGAAGCTTTAGAATCATTTTTGTCGGTCACCTTTGTGTATATTTGGTCAGGAACAAGAGAAAAAATAATCCTGATAGTGCCAGGACAAGAAAGATAGAGGAGGGATGCTGGGCCACCCTGAAGTAGAAGTACAAAAATGGACCTCTGTAGTTCCCACAGAAAACGTCTCTCCTGCCTTTGGAGTTAATCGTGTACAATTCATTGAACAACACTTCCATGTGTTGAAAACCCTCACTTTATTATTATTTTTTTAAGTAAACTCTACTCCCCCAATATGGGGCTCAAACACATGACCTCAAGATCAAGAGTTGCATACTCTACTGACTGAGCCAGCTAGGCACCCCTCTTTCCCTTTATATTCTGACATATATTCAATTCCTTTAGGAATCTGATATCAATGTCAAAAAGAGAACCAAAAAACCATGATGTTTGGTACAGAGCAATGGCTGCAGTTTTCAAACGTGGAACACATACATAAAGGTTGCTCCGAACACTGAGACACTGGGAATATCTTAAATCCGTGATTTCATCTCTTTGCTGGGAAATTATTATTTTTTTTGTGATTGCAGGGACTGACATCCATGGTAATTGATATTAACTCAGAAGTTGTAAAATGCAAATCACAAAGAACTAAAGATTTAGTAGTGATTCAAAAGTGGTGGCACAAATAGCTTGATGAAACATCATGGGTGGTGAAAAAAGGTAAGACCTCAGAGAAGTCTTAGCAAAAATGTCTGAGAACAGAAACTTAGCACAGGACTAAAATGGTCATTCTGAAGGTTTCATCTCCAAAGTGTGAATCTTTTTCATTCTTGAGAACGTTAAGCAATACCAGCATGTCGGGAGAGCTCAGGAGAACATTTAGAGCAGACAGAATTATCAAGAAATAAACAGAAGCTGAGGTCTGGATGATAATGATGCGTCAGTGTAGGTTTATTAACTGTAACAATGTAGCATTCTTGTGGTGGATATGGATAATGGGGGAGACAAGAATGTGCAGGTGAAGGGGTGTAGCAAAAAAATCTCAATTTCTGCTCAATTTTGTGTGAACCTAAACTGTTCCAAAAAAGAAAGTCTGTTTAAAAAATGCAGAGGAATTTAAACATACATCTATTTTTTTAATAAATAAGACAGGAAATAGTTATTGACATATTTTCATATAAGAGCAGACATGATCATGGTGACACTACAATTATTTGAATTAATGTTATGTTATTGCTTTGACATTTCAACAAATGTAAACATTTCATCTAATTAAAAATAGTATTTAATCAACAACATTAAAACAAAAGTAATATTTTTTAATACTCTGAGTACTTGGAAAGTTAGTGACATTTCCACACCGAGAGAGAGACTCATTAGATTTAAAAATATAAACAACTGACTCTACATCACTAGTGGATTATATCTAAAGAAAAAAAAAAGAAAGAAAATATTCAAACTGTTTTCTATGATCACATTATTAGTAAACAAATGGCACTGCTATTTTCAAATGTCAATGCTATTGAGAACCAAAGTTTTCATCCCAAGAGAAAAAATGCAAATATAAGATCAAATAATTAAGAGCATGTAATTCTAAATCCATTTAGAAAAATCATGGTTACAGGGGTGCCTGGGCGGCACAGCGGTTGGGCGTCTGCCTTTGGCTCAGGGCGTGATCCCGGCGTTATGGGATCGAGCCCCACATCAGGCTCCTCTGCTATGAGCCTGCTTCTTCCTCTCCCACTCCCCCTGCTTGTGTTCCCTCTCTCGCTGGCTGTCTCTATCTGTGTTAAATAAATAAATAAAAAATCTTAAAAAAAAAAAATTATATGGGGAGCACCTGGGTGGCTCAGTCCGCTGAGTGTCTGACTCTTGGTTTTGGCTGTTGTTGTGATCTCAAGGTCATGCGATTGGGCCTCCCTGTTGGGCTCTGCGCTCAGCTCTGAGTCTGCTTAAGAGTCTCTCTCTCCCTCTCCGTCTGCCCCTCCCCCCATGTGCACGCTTTCTCTCTAAAATAGGTAAGTATATAAAATCTTTTTAAAAATCATATGGCAAATGATCATATACAAAGATAATCTAAATAAATCTGTAGTAATTTCTCTGAAAGAGCAGTAAAAAGCACTGTGATATTGTTATAGGGGCATAGAATTTAGGTAAAAAGTGTAACAGAGCAGAATATAGAGCTCATTTAAAGGGTCATGTGTATATTTCGATCCTTGATTATGGGGGACGTGGCACCAGATAGCAATAGGAATGTAAGCTTTCAAATATATTCTGAAGCAATGAAGTATACAAATGGTAAAATATGGGATGCCTGGGGGGCTCAGTCAGTTGAGCATCTGCCTTCGGCTCAGGTCATGATCTCCGGGTCCCAGGATCAAGCCCCACATCAGGCTCCTGGCTTGGCAGGAAGTCCGCTTCTCCCTCTCCCCCTCCCCCCCCACCACCACTGATGCTTGCACATGCCCTCTCTCTCTGAAATAAATAAAATCTTTTAAAAGAATTTTTTAAAAAAGCAATTGCTATAGACTCTTTGTGACTCCCCCATCTTCCACACTGAAGCCCTAATCCCCAAAGTGATGGCATTTGGAGGTGAGGCCTTGGGGAAATAATCAGGCCATGAGGGTGGAACCCTCATGAATGGGACCAGTGCCCTTATAATCAGAAACAGGAGACAGCTTGTTTCTTCTCTCCCTCTCTCTCCACCATGTGAGGAAACCAGGAATAGGGCCTGCAGGAGACCTCAACCATGCTAGCACCTTGATCTTGGACTTCTAGCTTCTAGGACAGTGGGAAACAAATATTTGTTGTTTAAGCCACCTCGTCAATAGCATTTTTTTTTTTTTAGGGCAGCCTGAGCTGACTAAGATAGCAGTCTTTCTCCCTAACAGGATTTTATCTCAGAGGGGCTGGGTGTATGTCTTGCCCAAGGATACGAAGTTGCAGTGAGGGACACTGAAGGCCCATGCAGGGTCTGGGGGCTGTGAGTCCATGCAGCGCACTGGCCAGCTCTGCCCTGCTGTTGCCTGGGCCACCCATCCCACACATAACTATTTCCTGGCTGCACCACCCAGGCAGGGGCAAACTGTTGGCTGAAAGATACTTTGGACTGTCCCAATTTCTAGTATATACCCCCCTATTCCTTTGTCATGCTATTATAATTTTTGTTGTTGTTGTTATAATTTTTTTAATTTAGGAAAGATGGAAACTGAAAGGAAGAGTCAGGAAGCCTGGGTCTGGCTTCAGTTCACCCTTAAATTAGACAGGATCTTTTTTTTTTTTTAACGGTTTGTTTGAGATCTATTTCACATACCAGAACATTTACTCTTTTAAAGAGTATGATCCCGTGGTGTTTTTTTCTTTTTTTAGTATATTCACCAGGTTGTAGAACCATCACAACTATCTAATTTTTAAACATTTTCATTACCCCAAAAAGAAACCCCACACCCATCAGCAGTCCTTCCCTTTCTCCCCTCACCCAGTTCCTGGAACCACTTATCTACTTTCTGCCTCTATGGATTTGATTATTTGGGGCATTTTGGATAAATGAAATCAGAAAATCCATGCCCTTTGCATCTAACTTATTTCATTTTGCATAATGTTTTCAAGGTTTTTGTATGCTGTAGATGTATTGGTATTTCTTTCTTATGGCTGAAGAATATTCCATTGTATGGAGAGACCCCCACTTTACTTATCTTTTTGTCAGTTGATGGACAGCTGGGTTGTTTCCACCTTTTTGCTCTTATGAGTAATGCTGCTGTGAACATTTATGTGCAGGTTTTTCTGTGTATGTGTTTTCAGTTCTCTCGGACCTAACCCTAAGAGTGGAATTGCTAGGTTATGTAGTGACTCTGTATTTAACTTTCTGAGGAACCATCAGACCGTTTTCCAAAGCACTGATCCATCTGGATTCAGCCTTGACTCCTGTATTTCCATAGCTCTCAGCAGCTCCCAGCTTATAGCATCCACCACAACTGGCCATGCTTTACAGCTCCTTGTCTGCAGGCCCTTTTTCCTCACCAGGTCTCAGCTCCTTAAAAACAGGGATGATTGCATCTTAATCCAGTGTCATATCTATTTTGATATTCTCAGCTTCCTTGTGAGGAAAATGGAGACAAGGTACTGGAATTGATAGATAATATCCCCGGAAAACTTTTGTATCATGAAAGCAATTCCTTAGTTTCGTCTGAGAGACTGCCCAAAGAAATTATTTGTGCTTTTCGTTAGGAGCAAGGAAAGAAAACCCTAAAAAATATAAATAAATAAATAAATAAATAAATAAATAAATAAAGTTTTAAAGAGAAAAAATCCTAAGTCTCTCTTTGGTACTCACAAAGTTGAATTTTTTTCTTTTCCAATTAAGTTATAATAACTAATGGACTATGAGACCTAAGAAGCCAGAATCATTGCACATATGGATTTATTTTTTGTTATATACTTCTAGTTTTCTTCCTTAGAGTGCTCTGAACAGAGCTCTCCAGGAGTAAGTCATACTAAAGTCCCCAGTCATGGGTTGTCCCGGCAACTGCTGGCTCCACGCTGGCTAGCGTGTCCTGCTTCTCTTTCGTTTGCTCTCACAGATCCTCTGAGAATATACTGTCCATTGAATTCCCTATTTTTGCTTCCGTTAATAAAATTTGTTCTTTCTTCAAGCTCCTGTTTTCCATATGCTTTCTTCTTTTGGATCTAATAACTAAAATATAGATATAATGTTATTGAGATACTAATAAATGAGGAATAGAGAAAAAAGAGGTGAGGGGGAAAGTATGGAAAAATAAAGGTACAAACAGTAGAATTTTCAAGATATAATAAATGTTATTTGTCTGAAAAAGATGGTGAAAGTTGAATTTTAAAATTATTTACCCCCTCAAAATAAAATTATTTTCCCACTTCTTATATACAAGCTTTATAAATGCTCAGTTTAAAAAAAAAGAATGTCAGCTGATGAATGGATAAAGAAGATGTGGCGTATATACACGATGGAATATTACTCAGCCATAAAAAAGAATGAAATCTTGCCATTAGCAATGATATGGTTGGAGCTAGAGAATATTACGCTAAATGAATTAAGTCAGTCAGAGAAAGACAAATACCAGATGATTTCACTCATATGTGTAATTTAAGAAACAAATGAGCAAAGGGGAAAAAAGAGAGAGGCAATCCAAGAAACAGACTCTTAACCATAAAGAATAAAGTGATGGCTACCAGAAGGGAGGTGGGTGGAGGGATGGGGAGAAGAAGCTGATGGGGATTAAGGAGGGCACTTGTGATGAGCACTGGGTGATGTATGGAAGTGATGAATCACTAATACGGTACATCTGAAACTAATATTACACTGTATGTTAACTAAATGGATTTAAATAGAAACTTTAAAAAAAAAAAAGAATGCAGAAACGCAATACTTTAATGTAAGGAAAAGACATTGAAAAAGTATTTCCTAAGGGTAAACAAGGGCATTTGCGTCAGTAAGCATCACTGATCACTGTTCTCCCGGCCTTCCAGCCTGTCTCTGACTGTCTGTGTCTGGGGGTGAAAGGAGAATCCATACGAGAGAAGACTGATATGGTCGAATCAGACACTGCACTCTACATATTTTTGCTCTACAATTTTTTTTAAGTGGGTATCTCAGAACTTCTACAAAATCAGGTTTATATGAACACATATGCTGCCTTCCCCTCACAAAGGTTTGCAGGTATGGTGAGCTTCTCTCATACAAGGGTTTGTTCTGTGGGCCGTTCCCACATCAGATGGAGGCAGACTGGGCAAGAGGGACATCTGTCTATCTGTGTTCTAGACTCAGGAATAATGCCTCACTGCTAAGTGTGTTTAAGGGAAGTGTTTAGTCTGGGGAAAGTTTTGTCGCCTGAACTCTGTTTTTGGTCCTTGGAATTGCCCCACAATTCCAAGCAACTCATGGCTGTTCGCCCCTCTGTATAATTTGATGAGAACAGTTTATTTCTGTAGATGTGGCTGTAAATATTCACCTTTATTACCTCAAACTCCATTAAATCCCTCTTAGCTTTGCCTTTGAAAACCACACCATCATGGCCAGCTCAGCTTTCATGTGACTTCACATCTGACAAGATAAACTGGTCATTTACCTGAGTGAATGAACTTTTCCAGCTCCTTCTCATTCTCTGGAAGTAGGCAGGTGGACTCATCCAGGCTGTCTTCCTCAGAGTCCTGGTCATTGACGTCGTCTCCCAGGAATGGTATCCTGACATTGTTATAAAGCCACACCAGTTGCTGTCTTTCCTCAGCCTGGACCAGCCGACTGGAGAATAAATGTAGATGAATTTGAGAGCACAATTTTCATGGGAAATCATTAATCCTGTGACTTTTAACTGAAAAGCAGTCACTGATACATGGTGGTAGGCAGGGGAGGAAGGCAAAAACAGATTGATCTCTAGTGTGTGCTGATGGCAGAAGAGGAGTAACAATGCCAAATGTGGCTCAGGGCCATGACTAGGTGAGGTGAATAAGGAACTCAAAATAGTATAATAATATCTTCTTTTTAAGCTAAATAATATCTTAATGCAATATTTTATTTTATTTTTTTTAAGATTTTATTTATTCATTTGACAGAGATAGAGACAGCCAGCGAGAGAGGGAACACAAGCAGGGGGAGTGGGAGAGGAAGAAGCAGGCTCCCAGTGGAAGAGCCCGACATGGGGCTCAATCCCAGAACTCCAGGATCACGCCCTGAGCCGAAGGCAGACGCCTAACGACTGAGCCACCCAGGTGCCCCTTAATGCAACATTTTACAAAAGAAAAATGAATGCCAAGAAATCTATGATTAACAAAGTATCAATATTTTAAATAAAGTCCATATAGGTATTACTGATTCTTCCTTTTGCTCACTCTCTGATATGGCTTGGCCCAACACTGTTACTGATCCTGTATGTAAAATGTTGGTATTTTGTTCATCGTGGATATTTTTTGAAATAAATTTAGATTTTATAAAACACTGCATTAAAATATTATTCATCTTGATGACTGAGTTTTTGGGCACCCTCTTAAATTTTGCACCTGAGATGAGTGCCTTGCTCACCCCACCCCAGATGCAGCCCTGGAAGTGGATTTTTAAGCAGCTATCTCTGTTTGATGTGAAAAGGGGTAACAGAATGCTTTCCTTTTCCCTAACATACATACCTTCTCAACTGGTTGATGTATGTAATTAGGAAGAACTGGCCTGATCCTAAACATTATTAACAGTAATTACCCAAATCCTGGTCTTGTCCCAATGTCTTGATTACAATTGCAAAATTTAAGGGCATACCAAAAAAATTCAGTAATGATAAATATTTTAGCTCAATATTTTACCAAGCTGAAATGAATGGGAAAAATCCATGGTAAACCAAATATCACAATTTCAAATAAACATAGGATCCAACAGTGCTGTAATGAACCATATGGGAACCTGAGTCAAAAGAAAAAGGCGAATCTCTATATACATGCTTTTATGTATTTTTAAAAAGATTTATTTATTTAGGGGTGCCTGGGTGGCTCGGTGCAGCATCTGCCTTTGGTTCAGGTCATGTTCTCATGGGTCCTGGGATTGACCCCTTGTCAGGTTCCCTGCTTAGTGGGGAGTCTGCTTCTCCCTCTCCCTCTGCCCACCCCCCGCCTGCTTGTGTTCTCTCTTGCTCTCGCTCTCTCTCTCAGATAAATAAAATCTTTAAAAACATTTTTTAAGATTTATTTATTTATTTCAGAGAGGGGGTGGAGTGAGGAAGGGCAGAGGGAGACAGAGGGAGAGCCCCAAGCAGACTCCACACTGAGTGTGGAGCTCCCGGCAGGGCTTGATCCCATGACCCCAAGATTACGACCCCAGCCAAAACCATGAGTCGAAGGCCCAAGCAAATGTGCCACCCAGGTGCCCCATGTTTTTATGTATTTTTAAATGGCAGGGAGGAGATCTTTCACATGCATTATATGTAAATGTATGTAAGCAAGTCTTTTAAGGTCATGATATAAATAGCCCAGTTACAAACACTCTAACTCTGGACATTCTCATTTCCAATACATTGATACCCAAAACCATGTGTGAAAGCCGCGTTTCTGTATTGGAAGGATATTCTAGGGGCTTTGGGAACCCCCAAGCAGCTTTAACCAGGAAGGAGAGAATGATTTTGTATTTACAAAGCCCCCTCTGGGTACTGTGTGGGGGTAACGGACTAATGGAGACAACAGTATGACAGGAAGGCAGGAAGAAGCAGGCACATAGCAAAGGAGCCTGACGTGGGGCTCGATCCCAGAACGCCGGGATCACACCCTGAGCCGAAGACAGACGCTTAACCGCTGTGCCACCCAGGCACCCCTACCTTTAATCTTATTTGCCTTCACTGGACATACTTGAAGGTGGTCCTAAAATGGCTACCTTAAAAAACATCCCATATGTGGCAACATATGCTTTGTGTTTATACTCAAGTCCAATAGAGCAAATAATTTATTACTTCCTCAAGCTGTTTCTGATGGGATATAACAGAATCCTGGCACTGAATCCTGGAGAAGAAATCAGTATAGCATTCTGGTCAGAGTAGCATGATGTCACAGTCTGCACTTCTGTCTAATACTAATTCAACATATGATCATATCATTTGAAAGAGCTTGACCACAGTTATTTGTGCAAACAAGATGAAGTATCTTCCCCAATGCTACAGTTTTCCCAGATAATAACAGTGTCTAGTGAAAAGAGAGCAGTCACAATTTTCTGCTTTGCACTAAGATTCCTGCCAAAGTATCAAGTTCACTTTTTAAAAAAATTTGAATTAATTAACATATAACATATTATTTGTTTCAAGGGTACAGGTCTGTGATTCATCAGTCTTATATAACACCCAGTGCTCATTATAACACATAACTTTCCCCAATGTCTATCACCCAGTTACCCCATCCTCCCCTCTTCCCCTCTAGTAACCCTCAGTTTGTTTCCTAAGAGTCTCTTATGGTTTGTCTCCCTCTCTGGTTTTGTCTTGTTTCATTTTTTCCTCTCTTCCCCTATGATTCTCTGCCTTATTTCTTAAATTACACATATCAGTGAGATCATATGATAATTGTCTTTCTCCGATTGACTTATTTCGCTTAGCATAATACCCTGTAGTTCCATCCACGTCGTTGTGAATGGCAAGATTTCATTTTTTATGGCTGTGTGATATTCCATTGTATCTACATACCACATCTTCTGTATCCATTCATCTGTCGATGGACATCTGGACTCTTTCCAGTTTGGCTATTGGGGACATCACTGCTATAAACATTGGGGTGCAGGTGCCCCTTCGGATCACTACATGAGCATCTTTGGGGTAAATACCCAGTAGTACAATTGCTGGGTTGTAGGGTAGCTCTACTTCCAACTTTTTGAGGAACCTCCATACTGTTTTCCACAGCGGCTGCACCAGCTTGCATTCCCACCAACAGTGTAGGAGGGCTCCCCTTTCTCCGAATCCTCGCCAACATCTGTCGTTCCTGATTTGTTAATTTTAGCATTCTAACTGGTGTGAGGTGGTATCTCTCTGTGATTTTGATTTATATTTCCCTGATGTAGAGTAATGTTGAGCACTTTTTCATGTGTCTGTTGGCCATTTGGATGTCTTCTTTGAAGAAATGCCTGTTCTTGTCTTCTGCCCATTTCTCGATTAGATTATTTGTTCTTTGGGTATTGAGTTTGATAAGTTCCTTATAGATTCTGAAGCCCTTTATCTGATATGTCATTTGCAAATATCTCCTCCCATTCTGTCGGCTGTCTTTTGGTTTTGTTGACTGTTTGCTGTGCAAAAGATTTTTATCTTGATGAAGTCCCACCAGTTCATTTTTGCCTTTGTTTCCCATGCCTTTGAAGATGTGTCTAGCCGGAAGTTGGTGCAGCCGAGGTTGAAGAGGTTGCTGCTTGTGTTCTCCTCAAGGATTTTGATGGATTCCTGTCTCACATTGAGGTCTTTCATCCATTTTGAGTCTATTTTTCTGTATGGTGGAAGGAAATGGTTCAGTTTCATTCTTCTGCAAGTGGCTGTCCAGTTTTTCCAACACCATTTATTGAAGGGACTGTCTTTTTTCCATTGGATATTCTTTCTTGCTTTGTCGAAGATTAGTCGACCATAGAGTTGAGGGTCCATTTCTGGGTTCTCTATTCTGTTCCATTGATCTATGTGTCTGTCTTTGGGCCAGTGCCATACTGTCTTGATGATGACAGCTTTGTGATAGAGCTTGAAGTCAGGCATTGTGATGGCCCCAGCTTTGGTTTTCTTTTTCAACATTCCTCTGGCTATTCTGGGTCTTTTCTGGTTCCATACAAATTTTAGGATTATTTGCTCCAGCTCTGTGAAAAAAGTTGATGGTATTTTGATAGGGATTGCATTAAATGTGTAGATTGCTCTAGGTAGCATAGACCTGTTAACAATATTTGTTCTTCCAATCCATGAGCATGGGACATTTTTCCATTTCTTTGTGTCTTCCTCAATTTCTTTCATGAGCATTCTAAGTTTTCTGAGTACAGATCCTTTGCCTCTTTGGTTAGGTTTATTCCTAGATATCTTACGGTTTTGGGTGCGTTTGTAAATGGGATCGACTCCTTAATTTCTCTTTCTTCTGTCTCATTGTTAGTGCATAGAAATGCAACTGATTTTTGCAAATTGATTTTATGTCCTGCCACTTTACTGAATTTCTGTATGAGTTCTAGCAATTTTGGGGTGGAGTCTTTTGGGTTTTCCACATACAGTATCAGGTCATCTGCAAAGACTGAGAGTTTGACTGCTTCTTTGCTGATTCAGATGCCTCAAGATCACTTTAGAACACCACATTTTGGGAGGATGCCAGCATCTCAGACAGTGGCTTTCAAACATTTGACCATGATCCACAATAGGAAATACATTTTACCTCATAACTGTGTATTTGTCTGTCTGAAAAGTCAAAAATCAGCATTTACATTAACAAATGTAATGCTTTTTAATATTTTCTAGTCTACAAAATTGTATTCTGTCCTATTTCTTTTTTTTCATTTACATTTTGACCCAACATGAGTACAGTCCATATTCTGAAAACCACTGGTGTGGAGATTTAGAATGACTATACTAATTTAGTGATTATAAGAATCATCATCATCATCATTATCATTACTAAATAATAATCTAGTTAGTTTGTTATGTCTTAGTTGAGGATGGTAAATGTTACTTAGTATATACTTACTATATCACATAGAAAATAGCGATTCCACATATGAGGGCAATGGTAAAGGCTACACACGCAATTACAATTACTTGAACAAGAGCAGGTCTATGTGAAATCAGTGCTGAAAGTGGAAAGAAAAGTTCTCATAAAATTTCATTTCACTTGTGTCTATCAGTTAATATATTTGTTAATCATATTGTTATTTCAAAGGGGGAAGGGAGACAAAATCAGAAAAAATAGCATTAAAAAATAGCATCCTTAATTTTTAAAAATATGGAGGCTAGATTGCACAGCCTGTGTGAACAAATATAATTTGAATTCCCACATAAAGTCATCCCTAACTCCATTTGCTTCCTCTGCTTCTTGCCCTTTGTCAAAACCCTCTTTTACTTTGTAGAAATACAGGATCCCTGACTCAGTCTAGCAGCACCTGCCATCCTGTAGCTGAAAGGAGAGTGGCTTTAGTTTGATGATTCAGGTGTCGCACTGATGGTTTCAGGGTGTGCAGTGTGGTGCTGAAAGGGTGTTAGAGAGAAATTGAGAATGCCATTCCACGAACCTGCATTCCAGGTGTCGGTGTTCATGGGTGTTGAATGTGCTATAAAACTCCGGTTGTTCTTAATAGGGTTAGGTGTATCACCCTTCCTATTACCTGAAATTAAAAAATAATAATAACCAGAGTTATCATTCATACAAATTGAACAAAAGAGCAACTGGCAAAGCAAGTACATTATTCAGCCACTTGGAAAATCTGACAAATTGAGGTGATTACTCTTCGTCCTGCACTTGGCTTTCCCTCACTCTCTGTCACAGAAAGAGTTCAGCAAGTGAACTAAAAATGCCCTGAGGTTCACCCATCAATGAAAGGTCAGGCGATCATGACAAAAAGAACTTGGACTACGAAAAGGCTAGCGGTGTAAAATACTTAATTGTAGACAGCAGGCATGGGGAATATGGGTGTTCACTCTACAATTTTCTCTACCCTTCTGTAAGCTTTCAGGTTTTCACAATGAAATACTGGGGCAAGGAGAAAAAATGGATTACAGATGGTTTCAATATAGTGAGTACTAAAAACTGGCCGCTGGGTTTGGCCACGGGAAGGTCATTGGAGAAATCGATGAAGGCAGTGCTAGTGATGTGGTGGCGACGACAGTGACTGAAACAGTTCAAGAGAACAGAAGGGAAGGAATTGGAGAAAGTGAGTTTTATTTTATTTTTTTTTAGATGTTTATTTATTTATTTGACAGAGAGAGAGACAGCCAGCGAGGAAACACAAGCAGGGGGAGAAGGAGAGGAAGAAGCAGGCTTAACGACTGAGCCACGCAGGCGCCCCTAAGAGATAGTGAGTTTTAAAAACTCTTTTGAGGAACTTGGTTTTGGAGAGGGGAGACATGAGGGCAGCTCCCAGAAGGGCTAAGGGATCAAGAGATGGGTTTTGCTTTCTAAGATGGGAGAATTGACAGCACATTCATAGGAGAATGGGAGTGACACTTTAAATTGTGATACTACAGGAAATGAGGAGAGAATTGCCGACTGTGCCTGTGCCAGTTGGTGGACACGGATGCTGGCGCGCCAGCTGGGGCCATCCTTGGCCTGGAAAGGAAGGAAGGCAGAGAAGAAGGGTGCAATTGCAGGTAGATGGGGAGGAGGATGCAGATACTCTCTTTTGACTGCTTGTATTTTGCCAGTGATGGAGGAAACAAGGTTATCCCCTGAGGGTGAGGCTGAGGTAAACATGTTGGGAGGTTTGCAGAGCAAGAAAATAAATGCGAACGTCACCAAGCAGAACAGGAGAGTAGGTGGGTTAGGGAAGTGAGAAACATATTTTTTTTCAAGATTTATTTATTTATCTTAGAAGGAGAAAGAAAGAGCACAAGCGGTAGGGGTAGAGGGAGAGAGAGAATCTCCAGCAGGCTGCCTGCTGAGTGCAGAGCCCAAAGCAGGGCTCGGATCTCAAGACCCTGAGATCACAACCTGAGCCGAAACCAAGAGTCAGATGCTTAACCAACTGCACCACCCAGGCACCCCGAGAAACATATTATTTAATAAAGTTTCCTAGAAATGAAATTTCTGGGTGTATTGACGATATTTTTTATTTTCTGTATTTTGTAAAGGTATTTTATTTTTAAGTAATCTCTGCACCCAACATGGGGCTCAAACTCACAACCCCGAGACCAAGAGTTGCATGCTCCACCAACTGAGCCAGCCAGGCTTTCCTATTTTCTGTATTTTCGATGCTCTCCCATTTGAGGTTTTGATCCTGGACAGACTGTCCCTTCTAGGGTTAGCTATTTCCAACAGTTCGTGGACAACTCCCCTGCAAGCATGCCTTTGACATAAACCAACCAATCCAGAGCCCACAGCCCCAGCTACCTCTCACACACCAAGCCAATGTTCCCTCTGCCCTAAATCATCCCAGGGCCACGTGCTGGACAAGTAGGAACCACTCCGATAGCCCAGAGCCCATTAAAGTCATTCCAACTATCCACTTCTCTGTGTAACTACCCCACTTCACCCATTCCTTCCCATGAAAACACCAATAAAGACTCTGGGCCATGCTCTTTCCTCTTGTCCCCCTGCTTCCTGCTTCTAGGGATCTGTGAGTATAACGTGCTTCCTTCATGAACAATCATTTCTGTGTCTGTATGTCTTATCATACCTGATTAAAATAAATTCCAGGTATATTTCAATACTCCGAGCCCAAAAATAAATACGTCCTTTTTGTATTTATAAGCATTGCCAATTGCCCTCTATAGAAGTTGCTCTCATTCCTCGCCTACACACAAGATATGAGATTATATACACTTGAAACTAGTAGGATATTATACGTTAATTATACTTCAATTTAAAAAATGTGCGATTAGGGGCACCTGGGTGACTCAGTCGGTTAAGTGTCTGACTCGATTTCGGCTCAGGTCTTGATCTCAGGGTTGTGAGTTGAAGCCCTGCGTTGGGCTCCACACTGGGCGTGGAGCCTACTTAAAAAAATAAAATAAAAAAGCGAGCGATTATATTTCCCAACTCCTTTACCAGTTTTTTTAATGAAACATTTTGTCCACTTTCAACATGATAGCTGAAATCTGCAATGAGTATTTCCCTTATTATGAGTTAGACATCTTTCCATATAACCAAGAACTGAGGATTACAGAGAAAATTGGGAGTCTTGCAATGATCTAAAACAATTCTGTCCTCTATCTCCATATTGGAACCTGCACTTGGGACCCAAAGCTCAGGCGCAGCAGAGGTCCCAGCAAACCTCTAACGCAAGCTCATAACCCAAGTTAGTTTCAAAGTAAAGATCAGAATGCAGGTGTCCTGATACCTTGGCAAGAATTCAATCTCTGGGCTTTGGCGGTAGGGGGGTAAACAGGCAAGTGAGATATTCATAGCTGAGCTTTAGAAAAATTAATAATGTGTTTGGGATGGCTGCATGTATTAATTGTTTTTACGATTTTCTGTATTTCTCTGATGCTTTGACATCTGTGCTATTTTCTAATCTGCTCTGAGTAGCATCATGACTAAACCAACCATCCAGAGGGCACTCCATTTTCTAATTTGCAGAAAGGGCTGTACAGACTAGTGATGACCACTGTGGGGTGCCCTCGGGAGCCATACACCACAACAGCTTTGGGAATGTCCTGAATCCCAGCCACCCTCCCAGATCCCTTGACTTACCATTATGCCCTGGGAATTGCTTGCGCGTGGTAGGTCTTGGAGCTAGAAGGCCGTTCAAAGGGATTAGACAGAAGAGACAAGTTTAACAGATTTAAGAAAATAAAGAGATAACTTGGTATTAGACAAGGGGACTTAACAGCTAAGAAGGAAAATGCTGTGAATAAATTTATTACAATGCCTCATAGAAATATGTGGCTTGATTTGCAATTTGTTCTGTTTGCATCCAGTGTTTCCTTTCACGAATATGGTGTTAAGAACATAACACATTTGGCTTCCGGTCTGTTTTTGCAGTCACATGAGCTGGTTGAGGACCTGACAGATTTGAAGGGGCCTGTGCTATCATCAGAAGGTCAGACAGCCAGTGCCAGGGAGGGCCCCACGGCAATATCCTTTCCTCCTACGGAAATTAGATGCTATTATATTGTGCAGATCGTATTTCCCTTGTACAGAATAGAGACTGTTTATAAGTACCACACATCTTCACGAAGAGTTACTGCCTGACTTCACCAATTGTCAGGGTCAGTTTCTCTGTTTTGAGATAAACAGATTTTAGGACTCAAAATGCAAAGCATAGAAGACAGATGATTATAAAGAACATTTTACACTTGCAACGCATCTGTATCTGGATTCCTGTGGTCTACCGCCAAAACGTGCCCCAAATTACAATTAAGTCATACAGACACATTCAAATGATCCTGAGGCAGTCAGAGTTTCTGTGTGTGCTAAGTGAAATGAAAGAGAAGCACAGTAATCCCTAAAAAGAAAGCACAGCTTACAGAGAGAGAATAACATCGGACTAATTTCCAAGCAATGTTTATCTAATTATATTATTGTATGGAGCATGCTACTAACAAATACACAAGAAAAGACACATTCATATAGTAACTAGGAGGACCCCAGACTATAGTTCTCATTTCAACGAATGACTTACCTCTGAGTCTTGAGAAAACACCTTCCTGCTTAGTGACATTTGTGGATGTTTGTGACTGTTTGTAGCCTTGAAAAGAAAACTTGTAGCAGTGAAATGTAATTAACCCTTTTTATTTCCCCTGAACCAAGTAAAAACAGTGTTTGAAGCTACCCATTTAGTCTGTTGCTAGTTCAGCTGGTTGGAACTCACCTCCATAAGGCAAGCATAAAAGAAGTGGGCATTCCATTAAAAACAAAACTAGAAAGGTGAAAGAACTTTGAATCTTGTCCATCACTCCAAAACTGTTAGTCTTTTATCATATGGATGAAAGGATATATTAGCTATAGTGCAGTATCTGCCCTATATTTATGCAGAACTAAGAAACTCTGCTCCCTACAGAATGTTTGGGTTCTGACTTGGAGCCGCCAGTGTGAGGTCAGCTCACGTTGCCACGTGGACTTCCTCCACGGAACCAAGTCAACCAATGGGGATACTAACGGGATGGGGCGTGGGAGAAGGAGGCTCATCTGTGGGCATAGATAATAAAGCCGGGGCCCTGCCCTTAGGGAGTGTACAGACCAGTGAGGAGGCAGCAAAGATCAATTATAATTCAATGGGACACATAAGAGGCAAACAGAGAACACAGTAGGGCTCTGTAGTCAGAAGCCCGCATTCTAGTCCTAGTCTCTGGCTTTCTTGACATTTCTGCTTGATCAGGTTACTTAAGCCCTTTGGGTTTCAGTTTCCTCTTCTGTAAAAATAGGAGAAAGAAACAGCACCTACCTCACAGGGTTACAGCAATATCTGAATAATGTAATCCACGCAAAGCTCAAAAATAGTGCTGGCACTCAACATTATTAGTTCTTGTCGTAATATAGGAGAGTATTTGCAAAAAAGCAATTCAGTACACCTCCACCCTCTGGGTGCTGTTCAGAACCCTAGACCCCTTTGGCTCCCTCCAGAAGTTTTTTTAAAGGAGATTAATTGAATCATCTCAAAATGTGGAAATGGAATTAAAAATAGATAGCATAGAAGAAGGTGGTCCCTTGTACTTGTCCTTTGTACATCCAGTAGTTCTCAAAATACCCAAGGCAGGCTTTGAGTCACCCCTACCAATAACAATAGCTGACCAGATCTTACACGATGCTTGTAAAGCCCCCTGGGATTAGAAACTAGCTCCACATGCACTGTACCCAAAGGCCAGTTATCCTGTCTTTCTTTCTTTTTCTTTCTTTCTTCCTTTCTTTCTTTCTTTCTTTCTTTCTTTCTTTCTTTTCTTTCTTTCTTTCTCTCTCTCTTTCTTTCCTTTCTTTCGATTTATTAATTTATTTTAGAGAGGAGGGGGAGGGGCAGAAGAAAAGGGAGGAAGAGTCTTAAGCAGTCACTGCTAAGCACGTAGCCCAACTTGGGCTGAAATCACTCATGACCCTGCAATCACAACCTGAGTGGAAACCAAAAGTCAGATGCTTAACCAACTGCGCCGCCCAGGTACCCCGTCCCCCAGCTATCCTTTCTGACTGTTTGTGAGATGACAAGGCTAAGACCCTCTAGATATACCATGCAGTGGACTATCGCCAGCTTCTTACTTTATTCTCACAACACCCTAATTCCCATTCCTGTCTTCCTTCCATCCAGCTATGCCTGGGGGATGATCCATATAAGAACTTGGCTCCCATTCTCTTTCTATAAGTCCTACAATCTCAGAATTGCCGTTCAGATCCATCTGAACAAGTTCATCTGCTGTGTCTCTTTGGAGTTTGTTGTTGTTGTTGTTGTTGCTGCTGTTAGGGAGGTTCAATGCCCAGCGTGGAGCCCAACACGTGGTCTGAACTCATGACCCTGAGATCAAGACCCGAGCCAAGATCAAGAGTTGGATGCTTAACTGACTGAGTCACCCAGGTGCCCCTTTGGACTGGTTTTTGGACTGCCAATTTCCCTATGGGCACTGATTTTGAACTGTCAGGATCCCCATGGACACTGCTTTCTCTGGAGTTGATTTTTAGAATATCAACTTCCCAATGGTTACTGCTGCCTTGCCCACTCCTTTCTCTTAGGTCTCTGAATACCTGGCTCTTCAAGACTTGTTCTTGAATTGGCTCATATATTCCATGCACCCAGCCCAGCTGGATGAATCGTACCATCCATCAGAATACCACTCTGGGTTAATGATACTGACAGATGTGTCGATCAGGCCAAGCTATAAAGATTAGGCCAAGAGATAAAAGTCTTTCATAACATAACCAAAACCTTCCAACAGATTCCCTTAAATCCAGAGTGCCCAACATGTTCTCTTGGCTTTCTCCCACAAAGTGGGGTGCCTGGTTGAGAACTGGGTCCCAGACCCTTGTCATATGCCTAATAGGACTCTTCCTAGTTTTTCCCTTTATCAAAGTTTGCCTTTGGTGGCTAAGTCAAGCAATCCCAATCACCTTTAACCCAGGTGGCAAGCGTTGTCTATCCCAATTAGTATCGTTAATGATATTGGGACACCACAAAGTAGATCGTATTGTAATTTTCTGAGTTCTAATTGACATAACGTTGTATTAGTTCAGGTGTACAATGACTTGATATTTGCAGATATTGCAAAATGATCACCACAATAAGTCTAGTTAACATCTATCATCATACAGTTAACAAAAATTTTTTTTCTTGTGATGGGAACTTTAAGATCCACTTTTTTAGCAACTATAGCATTAAATATGCAATACAATATTAACTTTCATCACTATGCCGTACATTACATCCCCATGACTTATTTATTTTATAACTAGAAGTTTATACCTTTTTACCCCCTTCACCCATTTTGTTGTATTGTGAATTTTAAAACTTTATATTTTTCTGCTGCCTCAACACCCACACAAAAGGGCTGTAAACACCCCACCCAGGTGACCATGTTACCTAAGTGATAAGACTGGTCCCTGCCACAAGTTCCCCTTTGCCCTCCCCTAAATGTAATCTATCAACATTCAAATGTATCAGTGACATCCTTTCCCACCTATTCTTGTGTACTCCATCCTGACCCCCAATAAAGGTACTTTCCCATGGATACTCACCCTTGTGCTCCCCACCTGCTTGGCTGAGCTCCGTCTCTAGGTGCCCACGCTGAGCAGCCCCTCATGGGGTGCAGTTCACTTCTGGTGTTATAATTCTATGGGTTTTGACAAATATATCATGACATGTATTCAGCCTTTTAGTATTATACAGCATAACTGCACCGCTCTAAAAATCCTTTATACGGGGCGCCTGGGTGGCACAGCGGTTAGGCGCCTGCCTTCGGCTCAGGGCGTGATCCCGGTGTTATGGGATCGAGCCCCACATCAGGCTCCTCCACTATGAGCCTGCTTCTTCCTCTCCCACTCCCCCTGCTTGTGTTCCCTCTCTCGCTGGCTATCTCTGTTAAATAAATAAATAAAATCTTAAAAAAAAAAAAATCCTTTATACTCCACCACCTATTCATCTCTCCCTCCAACCTCTTCCTGGCAATCACCAATCTTTACTGTTTCCATAATTTTGCCTTTTCCAAAATGTCATATAGTTGGAATCATATAGCATGAAGCCTTTTCAGATCGGCTTCTTTCACTTAGTAATATGTATTTGAGGTTCTTCCATGTTTTTCCATGGCTTGATAACTCATTCCTTTTTAAAAGCTATTATTTTGGATAATTAGTTTGGATGTTCTTAAGTTTGCAGATTTAGTGAAAACTCACATTTCTACAATACTGGATCTACTCATGCAAGAAGCACTTGTATCTCTTAATCATTCACATTTTCATTAATACCTCTCGACAATATATGTAAATTTATTGCCATAGGTTTCAGTTCTTTTCATTTTCCCCTCAACATTAAAACGCAATTTTCAAAAACGGAATTCCCCCTTTACATACCCCATCTGCGGCTGGTATATAAACACACCTGTTGTTCCAATATTTGCAAACCGCCCCCCGGCTAGTCCTCGCAGGGATGTCGAGGGCCCCATCTGGCAGTTTTGAGCGCGGCCCAACAGCCAGAGACCTTTTCACGCCACCAGGTTATAACTCCTGCAGCCCTGGGAGTTCACCGCGCACTTCAGGGGCGGAGCAGGGCGCTGTGCCTTCCGGGCGTTGTAGTTCGAGCCTCCAGAGCCTGACCTGGTGGACTACAAGTCCCAGAAGGCCGCGCGGCCCCGCCGTGTCTCCTAGGTAACCAAAAATCTGCGGCCGCAGGCAGCGCCCACTCTGTTCCTGTGGGAGCAGACGGCGGCACCAGGGATACCCTTGTTGCCAGGCGCCTTCTGGGCACCTGCGCCCCGCGCCCTGTCCCAAAGTGAACTGGGAGTCGGGGGTCGGCGCCCGAATCCCTCTCGTGGCAGAGGAGGGCGACGGGTCGAGAGAGCGCAACGTCTAGGCGGGAAAGGCAGGGGCGGTTCCGGGAGCCGCGAGGAGGCTGGAGCGGGGTCTGCAGGAGACCCGGCCGTAAAGCGGTTGCTGCAGGTCAGGCCAGGAGGTTCTGCTCCAGTGGCCAAGCGACCCCGCCGACTGTTCAGCTGCCGGCTCCGGGTGTGAGGGGAACGCGCGTGCAGTCTGTCGGGTTGTCTCTCTGGAGCTCTCTCGGTCTTCAGCTCCACCATCTGCCTACTCGGTGCCATGCCTGGAGGCTGAACCAACCAGCATGCGCGAAGCTCACCCAGGCCCTACTTACAAGGATAGGGTCCCCTGCGGCTTCTCCCTACTCCTGTTGTCCTCCGGTTGCCTTGGCGGTTTGCGTAAGGTTGAGAGTTCAAATTATTATTGCCAGTAATATAAATCGGATCCAAGCTTCTTGGCCATGACCGCGATCTTTGGCTGCTTTTGAGCTTCTCTTGGCCTTCAGTACTTTCACCACGATGTGGTTGGTTTGTGTTTATCGCGCTTTGAGGTCCTTGTGTGAATACGCAGGTGGAAGTATTTCATCGCTTCTCTCCACAGCCTCTGCCCACGTTGGTTGGAGCCACCGCAGCCCTCACGCTTGCCTTCCTGTCATACTGTTGTCTCCATTAGTCCGTTACCCCCACACAGTACCCAGAGGGGGCTTTGTAAATACAAAATCATTCCTTCCTTTAAAGCTGCTTGGGGGTTCCCAAAGCCCCTAGAATATCCTTCCAATACAGAAACACGGCTTTCACACATGGTTTTGGGTATCAATGTATTGGAAATAAGGATGTCCAGAGTTAGGGTGTTTTTAACTGGGCTATTTATATCACGACCTTAAAAGACTTGCTTACATACATTTACATATAATGCATGTGAAAGATCTCCTCCCTGCCCTCTGGGGTCTTTGTACTCCCTGACAGTGCTAAAGCACTGGAAAATCCATTGAGCCACATGGCAGTCCCTGCCCGTTTTCACCAAGTTCCAAAGGAATAAGCTCACAGCCTCCCAGTGCAGCTGGTTTACTAGTACACTGGACAATTATAACATCCAGTAAATAGACCAGGGCAAGTACAGTACCCAGGAAGTTCTTAAGCAGTGAGGTTTATTCTTCCAGTTACTCAAAATCCAACTCAATCTCACCCATTATTCCCTCTATATGCTCTAATAAGTCCACACCCCCAAGTTCTTCCCTTTGGCCTGGGTTGTCTTCCCTGGACTCTGTTAGGACGCTCTTATTGTCATAATAACATGGGAGGGTGTTTAGAGAGTTGAGTTTGGAAAGAACCGTAATGCTGGTTTGGCCTTTCATTCAACAGACATTTGTTGAGAACTTGCTGTGTGCCAGACACTGTTCCAGGTCCTGGGTATTGAACACTGAACAAGTGAAAAACCATGACCTATTGGAGTTTGTATCTTGTTACGAGTGATACAGGCAATAAAAAGAAACATAACAAGTTGGTTTTACAGCGTGCTTGAACTTGACAGATGTTATGAATATTTAGACTAGAAGAGTAGAGCAGGGTAAGGAAATCAAGAATGGAGGGGGGGGGGCTCTGCCATTTTAAACAGAACATCTTGGCCTTGGACTTGCCTGTGCTGTGCTGTGTGCTGCTCCTATGGAGAAGTTGAGAGAATAACAGAAGGTATAATGGGACGTGGTCTCCAGTATCTTTCCACAGACCTCATGTTGAGACAATCCATTCAAAGATTCACAACTGGGATTCCAATTCTAGTCCCTACATGCCCCACAGGCACCTACCTGAGATAAACCCAGGAATAACTTAAGAGGCAAAAGATCAGAGATATCAAACTGCTAGAAAGACCCGGACTGATACCTGATTTGAACTAGTATGCTGGGCTGGGTGGCTAGAGCAGGAGACAGATAGCTGAGCTGTGAGAATAAAACAAAAGGAACTTCTGGAGTTTGCTCTTGCTTTTTCCCTGCCTTTGCCTTGGAACAGTGCCTGTGCCCACAGCTGCAGTAAACCTAACCTCTGGCAGGCTCCCTGAGGAGTAGAATCAAGGCAAAGCAGTAGCATGTGCTTATGAGTAGCTGAGAAACAGGCAAAGACCACATTACCTCGGGCAAGTGCCTCTGCACCCTGCCTCCTCAAAGCTTGGGGATAGCGAATCACATTCCAAAGAGTTATCTTGTGAGGTAAGGAAACGTTGACTAGCTTTCTGATGCCTCAACCTCTGCTCCCAGGATCCATTCCCCCCACCCCTGAACTATTTATAGGGACCAGTCTGATCCCGTCACATGTACACAGAACAACTGATGGAATAACCAATGACCCCCAAAGAAATACACTTACTGGCCAAAGTAATAAGCAATTTTCTGAGCATAACAATTCCAAGAGAAAACACACACTGCATTACAGATTCCATGAGAAGCAGATATATTAGAACAGATGGACCAAAATTTTAAATTAGTCTATCAAATACATTTAAAGAGATAAGGCATGGCATTAGCAATAGGAAATGAGAATATTAACACATAAAAAAGAACCAAATATTAAGTATGTAAAACAATTGTTGAAATGAAGACATGTAGAGGAAATAAATAGCAAAATGGACAGCTGATAAAGAAATTAGCAAACTGGAAGAGCAAACTGAGGAAATGTCCTGAAAAAAGGAAGAAAGGAAAAGTAGAGAACATAAAAGAAAGGCTAAGGAAATGGACAACAGACATAAGCATGCTAACATCTGAATAACAGGAGTCCTAAATGAGGAACATTTTAAATCAAAAGGATAAAATATTAAAAAATAAAGACATAAATTTCCATAAGTGTTTAGCACATGTCCAAGAATATGTCACTCAAAATTCTTTTACTGTACTATTACATATTACAAAATTTCATATTTGTATATTGGTCTATGCTAATAATAACTATTACAATTACCATCAGGGTTTACCTTGTTTTTACTAGAGACATAACACCATGTATATGCAAGGTTACTCAAGATAAAATCAGAAACATAGGATTTGACCTTGGAAAGAACTAAAACATTTGTCAAATTTTACAATCTGTGGGATTCTTTATTGCCTCCTAGTTCTTTCTTCTTTTAGTCATAAATGAGAAGGGGGGCAGTTACTCCCTGGTAAACAAGGAAAATAAAAAAGAGAGAAATAAAGAAATATTAAAAGCTTAGAAAGGAAATACAGAGGCATAGAATCAGAAGATGGATTTGTCTGGGAATACTTGATTGCTTTCCAAAGAAGTGGCCTAGAGCTGGTGAGCAGAGCACCTGGTGGATTAGTGACATGAGTGGGTATAAATGACTGTGCCTCTATATAACCGTCAAGGACATATAAAAGATGTATAAAAAGAACAGTGTAAGTCCAGAAAAACAAAGCCCACTGTGCGCTATGTGGTAGAAGAGTCTTTTTTTAAATAAGATTTTTTAAAAGATTTTTTATTTATTTGAGAGAGAGAGCAGGAGCGGGATAAGAGGCAAAAGGAGAAGAAGACTCCCCGCTGATGAGGGGCTCGATGCTTAATCAACTGACCCTCCCAGGCACCCCATAACATATTTTTTAAATTATATTTCTTTGAGAGACAAAGAACAAGAGAAAAAGCACAAACGGGAAGAGAGAAGCAGACTTAACCACTGAGCGGGGAGTCCAACATGGGGCTCAATCTCAGGACCCTGAGATTATGACCTGAGCCAAATGCAAATGCTTGACCAACTGAGCCACCCAGGTGCTCCAGAAAGGTCTGAATCAAGGAAGTTTAACAGAAATCCAGGCAGAAAGAGCCTGAATGTGGTAGACTGGCCTGGATCATTCCTTGTTGTTCTCTGTATTTACCAATCCTTGTGCAAGCCTCACGATCATCATTCTGCTTCTTTCATTTCTGTTACCATTTGTCACTGAAACAAAAGTAAGGCTTTATTCATTGGTCTCAGATTTAAGCATATCATAGGCTTTTAAAAACTGACCTCTCATCTCTTGTGATGCTCTTCGCAATCCCTATTTTCTTCTCCCTATGTTAATACCCTCCTTGTGCAAAAATGTTCTCGTTCTTTTAAAAAAAAATGGATATCATGGGGCGACTGAGTGGCTCAGTCATTAAGCGTCTGCCTTAGGTCATGATCCCAGGGTCCTGGGATCAAGCCCCACTTGGGGCTCCCTGCTCAGCAGGAAGCCTGCTTCTCCCTCTCTCACTCCCCCTGCTTGTGTTCCCTCTCTGGCTGCCTCTCTCTCTGTCAAATACATAAATAAATAAATCTTTTAAGAAGTATATAAAAACAAAAAAAATAAAAATAAATAAAAATTTAAAAAATGGATATGATAAAAAGACATAAATTTCCCAGAATGTTAAACATTCAAGACATCAGATTAAAAGTCTCAGACAGTTTCTTATTAAGTTAAACATATACTTAACACAAAACTCAGCTCTTCCACTCCTAGGTTTTTACCCAAGATAAATGAAAACTTGCATAAACAAAAGCCTTGTAGAAGAATGTCTATAGCAGCTATATTTACAATAGCCAAGACCTGGAGACAACTTAACGTTCATCAACAGGTGAATAGGATAAGTAATGGTAGCACACCCACATAATGGAATGCTATTCAGCAAAAAAAAAAAAAAAAAAAAAAAGGAGTAAACTACCGATATATGCTACAACATGGGTGAGCCTCCAAAAAAAAAAAACCCCTTTTGTTGAGCAAAAAAATCCAGACACAAAGGTAAGTATATGAATAGACTACGGTGTGATTCCATTTATGTGAAAGTCTAAAAGACAATTCTAATATGTAGTGACAGAGCAGATAGGTGGTTGCCGAGGCCTTGGGGGAGGGAGGATGGGTGGAGATGAACTGTAGAGACATGAAGGAACTTTCTGGAAAAGTGAAAACACTCTGTTTTGATTGTAGTAGTGGTTACAAGGGTGTATACATTTTCAACACTCATCAAATTGCAGCCCCAAAAATAAAGTCCTCAGCATACCAGTGGTGTTTGAAGCCTCAAGACTGGATGAGACCATCAGAGGTGTAAACCGGTAGAAAACAGGGCACCCTGACAATAAGAGGTAAGGGAAGTGGAGAGAAAACAGCCAAGGGGGCCTGAAATGAAGGCCAGAATCAGGAGGGAACTCTGGAAAGCCTGCTGAAAAACATGTTTTAAGGAGGAAATGACCCATTATTGATAATGCTACTATTTCAAGGGAGAAAAAACAGAATTGACCACTAGGTTTAGCAATGTGGAGGTCATCTGGCAGTGAGGTAGCTTTGGAGAGGGTTCGAGAAAGAATGGAAAGTAGAGACTCTTGAAAAATTTTGCTTTCCACAACAAAACACAGAAATTATGCAGGAGCTAGAAGGGAATGTGGTATTGAGAGGTTTTCCTTTTTTTTTTTTTTTAAAGCATGTTTGCATGTTGGTGGGAATAATTCAGTACATAGGGAAAACCTGATGATACATGAGATAGGGGAAACTTTGCTGGAGCAATTCCCTTGACTAGTACGGAGACAGGCTCTGGAGCCAACCCAGTCAGTTTGTATATAGGTACCTGTGGGAGAGCATGGACACTGTGGAAGGTAGGTAGATGTTATGGCACGCTTCTGCTGATTGCTTGTTCTCTCAGGGAAATAGGGGGCAAAGTCATCTGCTGGCAGTGAGCATGAGGCAAGGTTAAGTCAGGGTATTGCTGGAAGCTTGATACTAAATAGCCAACCAGCTTAAGAAACAGAAGGTGGAGGTGTTCCAGTCACTAGTAATGGAATAGTCCTAGTGGTTAACAAAACCATGAGCAGAGGGGTCAAAGAACTGAGGTCAGCACTTGAGAAGACCATTGAGATGGATGATGGATAATACAGGAAGTATTATGATGGAAGTGGTTCTAGATGCAGTAAGGCAGGTGCTGAAATTGTTAATATGTGGATGAGTGACCCATTAGATGACTGCAATGAAGGGAAGCAGGAGTGATGGTCTCACGTCCCAAGAGTCAAAGGTAAGTCTTAGAGAGAAGGGAGGAACAATCCAGAAGCAGCAAATGAGAGAAGTGGAAGGGAAAGGAGCCACCCCTGGAGCCATCATAAGAGACACTGTGCATAGGAGACCCAAGCTTCAATCACAGCAGGAGGTGAAAAGGGAGAGCTCATGGCCGAGTAAGAGTTCCACCTGGGCCCAGAAGGTTCCAGAGTTGGTGAGGAGTTGAAGATGGGGCCCGAAGGGCAATGAACTGAGCCATATATGGGTTAGAATAAGGGACGTGAGGGGGCCTGGGAGTCCTGAACATCCAAGGCACACTGTGCACATAAGGCTGTATGACAGGTGGTAGGAATGTGGGGGATCCTTCCAGGAGGAAGCAGAAGTCTGGGACTTTCTCTTGACTTGTGAGGTGGGCTGGGCCACAAGAGGCACTTTTAGAAATTTGTTTTAAAGGATCTTAAACTGGGTAATAAAGAAAAATTTGTCAGGATGCTTGTATAATCTTGTGTATGAATTATGAGATCCTTTAGAGTCCCTAAATCAGAGAAACTGGATTTGCTCAAAGTGTATTACATCGGCTATTAGAATACTATATCCATATAGTGACAATATGACTTGATACATACCGCTTTCTCTTACAGAGATGTTGCTAATTCTATTCTCTCTAAAGGTCTTTGCACAAATCACATGAGAAATCCGTTCAGTTTATTTACTCCTGCAACATTTATTGGGTGGCCACTATGCATTAAGCCCTGAAAGGTAAGGAATCAGATGTTACACACCTATGTGAGTTCCAGCTACAGGAGTCAGATGGTGAACACAGCCTCCCCACACCAGTAGACCACCTTCTCAACCAATGGGAAGTCATGGGCCCCGCAAGAACTAGATGAACCTTTTGTATCCTAGATTTCTAACCAATACCCTTGAAACATATCCAAGAATTGTTGGCCTCTAATTATAGCCCTTCTTTAGGGAAATACAGGAAATATTTATGCATTGGAGAGAAGTCACCTAAATCCTCTTATCCATCTTGCCTCCCTTTCACTAGGAGCAGAGAGACTTGTTCACTCTGATGAATTGGTGAGCTCCCTTCCCTTTGAAGCCCCCCTACTATCAAGCAATCTTCTCAGCTAGAGAAGAAAGCACAAACTGAATTTGAGGGAGACCTTGAGAAATAGTGCTCCCATGTGCAGTAGTGTCTCTTGCTCTCTGTCCCATAAGGGCCATTCTAAACACATCAAGGGGCATTCCTCAGCATTGCCCAAACCTCCAGTGAGTCTTCCAGCCATTGTTGTGCTGTAATCCTCAGGGTTGTGGGTAGTGAAATCCTAGGGAACCCAGGTCCCAGAAAATGCAGTGATTCTGAATGTCCTATTCAGATTTCATATTCCAAAGGGAGTTTAGCTCTCATGTTGCCAGAAATCATTCAGGACAGAGAGCCAGGTAACTTTATTTCTCATTGTTTTGGAATTTCTGGATTTTTATTATTAAATATCTACATTGGAAAACTGAACAAAAGAAAAAAATTAGGGGAAAAAAAATCACTGGAGAGGCAGCATAACATATAGTTAAAAACATGACTCTGGAGCCAAACAATCTCAGTTCCATTTCTTAATAGCTGTGTGTCCTTAGGTAGGTTTCTCAACATCTCTGCCCGTTTCTCCATTTATAAAACTGGGATAATAATGGTACCTATCTCATAGAATTAAGGAGACTGAACAAGTTAATATTTCAAAAGCATTTAAAACAAAGCCTAGCACGTGATAAGTGCTGTGTTTGTAAAACTTTAAAAAAATCTTAAATTAACCAGGTTAATTTCTCCATGGGTCCTTCCAGTCTTTACCCATATACATTTTTTAGATGTTATAATAGCTATGTATGTACGATTTTGTGTCCTTTTCATTCCTTCACATTATGTATATTGATGCAGTGTCCACAGTTATAACTTATAGTGATTGCCTAAAACAAATTACAAATGAATTGTCCAACAATGCAATCATGAGTAAACTATGGACACTAACACACTGGGACATAAACTGTCACCTCTTGTTCCAACATCAGTCTCATACTTCTAGGTAACAATCTTTCCATCATTAGTAATCTCATTTACTAATCTCTTCTAAGGTTAATCTTGATCAACAGTAAATATCCCATTCAACACATTTTTTTTCTTAAATTCAGATTTAGTATTTGATATTCTGTTCCTTAAAGGGCACCCACCTCCTCCCTTTATAACAGCAAAATCTGTATTTCCACAATTATGCCCAAGATGTTACTATAAAGCTTCCCATCCATCATTCCAGCTTGATGCAAAACAGTGTATTTTAAGTTGAAAAACTTTTCCCAGAATGAGCTTTTCCCCTTAACAATGCACTTTGATCCAAAAATAGTTGAGATCTCTTACGAAAAGTTGTCTCATTCCCTACATTCATGTTCCTTAAGTAGCATTCCTGGTGGACCACTAGGGGAGTTTGGAGTTTTCATCACTGTAATTATCTGACGTTAAATAAAGGCTACATAACTGCTGAAAGCTTTTTCCAGTCTTTTCATTCATAGGTTTCTTCTAAGAAGTTATTTTCTATTGAATAATAAGTCTTCCTGAATTCTTACTAAAAAATTTCCCCTTTTGATTTATAGGTGGTTTTTTTTTTCCTTTTTCGCTGCATTACCAAATGTACAATAAAAGAAAAATCTATCAATTCAATTCACAGTTTCTCTTCACTATGATTCCTCTGATGTTGAAGCAGGGCTGAGTGACCACTAAAGGCTTTTCCACAGTCATTGCATATAAAGCGTTTCTCTCCACTATGCATTCTCTGATGAATTATAAGAGAAGAATTCTTACAGAAAGCTTTCTCACAATGATTACATTTGTAGGGTTTTTCTCCAGTATGGTTTCTGAGATGTACAATGAGGGAAGAACTCTCATTAAATGCTTTCCCACATTCATTACATCTATATGGTTTCTCTCCAGTATGAGTTCTCCGGTGTGCAATAAGGTGAGAGCTACAGTTAAAAGATCTTTCACACTGATTACATTTATAGGGTTTCTCACCAGTGTGAATTCTCCGATGAGCAACAAGGTGACAGCTCTGGCTGAAGGATTTTCCACATTTATTACACTCATAGGGCTTTTCTCCAGTATGAGTCCTTTGATGTCTAACAAGGTGAGCCATCTGGCTGCAGGATTTTCCACATTTATTACATTCATAAGGCTTGATTCCAGAATGAATTATTTCATGTTTAGTGAGGGCTGAGCGTTCTCTGAATGCTTTGCCACATTCCTGACAGTTATAGGGTTTCTCTCCTGTGTGAGTTCTCTGATGGGCAATAAGATGGGAGCTCCAGCTGAAGGATTTTCCACATTCCGTACATTTATATGGTTTTGCTCCAGAGTGAGTTCTTTCATGTTTACTAAGGGCTGAGTAATCCCTGAAGGCTTTTTCACATTCATCACATTTAAAGGGCTTCTCTCCAGTATGCATTCTCATATGGGCAATAAGATGGGAGCTCCAGCTAAAAGATTTCCCACATTCAGTACATTCAAAAGGTTTCTCTCCGGTATGAGTTCTCTGATGTCCAATAAGATGGGAGTTCCAGTTGAAAGATTTCCCACATTCATTACACACATAAGGTTTCTCTCCCGTATGAATTCTTTTATGTACAATTAGATGAGAATTCCAGCTGAAGGCTTTTCCACATTTATTACATTCGTAGGGCTTTATTCCAGTGTGAGTCCGTTCATGTTTAGTAAGGGCTGAGCGATTCCTAAACACTTTTCCACATTTATCACATTCATAGGGTTTCTCTCCAGTATGAGTTTTCTTATGCTGGATAAGGTAAGAGCTCCAGATGAAAGATGTCCCACATTCATTATATTCATAGGGTTTCTCTGAGGTGTAAGTGCTTGTATGCTGAGTAAGGAATGAGTCATACCCGAAGACTTTCTCCCATTCATTGTATTTATACGCTTTCTCTACAGTACCAATTTTTTGATGTTCCATAAATGATGAGAAATAAAAGATATTCTCATATTCTTTGTAATCATACTGGTTTTCTCCAATATGAAGTCGTGGATGTTCATTAAATGATGGGCTCTGGTTAAAGATTTGATGGCATTCCTTATATTCATAGAGTCTTTCTCCTGTATGCATTCCCTTATGATCACCAAAATGTAGTATATGATTGAAAGATTTAACAGCATCAGTACATCTGAGAAGATTATCTCCAGTTTGCATCCTTTCAGGCTGAATAGGTTGTATGGACTGGTGGAAGGCTTTGTCATAACCGTGATCTCCACAGGTAATCTTATCTGCATACATTATGGCTGAGTTACACCGCCAGCTTTCACCATTTGTATCAGGCTTATAGAAATGTTCTATTTGAGAAACTCTCTGCGATGGAACAAAGTTTAAGTTCTGGCTATACTCTGCTCCAAGTCCACAGAATTCAGAACCTCTTTGAGACAGTACTTGCTTTTGCATGAAGACCATTTGCCTCATAGCTGTACTCTGGTTCATGTGATACATTTCTAATTGGTCTTTACATCCCAAGACTTCTAACCTGGAGAACCAAGGATCATCCCATATGTATCTTTCCAACTTCATGCTATGGGATTGTTCTTCCTCAAAAATGCTTTGTGTTGGGATCAATGCTTTGCTTTCAAGATTTCTCATCCACTCTGAAATAATCAGAAAAAAAGCCATGAGAACACAGAGAAAAAACTTCTAAAAACAGAATGGAAAACGTGAGATTTACTGTCCATATAATTGAAAAGGCAAACGTGGACTTATTTTCAAATAGATTGGTAACACACAAAGAAAGACTGTAATAGGGAAGAGAATAGTAAAAAGTAAACAAAAAAAAAGAATGTTAACCAGAGTAAGTGTGTACTAGATGCCAGTAAAAGCCATTTAGGGGTATTTTCCCATGGAAAGGAAGACCTTGTGGTAAAGAGTTAACTGCATGGGGCACCTGGGTGACCAGGTCGGTGAAGCACCTGCTTTTGCCTCAGGTCATGATCTCAGGGTTCTGGGATCGAGCCCCTCGTTGGGCTCCCTGGTCAGCGGGGAACCTGCTTCTCCCTCTCATCCCCACTCCTGCTCTCTCTCACTAGCTCTGTCTCTCTCTCTCAAATAAATAAAAACTTAAAAAAAAAAAAAGTTAACTGCATGCCTGAGTTGTTCACACTCTACACAATCCCACAGAGGCCTGTTTCATGACTAGCCTTTGGCCAACTACCAGGAACTGAGATCTCAGAATGGTCTAAGAGTGTTTTGCATGCTTGAGGTCTTGGAGCACACCGTCTCAATTTCTCTAAATAGTTTGTACAAATGTCATTTTTGGTGAACACCTGCTGTCCTTCCGGGGACCTGGAGCTTCAGTGACTGCTGTCAGTTATGCAGGCATTTTATACCCACATGTTCAATCCCCAGCAAACACCCGGCACTCCTAGGCTCAGGCAAGCTTCTCAAGTAGATGACACTTCAGACATGCTGTCACAACTCACTGCTGAAGGAAGTAAATGTGTCCTTTGCAACTCCACTGGAAAATGACTACTGAAAGCTTGCACTTGGTTTTCTCCGGATGTGCTTCATGGGCCTTTTCCCTTTGCTGATGTTGCTTTGTATCCTTTCACTGTAATAAACCATTACTCTGAATATAATGATTTTTGAGTTCTCTGAGTATTTCTAGGGAATCACTGAACCTAAGGGTAGTCTGGGGGATCCCTGACAAAGGACACAATGAATACTATCATGTTGAAAAAATAAGAAATAACTTGCTTAAAAAATAAATAAGTATCTAGGCCTTTAACTAATGTTTAAATGATTAAAGTGTCCTAATTCATTTCTGTGTTATAATATCCTGACTCCTCCCTTATTTTGACACCTGCCCCCCGCAAAAGGAGGGGGTGGGGTTAAGAGAAAGTACCACCAACAAAAGTTTTAAGCAAGGATGTTATCTATGATAATAAACTATCATATTGTTTCCTATTCAGTTCAGTCAAAATTCATCAGCTCAAAAATCACCATGCTTTAAGGATACTCCTACAGTTACAACTCTTCTAATAACTACAGAATCATTTGTAGGGGAATGACACAAGAGACAGACTTGAAAGGCAACATATTACAACGAAGACAAGGGAGGTATAGCCTGATATAATCTGTACTTAAATGCTGACTCTGTGCTATCCTTAGAGGCTGTTTCTAACGGTTCCAGGAGATTGTGAATCCGGTGAAATGTTTGGGAAATTCAATATAAAAAAGCCACCCATCATCATTGCTGAGGTAACAGTCCTCCAACTGAAGGGGTTTGTATTAGTTTCCTATTGTTGCTATAACGAATTACCACACATGTTGCAGCCTAAAATAACACAACCTTATTACTTTACAGCTCTGGAAGTCAAAAGTCCAAAATGGCTTCTACTGGGCTAAAATCAGGGTAGCTTCCCTCTAAAAGCTCTAGGAGAGAATCCTCATTATTGCCTTTTTCTGCTTTAGACGCTGCCTGCATTCTTTGGCTTACAGCTCCTTCCTCCATCTTCAAAGCCCATCATTCTATCTTCTGTTTCCATCATCACATCTTCTTTCTGTGTCTCTGACACTCCCGCCTCACTCTTACAAGGACCTTACGATTACCATGGGCCCACTCAGATAATACAAGATAATCTCTCCATCTCCAAATGTACTCACATCTGAGAAGCCCTTTTGCCATACGAAGTACCATATTCATAAGTTTAAGATATGGACATCTTTTTGCGGGTAGGAGTGGTGGGGTTGTCATTATTCACCCTACCACAGGGTCTAAAGCCACAGACACCTGACACGACCTAGACCCTTGTCCTCTTTCTCTAGGTTTTTCTTCTCTCTTCCCTATACACCATTTCCTTCCTTTTACTATCCTAGTCCATTACAAAAGGGGCTCTACTCTGCTCAGGAACTGGCATTTATTACCAATTTCAAGCTTAGCTCCTAGAAGTTAGGGAATGATCATCATATAGCTTTTGAATTCTTCCAAAAGAAACTTTAAGAAATGGTAGCTGACCAAATGAACAATTCTTGTCCAACTTTATATTCTGCACTTGTGGCCTGAGCATCCAGAACCAGAGACAAAACAACAAGTATAGTCTAACCTGAAAGTTAGAATCTCTGTGATGAGAGGACATACCAAACAGTTATGGACAATACACACAGTGCATTATTGAGAGACTGGAGAGACGTAGAAGCTGGGTGGGTGGGAGGCTGGAAAAGGAGATCAGCACTAACAGAAACAACCCAGGAAGGTTTCACACAAGAGAAATGACATAACTTGGTCTTCAAGCCTCATTTGAATACAGACAGCCTGCTCTTATACGGCATGAGCTAGTCAGAAAATGAGAAAAGTAATAGGAAAAAATTGGACAGTCTTGAAATCTAGTCAGTTATTTAAAAAGCTACTCTAATCACTATAGATTTACTGACAGAGACCTCATAATGGAAGATTTCAAGGAGATAAATCTAGAAATAACATCTGAGGTAACTAATAAGAATTTACTCATTAGGGGCGCCTGGGTGGCACAGCGGTTAAGCGTCTGCCTTCGGCTCAGGGCGTGATCCCGGCGTTATGGGATCGAGCCCCACATCAGGCTCCTCCGCTATGAGCCTGTTTCTTCCTCTCCCACTCCCCCTGCTTGTGTTCCCTCTCTCGCTGGCTGTCTCTATCTCTGTCGAAGAAATAAATAAAATCTTTAAAAAAAAAAAAAAAAGAATTTACTTATTAACTTGAGCTGGAATTTTGTAAGGAATCTGAGAGTGATGTTGGTAGAAGCTGAATGACACTGCAGAGGCAGCAAATTGTAGGAGGTAGAAGAGAGATTACTTCTTAGAGAGGAAAGAGTGGGAAGTCAGGATGACTTCTCAATTTCCAGCTTAGGGGACTCACAGAAGGCTGGTGCCAGGGATACGCATCAAGAAGAGGGGGAAACATCATCTATAAGGAAGAGATGAGATTCCTGATTTACTGAGATCAAGGAGATATTTGAGGTGGTTTCAAGATGGTAGAAGTGTGAGGATGGAGGTGGTGGAACCACCGGGCTCAGGATGGTGGCTCAGGACAGTAACTCAGAATAGTCGGCGCCAAGAATAGCAGAGTGAAAGCTACCAGAATTCATGAACCCTTGATGGAAGGTTTCGGATCTGAATGGGGGCAACTGATGAGACTCAAAAAAAACCCCAGTTCATTAGAATGGATGGGAAGACATCCACCTTCAGGACTTAAGAGCAGGCTACAGCACACTGTTAAATTGAAAACACCAAGATACATAATCTACTTTTGTAAAGGTGAAAATAATCATATCCCTATATGCTTGTAGTTGCATTAAAAAACTGGAAAAACACAATAGAAATTATTAAAACTGATTATCTGGGGCAAGATGTCAGTAAAAATGGCAAAATAAGGGCCTCTGAAATTTCGCCATTCTCTAAGAGCAACAACACTGGCAAAAACTGTCAGAATCAATTTCCTCAGAATTCTATAAATTAACCAAAGTCTTGAAGAAGCCAAGGGAAGAGTTTATTCAAGAAAAACAGCTGAATTTTTATAACAGTGACCTTGTGGCATTGTAAGTTACCCTAGTCCCATCTCTGGCTCCCCAGCTCAGTAGCAACCTTGGAAAATTACAGTCCATATTTCTGGTACTAGAGGGAACAGAATGAAGGTGGAGGTTTCCCAAAGCCTCATTCCCAAAGAACAGTCATTATTTGACCTATTTGGTGGTTCCTGGAAGACCTCCCTTGAAAGGTTGTCAGGGGCTAGAAGCCTCTAAGGAGCAGGTATTTGTTAAACAGGCAATGTATTAAAAAAGTCGCTACTGCCTGAGATGACGGAAAATAGCTGAGGCAAACAATACACAAAACCAAAAAGATTCTTAAAAAGCTGGGGAATAAGAGGTTCACAGGGCTTTGAAAAGTTCTAATATATTCCTGGGAATCTAGAACACCCATCATAATTAAACTATTAAAAGCCAAAGAGAGGATCCTGAAAGCAGGAAGAGAGAAGAAACTCTTCACATACAAGGGATTCTCCTATGATTAACAGTTTATTCCTCTTCAAAAACCAAGGAGACTAGAAAAAAAAAAAACCCTGTAAACTAAGAATTCTGTATCTGGCAAAACCTTCCTTCCAAAATGAAGAGGAAAGGAAAGCACTCCCAGATAAACATCATCTGAGAGTCTGTGGCTAGCAAACCTGCCCTAAAAGAAATGGGAGTCCTTTACGTTGAAATGAAAGGACACTAGACAGTAAGTCAAAATATAGGGCACCAATAAAGGTAACTACATAGGTAAATATAACAAGACGTTACAAATGCATTTTTTGTTTGTAACTTTTTTCCCATCTTATTTAAAAGACAAAAACAAAGCAATAACTATAAGTCTATGTTGATGGACACATGATATATACATGTAATTTGTGACAATAACAGCATAAAAGGGGGAGAATGGAGATATACAGAAGAAAAGTTTTTGTACACTCTAAAATTAATGGTATTATTCCAAACTACAGAGTTATAAATTCAGATGTTAACTATAATCCCCAGGGCAACCACTAAGAAAATAGCTCAGAACTTTATAGTAAAAAAGTGGTTACCTTTGTGTGTGCCCTGTGTGTGTAGGGGGTGTGAGAAGAATAATATAGATAACAGCAGCAAAAGTAAATGAGATTTTTCAGCTTACTCCTTTTATGTAGCTCTGGGTTTTTTGAGTCATGTGACTAGATTACCTATATAAAAACCTTTAAAAAAAAAAAGAAGAAGAAGAAGAAGAGTCTGTGGCTCCTCGCTACGAGTTTGGCAATAAAGGAAAGGAGAGCAACTTAAAAAGCAGGTAAGTGAATGAGAAATCACCAAGACAGGGGCAGCAGAGAACATGAGAATTATCAGGAGAGGGGATGGCAAGGAAGGGAAACTACAGCGCATAAAAACTGTTACCTTCTTAATAAGGTGGCCACCTTTGCTCTGAATCAACAGCTGCAAATAAGTCAATGCATGGGATAAAGCTCCTTGGAGGGAACTGTGAACGTCTGAGAAAGGTACCTCATCGTGGCCTCAGCCCATTTTCCAAACAAAGGAGGGCTTGGAGGAAAGTTCCTTGCTCCCCCTTGGGCCTGCTCTCACCTGGACAAGTGCTTTGAGGATATGCTTGTTCCACTGACCATGGCTCCTCTCCTTGCTCCAACAGAGAGATGACCTCCGGCTTGGCAATCTGATTCCCTATGCATGGAGGAAAAACATAGCTTTGTAAACTGCCCTTGCCTATTCTTCCCCGAGTTCTCACTCGGGCAGAATAAACACAGTCTCTCCCACTTCATGCTTTATAGGCATTAGGAATTAGTCCTTGAACATCGGGCTCAAGATCATCTCAGTCCTTCTGAGATACCCATGAGGTCTTTTTTTTTTTTTTAAGATTTACCAAAGAGTGTTATCGGTTGGTGGTGGTGGTGTTAAGCATTGCTAATTTCTTTGTAAATTGAGAAATAATTGACATATTACATAATATCAGTTTCAGGTATACACGATTCAATATTTGTATACATTGTGAAATAATAATAATCCTAGTTAATATTCATTACCACAGTTACATCCTGTGAGCTTTTAAACACAGAGTAGCAGAAAGTATTGCAATGAGGGCGCCTGGGTGGCTCAATCAGTTAAGCATCTGCCTTTGGCTCAGGTCATGATCCCAGGGTCCTGGGATCAAGTCCCGCATTGGGCTCCCTGCTCAGCCATCTACTCTCCTGATACTTCTCATATTCTCTGCTGCCCCTTTCTTCTGCTTCTCCATCTCCCACTGCCTGCCACCACCCCTGCTTGTGCTCACTCTCTCTGTCAAATGAATAAATAAAAGCTTAAAAAAAAAAAAAGTATTGCAATGGAAACAGCTTTATTTACTCAGGCAGCTCCACCTTACCCACAGACAGCAGATGCCCATAGGTCTCCAGCATCACATCACGGTAGAGGGTCCTCTGAACAGGGTCCAGCTGTCCCCACTCCTCTTGGGTGAAGTCCACAGCCACATCCTTGAAGGTCACTGGTTCCTAAAAGAGTACAGACGTTCCTCCTCAGCCTGCTGCCACACCCTCCTGTGGTCTCTGGGGATGCAGTGAGGCTGACTGCACTGGGGAAGAGACAGGATACAGAGGAACTGTCCTGGATATATTCAGTACTATAACTGATTTGGGTTAGGTCCCACTGGGAGCCACCCAAGGGCCCTGTATTTGCAATGTACTCTTAAGGTATGTGGCCCCATAATAACCACAACAAAGATGAGCAGGTCTCTCCTAAGGCTCTTACCCAATTCTAGTAATACTGGCCAGTACGGATGGGATTCCCACCAGGGCAATGCCTGCCTTCTTCTCTGGAGATGAAGATACTTAAGGCCAGGACCAGGAAGAAAGCAGACTACAAGTACTGGGTTGGAGTCTGCTCAGCATGTGGGTCTAGGACCTGGATGGATGATCGAAATATTCACAGGCCGTCTTCCTGGCCACTACTGGGAGGATTCCATTCCCAGGTCTTCTCTGTCCCAAGGACTGGAGCTAAGAGTGAGACAGGTTTGAGCAGAGCAGCCCAGGCCAAAAGGAATCAGCTCCAGCCGCCGTCAAAAAGCACCTGAGTTTTGGGGCACCTGGTGGCTCAGTTAAGCCTCTGCCTTCAGCTCCGGTCATGATCCCGGGATCCTGGGATCAAGTCCTGCGTCGGGCTTCCCCGAGAGGGGAGTCTGCTTCTCCCTCTCCCTCTGTTACTGCCCCTGGTTGTGCTCTCTGTCAGATAAATAAAATCTTCTAAAAAAAAAAAAAAAGCACTTGAGTTTTAAAATGTTCCAACTGAGCTTTTCAGGAAAAATAGAAGCAGGAATGCTCTAGAGAGGAAGATAAATTATAACCTAAGTTTGACTTCTGCAACGAACAAATCCCTCACAGTGCTCTCTTTTTAAGATTTTATTTATTTGAGAGAGAGCGAGCGCGCATGCACGTGTGCAAGTGAAGGAGCACGAATGGGGCGGGGGTGGGGGGGGAGGAAGGGGGAAAGAGAGAAGCAGACTCCCCACTTAGCAGGGAGCCTGACACAGGACTTGATACCAGGACTGAGCCACCCAGGCGCCCCCTCACAGGGCTCTTAAGCAAATCAACGTGAGCTTCAGTTATCTCGGCAAGTCCAGGGTACAATGGAGTACGCCCTCCCTTGTGGTGGTAGCGGGAGTGAGCTGTCCATCATGGGTAGTATGTTAGAATCCCCACAGGCCCTGACAGCTTCTAGGTCCTCCTTTCCATCTGGAAACTGGCTTTCTGATCTACCTCTGTGTCCGTGAATTTCCACTGAGTGTCCTGTGAGCCTCTACCATTGCCTTTCCCATGGCCTGCCTTTCTGCTCCTGCTAGTCAAGGCTCACAAACTGAGCTTGTTATCTCTGATCAGGGTCGGCTGTTGTGACTGGGTCTTCAGCGTATCAACTTTTACTGTCAGTCTCAACTGCTCCCCTTCCACCTTCATACGATGCTTGGCTTAAAACACAGAACTGATTCTGCTGCAGTGATTCCATTACTCCACAATGCACATAAAACTGCTGAGCACAACCTCTCTCAGTGAAACTATGCCTAACCTTGGACTCATCAGGGCCAATACCTTGGTTTTCTTCTACAGACCTGCCTAGGCCTCAGTTTCCTTGATGGGTGATGCTTTTATGTTTCACGTAACAAACTTTTTAACTGTAACATTTGGACAGAGACGTGCACAAAGCCTAAATGAGCTGAAATCATAAGCTCAGTGTCGTCTCACAGAGCAATCACACCCAGGGGAACAGCTGGGAGGCCAGGCTTTCTGACCAGGATGCTCCTGCTGTGCTCCCCTCATACTACCTCATCTCCCCAGAGGGTGGCATCTACTTGATGGCTTCCAAGTTCACCTACACTTCACAAGGTTCAAAGCCACGCCCTGGCAGTTATCAAGCTGGTGAACTGAGCCACAAGTCAACCACCAGGCTAACCACCCCTCCCAAGACCCTAAAGGAATCCCGGTGCACAAATTTAAAAAGGAACAGAAGAACTATATCTAACAGACACTGAAGGACTGAAATTATCAGGGAGTAATTCTGCAACCTTTCATCAAATAGTGGACGTTGACAATCATCAACGACGACCGCTAAATCACACATGAAAGGCAGACAGGGAACATGCCTAAATAACATGAAGACTAATGGAGAGGCAGCTATTGTTAGCCTAATACAGCACATCATCCGAAAACGGGAGCACGAGACATCCTGTGCCACTAATGCAACACAGTAGGAACGACTCAGCACCAGCAATGATGTACTCTTGCCCAAAATCTGGGACCTGAATCTACCGAGCCCTCCAGTCCAATCATCAGTTTACAGGAGACAAAGGGAAGAGGAACTCACCCAATGACATCAAGAGAGCAAAATCAGACAAACCAACACGACAAGTGACCTAGTTTCTTCAGCATATGAAGCACACATAGTGTGTGGTCCTTTTTTGGATTCTCATTTGAACAAACCAACCGTAAAAGGTATCCTGGGGACAAGTGGAAAAAACTGAACACTGCCTGGATATTAGCGAATAATAAGGAATTACTGTTAATTTTATTGGGTGTGATAAAGGTAGTGATAAAGGCATTATTTTCTAAAAATTATGTATCTTTTAGAAATATACACGTGTTTATAAGCAAAATGACAGAACTGCTCAGATTTGCTGAAAGATAGTCCAGTTTTCAAAAAGCGTCAGGATAGATGAGAAGGCAGAAAACTGAAGGCTGATGGCTGTTGTTACTGAACACGGGTGTTTGTAATAATGCCCTCCACCGAGAGATGTTCACATCCTGAACCCCAGAACCTATGACTGTTATCTTAATATGACAAAGGGACTTTGCAGAGATGTGATTACGTTAAGGATTTTGATTTGGGGAGATTATCTGGGATCATCCAGGTGGGCTCAGTGTAATCACAAAGGTCCCTATAAGTGAAGGAGGGAGGAGGCTCTGAGTCAACTCAGGAGATGGGACGTCGGAGGCAGAGGCTGGAGTGATGCACGGTGAAGACAGAGGTGGGGACCGTGAGCCAAGAAATGCAGGTCACCTCCAGAAGCTGGATAAAGCAAGGAAACAGATTCTCCCCTGGAGCTTCCAAAGGGAACACAGCCCTACAGACCCCTCCCCCTGCCTTTTTTTCTGTCTTTGAAAAATGTTACCATTTATTGACATCTGAAGGGGAGAAGAGATAATATATGCCAAAGAAGAGGAATCAATGGGAAGATGGAGCTGGCCAATTGCCAAGAGCCTACAGATCCCTTTTAGACTTCTGGCCTCTAGAACAAGAGAATAAATGTATATTGTTCTAAGCCATTAAGTTTGGAGTAATTTGTTACAATGGTAATAGGAACTAACACAAGGTCCAGATTCCACCTTACGGTTTAAAAATCCCCCAGTTTTGTAAGAATGGGAAATATCCAGAAGAGGCCATTAGTGATGTTCCACACATTGCTGCAAGATGGGGAACAGATAAAAGTGTGGCAGACCAAGGAAACAGCCCTACAGGTTATTAAGGGGCTACAGTGGAAGAAGTTCCCAAGAGAGGCTTTGGGCCCTGAGCTTAAATGATACATTGAAGGCAGAGTGAGAGCCAGGCTGAAAACAGGTGATGAGGTGAGTCTGTATTCAGGAGAGCTTTGCCAGTTGTCCCACCTCCCAATTGGCCACTCAACCTTGTGGGCAGCATGACCACCAACTACCCTGCACCTACACTTGGGCAACACTGCCTAGGATCCTTCCCACACACAAGAATGTATGAGGTTCTAAGGCTGCTTCCATGACCAGCAACCCCGGAGTTGAGGTATCTTCCACAGGGGACAGGGTAGGGAGGTCTGTGACCTGACAGCCAGCTGCATACCCAGGAAACCAGAAGCAAAACCAACTTGATGGTCCTGGCCCAACCAGGACCACGGAGCTTAGAGTGCGACTTGTCGGGAGGCAGATAACACAGACACACACATACAAAGGGAGGCAAATCAGGAACCAGACCTGCTCAGCCACAGCAAAGCAGGATGCTCAAAGATAGCCTCACCACTCTTTCCTGGCAAACACAAGACCGGAGGAGCCCTGGATACATGAGGAACCTGTGCAGCATAGGAAAGACCGAACTCAGGGGCCAAAAGGAGAACAGAATACAGGCAGCAGCTACACCCAACTTTCAGTGAACTGCAATTCCATTTCTCAGATTGGAGACTTCACTATAAAACAGGACAGGACGATACCAAAGGGGCTCTGAAAGAACAAGGATTCACTGAACATAAAGACACAGCACTAGCTTCGGACGGCCCACCATGTAATAGAAGGCCTCAGAAACAGAACAAATATAAAGGAATAGGACAGGTTTTTTTTGTTTTTTTTTTTTAATACAAGAGTTCTTAAAACAAGACATAAACATACTAGCCATAAACAAAAACAGATATGTTTGACAAAAATATCCTGGAAAACATCTGACTGGTAAGACACCACAAAGTGAAGACAAGCTACAGACTGGGAAAAGACAATTCATGTAAGGTAAAGAATCGGCATCCAGAATGCATGTAAAATGCCTACACATCAACAGGTCAGAGACTACACAAATCCAGGAATGAGAAAGAGAAGAAATATAGATGATCAGTAACGGTATGAAAAGATACTCAATCTCACTAGCAATCAAGGAAATGCAAAGTAATACGATATACCTTTTTGGTCTTGAGATAAGCAAAAACTATAAGACCTGACAGTGCCAAGTGGCAGCAAAAATGAAAGGTAACAGGCACTCTTCCAGAGCGGTGACAAGAGGCTTTGTACCTTCAAACAGCCACGTGGCAGCAACAGTCATCTTGAAAACACATAAGCACCCTAAAACTAAACGTAATTCTGCTTCTAGGAATATGTCTACATTAACAAATATATGTGTGCACAAAGTGAAATTACAAGAATGTTCACACGGCTTTTCCTGGAATAGCAAAAATGGCGGGGGCAGGGAACTTCTAAGCCCATGCATGAAAAGGATGAACAGAGGGCAAAAGGAATGAACTTATCTATCACATGGATGGACCTTAAAGTTGGCCTTCAATAAGCAAAGAAAGGTGCAGAAAAACTACAGGTAGGAAAAGACTGCTTTAAAAAAAAATAGAACAGGGGCACCTGGCTGACTCAGTCAATAGAGCATGAGACTCCTGATCCCAGAGCTGTGAGTTTGAGCCCCACGTTGGGTACAGAGAGGACTTAAAAAAATCTTTAAAGAACAGAATATTACTATCTATGTGTATCTATAGAAATAGATTATCTATGTATGAGTATGAAAATAAATTAGCTGCATACACACCATAAGCAGTTATTCTGCATAAGCATGGGAAGAGAATGTGACAGGACACTGTGTAAAAAGAAAACTAAGCAAGTATGACAAAACATTAATTGTTCAGAGTAATGGAGACCATGTTTGATTACTTTTCATACTTTTCTATAATTATGGGATTTGTCCAAACAAAACTTTAAACAAAAAAGTATTTCCAGGGGCGCCTGGGTGGCACAGCGGTTAAGCGTCCTGCCTTCGGCTCAGGGCGTGATCCCGGCGTTATGGGATCGAGCCCCACATCAGGCTCCTCCGCTATGAGCCTGCTTCTTCCTCTCCCACTCCCCCTGCTTGTGTTCCCTCTCTCGCTGGCTGTGTCTATCTCTGTCGAATAAATAAATAAAATCTTAAAAAAAAAAAAAAAAGTATTTCCAGATTTGTAGATGTTACCAAAGTGGAAAGAATCATGGACTGCCAAACAGGAAGAAAAAAACACCCCCAGCTGAATGTCTCCACGTTGGGGCCCGCAGTTCGTGGAGGCCTTGAAGATGCCGAAAATGCAAAACCAAGACTGGATGTGAAACAGAAAGAAGAGATGGGGAAGTCAGGACCCAGGCTCACCAGCTGTGGGGACAAGAGGGACCCTAGAAGCTAGGACAGGAAGGAGTGAGCTGTTCCATTCCCAGGAAACCCTTACCTGAACTCGTACTTTACAAACACCTGCTAGGATGACTTGAAAATGTCTCACCCAAATTTCCTGTAATCATTCTTGCACATTTCACCTTGTACATACGTACGAGCACTTACCGGGGCTCTCTAAAGCACTTTATGGCATCTGCTAACCAGCCGCACATCTAAACCATGGGAGGGTTTGAGGGAAGATGCCAAGGGTGCTGAGATGGGTCTCAGCTCCTGCATTATCTGAAAGCATGGACGGATGGCCCATTCATGGAATCTGGGGAAATTCAGATGGGTTCTTTGGCATCTTCAGAATTTCATTAATATTCTATCGCAAGATCTTTGCAGGGAAGGAAAACAACTACGTGCACGTCCTCAAGACAACCAGAGATGAGTGCAGAGTATAGATTATTGTTGTTTACATGCATGTTTGTCATGCAGAAAGCACTGATGGATTGTTACACAGGGGTTTGAGAGTTTCCATATTTGAGGAGGCTGGCTGGAGTTTTTTTTAGATGGGATATTATTATTTTCCCTGTTCTTCAAAATAATGGGATCTGGGCTCCCACTAGTTGAAACTTCACTATCCAATATGTTCCCCAAAATGGACTATTCAGATAACAAGGGATGACAGCATTTGACGTTTTCACCAGGTGAATGCTTTATTTAAGTATTTAGTTTGGAAGGAACAATAGAGGGATACGGAGCTCCTGTTAGCGTTCCTGAAGACCTCGCTTAATACGAAACTCACGATTCAAGTCTTGAGTTTCCCACAGGGAAAAATCCGAAGTGAGTGTGGGGAGGGGCCGGGAGCATGTTCTCAGAAATCACAACTCTTCAGACATTGGAGGGTGTTGTCATTTTAATTCTCCACTTTATTTTCTCAGCATTAACCCTAATAATTCTCAGAAACCCTCACATAACTTAACAGCAGAGTGCAGCCCAGTGGTTATTAAGGCTTCTTCACAGCATTTTATTACAACTAACTTCTGTTACCAAGTGACTGATTTGGGGCCCATCTTTCAGCCTAGCCTCACTGCTGATTCTGTTACAGAATCTAAAAAGGACTACATATCATAGCAGCAGTGAACATCACAGTCACCCACGTTCTGATGCCAGACAACCACCACTCTGCATGACGTGGTTCAGGCCCGTCTGCCTCCCCGGGACAGCATGCTGCCATGTGGGAGCAGCAAGCTTGTGATGCACTTCGCCAGTCAGCTTTGAAACTGTGGGAGATTCCATTACAATTTTTTTTAATTTGGGGGATGGCATAAAGTTGAAATTTTATTAATATTTTTATATCTCAGTATCTCATATTTGCTTGATCCACTATTTTAACTAGAAAAGAAAAATCTAAATATAGTAATGAAACTATTTTTCTTCATCTTTCATAGTAGGGAGTCAAAAGGGTAAATATAAAATTCATGAATCAGGATGAAAATCTCTCCTTTAGAAATATGGAGATAACCCTAAGGAACCAAAAACAGTAAGTTAAAAATGGCTGCCTCTGAATCATAAAAAGAAATAAAATGTTGATATGTACTACAATATAAAAGATCCTTAAAAACAGAAACCGGACATGAAAGGCCATATACTGTATGATACCTTTTATGTAAAATGTCCAGAATACACAAATAAATAAATAAAGAAAGTAAATTAGTAGTTGCCAGGGGTTGAGGGTGGTGGGAACAGGGAGTGACCACTAATGGGTACAGGGTTTCTTTCAGGGGTGATGAAAATGATCTAGAAGTAGATATTGGTAATAGTTGTCCAATTCTGTGAATATATGAAAAATCACAGAACTATACACTTTAAAAGGGTGAACCTATGGTATCTGAATAATACTTTAATAATGTTGTTATAAAAAAGTTTGTTTGTAAGTGGCTGCCTCTAATGAAGAGGCTGGGCAGGAGATAAGGGAGATGACATCTTTCCAATATCATCTACTCTGCTATCCTACTTCCTGCCACCTTTCCCTATCAACTCTGCTGACCTATTTCTCTCAGGAGCCATCCTTACGCCCTTACAGTCACAAAGTTCTAATGTTTTGACTCCCTTACACCTCTAAGGTCTTCTAGGCCGTGGTCATACTGTCACTTGAAATGCAAGCCTGCTTCCCACAGCCCCCTTTCTCCCCACACTCCTGCCAGGGACATCCTTCCAGCCACATTTTAGACACTGGCGCCTCCTGCTCCCAACACTTAATGAGGCTCTTTATTACGGCCAGGATGGAGCCCTGGCTCTGCAGCAGGCATTCAGGGCCCGGTAGAGTTCATCCTAGCCTTTCCGTCCTAAATTCTAATTGGGGTCAGCCTTCACCCAGTTGCTGGTCATGCAGTACCCCTGACCCCACACCCAACACACACCAGTGGTGCCATAAAAGGCCAGACCCCTGCTTACCAGGTTGATGAACCCCTTTCACCTTTTGATGCAAGTGTGTCATGTCTCCCGGGCAGCCTCTCTCCACACAGCAGAAGGACTCCAGCTGCTCTGTGCCCCAATGACTCTATGCAGACCAACCCACTTTCCAAGGCATTAGCTGGCCTCGGCTCCTATAAGGCTTGGGGCCTCCCTAAGCATCTCAGGCTCATGTCCTGAACCACATGTACAGCACCAGCAGGCCATGAGGTCTCGTAGCTGAGTGAACCATCTTGGAAAATAAGGGACTGAGAATTCCTCAGGACCAAGGCTTGAACTTGTCCATGTTCCCCTCCCAGCAAGCACAGCGCTCACAGGACAGCATCAAATTGAATCAGGCACTGAATACATGAGGTACAGTGGGAGGAGGAAGGGGGCGCTGCCAGCCAAAGGGGTTGCCCCCACCCCCCAAAACAACATAAAGCACAGCTGGGGCTCAGGAATGTGAATAGCCTGGTTAATAATGTGGCTCCAAATCATAGAAAACTGTTTAAATTCTTCCTGAATGCTCAGAAAGCAATAAACTTCTGGCCGATTCCTTCTCTACCCAAACTCTAGCTGTTATAAAGTGAGGAACACAAAGACTAAGATGGCGGGGGACAGCCCAGACACCTTAGGGAACAGGACAGCCCTTCTGGAAAAAGCAGAAGCCCACCTCACCTGGATCTGGGCTGTCGGAAGCCCAGTGGCCCTCTTCTCCTCTTCAGAGTTTTCTTCCACATGCCAGGCCGAGTCCTGAGGACACAGAGCTGGGGAGGAAAACAAAGTCACGGAGGCAGCTCTCCCTGCCAGAAGTATGCCCACATGAGTCCTTCCTCCTTGGGGGGCAGGCTCAGGGAGAGCCAGTTCCTGGCCCTCTCTGTTGGGCAAAGGAAAAGACTCACCTTCTACTTTTATAGTTGAAGGAAATGGGGCTCAGAGAAGATTAGGAATGTGCCTAAACATGAACCCTGCACTGCCCTCCTTTGGTCTGAGGTACTATCTCTGAGAAGTAGTGCCATTCCCATCCTTTCTGGGCCTGAGCCACAAATGGCCACACATTTATTCTCATGCACTCTGTCCTGGAAGTGTCACCATCACTTTATCTCCCAGTGGCATGTTCTGATCCTTCCCTGTTCCAGCTCCGCACAGAGACAGATGTGGACCAGAGTCCCCCAAAACCCCCATGCCCTAAACCCCCACCTGGCTCCCCAGCTCTGATTCCTGGCCAAGGAAGGTCAGTGCTGGGAGAAGCCAGGACATAGCAGCCAACATGGCCAATGGGGACACAGGCTCTTGACTCACCCCAGGAGGCCCATGGGTCAACAGCCGCCATTTCCCAGGACTGGTCTGTAAGGACACCTGCACCAGATCAGGTTAGGACAAGTAAAGGAAAGGCACTGACAACAATCCTAGTGACTAAAGGCAACAAAATGGGAAAAGCCCATCTGCCTCACTAATGGTGTAACAAAGTTCCATAAACAGAGCCCAAGGGCATGTGACAAATTCCAACCATAATAAGCTAGATTTATACCAGAAATGCATAGGTAAATCACTATCAGAAAATTTGATGTGATGTAACCACAGAACAATTAACAGAAACCCTTCAACAGCTAAGGAGATACCTGATAAAATGTTTAACATTACCTAATTTTGTAAAAATGTAAGTAGTAAGACACTCCTTCGATGTCTTTATTGATAGGTATATGAAACCTCACAAAAGATAGTGTACCACTGACATCACACTATTCAACACTGTTCTTAAATTACATGCCAATGCTATAAAAACCAGAAACAAAAATAAAGGTAAAATATGGCAGTGGTAGAGAAATTGACTGGATGTATGGCTGCCTAAGAAATCCCACAAATCACCAGAAAATCTCTTAGAACTAATGAGACATTTTAGGACTATAAGATATACAAAAATTACACCAACAAGTTTCCCTTTCCACCAACAACCAACTTGTTTTTTCTTTTTAAATGTCACTCAGTTCTAGTTCTATCCAAGACCAAGAGACCCCCTCCAATCCCCCAAAACCCTCAGCCCTTGCCCAGCTTTGACCCTTGGCTGCAGCAGACTGCTGCTGAGGCAGCCCAGAAGAAACAGAATTTGGACTCACCCCACGAAGCCCACGGGTTGATGGCTGCCATCCCACAGGATCAATCGACCAGGTGCCTGCCCAGGTGCACGGGATTCTGGTGACTCACGCAATGCAACTGCAGTACAAACCTAATGACAAAAATGGAAAACACAAAAGTGGTCCTTTCTCTGGAGAAGATCCACAGGAAACAAAGGCAGCCCATCCACAGAAGCAAGAGAAGACTTCTGGGGAGCATTGTAAGAAAACAATTTACATGTCAAAAACAAAAGAATGAAGAGTGAGTTGAATCAGCTGAAAAAAGAGCACAATCCAGGATGACAGCGTGGAAATTTGTCAATGACTCCTGAGACAGCCAGTGACAGCTTCAAGGTAACTTTTCAGTGATTTAAAAAATTACTGTAAAATCTACTGGCACCGCCCAGTAAAACAGCGGCTGCCTAGAGCTGGCGGGGAGGGAGGAATGCCAACTGACCGCTTAACGGGCGCAGGGATTTCTTTCGGGAGCTGATGAAAATGTTCTGCAATTAGATAGTAGTTTTTTTATTTCACAACTCTGTAAATATACAACAAAAACCACTGAATCGTAGTCTAAAATGGTTAATTTTATGTTATGCAAATTTTATCTAAAAGGAAAGGAGGGAGGGAAGCAAGAAACCTACCAGGCCCAACCTGTCTGTTTCCTGGTGTGGAGCCCAGACCACAAACTCCCTAAGTTCCAAGTCTTTGTGCAAGTCCCGAGACCTCCCTGAGGGTTCCAAGGCCAACTGGCAGAGCTCTGCGGATTCCTGAGTGTATAAAGCACCAGGACGCCTACTGGGCCCCAGGAACACCGGGATCTGTGCCAAAACTCAAAGTAGGCAAACTATTCTGCACCGTTGTTTGCAACTTAACAAAGTCAGCCGTCACTGCAAGCTTAAAGGAACCGAGGCCTGTTCCCCTCCCACGTTCGACGCCGTCCTTCTGCGCCTCCGGTGAACCCGCGGAGACGAGAAACACTCGCTGGGGAAAGAAAGGTGTTCATTCCCATTAACGGCGTCAGAGGCGTCCTCATCACCGGCTGCCTGGCCTCCCGCCCGATTTCCTCTGCAACCCCCGGGGCGGATGTGATGCTCAGGAGCCCGTACCAGCGAGCGGACGGCCTTACCTGGTTCGCGGCTCCCGGCCTCCCACCCCTGCGAGCCCGTCCCCGCCGCTCTCGGCAAGCGACTTAACAAGCTCGGGGTCGCTCGGCCGGGGGCGTCCGGCTTTGTTCCGCTCCAAGGTTCGGCCCAGCGGTGCACTTGGGATCCTCGCGCGCGGCGGGGGAGACAAAGGCGTGCCGGGCAGGCCGCCGCGATCCGGCGCCAGGCCCGACGTGCAGGGTTCCCCCGGGCCCGCCCAGCCGGCCCAGCGCGGCCGCGAGCCCGGAGACGGGAGGCAGGAGGGTGGGAGAACCAAGGGAAACCGGGGCGCGAAGCCAGCGCGAAAAGGGCAGGCGCGGGACCCGTTGTGGTGCCGTGCCGACCCCGTTGGCAGGCGCCGCGTCTTCCCGCTCGTTTTCCCGACCCTCCTAGTCCTCGGTGGCTGTAGCGGTAACACGACCACCGCCTGGGCGACCGCCTCACCTCGGCGGCGGACAATGGCGACCGCTCCCCCGGCGTCGACCAGGACGCGCCGCACGGGCTCCTGGGAGTTGTAGTTCCGGGTAGTACGCTTCCGGCTGGTCCGGAAGCGTCGCCATGGCAAGTACCGGGAGCAACTCCGCCTCGAGTCCCGCAACCGCGGCGTCCGGGACTTGGGCGACTAGTATCCCAGTCCCCGGCGAGCCGGAAGGTGCTGTCCCGGGCCTAGACCACCCTCTCCGCCACCGCTCAGCTCCGGAAGGCCTGGGTAGGTCGCGACCCCGTGAGCCTTAGTTTGCCTATCTGTGAAATGGGGGCTCACGGTAACTGCCGTTAGCGATGCGAACTTGACCAAGTCTCATCGTTTTCTGCGTCCCATACGCAGATCTGAACGCTTTCAAGGGGTCCTTTCATTTAACATTTACAATACTCTAAGGAAGTGCCTGTTCTGATCTCCCTTTCTAGATGAGGAGGCTAGTTTGAAGCTTCTCCTCGCATATGTATGAAGCCCTAGAGTTTAGAACATAAGGAATTGTTCCCAGATCTCTTTCTAGATGGCGAAGCTTTATGGGAGCCTAAATCGCCATCGACCTATGTTGTAATATTTCCTGGAGTGAGCATTTATTGCAAGCCGTTTAAGACTAGAGCAGGGAACGTGGTAAATGAAATTTCTGCCTGGCGGCTGTTATTCAAACCACTATTCAAGAGCATGGACCAGGATGACGAAAGGGCTCCTCACCCAGCTCAGGAAGGATTCCTGAGTCACAACCCCCAGCCTCCAGCTCTAGCTGAACCTGGAATCCCCAAGCCCATCGACAGCCTTTTGGAACTTCCTTCCCACCTGAGTTTGAGGTGACCCTCACCCCGACCTTCCCTGGCTCCACACCTTTTCCTCCTTGTTCCTGATTCATCTTGCCTGTGCATTTGTCCACCCTAGTTTAGACTGCTCAGTTGGGGGAACAGCACATTGGTCAGAGAGGGGCAGTGAGGGGCCTGATTGCAGACAGCCTTATGGGCATCGTGATGGCTCTGACTCTGGCTTCGAGTGAAATGGAAAGTTTTCGCATGGTTCGAGCAGAGCGCTGATGAGTTCGGACCTCACCAAAAGGTCACTTAGGTTTCTGTGTGGAGAATAGACTAAGAGGGTGAGGGAAGGAGCAGGGTGACCCCTGAAACCAATGCAGTAATCGAGGTGGGAAATGATGGGCGCTTAGATCAGAGTGATCAGTGTCCGGTTGCAGAGGTTAGTATTTTAAAAGTAGAGGCAACAGGTAGTAGATTGAAGGTTTTGTTTCATGAGCTGCAGTCCAGCCTGTAATACCCAGAGCAAGGCAGGCTCCTCAAGGCACAGCTGTTCACCAAGGGCCTTTTTGGGTAGAGAATGGGTTATAGGTGTGGGAGGATACTACTTTCTCTGACCCAAGCCCTCTCCCACTCCATTTACCCCAGTGTGCTGTGTGGCGCTCCGTTCTCTCCATGTTATGAGGTGGCAAAGGCTGGGCAGCACAGCCATCTTGGATGCCCCTACTATGGGGGTCTGAGCTATTTCTGAGCTGCCACAGGCTTCTGAATGGGAAGAGATCAGAGTAGTAGGAGAATCCAGGTTCTCCTGGGGCATGCCTTTCCTCTGGGAAATGCCTAAAGAGTGGTCACCCCATGCCACCTGAAGGGCTCTGGCTGGTTCCGTTTCCTCACAGCCGGATGATGAGAATGAAAGGTAAAGGAAGGGGAGTCCAGGGCACATTTCTTGGAACAAAGAAGACCTTTTATGAGCGTACAACCATAGGATCACCAATAGTAAAATAACTAGTGCAATTTAGACTTGAAGTTACCTATGCTCTCAAATCGTAGGATTAACTCATAGTCACCAGCTAGGAGCCCAGGAGTTATTAAGTTCAACATTCTGTGGGACCGTGAGACCTCCACATGGAAGTCAGCATGCCTCTCTGCGTCAGTGGCCATGCAGAAGCTTCCCCTCTCACAGCTCTTCCTTGCTGCTTCTGCCACCAGCACAGCATTCAGCCTGCAATTTTTCTCATCCCAGGGATTTAATGGTAAAGGTCTGCTCATTTTTCTTTTAAGAAAAACATGTAAAATATAATAAAGTTCTAAGGAATTCAGTGAAACCCTGTGAAAGCACTCATATACAGGTCTCCTTATGGACAGACGCAGGGTACTGACGGGCCATAGCAATGAATATTTATATCCAACACTGATAGATGTTTCCAAAAACGATTGCACCTTTTCATACGCCCCCAAGCAACGGTTAGGAGTTCCACTTGCTCCACATCCTCACCAATGCTTGTTAATGTCAGCTTTTTACATTTTTGCCAATTCATGGGTAGAAAATGGTATTTCATTGTGAGATGTTTGCTCTTCTCTTATTGGTGAGATTCAAAATCTTTTCACAGTGTTAGCCATTTGTGTGTTCTCTCTTTGAATTAACTTCTTACTTCATACATTTTTCTCTCAGGTAGTCTTTTTCTTACTGGTTTATAAAAGTTCTTCACGGAAATTTGACATTAATCTTTTATTAGGAATGTATCCTTTCCAAGTTGTGACTTACCTTTTACTTTATGGTATCTTTTTTTTTTTTTTTTTTTTTTTTTTTAGATTTTATTTATTTATTCGACAGAGAGAGAGACAGCCAGCGAGAGAGGGAACACAAGCAGGGGGAGTGGGAGAGGAAGAAGCAGGCTCATAGCGGAAGAGCCTGACGTGGGGCTCGATCCCAGAACTCCAGGATCACGCCCTGAGCCGAAGGCAGACGCTTAACCGCTGTGCCACCCAGGTGCCCCTACTTTATGGTATCTTTTGAAGCAAAGAAGGATTGTTTAAAATGTCTTTTCCGGGACAACTGGATGGCTCAGTCAGTTGAGTGTCTGGCTCTTGATTTCTGCTCAGGTCGTGATCTCGGGGGTCCTGGGATCAAGCCCCTCACTGGGCTCCGCACTCAGTGGGGGTTGGCTTGAGATTCTCCCTCTCCCGAGTCAAATCATTCTCTCTCGCTCTCAAATGTATAAATCTTTCTTTAAAAATAAAAATAAAATGTCTTTCCCAATCTAGATTTATTTTATTCCATTTTCTTGCCAACTGCCTTGGCCAGAACCTCCATTACAATGTTGAATAGAAGTGATGAGATCCGACATCCTTGCCTTGTTCTAATCTTAGGGGTAAAGCATTCAGTTTTTTACCAGTAAGTATATTAGCTCTGGATGTAGATGTCCCTTGTCAGGTTGAGGACATTGCCTTCTATTCCAGGTTTGGTGAGAGTTGTTTGTTTTTTAAATCAGGAATGACTATTGGATTTTGTCAGTTTTTTCTGCATGTATTGAGATAATCATATACTTTTTTTTAGCTTGTTAATACACTGAAGTACATTTATTGATTTTGGTTAAACCAACCGTGCATTTTTTAGATAAACCCACTTGGTCATGACTTTTTAAATTTCTATTATTTTATTATTATGTTATTGGATTCCATTTGCTAAAATTTTGTTTATAAAATATTGCAACATATACATTTAACAAAGGATTTGTATCCAGAATATATACACAACTCCTACAACTCAATAATAAAGACAATCAGCCTAACAAAAAACGGGCAAGAGGCTTGACTAAACAATGCCAAGCAGCCAATAAGCACATGAAAAAGTGTTAACTGCCATTAGTCATCACACCAGAATGAGATATCACTGAACACTCACTAGAGGGGCCCTGGGTGGCTCACTCGTTGAGCGACTCTTGGTTTTGGCTCAAGTCATAATCTCAGGGTTGTGGGATTGAGCCCTGCAACTGCCTCTGCACTCTGTGGGGAATCTGAGGGGACACCTCTCTCTTTCTCCCCCTCTGCCCCTCCTACCCCCCTGCTCATGTGCTCTCTCTAAAATAAATAAATCTTTAAAAAAAAAAAAAAAAAAAGAACAACCCTGGAGTGCCTGGGTGGCTTAGCCATTAAGCATCTGCCTTCGGCTCAGGTCATGATCCCAGGGTCGTGGGATCGAGCCCCACATCGGGCTCCCCGCTCGGCGGGAATTCTGCTTCTCCCTCTCACACTCCCCTTGCTGGTGTTCCCTCTCTCACTGTCTGTCAAATAAATAAATAAATAAAATCTTTAAAAATAAATACATACATACATAAATACATAAACATATAAATAAAAAACCCTCACTCACAGGAATGGCCAAAATGAAAAAGACAATGCCAGAATTTGGTGAGGATGTGGAACAGCAGGAATTCTAATACATGGCCAGTACTTGCATAAAGTATTTCAACCACTTTATAGAACTGACAGTTTCTTAAAAAGCTGAGCATACATCTATTCCATAACTCAGCCATGTCACCTCTAGGAATTTCTCCAAGAGAAATGAAAGCATATACCCATAAAAACAAAACAACCTTGATAAGAATGTTCATAGCACCTTTACTCATAGTAACCAAAAACTGGGAACATTCCAGATTTCCATCAATCTGAGAATGGGTAAATTGTGCTATATTCATCCAATGGAATAAATACTACCCAGCAATAAAAAAAAACAATTACCGATCCATGTAATGACATAGATAAGTCTCAAAAATTTTTTGCTAAGGGAAAGCAACAGACACAAAAATGCACAAAATATATGACTATAATCTCATCGTAGTTATTGCCATGGATAAATTGCAAAGGTGAGATTGCTGAATCAACTCATGAACACACTTTGCGTTTGGACGCTTCCAACCTAACTGTCCTACAAAGAGGGTGCACCTGTGGAAGCATCCATGCGTGCTGAATAACAGAATCCAATTCCTACTACTTTTTTAGTTTCCTTTTTTTTTTTCCTTAAGTAAACTCTATCCCCAACACGGGGTTTGAACTCATGACCCCAAGATCAAGAGTCCCATGCTTTACTGACTGAGCTAGGCAGACACCCCAATTTCATACTATTTTTTTTTTTGAAGATTTAATTTATTTATTAGAGTGAGAGAGACAGAGAACATGAGCGGGGGTGGGGGCAGTGGGAGAAGAGAATCTCAAGCCGACTCTGCACTGAGCATAGAGCCCAACATGGGACTTGATCTCACAACCCTGAGATCATGACCGGAGCCAAAATCAAGAGTCAGACACTGGGGCCCCTGGGTGGCTCAGTCGGTTAAGCATCTGCCTTCAGCTCAGGTTATGATGTCAGGGTCCTGGGATCGGGCCCCATATTGGGCTCCCTGCTGAGCAGGGAGCCTGCTTCTCCCTCTCCCTCTGCTGATCTCCCTGCTCCTGATCTCTCTGTTCATGCTCTTTCTCCCATGCTCTCTCTAATAAATAAAATCTTGGGGAAAAAAAAAAAAAAGGACACTGAACCAGCTGAGCCACCCAGGCGCCCCTCCAACTTAGTCTTTTTATTTTTTATTTTTTTAAGATTTTATTTATTTATGTGACAGAGCGACAGCCAGCGAGAGAGGGAACACAGCAGGGGGAGTGGGAGAGGAAGAAGCAGGCTCCCAGAGGAGGAGCGCGATGTGGGACTCGATCCCAGAACGCCGGGATGACGCTGAGCCGAAGGCAGACGCTTAACGACTGCGCTACCCAGGCGCCCCTCCAACATAGTCTTTTTAAATCTTTGTCCATCTTTACCTTCCAGTTAGCCTCTCTAGACTGTGTTTTCTGCATCTATAATATGGAAATAATAGAACTTGCCTCACCAGGATCTTTGTATTAAATGAGATAATGTAGACTGCATGCTTGGGGTACTGCCCACCTCATAACAGCTGCTCAGTATTAATTTTCATCATTTTTATTTGCATCTCTTTGATGACTGATGAACTCATGTACTTTTTAAATGTATTTATTGTCCATTTGTATTCCTTCTGTGAATTTCCTGTTCATACAAAGGACTAGTGAGCAACCTTGCCTTGGTGCTCCCTGAATGGAATGGAGATGGCTCTACATCTGGGACTGGCAAGGCTTTTCTGGTAAATATTTTGCCTTTTCAGGCGATGCAATCTCTTACACAACTACTCAGTTCCACGTCAGTGTTAAAGCAGCCACAGACATATGGGAATGAGTGGGTGTGGCTGTGTTCCAATAAGACTATTTACAAAAACACATGGGCCAGATTTGGCCTGTGGGCCATAGTTTGCCAACCTCAGTGGTAGTGTCACCATTTCAGTCTGATACCATACAATAAAAATATTTTTTTCCTGTTAACCAGGTTTTTTCCCCTTCATCTTTAAATATTAAATTTTATCAACTTCTTCCTCATTAATCATTGAGATGACTGGGTTTCTCCATTGATTGATTAAAAATGGGGTATTACAGTTATATATTTCCTAATACTCAGTAGGCTGATTCCTGGAGTGAATGTTCCTGAATTCAAATGTACTAGCTATACTGTCTTTACTGGCAGGATCTGATCTGGAAATTTTGCATTAATAGTCCTGAGAGATATTGGCCTTTAATTGTTCTTTCTTTGAGTTTCAACAAACCGGTATCACAAGAGAGGTAAATATTCAGCTTTCTACATGTTCTGGAACAGTTGTGTATCAGTGCAGAGCCCGTCCTGGGACTCAGTCTCACAACCCTGAGATCACGACCCAAGCCAAAGCTGAGCGTCGACGCTTTAACTGACTGTGCCACCCAGGTGCCCCACTCCTCTTTGTCTTTTTATTTACTGTAAAACTGTAGCAGTTTTTTAAAAAAAGACTTATTTATTTGGGAAAGAAAGAGAACGTGTGAGCAGAGGGAGGGGCAGAAGGAGAGGGAGAGAATCTTGTGGGACCCGACACAGGGCTCGATCTCATGACCCTGAGATCATGACCTGACCGAAACCAAGAGTCGTGGATGCTCAACCAACTGAGCCACCAGGCGCCCCATAACATTGTTTTGAACATAAAAAGAAAAGGAAAGTTTTGAACATAAAAGGAAAGCCACACGGTATCCAACGACTTTTATTGATTAGCTATGTTCATCTCTGTTTTCTTCTAAGCCCTTCTCCAAACGCATATATAGGGCAACGCAGTCACAACAGTTCACATTTCACTACAGTTGACCCTTGAACAATGTGGGGGTTGGGAGTGCTGATGCCCTGACTCTCCAAGAACTTGACCAATAGCCTCCTGTTGACTGGCAATCTTACTGAGAATAAAAAGTCAGTTGATAAACACATATTTTATATATTATATATATTATATACTGTATTCCTATAATAAAGTAAGCTAGAGAAAAGAAAATCATAAGGAAGAATTATAAATTTACAATACTGTACTGTATTTATTGAAAAAATCCACGTATAAGTGGACGTGCACAGTTTAAAACTGTGTTGTTCAAGGGTCAACTGTATTATAGGCATTTTCCATGTTTCTACACAGTGTTCCTAATTATAGTTTATAATGAATTCCTGAAACAAACTAGAAGCAGCCTAATTTTCTAGCACTGGGAGAACAATGAAGCAAATAATGGCACTCTGGCTCTTTGGAATGGTTCATCAGTCATTCAGTCAAATATCATCAACCTATTTTGACTTCTGGGCAATAGTCCTTCCCACACTGGACAATCACATTAATTAATGTTACCAAAGAGAGTTTTGATCACACTAATTAAAAAATTTTCCTAGGTACCAAATGCTACGCATATTCAGCCCTTCTCTGGAAATGCGTCAAAAAACCACAAAATGTAAATGTATGTGTACAGTTTTTATATATTAAAATGAAATATGTAGTTTTTTCTCTCTGGTATGAGTTCTTTGGTGCCCAATAAAATTAGAACCTTGATTGAAAGCTTTCCCACATCGATGACATTTATATGGTTTCTCTCCAGTGTGTGTTCTCTTATGTTGAGTGAAGGATAAATGAAAACTGAAAGTTTTCCCACATTCATTACATTTATATGGCTTCTCACCAGTATGGATTCTCTTGTGAACTGTAAGGTGAGAGCTGTGACTAAAGGCTTTTCCACATTCATCACATTTGTATGGTTTCTCTCCAGTGTGCGTCCTTTCATGTTGTGTATACGAGGAGCGATCACTAAAGGCTTTCCCACATTCAGTACACGTATAGGGTTTTTCTCCAGTATGTGTTCTCTTATGCACATTAAGATTAGACCTTCCACTGAAGGATTTTCCACATTCATCACATTTATAGGGTTTCTCTCCAGTATGAATTCTCCGGTGTACATTAAGGTGAGAATTTTGGCTAAAAGATTTTCCACATTTATTACATTCATAAGGTTTCTCACCAGTGTGAGTTCTCTGGTGTAAAATGAGGTGAAGGCTCTGCCAGAAAGACTTCCCACATTCATTACATTCATAGGCTCTCTCTCTATCATGATTTCTCAGATGGTAAGAAAGAGATGAAAGTTTCTTAAAGGCTTTCCCACATTCATTACATTCATAAGGTTTCTCCTTAGTATGAGTTCTCATGGCCTGAGAGAGGGGTGAACTATAGGTAAAAAAATCTCCAGTTTCTTTACATCCATAGACTTTCTCTCCTACATTAATTATCTCATGTGTAGAAAGGTGTATGCTCTGGTTGGTATATTTTCCATGCTCGTTCAACTTAGACAGTTTTTCCAAGGCTTTTCCACATGGATTGCCTTTACAAGGTTTCTTCCCTACCAAGATTTCCTGAGGATTTTTTAAAATAAAATTATGCTGTAAGCTTTGAATTGAGTCAATTTGATGGAAATATTCTTTGACAAGAAATCTCTGTGAAGAAACAAAGTCTGAATTGAAGCTGCATTCTCCCACCACCTCAGCATTTCCCCAATCCCCATCCCGGGTCACTACTTGCCCTTGTTTATGTTCCACTGGCCCCAAACTGCGACCGTGCATCTCCTGCTTCTCTGACTCATCCCCGGATTCCCAGTCGTCTGCTATGGTAGAACGCCAGCAACCATCCACTGCGGATCTTGTCAGGTTCATGCTGCTGGGTAACTTCTTCCCAGAAAAGGCCTCTGTTGGTGGCAACTGCTGGCTTTTAGGTCTCTTCTCCCATTCTAGAAGGAAATTAAAAATAATTTGGGTGCTTAGAAGAAAACTCCTAGTGTGAGAATGTTGAGATAAAAGCAACAAGATGTGCACATCATGTGTAGACGTTTTAAAGTACCAACCAAAAAAAAAAAAAAGACGGAACTTTTAGAAGAGAAGCCGCGGAGGGTACACGCAGAACACAAAGAACCCACAGGAAGACTGACCAACCTAAAGAGTGATCAGCACAACAGGCAGAGGGGACACCATTAGGAGACAGGTCATGGAACAGGCAGACATTCCTGGAGATAAGATGTTCAGGACAGCCGCCTGTCATTTATGCTTGGACATCCCAGAGTTCGGATTCATTTCTCCACTTAACGTCTTTTCTGCCTGTAATCAATACCAAATTAACCTTCCCAACAAACCAGTTTCATGACACCAAGAACACTTCTTTTGATCCAGTCTTCCAAAGCATCCAGAAGCTGGGTCAGACTACCTCAGTTATCCTCGATCCTTCTCATTCTGGATTTCTTTAGTTCTCCCTAAGCAAGACCATTTCCACCAACAGCACAGAGTTCCTCTGCTTGAGGACCTTCCTTTGGTCTTCAAAGTCTTCAGCTTCAGCAACCCTTCCCCTTTTCATCATGCAGTTCTCAAGTCCCAGGTCACCTCCTCTGAGAGACCCTTCCCAACCTCCCAGCCTGCATGGGTCCCTCATCACTTTCCACCTCACTGTCCTATTTTATTTCCCTCATACCACTGTTTAGCATTAGTCAACATCACCTTGTTCTTTTTGTTCTTTATTGTCTGCCCCTCCCCAGACATTATACACTAGAGGCTTTAGGCTCCACAGTGGTGGGAACCTTGCCCGTCCCATTCACAGTGTGTCTCCAGTGCCCAAATTGTACACAGAGAACAAGAGGACTCCACAGACAGACAAACAAAAAAGAGTGATCAGCACATCCCTGGAGCACCGGGGATGCTTGGGACGTGTCTGTGAGGTGGACAAACAGGGTACCTGATCATGCTCCCTAGCAGCCTGCCCCCATCGGGGGGGTAGGCCTTATGTTTCTGACATGGGCGGAGGCTACGGAATTGAAGGTGAGGAGGGCTTTGCAAGGTCATGCAGAGCAAAAAGGGGTCTGGAAACCTACAGAGGGTTCCTCCTTGAGTCCTTGACTGGAGTCCAGCTGCAAATGCACAGAAGGCTAAAACCTGACAAAGAACAGCTGTTACAGGGCTGAGCAGAGGTTTCAGAAGTCACCCAGTGTTGGGAGACATTAGCTCTGACCCAGTAAGCACCTGAGGCATTCAGGTGAGACTCTAGAAAGTTGTACCTTAGGAGGAAACACCATGCCCTAAGGATAAGGACTACATCCAAGGATTAAAGCAAAACCGAAGTTATATCACCTTAATAAATCCTAAAACTGAGGCTCATCAGGATTAGGGTGATTTGTAGTAATTTAACTGCCTATCAGGAAAAAAACCTCATACTCTTAGTAGAAGATAAGAATCCATAGTCTCTCCAATGCCTCATCTGCAGCATCTGCACCAGTAGACAAAAACTGACTAGACATGTAAAGGAACAGGAAAATGTGACTCATAATCAAGAAAAAAAAAGTCAACGGAAACAGATATACCAAACATTAGAAGTAGCAGGAAAAGATTTAAAAGTAACCATTATGGCTCTTTCTCTTCAACTTGGTGGCCAAGCAGCAAACACAGAGAAGTAGATCTTCATGGAGACCCTGACAAGCAAGGCCATTACCCTCAAACTCAAGCCCAGTGATGCCACTGAGAATGTCAAAGCCAAGACAATGAGGGCATCCCACCTGACCAGCAGTGTCTGTTTTGGGGGGCAAACAGCTGGAGGATGGCTGCACTCTCTCAGACTACAATATCCAGGAAGAGACCCAGCACTTGGCGCTTGGCCTGGAGGTGGCATCACCCAGCCCTCCCTCTGCCAGCTTGCCCAGAAATACAACTGCAGTGAGTGTTGTGCTCCCACCAGACGTGTGGCCAAACCAACCATCTGCACCCCCAGAAAAAGGTCAATAAAGCCCCTCCATCAGCTCTTCCTTTCTTTGCAGGGTGGCCTCCTGCCCAAGCCCCATGGCCCTGGGGCCTCAATAAAATTTCACTTACATTGACTAGAGAAAAAAAACCAACCTATCAAAACACAGAATTTCATGGAAATTTTGAAAAAAGAACCAAGTAAAAATCCCATTCTGGAATTAAATAAAAATACAGTAGCTGAAATAAACCATGAATAGACTTAACAGCAGACTGGACATGGAAGAAGAATCTGTGAATTCAAAGGTAGGAAAGCAGAAATTATATGATGATACAAAGGGAAAGAAAAGAATTTTAAAACAGAACATCTGACAAAAGGACTAATGTGTAGCTGGAGTTACATGAGAGATCAAAGCAGCAGAGGACACATTCGAAGAGATAAAAACAGAGAGTTTATCTAGACTGGTCAAAGGTACCATCCTAGGTGTTTAGTGTTCAAGGGCAACAATCTGTAGAGAAAATCTTATGATTTTGACATCTGATATCAAACTTCTTAGCACTTCATTACATACTTCAATGTTATAAATAAAGCTAGTAAAACCATTCTAAATGATGGTCTCTGGGGGGAAGATATACATGAGACTCAATTCCCACTTTTAAAATGTAACTTTTCACTGGGTACATATTAAAGACTCACCCCCAAAAAGGTGAAAGTTCACAGGCAGTGTGGGCTTAAAGCACCATACCCAGAGATGTAAGAACTAAACCATCAGTTCTGATTTCATTCATTTGTTCCCTGTTAAACCCTCTCTGCTCTCTAAACAACAGTTGGTAAACGGTGCTTGCCTTTCAGAGAGAACTGAAACACAAGTGGGAGCCTCATCCAGCAGGCCAGAATGACAGAAGTCTAGAAGGATTCAAGACTTTAAAGTGATGACAGATCTTTATCAAACACCACACCCAACAGTAGCAGAATACACATTCACCAAAAAGACCACATGCTGTATCGTAAAAACATTTCTCAATAAATTTAAAAGGACTGAATTCATACAGAGTATGTTCTTCAACCACAATGGAAATAATCTAGACATCAATAACAGAAATCCCCTCATATTTAGAAATTGAACAATTTACTTCACAAATCAAAGAAGAAATCACTTTCATATGTTGTGTTTTCATTACAATTCAGTTCAAGACATTTGGAAAACAAAAAGAATAATGAACTGAACAATAATGAAAATACATGTGAAAAAGTGCAGGAGGCGGTTGAAATAAGACTTGAAGGAAAATGTAAAGCTATAAATGCAAACATTAGAAAGGAAAAAAGCATTAAAATCAATGACCTAAGTTTCTGCCCCAAAAAGCCAGAGAAAAGGAAAACAAGTTAAACCATTGTTGGGGCTCCTGGGTGGCACAGCGGTTAAGGGTCTGCCTTCGGCTCAGGGCGTGATCCCGGCGTTATGGGATCGAGCCCCACATCAGGCTCCTCCGCTATGAGCCTGCTTCTTCCTCTCCCACTCCCCCTGCTGTGTTCCCTCTCTCGCTGGCTGTCTCTATCTCTGTCAAATAAATAAATAAAATCTTTAAAAAATAAATAAATAAAATAAAATAAAGTATTGTTGGCAAAAAAATAAAAAAATACCCATTTTCTTCAAAGTAACAATAATAAGATGGAGGCTGACTTCTCAACAGAAACCATGGAGTCTAGAAGACAACTGTGTGGTGTCTTTAAAGTGCTGAGAAAAAGAAAAAGAACAAAAAACAAAAAACCTGACAACCTAAAATTCTCTGTTTACAGTATCTTTCCAAAATGAAGATGAAATAAAGACATTTTCAGGCAAATACAAAATGAGGGCATTTTGTCATTCTAAAAGAAATGATAAAGGGAACTCTAAGAAAAGGAAAATGATCCCAGATGGATTTATGGAAATGCCAAAGGTAATGAAAAGCACTAGAAAAGGAAGATATGAAGGAACATATAAACAAACACTGACTGTAAAGAAAATTTCCCCATCTCACCTAGGCAGGAATCTTGGGTGAGCCCTCTGCCCATCATCCATTGGTCTATTCTGAGTTCCAGGTGGGCAACAATATCTGGCGTGGGGTTCCAAGGTCCTGTGTAAATGAGTGATCAAGCTGTGAGGTTTGGGTTTTTTTCATATGCATTTTGTGACAACATTTTGTTTTATTTATTTTTAAGTAAGCTCTATGCCCAACATGGGGCTTGAACTCACAACCCCAAGATCAAGAGTCACATGCTCTACAAAATGAACCAGGCAGTCTCTCAGGCTGTGAGGTCTGATGAGGAGAAATCCCCCAGTGACTCACACTCCCAGCTAAATCAAACCCACTCTGCCAAGACCCCAGGCAAATAGAAGTTGACATGGGGAACAGCCTCACCCACAGTGACCAGGTGTCTTAAGGTCTCCAGCATCACGTCATGGTACAGAGTCCGCTGGGCAGGGCCCAGCAGGCCCCACTCCTCCTGGGTGAAGTCCACTGCCACATCATCGAAGGTTACCTGCCCCTGAAATGTCACCCACATGTCTGCTGAGCCACGACCCTTACCCCTGCAAAGTTCCCAGACAGCAGGGAGGGGCTATGTGGGAATGTGAAGATGCACCCAGGTGTACAGGAGATGTCCTGAAAGCGTTCTGGCTTCTGAGGGATATACCTGAGCCTTCCTGCCGGGCATCAGGTGTCTGCATCAGCCATTTCAGAGGTGAGCCCCCATTATACTAAAACGTTTACCCTCTACATATCTCACCCATTTCTTGATCAACTTGTGATCTTCTACAAGACCAAATGAACAGTTCCCTTTAGGGTTCCCCTTCCTTTTTTTTATACCACCAGGTACATAAAAATGATAACGTTAATATTTGCTGATAAAAATGCTAACGTTTGCCAAGGGTTCTCTTTCCACGTTGGGCGCTGTACTTATTAAGTGAGCACTTTACCTAATGGAAATTTTCTTAATCCTCACAAGAGTCTCAGGAAGCAGTTCCCACTTCCTGGGGTGGTTTTTGTTTTTTCAAATGAGGACCCTGAGCTCAGAGTTTACACGTCTTGGAATCATGGTTATGGTGGCTTCATAAAAACGAACTGAGAGATGTTCTCTCTTTTAGACAATCATTCCAGATGATGGAAAGACAGATACAGTTTGTCCCTTAAATGTGTGGTAGCTAAAGCCATATGGAATCTGGGTCTGTAACTTTCTTGCTGGGAGGTTTTGTTTCCATCTCTACGGGTTACGGGACTTCGCGGATATACCTCAGGACTTCAGGATTACTGAGGTTTTCCGCCTCGTTCGTTCAGAACGACGGGCTGGGGCACCAACTCCCACCCAAGCCTCGAAAGCAGGGTCCAGACCCCGCCCGCAAAGGGTGGGCGCGCGGCCACTCACCGGGGGGTGGTCTGCCAGGGGCCCCGCGGCCATCGCTTCTTCCGACTCCGAGGTCCTCAAGCAGCCACCAGCAGCCCCACCCGCTCCCTCCGGCGCCCACTGGCTGGGGGCTCCGGATAGACCGCTCGGGGAGGCCCCACACCACGGAAGAAACCCGAGCGGTCCGCCCAGCGCAGCCTCGCAGCCTCTCAGCGCGACGCCGGCGCCGTGGCGAGGCGAAACTACCACGACCAGAAAACCCCGCGCTGCAGCCCCTGACCAATGGGAGTACTCGGCCCGGGACCCGGAACGCCGGACCTCGCCGCAACGGCATTCCGGGAGTTGTAGTTCTGCCGCGGGAGCCCTAGCCCTAGTCCAGCCGTCGACACAACTCCGCGCCCAGAGAGTCAGACTACGTTTCCCAGAAGGCGCGGCGGTGGCGGTGTCCGCCCAATGGGCATGCATGACTGGGCCTGGGCTGGGGAACGGGGCCTTCCCGGCCTAGGAGTTTAGGCTCCCCGGTCGGGCCCAGTCGGCAATGAAACAGATTTCTCTAACCGTAATTCCCGGAAGCTACCGTTGGTCAGGTTCCCAAACTCCAGAAGCGCTCAATCGGCGGCTCCGGAGAGTCCCAAGAAGCCGGAGAATTCCAAAATTATAGGGAATTTATAGTTACACTAGCTTTGTCCACCAGATGGCGGACGTGGACACCCTGGGCCTGTACTACATCTCCCAGAGGCTCCGCGGGGCGGGTCCTCCTCCCGAGGAAGGAACTTGCGGGCGATGCCGGAAAGTAGGTGTCACCCAGGAGCGTGGCCTTCTGGGAGTTGTAGTCCATAGTCTCACTCCCTAGCCTGGTCCTGCCCTCAGGCTTAGACTACAGCTCTCAGAAGGCTCTGTGGCAGCGCGGGGTTGGGAGGGTCTGGGGGCCGCCCGCCCTCAGCTCCAGCTGTCAAAGACTTTGTCTTCACAAATACACCTTCTTGGGGACGAAGTAAAAAGAAGTGTCTTGATGTCCTTTTTATGTGAGACAAAGACATGTATTCAAATGTTATGTCCGTGCCCCGGTGTTTCCGTTCATCGGGTAGGTAATGAAGGCAGGCATCCCTCATAAATCATCAGATACTTCTTCCATAAAATGGAATGTTTGGTCTTACCTAAAACACGATGTTGTCATAACCGAGATTTTCACCCCGTTTATGTTTCCTTGACAATAACGGAAAATGAGAAAATCCTGGAGGTGGTTTTGTTCTCTGTTTGGAGAACTAAAATGTGGAGAAACTTTCCTGTTCGGGACAACTGGAATTGTCAAACTTCTGAGAGCGAAACCTAGGTTTCGGAAGGGAGGTGCAGACAGAGCCTTGGGTCACCTTTTCTTGTAGACAGACCGGCACTCGGCTCTCCCGGCTGGCATGTGTGAAGTCGAGGTGGGCATTTCTTCCAGGCCAATCTGAGCCCTGGCCCATCTTGTGGAAGATGTTTCCCACGCACTTTTCACGTCACAGCCATTTTCTGCACAGGGCAGATTCACCAATCCATGTTCTCTATGCTCTTCTTGGTGGTTCTTTAAGGAATTTTCAAAACCTCTCTTTTTAAAAAATATTTATTTGTTTATTTTGGAGAAAGAAAGAGCGAACGAGGGGAAGGTCAAATGGAGAGGGAGAGAGAGAATCCCAAGCATCCACACGGAGCGGGAGCCCAACTGGGGGCTCTATCACAAGACCCTGAGATCACGACGTGAGCTGAAACCATGAGGGCCACGTTAAGCGATTGCACCACCCAGGCACCCCAAAAACCCGTGACAGTCTCCACCCCACTCCCCAGCCACTCTGCCATTTTGTGTCATTTGAAAGCAAATCTCAAACAGTGTTTTGGTGTCCTATTTTAACTATGATATGTAATGTAAAGATAAGGACCATTTTCTAACATAATTAAAATTCCATTATCAAAATTTTAGAGAAAACAACAACTTTCGCACTAATGAATATTCAGTCTTCCAACTTAAAATTATCTCCACGGTTTTAAGTAGTTTGAGGGATGCCTGAGTGGCTCAGTCGGTTAAGCCACTGACTCTTGGTTTTGGCTCAGGTTGACCTCAGGGTTGTGAGATGGAGTCTGATTCTAGCTCCAGGCTCAGCGGGGAGTCTGCTTGTGTTTCTCTCTTTCCCTCTCCCTCTGCCCCTACCCCCACTGCACTCACTCTCTCTCTTTTTCTCTCTCTCAAATAAATAAATTTTTAAAAAAATTTATTTGAGGGGCGCCTGGGTGGCACAGCGGTTGGGCGTCTGCCTTCGGCTCAGGGCATGATCCCGGCGTTATGGGATCGAGCCCCACATCAGGCTCCTCCGCTATGAGCCTGCTTCTTCCTCTCCCACTCCCCCTGCTTGTGTTCCCTCTCTCGCTGGCTGTCTCTATCTCTGTCAAATAAATGAATAAATAAAATCTTAAAAAAAAATTTGAGAGAGACAGAGATAGCAACAGAGAGCATGAGTGTGGAGGAGAGGGAGAAACAGCTGAGCAGGGAGCCGGATGTGGGGCTCAATCCTAGGACCCTGAGATCATAACCTGAGCCACCCAGGCGTCCCAATAAATACATCTTTTTAAAAAATAAAAATAGTCTTTTTTTTTTAAAGCAGGATATAACAAAGGGCTATGCTTTGTAACATATTAATTTCCTTTCTTGTTTTTTGGTAACAGCTTTATCGAATTATCATTCACATACCATGAATGCACATATCATTCACATACATATTTACAGTGTAGAATTCAGTGATTTTTAGCATATTTACATATTTGTGCAACCTCACGAAAATCAGCATTAGAATATTTCTTCCCCTCCAAAAGCACCACTCTTCTGACCCTTCACCTACCAATCCATCCTCCCCCAGCCCAAGGCAACCACCACTGACTGTCTGTATCTAAGCATTAGCCTATTTTGGACATTTCATATAAATGAAGGCACACAATATATGCTCTTTTGTGACAGTCTTCTTGCACTCAGAATAATATTTCAAGGTTCACCCATGTCGTAGTTTCAGTAACTTAATTCCGCATTCCCAAATCACATTCCATTGCATTGATATGGCATATTCTGTCCACTCGTCAGTTGAAGGGCATTTGAGTTGTTTCCATTTTTTGGCTGCTTTTAACGTTTGTGCACAAGTTTTTCCATAGACATATATTTTCATTGCCCTTGTGTATCTATCTAAGAGTGGAATTACCGGGTCATATGGTCATTCTATGTTTAACCTTCTGGAGAACTGTCAGACTGTTTTCCATTTTACATTCCCACCAACCGTGGACGAGGGCTTCAACTTCCTCACCAGTACTTGTTATCTTTAATAGTGTTGTTGTTGTTGTTGTTGCTATTGCATCATGGGCCTTTTCCAAAGTTTTTTATTTTTATTTTTTGAGTTTATTTGTTTATTTAAGTTTATTTATTTAAGTAATCTCTACACCTAACATGGAGCGCAAACTCACATCCCTGAGATCAAGAGTCACATGCTCTTCCGACGGAGCCGGCTGGGTGCCCTGAAGCCCTTTTATTTGTGAGGATCTTGAGCAATGCCTACAGAGAGAATAGTCCATGACCATCCCCATACCCATCATCTTGATCTAGCAGTCATTCATGTTTTGCTCTATGTACTTCATCTCTCGATTGCTTCTTTCCAGCCACGGAAAAATAATGAGCCCAAATCCTGTGGTACCAGCGTCTTCAGTGAGGACTGACTTCTGAGGCTCATGAGGCTCTGTGGCCTGGACCTGGGAGATGCTCGCTCCGGGGTTCCTCACCGTGCCTTTTCCACTGAGCCCAGCATCCATGCCTTAACCAGGCTAGAACATTCTGTTCGGGTTTCCACAGGATGATGCAGCACTTGGGAATGAAGATGCCAGCCAGCAGCCCTGCAGTTGGGGCCAGGATGGACAAGATCCCCACAGGCACAGTGGCCTTCCCCAGGTGCTGTGGTACAGGGGCGAGAAGGCCTTCCAGATGCTGCAGAAAAGCAGCATGCTGAAGGTGAAGAACTTGGTCTCATCAAAGGCATCAAGCAAACCCCTGGCCAGGAAGGCCAAAGAGAAGCCAGATACACAGAGGAGGGATCCCATGACCATTCCACATATCCCATTTATCAATTCACTCATTTATTCTTCTTTCTTTTAGCTTTACTGAAGAATAGTTGACAAATTAAATTTAAGATATTTGAAGTGTACATCGTGATGATTTGATACACATATACATTGTGAAAGGGTTCCACCCACTGAGTTAATTAACATATCCATCCCCACACGTATTTTCTTTTTTTTTTCTTTCTTTTTTTTTCCTTTTTTTTTTTCCTTTTCTTTTTTCTTTTTTTGTAAGAACATTTAAGTTCTACTGTCTTGGGAAATTTCAGCTATACAGTGTTATCAACTATACTCACCATGTTATACATTTGACCCTTCATTGACTGACTCGTGAATTATTTGCAGTCACCAGTGTCCAGATGGGCCACATCAGCCTCTGAGGCACAAGGGAAAATGCACACCCTAAATACCTTTTTATGGGTTTTTTAAATGGTTAATTTTTTATGGTTAATTTTTTTTAAGCAGTAGCAGTAACCGTTCTTACTAGCAGTAGTCTGGGGCTGAATTGGGTTCCCCCCAATTTTGTATGTTGAACTCCTAACCCCCAGTACCTCAGAATGTGTCTATATTTGGAGACACGGCCTTTAGAAAGGTAATTAGGATAAAATGAGGTTATCAGGGTGGGCCCTAATCCAATGTGACTGGTGTCCTTACATGAAGAGGAGTTTAGGACACAGGTACACACAGAGGGATGACCACGTGAGGACACAGGGAGAAGGTGGCCATCTACAAGCAAAGGAGAGAGGCCTCAGAAGAAACCAACTCTGCTGACACCTTGATCTTCCAGCCTCCAGAAATGTAAGAAAGTAAATCTCTGTTGTGTGAGTCCCTCAGTCTGTGGTACTTTGTTATGGTGGCCCCAGCTGACTAATATGGCAATGCTTACCAGTCCTGCCACTCTTCCTTAGAAGATTACTTTAAATCACTATTCTGAACCACAATGAAAGGGCACCACACTCCCCCCAAAATGTCTGGTGAGAACGGGCATGGGAGGAGGCAGAATAATGCCGCTTTCCCCCAAAAACGTCCAGACCCCAATCCTCAGAACTTGTGAATCTGTTACCTCACATGGCAAGAGAGACTTCTCAGATGTAATTCAATTAAGGATTTTGAGATGGGGAGATTATCCTGGACAGTCCAGATGAATTCAAAGCTATCGCATGAGCCCTTAAACGTGGGAAAAGAAGGAAGAAAGAGAGAGCAGAGAAACATGACTGAAAAAGGTGGGAGAGATCTGAAGCACTGTTGACTTTGACAGCGGAGGGAGTTCCTGAGGCAGAGAATGGGACAGTCTCTAGAAGCTAGAAATGACCTTCTGACTGACAACCCAGAGGAAGTGGGGTCCTCGATCCTACAACTACAAGGAGCTGAATTCTACCAAGAACCCGAAGGAACTGGGAAGCAGATTCTTCCCCTAGAGCCATCAGCAAAGACACAGCCCTCCAGACACCCTCATTTTAGCCTGCAAGACCCTAAGCAGAGGACCCAGCTGAGGCGTGCTGTACACAGACTCTTGACCAATAGAAACTGTGAGATAATAAATGTGTGTGGTTTGAAGCCACTAAGATTGTGGTAATTTGTTACGGCAGCAAACAGGAAGCTAACACAGAGAGCAGTCAGGGCTGCCAACACGTGTAGTCTACCAAAGCCACGCAGGTGCCCCTCCCGCCGTGGCATGATGATGCCATGCCTGACAGAAATGCACTTGCTTGTCCCCAAGAGACACGGACAGCGACGTTCACAGCAGCACTGTTCATTACTGCCCCTGAACAGAAGTCGTGATATGCCCGCACACGGGATCCTACCAGGCGCGAGACCCAGAGAGCCACAGCCACACACGACCATCAGGACGAATCTCACAAACGTCACGTGTAGGGAAACGTGAGACAAAAAAGAACATTCACTGTGCGATTCCACTTACAGGAGTTAAAAAAATAGGCAAAACCCATCAACATCAACTGAAGTCAAGACGGCAGTGCTGGGGAGAGACAATGATGAAGAGAGGTACCACAGGCTTTTGGGGGCAGGCCACACTCTGTTTCTCCATCTGGGGCCCAGGCACATGGGTCTTTGCTAGGTGAGGATTCATTGGACCATATCCAGAGGAGACCTGCATCTCTCCATCCTTTATAGCCCAACAGTTCCACAGAAGCCAACAGGCCAGGAATCTGGAGGCTAGAGGTGCATTGCTGGCCTCTCTGAATTCAGCCTCTGCCAGTCCTCACCTCTTTGGTCTGCAAACTGTAAGGACAGGGGCTGCGCTCAAAACAGTAGTGGGGGGGTGTCCCTCTCGGGGGATCTGGCTGGATCCTGGAAGTTGTGCTGCAAGCAGAGGATGGGTGAGCAGAGGGTGTTGTCAGTGACCAGTCTGTGTCCGGGAGCAGCCCAGGCAAGCAGTCCCAGTGTCCTTCCCACACACACAAGAAGACAAGGCTCCTTTCACCAGAAAAACACCTTGGTTACCATGAAGTCAGATTGGGGAGGCACCCACAGATTCAGCAAATGAAATATGCCCCCCAGTGGGTCTGATGGTGGCAGGACTGGTAACACTGTGTTCAGTGGGGCCATCAGTCTTTCTGAGGCATCTACATAAAGAACGTAGGTGCTCACCTCCCCCCTCCACAACCTCCCCTCAGACAGCCAGTGGGTCTCCTCAGGACTTGCAAAGGGATGATCTGACTCCCTGAGCCTATCTCCCACCTCCAGGCAAGTCATGCGGAGGGGGGCGCCTGGGTGGCTCAGTCAGCTAAGCTTATCTGTCATCAGCTCAGGTCATGATCTCAAGGTCCTGGGATCGAGCCTGCATCAGGCTCCCGGCTCAGTGGGGAGTCTGCTTCTCCCTCTGCGCTTCCCCCCGCCCCCCGCCGCTCATGTTTGCATTGTCTCTCTCCCCCAAAAAATAAATAAATAAAATCTTTAAAAATAAATTAAAAAAAATTTTTTTGGGGGGGCGCCTGGGTGGCACAGAGGTTAAGCGTCTGCCTTCGGCTCAGGGCGTGATCCCGGCGTGATCCCGGCGTTATGGGATCGAGCCCCACATCAGGCTCCTCCGCTATGAGCCTGCTTCTTCCTCTCCCACTCCCCCTGCTTGTGTTCCCTCTCTCGCTGGCTGTCTCTATCTCTGTCGAATAAATAAATAAAATCTTTAAAAAAAAATTTTTTTTTAAAGGAGGAAAGGACCCACAAAAGTCATAGTGCAGTTCTGGTGCCAGGAACTGGGGCCATGCACTCCCTTCCTCAGCCTCCTCATTACCCCCCAGTAGAGTCCAAACCCCTCTAGGCCTACACAGATCAGCCTTCGCCGGCTTGCGATCCTGTGTCTCCCACGCCCCCTCTGCCCCAGCCATGTGGCTGCTCTTGCCCATCCTCTCTGAAGAGCCCCATCTCTGTCCTGCTTTCCAGGCATGGGCAGACTGAGCGTCCTGCTCTGAGCCTGTCCCTGAATCGTCCACACTTGACTCCGTCACCTGCCAACACTGTAAATGCCGAACTCCGTCCCTGTGCCCTGCAGGGTGTGGGAGATGTCCCCAGTACTCACTTCCTAGAAAGGGTGCTCCTGGCCCCTCAGACTCCCGTTTCCTGAGCAGAACCCCACTAGCCCGCCACCCTGCTGTTCCCCACCAGCCCTGGCTCCTGCAGGGCCACATGTGCCCTAAGGTGGCCTCCCAGACCGCTCCAAGAACAGATGGACCAGGTACAGATGAGGTGCAGGTGAGCACAGAACTCAGGGACACCCGGGCCTGGCTGCTGTGCTGTGGAAGGAGGACCTTGCAGGGCCAGCAGGAAGCGCAGTGATCGCAGCTGACAGGATCTACCCCAGACCAGGTCCAGCAAGCCCTGCAGATTCCAGGAGATGCCAGGCTGGCTAGGGCCTCTAGGTGTGGGACATTTGGGTCCTTACCCAGAGCAGCCCCGAACCTCCAGACCCAGCCAGTGCTAAAGGTTCCAGGAGATGTCGGAGGACCAGGGCTGGCATGGTACTGGGTTTGTGCGGCCTGACCCAGACTGATCTCGGTCCATAAGCTCCAGAAAGCCCTGCCATAGCCAGGAGAAGCTAGAGGGCCAGGGCCAGCATAATGCTATGCTCTGTTGTGGGGCCTGACTTGGACCTTCCCCCATTTTCCAGGCCCAGCCAGCCCTGCAGGTCCCAGAAGACACTGGGGTGGTGAGGGCTGGCGTAGTGCTAATGTAGCGGCCTCACCTGATTCAGTCCCCAGCCTCTGGGCCCACCTAGTCCCCCACGATCTGGGGGTGAGCGAGGCCAGCATGTGCTGGGCTGTGGGGCCTGACCCTGACCTGCCCCAGTCACTCAGCCCAGCAATTCCTGCAGGGTCCAGGAAATGTTATGCCTGACCTAGGCCTGCAGAGTCAGGGTGTCTGGGTCTTGACCCAGACCTGCCCTGGACCTGGCCCAGGCCACCCCGCCCAGAAAGCCTGGTGAGGTTCTGGATACTCCTGGGGTCACCTGGTCCGGCATGGTGTGGTGTGTGTGGTGCCTGACTCAGACCAGCCCTGGCTTTGCCCTGGCCCACCAGCTCCAGCAAGCCTTGCAGGGTCCAGAAGACACTAGGGGTGGTCAGGGCCCGTGGGGTGTGGGTGTGTGCAGTTGCCATGGCCTGCCACTGGGCCTAGCAAGCCCTGCAGTGTGAGAGGGAGATGACTGGGGTGGGGGGTAGGGGTTAGGGCCTGGGAGTGCAGGTTGTGCGGTACCTTCCCCGGAACTGCCCTGGGTGGCTGGCTGCAGCAAGCCCTGCAGGGTCTAGGAGTCGCTGGGGGAGCCCAATGATGAGGGAAAGGCAGAAGAAAAATTATTAAATTTCCTTACTATCTATAACCCACTGACAAGTCCTTGAAACAGGCAGAGTGACATTCCTCTAGGGACTCAACTGCCTCCATGTTAATACTTTGCGAAGGGCAAAAGGCAATCCTAGCCCGACACCCAGGATCCTGTAAGTCTACTTTAACATATAAAAATTCCTTCGGAAACTTCCTTTATCTCTACCCCGCAAGATACATGTTGGCAATCATCCCCCAAGAATATGGCCCACCGATAAGACACCTGAAGGGTCTCATGACTCAGGTTTTATTAGACGGTAATAAATGACTTTTCCCAACAATAGCTAGCCCCCTCAAGGTCCTGGAAACCTTGTTTCCAAATTCCTTAGAGACTTACACTACCCCTAACCCCTTCCCAACTTGAAAATACATAATCAGCCACTCCTCATGACCCCAGTACAGCTCTTTCTGCCCACGGGTCCTGTCCCTGTACTTTAATAAAACCACCTTTTGCACCAAAGACATCTCAAGAATTCTTTCTTGGCCATCAGCTTTGAACCCTAATGTCTTTCCTACATCAGCCAGGGCCTGGGGGTGCAGGTGTGGAGGCTGATGCCGACCTGCCCCAATTCGCTGGGCCTAACAAGACTTTCATTGTCCCAAAGTCAGTCGTTCAGGAGGGCCAAAATGTTAGTGGGTGTTTGGACCTCTGTCTCCCAGAAGACAGCTTCCATCTTCTCTGGGAGAGACATGGAGGGGGCTCAGCGCAGATGCTGGCCTGGTTTAGCCCCAGCTGGCCAGAGAGATGCCCAGCTTCCCATGGTCCTCATTTGGGCCAAGATGTTCACTCAGGGCCACCCAAAGTGGACCACCAGCTGGGCTGCGGGAGTACATGAGGCCACTGGCCAGGGTCTGAAGGAAGGAGAGGAACTGGATCTTGTCACCAAGGTTGGCAGGGGAGCGTGAGTAACTGACCTGGGCAGGGAAGGAAGGAGTGAGAATGAGGGAAGTGCGGAATGGGTGCTCAGGCACAGGCTGCTTCTCGGGTTTACATGAGCCAGGACACAGCTTGGGGACTGACACACCCAAGTTCCATCACATTCCACGGACACCCTCAGTCCTGGGCCAGCAGCGGGGTGGCGGTCACCCTACTTAGCAGAGTTTGGGACATGGTCATCTTGTAATGGCACTACACCTAGTCTAAAGGGTTAACTTGCTTCAAGCTTTTGCACCCCTTGCTCACTGACCTAAGTCCCTCAGACTTTCCTTGAGATTTCCTTCGGACCATTGATCTGGAGAAGGGAAGGACCAAACTTTCCAAGAAGATAAGGCCGGACCACATTTGAAAACAGCCGCCACTGAAACCAGCAAGTTTGTTCAGAATCATGTCACCAAACAAGGAACCAGCTCACCTCCTGGGCACCAGCTTCTGCGGCACATAGTGCCCCACCCCCCATTCCCAAGACTTCCCCTTTACACTCTCTGGCTTCGCCTGGACAGGGAAGATGGTCTTTGAGACATCTGTTTGCCATCTTCCCAGGTTGCTGGCTTCCTGGATAAAGCAATTTTTCCTTTCCCAGCATCACTCATCTTGGAGTATTGATTTTTGAGGGGCGCGCAGTGGGACCAGTGCTCTGCTAACAATCTATCAAGAAACGTCAGAGTGCCAAGCCCAAAGCACCTCCAGTGTTAACAGGGGACCCCATGGAGGCACAGGGGCGGGTTTGGGAGGTCATTGCTAACACCCCCAGGGTGATGAAGATTCTCGGTCAGGTCCGCACTTGGCATGGCGAGATCCTACCCAGTGGGGGCACCGTGGGATCACTAAAAACCTGTGATGCTTGAACCAGCCTCACTCTCCAGTTAGATAAATCCTTGCAGTGGGTTCAGTCCATCTGTATGAGAATCATGTTTTATAATCCTTTTACATGTTGCTGAGAGTTATGGAGGTCCCCAACCGGGATGCCCAGGGGGACCCTCCAGTCTACGTGCACTTCATGGGCCAATTAAGCTCAGACCATACTTTTTTTGGCTCCTGGAATGAAACCCAGGGAGCGGAGCTACTGAACTTTGTCTTCATTCCTCTGCCTTCCTCTTTTTGCTCCCCACCTTTTGTGTTTTATGTTTCCGTTTCTGGGCCAGCCTGGGCTCTGACAGATCTGATAGATTCTTCTTCACTGGCAGTGGCGATGTTCTGGTACCTGGTTGTGTGGTGTGAGCGAGAGGCATCTTTTGAGAGCTGGGCTGCAGGGTTTGTGTCTGTGCTTTCTCTGGACCCATGACCGGGGCACAGAACGCAGCCGCTCACTCCTGGGTGTCCACGATGGAGGAAAGCTTTTAATGCTCCTTGTCTACTTACAGAACATTCTCCATTCTGCCAGATGGTAGTAGTAAATTAGGTGATAGAGTCACCTGGGTGGCTCAGTAAGTTAAGTGTCTGCCTTCAGCTTGGGTCGTGATCCCGGGGTCCTGGGCTCAAGCCCCACATTGGACTCCTTGCTCGGCAGGAAGCCCGCTTCTCCCTCTCACACTCCCCCTGCTTGTGTTCCCTCTCTCTCAGTCTCTCTGTCAAATAAATAAATAAAATCTTTTTTAAAAATAGATGCTAAGTACGACATACTGTGTTAATGTAAAGGTACTCTGGTCTCAGTGGCTTAGCTGATCCGCCACCTTCTCCACCAACTCCTGAAGGCAAAAGCTGAGAGTGACCTGGAAAACCCACCAGAATTCAGTGTCCCCCTGTGTTTTGGGCTCTCTATACAACTCTTCCTTGCCCCTGATCTGGTCTCCTCCACAAGAGACCTCCTTGTGTAGAGGAAAGTCAGTAAGACAAGTCAACACAAAAATAACCTAAAAAGTAAAAGATGTCAGGAAGAACATAAGCAGAGGGGACTTGAGAGAGCTATCAGAGCTGCTTTAGCTGAGGGGGTTGGGGAAGCCTCTCCGAGGGGCTGATGTCAGAGCCGAGGCCCCATCTGCCATCTGGGGGAAGGATGTTCTAGACAAGGCAAAGATTCACCCATGTTGTAATTCAGGGTCCATAAACTACAGCCTGAAGGCTAAGTATTGTCTATTTTGATAAATTAAGTTTTACTGGAGGGGTGCCTGTCTGGCTGGCGCAGTCAGTAGAGTGTGCAACTCTCCATCTCAGGGTCAGGAGTTCAATCCCACGTAAAGAAAAAAAAAGTTTTAATGGAACACAGCCAACCCTGTCTTTCTGAGTATCGTTTAAGACTGCTTTCGTGCTACAACAGCACAGCTGAGTAGCTGTGACAGAGACCATATGGCCGATGAAACCAAAAATATTCACTGTTTGGCCCTTTGCAGAAAAAGCGCTCTGGTCTCTGTTGTAGACGAAGTTTTTTCACTGGTGTAGAATATCCCACTGTGTGAACAGAGCATCACGCAGCCCTCCTTCTCCAATGAGCGTTTGGCTTTTGTGACAGTGGTGCCTGAGCAACCCTAGGTGGGGAGACGCTAGGTCCCGGGGTGTGCAGATGGTCAACTGAACCAGAAGCTGCCAAAATGTTTTTCAAAACTCAAAGATCCTCAAATATTTCCACAAAAAGTCTTAATATTTTGTGTTTGGTTTCAAGTCCCAGATTCATCTGAAGTTGATTTTTGAGTGTGATATGGCCACACCAGATCTTCCTACAACCCAAACAGTTCTCCTTCTTTCTAATGATATTTTTTATCGATGTATCATTCAGACAGCATAAAACTCAACCGTTTAAAGTGTATAGTTCAGTGCTTTTTAATATATTCACAGGGTTTTGCAACTATCACCACTAATTCCAGAACATTTTCGTTATTCTAAAAAGAAACCCCATGCCTCTCCATTCCTCCTCCTTCCAGCCCCTGGCAATCACAACAGTACAGCTTCTAGCTAACTTACTTGTAAAATTGAGATTCACCTCAGTGTCATTTGGAACAAAAGTTTCTGCTGCTTACAAAATGTTTGGAAACCTGTGTCTGGTACCAGACTGCCTCCCAGTGGATCTAACATTCAAGCTGCCTAATGCTGATGATGTCTTTCACTCTGGCTCTAGAAACAAACTAAGTGAATGTTCTCTCAAGGGCAATTTCCTGAGGTGCATCGCAGAATTATAAATGCATAAATAAGGCCAAAAGGTCAGGCCAATTTCAGCTACCAAGAAAATGAGCCAGGGAACTCATGTCACTCTAAGTGCATAACTTGCAAGAAGAATAATAAGCCCCCGGTACTTGGGTTTTATTGTCCCGTCTGTGGCTTCTGCACATAGCAAGCACGTGCTTGAATACAACACTCCAGGGACCAGCAGCCAGCAGGAGATGAGATAGAGGCACAGCCCTGACCACTCAGCTAAGTAGCCCCATCTTGCCACACCTGAGACTTTATATTTCCATGCCTAGTTTTATTTTCTCTAAGGCACTTACACTTCCGGCAAGCATCTACTTACTTGTTTACTGGTGGGCCCTCCAAGGCCAAAGCCACATCAGTCTTGCTCACTGATGTGCTCCCCTCACCCCCCACCTAGAGCAGCACCTGGTAGGCACTGCTGTCCAGCGGATAAATGGCATTCAGTCCAAGGCTCCTGGAGGTGGAGTTCCCATCTCCTTTGTTAGGTCGCCAATCCCATTCACATCCTCCTGCTACTGCATCTCAGCACTGGGCAGCTACAGCCACCCTGAGCCCAGTCCCAGAGCTGTGAAACCCCCTTGAATCATTACCTTACCCCCAATCTGAATTCCAGATAAATAATAAATAACTTTTTAGTGTAAGTATATTCCAAACATACTATTGGAATGTGTTTATACTAAAATATAGCATTAGTATTTAGAAGAATATTTGGTATTGGAATTTGGTTTAAATAAGTCCCAAATATACTATTGGGACAATATACTATTGGGACTGTTCATCATTAGCATAGTATTTAGTATTATTAGTTAGTATAAGTATGTCCCAAATATATTATTGGGACATATTTATACCAAAAAATTATTCATCTAGGGGCGCCTGGGTGGCACAGCGGTTAAGCGTCTGCCTTCGGCTCAGGGCGTGATCCCGGCGTTATGGGATCGAGCCCCACATCAGGCTCTTCCGCTATGAGCCTGCTTCTTCCTCTCCCACTCCCCCTGCTTGTGTTCCCTCTCTCATCTGAAATTCAAATTTAACTAGGACTTGTCCTGTATTTTTATTTGCTAAATTTGGCAACCCTATTCTGACACAAAAATATATCAAAAATTAATTATACTAGATATAATTATAGTAAAAAGATTTTAAAATATAATAAATATGGGACACACTTATACTAAAAAGGTATTTGTTGTTTACCTGGAAGTGTTTTTTCTTTTAAAGATTTTATTTGTTTGACAGAGAGAGACGCAGCGAGAGAGGGAACACAAGCAGGGGGAGTGGGAGAGGGAGAAGCAGGCTTCCCTATGCGAGCTGGGATCCTGACCTGAGCCAAAGGCGGAGGCTTAAGGACTGAGCCACCCAGGCGCCTATTTACCTGGAATTTAAATTCGGGTGGGCATCCTGCATTTTATTTACTAAATCTGGCAACCCTACTGTGAGACATAGCTACACTGAAAATTACGTCTACTACTATACATACATTTTCTAGGTTTTAAAAAATACGCTAAATGTGAAACACTAATACTAAAAAACACCGTTGTTATCTGACATTCAAGTCTAACCGTGCCTCCTGTATTACTTATTTGCGAAATCTGGCAATCCTATTCTGGCACATATTCTACTAAAACAGACTTATATTTTAAAAATATTTTAACACATTAAATGTGAGACACTCCTACAGTAAAGCAAAAAACACAAAACCACGTTGTTTAAATCGAATTCTGGCTTGCGGTCTGGCCTGGACACTGCAAAGAGAGATCCTAAGCGCCGCGCTCTGGCAGCCCCGCCCGTCCTCGTACCCATTCCCCGCCCCCCCGTCCGGCTCCGCTCCATCCTCACCTCACTCCCGCGCGGCGTGCCCCGTTGCCATGGCGACCGAATCTGTCCAGGGTAACGCTGGGGCCCTGCGGGGGCGAAGATACACGTTCCGGGCGGCTTCCGATTGGGCCGCGCAGCCCGGCGCGTTACTACCCGTCCCCCGCCGGGGAGTCCCGCGGCGCGTGACGCTCGGGGACGACTCTGCGCGCCTCTCCGGGCCAATGGCGGTCGCCCGCGGCGCGCGGGGTTCTGGGAGTTGTAGTCCGCGCGGCGGCGGCTGGGCTCGCTCGCAAGCCGAGGCGCCGCCATGACGGAGCGGCCCTGGCCGGAGCGGAGCCCGCGCGCGGTGAGTCCGCCGCGGCCCGTCCGGCCGTCCCGCCGCCTGTTCCTCGTCCGTCAGTGCGCCCACCGGGCTGGCCGGCCGCGTGAAGGGACCGCGGGGCGGGCCGAGGGTGCCGGAGTCGGCGGGCGCTGGCCGGGATCGCGTTAGAGGAAGCGCGGGTGGAGACGAGTCCGGGCTCGGGCGGGAGGTGCAGCCCGAGGCGGGCGGCGGGGCCGAGCCGGGTCGGGGGAGCCGTCGCGGGGCCCCGAGGTACCCGGGGATGAGGGAGACGGGCGAGCCTTGCAGGCCTCGCGGGGGGGCTGAGGTGGAGGTGGGCAGGGGGCCGGGGCGCGCCGTTCCGCCCAGCCCCGGCCCAGGTGGCATCTCCCCTCCCCATCAGCCGGGGCAGAAAGCCCCTCCACCCTCGTTTGTCCACTCCAGACCCCACTCGGCCCAGCCCAAGTTGTCCCTCCCCCCCACCAGCCAGCAGCCCAGAACCTGACACAGTGTCAACGGCAAATCTCGGTGCCCACCGCAGGTAAGCCTGGCCTGTCCACGTGGCTTTCAGCCCTACAAGTGACACTCAGAGACACCCCCCCCCCCAGCATCAATCCAGGTTACCCCCAGAGTGGATCTCCTAGACCCCAAGACCACGGCACCCCCCCCATGTAGATCTCAAACCCCCCCCCCCATCAGCTTAAGACCTCTACATCTTCCAGGCCCCCTCATCAGCCTGGGTTCCCCATTTGGTCCAGACCCCGACATGAGGACATCATTTCCCCCAGCATGGGCCCCAGTCACCCGCCCATAGGCCTTAGGTGCTTTCAGCTAGGAGCCCCACTTGACCCCCCTCTAGATCCCCCATCAACTCAGCTTCTCCCCACATAGACTTCATCCCAGGACCCTGGAGGGTGCTGAGGGGCTGCGGTTCTTCACCCTGGAATCTGCCTGGGGCGCACTTCCCTGCTCACCGGAGAGAAGGGTAAGGTCTGAGATCCCAGAGCAGAAGGACTGTTTGAACCTGTGAACCTGCGAAACGGGCCCTTTTTCTTTTTCAAAAATACACATATGAAAGTGTTACTACAGCATAAGAGTATTTTTGCCTGTGGTCTCAGCAGGGGTGACGGAGCTTATAAACGCCCAGTCAGGCTGCCGGCGGCAAGAAGCAGGCTCGAAGATTGCTGGCAGGGCACAGCCCTCGTGAGTCGCCCTCCCTGCGTTTGTACATCTCGCCTTCCTGATTGTAAAACCCACACACGTGCACATGAAAAGTTCTCCAGAGTCTCAAGAAGGAAAAAGTCACGTGGAATACTCCTCCACTTTTCACTTGTCATAAGCATTTCCCATGTCATTAAAAATCCTTCCTAAATGTTTTTGTTCTTTTTTTTTTTTTTTTCTTCATGATGAAGGTCGAACATGATCAAAATACCATTTGGGGGAGATTAAGAGAAGTATGAAGAACATAGCATATGGCTGGCTGCCCTTGGGCCTCTCCTGGCGGCCCTTTTTGGGACCCTCATATATCATTTTGCATCCCACTTTCCCCTGTACCTCATATCATCTGTATGTCATGTCTGCTTCCCTTGAGCATGTTATGTTACCGTGTATTTCGCAGTCATAAATGCTCCGCCATGTGATGGGAGGGTAGTTGATCTCACCAGGCTTGACTGTTGGGCACTTTTGTTGTGATTCTTAGTGCCTAAATCTTTGTCCCAATTTCAGATAAATTCCACAGCATGCGAACTTCCAGAATGGTCTTGATACACAAGCTGCCACAGTGCTTTCCAGAAAGGTCGTGCCAGTTTGTACTTTCACCATTGGATCAGCGCAGAGTACATGTGTTAAAGAAAAAAAAAATCTGCTCATTTTTATTTTTACAACTTTAACGTTTTCTTCAGTTACATGTTCACTATAGAAAGCTTGGAAAAGGCACAAAATGCTATTTTTTCACTGCCCTTCCCACTTTCCCTCTGTTTTTAAAGTATCTTTCCCCCCTTGTCCTCCTCACCGCCTCCTCCCTCAGCCTTAACTTAGAAAAGGCAAGAAAGACAGCATAGGCAGGGCAGGAGGCCTCTGTTGTGCTATTACGTAGCATATCTGGCTGTTATCATTTAAAGGGAATTTAAAAGTCCAGTTTCTTATTTCAAGTGCTCAGGAGCCACATATTAGCCTGTGGCTACCATGCTGGATGGCACAGATGGAGAGCATTTCCAAACCCATAAGAAGTTCTGCTGGGCAGTGCTGGCTACTCCACCAAGGCAGGAATCCCATTCCCCTAGATGCTCAGTAAACCGTGTGTTGAATGACTAAATGAGTGAAGGAGGCAGATGTATGCTAAGTAAGGAAATGAGGTATGCTCATGATGAGGTAAGAGTTGTGAAGACAGCACAGTGAAGATGAGACAAGGGTGATGGCCTGAGCCAGCACGTGGTGACATCCTGCTGTGGTGACAGCTGGGCTAGGATGAACATCAGAGAGTAGTGTGGGTGGGAACAGTAGGTACAAAGGCCCTGGGGTGACCAGTGCCTTGTCTTCAACACAATGTAACCCATGAGGGTCATATGGAAGGAGATTAGGTCAGAATGAGATGGGGAGGGGTCAGGTCAGTTCCTTGGGAGCTAGAGGTCAGGGCAAGGAGGTGGGGAGTGAGGGGAGTCCTGAGCAAGGTGGTGGCCACCATCTGATGTGGCCACTTTGCGCCTGCCCCTCTCTGCAGGCCCCTGACTGCTGACTGCATCCGCCTGCTGCCACCTGGGTTTGTCTGGAGCTGCTGGGACTGTCCTGGGATCCAGCCTGCTTGCCCCCTGAGGCCGGAGAGATGCTCCCATTGGCCAAAGCCCTCGCCTCCCCCAGGAATCCCCAGACCCCGGCTCTGGGGGAGCAGGACGGGGCTCCTCAGCCAGCCAGTCCTGGGGATACCGAGGTTTGGCGCCTGCGTTTCCGACAGTTCCAGTACCGCGTGGCAGGAGGGCCACACCGTGCACTGGGCCAGCTCTGGATGCTGTGCCGCCAGTGGCTACGGCCCGAGGCACACTCGAAGGAGCAGATGCTGGAGCTGCTGGTGCTGGAGCAGTTCCTGAGTGCGCTGCCCAGCAAGATGAGGACCTGGGTGCAGTCGCAGGGCCCCCGCACCTGCAGGGAGGCCGCTAGCCTGGTGGAGGACCTCACACAGATGTCGCAGCAGGAAGGTGAGGGGACGGGCCTCACCCCTAAGAGCGAGTGGCTGCCGGGGGGGAGCAGGTGCCGGGTTTGGGTTCTGGCCAATGTCTCCGTGGCCCGGTGCCCAAGGATCGCGCTTCTTTTTCCTTTCGGACTCGGAGTGTCGCATCCACCCAGCCCTGCTCCCACCCACCCCCCACCCGCTCCTGTCCCGTTCCCTCTCCCGACCAGCAGCGCCCCAGGCCATCTGAGCAAACCCCTGCCTGCACATGTCCTGCCAGTGCACATTGTCGTATCACACACCTGTGTTTTTCTTTGTTTTACATAAATGTCATTGTGCTGCACGCCTCTGTCTGCCTCACTTCTCTCGCTCAGTCGGTAATTGAGGGTTTCTCCATTTTACCATGTGTCCATCTGGCCTGTGGCTTTGCATTTGTCTGCTCTCTCTCTCAGGACCCCAGGTCTCTCAGCCCACATGAGGTGCTGTGGACCGTGTCCCCGCCCCACCCCAGGTCCTGTCCAGGAATCCTGGAGGTTACTAGTCCTCCCCCGCATCCAGGCTATGGGGCACAGACCCATCCCAGAGGTCCACGGCTGGTTATGGAGACTGATGCCTAGGTCCACAGTTGTCACAGAACGGGTGTTGGAGAGAGCTCAGCAGACAGAGGGGTCTCAGGTAGCTGCAAGGTCTGCAGGTGAATCTGATGCCACCTCTCTCCCTCAGCCCCCTTTCCCCTGCAGGGGCTTTGTCCTCATGCTTTCTTGCCCCTGTGACTCTGTAGAATTGCTATCCTCCCAGGCCCCAGTCCCATGGAATGGGGCTCCCCTCTTTCCTTGTAATGTCAACAGAAGTGCAGACCCCATCACATCTCGAGGAGGTCAACCCTCAGGGCCTGGCACGGGTGCTGTGATCCGGGTGTCTTCAGGCCCTAGGTTCAGAAAAGCCTTGAAATCTACAGAAAACAGGGTTCCCAGGTATCCACACTGCCCACAGGAAGCTGGCTGACTTGCTCGGGAAAGTTTTGCATGTTGCATTTTGCAGAGGCAAGAGCATAGTCCAAGTTGGAAGGCACTGAATGGCATCATGGAGTCTTGTTCCCAGGTTCCTGTGGAATCATGAAGATGTGCAAGGCAGATAAAGTGGTCCTTGGAACTCACTGTTCCAGGGACTAAGGGGCCAAAAAGCTTTTGTGTCTGGCCATTGGCGGACCCATGCAGCCTCCAGGGCCTCAAGCTTAGGAGGCCCAGGCTGGTGTTAATGTTTTGCTGTCGCCATCTTGAGGTTCCCTATCATTTTTTAGCAAGGGGATCACGTACATGTTTTGCACGGGGCCAGGCTGTGGTCCTGTGGACAGGGACATAGTTGGAGCAGCAGGTGGTTCGGCCTGATAAAGCGTCTCTACCTGCCATGTGAATGCCTGGAAGTTAGGGACACAGGCAGGAGGCATCTGCATGCTGCTGCCTCAAGACCGGGATTCATTCCTTGGGAAGGGTGAGGAGCGGGAAGGGGCAGGATGAGATGTGCACTGAGGGAAGGGAGCCTGGGGACTGGCTGGGGCAGGGCTGTGGGTGGGGTGCCTGAAGCCCAGATGGAATCCATCAGGAGCCTGGCTCTCCTCTTTTCTGTGGGTGGCCCTCTCCAGTCACCGGGGTGCAAGTGCAGGGTGAAGACAGACCCAATATTTCCACCTGAAGCCCCTGATGGCTGGTGTCTGGAAAAATAACTGAACAGAGTAAGTCTCTCCCCGTCTTAGTCCATGGTGTATCCCTCCCTCTGGCCCAGCAGTGAACCTGGGTGCCAAGGACTGTTGTCCCCGTTACAGCCCATATATTGATACTGATGCTCTCGAGCACAAGAGGGAGAGCACTGGGATAGGGAGCCTGCCCCGGGGGCTCTGCCTTTATTGGAGGGAGGCTATTTTAGGGTCTCAGAGGTATAGTCTTTATTGGCTAATTTAAAGCAGAAGAGTGGGAATTAGGATGTGAGTAGGAAGTAGTGGGTCACCCAAACTGTCAATTATCTAGACCACCCAAGGCTTTCTGAATGAGGACCTCCATGAGTGGGGGCAGCCCAATTCCTTACCTGGTTTTTTGCTAGTAGCTGTGTCACACAGCTGCAAATGTTTATTACAGATGGCAGTCTTTGAAATGGAGGCCTCAGAATTTAAAAGTTTAATGTCAGGCCCAGCTTCCTGCTCTCCCTACACCCATCACCCTATCCTCTGTCCGCACAGCAGCAGAGGGAGTGGTCAGCTCCTCCCATGCCAGCCCTGCAGTGGGGCTGACCGCAGATCCCTGTCCTGGCTGTGTGCCTTGATCTGCCTCCAGGGCCTCGCCTCCCTATAGCCCTGCAGCCTTGACCCTCACTGGATCCAGGGATAGCCAGCTCATCATCTAGGCCTGGCTCAGACATCCATCCCTCTGAGAGGCTACCACGCAGGACCCCATTCATGTTCTCCAGGGTCCTCGCCTCTCTGCGATGTGTATAGGGTTTATCCTTTCCCTGCATGTTTGTTCTCTGTCCTAGTTGATGTGAGCTTCGTGAGAGCAAGAGCTCTGCATGCACCTTCAGGTGGTTTCTGGACAGTGGACAGTACCAGACACCTAGTGGGTGCATAGACGATACAGGAGGGGGAGGCGTGGGTGAACAGAAGAACCAAGGATGGGCATTTGGCAAGTAGCAGGCACTGTTGGGTATACTGCACAAAGCAAGGCTCCGACTTTGGTCTTTTGCATGTGAATTACCAGTTGTCCCAGCACCACTGTTGAAAAGACTCTTCTTTCCCCTACTGAACGGTTCTGGTACATTTGTGAAAAAACCAATTGGCCACAGGTATGTGGGCTTAGTTCTGGACTCTCAATTCCTTTCAATTCTGTATGTCTATCTTTATGCCAGCACTGTAGCTCTGTAGTTAAGTGTTGAAATCAGGAGGTAGGTGTCTTCCAACTCTGTCCTATTTTAGGACTGTTTTGGCTATTCTGGGTCCCTTGCAATTTCATATAAATTTTAGAACCAGCTTTTCCATTTCTGCAAAAAGGAGGAAAAAAGAGTGTTAGGGTTTTGATAGGGATTGCATTGGACCTGTAGATCACTGAGAGTGTTGCCATCTTAACAATATTAAGTCTTCCAATCCGTGAACGTAGAATGTGTTTATTAATAATAATGATGATGATGTTATTTATTCAGATTTTCTTTAATTCCTTTCAGTAGTAGTTTTCCAGTTTTCAGTGTAGAAGTCTTGTATCTCTCAGGCTAAATTTATTCCTAAGTATTTTATTCTTTTTGATTCTGTAAGTAGAATTGGCTCTTTTTGTTGTAAATGAAATCTTCTGAGTTTCCTTTTTGGGTTGTTCACTGATGTTTTATAGAAACACAACTAATTTTTACATGTTGATATTGTATCCTATAACTTTGCTGAATTCACTTATTAGCTCATGCCGTCTGTGAATAGAGATAGTTTTTCTTCCTTTCCAATATATTTATTTTTTAAGAGATTTTCTTTTTTTTTTTTAAGATTTTATTTATTTATTTGACAGAGAGAGACAGCGAGAGAGGAAACACGAGCAGGGGGAGTGGGAGAGGGAGAAGCAGGCTTTCCACTGAGTCGGGAGTCCGATGCGAGGCTCGATCCCAGGACCCCAGGATCATGACCTAAGGCGAAGGCAGATGCTTAACAACTGAGATACCCAGGCACCCTAAGAGATTTTAAGTAATCTCTACCCCAAAGTGGGGCTTGAACTCACAACCCTGCGATCAAGAGTTGCATGCTCTACTGACTGAGCCAGCTAGGTGCCCCTACCTTTCCAATGTAGATGATTCTTTTTTTTCATTTTTCTTGCCTAATTGCTCTGGCTAGAACTTCCAGTACAATGTTGAATAGAAGTGGTAAAATCAAACATCCTTGCCTTGTTCTTGATTGGGGGGAAGCTTTCAGTCCCTCAGAATTATGATGTTTTTATCATTAGAGGGCATTGGATTACATCAAATGCTTTTTCTGTGTCAATTGAGATGATCATGTGGTCTATTAATATGGTGCATTACATAGCTTGATTTTGATGTATTGAACCACATAACAGTTTGATTATAGTGTGTCTCGGTGTGGATCTCTGAGAGTTCATCCTGTTTGGAGTTTGTTCAGCTTCTTTGCAGATTCAAGTATTTCATCTATTTTAGGAAGTTTCCAGGCATTGCCTTCTCAAATATTTTGTTTCTCTGTCTTCTCTTTCTGGGATTCCCGTTATGTGTCTGTTGGTATGTTTTATGATGTCCCACAAGTCCCTTAGGCCCTGTTCATTTTTCTTCTGCTCCTCAGACTGTATAATTTTGATTGACTTACCTTCAAGTTTACTGATCCTTTTCTCTGCCAGCTTAAATCTGAGGTTGAACCCCCGTAACAAATTTTTCATTTTAGTTATTGTATTTCTCTACTCCAGAATTTCTATTTGGCTCCTTTATATAATTTCTCCTTATAGATATCCTTTATTAGTTAAGAACATCATTCTCCTGATTTTTGGTAGGTCTTTGTTCATGGATTCCTTTAGCTCTTTGAGGGTATTTAAGACAGTTGATTTAAAATCTTTGTCTAGTAAATCCAATGTCCGGGCTTCTTCAGGGACAGTTTCTGTTAATTTATTTTTATTCCTGTGAATGAGATACACTTTCTTGGGTCTTTGCATGCCTCTTAATTTGTTGTTGGGAACTAAGCATTTTTAATATTTGATAATATAATGTGATAACTCTGGAGACCAGATTCTCTTCCCTCCCCAGGGCTTGTTTATGCTGCTTACTGTAGGTTGTAATTGTTTATTTTGGAAACTTTTTTCTTTTTCTAAGATTTTATTTATTTATTTGAAAGAGAGAGTGAATGCTGAGCAGGGACCCTGAAGCAGGGCTCAATCCCAGGACCCTGTTATCATGACCCAAGCCAAAGGCAGATGCTTAAGTGACTGAGCCACCCAGGTGCCCCATTTTGGAAACTTTTCTAAACTATTTTTGTAAATACTACATTCTTTGTTGTGTGTGCTCACTAAAGTTTCTGTTTCATTAATTCAGTGTTTGGCCAGAGATGTGACAGAAATTTCCTTTAGGGCCTGGAGCCAACAAAACAAAACTCTCCTGATTTTTGTAGGTTGGCTCTGAGTTGAGATACTCCTTAGCCTCTCCATTTACAGCCCTCCTGAGCCTTCGCTTTCTGGTTACAAGGGGCCTAAAGATCAACCAGATATGAAAGCTTGGGATCTTCTCATTTCCCACCATGTGTTTAGTCCTGATCATACGCATGGCCTGCTAGACTCTGTGGTAAAGCCCTTACTCCCACATGTACCTCTTTCTCCAGACTCTTCTTTCCTAGGCTCTTTGGTCTCTCTGCTGCTTGCTCCATCTGTTATCCCTGCTACAGGTGGTTGTGGCTAGTATATGCCTTTAAATGCTTTTGACAAATGCTGCTCAGGAGGCCACTCCAGTCCTGACAGTTCTGAGAGGGCATAACAAAGGTAAACCCCTGAACTAATCCTTCAGGGAGTCACCAGACAGGTCACCAGACATACAAATGCAATGCTTTGGGAACAAGATCTGTCTTGCCCCCTGTGGCTACAGCAAGCCACACCAATAACATAGACTGCCATTCACACAGCCCCTCCTAGCTGCAGAATGGGGTTGGTAGGCAGGTACACAATACCTTCTAGTGAAATTTAATAGCTTCTTTCTTCATTAAGCATTCCCTCATCCTTGTTTGTTTTGTTTTGTTTTTAAAATCAGATTAAAGTTCCCAAAAGTTAACTCTGAAAGTTTTTGCTGGCTTGATTGTTGCTTCAGTGGAGGGACTGATTTTGGGAGCTCCCTATTCTGCCATTTTTGGCAATGTTACCTTCCTGTTTGCTTTTTAAAAATAATGTTATTGAAACATAATTCCCATACTATATAATTTTTCCATTTAAAAATATGCAATTCAGTGATTTTTAGTATATTCGCAGAGTTGTGCAGCCATCATTACCATCTAATTCCAGAACATTTTATTCACCCCAAAAGGAAACCTCAGACCATTAGCAGTCACTCCCTATTCTCCCCTCCCCGCAGCCCCTGGCAATCACTAATCTACTTTTTGTCTTTATGGGTTTGCCTGTTCGGTACATTTCATATAAATGAAATCATATAATATGTGGCCTTTTGTGTCTGGCTTCTTTCACCTAGCATAAGGTTTTCAGAGTTCATCCATGTTGTAAAATATATCAGTACTTCATTCTCTTTATGACTGAACAATATTCTACTGTGTGGATATACACAGTTTGTTTCTTCATCACTTGACACACATTTGGGTTGTTTCCACTTTTTGACTCTGATGAACAATGCTGCTATGAACATTCACATATAGATATTAGCGTGGACATGTTTTCATTTCTCTTGGAAACACATCTAAGGAAGAGAAGTATGGGGTCATATGGTAACTCTACATTTAACTTTTTGAGGAACTGCCAAATTGCCTTCCAAAGCAACTGTTTGCTTTTTATATGACATATTTTCAGCCTACAAAACTGTATGAAAGGTATTATAACGAACACCCATGTAATTGCCATGAAGCCATCTCAGAGCCTAACTGAAAGGCAGCTTAGGGTGTTACTTAAAGAAATGACACACTGTGGAGTTCTCTGGGCCCACAGTGCAGGTCTCCCCACATTCCTCTTGTCCTGCTCACCTTGCTGCCCCAGAGGGGGACAAGGCCTTGAATTTCTCATTGCATGTGCATGTTTGTACTTTCTCCTCTTATTTTGCATCCATAACAGTGTATGGCTCTGTTTCCCATGTCCTAAACCTATAAATGGTGTCCTTTCTGTAACTGTTATCCTGCCCTGGCTTTTGTCCCCCTACAATGTGTTTTGTGGTAGATCCATGGGGCCCTGCTTCAACTATCTTTGCTACCTGACTGCATTCTGCCTCAGAAAGATTCCAGTTGTGGGATGAGGCCCCTTTCCAGGCTTTCCATGTTAGTCAGTGCTACAGGAAATGTCCTCATGGGCCTCTCAGGGGCACACATGGGGGTGGAGTGCTAGGTGAGAAGACCTGTCCTCAGCTGCCTCTTGTGTCATCGTGGCCTCATGACTGGCAGCCATGGAAAAGTCTGGAGCAGGGGGGTGGGGCTGCATTTAGAAGCTTGTTGGAAGGATAAAGGCAGTGGCATACTACTGTTCCTGCCTTGGCCTCACTGGGGTGCTCCTGGGATTGGCTGCTCTCCGTGTGCAGGAAATCTGGGGATTTAGGGGCTCTGGGTCACACAGGCCTCTCACCATCCCTTTCTCCCGCCCAGTTCTGGTATCTCTCACCGACCACCAGGACAAGAGCATCAGCGAGGAGGAAGACAGGAAGAGCCCGAGGTCCCAGAAAGACCCATCCCAGGTGAGCCCAGGGCCCCTGGCTCCATGCTCCTACATTCCTGGGGCACCATGAGCATCAGTGCTGTGACAGGCTGAAGGACATCCCATCCAAGCTCTGTGCAAGGCTGTCCCAACACTCCCAGGAAGCCTGAACTCCACACCTCTAACCTGTCCCACAAATCCCAAAACTTGCTGCAGCTCAGTGCTGGGCAAAATACAGTTAACAGGGTTGTGCTCTGTTGCAGACCATCTTCATCCCCCTCCACCCAGGCCCTCTACTAGTCCTTCACCAGGCAACAGCCAGATGCTGAGGTCCCCACCCTCAACTACCTGCTGGGTATGTTGAGAGATTTCTGGTGCTGCCACTCCAAGTGCTGCCACATAGGAGCTTGGGTGCCCTGGCCCAGATGCCATCCATAGTATTAGTACCTGTAGTGGTCTCATACCAAAGAATCCTGTGGATTCTTGGAGGGGCTGGGAAAGACTCCAAGAGCGCATCCCCGACAGCAAGATCTATTCTTGCAAAGGCCCCAAGTGAGAGGGGACCATGACATATGTCAGGGACCAAGGGAAACTTGGTGTGGCTGGAGATCACAGAGTGAAGGGGACAGGCCCCCAGCAGGGACTGGAGTGATTAAAACAGTGGGGGCCAGACCACGTAGATTTGTTAACAGGTAAAGCACGAAAGAAACAAAAACCAAACCACATTCCCTTCCCTCTGGCATCAAGCAGATTCACAGCCCCTTGCTCTCACCTCCCATCACCTCTGTGACCTCCCGCTTCTTCAGACCACAGGCCCCTTCTGTCTCCCACTAATTTTCCACTCTCTCAAACGTTAACCTCCAACGCTAAGGCCCTGTCAGGACCTTCGTGCCCTGCACATGACTGTCAGACTGGGTGTCCTTGAGACATCGTACCTCTCTCTCATATGGGGGTCGTGTGGCCTCCCTCAGTCACGACCAATACTGCCACCTTCTCCTCCCAAGCCCCTCCACGCCATTCACAAGCGACCTCGAAGCATCTTTGGTTTCCTTTTGTTTTCTAAGTCCACGCTCAGAGAGAAAAAGCACAGGAGTCATGCCCTTCCCTTTTCAAAATGGGAATGTTACAGTGAGCACATGGAAAGATGCTGAAGATCAGCAGCCATCAGGGAAATGCAGATTAAAACTATGATGAGATATCACCACACACCTACTGGAATGGCTAAAAGTAGAAAGAGGGACAGCAGCAAGTGCTGACAAGGATGTGGAAAAACGGGAACTGGTTCATTGCTGGTAGGAATACAAAGTGGTAAAACCAATCTGGAAAACGGTTTGGTTGTTTCTTACAGAGTTAAGTATATACGTGACATATGACCCAGCAATCCCGCTCCTGGGATTGGATGTTTACCCAGATGAAACAAAAACTTATGTTCCTATAAAAACCTGTACACAAATATTCATAGCAGCTTTGTTTGTAATAGCCCCAAACTGGAAACAACCCATGTGTGCGTGTGACTAGATAAACAATCATTTATCCTGCACACCATGGAATACTATCCAGCAATATAACGGAAGAAACTCTTGATCCACACACAACTTGGATGGATCTGAAGGGCATTATGCTGTCAAAACAGCTAATCTCAAAAGGTACATACTATGAAATCCCACTTATATGACATTCTTGAAAAGACAAAATGATAGCCACAGAGAACACATCAGCGGTTGCCAGGCAGGGGTTCTGGGTGGAGGGAAAATGTGACTATACAGGGGTAGCACGAGAGGGTTTCCCTGGGTGGTGGAACCATTCTGGTCCTTATGGTGGTGGTAGTTTCACAAATCTATATATGTGAAATTAACAGATTGTACACGTGCGTGCACACATGCACACACACACACTTTTATGTGATTAAGCAAAATTAAGAAAAATTAAGTTAAATTAAGGAACCATTAAAAATGATATTTCCCATCAAGCCAAAGTCCAGTTCCTCCTGCATTCCCAGAGACCACCCCCCTCTTATGATGCTGGGGTCTAGTATCATTTTGAGGTTTTTTGACTTGCATGGCTGATTTTTTTAAGGACCCACTAGTCTGTATCTTGTTTCTTCTCTGGCTACTATGCTCTGCCTGGAGACCATTTTCATTCTTTATTTAATTCATAACAACAGAAAAAAAGACATCTAAAGAAAAACATGAGACAAAAGATGAATAACGCACCCACCGCTCTGCAAAAGAGCTCCCCCCACCAAAGAAACACCTGTGTACCTTTGCAGACATCAGCAGCAGATCATCCCCGTCCTTGAATTCACCTGCATGAATTTCTCTACCTCTGACCTGCTTTTGCTGGGGGGAAAAAAAAGAGTTATTCTTAATTGTCTTGTTTTAGGCTTGCAGGAGGAAATATCTTTTTGTATAACCTTTTATTGTGGAAAACTTCAACCACACACTGTATGGTAGGCTGAATAATGCCTCCACCAACCCCCTCTGCCCACCAAATGTCCATGTCCTCATCCCCTAGAACCTGGGAATGTTACCCTAGGTGGCAAAAGGGACTTTTTGCAGGTGTGATTAAGGTAGGAACATGAGAAGAGGAGATTAGCCTGGATTATCTGACTGGATTCTAAAGGTAATCCCAAGTGTCCTTGTAAGAGGGAGGCAAAGGAAGGTTTAACTACAGAAGACAGGACAGTGACTGGAGCACAGAGGTAGTGAAGGTGGAGTAAGGGCCGCAAGGCAAAGAAGGTGGGTGTGTCTAGAAGCTGAGAAAAGGCCAGGAAACAGACTCTCCCCTGGAGCCTTCAGAAGCAACGGGCCTTGGCAGACACTAACTTTAGCCTGGGGAAACTGACTGCAGACTTCTGGCCTTCAGAGCTGTAAGAGAAATTTGTGCTGTTTTCAGCCACTAAGCGTGTCATAGTTTTGTTACAGCAGCCACGGGAAACAAATACACATTATATACACCAAAATAGAGAGAACAGACTAATGGACCCAGGGTTGTATTAGGACTTTCCTGGGCCCTAAAAATTTTTGTCTGATAAGAATCGTATCAAAGTTATACTCATGAGCTTAGACAAAATAGTAAGTTATATTTTATGACCATTTGGTACAAAGATGAATATATTCTAGGCTGGAGTATTCACTACATTCATTTTTTTTTTCTGACTAATTTTAAAAGACATTAAAACATTATTGCAAGAAACTCCTTTTTTAAAAAGCTTCATGGTCCCTGGGCTCTGTTTCTGGCACATGATGGAGAAGTCAGCCCCAGATGGGCCACAGGTGTCTGACACACAGCCAGATGTGTTGATGGAAACCCCTTTTCCATCCTGGATTCTCCCCTCCAGAAATCACTGACATGCTCACACCCCATCTCCATGCACTACAAGTAGGGCCTGGGCTTCAAGGTCTCATTTTCCCCCCAACTGTATCTATAATATCTTTTTATTTTTAATATTTTATGGAGATATAATTGATGTGTAACTTCATGTTAGTATCAGGTGTACAATATAATGATTCGATATATATTGAGCAACGATCAACTACAGTAAGTCTAATTAACATCTATCACCACAAAAAGTTACAAATATTTTTTCTTGCGATGAGAACTTTTAAGATTTGCTCCCTTGGCAACTTTTAAATATGCAATACAGTATTATTAACTATAGTCTCCATGTTGTACATTACAAGCCCGGGGCTTACTTGTTTTACAGCTGGAAGTTTGTAGCTTTTGACCCCCTTCATCTATTATATCCCTCCACACCCACACACCCACAACCTCTGGCAAAGCTGCCAGACTCTTCTTTTTTTAGACAGAAACCCAGCTCCACTGCCTCAACTAGAACCATTAACAGTAATCCCCCAACAGCAGTAAATAGCTGGTTGGCAGTCACATTTCCCATTGTTCTTATTTTCTTTTTCTTGGCTGATTAGACGACAGATGTGGGTCCCCGCATCCCACTCGCTGCCCTGCACTGTCCGTGGAATGATCAGAGCCCTGGTCAACAAGACTTTGGGGACATTTTTTGTGTTTAGAGCTATCAACAAGGCTCAGAAATGTCCTGGTTTCTGTGCCTGGCCCAAGTGTGTTTGTCAGTATCTTCAGACGTCTCTGGATGGTGGCCCACGCTTCCAAGTCAGGGGAACTAACATGCCCTAGCATGCCCCCCCCAAACACGTACACATACACACACGGGTCCTGGGCCTCCTCTCCCAACCCCTCACTCTCCATGGTCATGGTCTCGGGCCACTGAGGAGGAGGCAGGACTCTCAGCAGCTGAGGGTCTCAGGCGGTCAGGTACCAGAAAGAGGGAGAGGGACTCCTGTCTGCCCCCTTGCAGATGGCAGACCCTCTGGTGACTGTTACAGAATTCAACAGGTATTTGTTCTACAATGAAAATTAGTATTTAGTAAGAAACAGAAAATCAGTAATTCAGCCAAACACAGGATCCACACTTTCCCAGTCTGAAAGTGAAGAATCTCCTAATTTAATTCTCTCCCACCACACCCCATCCCCAGCTCCCTCCCTCTGGCAGTCCCTAGTGCCTAGCAGTCACTGCCTGGGCCTTTGGGGGGCCTTATATCCCCACACCTGTACCCCAGGTGGGTGAGAGCAGCAGAAAGCAGAGACCGACCCAAGACAGGCCTTTCTGACATGTGCTTGACCTCCTGGTTGAGTCTCACTTCTTGTTTTCCCCTGCACATTTTCTCGAATATTGTCCATTTGTACTGAGGGGGTCACTGTGCTCTTCCTCTAGCCACAAACCCTGAATGATCCAGCCACTGCAGTGCAGGTTTGTCAAGCCCTGGCCGGGTGCCTGGCTCAGAACATGTTGTGCAGATATCCCCTTTCTGGACCAGAGAGGAAAAGCCCTTTGCCCAGGGCCACACAGTAGGGCTAGCCCAGATGCAAAGCCAGGGCCATACATTTCAGATCCTTACTCTTCAGTGGCAAGCTCTGAGAGACTCCGCTGCATGCCTGCTGGTGGGATGGGTGACAGGAATGCTTTGGTGATAGGTGAGACCTGGACCCCCACTGCTGCTCATCACCCTCTGGGACCTTGTTCTCAGGGACGGGGCAGCTGTGAGGGACAGTTCAGAGCCCCACAGGTAATACTGACCTCAGTCCTTACATAGGGCCCGGTGCTCTGTTTAATGCCATGTTGCTGCTGTGAAATCATCAGTGGTTTTCAAGTGAAGGTGTACTAGTCAGGGTTTTGCACGGAAGCAAAACCGGTAGGATTTATACAGACATACAGAGATGTATTACAAGGAACAGGCTCACACGATTAGGGAGGCCAAGGAGTGCCTGATTTGCTGTCTGCAAGCCGGAGACGCCAGAAAGCCATCTCCAGGGCAGGGGACTCTTATCTCAAGGCCAAAGGTCTAAAGACCACAGGAGTCTCAGTCTGAGTCCAAAGCCCAAGAATCAAGGAGGGTCCGATGTCTGAGGGCTGAAGGTGGCTGTCCCAGCTCAAGCACAGCTCAAGCAGACAGCACAAACGCACCTTTCTGCCTTTGTGTCCAACTTGGGCCCTCAACGGATTGGGTGAGGCCCACCCACATTGGTGAGGATGATCTTTACTGAGACTGCCTGCACAAATGCTAGTCTTCCCTGGAGATGCGCCCCCCCCCCCCCCCCCAGATACCAGAAATGATACTTTACCAGCTACTGGGCCATCCGTTAGCTCAGTCACATTGACTCCTAGAACTCACCATCACAAAGGGGCCTTGAGTTTTCATTTTGCACAGGGGGGCCCTCAAATTATGTCTCTAGTCCTAGTAACAGCCCTCTGGGAATGTGCATTTGGGGTGTTAAAATTAAATACAAAATGGAGACCAGACTTGAACATTCCCTGAGCAGACAAAACCACTCACCACATAAGTGAGACTTAATTTAGTGTGTTCTGCAAAACAAGCAAAACATAACCTGGGCCACCTCGTGCAAATGCCTCTGACGATCAGTAAAGAAAGTTAAGTCATCTTCCTAAATGCGGTGTAAGATAATCACTTTGAGCCACCCCTGCTGTCTGGAAACCCCCTCTGTAATCACCATCATCAAGAAGGTTAAACGACCTCCTCATTTTCACTGTATAAGCCTCCAGGCTTCATATCAGTCTTCGATTTGAAAGCTCCCAGTTCGTAGACTATTCTTATATGTACAATAAACTCTTACTAAATACTGTTTATTGGTTTGGTGGCTTTTTTTTTTTTTTTGCACCTTTTTTTTTGGGGGGGGGGGAGCGGTGGCTTTAGTTTTACTATTCCTGGATTTTTGAAAGGAGGCAATGCTGTCCCTCTCCTGTGGGGGCATTGGGTAGATGGCTCTCTGGTGGCTGCTCCAAGCCCTGGGCGGCGTGGGGCAGTTGCTGAGCAGGACTGTGTTTGCCATTCCAGGCATCGGAGCTGGGGCTCCCCCAGGAGGGCGAGTGGCTGCAGCCTGCCCAGCCCCAGCGGAGTCCCCACACCAGGGCGGGGGCCGAGGCATCCTGCACCCTGGGCTCACTCGGTGAGTGTTTGGGTCCGACGGCAATCCTGAGGGCTGGGAATGGGTTTAAGGTCTGGCAAGGGTTTGACTTTGCTGATGGCAGTGTCGGGGGGCTTTGGTGATGAACTCTATACATTCCCCCAGAAATTGTGCACACCAGGAGTGGGGACTGATATCGCGCCTCCCCCCTCCCGAAACAGCCACTCAAACGTTTCCACCCCTTGACCAGGGCTTCAGCCTCCTAGCATGAAGGCAGACAGACAGAAGACACTGCAGCATGGGGTCCCCTCAGCAGCCTGCCCAGGTGAGGACAAGGGGGCCCAGGGCCTTGGGATCTGCCCCCCAGCCCCCCCAGCCCTTTATCTTAAGAAAGGAAAGGATTGCGGGCACTAAGGCCCTACTGAGTAAAGACAGCTGGCTGCCTGCTCCTCTCTGCAGTCCTGGGGGGAGGGGGGCAGGGAGATGCCCAGGGTGTGGCCTCCAGCCCCGGCCCCTTCACTAACAATTAACCCTTTCCCTCACCCTCCCCAGGCCTGGGCTGCTCGCCTCTGAAGCCTAGTATCTGGGATGAACCTCCCTGTGGGCAGGTTGGGGACAGAGCCCCAAGGAACAGACACATCCTCCCCAGGCTGGCCCAGGACTCTCCCCAGGCAGAAGGGGGTGCCTGGCAGGCAGGGGCTGCCCCAAGGGACGCTGTGCTTCAGGGCACTGGAGGCCAAGGGCCTGCTCCCGAGGGGCCCCTGCACCCGAGCCCTCAGCCCGGCCTGGTTGCAGACCCCACCCTTCCAAGTGCTCAGAGCAGCAGTCCCCAAAAGAGACTTGGGGACAGCGATGCCAGCAGCACCCACCTGCCCTTACTCAAAGACACCAAAGCCTCCCCTGAAGAGGCGGGGCAACCGGCTGCTGCCCTCTCCTCGGGGAGCTCAGCGGCGACCCAAGTCCCCCCAGGGGCGCGGCCCTTCGCTTGTGCCGAGTGCGGGGAGGTCTTCACCTGGGTCACCCACTTCATCGAGCACCAGAAGCGCCACCTGGAAGAGGGACCATTCTCGTGCCCCGAGTGCGGCAAGGCCTTTCTGCACGCCTCCGTCCTGGAGGAGCATCGGAAGATCCACCAGCTGCAGCCGCTGCGCAAGAGGCCCCGGCGGGGCGGGGGCGAGGGACCCGGGGAGGCCGGCCCGTTGGAAGCGGCGGATGGAGGCCCCTGCGCCCAGGACGCGGATGGAGACCGGCGCGCGGAGCCCTCCGGCCGCGAGCGGCCCTTCGAGTGCGGCGTCTGCGGGAAGGCCTTCCCCTGGATGGTCCACCTCCTCGACCACCAGAAACTGCACGCCACGCAGTGAGCGGACGCGGGCCCCGGGTGACAGCGACCCCCGGCGGACTCGTCCTGCAGGCGACCCGGGACCCGCCACCCCCGCCGCGTCCCCCCGGAGACAGCGACCCTCGGCGGGCTCGTCCTGCGGGGCGACCTGAGACCCGCTGTCCCCTCCGCCGGGTCCCCCGGGTGACAACCGCCCTCGGCGGACTCGTCCTGCAGGCAATCCAGGAGCCGCCACCCCCGCCGCCGCGTCCCCCGGGTGATAGCGACCCCAGGCGGAGTCGTCCTGCGGGGCGACCCGGGACCTGCCGCGTCTCCCGGGCGTCGCCGCGCCTGGCGCTTACCCCGGGTGACAGCGACCCTCGGCAGACTCGTCTTGCGGGGCGACCCAGGACCCGCCGTCCCCGCCGCCGCGACTCCCGGGTGTCGCCCCGCCTGCCACTTACCCAGGGTGACAGCGACCCTCGGCGGGCTCGTCCTGCGGGGCGACCGGGTACCCGCCGTCCCCGCCGCCGCGTCTCCTGGGTGTCGCCGCACCTGCCGCTTACCCCGGGTGACACCGACCCATGGCAGACTCCCCCTGCGGGGCGACCCAAGACCCGCCGCGTTTCCCGGGTGTCTCCGCGTCTGCCTCGTTCCCCGAGTGACAGCGACCCCCGAAGGGCTCGTCCTGCGGAACGACCCGGGACCCGCCACCCCCGCCGCCGAGTTCCCCAGGTGACAGCGACCCCTGGCGGACTCGCCCTGTAGGCGACCCAGACCCGCCGCGTCTCCGGGTGTCGCCGCGCCCAGCGCTTACCCCGGGTGACAGCGACCTCCGAAGGGCCCGTCCTGCGGAGCGACCCGGGACCCGCTGCGTCTCCCGCGTGTCGCCGTGCCTGCCGCGTCCCCCGAATGGCAGCGACCCCCGAAGGGGTCGTCCTGGGGGCGACCCGGGACCCGCCACCCCGCCGCCGCGTTCCCCGGGTGACAGCGAACCCCGAAGGGCTCGTCCTGCAGACGACCCGGGACCCTCAGCGTCTCCCGGGTTTCTCCGCGCCTGCCGCGTTCCCCGAGTGGCAGCGACCCCCGAAGGGCTCGTCCTGCGAAACACCGGGCCCCGCCACCCCCGCCGCCACGTTCCCCGGGTGACAGCGACCCCTGGCGGACTCGTCCCGCAGGCGACCCGGGCCCCGCCGCGTCTCCCGGGTCTCGCCGCGCCTGGCGCTTTTCCCGGGTGATAGCAAACCCCGAAGTGCTTGTCCTGCGGGGCGACCCGGGCCCCGACGCGTCTCCCGGGGGTCGCCGCGCCTGGCGCTTACCCCAGGTGACAGTGACCCCCGAAGGGCTCGTCCTGCGGAGCGACCCGGGACCCACCGTCCCCGCCGCCACGTTCCCCGGGTGACAGCGACCCCTGGCGGACTCGTCCTGCAGGCGACCCGGACCCGCCACGTCTCCGAGTGTCGCCGCGCCTGCCGCGTTCCTGGGGTGACAGCGACCCCCAGCGCCGCGCTTAGCTAGGCGGTCGGCCGTCTGGGTTCCGCAAGCTGCAGAAGAGGGGCTTCGCCAACGCTACCCGTTCTGGGAGCCTTTCCCGGGGGCGCCAGGTCGGCCTCCGCGCCCTCGACCTGGCGGCCCTCCTGCGCTCCGCGGAAGGAGGCCTGCTGCCTGCCCAGCCCCTGGGAGCCTGGCACACGCTTGGGGTCCTTTTATGTGGAACTTCCTCCTCTTTTCTTTCTTTCTTCTTCTTTTTTTTTTAGTCCCCGCCCCCCATTCCTTTTTCACTCCTTTTTTAATGATAAAGTACACACAACATAAAACTTAACAAGCATTAAGTCCATGCATAACGTTGTGCAGCCATCACCACCACGTATTCTGGAATATTTTCACCACTCCCCAAATGGGTTCCCCATACCCATTAGCAGCCACTCCCCATCTCCCCTCCCTCAGCCTCCCTCAGCCCCCCACACCTACTAATCTGCTTTCTTGCTGGATGGATTTTGGGCAGGGTTTTTAGGTCTAACCAAATCTGACCAGCATATGATTCTTTTTGATTCACAGAATGACTTTTTTTGTCGTTGTTTTTGAGATAAATGCCAACATTTTTCAAATCATAGATATTACCTAAAAATCTGGCATTATGGTCACCCTGGATTTCCCAAGAGCAGGTGTAGGGTCTCCCGAGCACCTCAGATCACCCCACCACTTGTGGGGATAGCCTGCACACACCTGGATTCAGCTTTTCATCCATCCCCAGCTCTTCACTGCTGGGCACCACTTGCCCCATGTAAACGAAAGCCTTACAAGTTTTGTTTTTTTTTTTTTCATTTCTTTTCTTTTTTTGGGGGGGGAGGGACTTTACTTGGAAATAGTGTTAGATTGACTCTGACCATATGTAAGCAAAGACCTTCTCCTTTAAATCATCCATAAGTCGCCTTGCAACTGGAAAAGCCTTTGGATCTGCCCTGCCCAGTCCACTGCTGCTTCTCCACCAAGCTGCCTCGTGCATCCCACTTGTAGCCTCTGTGCCCTAGCACCCTCCTGGGCCATGCAGATCCCTCCACTGCCTTCGCACCCTTCGCCGCGCTTGCCTTCTTGGAACTTGCACTCGCTGGGCCTCCAGACCTTGCTCGTGGCTCGCTCCAGCATCCCGGCTTACCCTCGAAGTCCTCACTGGGGGCTTCTGGTTCTACTCCATGCCTTAATTTCTTGTGGGCTCCTGCTCTCTTTCTAAGCACCTTCTTCTCATCCTGCTGAGGCAGAGTTTGTTCCTTGGAGCTCAGGTGGCAAGAGTGGGGGTCTTGGCCCCACAGTCAGCCTCTGATCTTTCAGGTACAGCACACATGATGAACAGGTTTAAGATGACAGGATATGTGGACAAAGAAATCCCAGTGTCCCCACTTGTTGGGGACCAGAGGTTTATTCCAATGCAGTTTTCATCCCAATCCCCCTAAGCCAGAGGCACATTCACAGCTCTCTGGGTTGGAGTAGGATTGTATGAGAGAGTTGGGGCCGCTGCCCACGTCAGTCAGGCCCCTCACTGCCATGGGCCCCAGCCATCCTCATGCTAACAGCTCCAAAGATGGGGTTCACGGAAGATGTCTGCCTGGGCATCCCCCAGACCAAATGCCCTCCAGAGACATCCGCCTGGTGTCCCTCAGTCCTCCAACTGAGCTCGTCCAAAGAATCCTTGATCGAAAGAAAACCCACTGCCTCCCCTATGCCAGCCCTCCACATTCCAAGGCCCAAGGATCACCCTGTTCTCTTTTCTCCTCTGCACTGAACTGTCCCAGCCTCCCTTTCTTCTATCTTCTTTTTTACATCTTTGGATGTCTGCAGCTGCCTCTAAGCAAACTCTGCCTCCAGCCCATTCCCCTCCATCCCATCCAATACCAGCAGCCAGCAGGATCCCTCTGAAACAGACACACTGAGATGACATAAAGCCCAGCTGACCAGTTCCCTCGAATTCTTTCCTGCTTCAGTAGCCCCCAGCACTGGGGTGGTGTAGGCTGGTCTCCTGCACCCACTCTGTCCCTGCCTGTCTCCACAGTGACTTCCATGCTGGGCCTCCTCACCTCCTCAAGGGCTTCACTACAGCATTTTACCAGCACCCAGCACAGAGCAGCCCTTTGCAAGTGAGGATGGGTGAATGGTAATCAAATGAGTGAGCTACAGCCACTGCCAAGACCCCACCACAGGGCTGCAGTGATCAGCCAAGGAAGCCTTACTTGGACCCCTGAGGAGATGGGGTGGCAGCACCATGGAAGGCCACCCTCAACACTCTCTGCCTTGGCTGACACAGGCACGGATGTGACCCAGGGTCCTGGGCCTGGAGAGTCACTCCTCAGAATCCCGATTCACCAAAGCTGCCAAATTGAGTTAACTGCCCAGCCTGCCTAGTCCCAGGATGCGGCTTAAGCTGTAGTGAGATAGAGCACCAGCCCTCCTCTTCTCTTTCTGCTCACTCCATGCATGCTTGGCTCACCCTGTACCTTCGTCTGCCAGTGTCCCCTGAAAGACCCCAACACCTACCCATTGGGACTCTTCCCAGCCTCCTTGTCTGTCTTCCAGTGCTTGTCACAGAGCATCTGCTGGGCCAGGTACTGGGTGCTGTGATGCAGTGCAAGTCCTCACCATCTCATGCTCCAGAACCAGAGGCAAACAGACCACCCTCCTCCCCACAGCAGCCAGGGCCTTTGGGAGCAGAGGCCTGGGCATTGCTAGGTTTTGAGGCTCCCAAAGTGATTTTTTCTTTAAGGATGAAATATATACACAAGGCTAAACACTGTAATATATTTAAGTGTATATATCAAATAATTTAACAAAAATAGAGTGTAATGAAGTTGTGCTATCCATGATGATTATAGAATTTCTTGAAACCTACACTGATTCTTAATGCAACTACTCCTGGTGCCGTCCTGTCACAGCCAGGTGGAGGCGACCCCTGTGGTTAGAGAAAGCTGAGATTGGCATGAGTGGGGCCCAACATGGCTTCAACATGGTCTGGAGGAGTGAAGGCAACACAGAGCTAGCCTTCAGATCACCTTGTTTAATTGACAGTGTTCTTAAACCCTTTGAATTTCCTGTGAATCAAGAGATTTCACACACAAATCCAAATCTTTGGTTTCTTTCCAGAAGTACAGACCTGGTACACTGGGCTTACCTGTCCACATGGCATCACTTGGTAGAGACCATCAGCACTCATCCCTTTAGAGCCCAGCCCCTGCAGGCGTTTGAGTTTGTGAAAGCTGGCTGGAAAAAAACAAGGATTAGGAGGGTAGAGGAAGGTAACAGAGGGGCAAGTCCCAAGGGAGCTGGGCAGGGCAACCTGGCTCAATATTAGGGCTGGGGTATGTCCCCATGAGCAGGCAAGTCTGTGTAGCACCATCGACAACTCATTACCAGGACTCTGCCCAGGCCTTTTGGGGAAAAGATCTGGTCATGAGAAGTGTATACACACCTTTTGATACAGTAAAAGGAAAATAGGGGGAAGAGTACACATTTTGTGGAAGAAAAAAACCAACAGAAAAAAAAATTATCTTTTTGATTTTGGTTTGCAGGTGAGAGAACTGATAATTGACATTTTATGTATATTTTAAAGCCTTCATACACTAGTACAGAGAAGAGAAGGTGGGCTTTCAGTATGACAATCACAAATGTGGGCCTTTATAGTCTGAATGTACAAGACACTTTAAACAAAAGCCGATAAGCTTGTCTTTGCCTTGACTACATCAGTGCATTCTGATTTTGAGCCATCCATCATATTTTTTCATAACAACCACTGTTGTAGGGCTTATGAAATTTAAAGTCTTTTACTCATGTGAGAATCAGCCTAATCTTTTCAAGTGTCTTTATGTGTAAAGAAAAGGTACCCAGCTAGGTTCTTCCCTAACGTGAGAATTCCTACTGTCTTTTCTGCTGTTTTCAGAGCTGTTTCAAATAAATTGTTCCAGTCAAAGAAAAAATGCCCTTGTCTTGACACTTTTTCTCAGCTTCAAATCCAGCATGCAAGCCCTGACTTGAATCAATTAGTCTTTCTTAAAGTGGCAAGAGCACGTGGCTCAGCCCTGGTTAGATTCTTTTCACCCCCTGCTCCAGGGACGGCCCGTGCACATCAGTGAAATAAAGTCTGGCTTGAGTGGTGAATGGCAAACGTGCACACCTTGTCCACTGGCGCCTGGTCCACTGTTGGCTGCTGTGCCCTGGGCCCAGCCCCTAGCAGGCCTTAGTCAATGTTCGGCCAATGACAAATTCTGTGAGGACACATCAGCTTTGAATATTATGGTGTTGTTCATGGGATGCCTGGGTGGCTCAGTCAGTTAAGCATCGGCCTTTGGCTCAGGTCATGACCCCGGGATCCTGGGATCAGCCCCTCGTTGGGCTCCCCGCTCAGTGGGGAGTCTGCTTCTCCCTCTCCTCCTGCTCCTCCCCCCTGCTTGCGCGCGCTCTCTCACTCTCACAAATAAATAAATCTTAAAAAAAAAAAAAAAAAAAGAATGCTGTTCAAATGCACACATCTGACGATGTAAACCAGTTTAAAAATGTGTCTACCATGGGATGTTTCCTACAACCACGTCCTAAATACTGCAAGGCAGGGTCGGCGTGGTAAAACGTAAACGGCTCTTGTATTTGGCATCTTAGTGAATGTATCTGTTTTAATTTTTGTGTGTCGTTTTTGTGTCTTGCACTTTTTGTTGTTTTGGGGAAACACCAGTTTGTTTTACAACAATAAAGTTTACGGCAGTTTCCAACATGAAAGCAGTATGTCCTTGCTCCGAGAAGACTCACCTGACTCACAGGCCCTGCCCACGCGGCCTCAGCCTGGCTGGGTCCTCCTTGCGGAGATTGCTTCTCGGGATCTTCCCACGGCCTCTGCTCAGCGTCCTCCCTGACTCCCCTGACCCCCCCGACCACTCTCTCTACACTAGTCCCCGGCCAGTTACAGCTGTAAAAGCGCGGGGGCGACGTTCGCGGGGCCCACGACACAGCCCGCGGGAACTGGACACTTGTGACGGCGCCATAAGCACCCGCGTCGAAACTCGAACTCGGTTCCCCCAAGACCTGACGGCAGGGGCCGATGCGCACGGAACCCGCGCATGGGCCTCCGGGAGTTGTAGTTCGGCGCCTGCCTGCGCAGGCGCTCTCCCGGTCAACGACGGGCGTGGTCTTCGACCATCAGACAAGAGAATGCGGCGTGGAAGGTTTTTGGGGCGGTGAGGCGAGGCTAAGGCCGGCGGGGGTCCGCGAGGCCGAGCTCGTACTCGGAGCGCAGGAGCCACTGCCCTGGGTGGGGGCGAGGCGAGCACGGAAACGACAGGAAATGCGCGCGCCGCCCTCTGGGAGATGTAGTTGGGCGCCCTCCTGCGCAGGCGCAGACCCGGCTGGTGGCGGCCGCGGCCTTTGTCCTGTCGTCCGGCTGGTGAGTGAGACTGGGGTGGCCGGAACGAAGGAGACCGAGGCGGGCGGGCATCCGGGGTCTTCCCGCGTGCGTCTGTGGAGAGTCCTTTTTCCTGTTTTGGGCCCGGGGCTGGTCGCTATGGGTGCGGTGGGGGCGGAGCCGAGTGGGCGGGGCCCGGATTGAGGGTGGGGGTGTCTCCGGGTCCGAGAGGAGGAGTTGGGGCCAGGGTGGGGCCCTGGCTCTGGCAAAAGGGGTGGGCGCCTCCGGCTTCGGGGTCACAGTCAGAGATGCTAGCTGGTCCGACCCTTCAGAGACTGGAGCCATCCTGACCTGCATCCTTCCCCTGCTTTGGTGGGACGTCCGGGGTTTGGAGGGTGGGGAGGGCCGAGGCCCCCCTGAGAAGTCATCTCTGGAGCTTCACCGTTACCGGGCGGCTTCTCAGGATGATTGTGAGGGAGACCAAAAGCACAAGACTTTACTCCCAGCCGCCTGGGACCCAGAAAACAGACTCATTATGTTAAAGTCATCGAGTACCATCCAGGCTCCTTTATTAATTCAGCAAGCACGTACGTATTTGGATGTCCTGGGTGCCAGGCCCTATCCTATACCCAAGAGCCCAGAATATTGTCTTGGCCCCCAGAGCCCCCAGGGGAGTCAGGGAGATGATAAGAAACCTGTCAACACATCACTAAAGAAGATAACTCCCATCTTGGAAACTGCTGTGAAGACAACAGGGCACAAGTGGGATGGGACAGAATCAGGGGTGCACAGGAAGCGTATCAAGGGGAGGTACAGAGAGACAAGGGAAATACATACTACCTTTGGCCTGACTTTCATTTGGGGCGCTCAGCCAGGGATGAGGGCCCTGCATGTTGTGGATGCTAAGCAGGTGCTCGCTGAAGCAAGAGGCTTTCCTTCCAGCACCGATTGCCTTCACGTGTATACTGCTGTGCCAGCCTCCATTTTCAGCCCTTGCCACACCTTAATTCCTATAATCTCTGTGCTGGGTCACCAATCTCATTTTATAGGAGGGGGAAACCAAGGCAAACAGTGCCCAAAGACTCCATAACTGTCCAGCTTTCTGTGATAGTAACAGAAATAGTCACCATCCATCTGGGCAACTGGGGATGTGTCCCTTGCTCGCCATGGCCTCAGTTTTCCTATTTGTGAAATGGGGTAGGAAAATTCAAGGTAATTCGCCAACAATGCCTGGAATAGCACCTGGAAAATGCCAAGCTGAGGTTTTACCGTTGGGTTTAGCCTGGGTGCAGGGCTCCAGGCTCTAGCAGCCAAAACCCTTCCTACTTGCACACAGACTCCAGGGTGTGGGGTTTCTGGTCACCACAGTCACTCGCCCAGTCTCTCACATCCCCTTTCCCCCCAGAACTGCCTGCTGAGGAGCTAGCTGTTCCTGCAAGAGGCCAGAGGAGGAGGGAATGACTGCTGGGCTCCTCGCTGCCGGGGCCCCGGTGAGTACACCACCACCTTCACATTCGGGCCTCCCAGGCCCTGGCGTCAGGTCCCCACCAACTCATTCTGCTCTCAGGGCCTTTGCCCTTACTCTCCCCCCTGCCAGGAATGTGCTTTAGTCAGCTCCATCTTCCTCCAGATCTCCCACCCCCCACCTCTGAGAGGATCTCCCTGATTCCTTCACCTGCCCTAGTCTACTCTGCCAGACAGCACTCATCCATTCCACTGATGTGTCTGGCACTTTCTCGACACAGGGTTCCAGTGTGTACTCCCAACTCACTCTCTCCATCCAGTCCCTTAGGCGACAGGTACTTAGTACCTGCCATTGACCAGGTGCCCTTTCAGGCACTGTTGTAGGAACTGCAGCTGTAGGAACAGACAAGCAAAAAATTACCATCCCTGTGGGGCCTACAGTCCCTATAAGGACTACAGATGTGCCAAGTGTTGTGCAGGGAAATGAGGCCCAGAAGAAGATGGGTTTGGGCACCAGGCATTAACCAGTATAGCCCAGAAGGCCTGCCTGAGGAAGTGGCCCCCAAACAGAGACCTGCTTGGGGGTAGGGAGTGAGATCAAGGCCCACAGGGATAATGTTCCAGGCCGGGGGAATACCATGAGCAAAGGCCTGGAGGTGGAACCATGCCAGGCACTTTCCATAAAGGGCAGGCACACACGTGTAACAGGAGGACCGAGAACAAGTTCTCCTAGGCTGGCTGCAGGGGGCCTAGGGCCTTGGGAAGCAGTTCTGACCATCTTTGCCACGTGCAAAGGCCCAGAACACAGTAAGCACTCAGTGAATGGGTGGAAATGTGTCAAAGCCTGTGGTCAGTGCTGGACGCACTTCACCTTATCCTACCCCCACATCAGCCCCATGAGGTTGGAATGAGGAAACTAAGACACAGAGGCACGTCACAGCCCTGAGGACACACAGCTGGGAGTGGCCGAGCCAGGCCTGAGCTCAGAACGCCTGGGCCCACCTCAGACCACGCACCCCCACCAGTGCCCCCAGTGCTTGGCACATATCCCACTGCCTTCGTGGCTCTTCTTCCAGACCTCTGCATGGCTATTCCAGCAGCAACCCTCCCACCTTCTCTAGAGCACTGACCCCTCCTGGAATTTCATTTTTTGTCGGCTCCCATACCCTTCAGCTAGCACGTGAGCACCACATGGCCAGGTCTGTGTCTCTTGTTTCCCTGGCATCTGCGGTGCCCAGAACAGTGACCTGCACTCACTAGACTCTGGAGATAACTACTAAGACCTATTGAGTCTGGAAAATGTAGCCGAAATGGGGAAATTGGTGAAAGAAAATAAAACATCCCCAAGCCCCCCCAGCACACCTGCCTGAATGATGGCTCACACAGGTAAAGCACTCACTATGTGCCAGGCCCAGGACACACACATCATGTGAATTCTCTTACTCCTCCCAACAGCCTTCTCAGGGAGTTCTCACTAACTCACAGATGAGGGCAGAGCGGCACAGAGCACTTTAAAAGATGGACCTGGGGCTGGAGTTTGAAGCCCGATCATCTGGGTCCAGAGCCAAATCTTGACAGCGCCACCCCCAGATATCTAGTTCATACCCGTGTTGCCCCACATCTCCCCTCTGGTGGAAGAAATGTTAGCAGAGGCAGATGCTGCCAGTTGGGCCAGGATCCAGTATTTGAGTACCTGTGTCCCTCACTCCCCTCACGCAGGGCAGTGACACCATTGTCAAGGTGAGGCCCTGGACTTTACCTCTGCTCCCCACCTACCCTCCCCCGCCGGCCATCCACAGTACTTGATTTGGTGAGATGAAACCGCCTTTGTGGATGTCTGCCCCTGCCCCTCACATGCCTTTAAGAAAATCGTAAATTCCCCACCCAGTCGTGGAAGAAACTGGCATCGTGTGGGAATTTCAGAAAACACACACAAGTGTGGTAGTGACGGGAATCACCCCAGGAGCCACCATTAGCCTTTCTCCTTGGGGATTGTGTTTTTACCCCAATATGTAAATTTCCAAAATTAAAGACGAGGAAATGGTCCCCAGGGATCCCATCACTGGATACCCCCCCCAGTCGGGATCATTTGCTTGTTCCCACCATTCCACTGGCTCTTTTCTTTCTCCCCACTTTGAATTCAGGTATTGTTAATGCACAGTGCAGATTTACATGAGTGTGTGGCTTGGTGCCTGCAGCTATGGACACCAGTGGACATTCTAGCTGATGTGTGGGAGGTTTTCAGTCTCCCAGGGATCCTTCGTGCCCCTCCCTTGGTCACCGCCATGATGGCATCTCAGGGGCCCTGTGTTTGCACGACTGGGGTGTATCCCCTTATATCTTAAGACCCCCTCTCCTCCAGCAGAGCCCTCAGGCCCCACAGGAAAACCTGGCCCAAATCCTCAGATCTGAGAAAACCCCTCCCCCCGCCAGCCTCGCTGTCCCCGTCCACCAGCTGCTCTCACTAGCAGCCATTGCCAGGCTTGGCCTGGGTGAGGACATTCGTGTGTGACATTTGTTTCAGGAACAAGTGACTTTTGAGGACATAGTCGTGGACTTCACCCAGGAGGAGTGGGGGCAGCTGGAGCCTGACCAGAGGACCCTGTACCGCAATGTGATGCTGGAGACCTTCAGGCTCCTGGTCTCCGTGGGTAAGGCCACAACTGAACCCCCAATGTTCTGCCCCAGCACAGATTCTAATTCTCCTGGGTTAAAAGTAGGAGTAGGTCTAGGCCTTAAAAGCAAATACCTTGGATGAGTTTCTGGCTTTAGAGACCTGATGTTTGGTTGCAAATTACAGATCCCACTTGAAAATGCCAGAAGCAGAAAATCATGGGGTAAGAGGGTCACAGTGGGTCCCATGACTGCAGAATCCCAGGGTTGACCTGAGTCTTCCTGTGGTCTGTCAGGAGCCCCTCACTTCATACCTCCTCCCTCTGGGTCCAGGGCCAAGTCTTGACAGTGCCACCTCTTTCTGCCTTCATTCACGGATGGGACTTCTGGAGGTGAGAAGAGAGCTGCCAGATGCCTCTTCTGTGTCTGAGGCCTGCAGAAAAGACAGGATCTGTGTCCTGGGCACCCATGGAAGGCCCATGGGTTGTCTTGTGTGGCAGCCAGATCCCCTCCACACTGGTCATTGTTGCCAGCGAGCAGGGGAAGCAGCAGAGCTCTGATTGGCTGGGGCTGGGTCACACGTCCCCCCAGAGCTAGGGTTGGGGTCCCTGTGGGGCCTGACATCAGGGCCTTTACCACAACTGTGGCCTCTGGGGCCTGCAGCCAAGTGGGTCCCGGAGGAAGGAAGGTGCAGTGGACAGAGGGGTGAGGAGGGTCCTTGAACACAAACACGCACTCGTGGGTCTCCACTTGAGCAGGATGCTGGCTCCCCAGGCTGGATGTCATCTCCCTGCTGGAGCAGGAGGAGTGGTGGGCAGCGGATATGTGCTTAGGTGAGGGGAGAGCCCTGCAGGGCTGGCAGGAGCCCATTCACCCCTGTGGCACTCTCTCTCCATATCTGTTCTCGCATTCTTCAGAGCAAATTGACTATTCAGTCTTTCGGTAAACATGCACCAAGCACCTGTTCTGCTGTGAGTGAGACCTTCAGTGAATTTACCTTCTTGGTGAGGGAAGGGGCACGCAGTAAACAGGTGGAATAATAGCTGCACAAGACGCTCACGGCGTATAACGAATGCTGAGGAAGTGAACACAGGTCATGAGGCAGGGGCCAGGTTGTGGGGAGGACCTGAGCCGAGATAGGCCAGCCTCTGCAGGGAGGCGACATGTGAGCTGAAGCCTGAGTCATGGGAACAGTGCCGCCACGAAATAAGCTGGGAGAACAGAATTCCAGGCAGAAGGAACAGCAAGTGCAAAGGCACTGGGGTGGGGCAGCAGCCTGCTCTTCTTATGTAACAAACACTCCAGCCTCAGTGGTTTAAACCACAGAATCTTACTCATGTATCTGTGGGTCGGTGGATCCAGTCTGGGCTTTTCCACATGCCCGTGGGGGCTGTGTTCTTCAAACATCTTATTCAGCTCCTGAGACCAATACCAGCTCTGTAGGAAGTGGGGCTGTCCCGGCACTGGTGTCGGACCCTGACCCAGGTTAAGCAGTGGCCCATCACCAGGGCCCAGGAAGAATAGCCAGTGTGTGGGAGGGGGTCACAAGAGAGTCCCCAGCTTCAGGAGCAAGCAGCCTTCACCTAGGGTACTTGCTTTCTAGGATTGCTTTAACAAATGACCACAAACTTAGTGGCTTAAAGCAACACGAATTATCTTCCAGTTCTAGAGGTCAGAAGTCCAAAATGGGTGTCACTGTGCTACAGTGCAGGTGGCAGCAGGCAGTGTTCCTTCTGCAGAGCCTGGCGACAACCCATTTCCTTTCACTTTCCAGCTTTCAGAGGTGCCCGCAGTCCTTGACTCACAGCCTCGTCCATCTTCCAAGTGAGCATGGCCCTGAGGTCGTCTCACATCTTTCTCACAGATCAGAACTCTTGCGACTGCCTTGGGCCCAGCAGGATAACCCACGGTAATCTCAGATGATGAGCTAATGTCAGAGGGTTAGCAACTCTCACTCCTCACTGGTTAGGAATCAGAACATGGACATACTTGGGAGCCACTACTTTGCCAGCCACACCTGGCTTGACCTCTTCTTTTTCCCCTGAACACTTCATTAGAGCGTAATATAAATGGGCAGGTGCTCACCTCACACCTTTAGGCCAATCCAGTGTTGGGGTGGGGACGGCATGCACTGAGGCCATGGTTGTGCAGGGCAGACTGGGTACTGGGGCCAAAAGGCAGTCCTGCCGCATTTGTTTGTTCATTCAGCATGTCTGCTGGCCTCTGCCGTGGGCAGGGGTGCCGTGGTGACCAAGGTGGACAGAAGCCCTGCCCTCAGGGTGCTCCCAGTGGGTGAGACAGACTCAACGGACCAGGTCCAAGTCCTCTTGTTCACCTCAGGTCATTTATCCCTGCTTCTGGCAATACAGAGCTCAGCTGTCTCTGGTCTGGGGAAGCTGGTGGTTTCTTTACATCTGGCTGAGGTGAAACAGCAGCAAGAGACCACCAAGAAGAAACTGGATCTGAGCAGTGGGAGGACTGGGCTGGCTAGTTCTTAACCTGTGAGAGGCGGCTCTTCCTCCGTCACCACCTGGCACTTGGAGACTGCTTCTGGCCATTGCTCTGCCCTTTCCAGCCTGGGGCATCTGTTGACGGCTTCCCTAGATGCTTGCTGTCTGCCCTGCATCCTCTCCCTGCCCTCATTCTCTGTGTTCCCCTTGCAAGCTCCCTTCATGTCCCTACACCAGCTTCCCCACCCTGACTATTCTCTGTGCTTTCTCTCTGCTCCTGTTCCTTCCCTGATTTGCAAAACTGAATTTTTAAGTGGTTCAAAGCCACTTGTGCCTTCAGCCTTTCAAGACCATCAGTTTTATTCTTTAGCCACACACCCACCACAAACTCTTCCCCCTAAACTGAAATAAGGAACATCTCCATTTTTTTTCTTTCAGATTTGGAAACTCAACCCAAAACCAAACTGTCAGCTCCAAAGCAAGACATCACTGAAGAAAGAGCAAGCAGTGTCCTGGTGGAAAGGTTCCTGTGGGATAGTCTGTGGTACTCTGAGAGTGACGATGCCGAGGGCCACTGGGGACAGAGTCACGAGAGCCGAGATGGCCATGTGGTGCGGGCAGCATTCACGCCTGTGAAGATACCCATGCAGCAGCAGCAGGTGAATGGGTTCGGGGAAAACTTGATTCTGAGCCCCAGTCTCCCAGCTCAGCCAATGACTCCTGAAAGACAAGACCTCCACATGCTGGGGACACGTGGGAAGAGGGGGAAGCCAGACCCAGGGTTAAATGCTCAACAGAAAATATATGCAAAGGAGAAGCCCTACAAATGTCAGGCATGTGGAAAGGCCTTCAGTCACAGCTCAGCACTTATTGAGCACCATCGAACACACACGGGAGAGAGACCTTATGAGTGTCACGAATGCGGAAAAGGCTTCCGAAACAGCTCGGCACTTACCAAACACCAGAGAATCCACACTGGCGAGAAACCTTACAAGTGTACTCAGTGTGGGAAAACCTTCAACCAGATTGCCCCACTGATCCAGCACCAGAGAACTCACACAGGGGAGAAGCCCTACGAGTGCAGCGAGTGCGGGAAATCCTTCAGTTTCAGGTCGTCCTTCAGTCAACATGAGCGGACTCACACTGGGGAGAAGCCCTACGAGTGCGGCGAGTGTGGGAAGGCCTTCCGGCAAAGCATCCACCTCACCCAGCACCTGCGAATCCACACGGGGGAGAAGCCCTACCAGTGTGGGGAGTGCGGCAAGGCCTTCAGCCACAGCTCTTCCTTAACCAAACACCAGCGAATCCACACGGGGGAGAAGCCCTATGAGTGCCACGAGTGTGGGAAGGCCTTCACGCAGATCACACCACTGATTCAGCACCAAAGGACCCACACGGGAGAGAAGCCGTATGAGTGCAATGAGTGCGGGAAGGCCTTCAGCCAGAGCACGCTCCTGACTGAGCATCGGAGGATCCACACAGGAGAGAAGCCCTATGGGTGCAACGAGTGTGGAAAAACCTTCAGCCACAGCTCATCACTCAGCCAGCATGAGCGGACGCACACAGGAGAGAAGCCGTACGAGTGCAGCCAGTGTGGGAAGGCCTTCCGGCAGAGCACACACCTCACTCAACATCAGAGAATCCACACAGGAGAGAAGCCCTACGAGTGTGGCGATTGTGGCAAGGCCTTCAGCCACAGCTCATCCCTCACCAAACACCAGCGAATCCACACTGGAGAGAAGCCCTATGAATGTAACGAGTGCGGCAGAGCCTTCAGCCAGCTCGCCCCACTCATTCAGCATCAGAGGATCCACACAGGAGAAAAGCCTTATGAATGTAACGCATGTGGCAGAGCCTTCAGCCAGAGCTCCCTTCTCATAGAACACCAGAGGATTCACACCAAGGAAAAGCCCTACGGGTGCAATGAGTGTGGAAAATCCTTCAGCCACAGCTCATCGCTCAGCCAGCATGAGCGGACACACACTGGGGAGAAGCCCTACGAATGTCAGGATTGTGGGAAATCATTCAGGCAGAGCACCCACCTCACTCAGCACCGGAGGATCCACACAGGAGAGAAGCCATATGAGTGCAGGGACTGTGGGAAAGCCTTCACACACAGCTCGTCCCTTACCAAGCACCAGAGAACTCATACTGGGTAGACCCACTTCACACTCCCTGGGACATGGGAAAGCCTTAAGTCATAGCTCATCCCTTACTAGACCTGACCCAGTCTTTCTCAACAGAAACAATACAAGTATATGCATATGCAAGCCTTCGCACATAGTACGTGCCTCAGACACCCTCAGAGAGAAGCGACGGAAAGGACTGTGGGAATATGGAGCTCTAGGGCATCCATCCCCGGACAGCAGATCATCCAGACAGTAGTAAGGACATGTGGAGTTAATCAGTGTTGAGGACCTTCAGTCACGAGTGCCCACTAATGCTACATCATAGAACCTACAAAAAAGAGAAATGGAAAAAAAAATGTAGCAGATCTGGAGATGGCTTCTGTCCAAGGATTCACGATATTCCAAACTAGAGATTTTCAAAGTGGTGAGAAACCCAACAAATGCTTTTTATATACAGAAAGCAGATATACTCAGAATTTATCATCATTGCACATTCCATTCTTGGCACAGGTACTTATGAATGGTGAAGGTGACTCTAAATTTCTCTACAGGACTCACAGGCATTAGAAACACAGATGTTGCTGTTTCACAAAAAGGAAGATTTTTCCTTTGTTAAGCCACCATCTTAGGAACAACAGCACCTCCACATTGGAACCTTATGTTTTGCAAGGCTTCTCTCTTTTGAGAAATGTACAAGTTAATCTTCTTTTGATTGTTTTCATTGATTCTTCTTGGTGTTTAAGCTTTTGTTTTTGTATAATTTATCTTGAAGATCCATAGTCTTACATTAAATCCTGAATCCACTAACAGCAGTCTCTCCGACAACCACAACCCCTGAATGGTGACTTGCCATCCTCATTAGAACCCATATTTAAATTGCATTGGCTGGATTTGGTCACCAACCATCAGGGTTATATTGGTTGATTTGGTTTTCCGATCACAATGCCAGGATGTAAGTTTCCAGTTAACTTGAAATTTCTCCCTTTGGGGAAGGATATTACAAATAGTCTTCCAATAGTCCCCAGTATGCTTATGCAATGCCTCCCCTTCCTTTTTTTGGAATTAATTTCATAGTCATTTATAAGCCACTTAAGAAAACAGCCGTCTCCAGGAGAAACAATGCAAGCCACATCAGTAATTTTAGCTATTGTCACAGTCCCATTTAAGAAGCAGAACAGGTGAAATTAATATCTGTCCCTGTATATCCCAAATGTTACCATTTCAACGTGTCACTATAAAAGACCACTGATGAGATGTTTTGCTTACTTTCTGTATAGTACATCTTTGAAATCCAGTGTATACTATACATTTGTGGCACACCTCAGTTCCCTGTAGCCTCCTTTCTGGTGCTCATTTGCTCATTTCCAATGGCTGGACTGGACTGGCGTGGGCAGCTCAATAGCCTCGGCCCTCGGATCAGCTGTTTTGTCCTCCTCCCTTTCCCTGGGCTTCTATCCTTGTGTTGCGTCTTGTACTCAAGGAAACCAGATGTACTGAGAAGATGAGCTTCTTTAAGTAAATGGCATGACAGGCTCCTACCACTGAATCTCGTGTAGAAAATAGGTCATGCCAGTTGTGCACAGTTCGGACTCTCTAGGATGATACTTCTTACTGGAGAACACTGCATTTGGAAAACATGTTAGGGCTCCTCTATTCCAGTTCAGTTCAGTAAAAATGGAACCCAGCCACACTCTTCTGCAGTCCTTTGAAAATGCCAGATGACTGAGAAACAGAGTCACGCAAGCTCCTGCTGTCCCGTGCAGCCCTGCTCCCCTGCCCCCACAATGACACACACACGAATACGGCACAGAACTGGGAACCATGGGGAGGTGCCCACAGTATCCCTTCTATCCTCCATCAGGGAGTGGGAGGCGAATTCCCTCCCTAGCAGGGCCACACCCCTGGAGGGAAGTTGAAGCTACACCCAGAGTATCAGAAAAATGGCAGAGGCAAGTACACTCCTGACTAGAGGTCCTCACTTACCTGGAGAGTTGCTGCTATGTCTCAATTATTGACACAAAAGTTGAAGACCAACAAGGAAAAATGAAGGGTGTGAACACAGGCTCAGTAGAGGCCGTGCTGTTTCCACCTTGTTCACTGGGGTGCTTGTGCTTGGAACCCTGAGACGCCACGTAAGAAGACCAACTGCCACCAGGCCACCATGCGGTTTCCTCGATACTTTACTTGTAATATCCCACCTAGGGCCAGAAAGGATTTCAGCATCTCATTTTATGTAGCTTTTCTCTTTGTTTTAATTTTTTGAGGAAAATCACCACGCCTAAAACGTAAGACTCAAGGTATACAAATGTCATAGTGGCTCTTAGCATGATTGGGCTGTTTGCTTTCCAAAGCAGTCACACTGGTTGACACTGGTTTACAAAACTCTCACCCAGATCATGACGGAAGGCCTGTATTAGTTGGCTCAGGCTCCCACAGCTGGATACCACAGGGTGGGTGGCTTAAACCACAGAAATTTTCTCACAGTTCTGGAGTTCTTCACTGGAAGTCCAAGACCAAGGTGCTGTCAGGGTTGGTTTTTAGTGAGAACTCTCTTCTCGGTTTGTAAATAGCCACCTTCTCACTGTGTCCTCACACAGCCTTTCTTCTATGCACAGGCGATGAAGGCGATGACTCTTCCTCCTCTTACAAGGATATCCGTGCTATGGGATTATGGCCCCACCCTGATCACCTCCCTACAGGCCCTATCTCCAAATATAGTCACATGGGGGGTTAGGGCTTCAGTGTATAAATTTGGGGTGGGGGACAATTCAGTCTGTAACAGAGGGTATTTAAGCATCTTCTTCCCATTGAAATTTATTCCCATCTTGCCAGGTTTCCATTTGTGGGATTTGCCCTTCCCTGACCACTCTGAACAGTCATCCTCGGACACCCTGTGGAAACTAGCCAGGAACTCCATTCTGTTCTTTGTGCCAGTGCATCTGGGGCTCTCTCTTGCCCTCTAGATATTATGTCCTTTTTGAGTCGTGGCTCAGTGCCCCATGATCTGTACTTTCCAGCCCTTCCAGCTCCATTGGAGAGACCAGGGCTGACTTCTTGTGCTTTCCATCTGCTACATCTTTCTCAATGGGCCACATCCCTACCCCTTTGGATGGGGGATCCTCAGCACAACCCCAATGCCCCTAATGCCTGAACTAACCCAGCTTCATCTGAGATTAACAAGTGGGAACATCTGGCTACATTTTTTGTCTCTCTGTAGAATAAATCATCCAATGCCTTGGTCAGAATGATGGTGGCAGGGGAAGAGCAAACAAATCCTGACATCTTTTCAATAGGTTTGGTTTTTGTAGTGAGAAAAGCAATTCTGAAATGATTTTGAGAGGTATTTTAGAATTTAGTATACTAGTAAATATGCTGATTTTAGAGTTCTCACTTGATATAAAAATATCGGGGAGTACTAGAATGCAAATAGAGGTCTTGTTGTGTATGTATGTGTATATGTGTGCATATGAGCACACATAGGCCTTTTTGTGTGTACCTATGTGTGTGTGTATCTACATTTCCCAGCTCACTGGAAGATACTCTAGTAGCAATGAATACACCTGACACTCGGATTTGGTCTCATAGCATCCCCACTGAAAGGAACCAGTTCTTTGGAACTGGAAAATGGCTGATTTCAGGGTAGAAACAATTTGGGCTTGGAATATCTTACTATACTAAAAAGAAAAGAATTGTTCAAAAAGTGGAGGCATGTCACAGGGATACAGGAGCCTTCTTGAAGGGACTCTGATTGGCCACATCTGCGACAACTTGAGTGCCAAAATAACGAAGGATGGTCATAAGTTATAAAACTTGAAAAAAAACATTAAAAACACAGGAATCCATAAGTCCATTCTGATTGTAAGGACAAATAAATGGAGAGAAAGGAGGTGCTGGCTTGCAGCAGAATGCCCAGGGCTGGGTGGTGAGCCTGGAAGGAGGGCTGGTATTAGTTAGATAACCAACAACTCTAAAACCATCATGGCAAGAACCATCAATGGAGGATAAACTGGGAGGGGGGGGCATTTTGGTGAGAAGCAATGTATTTGCATTATCTTAAAGTGTCTCCCCACAGACTGCTTTATTAGCTAAGGGAAAAAGTAATCATAAGGTGGAGAAATTGGACAGCACTTTGAGCAAAGGAATCATCAACAGTAGTAATGTGGACCTCAGACACTCCCAGGTGTGTGTGGCGGGGGCATGAATCACAGGCAAGCAGGGGGAAATGTTCACATAGGTGGGGTTGGATAATTTTTCTGTAAGTCTGAAATCATTTCTAAATAAAAATTTAAAAATATAAAAAGGAAGTTAAAAATTGAGCTACCCTATGATCCAGCCATTGCACTACTGGGTGTTTACCCCAAAGATACAGACGTAGTGAAGAGAAGGGCCATATGCACCCCAATGTTCATAGCAGCAATGTCCACAATAGCTAAATTGTGGAAGGAGCCGAGATGCCCTGCAACAGATGACTGGATTAAGAAGTTGTGGTCCAGGGGCGCCTGGGTGGCTCAGTCGTTAAGCTTCTGCCTTTGGCTCAGGGCGTGATCCCAGAGTCCTGGGATCGAGCCCCACATCAGGCTCCTTCGCTGGGAGCCTGCTTCTTCCTCTCCCACTCCCCCTGCCTCTGTTCCTTTCTCTCGCTGGCTGTCTCTATCTCTGTCAAATGAATAAATAAAAAAAAATCTTAAAAAAAAAAAAAAGAAGTTGTGGTCCATATATACAATGGAATATTACTCAGCAATCAGAAAGAATGAGTTCTCAACATTTGCTACAACATGGATGGCACTGGAGGAGATAATGCTAAGTGAAATAAGTCAAGCAAAGACAATTATCATATGATTTCTCTCATCTATGGAACATAAGAACTAGGATGATCGGTAGGGGAAGAAAGGGATAAAGAAAGGGGGGGTAATCAGAAGGGGGAATGAAGCATGAGAGACTATGGACCATGAGAAACAAACTGAGGGCCTCAGAGGGGAGGGGGGTGGGGGAATGGGATAGGCTGGTGATGGGTAGTAAGGAGGGCACGTATTGCATGGTGCACTGGGTGTTATACACAACTAATGAATCATCGAGCCTTACATCGGAAACCGGGGATGTACTGTATGGTGACTAACATAATATAATAAAAAATCATTAAAAAAAAAAAGAAAAATATAAAAAGGCACCACCATCTAGCTGTGCACTAAAGGAGACCTCAGATGGGAAATGGACAGATGGAGAACCAGGCTTTCCGATAATGAAGGACCCATCAGCGGCCCTGAAGCTGAAAGCAGGAACACCTCAAGTGTTACCTCCCTGCGGCAAGAGAGGCAAGCTCATGCGTTAGGCTGGGAAGAAGAGTTCAGAGGGCAAATGTAGGTTTTAAAGAAAAAATTACCAGAGCCACACCCAGCTTAGGATGGGAGTGCTGAGGGGCACGATAGTCCCAGACCGTCACACGTGACTGGGGCCACGAGATCATGGCCCTCCAAGGACACACGAGTGGAACTGATGTGTGTCGTCTCCCAGCTAAGCAACTGCAGCTTTCCCCCACGCGCTCCAGTCCAGTGGAAAAGAGAGCCTCCACAGGGACATAGCCTGGATCCCCACGTCACTGCACGGAGCAGAGCTCCCCTCCCATCCACACACAGGCAACAACAACACATACGAGACTGTCATGTGAGTGCAAGAAATAAATCCTTTATTACGTTAAGCATCTGTGATTTGGGCATTGTTACAACAGACTGCCTGCTCTGACACCATGACAGAAAGAGGCACCAGTTTATCTACAAGAAGCAGTTAAGAGTTTATTATGCTCAGGCAACAGAAACAATGCTGTAATCTGAGATTAAATGCAAAAATCGAGAGATCACCTTATGTAGCCCAAGGAGTCACGTTCCGCTTGCCCAGGCAGACACATCTCATCAATCTTTACTGGTGTTTTCAACCTGCTCTGATCGTGACCCTCCACCCCCTGAGTAAGAGATGCATCTTCCAGCGCAACCAGCTCTCGCATTTAGATATATAGCTGAAAAGTTTCACAAAACAATATCTGCCTTTACTACATGACGAATTTTTACCTATTTAATTCTATTTCATTGTTTTGTTATGCTGGTGGCCACCCACTAATTTGATTTCACAACTCACTAATGCGCTGAGACGCATGGTCTGAAAACACTGCGTTACTAGGCTCCAAGCATTTCTGTGATCTTTGTTAAGCCGCTCCACACACGTACACACGTGCGTTAACTAGGAAACAGTTGGATAATGAGGATTCAGAAGTGAACTTAACATCAGGTGTTTACGAAAGGACCAAAGAGCTTCAGCAGAAGCTCTGGAGAGCTTGAACAGACGGAACAGAGACAAGGCTGACTTCGGCAAGAGCTGGCAGGTCACACACTTTAAGGCAACTCTACACTTTGCACAATGACAGATGTTCCAGTGCGCGGGTGGTGCTAAAATGGCTATGGAAGAAAGGGGAATCTTCGTTCACACCTGACAGCTCGAGCTTGCATGTGGGCATCTGCATGGGTGTGTTTACAAGGAGACGAGGGCTTCCCGAGGTTCTAAGTGCTTTAGCCACATTAGCTCATTTAGAAAACACAGACTCACGTCCACACAGACACTGCAAGAAGCCACGCAAGGGTTTCGAAGGAGCGGGATACGTTACTCGGGAATCCTGGGCAGGCGAAGTTGTCCTCTAGGGACACTGAGAACAAAGTGGCTCATCTCTGTGCCTCCGAGTGCGCAGGGAAAACATCACCTGCCACACAGCCCGTGCGCCCACTGAGCCTCCCACCGGCATGGGCTCCACACGCAGCAGGGTGGGGTCCCAGGGCCCTCCCCAGTGCGTAGATTTTCTCTTTCTCATGGGTCTTCTGGTGCTCAGCAAGGGCTAGGCTGAAGTGGAAGGTCTTCCAGCAGCCCTGGCATGCATACAGCTTCCTGCCACTGTGGCTTCTGAGATGATCAATGAAATGTGAGATCCACGCAAAGGTTTCCCCACACTCGCTGCACGCGTAGGGCTTCCCTCGGGACAACCCAGCCTCATCGGCAGCAGGGCAGCCTGCAGCAGAGCTATCCTGGTCCTGCCTGGCCAGGGACCCTGCGCTGTCGCCAGCTGCACCAGGCTCCCTTACATGGCACGGCGGCTGGTTGCTCATACTGGAGACACACTCGGGGCCCTGCCCACCCACATCCTTTGGGCGGGGCCTCTTTCTTCCAAGGCCTTGGTGTGGGGTGGCTGACGTTCTAGGCACAGTAAGGTTCTCCCCAGCTGTGCCCCTGTCGTGGGCTGGCTCCCGGATGACAGACCGCCTGTGAGCTATGGTGACAGGGCTTGGTTCCCCCTCCTGAGGATCCAGAGCTTTCTGCAGCTGCTCTTCCTCCTCTGGGGCAGCACCCGTTAGGGGGCAAACGAGAATTTCCCTCGTGATCCTCTCCATCAGTGTCTCACACATGTTCTCTTTACCTTCCTGCCACCTCCTGCCACCTGAAACGAGGTCATGATGTGAGCAGTCCCAACTCCCGGGACTCAGAAGGAACCTGCCAATGTGGGCAGTAAAACTAACAAAAGGCGCAGACCAGCGACTGTGAGACGGGGGAGGATGGAAAGCCAGAGCATGGGGGAAGCGGGTGACGACACGGGGAGTGCCTGGCATAAACACCATCGGTCAATTCCCTCCACAAACCCAGGGGCAATGGATTCAAATAAGATCACTCAGAAGACTGCCATGTGTCCCCCATCTGTTCTCCCTTCTTTGGCAGTCCCTGAGCTCACGCCTGCCTGCCTGAAGACAGTCACTCCCAGCCTGTCTTGCAGCTGAAGTGGCCATGTGACTGAGTTCTGGCCAATGGGATGTGCGTATAAGTGTGAGGGGTGGGGAGAGGTCTCCTCCTTCCTGCAGCTGGGGATGTGAGCTGCAGCAGCCACCCTGAACCATGCGTGAGAAGACACTGGCAATGGACCCATGAGCTGCGGGGAGCCTGCATCCTCACCAGGAAGGGCCAAATGAGCCCTTGTGCGGTAAACTAACATGTTACAATGGGGGCCCGCAATGAAGCATGTCTCCTGGGATTCAGGCCCTTGGGAAGTGCCCCCACCACACACACACACACACACTCTCTCTCTCTCTCTCTCACATACAACCCATACACCATGCACACTGGCTTGACCACGTGACCTACTGGGGCCTATGGAACAGGAAGCACTTGTGATGCAAAGGCTTACAAAGCACCCAGACGATGGTGCTTACCCTCCTGGAATGCTCCCTCTACGAACCTCACTGCCATGCTGTGAAGAAGCTCAAGTTAGCCTCTTGGAGAGGCAACGTGGAGAGTCCAGACTGATGGCTGCAGCTGAGCTCCCCCTCAAAAGCCAGCACTAACTGCCACTGGTTGAGTGAGACCACCCAGGGCATTTCGGCCTAGTCAAGCCTCCAGATGACTGTGGCTGCTACATGGCCCAGCAGCCACGACTAAGTTTTGGGGTTGTTACGCAGCAAGAGATTGTTAAAATAGCTGGATTCCTACGTCCTGCTCTGACATTTGGGGTGGGGGTGGCAAAAGTATGGGACACAGGGTAGGAGAATAGTGACGTCAAAGTTGAGGTCTTTGCGAGACCAGTGGAGCTGTGAGGAGCTTCCATCAGCCTCTGAAAGAAAGGCACACCCTCCGCCCTGGCCTGACAAGAGCTCTGGGACCTCACCTGAGAAGCTGCCTTCTGGTGGTTCTGTTTCAACCAACCGAAGTTCCTCTGTCTCCAGCCTGCAGGCATCATCAGGCTGGGCAAGCTGAAACCCTGAGTGGGATCAAAAAAACCCAAAAACTGAGACATTGAAACCAGACTAGAAACAGACAACACAGCATCCTCAAGTCTCACAGCCTGGCCAAGGTGGGTACTGCAGCCCCGATCCTTTCCTCTGCCTTAGGACACCCACCAAAGCTGCGCTGCTTGGAGCCCTGGAGAGCTGGGGGCTCCCAGAACACTGGGGAAGGGGTGAAGAAGAGGGTCCACTGAGGAAGAGCTGGAAAGGCCAACGGGAAGTGGGGACAGTCAAGGGAGAGCAGTCGGGAAAGACCATAAAAACACAACCATAAAGAGCTCAGAAGTCTGTGTTGGGTGGGGCCTGTGCTGTGGGCAAAGATGTCCACAAAAGAGGGAAGACCCATGAAGGCCAAGAGGCTCCATGTCTGCACCAAGGAGGATGGGAAAGTCGACACACTGGGGCCAGGAGGCCTTTTTACATTTAGAAGTTTCAGGGCCTAGAGCAGAGGCTGCAAACTCAAAAGGCTAGGGCTCTGGCAGGCCTCAGATGTGTACATCGAGAAGGGTGGGGCCAAGGTGGGGACCCTGGCAAACTTATTCATGGTCAAATACGTTTAAAACACTATGGGGCCTTAACCAAAGCCCCACGTGGGAGTCGGAAACCCTTAGGCCAACGCTTTTGGAAGACGGTGGAGGGTCCAGCATGAGGCCCTGGGGACAGGTCTCACCCCACAGAAGCAGCTTCCGGAAGGTCTTCAGGTTTTCCTCCGCCGGGTCCAGGTGGCCCCACTCTCCGAGGTACAGAGGCACCTCTGGAAACGTCAACTTCTGAAACGGCAGCACCACCACAGCTGAGGCTTCCCATGCAGTGGAAGGGTGGACCCTTGGTCCCACGATCCCAGTGAGCACAATGGGGGTAGCACTATCCTGGGGGTACCCCCGACCACCATGTAGGTCCTAGACCTGGATCCCGGGTTAACACGAGGGCAGGGTTTCTTGGCCTCACAACTACGGACTTTTTTTTTTTTTTTTTTAAGATTTTATTTATTTGATGAGAGAGAGTGAACGAGTGAGAGCACAAGCAGGGGGAGCAGGAGAGGGAGATGCAGGCTCCCTGTTGAGCAGGGAGCCCGATGCAGGGTTTGATCCCAGGACCCTGGGATCATGACCCAAGCCAAAGGCAGATGCCCAACTGGCTGAGGCACCTAGGCACCCCAGAACTATGGACTTCTTTTGGCAGGGCCTGTCCCGAGCACTGCAGGATATTTCCTGACCTCTTCCCTCTGGATGTCAGCAGCACCTCCTCCCCCACAGAAGTACTGACAACCAAAGCTCTTTCCAGACACCACCCAATGTCCCCCGGAGGGGCAAAACCACCCTGCCTGAGAACCACCGCTGTAGAAGACCCCAAAGGCTCCTATTTCCTCCAACCCTGTACACCACACAGGCCCCAGGTCAGCACCCAAGGGACAGGGGGGACCAGGACAGCCATGCTCACTGCCCTCAGGAGAAGCAGTCACCATGACAAAGGCCACGGGGTCCATAAAGTCTCAGGGATGTGTCTCCTGGGCAGAGGAAAGGGCATGTCCAGGCCCAGAGTGCCAAAGGGCAGGAGGTATGGGAGTGGGGAGGAGAGCCGTGCCTAGCAGCAATGGTGCACCCCAGAAGACGTGAACAGTGCCCTAGTCACGGCTGGAGGAACAAGGGCCGGGGAGTTGCCACACACTGGGTTGGCGGGGAGCTGACAAAAAAAGGGAGCACCCGTCCGGTACTCCCAAGGAGGTAGTGGCAGCACTTGGGCCCCTCACTCTGATCCCAGAGACCTCTCCTTGCCTCATCCCTACCCACTGTCAGCCAGGCTCATCTCTTGGTTTCCTGGGGACGAATCAGCCTAGGTGTCCAGCCCTGGAACCTCAGCCCACCCCAGCTCCTCCTGTGGCAGCTGGTGGCATGTTAATATGGGGGGAGGCAGAGAGCCTACCAAGCTAGGGTGACAGATCCTCCTCCTTGGGAACAAGCCCTGTGAGCCCCTGGACAAGACAGACCCCACCCACCTTCGGCTCAACCTTTGCGGGCTTGGCCTCTTCAGTCTTCTCATCGCCAATGCACCCCTGTTCCAGAAGCACAGGGTCTGGAGTTGGACAGGCTGGGAGAAGGGGAGACAAAGCTGAGGAGACTGGTTTTACACAGCTGGGCAGCCCAAACCAATGACGGAGACCCACTGCCTCCTTTGCACAGGCCCCAGAAAGAGAGTGAAGAGTTCTCAGACTCAGAGGGAGGCCCGAGTGCTCATGTCACAGCAGGTCCCAAGCTCAAGGGACCCCATGACTGTCCTCAACTGACAGAGTGGAGCAAACCAAGAAGAAAGGAAGAAGCAGCTCAAGGTCAGTAGTGGCCCCAGCAATTCAAACTAAAGCCACAAAGTAGGTCACACTTTCATAGCCATTCGCTTGGTGGAAACCTTAAATAGCAATGACACGGTGCTGGCGCGGATGTGGGGAAACGGGCGCCCGTGTACACCGGCACCGTATGTGCTACAAAACTTGTACACCACCATGCAGAAACGTCCTTTGTCCAGTAACCCCACAGAACCCACCTACACAAACAAAACCTCCCACACCAGATAAAGGCCTGAGGACGTTTCGCAGCACATATGTAGAAAGAGGCAGAAACCTTCACGGCAGTAAATTCCAACTCCAGGACAAGGAAGGGCAGGTCCTGTGAAATGCCACGAAGGTAAGAAGGAGATGGCACTGGCTATCGGGCCACCGCCTGGAGGGGCCTGGGTGGGTGAAACGTTGCTCCACACACACAGTGTGAGCTCAGGCACAAATACATCATCTCCAGGGACAATGGCCACAAACCCTCTGAGCAGGCTCCTGGGTGAGACGTGTGTGCACGCTAGACACGTGCAGAAACACATGCCAGGGGCACCAACTGGTTTAGTTTTAGATGGCATGTGGGGTGGAGAGATTAATACTTTTTTCTTTATATCTCAGTGCTTTTCACTGTTAATAGTAAAGCATGTACAATTTGTATCTTTGAAAACAAAATTATAAATACTTGTCACATTCGCCAGAGCCTACAGAAAGAAATCAGCACAGACTTCCAGGCCTTGGTTACCTGGCCTCCCTCTGGCTCCCATGATAACCTGCAAGGAGCCTCCCTCCCACCCTCCCCCAACCAAACCCTGGCCCATACCCGCCCAAGGGCTAGCTGGTCACTCACAGGTGTCGGGGGGTGCCTGGGTCTCGCTGGGTTCCAGGTCTTCACTGTCCCTCATGGGTCCACCTGGTAATAACAGACAACAAAGGCTCAGCATGTGTCCCACCCTCCCCCTTGCTCAAAGCTGTGGACAGCCCCATGGAAGACTCAGCAGCACCCCTGCTTATACTTGACAGGACACTGTGCCCAAAAGTGAGATGTGCAAACAATCACCAGTAAACCTGCAGGGGGTCGGCATGGACATAGGCTTCTGACCCTGAGCCGAAGGTCCCCATCACCACCAGTCTGTAGGGTCCTGCCCTCAGATGTGGTAGAGACTCTGTCCACCCAGCCCCAGTGCTCCTCTTACCACCATACTGAGGAGGCAGAAACAAATGCCCAGAACATTTACTCAGTTTTTAAGGGGCTGGTTCCCCTCTGCTTCCTTATATGTGGAAGGCAGATGTGAGGGCAGGAGCCCAAGCAGCCTTCCTGGCCCAAGAGGCAACTCTGAGGATGATGCCACTCGTCAGGGTAGTGGGGCTGTATCCCCCACCAGCTCAGGGCTCCTCACCTCTGTGCCTCTTATACACAGGGGAACTCAACTCTCAGGTAAGCCACTGACTGGTTTGGGCTCCATGCTGTCAATTTTACTACTTCCACAGCTGACAACCCCACTTCCCATTTCTTCTACGGTCTGCTCTCCTCTGGGGTGGCTGCCTCACCTGGCTCATCTAGGGCCTTAGTAAGGTCCTTCACCAGGGAGGCTGCCTTCTTGCAGCTCTCAGGATGCTGTGCCACCACCCAGGGCCGTACTTTGTCAGGCAGGACACTCAGGAACTGCTCCAGCACCAGCAGCTCCAGCATCTGCTCCTTGGAGTGCACCTCGGGCTGCAGCCACTGGCGGCACAGCTCATATAGCTGGGCCAGGGCCTGGTGGGGCCCATCTGCTTCCTGGTAGATGAAATTCCGGAAATGCTGGCGGGAGAACTCAAGGTCCTTCCCAAGGACAGTCTTGGGGTCCTCCTGCTGCTCCTCAGCTGCTGATCCTAGCATAGGCAGTTCTGGGGGAGTTGGGGAGCTCCTGGGGGTGGCAAATGCCTTCTCCAAAGGCAACATCTTTCCAAACCTTCACTGGGAAATGTGACTAGCCAGGGACAGGGCACGTGTTGTGGAGGGCGAATTCAGGTAACTGCAGCTACAAGGGAGAGACAGCAGGAACAGCGGGATGCTCTGGGATCTCAGCCAGAATCCAGACCTGCACAGGACAGACAGAGATGCCCACAGAGTGAGAGCAAGCCATGGGGCATCCATATCAAAGGAGAACAAGCAGGGTCCCCTGAGCTCATCAGTCCCACCCACCACACCCAGAGTCCGTGCAGAATTATTTCCAAACAATCTGCTTGTTAAGTACCAGCAGGGTTCTACACTTGTATAGGTAAAAATTTACAGAAAAAATGGGAGGCAGAAACTCATTTTGTAAGAATGGTATTACCAGGATAAGAAAAAAAATCAGTCACAGCTAAAAGAAAAGTTATAGAATCACACTTTCAAAGATGTAAAGATCTCAAAACATTATGAAACTCATTCCAACAATGTATACTCAAAGCATGTGATATCATGCCAGATTTGGGTGTATACCAGACTTCCTTTCACCTTTGGAAGGGCTAGGTATGATGACTGTTTCTCCTATTAAAACAACTAAAAATTCAAAACACAGCTGACCCCTGAATCCCAGTTTGAACTGCATGGGTCCACTTAAGGTGGATTTTTTTGATAAATACAGTACAATACTGTAAATGCATTCTCTCTTCTTTACAATTACAACATTTTTTCTTCTTACCTTATTTTAAGAATACAGTATTTAAAAGGTATAGTATACAAAATATAAGTTAACAACTGATTATCAGTAAGGCTTCCAGTCAACAGCAGACTATTGGTAGTTAAATGTTTGCTAAGTTTGGGAAAAGTTATATGCAGATTTTTGACTATGCCCTAACCTTCAACTTGTTCAAGGGTCAACTGTAGATCAGTGAACAACCAGTATCTATTTCTGGAAATGGCACAGGACTGCAGACCTGGCCTGACCGACCAACAGAACCAGGTGGGAAGTATAAGAACTTGGCCAGGAGCAGAGTACCATGATGGGGGAGAGGAGAGACTGTGGTATTTAGGTCCTGGGAGTTCAGAGTCTGCTCGGCCCTCTCCTCACCCCCAGCTGATCCTGATGAGCGGTGGCATCATTGAGAGAAGCTAGATTCGGGATGTTTAGGTAAAACAAGCTTAGCGACAGAACCCGACAGGCCACAGCTGGCCAGGCCTCCAGCTGTTGGCTTCGGGCTCCCTGATGCTTTCACTGTCTGTGAGCACACAGGGACATAACTCCAGCTCCTCCCAGAACCTGCTGAGTCTGCACTTTTCCCTGTGTAACCAGAACATCCAAAGACCCCTCTGGGAGGGAGACATCCCACACAAAAGCTGCACCCAAACCCAGCGGGAATGCTCTTCTTGGCTCAATCACAGAAACCAACATTTTCTTCCAAACACGTCTGAGGAATTCAAGAAAATGTGTGTGATCACAGCTATGGTGAGGATGTTTTCTCAGCAACCCCACTTTTACAGAGAAAGCTGCAATGCAGGACCGGGCATCAACGACCTCCTCCAGGGAAAGTGAAGATGTGCTCTGACATTTCACCAGGGCATGGGGCCCAAGGACGTTGTAGCTGTGGGGGTATCTGATTCCATTTATATGGAGTGTCCAGAACAGGCAAATCCACACAGATGGAAAGTAGCTCAGTGTTTGCCAAGGGTAGAGGGGGTCAGAGTCGGAGTGACTGCTGATGCGCCCAGCATTTCTTCCTGGAGTGAAAAAATGTTCTAAAATCAACTGTGGTGTTGGTTGTACGACTCTGTGAATATGTGAAAAATCAATGAATCACACACTTTAAACAGGTGAACTCTTTTGGTATTTCAATTATATCTCAATACAGCTGTTACAAACAGAGGAACAAAACAAACAAACAAACAAAAACAGTTGGCAGAGGCCCCAGGGCCCACTGCTCCCCTCTCTCTGAGGCCAGACTAAGGGTCCGAAGACATGCCATGCAGAGTTCCGTTTCCCTCAAGGAAGAGACAGCTATGCTGCACCATCATTACCACCACCCCCACATACTCCCCTCTCCATTTCCTTTGTATACCCCTAACCTCAACCAACCCTGCTCCCTACAGCCCTCTTTTCTTGTCCAACACAGGTCTGGACTCTGAAGGGGCCCACCACAGAGACCTTCCCTCCATTCACACTTCCTCACTCCCTCTTACTTGCATGTCACCTGCCTCCCCCACTGGAATGTAAACCCCAGGAGAGCAGAGGTTATTCACAGGGAAGTCTCTGGGCAGTGCCTGGCTCAGTATTTGCTGACTGCATAAATTATTATTTTTTCCAACTTATTTTAGAGACAGAAAGAGCACAAGAGGGTGGAGGGGCAGAGGGAAGAGAATCTCAAGCAGACACTACCCACTGAGCATGGAGCCCCACGCAGGGCTACATCCCAGGACCCCGAGATCATGACCTGAGCCAAAATCAAGAGTCAGAGGCTTGGGGGGCGCCTGGGTGGCACAGCGGTTAAGCATCTGCCTTCGGCTCAGGGCGTGATCCCGGCGTTCTGGGATCGAGCCCCACATCAGGCTCTTCTATGAGCCTGCTTCTTCCTCTCCCACTCCCCCTGCTTGTGTTCCCTCTCTCGCTGGCTGTCTCTGGCAAATAAATAAATAAAATCTTTAAAAAAAAAAAAAAAAAAAGAGTCGGAGGCTCAACCGAGCCACCCAGGCACCCATGCATACATTATTTTTAAATGGGTCCAGTTCTCTACTGAGAGGCATTCTGGCTATTTCTAGTTTGTGTTGGCCATTACCCTCATATCCGTGTATCTGGGATCAGGTTGGGCATATGTTTGGAAGGTAAAAGTAGCAGTGGGATACCTGGACCACTGGGCATGTGCTGTGACCCATAGCAGCCCACAAGAGGCAACCCAGCACCTGCTACCCATTTTAGCAGTTCTCACCAGGGTGCTCCTTCCTCATACCTCTGCACCAGGGGCCCTCTGACCACATAATCTGCTCCTTGCGCTCTGTCGGTCGGCTGCCTGCTTTTTCATGGCATTTTTCTTATAGCTCCCTTTCTATTAAGTAATTAAAGCGGTCTCTCTCTGGCTTGGTCTTGCCAGTGTCCCAGTCCATGGCTTGTCTTTTCAGTTTATGCTCTTTTAGCTAAAAGGTTCTAATGTTTATTGACAAATTTGCACTTTTTCCCCCCCCAAACAAATTTCTGAGTTCCAAAACTTGATTATAAAGAGCTTCCTTCCCTACCTCAGGATTAGAAATGTACTCTTGCATTTACTCTGCTAGGGCCATGAGTGGCAAATGCAGGACAGTCTCAGTTGTGGCTACTCAACTTTGCCTTATGGCTAAAGCAGCCAGAGGACCTGTATGCCCTGGGCCTGGCAGTGTCCCCGTTACAAAACAGGCTGCTGGTTGGCCTTCCAGACTCTAGTTTTTTTAACCATGTTGCTGCCGTTAACTGATCTAGAGCCTCACTGGCAAGAGAAGTACTGCCAGCTCCAGCCAGCGGCACAGCCACATTTGTACCAACAGGCACAGGATACATGGAGCTCTATGCGGCATACGGGCAGATGTGTGGTCACAGAAGCAAGTAAGTTTCATTTTCTTAGGGTACCAGAGGCATGACAGCTCTTTTTTTTTTTTTTTTAAAAGAATTTATTTATTTATTCGACAGAGAGAGAGACAGCCAGCGAGAGAGGGAACACAAGCAGGGGGAGTGGGAGAGGAAGAAGCAGGCTCATAGCAGAAGAGCCTGATGTGGGGCTCGATCCCAGAACGCCGGGATCACGCCCTGAGCCGAAGGCAGACGCTTAACCGCTGTGCCACCCAGGCGCCCCAAGGCATGACAGTTGTGTGTGGAGTCTGTCTCCATAAAGTTACCTTGAACTTGCTAATATCTGCGTGCACAGATCTCATCTTCCTTCATCGGAGCCTCACAAACTGGTCATGCTGCCGCAAGGATGTTCTTGTTAGGTAGAGGGACCACCAGAACTGTTTCCTGTCCCCAGCTTCCTTGAGTAAGAAGGCCATTCCCCATTCCTCTTGGCTCAGTTACCAGGCAGCTACCCATCCCCACCCCCATCACACACACACCTTGGGGCCACCCAGGATTTGCCTCAGATGGGGATGGAAATTTCACAAATAAGTCCTGGAATGCAGAGAAAGCCATGGGCAGAGGGGCAGGTGAGCTGAGAGGTCTCCAAGCCCTGTGGGCCTCCTGCAGGCAAATCCCTCTCACACTGGGCTAAGCAGAGCTCAAGCTTGGCTCCTACTGCTCAACTCTACCTCCAGGCCCCTGCCCACTTCCCCCTGTCCACATATGCCCACCTCAGGTTACTCAAGATATTCACAGGGTCTCTTGGCCTCAACCAATAATTACTGACTCATTACAAAGTGGGGAAATGTGCCTTTATAATGAAAAAATATGGATCAAGGGATCATCTTAGTATCTGTTGTCTTCTATGGTCCCTGCCAAGAGTGCAAACTCTGGATCCACTCCAGAGGACTGACAGACCCAAATCAAGAAACGTCCTGCACAACTGGCCTGGGCTTCCCAAAAGTCTCAAGGACAGAACTCAAAAGCCAGGAACTCACAGACCCAAAGAACAATACACATGTGGCCCTGGACCAGCAAAGGTACAGGACATTGTTGGGGTGTCGGGGGGCAATGGGGGACCAAGCCCTAGTACGGAGAAGAGGATGGTGGGGCTGTCCAGCTTAGCCTCCCGGGAGTCAGCCAAGATACACAAAAGATACGTGAGAGAGGAGTGGAGGAGGAGGGGGAGGGGGGAAAAAGGAGGGGGGAGAGAGCAGGAGAGGAAGTGGGAAATGAGGAAAGTGACATACATACAAAATATTAAGAGGTGACTCTGACCAAAAGACATGCAATTCTAAGATCTTTCCTTAGAACACTTACGATTTTTTTTTTTTTTTTTTTTACAAAAGGTCCAAACAATACCCTCAGTCGTCCCCACTCCCCCTTGCCGGCTCCTCCAGCAGCAAGAAAGGGAGACCCATTCTGGCCCTTCTCTTGGGTTTCGTCGCCCACCAAACGGATCCTAGCACAGGAACAGACAATCCATCCCCGGGCGACTGGGAAGAGGCAGGGCATCCGAGGGCGTCAGGGAGCCTGGCAGCAAAGACAACCCCTTATCCCCAGGCCCCACCTCGGGTCCCACCCCAGGGCGGCTCTGCATCTCCCCTCGCTCAGCTGAACGCAGTCGGGGAACCTCGGCCCCCTCCTGCTCCCACCCAGGCCGCTACAGACTGCCGCTCCTCCCCCCTAGGGACATCCTCAATCGTTAAGTCCCCTCTCGTAATCCCCTCCCTCTCCCAGGCCCCAGGAGGGTGCCCTGAACCCTTCCCTATTCTCACACTGAAGACACGTAGCCAGGCCCCCTCTAACTGCGGGCTCTCAGCCCCGTCCTGCACCGCCCCACATCCTGGGGAATCGCACCCCCAACCTCACTCCCTCTTCAGGGGCTCCCAGCCTCCTCCCCTCCCCCTCCCCTCCCGGCCTCACACCGCAGAATCCCCTCCTCCCCTCCACCACCCGGGGTCGCTCCCTGCCCCCACAGGTCACCTCGGAACGCAGCTGCGCGGCGCACGCTGGCGGGACCGCTACGATCCGCTTGGGAAAAGCACGTCGTAGCGCCCCCCGGCCGCCGGCCAGACTCACCTCTGGCGTAGCGGTCCCAGGCCGGTTCCAGCCGCCAGGAGGTCGGCGCGATGGCGTCAGCTCAGACTGCGCGTGCGCGCCAGACCTCCGCCGCGGACTACCACGCCCAGAACGCAGCGAGCCGTTCCCCAGCGGGGCTGAATGGACAGCCAATCAGAGGCAGAGCTAGCCTCGCTCAGCGTCTAGGCCCCCCGTGCGCCTGCGTCATTTTCGATCCATGGCAACGCGGTAAAACAAGAGGAGGAGGAAAAAACACCGCCCTGAGAACCAGAGATGAGTAGAGACTGAGGCAGTGAGAGACAAGAAGACGCAGAGGCAGGGAGTGAGAGAAACGCGAGAACCCAGAGCCATGCCTACCCAAAGATGGAGAGAGAGCGACAGGGAGACCAACAGTCCCAGAGTATCAGAGATAGCGGGATACATAGAGGAGGGGAAAGAGACAAGGGGAGGCCGACAGACAGAAGCACCGCAAAAGGAAGAAAGATCAAGAAGGGGAGGTCCAGAGAAGGGGAGACTCAGACATGGGTAGAGCCAGAGACAGCGCCAAAGTCAGGGACAGACAGAAATGGGTAGACCCACAACTGGGAAAACAAAAATAGAGACCCAAAGACGGGAGACCTTGACATAAGAAGAACCAGAGATGGAGACAGAGATGATGAGAAGCAGAAACGTGGAGACAACAGAGATGGAGAGACCCAAAGCCTGAGACAGAGATATGGAGGCACTGAGACCCAGGAACGCTGATTCCCTAAAAAGGGAGATTGGTTCTTCATGTCCAGGAACTGATAGAACTGGAAGACTAGCCATGCTGGGGGCTTCGGGAGTTGCTGAAGTGGAGGAAAATGTAACAGAGAGGCAACTGGGGTGAGTGATATGCTGAGAAGCGCAAAACAGATGTCGCCACTTCACGCGACGGGACAAACAGGGCAAGGGCTAGGACGCTGCTTCCCATTCTAGAATTTTCTAGATAACGACAGTTTATAAGGCTCACATTTTGTGCAAACTGATTTTTTTAATGGGGGGGGGAGGGTCAGACAAAGTGGAAAAGAGAGAATCTTAAGCAGGCCCAGGGTGGAGCCTCCTGTGGGCCTCCATCTCAGGATTTTGAGATCATACCTGAGCTGAAATCAAGAGTTCAAGTTTAACCGGCTGAGCCACCCAGGACCCCCTGTGAAAACTGATTTTTTAAAACGTTTATCTGAGCGGGTCATTTTATGTATTTTATTTAAATACAACAACATTCACATTTTTGGGTATTCAGTCCAATGAATCTTAACTTGTATAACCACCAACACAAAACAAAGAATAGATCCACTGTACAACTAACTCCTTCCTGATGCTCCTCTCTCCCACCCACAGCCCTGGCAACTACTGATCAATTTTCCATGGCTATAGTTTTGCACCTTCCAGAATGTCACATAAATAGAATCTCAGACTAGGTGGCCTTTTGAGATTTGCTTTTTTCACTGAACATAATTCCTTTAAGTTGTATCAATAGTTTGTTCCTTTTTATTGCCAAGTACTGTTCCATGGTTTCTATATACCACAGTTTGCTCAAACATTCGCCCACTAAAGGACATTTTGGTTGTCTCCAGTATTTTGCTATTACAAATAAAGCCGCGATGAACATGTTTGTGTGTGAACCTTCACAAGTCTTCATTTCTCTGGGATAAATGACAAAGAGTGCAACTGCTCGGTTATATGGCAAGTAGATGTTGTAAGATACTGCCATGCTCTTTTCCAGAGTAGTAGTACCATTTTATATTCCCAGGAGCAATGTATCTGTGAACAAGTGTCACCACATTCTTACTAGCATTTGGTGTTCCCATTTTTGTTTTATTTTTATTTTAAGTAATCTTTACATCCATCATGGGGCTCCAACTTACAACCCTAAGATCAAGAGTCGCATGCGTCACCTACCAAGTCAGCCATGTGCCCCAGTGTTTTTTTATTTTAGCCATTCTGATAGATGTGTAGTGACATCTCATTGCGCTTTTAATCTGCATTTTCCTAATGATTAACAATGTTGAACATACTTCCATATTCTCCATCTGTATATCCTCAGCAGTGAAACGTCTGTTCCTGTCTTTTGCTCATACTTGAGTTTTTAAAAAACTGTTGTGTTTTGAGAAATATTTATATATTCTAGATACGCTCTTTGTCAGATATATGGTTTGCAAACGTTTTCTCGCAGTCTGTAGTTTGTCTTTTTATTCCCTTAACAAAGTCATTAGCAGAGCAAATGATTTTAATTTGGATGATGTCCAGTTTATCACTTTTTCCTTTACTGGGTCATGCTTTTTGTGTCAAGTTTAAGATCACTGCTTAGCCCCAAGGATTTCCTCTTATATTTTTTCTAAAAGTTTTATAGTTTTACTTTTTACATTTAAGTCAATCATCAATTTTGACTTAATTTTTATATAAGAGGTGAAGCTTATGTTGAAGTTCATTATTTTCCTTATGGATGTTGGGCATCTTTTTTCTGACACGAATTCTAACACCAAATATGTAGGTTTTTTCCAACACCACCCAATTCTCCAACCCAACAGGATGTCCAACAATTCAGTTCTGAGACTACCCAGAATTAAGGCAAACTGCACAGGTCAAGGGCGTAGTTGCACAAGACTGTTCCCACTCCAGATGCCAGCCATACGCTACACACACTTCTGCTCAGCTGACTACAAATTCAGTGGTTCCCCAGACCTCACCTCAGGTTTGAGAATTCACTAGAATGACTCACAGAACTTAAGAAAGCACTTCATTATGTTTACCAACTTAGTAATAAAGGATATGACTTAGGAACAGCCGAATGGAAGAGATACATAGGGCAAGGTGGCATGCACAAATCCCCTTTGCATTCTCTAGGAATGCCTCCCTCTCAGCACATCAGTGTGTTCAGCAGCCCAGAAGCTCTCTGAATCTCCTTGTCCACAAGTTCTTATAAACAAATCTCCAGCCCCACCTCCCTCCCTGAGGTGAGGGTGTGCGGCGGAAAGTTCCCACCTTCCTTCTAGTGACCATTACCCATCCTGAAGCTATCTATGGGACCCAAACCAAGTCACCTTATTAGCATAAACTCAGGTGTGGTCAAAAGGGGCTCTTTATTAATAACAAGACATTCCTATCACTCAGGAGATTCTAGGGGTTTCTTTCAGGAATGAGGGACAACGACCACATATGTTTTGTTATACGACAGATACCCAACTGCTCCAACACCATTCATTAAAAAGGCTATCCTTCCCCCACTGAATAGCTTGCACATTTGTTAGAAATCGGTTGAGCATGTTTTTGTGGGTCTATTTTTGGGTTTTCTATTCTGTTCCATTGACCTATGTGTCAGCCAAAACCACAAACTCTTGGTTACTGTAGCTAAATAGTAAAGCTTAATATCAGTTATTCCTCTCACTTTTCTTCTTTTTCAAAAATTATTTTTGGGATAGTTTCTTTCTATTCTACGTCTAGTGCTTTGCCATATAAATTTGAGAGAAAGCTTCTCTATGTCTACAAGCTTATTGTATGTCTTATGTCTCTTACCTATGTCTTCCTGGGAGTTTGATGAAAATTGCATTTAGTATCACTCTGTAATTCTTTTGTCATTGTCTGGTTTTAGTATCCAGGTAATGCTGACCTTAGAAAATCAATCAGGAGGTGTTTCCTCCTCTTATTTTCTCAAAGTGTGTAACTGGCATCATTTCTTCCTTAAGTGTTAGATAGAATTCATCAACAAAACTATCGGGGGTCTAGAGTTTGTTTTGAAAATAAATAAACAAACTACTTCAGGGTGCCTGAGTGGCTCAGTCAGGTAAGCATCTGCCTTTGGCTCAGGACATGATGCTGGGGTCCTGGGATCAAGCCCTGCGTTGGGCTTCCTGCTCAGCAGGGAGTCTGCTTCTCCCTCTCTCTCTGCCCCTCCTCCTTGCTCGTGCTCACTCCCGCTCTCTCAAAATAAATAAGTAAAATCCATTTAAGGATCCAACTACTTCAATAGATAGAGGCCTAGTCAGTTTACTTGTAGAGTGAGTTGATTGTCTGTCAAGAAATTGGGCCACTTTACCTAATTTGCTGAATTTATGAGCATGGAATTATCCAAACAGGACTATCTTCTTTTCCAACCTCTGTGGGATGGAAATGTACTACAATCGAATGAACACTGGGCAACATCTTCCTTCTCATCCCAATATATGCCATTACTCTGGGGCACACTAAGTGCTCAACCCACCAAGACCTCGTCTTCTCAGTGCCTAGAGCCCTGCCCCCACTTGGGTCAGGTATTCATATACACCCCAGCTATCATCATCAACATCCTGGAGATTCTGGCCCTCTTGTCCTCTAGTGCTCTCCCAGCTAGCTTCTTCAACTCTGCCCACCTTAGGAGCCCTTCAGCCAGTCATGTACACTAGAGTTTGGGAAGCAATGCCATCTATGAACTACCGGTGATGTAGTAGTGGGGAAGGCTGCTGGTGTTCCTTCTCTTTCAGCCTCCTGAGTCAGAGAAGAGTAACGTCAATGCCATCACCATTCACAGCAACAATAATAACGAAACATCATCAACAACAAGAGCAGCAATGATAACGGCAACAAGGATGGGAGCAAGAGTGCAGGAGCAACTAATACACACCGAACACTATTACACCCCACGCACGCTCCACACCTCACTTCTCTTAATCCTAATGAGGTGGGGCTTGTCCACATTTTAAAAGAGAGGAAGTAAGGCACATAGAGGTTCAATAATTCACCTAAGATCACACAGCTTTTGAGATGTAAACCCATGAGAAACCCAAAGCTGACTGAAGTCAAAAGATGGACTGTTAGCCATGACACTAACACTTACGTGGGCCTGGTCCAATGTTTTTTGTTTTTTTTTTTTTAAAGATTTTATTTATTTATTTGACAGAGAGAGAGACAGCCAGCGAGAGAGGGAACACAAGCAGGGGGAGTGGGAGAGGAAGAAGCAGGCTCCCAGCGGAGGAGCCTGATGTGGGGCTTGATCCCAGAACGCCGGGATCACGCCCTGAGCCGAAGGCAGACGCCCAACGACTGAGCCACCCAGGCGCCCCTGGTCCAATGTTTTAATGCAATTTCATACAACTTTTCTTTAATAACTGGGTTTCTAGTACAGGCCTGAGTAGTCAAGGATTTACTACTTAAATGAGTACCTATTCACTGTCAGGCACGGTGTTTTCTTTTATAAACAAAAGGCCCAAAATGCACACTTGCATACACACACAATACTGCACATAAGGCTATTTCAATATATAAGCTAGAATCGAAGCCCTATGAAGGCAGAAATTTTTCCATTTAACCAGCTGTTAAGAGCCTATGCATACTTTCGCATATCAGTTCCCTCCACATTATAGGAATTTTCAATCTTACAATAAAATATAAGTACAGCTGATACAGGCCACAAGAAAGAAATCAGATGACATTTAACATCCAGTAGTATGAAGGCGGACCTTGTTACCATCTTTCGCTCCCACAAATATGTTATCACAGTAACAGCCATTTCCTTAAAAGTTCTAGTCTTTCTTCAAAAGGATAAATCTCACTAGTCAGTTCTTCATTTTTGTTTTTGTTTTAAAGATTTTATTTACTTATTTGACACACAGAGAGAAAGAGAGAATACAAGCAGGGGGAGCGGCAGGCAGAGGGAGAGGGAGAGGGAGAAGGCTCCCCGCTGAGCAGGGAGCCCAATCCAGGGCTTGATCCCAGGACCCTGGGACCATGACCTGAGCTGAAGGCAGTGGCTTAACCAACTGAGCCACCCAGATGCCCCAGTTCTTCCTTCTGATATTGCTCTTATCGAATCAGAGAACCAATTAATGGTAAGATGCACATCTTATATGCTAAGGGGAAAAAAGGTTGCCAATTAAACTATAGCATGCCATTGATTACTCTGATATCTGAGATGTCAAAATGTGAAAAGAACATGTATATTAAAATAAATTAAATACAGTGACTTTCAGATTCTGTGTCAGGACTAACTTCCAGGCACATACATTTTCTGCAATTGTGTTAAAAACTTGAATGTGGATTTGTAATGGGGCAAATGTCCTATAAGGGGGGTTTCTCCAGAACTCATTCTCTGACACACTAGTTGTGCTGCCCCAATAAAGTTATTACCAGATGTGCAGAGGATCTAAAATGTAGCAGTGCCATATGTTTAAATGATAGTATTTGGGATATAGGTGGGTAGAATAAAATGCTATTGACATTAATTTCATCTGTTCTTTTTTCCTTTTTAAAATATGTGGCCACTGGGGCGCCTGGGTGGCTCAGTCGATTGGGCATCTGCCTTTGGCTCAAGACATGGTCCTGGAGTCCTGGGATCAAGTCCTGCATCAGACTCCCAGCAGTGGGGAGTCTGCTTCTCCCTCTCCCTCTGCCCCACCCCCCACTCGTGCCCTCTCTCAAATATATAAATAAAAATCCTTTTTAAAAAATGTAACCACTAAAAAAAAAATGAGCTTATATATGTGGCTCACGCTATATTTCTATCAGACAGCACGAAGATCAGATCTCCAACTGGAAGCTTTCCCCACTAAAGTATATGTTTGCTGTCTCAGGTATGAGCTGATAACATAAAGGTTAGCATCAATTTAAAGTACTTTTCAATATAATCACTCTATACTGGCTAATCTAAAAACTCATTCTTTTTACTCAAGTTTTGGCAAGAGTTCTTACCAAAACCTCAAACTCATCACATTAGCCAAATCTTCTGATACAAGGAAAGGCAAGAATTCCAATTTAAAAGGAAACATAGCAAAAGGATTCTCCCAATTTGGAAAAGAGGAAAAAATGAAACAAGATGAAACCAGAGAGGGAGACAAACCATAAGACTCTTAATCTTAGGAAAAAAAACTGAGGGTTACTGGAGGGGAGGGGAGGGGAGGGGAGGAAGGGGTGGCTGGGTGATGGACATTGGGAAGGTATGTGTTGTGGTGAGTGCTGGGTGTTGTGTAAGACTGATGAATCACAGATCTGTACCCCTGAAACAAATAATACATTATATGTTAATAAAAAAAAAAGAATTCTCCCAATTTCTTATACAGACACAATGTCTCCAAAGCTTCTGTTCCAAGGAGTAAAGGATGAACTCCATTGTTTTCAAAGAACTGCTCTTCGATACGAAGTCTCTGACACTAAGTAAAGAGTCTGACAGAGCCACTGTCACATTCACTGAATCCCCATAGGTGTCTCTCTAGTGTGCTAACTCGGGTGTCTAATAAAAGCAAAGCTATTCTGGAAATTTTTCCCACACCTGAAACAGTGGTACAGGGTCTCCTGAGAACGTATCTTCTAGTGCTTGGCCAGACAGCAGCTGTCCCAGAAGCTTTGCCACACTGGTAACTCTCATAAGGTTTCTCACCAGTATGAGTCCTCTGGTGCCGAATAAGACCAGTGATATTCCTGAAGTTTTTGACACTCCTTACAGCCCTAGGGTTTCTCACTAGTATGAATTCTCTGGTACCAGATGAGGTTAAGAGCTCTCAATGCAAGTTGTCCCACACTCTTTACACTCATAGTGTTTCTCTCCAGGATGATTTAAGATTTTAAGTAATCTCTACACCCAGCGTGGGGCTCAAACTCACAACCCCAAGATCAAGAGTTCCATGCTTTAACAACTGATCCAGCCAGGTGCCCCAGAGTGATTTTTTTTTTTTAATGCATAATGAGTTGACCATTGCAGTTGAAGGATTTTCCACATCCATACACTTACAGGATCTCTCTCTGGTGTGGCTTCTTTCATGTATAATAAAGCATGAGATATTAAAAAGGGCCTTTCACACTCTGTACATACATAGGACTTCTCTCCTATGTGAATTCTCAGACAATAAGGTGGGAAACTTTGAGGAAGGATTTTTCTCACTCTACATCTATATGGTTTTTCTCCAGCATGGATTCTGTGATGCAAAACAAGGGAAGAGTGGTGGTTGAAAGCCTTCCCACACTGTTGCACTCATGGGGCTTCTCTCCTGTGTGTGTCCTCTCGTGCTCGATAAAGGCGAGAGCTGGCACTGAATGCTTTCCCACAATTATTGCATTTATAAGGATTCACTCTGTATGGATTCTTCGATGCACAATCAGGATGTAATCCTTAGAGGAGGATTTTCCACGGTCGTTACAGGGATAACGTGTCTCTCCAGTATGAGTCCTCTGGTACCCAAGGAGGTGAGATTTTTGTCTGAAGGATTGTCCAAATTTGTTGCATTCATAGCATATACCTCAAATTATTTCTCCTCTGCTCATGAGAGCACACACCTGATCAAACACCTCCTCACACCCCACCCCTTTGTGTGGCTGCCTTTCCCCGACAGTTACATCCTGTTCACTAAGAGGTGCAGCATGGTTATACAATCACCACTCTGGTACATTGGGAGGGCTTATCTCTTGTTAGATCTCTACCAGGGTGGCCTAGTTGACCAGCTTGGCTGATGGCTGTTCTATAGTCATTTTCATCAAGTGTGTGACCTTCACAGCTTCTCCAATGTAACAGGAATGCTTAACATCTTGAGTCATGTTCACAGAAAGCTTTTGTTGTAGGACTTTTTTGAGATGGAACAAAGACTGAGCAGAGACTCATGCTTTCTCCATATTCACAACCACCACAGCCTTTCACCCGAACTTCGTGTTCTTTTGGGTGGATGCGTTTCCCTCAAATGCTTCTCAGGGGTTTTTATGCAGCAGTTCTACCTGTTCCTCACTTTCTCTCAGATTTTTCCTAATGTATATAAACAGGAATCATCCCTCATGAATCTTACCATTTTCATGAAATTAGATAGTTCCACCCCAACAACATCCTGACTTGATGTTTCCATTTTGACCTTTGTTTCCCAGACTGGAGGGAAAGAGGGAGAAAATAATTGAATCCTTAAAGTTTAAAAAAAAAAAAAAGGAGTTAAAGAGGTGGCATGTAGATATTAAAATTGGCAAGGCACAAATCTACTAAAAGTGACCCTCTGTCCACCCTATGACAGCAATTTCACTCATAGGTGTATAACTAAGAGAAATGTGTTCATAGATTCACTGTAACATGGCTCTTAACAACCCAAGACTGGACACTACCCAAATGTCAAAAAAAAACTAGGGTGCAGATGAATAACTTGTGGCTTATTCACATGATGAAATACTATACGTCAACAAAAGTAAATGAACTACGAGTACACAAAACAATATGGGTAAATACCTCAAGCATAACGTTAAATGAAAGTCAGACCAAAAGTATGTTTACGTAGTGAAAATTTTAAGCTGTACACTTATATTTTTCAGCATCTATATTTCCACGGAAAATTTTCAAAAATCAAACACACACCCCAAAATAAGCCAGGCATACATGGATTTTGTTCAGGTATAGACCGCCAGGGTGGGGAGAGCTCATGATGATGATAAATGATGGAGCCATTTACATAGAATAAAAATAGCTTCAGAGATTTTTTAATCTTAGCGGAGAATGAAAAAGATCTCCCAAAGAGGGCTGTCTTACCAGAAGAGGAGTCAAGGTGGGGTGGATTGTAAAGGAGAAACCTCCCCTCCTCCCTCTCCCAAGGCATGAGTAAGCAGCAGCCTGGCCATCCCTATCATACGTCAAGAACTCTAAGGCCATTTATTATGATCCCACCAGCTGCCATATGCACACTTGCCCATTTGTGCCACCCATTCACAACCAACAATCCCATTTACAGCTCAGTTCTTAATGACTGATCAGGCAGTTCCTAACCCCCTGGATCCACACACAGACCTCAGCCATTACATGCTTCACTGAAAGTATAACGTGTGTGACAGTGCAGGTCATGATTCTAATTAGACCCTGGCGCCACCACCTTGCAATAGTACTAGAGAGCACCCTGCAATGCCCCTGCAGGTTTCCTATGACCACAGCTGTTATAGAGCTCTCAAATAGGTGAAAGGATTCACAGCTTCTGGGGAACATCTCACTCTAGATAACTACCCCATTTTCTCTCAATTCTCAGGATTCCTGGCTAGACCAGATCTACATGCAGGACAACAGAGAGCCCCCTCTGCTCCAGACCCTCATGACCACACATTTGTGGCTCTTGTCAGAATCACAATCTCTCCATGTCTGCCCATAAACCCATGTCCTCTTTTCACATCACATTTGCGTCACACATCCATAAACTCAAGCTTACTCTGGCCTCTGGGCTTCTTCCTTACGCACCAGCCTTTGCTTTAGGCCAAAGATACCCAATAGTTGGTTATGATGTATTTCAGGCTGTGGAGACAGAATTCCAGATGGGATACTGTGTTGTATTTTTTTTTAACTGAAATTTTTATTGAAGATGACTGTGGATTCTGATGCATTTGTAAGAAAGATTAGGGAATGGCACCTTGCACACTTTATCTAGTTTCCCCCAAAGGTAATATTTCTCAAAACTATAGTAAATATCACAACTAGAATACTCTCATATGATCCACTGATCATACTCACATTTCCCCAATTTTAGCTGTACTCATTTGCTTGAGTGTGTATCAAGTTTTGTACAGTTTTATCGCTGTGGTAGACTCTGGAGCAGTTCCAACACCAAAAGTATCTCTACCACATGTTGCCCATTTATAACCACACTCACCCTCCTCTAGTGCCCAGAATAATGCTTTTAATACCTTCTTGGTCTCCTAAGGATCATTTCTAGTAAAGGGCATCATGGAAGGACAGACATCTGAAATCTCCCCTCTGATGATTACTCGTATTCCATCCAGGGTTCCTCCTGTTGCTTTCGTCTTTCATTCATCCTCCACGTTTCTTTTTCCTTTCTGTGTCATCAGCTCAGAGCACAGAGATGCTACAACTCACCAAATACCTTTTTATGCTTCCGAGTGACATATTCTCTTAATTATGAAAAACAAAGGGTCCTCTCTTCTGAAGAAAACAGGGTTCTTGACAACCGCTGCTTTCTGCCATGTTTTGTTTTATTTTGTTGCTATGTTGATTCTTAAACACTGGATCATCACCTTAAGCAAGAGGCAGCCCAGCTATGATAGTAACTGTCCTCGGGCAGCCATTCTTCTCTCACCAAGAGACCCATCACTGCAGCGGCCCCCAGCCAAGAGCTTATGCTAAGGATATAACAGGAAAACATGTTTGTGACCCCACGAGCTTTAGCATGAACATCAGAGCACGAGCAGTTGAGAACACCCGGCTTGCTCAGGGTGGAACACTGCCCTTCCTGAAACCCCCTCAGATAACGAGCGGCCAGGAACGCCTGGTCTGCTAAGGGTGGAATGCCACCCCAACCGAAACCTGATTGCGTGACAATAGCGAGAGGGGTCCACAGAAACATGTTTAAGAATAGGCCTCACTTGCTTAACGTTACATCATCCACTCCCGTGACCTTCCCCACGATGCACTACTATTCACTAGGATGTGCTACAGATCACGAGACTCCCCTTGATTGTCTTTGATTGTTTATCGCCAATAAATATGCGAGGTTGCAGCTGTTCGGGGCGACTGCACTCTCTGCGGTCGTCCCCTGCACCCACGCTGTCTTTCGCAGCTAACCTGTCTGTGCCTTGTCCTTCACCGAATCGCGCTGCGGCTCCGCGGGTGGGGTCGCAGCACATCACCTCTGATTAAGTCTTTAATTTTGCATTTCCAAGATCACACATTAAGAGAAACAAAAATCTGAAGATGTTTTTGACCCCAATTTAATTCTATACTAATGAAATGTCAATAATATAAATATGTTCCAGAGATTGTTCATAGGAAAGATAGAAAGACTGTGGAAATTTGCCAAGGGCCTCACTGTGCAGAAGTGTCTGTACCCTCTGGGGAGAGGTGACTCCCACCATCCCCAAACAACCCTGCATCATATGCCAACAGAGTTATTTCTTCTTCTCCATGCTTATATTGCTGGTTCCTGGAATAAATCACCACCACTCCATTTTCTCATTACTACCTGTGGTTTCAGGTTTCCTGCCTAGACACTCTGCTAAAAGCCACGGAATAGAAACTGGGTCTTCTGCAAAGGACAATCTCAAAGATTCCGTGGAAATGAGTGAACCAAGTACTTCTAATTATAAATACGTTCATGGATATGGGATTTCGAGCTGATATCCCCTAGGAAAGTGTCAGATTGAACTGAGAGATGGAGTCAGGATCTCCAGGATCATTTTTAGTCCCAAAGAAAGTGATGACGTCATCAAAATGGACTGCTGCACTAACAGCCAGTGAAATAAGAATTAACTAAGGCTGAACAAGTGGGTGGAAGAATTCTCCTGGTGACTATTTGGAATATTTAGCATTATTTTTACTATTTTATATTCTGATGGTTATGTGATCTACTTCCAATCCTTAGCACAGTAAAATATTGTTTAAATGGTTTCTCATTCTCACTGACCTCTCAGAATCCAGGATTAAACACTTTCACCAAACCTCTTTATATGTAACAGCATTGTGGTTCTTTGCAGAGGTTCTGAAAGAATTGGTCTTCATTTTTTTTTTTAAGATTTTATTTATTTATGTGACAGAGAGACAGCCAGCGAGAGAGGGAACACAGCAGGGGAGAGGGAAAGGAAGAAGTAGGCTCCCAGCCAAGGAGCCTGAGGTGGGACTCGATCCCAGAACGCCAGGATCACGCCCTGAGCTGAAGGCAGACGCTTAACGACTGCGCTACCCAGGCGCCCCTGGTCTTCATTTTTAACAGACAGGCTGTGCAGTCAAGCACGTCTGAAGTGTCAAACTTCAGAATGAATCCTACCATACATCAATGCCATTATGTGACATGCCCACCATAAAAGACAAGGGCTAAACCTCCTTTGGCACTAACTACCACAAAGCTCACAAGGTACAGCCTGAAACCTGTTCTGAGGCTTATAGCTTTGTAGAAAGAAATGAAGGTCCCTCCTGGCAAGCTGGGAAAACTAGCATATTTGGGATGTTCAAGAAAAGAGGAATTGACCCAAATGTCTAGGTATTACACATGCAGTCTACATGAATTTTCGGGGTTTTTTCACACTCAGTATAAAAACGCAAACCAGAGTGAACAACAAAAACCACTGGAGTGACTGAGGCTAGTGAAAGCATGGTCCTAGATCCTTCCTAACCTGGGGGCAGTTCAGAGTCACTGAAGAGAAGCGCCATAACCAAGGTGGGGTTTACTTTGGGTACGAAGTACCATTGAAAAAGGCCAGGAACACACTTCTAAGAAACAAGAAATCAAGAACTAGCAATTGTGCAAACAGCAAAGCTGTTGGTTTCTACACATAACTACGCATCATATGTGACTCCGTTTTCAGAGGTTTCGGGAAAGGATCTAGCCATATATCTGACATCCACTCATGAAGGAGATCAAGTCCAACTGTCCAAGATGCTGATTTGATGACTTGTAATGCCCTGGATCTCCTTCTGTCCAAAATCTTTCTTCCCCACTCTGTACCTTGCATTCCCCAACCAGCACATTACACTAGGCTCTCGTTTTTATACCTACTTTCCCTCTCCCATCCACCTGGCTCCTCTGAATCTGCATATTAGACCGCTGACTTCTTACCCTCTCAGAGCTCTGCCAGTCATTGTACACTGAAGAGCCAAAAAGCTGAATGCCGGGAGTCCTACTCTGACAGTACCCACCCACCCGTGTTGCTCCTCCCAGTAAATGGCCACTTCATTTTCCCAGTGGAGTGGGCCAGAAACCTGGGCCTTATCCCCCAATCTGTGTCTTTTCTCATTATTCCTGTTCTCTTCCTAGAGAATCACTTTGGTATAGATGAAGTCAAACTGTATATACAACTTTGGGTCCTTTTTTTGGTTTTTCCCAGTTAATATTATGGGTAGTTTCCACATCATTAACATGTCTTTATTAGCACAAAAAAAATGGTGCAGCCCCTTTGAGGAACAATTTTGGGTTGAAATCAAAATTTAAAATGCAAAGCATGTGGCAGATCAACATTAAAAATTCAAAACTAACATAAGAGGACCTTGTCCTTAGTGTTATTTCATCAAACTTTTGTTCCAGTTACATATGCATACAAGTTATGAATGTAAGTGTGTTTCTTATAATGCCTGGGTCAAAAAGACAAAAGAAAACCCCAGGCTGGAGAAACCCTTACCCTTTTCGCAAGGGCACATGTTCAAGATGCCCACTAAAGCACTGTCGGGAACACTGAAAAACTGCAAACTTCGCAGCTCTGCATCAATAGTGGCGGGAAGGGGAATAATTTGTGGCATCTTCACAAGGTAGAATATTGTACAACAGTGAAAACAGTACATGTAGAAACCAAAGCCTGGTGAGAGAAGCAGACTGCAGAAGTTCACATATAAAGCACATCAATCCCCCTCCACACACCCCACACCTCATGTTGCTCGAGGCTACAGATATTATAAAGGGAAAAGCTCTAATAGCCTGAAGATAAAGGTGAAGTGTCTGCTACATGTGTCACAAACCCCTTCTGTGATCTTAAGTCTCTTGGGGAGGGCCCGCTCCCTCCTGCGGTCACACTGGCGTGGCCCTTTTTCATTCACTAAGCAAATGTTTACTGAACGCCTACTGTGTGCCAAGCCCTGTTCTAGGTAGGGATAGATCAGCAAGGGATGAGACAGATGAAGACCCCTGTCTGGTGGAGCGGGCTTCCTAGTGGTGAAGACACAAAGAGCAAAGTGCAAAGTGTCTCCATCACTCACTCTGCAAATGCAGGATGCACACAGACGTGGGTCAGTTTTCTGAGTGAGCACTGGTGTCCCTGACTGCCCCCATCTCTGCCCACTGTTCAAAACCCAGAAACCAAGCAGATTCAGGGAACACACTGCTCAAGGACGGCGACAGGACCAAGCTCCTAACCATCTGCAACCCAGCAGCGAAGTTACTGGGCCAGCAGACCCTGTTCTAGAGCTCCCGAGGATTCTGGCTGTTCCTGAAGGGAGCGGTGGGAGACGGGGCAGAGAAGGGGCGCGATCTGACACGCGACCTCCCCGGCTCCCACGGGCTAACAATGAGAAACCGATGGTGGGGAGGGCAGAGGCAAGGGAGGAGGTGCCTGTCAGAGAGAGGAGCGAGTGGCGAAGCGGTTGAATTCCAGAAATACCTTAGAGTTAAAGACGGAGAAGATGTGGAGGTTGGGGCAAGATCAAGATTAAGGTGGATGTTGAGGCCTGTGCGCAGGAGTCGCCATTTACGAGACCGGAAGGACTGAGTTTGGGGGAGACCAGAGGCTCAGCTGAGGACCCCAAAGTCCGAAGTGTCTGTCGCCAGGTGGGGGACAGCATCAGGGCATTAGCATCCTGCGGGGAGGGGCAGGCCAGTCCACGACCGGAGACTGGAGGTGGGGGTGAAAACTGGGAGGGCGGAAACATTAACAGGCACCCCAAAGGCGCAGTGAGGGAAACCGGTCTTTGGAAGGGGAAGGGGGGAGGAGACACCAAGAGGAGAAAGCACCCTTGAGAACCGGACCAGGGAAACAGGAAGGCTGTGCCAGCCCAAACCTCGAGAGGAGCGAGAGGAGAGGGACGTCCACCCGGACAGGGAGGGAGCAGGGAGGCGCCGCCCGAACAGCGGGAGGCGGTGGGGGGGACTCCGCGCGCCGGGGGAGGAAAGGAGGGGCCCCCGCGGAAGGACAGAGGAAGAGATCAGAGGACCAGCGCCTCACCTCCGGCCACCGCCAGCTCCTGGTCTCCGCGGGGCGACCTGAGGTCAACGTCGGCGCGCCGGCCGATGGTGCGCGTGCACGCGCTCCGGATTCCCGGATGAGGCTTCGCCAAGCAGGGCGCGTGCGGCCCGGCGCGTTCATGAGGGGGCGTGCTCAAGTCGTTTGCCAGTTTCTCCATTGCATTTTCTTTCTTATTGAGATGCCGAGTTCTTCATATATTTTGTCTCTCAGTCCTTTCTTGCGTCTATGAGCGACAGTTACCTTCTCCCGGCCTCTCGCTTGCCTTTCCACTTGCATACTACTGCTTCCTAATGAACACATTTCTTGATTTTAATGTAGCCGGGCTTATCAATTAACCTTGGTTTGGTTAAGAAACGCTTCCCTACGCCAAGAGCACAAAGATGTTCCGTATTTTCATCTGAACCCTATCGTTTTGCCTTTCACATTTAGAGCTACACTCCTTAGGAACTGATTTTTGTGGATAGTAGGGGTCAGCAAACCACAGTAAATCCACCTGTTTTTGTTTAGTTAAGGATGGTTTTTAGATCTTTGAATACCGAAAAAATAAAAATAATAGTATTCGTAGCACATGAAAATTACATGAAATTCAAATTTCAGAATCCATGAATAAAATTGTATTAGAATGCAACCAGGCCCATTTGCTTACAAATTGTCTGTAGCTGCTTTCACACTACAACAGTTCAGTTTAGTACTTGTAGCAGAGACCATATGATGTGCAAAGCCTAAAATATTATCTTACCCTTTACAGAAAAGTTTGCTGACCCCTGGCACATAGTGAGATATGATCACTGGATTTTAACTATTTAAAATGCTTGCAAAACCAGAAGATATTACTTCATACCCACTAGGATATCTATAATCTAAAAGACGGGCAATAATACGCATTGAAAAGAATGTGGAGAAATCAGAACACTTACACACTGTTGGTGGGAATCTAAAATGGTACAACTGTGAACAAGTTTGGCAATCCCTCGAAAGCTCCCTCAAACCATGTAACCCAGCAGTTCCAATCCAGTTATCTACTCAAGAGTGTTGAAAGCATAAATCCACACAACTTGCACATGAAGGATCATAGCAGCATTATTCATAATAGCCAAAAAGTGGAAACCCAACCATGTCCACTGACATATGAAAAACAAAAGGTGATATATCCACACAATGGATTATTATTCAGTCATAGAAGGAATGAAGTACTGACACGTGCCGCTACATGGATGAACACTGACAACATAACGCTAAATGAAATAAGTTAGTCACAGAGGGCCACATATTTTATGATTCCATTTATATGAAATGTCCAGAGTGCTCAAATCTGTGGAAATAGAAAGTAGATTAGTGGCTGCCAGGGCCTGGGAGGAGAGAGAGGGAAAGGCAGGCTCCCCATGAGCAAGGAGTCCAACAGGGGGCTCAAACCCAGGACCCTGGGGATCATGACCTGAGCTGAAGGCAGACATTAACCTACTGAGCCACCCAAGGCGCTTTTTTTTTTTTAACTTGAAAACTGTCTAATCTATTTTATCAGAAATGACCACTGATTCAATTCAATTCCCTTGGTCACTATAAGCTTAGATGTCTGTATACTTAATGTCTTTGCTATTTTTTTCTCCTGGGACTTGGTTATATACACTCTTGATCTGTTTATCTTTTGGGGTCTCAAGTGTTGCCCTTGTAAATGTGGATTTTTTATTTGGCAAAGGCAGCCTGAACCCCACAACCACCTTTTCTCCAGTGAAGCAATTTCCCCAATTGTTTCCCATGACAGGATTCCAATGGCTTTGTTGCCCCTGCCTGGTATTTAACAAGTGGAGGGAGTCTCTCCTCTCTAAATCCTGCTCTCTCTTGGTTCGTAATATCACCCACCCTGGCTTCCCTCCTCCCTCCTAAGCCATTTCTTCTTCATCTGGCTGCCTCCTTTGTTTTTCCCATGATCAGCTGCTTCTTCGGTCACCATTCTGAGTTTTCACTTAACACAATCAGGTCTACAAGGCTCTAGCCTACCTCATCCTGCCTGCTCCCCTCATCTCTTCCTCTCTGATGCCCCTACAACCCCTCCTGCGTCAGTACATACTGTTCTCTCTGTGAGGGAGTCTTCCTCCCCTACCCCTTAGTTAACCTCTCCTCCTCTTACAGCTCACGTTGATGTTTTCATGATTGATAAATAAATGTCCATCTTGGTCTCTAGCTGGACAGCTCCTTGAGGCTGGACACGTTGTCTGTTGTCTTCCACAGGGGTTCAATGTGCCAACACCTGAGATACTCACCAAATGTTTTCTGATTTGAATGAACTAGAAGACATATTCCAAGATATTAATAATGACTGCTCACCAAATAATGAGTATTTGATGAATAAAGATACTCACCAAATGTTTGCTGATTGGAATGAATTGGAAGGCATATTCCAAAATATTAATAATGATTGCTGGTAACAAGGGAGATTCTGGATGCAATTTCTTAAATTTCATATTTTTCTGTACATCCCGAGTATTTTTTTTTTCAGTGAGGAAGAATTACTTTAGAAACAGAAAACAATGAGGCGCCTGGGTGGCTCAGTCGTTAAGTATCTGCGTTTGGCTCAGGGCCTGATCCCAGGGTCCTGGGATCGATCCCTGCATTCAGCTCCTGCTCTGCTGGAGCCTGCTTCTTCCTCTCCCACTTCGCACTTCCTCTGCTTGTGCTCCCTCTCTCGCTGGCTGTCTCTGTCAAATAATAAATAAAATCTTCAAAAAAAAAAAAAAAAAACAAGAAACAAAACAACAAAGGTATGCACCCAAGATTTGGCTGCCCACTGTTCACTAGTGCTGGCTCACCACCATCTAACTTAGTTCAACAAACATTTACTAGGCATCTGCTGCAGTATTCTAAGGGCCAGGGATACAGCAGAAACCAAAACAAGATGTTTAAACTCCGGCAAGAGAGATAAACAAGTACAACGCATCATGTATCAATCAGTTGGCAGTCAATGCTTTGGAGATACATAAAGCAGGGAACGAGGATGGGGGAGTGAGTGTGTGTTGGGAGGGTTTCTCTTAAATAGAAAAGTCAGGAAAGGGCTCACTGAAAAGGTGACGTCTGAGTAATGAATTGCAGGTGATGAAATGATCCCAAAGGTATTGGGGGAAGAGGATCCCCACAAAGTGAACAGTGATTGCAGAAAACCTGAGATAACATGCCTGGCATTTGAGGAATACCAGGGAGGCCACCGAGACTGGAACAGAGTAACTAAGGGGGAGAGCAGAGAAGGGGCCACGGAGGTGACAGAGGCATCAATTAAAACACTGCCAGGCCATGAGGTACCTGGGTGGCTCAGTTGGTTAAGTGTACAACTCTTGATCTCAGCTCGGTTCCTTTTTTTATTTAAGATTTTATTTATTTATTTGAGAGAGAGAGAGCAAGCACAGCAGAGACAGCAGAGGGAGGACAAGCAGACTCCATGCTGAGCTCAGAGCCCGATGCAGGGCTCAATCTCAGGACCCCAAGATCATGACCTGAGCCGAAATCAAGAGTCGGACACCCAACCAATTGAGCCACACGCTTGCCCCTCAGCTCAGGTCTTGATCTCAGGTTTGTGAATTCAAGCCCCAGCATAGAGCCTACTTAAAACCACCACCACCACCACCACCCCCGCCCCCACACATTGCCAGGCCAAATACATGATGAAGTAATACAACTGAGATAACCTGTATTATGGTTAAAGATATGTGCTGCCTCTCCCCCAGGGAGGATTCTACATCCTGCCCCAGTGACTTCAGGCTTGGTTGTGGACTTGCTCTGACAAGGAAAGGTGAGTGGAAGTGCAGGTGTGCTATTAACGAGCAGCTTTCAGAGCTTCTGCATGAGGCCCCCTGTCCTCCTTTCCCTCTACCATGAGGCCAGCAGCTCCCCAGAAAGAGAAAGGCTGCTCTCCAACTGAGTGAAGGCAACATGGAGTAGAGCATTGGGTTGCAATCCCCTAAGATTTTTGCTGCCATTTGTTAATGTAGATAATATACCTTAAGCTGACTAATATAACCAACCATCAGAAGTATTGCTTTTTTAAAAATATATTTATTTTAGAGAAAGAGAGAGAGCACGTACACAAGGAAGCACAGGGAGGGGCAGAGGGAGAGGGAGAAACCCCAGTACACTCCCTGCTGAGCTCGGAGCCCAATGTGGGGCTTAACCCCAGGACCCCAAGATCACAACCTGAGCAGAAACAAAGGGTTGGGTGCCCAACCGACTGCACCACTCATGGGCCCCAAAAGTACTGCTTTAAGGTTAAAATTCAGAATGACAAAAATAAAAATAGAATTAACATTTCAAGGGCTGGCAAGGATGCTGATCAACAGAAAGTCTCATCTGTTACTGTGGAAAAGCAAAATGGTACCACCACTCTGGAAAGGAACTTTGCAGTTTTGCACAAAGTTCACGATAGACACCATATGACCCAGCAACTGCACTCCTAGGTATTTACATAAGAGAAATGAAAACCTGCTAGAGACTGAATGTTTGTGCCTTGCCCGAACTCATGTGGAACTCCTAACCCTCACTGGGCTGGTATTTGGAGGTGGGGCCTTTGGGAGGTGATTAGATCTGAGGGTGGAGCCCACACAAAAAGGATTAATGCCCTTATAAGACACCCCTGAGAACTCTCTCACCCTTTCCACCATGTGAGGACATAGTGAGAAGACAACTAATCTGTGAACAAGGAGGCAGGCTCTCACCAGACACCAAATCTGCTTGTGCCTTAATTTTGCACTTCCCAGTCTCCAGCCTGAACAGACTAAGACACGTATAGACAACACTGAACTTTTACTTCAGACCTGGCCTCCTGGAGAAATTCCCCCACCCTTCTGTGTTCCAAGAAATGGCTAACCATGCAAAAGGCCACCCTGCTCTCACATATTCCAAGATAAGACCCAGATAGACAGGAGCTCCACACTTCCTCAATTACTCCATCCTTCCTGTCACCCATAAAACTCCTGGATGACTCCTTTCTGACTCTCTAAGACCCAGGCCCCCTTTCTTTTCTTTGAAATGTTACACATTAATGAATACAAAGACGGGTGTGGATTAATAGAAACTAGAAACATGGTGGTAACCATCTTCAACATCCCAAGCCTCCATACTGAATTAGCACATCTGACCTCCCACACACATTCTTAGGCTATGGACTTCTTTTAGGATGTTGAAAAGTGCCCTTCCCCTCGGCCAACCTAGGGGACAGGAGGTGTAAAAAGAGGTAAGGGGCCTCTTTTCCGTAACTTTTCTGAAACTTCCTTTCACTAAGGGTGTTCCTTAACTGGACTTAACTGTCCAGAGCAGCTCTGACGATCAGGGCTGTGTGTATGCCCAATGGGCACCTGGCTGAGCAGCCATGCCTACTCTCAAAGTAGACAAACACCACCAGAGGCTTGTTTGTTTTTAATCTGTGCTTATTAACTTGCTGGAAAAGCAACACACACTGAATACCTCACCAAACAGGAGCAGGGAAGGTTAAAGGTCTACAAGAACTAGAAAGGGAAGTGTGTTAGTTTCCTACGGCTACTGTAACAAGTTATCACAAGCTTTGTGCCTTAAAAATATACACATTTATTCTCTTACAGTTCTGGAAGCCTGAAGTCCAAAATTACTTTCACCAGGTGAACAAGGTGTCAGCAGGGCTGGTTCCTTCTGGAGGCTGTACATGGAGAATCAGTTTCCCTGCCTTTACCAGCTTCTAGAAGCTACCCACAATTCCTTGCCTCATAACACCTCTCCATCTTCAAATGCATCGATCTAACTTCTGGTTCCATCATCACCTTTCCTCTGACTCTGACCCTATAAGGACCCCTGTGATGACACTGCCCGCCCCATAACCCAAGATCATCTCCACATTGCAAGATCTGGAGGCCATTTAGCCTTCCAACAGGAATTCCTGATTGTTGTATTAAAGAACTGCAACCTAGCCTGTGGGAGGATGAAGGAGGTCTTGGGTCTGCACATATGGTTAAAACAAGTCATACTGGGGGCACCTGGGTGGCCCTGTCAGTTAAGCTTCTGCCTTCGGCTCAGGTCATGATCCCAGGGTCCTGGGATTGAGCCCCATGTAGGGTTCTCTACTTAGCAGAGAGCCTTCTTCTCCCTCTCCCCCCTGCTTGTACTCTCTCTCTTGCTAGATCTCTCTCAAAGAAAATCTATTAAAAAAATAAATACTAGTCATACTGGTCATGAGTCAGGCAGGGCTTTTAAGGGGTGATGCACCAGACTCCTCACAGCCCACTGACCTCACAATTTCAGCTGTTAGCCCTGCTGTACCCAGGTGTAGTATCTCCAAAGCAAGTGAAGAGTTTTCCTTCTATACTGCCCCAAGGAGCTCCTGTTCCTAACCAGTAGGGAAGGGAGGTGTAAACTGGCAGGAGCTCTGCTGGAGTCTCAGGAAGGAACAAGTGGAAAGAGCACAAGAAGAGAGAAAAAGTGCAGGTGAAAATTTTCTGTAATGCTTGTGTGTGTTTTCTATTGCTGCCATAACAAGTTACCACAAACGTAGCAGCTTAAAACAACACAAATTTATTACCTCACAGCCTTTATCCAGTGACTATCAAAGGGAGTCATTCCCAGGGCTTTGCAGTTCTCACTTGGCCGTCACTGTTTCCACAGGTGGGAAGTTCCCAGATCACCCTAGACCTCTCTGTAGCCTCCTACTCCTCATTTTCTGAGACCCATCTTCTCCTCACAATGACCTCCAAGTCCCAAAAAAGTAAATTATTCTTATGCTCTGGGCCATGGGATGCTCTCACTCGAAAGACACTTCTTCCTGGATGCTCCCCATCTGTGCTTACAGTTGCCCTGTGACGCTGATCTAGCTCCTTGGTTTAAAAAAAAAAAAGTCGAAAGAAGCCCAAAATTTGCCTCCCTCTGGCTTCCTCTTTCTATTCCTTATCAAATTATTATAGCAACAATGTATGGCTTATAATAGAAAAGAAATCATACACAATTGTAGGCCCCTAAGAAAACCACATTTATTTCTCCATGACCAACATCCAATCTACATCCGTATGTGCACATACCTTTACACAGCTGTAATAACAGGAAGTCTTCTATTTTATGCCTCTTTTATCGTTGTTGTTGTTGCCTGCCGTATTATAAGCATTTTTAAATGGTAACAAAACCTTCACAACTCTGGTTCAGCATGACTGCATAGAACAAATCAGAAATGTCCTAGATGAACAATGGCGGGAGGTGATAACAGAAACATAGGAACTCATTACATTTTTATTTCCACAACTAAAGTAATGCATCACATTTCCCAACAGCAGCCCTTTCCATCTTAGTATGAGCCAGCTTCAGTCTTAACAGGGACGATTTCATTGTTCATTCACAAGCAATGTCCTCATCCAGTTGCCCCTTCTGAAACACATCCTCACCATCTGACAGGATTGTAACATAGGAAGACCTACAAACAGTAAAATCTAACTACAGTTCTGTGGTTGCCATGGGGTGGAGAATTGTGTGCAGTCTATCACCAACATGTCTTCACTGATACAGAGTAGACAGTGACAGTAAGAGCTGCCAAAAGCTTTTCTCACTGATTATACTTGATCCTAATAAGAGTTTGCTTATGTACAAGGCAGACATTCCTTATTAAATAATTCCACATACCAGTTACTTACTGAATACAGTCACAGGTTCTTTCCTGTTTAAGCACTCTGATGCATCTCCAGGGAAGTATCTTCTTGACGTTCACAGATTTTATTCCAGTGTGTGTGCTATTACATTTGATATTGGCTGCATCATTCCTGAAGCCTTTTCTACACTTATTACCATCCTGTTTTCCCCAGGAGTTCCTTATTGTATAGATTTAGTAGTATGGCTAAGGAATGCCTCACATTCATCAATTCACTGGATAGCTTAAAGAATTCAGGGAAAAGTCACCCCTGAAGACATTCCTCCTTCACACAGCTTTTTGAGACCAAGTCAGGAGACGAATGTGGCCCACATTATGTTTCCATGGGTTGCTCTCCAGAGTGTGTTCTTTGATGTCGGATGAGGGACGAGCTCCTTCTGAATGTTTTTCCACACTGAGGACAGTGGCTGGGACCCTCCCTGCTGTGGAGTCTCTGATGTACTGCCAGGTGAGAGTTCTGCTTGAAGGACTTTCCACATTCAGGACACTGGTATGGGGTCTCCTTTGTGTGAATTCTCTGGTGCTTGGTCAGACAGGAGCTATCCCTGAAAGCTTTACCACACTGATTACACTCATAGGGCTTCTCACCAGTATGAGTCCTCTGATGCCGGATGAGGCCAGCAATGTTCCTGAAAAGTTTCTGACACTGGTTACAGCCATAGGGCTTCTCACCAGTATGAATCCTCTGGTGCCGGATGAGGTAAGCACTCTCAATGAAAGTTTTCCCACACTCTTTACATTCGTAGGGTTTCTCCCCAGAGTGGATTTTTTGATGTACAATGAGGTGAGAGTTGCGGTTAAAGGACTTCCCACACTCCACACACTCAAAGGGCTTCTCTCCAGTGTGAGTCCTCTCATGCTGGGTAAGGTATGAGCCATCCCGGAAAGCCTTTCCGCATTTGCTACATTCATAGGGCTTCTCCCCAGTGTGGATTCTGAGATGCACGGTGAGATGGGAGATGTCGGTGAAAGGTTTCCCACACTCATTACATCTATATGGTTTTTCTCCTGTATGAGTTCTTTGATGCAAAATCAGAGATGAATTTCGGTTGAAGGTTTTCCCACATTCTAGACATTCATAAGGTTTTTCACCAGTGTGAATTCTCTGGTGTTGTGTGAGAGCTGACCCATCACTGAAGGCTTTCCCGCATTTATTGCATTTGTAGGGCTTCTCTCCTGTATGGATTCTTTGATGCACGATCAGGTTGTAGTTCTTGGAAAACGATTTTCCACATTCATTACAGGTATAAGGTTTCTCTCCAGTGTGAGTTCGGTGATGCAAAACAAGAGAAGAGTTCCGTTTGAAGCATTTACCACACTCAGTGCATTTATACAGTTTCTCCCCAAGGTGATTCCTCCTGTTTTCATTAAGAGATGAACTCAGGGTAAAGATGTCCCCAAAGTCCTTACCTTCATACAGTTTCTTCCCTCTTTTTGCTATTTTTTGTTCACCAAGAGGGGTAAAATGACTGAAAGATTTAACACTTTCAGGGTATTTATAGGGTTTCTCTCTCATCTGATCTCTTCCAAATTGAAAAACTTCCATGGAATGGTTGAAGGCTTTTCCACATGCATCACTGTCACTATTTCTCTTAGCCACGTAATTTTTCTGACAACTGTGTAAAGCTGGGTCACAATCCAAACTTTTAACATCTGAGTCACATATATGAAAACTGTTCGTAGGTACTCTCTTAGATGGCAGAAGGTCTGAGCTTGCACTCAAACGCTCTCCGAGTCCAGAATATTCACAAATTGCTTCCTGAGCCCCTGGCTTCTCCTGAGTTAAAGCTGATTGCCTCAAATGTCCCTCCCGGTTCTTACAGTCCCAATTATCACCTAGAATGGAAAGATGGGGACCCTCTCTTGTAAATCCTTCCATTTCCACGTCACAGGATGGTTCTTCCTCAGAAACATTCTGTCATTTTCAATCTCATGTCTCAGGCTGAAAAGTAAACAATGAAAAAGACTTAAGTACATAAAGCTATACCTGGAAGAGGAATAAAAAATGATGACAGGACAGTTGTGTGGATCGTATTTTTATTTTTTTATTAATTTTTCCCAGCTTATTTCTTGTATTGGGATATATTTGACACGCAATGTTACATTAGTTTCAGGTGTAACACATAGTGATTTGACAAGTCTATATGTTATGCTAAGTTCAGTACAAGTGCAGCCACCATCCATCACTGTATAACACTACTACAATACCACTGACTATATTCCCTGTAAGGTACCTTATAGGACTTATTCATTTCATAACTACAAGCCTGTACCGCCCAATCCCCTTCACCCATTTTACCCATCCCCCACCCCCTCACTCTGGCAACCATCAGTTTGTGCTCTGTATTTATGGATCCGTTTCTAGTTTTTGTTTGTTCATTTGTTTTTTTAGATTCCCCATGTAAGTGTAATCACATGGTATTTGTCTTTCTCTGCTTAACTTATTCCACTTAGCATAATACCCTCTAGATCCATCCATGTTGTCACAAATGGCAAAAAAAAACCCTCATCCTTTTTTATGGCTGAGTAATATTCCATCATCTATACATACCACATCTTTATTCATTCATCTGTCAATGGGCACTTGGGTTGCTTCCATATCTTGGCTGTTATAAATAATGCTGCAATGAACAGGAGGGCATATATCTTTTTCAATTAGTGTTTTGTTTCCTTTTTGGAGGTAAATACCCAGCAGTGGAATTACTACATCATATGGCATTTTTATTTTTAATTTTTTGAGGAAACTCCATACTGTTTTAGACAGTGGCTGAACCAACTTACATTTTGGGTATTTTGACTTTTTCAAAAATTAACATCTGTACAAGAGGAAGGTAAAGTGAAAGTCAAGGGATGGAGCCAAAAACAGTTTCAAAAACCCACACAGCATTTTCACCCTCCTAGAGAACAAGCAGGAAGAACAGGACAGACGAATATCACCAAAAGAATGAAACTGAGATGTAGGAGACCAGAGGTCAGGTGTCACTGCTCACACCGGAACACCATCTTGGTTACTGTGTGCTAGTCTCTACCACCCACTGCCCATATCAACAATCAATACACATTTTCAAAGCCCCAACTTCACCATGTGCTTATGACAGTGCTGAAGGAGCACTTTTCACCCCAGATTTATAGTCAGAGTTCTGTCTTAGGGATGGGACAAAGCACAAGCTTGATAACCCAGAAGTTCTGAAAGTCCTAGATCTGTCAATGACCACCTGACAGGGTTACTATGAGAGTTAGATCATGTCTGATGCTGCCTCTGACCTGGGGAATGGACTGCATTCTGTAAGTGGCTGCCAGTGTCTCCACCATTATTGATCTTCCTCTAATCATTCCCTACCCCTTTGACTTCATGATATCAAGACAACTGGCTCCTCATTTCTCTTAAACAAAATGAAATTAGATCCTTACCTCAGAAAGAAATATTTTTCTTAAAAACTCTAAATAGAGAAAAACCCCCAAAATCAAAGTTTGAATTATGTAGGACGCCTTCATGATCAACAAACAAAAACCATACAGATAAGGATTAACAAATTTAATATCAACATTTTACATTTCCATGCAACAAAAACACAATAAGAGCCAAAATGCAAGTGGCAAATGAAGAAATATCATAAAATATAAGAGAAACAAAGGTACAGTGCCCAAGATCTATAAAGAATTCTTACAGAATAGCACAAAAAAGGGGAAAAGAGAAACAAAAAGGCACTTCAGAGAAAATACAAATATTCTGATAACATGAATATCTGCTCCTCTCACCATCGTTCAGACAATTACAAACTGAAATGTTAAGAAAACAAAATGTACACTTTTCATATGAGTAAAAATAAAACAAGGCATGAGAATATAAAGCTGAGGCATCTCATGGAAGAGTGCTGGTGGGCATGTGAAGTGGTCCACTCAGCAGTACAATACGGTAGCAGCATCAAAACATAAAAAAGGCACATTCTACTATCCAGCGATTCCACCTGGGGGCACCTCAGACTCAGAAAATATGAGTCCCAAGCATAAATGGATATCAATCTATACCTAAGGAGACAGTCTTAAAGACCAACAGAGAGAAGACAGAACAGGTGAAGGAGTAAAAACTATCATGACGGATCACTTGATAGCAAAAGTAGAAACCTGAAAGTAATGGAAGGTTATTTTAAAAGTGCTAAGAGGGAAAAACTCTCAGATACACTACTGCTCAAGAGTAAGGGTAACACAAAGACAACTTCAGAAAAGCAAAAGAGTTCATCTCCAAGGATACTAGCCAAAAGAATCGGAAAAAGTTGTTCTTCACAAAAAGAAAAAAAAAATTAGAAGGAATGGAAAGAGAAGGAAATGGTGAACATGTATTTAAATCAAATCCAACATATAAAATGCAACAATATCACATAAAATACAGCAATAACAATGACTGGGAGTTAACAACAGGATGGACTAAAATATCAAATGGCAGTGGGTTTTTAGATGAGAATGGCGTAACAAAATTAAGTGTCCTGACATCCTTTCATTGCTCATAATTCACATTAGACCTAGTCAAATCAGAAATAAGAGAATAAATATACTGTAAAACTTCCAAACCCACAGAGCAGTAGTTTTCAACCAGAGTCAGTGTTACTCCCCAAAGGACATTTGACAATGTCTGAAGACGTTTTTGGTTGTCATGAATGGGGGGGGGGCAGATGCTACAGGCATCTAGGGAGTAGAGGCCAGGGGTGCTGCTAAACACCTCTCAATACACAGGACAGTCCCCCAAAACATAGAACGGCCCAGCCCCAAGTGTCAATAGCGCTGAGGCAGAAAAACCCTGTTGTAGTAAGACAGAATAAAGAAAAGAAAATCAGAGTAATCCAGAAGAAGGTGGTAAGGGGGAAAGCACAGAAAAAACAGGTTAAAAAGAAAGTATAAAACAGGATGTCATCAATAACAATAAATGTAAATAGCCTTGAGAAGCCAGATAAAGATGCCACGTCGAGTGTACTAGAGCGTGTGTATGCGCAGACACACCTAAAGCAAAAGGACACAAAAGCAGAAGTCTGGAACAGACAAATCCAACCAAAGATTTTATGGTTCTTTGCCAACCAGTGATAAACTTCAAGTACAACAGGGCAACAGAGCAATGGCAAAAAATGTCCATATTAACAGCATGCCTCAAAACGCAGCCAAACCAGCCAGGACTGTAAATCAAAATCAGCAAACTCAACTGTACTGGGAGGTGTTAATGAACCTCTTTCAGAAATGAAAATTCAGAAAAACTGACAGAGATAAGCAGGAGAGATGTAATTAGCTAGCCTGATCCAACAGTTGGATGAAGAGCCATGAAACAACTAGAGCCAAACAAATGCTTTCTAAGTGCAAATGGAACATTTGCTAATACTGATAATAAACCAGGCCAAAGAACAAGTTCAACCAAGACCAAACCACAGTATGACATAGACCACACAGCCCTTATTATTTTTTTTAAAGAGTCTTATTTATTTGAGCGAGAGTGAGCGAGAAAGAGAGAGAGCACGAGTGGAGGGGAGGATCAGAGGGAGAGGGAGAAGCAAACTCCCCTCTGAGCAGGGAGCCCAATGCAGGGCTCAATCCCACGACCCTGGGATCATGACCTAAGCCGAAGGCAGACACTTAACCGACTGACCCCAATCACCCCAGCCCACAGCCTCTTAACTAGAAAAGTGGTCAAGTTAAGAACCAGTAGCAGATACGCAAGTAATGAATCAGGGAGCTTTACATCGAAAAGTAGGTATGTACTGTATGGTGACTAACATAATAAAATAAATAAATAAATAAGAACCAGTAGCAGAAAGAAAACCAAATACAAGAAAAACATTAAGTAAAACAAACTTCTATTTATTGAGAAAACAGAAACCTATTTCTCAGGATCAGAGATCAAAGAGAAATCTCAACAGAAATTTGAAAATACCTAGAACCAAACTGAACAACAGAAATGGTATATCTCAAAACATGTGGCAAATGAGGATGCAGCTAAGACAGTTCCTCAGAAAATGTTGGACTTTAATGCTTATGTTAAAAAAAGAAGACGGAAAGTTAATGAGTCCCATTCAACTTAACACTTAAGGGAAAGAACAAAGGAGTAAGCCAACAGGAAGCAGAGGTAGGTGATAATAAAGGTAACAGTAGAAATTAAAGAACAAAATAAAGAACATCCAAGGAGATAAAACCAAGTCTGTTATTTGAAAGACGTACTTTGACAAGAGTGACCCCCCCAAAAAAAGAGAAGGCACACATTAGTGTATTGGTCATGAAAACGGGATTTTTTTTTTTTTAAGACTTTATTCATTTATTTGACAGAGAGAGAAAGAGAGAGAGCACAAGCAGGGGGAGAGGCAAGCAGAGGCAGAGGGAGAAAGAGACTCCCCGCCGAGCAAGGAGCCAGATACAGGACTCGATCCCAGGACCCTGGGATCCAAACCTGGGCCGAAGGCAGCCACCCAACCAACAGAGCTACCCAGACATCCCTGAAAAGGAGATTTAACTAAGAAACAAGAAAGTTACCAAAATGGCAACAATGGATTTATCCTAAGAATGTAAAGACCGCAAAACATTAGAATGTCTATTGATGAAATAACCCATATTTTCAGATGAAAGTAGAAAACAGTCCCCTACACCCTGTCTCAATAAATTAAGAAAGTAACTTGAGGAACTCTCACCCAGACTCATGATCAAACTGCTCTCAGGTTCAAGTAGCAGACCCCCTTAACCTGTATGAATAAATTTTAAAAAATTTTCAGAAAGTGCTTTAAGGAAAGCTCCAACTCTTGACGAAAATTCTTAACAATTAGGAACACAAGGAATCAAAGTAAATATCACACCTAATGTGAAAACATCGATTTGTTCACTTTGAAGCCAAGACCAAGACCCTAGAAGCCTGCTACATCCACAGCATTCACCAGTGATGTGACCCACGATGTCACTTCTGAACACTGTGACTTCGTCACCTACAGAAAAGGCCTCCTAAGGCTGCCCTGCCACCATACTGCATGTTTCCCATACTGGGTCTTCTGGGTACACTGGGGCCCGGGTGGCCTGTAGTTGTCCTGTGAAGACACAGAGAGCACCTTCGTACAGGTCTGTAGGGGAAGGATGCATGTATGTACTTAAAAGAAATGAGTCAGACATATATACACCATGCTACCACTTGGGGAAATTTTTTAGACACAAATATTCTGGAAGTAATGCCCTGGCAAGACACCTACCAAAGCTGTGATCATGACTGTCTTGGGGATATGGACACTGGTCCTTGAGGAGCAAAGGGAACATCCATTCAATCTATACTAGCCATTTCCTCTATTGCAGTAAGAATTAGATACCACTAAGAAAGTGAAATGACAACCCATCAAATGGGAAAAAATATTTACAAAGCATACGTCTAATAAAGGACTTATACATAGAAGATATAAAAAACTTACAACTCAATAACAAAACAACCCAAATTTTAAAAATAGGCAATGGATGTGAATTGACATTTCTCCAAAGACTTACAGATGGCCAATAAGCACGTGAAAAGATGATCAACATCATTGTCATCAGGGAAATACTAAGCAAAACCACAGTGAGATACCACTTCATAACCACGAGTGTGGCCAATATAAAAAACAGACAATAACAGGGTGCCTGGCTGGCTTAGTCAGTTGAGCATCCGACTCTTGGTTTCGGCTCAGATCATGACCTCAGGGTTATAGGATTAAGCCCCACGTCTGGCTCCATGCGGAGTCTGCTTGGGATTCTCCCTCTCCCCCCCGCCACTCTCTCAAAAATAAATAAATAAATAAATAAATAAATAAATAAATAAATAAATAAAATCTTAAGGAAAAAAAAAAGTTAAACATAGTTACGTGACCCAGCAACTCTATTCCTGGATATCTACTCAAGAAAAATGCAAAGGTGTGTCCACAAATTTGGACATGAATTAAGAGTTCGCAGCAGCACTATTCATGATAAACAAGTGGAAACTGAAATAAATGTCCATCGACCGAGGAATGGCTAAACAAAATGTAGAAATCCAAACAATGGAATATTCTTCAGCCACAAGAAGGAACAAATTACCAATACACGGTACGACAACATAGGTGAACCTTACAAACATTATGCTCAGTGAAAGAACTCTGACACAAAAGACTACGTATTTTATGATCTCATTTATATGAACTGTCCAGAACAGGCAAGTTCATTTAGACAGAACATCAATTAGTGGTTGCTAGGAGCTGGGAGAAAGGGGGAATGACTACTAATGTGTATGGGGTTTCTTGCTGGCCTTATGAAAACATTTTGGAATTACAGTGGTGACGGTTGCACAACTTCGTGAATATACTAAAAGCCACTGAATTGTGCACTCTGGATGAATCATATGATATCATGAATTATATCTCAATAAACCTATAATAAGTAAATTTACACCTTCAAGAATGATGCCAGTGATCCTCAGCATAGATGTGTCCCCCATAAGGGACAAGTCTCTTCCACCCTGAACCAGAGCTCTTGACCTTGGTAGCACCTCCACTGGCTGCATCTGGAAATCCATGGGTGTTAGGTTGTCACAAAGATGGAGGCAGCAGAGAATGCTAGCGTCACGCCCGACTGGGCTGGGGATGCAGATCTGCTACCATGCTCAGGACCACCGCATGATGCTTGACCACCTCGTGTACCAAAGTCCCTGCAGGTATCAACCTGGGTACCTTAGGACAGAATAGTACTTCATGTGTTACAAGACATTAAGGTAAAGGTGCCTTCATTAAGGAAAAGCAAGCTAAAAAGAAATCAGGACAGTCCCCTGAATTTATGGACTCATTCCCTATTCTGCATCTCCGTGACAAAAACTGGCCATTCCAACTATACCCTTTGTCAATGAGGGCCTGAGGGCCATAGTGAGATTACTGCAAAAAAGAACAAATGATCTGGGGCACCTGGGTGGCTCCATCGGTTAAGCATCTGCTTTTGGCTAAGGTCTTGATCCCAGAGTCCTGGGATCGAGTCCCTCATCGGGCTCCCTGATTGGCAGGGAGTATGCTTCTCCCTCTACCCCTCCCTCTTGCCTGTGCTCTTTCTCTCTCATGTGCATGCTCTCTCTCTCTCGCTAATATATAAATAAAATCTTTAAAAGAAAAATGATCATCAGTATATAGGAAGACATTAGGGCAGACTTTGGAGAAATATTAGGGAATTTAACATAGGAATCACACTGAATTTTGTTAAGGTTGTTTTTAAAACATCTCAGATGGGGGCACCTGGCTGGCTCAGAAGAGCATGCAACTCTTGATTTGGGGGTTCTGAGTTCGAGCCCCACACTGGGTGTAGAGAGTACATAAATAAGTAAAACTTAAAAAACTAATAAATAAACTAAAATATCTCAGAGTACTGCCTTCCTACATATTCATGTACTACTTTAGTAGTACAATACAAAATCTATGCTGTGAAACATTCACCTTGATGCCATTCACATATTTTGGGGGTCCCCTGTGTCTCCCCCACTCTTCTTCTGACCCTGTCCTCAGATGTCCACCATTCCGCTTGTCTGAAGCTCCAGTATTACCAATTTTCCCCAGCCTGTCCTTCTCTTCCTCTTCTTCTTCTTCCATCAAAGAAGGTGGTCTCCAAGGCTTTTTTATACACTGAATGTTGCCCCAGCACAGGCTGAGACTTCAGGTCTGAAGAACTCTTTTCTGTAATAAATTGTCCTGATGCTGTTCCAGGCCATATCACAACGGGTGACTGATCCTTGGCTTGTGACTAAAGGCCAGCTCATCTGAACAGCCCAGGTCGCCTTACTGCGTAAGTGCTTAGAACCTGCTTTCAAAGTACTATCTTTTTCCCTTTTCTATTTAATACACTTGGTCTGGGTCCACTTCCCCAGCACTCATCGTTCCAGCAACATCCACATATACCTCACCTCATTCAGTTTCACTGAAGACAGAAAATTCTTACTGTCCCTTCTTAATTCAAACCTTCAGCACTGAACTGCTTCCTATGTCTTCTAAAGTACCGTGCCCAAGTACTTAAATATAGAAATATATATTTTTATATAAATGCCTTTTCTTTTAAAAAGAAAAGATTTTATTTATTTGAGAGAGCGAGCAAGAGCGAGCATGAGCTGGGGAGGAGCAGTGGGAGAGGGAGATGCAGACTCCCCACTGAGCAGGGAGCCTGACGATGGGCTCAATCCCGGGACTCTGGGATCATGACCTGAGCCAAGGGCAAATGCTTAACCGACTGAGCCACCCAGGTGCCCCTGCCTTTTCTTTTATTGATTCTTTATACACACATAAGACTGAAGGATTTTTAAGTCACATGGATATTTAATATTATCTATAAAATTCCTTTTATTGAATTTGAACTATTGATCACAAAGAGTGAGCATTACACAAAAATTAACTCAAAAGAGATCACAGGCCTAAATATGAAGGCTGAAATCATAAAATACTTAAAAGAAATACAGGCATAGATTTTGGGAAACGGTACAACACAAGAGCATAAGTCACCAAAAAAAAAAAAAAAAAGATAAAACTGACTAATCAAAATTAAAACATTTGTGCTTCAAAAAACTTCACTAAAAAAGTGAAAAAAAGTAAAAAACAAACAAAAAACAAAACAAAACAAAAAAAACCCACACAACCCTTGGAGAGGCACCTGGCTGGCTCAGTTGGAAGACCGTGTGACTCTGAATTTCAGCATCACTAGTTAAAACCCCACATGGGGTGTAGGGATTACCTAAATAAATAAAACTTTTTAAAAAACCCCACAGAATAGGATAAAATATTTGCAAATTATATATGTGATGAGGCACAGGCATCCAGTATAAATAAGCCTTTTTTCCTTTAAAGATTTTATATATTTATTTGACAGAAGGAGAGAGAGCATGCATGCGGGTGTGCGCATGCGCTCACAGGCACACAAGCAGGGGGAGCAGCAGGCAGAGGAAGAGGGAGAAGCACGCTCCCTGCTGAGCAAGGAGCCCAACTCAGGGCTCAATCCCAGGACCCAGGTGGCTCAGTTGGTTGAACATCTGCCTTCAGCTCAGGTCATGATCCCAGAACCCTGGGAAGCAGTACCATCAGGCGCACCCTGCTCAGCGGGGAACCTGCTTCTCCTTCTCCCTCTGCATCTCCCCTCTGCTTGTGCTCTCTCTCCCTCAAATAAATAAAATCTTTAAAAATATAAAAGATCAGGAACCCTGGGTGGCTCAGTTGGTTAAGTGTCTGCCTTCAGCTCAGGTCATCATCTCGGGATCCTGACATAGAGCCCTAAATTAGGCTCTCTGCTCAGCGGGGAGTCTGCTTCTCTCTCTCTCTCATTCTACCTCTGTGCATTCTCTCTCCCTCGGTCTCTCCCAATTAAATAAATTTTAAAAATCTTTAAAAAAAATAAAAGATCAATAACCCACTTAATGAAGAGGCAAAGGATCTGAATTGATAGTTCTCCAAAGAAGATATATAAACAGCCAAATAAGCACAATGAAAAGATGCTCAACACCATTAACTTTTACGGAAATGCATACCAATACCACACTGAGATACCACTTCACATCCAGTAGGATGGCTATAATCTGTTCCACTCCTAGGTTGTGATCCAAGAGAAATGAAAACATACATCCACCAAAAAAAAAAAAAAAAGCAGCAGCGTACATGAATGTTTACAGAAGCATTATTTATGATATTCAAAAAGTGGAAACTCCGAAGTCCATCTACTGATGAACTGATAAACAAAATGAGGTATGTCCACATAACCAAACATTCTCATCCATAAAAGTGAGCTAGGTACTGATAGATGCTATTCTACTACACAGATGACCCTTGAAAGCATTATGCTAAGTCAAAGAAGCCTCCCAAAAGGACTATATATTGTATGGCCACTTACATGAAATGTCTAGAATAGGCAAATACATAGAGACAAAAAGTAGATTAATGATTTTCTAGAGCTTGGAGGGATAAGAGACGAGGAGTGACTGCTAATGGGCATAGGTTTTGTTTTTGGGTATGATGAAAATACTTTAAAATTCATATGGTGATGGATGCACAACCTAGTGAGCATTACTAAAAAACAATGAATTGTATACCTTAAACAGTAAATTGTATAGTATGTGAATTACATCTCAATAAAGCTATTTTTTTTTTTAAATAAGGAGGTGGGGCACCTGGGTGGCACAGTGGGTTAAGCATCCTATTCTTGCTTTCGGCTGAGGTCATGATCTCAGAGTCCTGAGACTGAGCCCCACCTCGGGCTCCATGGTCCGTGTGCAGTGTCTACCTGAGATTCTCTCTCCCTCTGCCCCTCCCCATCATGTGTGCACGCTCTCTCTCTAAAATAAATAAATCTTAAAAGGGGGGGGGCGTTGAGTTGGCTGGGGTCAGAACCACTAGTTTAGACCAACAAGAATGTTTCTGATACCTTAAAACTTCACAAGAGAAGTAACAGTTGTATAGGGATGTGCCAAACTTGTGTAGAATTCTACTCCCAGGCACTGACCTCTGAAGGACTTTACCTCAGTTTCCATGACCCGGCAGAAGGATCACTTGGGCTGGATGCCTGGAAGTTTGATATCAGTGGTGCCAGACCTCAGCTGTCCAACCCTAGCCAAATGGTTCCTGCCACCTCTGTGCAGCATCCATAATAATGTGTACTTTGTTTTAGTGATGCATCCTTTAATAAAAATAGTTTCCCACCAACCTTAGCTCTGTTCTAACAGTCACCCACCTGACTACCAATTGTGATAAACTGTGACTCCGTTTTGATGAACGACTGCTATGAGTTCTCAAGCCTCCCCCTTCTCCTACTGCCCCACACATAGGCAAGCTAACTAGAAAGCCTGGGTGCTTTCTTGTTGTTTTTAGCAGGACATTCACACCATGCAAGCCCCAGTAAATGGTAGGCCACCCTCACTCCAGTTCCACTCTCTAATCACAATTAAATCCCAGCCAGTCTCCTTTTCCTGATCTCTCAAGCTATTTTTGGATCACCATGGGAAGTCTGCCCTGCTCTCCCACGAATCTGAATAGGTAATAAACCTTTTACTCTCTTGGGAGGTGGGTATGTGTGTAAAACGTAAAAAGAGAACGTATGTGCACATGTTTTCGGCAGGGAGAAAAGAAAAGCTAATGTGACGAAGTGTTAATAACTTGAGAATCTGGATGGTTTTACAAGTGTTTATTGAACTACTTTTCTGTGTGATACTTTTCAAAATAAAATCCTGGTTGGGAAGAAAGAAGCAATAGAATGGAGGAAAGTTCTGCTGGAAAAAACAAACAAACATAGGCTTCGTATTCAAAACAAATTTTTACAAGCTCAAGTCCCTAAAAACCAAAAATTGTTTTAAAGATTTATTTATTTTGGAGAGAGAGAAGGTGCTCACATAGGGGAGAGACAGAGGGAGACAGACTATCAAGCAGACGCCCCACTAAGCACAGAGCCCAATGCTGGGTTCCATTTCGGGACCCTGAGATCATGACCTGAGCCCAAATCAAGAGTCAGTCGCTTCCAGGCCCTGGTGGCTCAGTCGGTTAAGCATCTGCCTTCCACTCAAGTCATGATCCCAGGGGCCTGGGATCCAGCCCCACACCGGGCTCCCTGCTCAGCCGGGAAGCCTTCCCCCTCTCCCCGCTCCTTCTCTCTCTCCCTCTCTCTCTCTCCCCTAAATAAATAAAATCTTTAAAAAAAAAAAAGTCGGTCGCTTAACCGAACCACCCAGGAGCCCCCCCCCCAATTTTTTTATTGACAAAGAATAACAGACGTTTCTGGGGTGATGGTAATTTTGATAAAGCTTTGGATTCTATTTGTCAAAACTCATCCAGTGGTACAATGAAGAGCTACACATTTCACCCTTTCACTGTAAGTCAGTTTTGCCTCAAAAATTTCAAAAAGGTGTTTGGGGGGGAGCTCTGTAAAATCTGCAACTTCCTTTAAATGTTCCCCCCAAAAGATTAATGAATGGTTGAAAAGATAGAGGAAAATACATGGGATAAAGCAAGTATACCAGATGTTAATGGGTCGGTATAAGGTCGCACAGGTACTTCAACTTCTCTATATGTATGAAACCTTTCCCCATGAACTACTGGGGGAAGAGGCGTTGAAAAAATGAATCACTACACCAAGGAATCGGAAAATCAAACGGCCACTAAACGGGTGGAAAACGCGGCCCTCATTGGGAACAGCAGGAGCTGACTTTGCAGCTATTAGGTGGAGAGAAAAAAACAAGGGATCTGACACCTGCGGGGCTCCGTGGGAAATGGCACAGTCCACAGGCACAACGCGGCCACTTTGAACTGAGACCCACCGACGGCGACCCACCCACTATCCGGCAGAAGAGCAGTCGACCCGGGGTTCGCCCCAGCGGCCGCGCCAGGACACCCGACAGACCAGGGCAAAACGGTCCCTGTGAAAGGACCGGCCGGATACGAGCGCGTAACCCCTGAATGACACGAAGGAAAGAGCTGAGGCGTCCACACCCGCAGTAAAGGCTGCGTCCTTAGTCTCTGGGGCAGCCGTGCCCGGGGCCGACCCGCGCCCCTGCGAGCCGGACGCGCCTACTCCCCTCGTGAAACCCGCCCGTGGACGCGCCGCACACGCCACGCCAGGATTCGGCGGACCCCTCCCCCGGCCAACATACCCTCCTACACACACACATCACCATCCCAAGGGAAAGTGAGGCACCGAGAGGTCGAGGGGCGAGGCCGGACTCACCTCGGCCGGGGAGTCGGCTAGACGCGAGGCGGCGGCCATGTTTGGGGCGGGTGCGCGTGCGCGCGCCGGGACCCGGACGTGTGCGTCCCAGGAGGCTCCGCGGTTCCCCCCTGCCGCGGACAGTGGAGACGGGTGTTTCGTAGCTCACGCCGCTCCTGGGGCTGCGTGAGGCTGTACTCCTCCGCCCGGGCCGGGATTGGCGGGGGTTCCAGACTCGCCTCCCCCCGCCCTGCGTCCACACCTCACTTAGCGCTGACCCCGCACTCGTCCGTCGACCGAGGGAGTTCTCCGGTAGAGCCGTCCCAGCTCCCTCTTTTATTTATTCACCCAGTTATTTATTGACATGAATAGACTCACGGTAATTTTTTTCTCCTATGGTTTTAACCCGACGCCATCATTATTGTACAGCCTTATTTTTATTTATGGCATATTTTATAACTTTAAATAACTTTAAAATAATTCTATACCATAATTTGTTATTTATTTCTGAGAAAAATACGTTAAAATTCAGACAAGTACACCTCACTATTCGTTGACAATGTAATTATTTACTTAATCGAAACAAGCTACACAAATTTTTTAAAAAGATTTTATTTGTTCATTTGAGCGAGAATAAGAGAACACAAGCAGGGAGAGTGGTCGAGGGAGAGGGAGAAGCAGGCTCCCCAGTGAGCAGGGAGCCCAACGTGGGGCTCAATCCCAGGACCCTGGGATCATGACCTGAGCGGAAGGCAGCCCCTTAGCCGACTGAGCCACCGGGGCGCCCCAAGCTACACAATTTTGAATTAATAAGACAGCTAAGTATTTTAGGTAGAATATTAATAAAAATCAGTGAGTGCATTACAGAAAAATATATAAAAATTAGTAATAAGCAATTAGAAAATATGCTTTGAAAAGAAATACTTGTTCTCAATTTTATGTATGTATGTGTATAAAATAATTCCAATAATTCGGACATATACAAAAAAAATAATACTCATACTCCCACCATCCAGCATTAACATTGGGGCAGGGTTTGAGGTCCAGGGTACTAGGCTGGGATCCTCCAGCACAGCCTGGGAAAGGATAAGGAGATGGTTCTCAATCTCCTCCAATATATTTTTTAATTATAAAGGGGAAAACAGTACCTTGACAGTGGAGAAATCTGGCAGGCACCACTTGAACCATCACTTTTTTGGAATTCTTGTCAAAAATGCACCATCTCAATCTTATCAAAAACACCAGACAAACCCAAACCGAGTGACTTTATAGAAAATAAATGAGCAGTATTCTGCAAAAGTGTCAAGGTCATGAAAGACATGGAAACACTAAGGAATTGTCACAGATTGGAGAAGACTAAGGAGACACCACAAATAGATGCAATGTGGGATCCTGGAACAAAAATGGACATTTGGGGAAAGACAGAATTCCAGTGAAGTCTGTACTTCAGTCATTAACATTGAACCAATGGTCATTTCCTAGTTGTTGTTTTTAACAAGTAATCTCTACACCCAACTTGGGGCTCGAACTCACAACCCCGAAATCAAGAGTTGCATGCTCTTCCAACTAGAGTCATCCAGGCACCCCAGTAATTTCCTTGTTTTGGTAAGTATATCATGGTTACCTAAGATGTTAACATTAGGGGAAGCTGGTGAAAGATCTACGGAAGTCTATTATTTTTGCAGCTTTTCTATGTTAAAAAGAATACCATAGGTCAGGCTCCTCCGCTATGAGCCTGCTTCTTCCTCTCCCACTCCCCCTGCTTGTGTTCCCTCTCTCGCTGGCTGTCTCTATCTCTGTAGAATAAATAAATAAAATCTTAAAAAAAAAAAAAAAAAGAATACCAAAGGGCACCTGGCTGGCTCAGTAGGTGGAGCATGTGACTCTTGATCTCGAGTTGGTGAGTTTGAGCCCCACTATGGGTGTAGAGATTACTTAATAAAATTTAAAAAGAGAAAAAGAAAACCATAGGCCCCAAATGGTATTACTTAGGCCAAGTCACCAAACCGGGACTTAATACCTATACTAACTGCACTCTCAGTCTCCCTCAGAAATGTAGTCCTAACCCGTTTTCAGGAATTTTCTGATCACCACCAAAAAGGTAATCTGTCACATGGGCCCTCTTCATCCCCCAAAGGAAGGCTAATCCACCTAGTAAGACCTAAGACCCTTTTGTCCCCAAATGAAGGTGACCTCACTAATAATCCTTTTTTTTTTTTTTTTTTTAATGACTTCCTTGTCCTGCCCTTAAAAACACTTTCTATTCTGTAGCCCTTTGGAGCTCCTATTTATTGATGGAATGCTGCCCAATTCATGGATCCTTTAATAAAGCCAATCAGAGTTCAAATTTACTTGGTTGAATTTTGGTTTTTAACATTTGTAAGATTAAAATTACTTCTAAAATAAAAATTTAGGAAGAAAGCTCTAGTCCTGGTGAGGGATAGAAACAGAAACATGTTCACCTTTAGCCCAGAAGGCCGACTTACAGCCTGTATAGTTCCTTAAGGATCAAGGAAGTGCTGGTTGTTACGTTCTTTAACCTGTGACTTGTGACTGCCTGTATACCTCACCGATAGTTAATACCAAGCTGAATGATAAGCACAAGAGAAATCTTGCAAAATAGTTTACAGAGTAGAAATTCAAAGAAGACATTTATGATTTAATACTGCCTGCACATTCCCTCCCCCTTGAGCACTAAGCATACAACCAAATTTCATACAGCAAAAATGCACCTCTTTCTGCCCACAGATACTGCCCCTGTGCTACTTAAACAAACTTACTGATTGCACCAGAAAATGTATTAAGAATTCTTTCTTGACCATAATGCTCAGTAATCTCACAACAGGCCTGTAATTATTCATATGCAAATAAATTCACCTTACAGTAGGCAAAAGGTTATATTGAACAGTATTGTGATTCGATTTTTGTAAAGAGGGTATAGAAAAAGAATTGGAAGACCAGAAATACAGTTTCTGGGCAAATCACAAATCAGTGAAGTTTTTGTTAGTGTTGTTTGAATCTTCTATATCCTTATCAATCTCCAACTACGTGTTCTATTAAATTACAGAGAGAGGAGTATTAAAATCTCCAACTATAATTATGGATCTAGTTTTCCTTTAATTCTACCGGGTTTTGCTTCATTTATTTTGGAGTTCTGTTGTCAGGTGCATACATATTTAGGATAGTTATGTCTTCTTCGTAAATTTCATCTTTTATCTTTATGTAATGTCCTTTCTTATCCTTGGTAATTTTTTTTTAAAGATTTTATTTATTTATTTGACAGAGGGAGAGACAGCCAGTGAGAGAGGGAGCACAAGCAGGGGGAGTGGGAGAGGAAGAAGCAGGCTCCCAGCGGAGCAGGGAGCCCAATGCGGGGCTCGATCCCAGGACCCCAGGATGACGCCCTGAGCTGAAGGCAGATGCTTAATGACTGAGCCACCCAGATGCCCCATCCTTGGTAATTTTCTTTGCTCTAAAGTCTACTTTGTCTGATAACAACATAGCCATGCCAACTTTCTTTTGCTTAGTGTTTGCCATATATTCTTTTTCCATATTTTTACCTTTAACCTACCTATATTATTGTATTTAAAATAGGAATCTTGAAGGTACCATACAGTTGGGTCTTGTTTTTGTTTGTGTTTTATCCATTATCAAAACAGTTTAAAGGCATAGAGTTGAGCAAAAATCAAAATGGCTGCACTAATGTTTCAGCAAAGCTGGATTTTAAACCTTTTTAACCCTAAAGACAGGACACAGGACGCTGGGAGCAAATACGCATTCCTGTCCAAACCAGCTAGATCCTGCATTGTCCTTTCACCCCCCAATCCCTTCCACCAACCATGCTTGCAGTTTTTTGAAGGCCATTGCCTGCTGTAGTCTCCTTTGCCTGGGAAAGCAATAAAGCTATTTATTTTTATTCCAAACTCTGTCTTCGCATTGTATTTTGGCTCTGAAGCATCGAGGTCAGTTTTTGACAACGTTCTGACACTGTTTAATTGTTTACATCATTCTCTTTTTTAAAAAGTAAACCTTACACACAACATGGGGCTCAAACTCCCAACCCCGAGATCAAGAGTCACATGCTCTACAGACGAGCCAGCCAGGCACCCCTACATCATTCACTTTTAATGTATTTATTGATAAGGTTGAATTTAAGGCCTACAATATTATTATTTGTTTTCTCTTTGTCTCTTCTGGGATTGTTCCTTTGTTTCCTCTTTCCTGCCTTCTCTGGATTGTTTGAATATTTCGTAGCATTCCATCTTAGTTTATCTATTGGCATTTTAGCTATATATCTTTGCATTTTTTTAGTGGTTCTGATGAGGGAGCAGAAAGCTTGCTGAGGACAAAGCACAAGCTGACACCTGGCAGCCTTCTCCCTCACCCCCCACTCCTGGGTGGGATATGCGTGACAGTCCTCCAAGAAACTTCCAGCTATCTTAACGTTAATGCCTTGCTAGAGGGAAAAACCTTAACTTGACAATGGCAAGGCCTCAGGTATCCTGTGAGTCTTTAACAAATGAAAACCCTTTTGAAACCTCCCTTTTCCTTACCTCCCCCAACTCCCAAGTATATAATTAGTCGCCCCCACAACCCCCCCTCTCCACGCAGCAGCTCTTACTGCCCACAGGTCCTGTCCCCATGTTTTAATAGAAAACCACCATTTCGCACCAAAGACATGTCAAGAATTCTTTCTTCGTTGTCAGCTCCTGACCTCACCCCACCAAACCTCACCCACATTCCAAAACTACATCAGTTCCTCCAGGGATTATGGTATACATATCTAACTACCTTTTAGTAGTCTACGTAGGGTTAATATTTTACACTTCAAATAAAATGTAGATACCTTACAGTCATATACATCCCTTTACCCGTATGCATTATATCTACATACATTGAAAAGCCCTCAGGCAATGTTACAGTTTTTGCTTTCTATGTTCATGCTATGAAAATTACACAGGGAAGCCTCACTAAAAAGGAATTGGGAAGCCAAAAGTTGGAGTTGTCCTGCTGTACCACTCCAAGTCAAGAATCATCTATAACAGACTCTGACAGAAGAATCTCAATAGGAAAGAATCATCAATTACAGGCCCCAACAGGAAAAGATGGAAATTGCATCTCCCACAAGAAATCAACTGCTCCAGCAACTCAGTCTATGAGAAACTGTCATCATCCCAAACTCTTACTTTTCTCCAATGGAATTCTTTTTTTAAGATTTTATTTATTTATTTGACAGAGATAGAGACAGCCAGCAAGAGAGGGAACACAAGCAGGGGGAGTGGCAGAGGAAGAAGCAGGCTCCCAGCAGAGGAGCCTGATGTGGGGCTCAATCCCCTAACGCCAGGATCATGCCCTGAGCCAAAGGCAGACGCTTAACGACTGAGCCACCCAGGCGCCCCTCCAATGGAATTTTGTTCAGAATACTCCTTCCCAACTTCCTCTTTCTTCCCCATAAAATAACGTCCCTCTCCTCTCCTCTGTTTTTTGGCTAGCTTATGGTTTTACTGTAGTTTTTTTACCCCAAATTGCAACCCTCTGCTATTCCCAAATAAACCTATTTTTACTGGTAAAATAACTTTTAATTTTAAAGTCAACAATGCAATGAGGAAATTTTAGGATACCAGTTTTCCTTCCGGTATCATTTCCTTTCAGCCTGCAGAACTGCCTTTAGCATTTTAATAGAGCAGGTATGCTGGTGATGAAGTCTTCTACTTTTTCTTCATCTAAGAATGCCTTTCCTTTGCTTCATTTCTGAAGGATATTTTTGTTAGATATAGAACTTTCATTTAAAGGGTTTTTTTTCTTTCAGCACTTTAAAGATGTTTTCTGACTCTCTTGTAGCATCTATGATTTTTTTGTCTTTTAAGATTTTATTTCTATTTATTTGTCAGAGAGAGAGCGCAAGAGCACAAGCAGAGGGAGAAGCAAGCAGAGGGAGGAGGCAGAGGAAGAAGCAGGCTCCCTGCCGAGCAAGGAGCCCAGTGCAGGACTATCCCAGAACCCTGGGATCATGACCTGACAGGAAGGCAGACGCTTCACCGCTGAGCCACCCAGGCCACCCGCTTCTACCATCACTGAAACCATTGTTCTCTTACATGAAATATTTCCTTTTTAAAATTATTTTTTCTTGTTGCTTTCAATATTCTTTCTTCCTTCCTTTCTTTTTCTTTCTTTCTTCTTCTTTTTTTTTTTTTTTTTTTTTTTTTTTTTTTGGCAGGGGGCAGTTTTCCACAGTTTGATTATGGTGTATCTGAGCATAGTTTTCTGTTGGGGATGACTGCACTTCCTGATTTTGTAAATTTGCGCCTCTTACCAAATTGGAGTTTGTAGCCATTATTTCTTCAATTACTTTTTTCTTGACCAATCTTTCTCCTTTCCCAATGCTTTAATGATACAACTTTAGACATTTTGATATTGATCCGTAGGTCACTGAGGCTCTTTTCATTAATTTTGATCATTTTATTCTTCCTGTTCTTCAGCTCGATCTTCATTCAGCTTGACTGATTCTTTCCTCTTATTCTGCTCCTGAGCACATCCATTTGGTGAACTCTTTATTTCAGGTATTTATTTTTCAGTTCCAAAACTTGCATATGGTCTAATTTCAACTTCCAGTTTTAAGTCCCTACTGAGAATTCTATCTCTCCATTTCATTTGTGTTTACCTTTACCTCGTGGAGCATAGTTATAATAGCTGATTAAAATCTTTGATAATTGCAACATCTGGTTCATGTCAAGATTAGCACCTGGGTGTTTTCCTTTACGTGTTAGTCATTGTTCATATTTGCCTGGTTCTCTTTATGTCAAATAATTTGGATTGTGTCCTAGGTATTTTGAATAAGACTCTGGGATTTGTTAAAATCAGCTGGAAAATGCTTAATTTTTGTTTTATCAGGAATCAACGCAGCTAGGTTTAGACTGTAAGTTCTGCCTCATTTTCTGTGGATGATGGTTCCAACATCAGTTCAGTTTTATTTCATTTTATTTATTTGAGAGAGAGACAAGGAGAGTAGGAGCTGGGGTGGGGGGCAGAGGGAGAGGGACAACAGACTTCCTGCTGAGCGGGGAGGCTACCGTGGGGCTCTATCTCAGGACCCTGAGATCATGACCTGAGCCAAAGCTGGAGTCTTAATCAACTGAGCCACCCAGACACCCTCCAGTGTCAGCTTGGTTTTAAAGTCTGCTATGGTGTTTGGGTCTACCTGCCATATGCATCACTCAGAGTTATTCTAGAATCTGGATGGTGGTTTATATTTATTTTAGTTCCCAAACCCTTTTCTATGCTTCTTCTGCTGTTTCATATTTGCTCATGAGGGTGAGCCCAGGACTTATGTCAGTTCATAAATGGAATTCAGGATCCTCTTTTTCAGATCTCTCCTCACCAAGATTTCCCCCCACACTTTAGGGTACCCAGCAGCTCTTTATCTGAGTTTCTCTGGCCAGAAATTTGGGGTACTTTCAGAGGTCAGTTCTGTCCCACTAGGGCCACATTTAGTGTGTAGCAGTGAGAGGAAAACAAAAGAAAAAGTAATTGAGATCCCCCCCACCACACAGTCTTCAGACAGAAGTGGCCTTTTTCTGGTTTCTCTGGCCAGGGAGACAAGTTTCTCTAAGTTTTAGCCCCTGTGCTATTGTGCAGTTCCATGCAATGGGGTATGCTTTCCAGGCAAAGTGGTGAGGGAAAAGATTAGCAGAAATCCCCTGAAATTCTTTGGTCAAGTAAGGTTTCTCTTACCAGTCCTCTGGCTAGAAATAGGGGGGTGGGGGGAGGTTCCTGGAGTTTTGTGCCTATGGTACAGTTCCAGGATTTGGCCTGCTCTTCTGTAAAAACTAGGAGAAAATGTAGGGGGAGAAAACACAAACCACACCTCTTTTACATACATATCATCATTCAAGTTTTTATTTCTGTACCCAATCTGCCATTGTTTACTTTTTAGAGTCCTTAGGTAGTTGCTTTTGAACTCTATTCAGAGATTTCATTTGTAGTCGATTGGAGAAAGAGGCTGTAATTGGCTTACACCAGCTTGACCAGCACCAGAAACTATACGAAATTTTAGAAAGGACAAAACTGTAGAAACAGCAGGTCAGGGTTGCAAGAGTCTTGGATGAAGAGAGGGAATCAACTAAAAGGGGCACAGGGCACTTTTGAAATAATGGAAATGTTCTCTACTTTGGTTGTGTTGATGGTTATAAAATTGCATACATTTGTCAGAACACATTGAACATATAATGGGTGCATTTTATTGTTCATAAATTATATCTCAGTGATGGTAATTAAAAGAAAACAAAACAGGACATACCAAGTCCCACCTACCAGAATGGCTAAAGTTAATAGGACTCATAATATCTTTGCATTGGCAAGAATGTAGAGCAACTGGAACTTTCACATACTACTTGTAGGAGTATAAATTAGTATAACTACTTTGGAAAACTATTTGGCAGCATCTACTAAATCTGAACAACAGGACAACCTGTCACCCAGCAATTTCACTCCTAGGCATATTCCCAATCAGAAAGGCACACCAAGATGCAACCAAAGCTATATGCAAGAATGTCCATGTCCATGGTATTTACGGTATTCATAAAGGTCCCAAAGCATAATCAACCCAAATACCTACCAATAGAATGAACCGAGTTTGGCATTTTCATACAGTGGGATACTAGACCAAACCAACCACTACTTACACAAAAAAGGATAAATCTTAAAAACATAGTGTTGAGCAAAAGAAGGCAAAAAGAATACATACTTAAGAACTCCATTTATGCAAAATTCAAAAACTGGCAAAAGGAATCCATGGCAATAGAAATCAGGATAGTGTTTTTGTAAACCTTTGGAGGAGAGATGATATTGACTGTAATGAAACAGCAAGGAAGCATCTTGGGGGCGATGTTAATATTTTATTTTTGATTTGAACTTTTGTGATGCCCCCTTCCAGAATGGAGAAAAGGCCTCCCAGAGGCCAGGCCAGGGACCCAGAGGACATAGAATAGGGGGTTTTCCTCCAGAGGGAAGAATCAGGGTCTTAAAAAAAAAATAAGCTTCCCAATCACTAAACTCTACCTCTGAAACTAATAATACACTGTATGTTAATTAACTGACGTTAAATTAAAAAACCAAACAAAAACAAAAGCCTCCTCTGTGGTCAGAACAAGATTTCGCAAGTGCTGTACCTTGGAATCTGCCTTTTCTTTTGAGAATCCAGTCTCTGCTCACCACTGTACATTGGGAGTGGGGGTGGGGCTCAGAACTTGCCCTTTAGCTTCAACGTCAGTGGATCCCAAGGACTCTCGGGCCCTGAGCTGTCCCCTGTGACTGGACAGGAACTGAGCTACTGCTTATCTGTGGGAAGATCTGTGCGCAGATATCCGGGGGCCAGATGTCTGCCACCAGTGCTTCTCCTCGTCCAGAACTTGGAAGTCTTGCTGGGAGCCGGAGTTGGATCCGGAGAAAGGCCCATGCCCAGACTGCGGATCTGGGAGATGCCCCCCCCACCCCCCGGTGATAGCCAACAGCAGGCACCTGCCCCCACTGGAGCCGCCTGCGACCCTACCCGGGTTCATCCCGGCAGCCCCGCCGCCGCCGCAGCACGAGCGCTAAACGCGCAGCTTTACCACCAACAGCAAGGTGGACACGGGGCTGTCCATCACCTCATACTCGCAAGGCAGCCGCGCACCCCTCCCGGTACTTGCGCACCCACTTCCGGTTCCCCACCACCCCTTGCGTGCTCCCCGGCCGCCTACATCTCCCAGAAGGCCGCGGGCGCGGCGCACCACCTCCTCCTGCCCGTCGCGTTAGCTACGGCGGCGGCGCCCTCTACCGGCGACAAGGGGAGAGGACAACGGTTCCTGGGTGTCAAGGTCCTCAAGGCGTTTGGTGAGGATTCCAATCGCAGGGCTCTAAGGTGACCCCACAGGTGAAAGGAAAAATCATCCGCGAAGTTCAGCCTGCAACACAGGCCATCAAGAGCCTGAAATCCTCCGCAGTCCTCACTGGATTCACCCTTGCCAGCTACACGCGGAGCACCCAGCCGGCCTGTAGGGGCGGTAGAGACCTTTATCTGGTGACTGAAATTTTACCTTTGGCCCCCCCTAGCTGTTCTTACTAGAATATATATTTTTTAATACAAAGAAAAGTCAATGGCTTAGAGACAATTTGTCTAGAAACAAATGAGGGGTAATTCCCTCAGCCAAAGATATGTGAACCTTAGAAAATATTGCATTTATTGGATTTACTTTTCTTCAACATTCTGTTTACATTTTCAAATATTCAGAAAACTTAACAAGATTGCGTGAGCACCCATGTACCCTGCCCCTAAATTAGACAATAAACGTTTGACAATATGTGTTTTATCACTATACACATATACATCATTGGGTTTTTTTTTTATAGTAACCAAATGGGATTAAGAGTGACTGGATTTAAACAGACATAACCTGCGCCTCAGATTAGCACAGACGCTTTCTAGGTCCGGAACTGAAGTAAAAAGACCTCAGCTCTCTAAAACTCACCATCATCTGAAAATCAGAGTAATTAGAGAGCTGTGAGACGACTATATTAATACTTATGTGCTCTACGCACACACTAAACCCTCAATCCAAATTCACTATTGTTTAACTACTAAGGCCTTTTTAAGAACTGCTAGAAGTGGAATTCCTAGATGCCAGAGAGAACAGTATGAACATTTTAAACACTTTTATATATTATGAAATCTCCCTTCATACGTCTCCCACCTACATTCGCCAGCAGGTGCTTCTGAAGTCAAGTTCTTGGGACCAACAATAGAAATGAGGCAGGAAACCAAAGGCATAGGCAAGGATATATTGGGGTGACAGCTCAAACTGAAGGAAGACAGTACTAACACACAGCAACTAAACTCACCCGTCCAAGCCACGCAGAGGACCTGCTTATATAGAGAAAGTGCTGCCCGGCTGGGGTTCCCACTTAGGTCCAATATGCTAATGAGGGAAGGGGGGAATGACTCGTTCTGATTGGTCTATATTGGCAGTCAACTCAGGCAACTCAATGGTGCCTTTTGGAGCCCGGGTCCTCCGTTTTAAGTACGCCTTGTATATAGGGGTTGGCTGTATCCTGGCTGCGTCCTGGTTCTGCTCTATAGTAGAAGCTGTGTAACAATAACAGAGCGCCCCAGGTAGACAATGTGTTTCACCTGGAACTTGTTCCCATAGTCCTTTCATGTCTCTATTGTTTCTCTTGCTGTGTAACAAGCTACCGTAAATGTAACAGCTTCAAAGAACATGCATTTATTATCTCATTGTTCTGTGAGTCAGAAGTCTGGCATGGCTTAACTGGATCCTCTGTTTTCGGTTCTCGAAAGGCTGCAACCAAGGTGTCAGTGAGCTACATTCTCACCGATAAACTTAGCTGGGTAAGAATCTGCTTCCAAGCTCATTCAGATTGTGACTGAATACATTTTCTTGCAGCTGCAGAGCTCACGTACAGCAGCCTGCCTCTTCCAAGCCAGCAGGAGTCTCTAAACACTCTTTTCGAGACTTCAGACTGACCAAGTCAGGACGACCCAGAATAATCTCCCTTTTGATTAGCTTAAATCAACTAATTTGTAACCTTAATTGCATCTTCAAAATCCCATCATCTTTGCCGTACAAGCTAAACTAATCATGGTGTAACATCCTTAGTTTCTCCGTTTTTTGTTCCTCCTGCAATGTCCCAGCCCTTCCCTATTCTACTTGCCTCAAATGGTTTATTGGGGGAATAACACTGGTAAAAGAGAGAAAAAGGATAAAAGGGGGAGGAAGCAGGATTGTGGAGGAAGCACGGTCCAACCGCAGTGCTGTCCAGCAGTAAGGTCCAGAGCAGAGACTGCTCGTTAAAGGACTGTCATGTTAAGTGCAAACATTCAGGCTTTTGGACCATGGCCTTACTTGCTTAGTGGCCAGGGCTGCTAGGAAAGAAGCATGACCTTGGCTCCTGAAGGAGCTCACAGCGAACGGCAGGCCCCTCCTTGAAGGGGAATTTGGGCAGCAGCCAAACCAAGTCTCTATCCGTGGCACCTTCTCCTCCGTTGACATACATATTCCTTTTAAAGAATAAGATCCTTCACTCAGTTTACAAGGCCATGCCTGATCTGAGCCCTGCCCCTCAGCCTCATCAGTTCTAGCCCCTTGGTGTGTGTGGCCTCTGATCTTTCAATTCCTAGACTTCCTAGACTTCCATCAGGCACAAAAAGCACAGTACCGAGGGCCAAAGATACCTTTAAGGTCCACAAAAATGGTATTTCTTTTAAAATTAGAAGTGAAAGAGAAGTAGAATCTCACCTGGATTATATTAATCTTTATACCAACACAGTCATAAAATATAATTTTCTGTATTTTTTAAAAAGATTTTATTTATTTATTTGACAGAGATAGAGACAGCCAGCGAGAGAGGGAACACAAGCAGGGGGAGTGGGAGAGGAAGAAGCAGGCTCATAGCAGGGGAGCCCGATGTGGGGCTCGATCCCAGAACGCCGGGATCACGCCCTGAGCCGAAGGCAGACGCTTAACCGCTGTGCCACCCAGGCGCCCCAATTTTCTGTATTTTTTAATGAAAGAAGAAGTCCACGAAAGCCAAAGTGCCTCAAGCTTGGGAAAGAAAGTCACAATCTGTGCCTACTGTGTTGCTCCCCACACTAGGTTCTCTGCCATTATCAGACTCCTCTGCTTATAGCACCCTTGTCTCTACTCCTTCTTCTAGTCAGCACCTCATTTCTTCAGATTTTCTATTGCTTTCTATGGCCCCTAAGTGTATGTCAGCCCAGACTCTTCCCTGAACTCCAGACTAAAACAGTTGCCTAGGTCCTTGACGTTCCACTTGAAGGTCTAATGAACATCTTACAGGTCCCAAACCAAACACTCTTGCTTCCCCCATCCCCAGCCCCTCTCACAGCTTTGCCTGTGTTGGTCACCAGCATTTTTGGTCTTTCCCTGGTGCAGGCTGAAACCTCACTGGTATCCACACTCTCCTAATTCATATCCTGCATGTGATTGGGCATCAGGTCCTGACAGCATCATGCTCAAATCTACCCAGAATGCAACTTGCTTTCACTTCCAGCCTGGCTGCCAGCATCTCTCACAGTGATCATGTCACAAACCTCCCTGCTTCTTTCCTTGTCCGCAGGTCTATTTCCCCACAGCAGCTAGAGAGTTCCTATGGCACCTCCCTCCTTTGCTTAAAAATTTCACACGTTTCCAACTCCTTCGGGGTAAAAGTTCATATCACAGCCTGAAAGCCCTGACCGGGTCAGCCGCTGTTGCCTTTCTGAGCTCATTGTCCAGTCCTTTCCCTCTGACTCACTCAGTTTCAGCCACATGGGTTTTCTCCCTGGTGCTCTCACATGCACAATATGCTCCCACCTCAGGGCCCTTGCAAATGCTGTACCCCTTGCCTGGAACATCTTCCACCAGATATCTACCTAGCTCATTCCTTCACCTCTTTAGGTCTTTACCCATACCTGACACATACTAGATGCTTAATGAATTCATTGACTGAAAAACAGTCAATTGAATTGTAACAACTAGTGACAACTGAACAACTCTTATTTGAAACATGATCTCTGTGAACATTTTAGCATATTTATTTTCATTAGTTGTTTTCTTCCCCTTGTGGGTTGTTTTTTTTTTTTTTTTTTGCCCTAGTTAAGATCACACCATACAGAATTTTTCTTATATAACATTATATCAAGATTAAAAACAATGACTATTTCTGTTTTGACCAAAAGCCACTGGTAACCGGGAATATGTATCAGTCAGTTATTACCATAAGAAAATGGTACAACAAACTGCCCTTAAAATTCAATGGCCTAGGGGCGCCTGGGTGGCTCAGTTGGTTAAGCCTCTACCTTTGGCTCAGGTCGTGATCACAGGGTCCTGGGATAGAGCCCCACATCAGGCTCCCTGCTCAGCGGCGAGCCTGCTTCTCCCTCTCCCCCTGCTCCTGCTCTCTCTAATAAATACATAAAATCTATAAAAGAAAAAAATACCGCGGCTTAATACAATAGTCATTTCATCTGGCACATAAGCCCACAGGTCATCTTGGGGTTTGCTGATCTAGGCTGTGTTTAGCTGAGCTGGCCTTCAGGCTTCATGAAGAGCAGATCTGCTCCCTTTCTCTCCCATCCTCCTTAGACCAGTGTGTTAGCCGTCTTGTTCTTATCATGGCAATGGCAAAAGTACAAAAGGGTAAGTCCAGACACAACAGCACATTCTACACCTCTACTCCTATCACAGCCACTAACCCCCTTTTTGCCAACGCAAGCAAGTCTCATGCCTTATTCCAAAGTCAGGGGCAAAGAGAATAGCATTTATTAGTTATTCACTGCCATGCAAAAATTACCCCAAAATATAGTGCCTTAAAACAAGAGTAGTAGGGGGCCTAGGGGGCTCAGCCATTAGGCATCTGCCTTTGGCTCAGGTCATGATCCCAGGGTCCTAGGATCAAGTCCCGCATCGGGCTCCCTGCTTGAAGGAAAGCCTGCTTCTCCCTCTCCCACTCCCCTTGCTTGTGTTCCCTCTCTCGCTGTCTCTCTCTGTCAAATAAATAAATAAATAAATAAAAATCTTAAAAAACAAAAAACAAAAAAACAAGAGTAGTAAGCTTTTTCTATAAGAGCCAGATAGTAAATATTTTAGATCTGCTGGGCCACATGGTCTCTATTGCAACTACTCAATGCTGCTTTTGTTATAGACAATAAGTAATGAACAGACATGACTGTGTTCCCATAAAACTCTACGGACAGTGAAATTTGAATTTTATGTAATTTTCAGATGTCGTACAATATAATACTTCTTTTAATTTTTTTTAGCTATTTAAAGATGTAAAAACTATTCTGTTTGTGAGCCATCCAGAACCAAACCAAAACAAAAAGATAGCCAACTAGATTAGGCCTGGAGGCTGTAGTTTGCTGACTCCTAGCTTGAAACAACAAACATTTTATATCCTCACAGTTTCTGTGGGTCAAGAATTTAGGATCAGCTTAACTGGATGGTTCTTCCTCAGGGTCTCTCATGAGGCTGTAATCAAGATATTGTCTGGGGCTGTGGTCATATAAGGCTTAACTTTGGGGCACCTGGGTGGCACAGCGGTTAAGCGTCTGCCTTCGGCTCAGGGCGTGATCCCAGCGTTATGGGATCAAGCCCCATATCAGGCTCCTCCGCTATGAGCCTGCTTCTTCCTCTCCCACTCCCCTGCTTGTGTTCCCTCTCTTGCTGGCTGTCTCTCTCTGTCAAATAAATAAATAAAATCTTTTAAAAAAATATGAGGCTTAACTTTAATAGAGGATACATTTTACAAGTTTATGTAGTTGTTGGCAAGAGGCCTCAGAATCTCATTCCTTCAGCCTCTCTACATGGCTACTTCAGTGTCCTCATAACACGGAATCTGGCTTCCTCCAGAAGAAGAAGAGAGAGAGAGAAACAGTCAAGACTAAAGCCACACTGTCTTTTATAATCTACTCCCGGAAGGGATGTACCATCACTTCCGTCACAGTCTATGAGTCACACAGACCAATCCTGGTGCAGTGTGGGAGAAGGGAACCACAGGATAGTGTGAATTCTAGGAGTGGGGAATCACTAGAGGCCATCTTGGAAGCTGCCTACAACACAGCACTTACTTCTTTTCCTTCTACCTGATCTCTTCTGAAACATGGTCTGTCAGACTGTAAAGTTTCCCTTGGTCTGGATTTTCCTAATCACACTCTCATGGTACAATTTAAGATGTTTTTCTGTCATCTATGTTCCCTGAAGTTTGCAGGCTGGGCTTCTTTCTTGCCCAGAGTCATTCCTGCCTTGGTATTTTGGTTACACTGTACTCATGACCTGACATCTCCATGCTACACCTCCTCCACGCAAGATTCCTTGAGGGCTGCAGGCTGCAAGTGTCCCTTGGATGAATCTTCCTTAAGGACTATAGGCTACATACATCTCTTAACATCCAAGTAATTCAGTAAGGAGAAAAGTGGAAGTCCCATAACTGCCAATGAGCTCAGGTCACCATGCTGGGGGGATTGGATATCAAGACCACTGGGACCATAGAGTGTCCTGAAGATGTTACTGGGGCATAGGAGGATTACTCTGGCATCAAGGTGAATCACAGAGCAAAGATTAAAGAGAACAGATTAAGACTGCTTCAGTAATCCAAGTATGAGGTACTAGGGTCCAGACTCTTTCCTCATAGTTCCTTTTAACTCCAACTCCTATGTTCATTTACCAACAGTATTCAGTTTCTACTCAATGCCAGGCAGCTGTTGTGCTAGGGGCTGTAGATTCTCTGGAAAATCTTCATGTATACAAGTCATCATCACATATGATAAGCGTGGTAAGTGAAAAGAACAAGAAAATATGAGGGAACAAAGAAGAAAGGACCCTAGGTCATATAGACTGTATTAGTTTCCTATTGCTGCTATAAGAGACTACCACAAACCTAGTGGTTTAAAATAACACAGATTTTTCATCTTACAGTTCTGGTGGTCAGACGTCTACAATGGGTTAGTATTCCTCCTGGAGACTCTGAGGGAGAATCCATTTCCTTGCCTTGTCCAGCTTCTAGAAACCACTCACATTGTGTACTTCATGACTCTAAATCATTCCGACCTCTGATTCTACCACCAAAGCTCCTCTGATTCTGACTCTCCTGCATGCCTCTCACATTTTTGAGGACCCTTGTGATTACATTGGGCCCATTCAACATGATCCAACATAAACTCTCCATCTCAAGATCCTTAACTCAATCTCATCTGCAAAGTCCTTTAGGCCATGCGTGGTAACATGTTCTCAGGTTCTGGAGATTAGTACATAATATCTTTGGGAGACTATTACCGAGCTCACTACACAGCTCAAGAAGGCCTCTCTGAGAAGGTCAGCCTTAATCTGACCTCTCCGGCATGAGAAGAAGCCAGTGTATAATGAGCTGGGGAAGAGCATTTTGGCAGAAAGAGAAGTGCTAGCAAAGGCTCTGAGGTGGGAAGAATTTGGTGCAATCAAGAAACTGATGTCAGGCAGTGAGGACAGAATGGATGGGTAAGGGGAAGGAGCAGAAGGACGAGTCTCAGATGCAATGAGGCTCAGATGTACCAGGCCTTGTGAACACTATTTAGGAGTGTTAGATGCTTCTGAATGCAATAGGAAGACACCTGGAGTGGGATTACCCTGGAGAGTGAGAAGATCTGATTTACATCATTAGAAATTCATGGCATACTGTGTAGGAAAGATCTTTAGCAGACATATGGTCACAAACTTTGGAATTTTAGAAGCCAGGGGTTAATGACCTCAACTTGGAAGTCATCCACATACCAGTCAAAAGTGAAGTGGTGAGGGGTATGAGTTACCTCAGACAGTTGGTCAACAAACAGTCTTGGCTCTCCCATGCCAGATGCTGGGACTAAAAGGATAAACAAACAGATGTGGTATTTGCCTGTATGTAACTATCATCATAGCAGAGGTAGATATTCTAGAAAAAAATATAAATATTTAAGAGCAATGATTGGTTATGTTTAAGTAGAAAAATGACACAATCTGGTTTACATTTTTGAAAGATTGTGCCAGATGCCTGTTGGGACAGAGGTAAGAACGGAAGAAGGAATGACAGTTAAAGCACTACCGTGGTAGCTCCTCTGATAAGTGCAGTGACTCGGAGTAGGATGGGGCAATGGAAATGAAAAGGAGACCAACTTAATATATTCTTAAGGCGGACTCAAAATTTGGTGACTGATTAAAAATGGAGGTGGAGGGTCCGTGGCTGCTGGCATGAGCAAGTGGGTTAATGGTGATGCCGTCCACTGGTAGAGAAAGGCCAGGATAAGAACACATAGGGATGTGGGATTAGCATTCAGTTTTGACAGGCTGTGGTTGCAGAATAAATAGAGATGCCCAGCAGACAGGTGAATGTGCCCAATGCTCAGAAAATAATCTGGGATGAAGCTGTAGAAGTATGATTTATCAACTTTAAAAATGGTGTTTGAACCAGGAGAATGAAAGAGATTACACTGGAAGGAGAGGGAAAAAAAGGGGCTTAGGACTAGTCCTCAAAGAATTGGGGTCCAAAAGAGCAACTAGAAAAGGAGAGGGAGGAGTGATCAATAGCTTAGACTGATCTATCTTCCCATCAGCCACTTCAAGGGGCTGGGTTCACTCTGTCTGCTCACAGCTCAATCACTCCTTGCAAGGCAGATTTGAAAACAAATCCACGTGCTTCCAATGTGCTTCTTCACTTAGTATCACTTTTTTCTCTACTGGAGTTTTTCTCTGAGCACTTAAAATTGTCTGTTTTTTCCAAATTGGGAAGCTACACTCAAAAGTAAAGAGTTAACCAGAAAGCAGGGCATTTCTCTTAGAAGCATATGCTATCTTGAAATAGATTCGCAAAGTATGACCTATATCTCTCCATATTTGTCAGAGACCAGGAATGTGAAGCCCACTTACAGAAGAGGCAGGAGAACCAAGAAAGATGGGTGGAACATATCAGGAAACATTGATTCAGGATTGAGGCTGCAATAATAATGAATTTTGGGGAAAAGTTAATTAGAACTTGATCCTTCTTCCACTATGCAATGACATCAGATAAGTCATACTCAAGAGAGTTCATAAAAATGTAATGAATATAGAGAAGTTCAAACAGAACTCAACCCTTTTAACTGAGAGCAAATTCACTCAGGAGACAAACTTCACAAACGTGTTGAGTGTGGGAGAGTTTTCACTGAGAAATATTGCCTTTCATAGGTTTCAGAACTCATTCAGGATAAAAACCATATAAATGTATAAACGCAAATTACCCCTTACTCAGTATGAGAGAATTTATACTTAAGAGAAACTTAATATTTGCAGTGAATTCAGGAAATAATTTTCAAGGATGGAATGCTTTACTCTACATCTAAGATTTATAAAAAGAGAAACACTATAACGCAATCATTGGGAAAAGTTTCGTGCTCTTCTTCTTCCTTTCTCAACACCACAGAACACACACTGGAGAGAAACCTATGGACATACTCATTGTAGGAAAGGCTTTAAACATAGCACTTATCTTGCTACATCACAGAACTCATACTGGGGAAACCCCCTATGTACGTAACCAATGTGGAAGAGTCTTCAGGAGGTGTTCTCACTTTTTTCAACACAAGAGGACTCATACTAGAGAACACTATGAATGGAGTCAATGTTGGCAGGCTTTTAACTACGGCTATCACCTTATTTGTCCTTAGGAAATTCATATAGATTTGAGAAACTCATTGACTGTAATCAATGGAAAAGCTGTTAGTTGGAGTTCCATTTTACTTGATATCAGAAATAAACCACAAAGGAGGCAGAATCCACAAAGTGTTTTTGACCCGTAAACAGGTATCTGCATGTGTTAAGACTTTGCACTTGTGGTTCCAGGCAGTCATGGATAAGCAATTATGTTCTACATATGGCCTTGATTTGCCACAGAAACACCATTTAATGGGACTCAGGGTCTAGGCATGACGGACAATGTATCATAGAAACGACTGCCATAAATAATAAAATGTAAAAGTTATAAAAATACCATATCTTTTTATATCATACATGAATTAGAGAACCACCAAATTTGAAGTGTCATACAGAGATCAATCATCTTTTAGTATCATGGGGATCAACATATGCATAATTTTATAGTATTCATAGGAGAAAACTGAAGAATATGCCATCATTTTTGCCTGCACAATCCAAATGCCATCACTTCAAACAAATCAGGGAGCTTTATACTAACTCGCCAATATTTCACATATGGCATTCTACTATTAACTTTAAGAAGGTATCATAAAGAGTTATGTGCATCTTCACACTTCTAGGGGCATAGCCAGGATCCAGGCAGGATTAAAAAGATATACCACAGCCTGGTGAAATGTCCATACTCCAAGGCTAATGCAAACCTCATGAACTTCAACTAAAATCTCTTAACATGATGGGATCAGGAGGCAGCCTGACCAATAGCTGCCCAAAAGGCTATCTGGTGTGTTCTGGAGAAGATATGAGGGAAGATATTCATGTCCTACACATGAATGCTGAAGACCTTCCTCTCCCTCCCCCTTTATGAAAATCCTTTGAAATTCTGACTTTCCTCCTAGACCCAAGGGAGAGCTCCTACTCCTCTCATACACCATGGAATACCACCTTTCCTTTCCAGCACAACCACCAAATCCTTTCCCAGGATAGCCATCTCCTTGCTGTCCCCTGGATGTTGAGACTCCATTCAGTTCCAGACCTTTACTGATAGCAAGCCCAGAAACTTCCAACACCACCTGCTCTCAAATTTAGCATATGGCCTTATAACTAAACTTGATGAGAGGACTCTGGAGCAGAGCTTCACCTAAGAAGACTTCTTTTGTGCCTGTGGCTGAGTCACCCTCCTCATTGTGGAGAGCCCATCTCCCTCTACAGATGCAAAAAATGTTAGCCACTCCCCTTACCATAAGCTTTTCTTACAGACAGGACATAGACCCAAGTGTCAGTCCTGGCCAATAGGGTCTGAGGAAGCCCACAAGTAAAAGGGTTTCTGGAAAAATTTTATCCCTTCTCTGTGCTAAGCAAAATAATGGCTCCCAAAGATGTCCATACTCTAATGCCTGGGACCTGTAAATGTGTTATTTTACAAGGCAAAAGGGACTTCACAAATGCAATTAAGTTAAAGATCTTGAGATGGTGAGATCATCCTGGAATACATGTGCTGGGCTCAATGTCAACACAATTGTTCCTGTTTAAGAGAGGCAGGAGAAGCAAAATCCGAGAAAGCAATGTGATGATTGAAGCAGTGGTCAGAGTCAAAAAGAGACTGCTAGCTTTGGTGACAGAGGAAGAGGCCATGGGTCAAGGAATGCAGGAAGTCTCTAAAAGTGGAAAGGGCAAGGAAAGGGATTCTTCCCTAGAGCCTTTGAAAGGAATGCAGCCCTTCCAACATCCTGATTTTAGCCCATTAAGACCCATTTTTGACTTTTTTCTTTCAAATTTGAGAGGAAGCAGAATGAGAGAACACAAGTGGGGGGGGGCAGAGGGAGAGGGAGAAGCAGAAGCAGACTCCCCGCTGAGCAGGGAGCCAGATGCAGGGTTCAATTCCAGGACCCTGCAGATCATGACCTGAGCTGAAGGCAGACGCTTAACCAACTGAGCCACCTGGGTGCCCATATTTTGGACTTCTGACCTCCAGAGCTGTGAGATAATAAATTTTTGTTGTTTTAAGCCACAAAACTTGTGGTAATTTGATAAAGTAGCACAGGAAACAAAAACTCCCCGATGCCAATATCTTCAGCCAAATGTTGCATGGCTCCATGTAATGCTTGAAACTGTGATAACCACTTTGAGACCATGGGGACACAAGCCTTAGGAATAACCAGGACAATACACTAAGGGAGGTTGAACCAAAAGATGGACAGTATCTGGCTAAGGGTGATAGCTGAACCCAGGAACTATCCCTGGAAGCCCTTTGCCTCTGGATTTTATGCAGTGTCAGATAATGAATGGTGGCATATTCCGTTACTTGGGGGAAAAAAAAACATAAATTTCTTGCATTATATCCCTTTCTTGCTCCCAACCAGCTTCTGCTTTCAAGTCTCTTCCTTAGTCATGCTGAACCACGATTTAGGGAGGGAAGTAGCCATCACAGGTAACCAAGTTCTGCAGGCTCAGGCTGACCCTTGCTCATTTGATTTAGAGCCAATCCTCAGGAGGTGGACAGCCCACAAAGAGCACAGATCCACTGCCATCAGCAGGAAGGGTCAAGTCACCTCAGCTGCAATCTCAGGGGCACAGACAAGGGGCTGCAGAGAAGGCAGGGAGACATTTCAGAGATCCAAAGGTATGATGTGAAAACACAGAGTGGGACCAAGGACAGATGGTGGCTTCATCAAATTACACATGCAGACATGGGTACAGTCTCTCCCTCATGTCCCTCTTCATAGTAAGTGACGTAAGAGTGCTTGAAACAAACCATACACCTTACCTAAAAAAGTGCCAACTTGCTGCACTGCAAAATGAGTCTCCCACCACCTCCATAAAAAAATGTTCTGTGATTATAACTGTATGCTATGGATGGCTTTGAAGTCTAAATTTACGGGCAAAAAAAAAAAAACAAACAAAAAAAACAAGGGAGGTTTTGAAGTAGTAGCTTCTGGGACCATTTCTCCTTGAGTTTGAATCCATCTTGATTGTTCTATTTTTTTAAGATTTATTTATTTATTTGAACGAGAGAGTGGGTGGGGGAGGGGCAGAGGGCAAGGGAGAGTCTTAAGCAGACTCCACTCTAAGCATGGAGCCCAACTTGGGGCTCGACACAGGGCTTGATCCCACAACCCTGAGATTATGACCTGAGCAGAAACCAAGAGTTGGATGCTTAACTGACTGCACCACCCAAGCACACCAATCTTGATTGTTCCTGTGAAAAACTAGTCAGTTCCTTTCCTCACATTTTGAGGAAGAAGGAAATACAGAGTAAAGTCCAAGGTCCAGGATCCCGAAGGGCCCTGCTATAATCCTGTTTCCTCTTGAATTGAGCTTAGTGATCATTTGGGATTTACAATTGGACTTCCCATCCTGGAACATGATATGCGTTTTTATTTATGTAAGTTTACTAGTAACTCTTTCCAGAAACTTATTTTCATGTAGTTCCCCTGCATTTCCCAACAAATTAATCCCAGATATTTTATATATATTTATACAGGATTACTACTTATATAGTAATAATTTATAGGTAAAATGCTGATTTATTCCTGCTTCTCCAACTTGAAGTTCTAAAGGTCTGAGTTCTGAGAAGTGTCCTAGAGGCTTGTGTTTTAAAGGCAAAAAGATACGCCCTTCTTCTTTTTCTAAGTGACTTTTAAACATGTGTTCCCCTTCACATGAAACAATCTGAGATGTTCTGTGTGATGAAAGAAGAATAGAGAATGGTGAGTGGAGACAAATCAGGTCCATGACTGAGTCTCAGAGCAGGTTTAGGACTCAACTGAATGCCACCGGCTGCCATAGTGATTTGGCCAATATACAGTTTTATATCTCTTATTCTTAGTCATATGTTGTTTAAATTAAGTCAGTGGAATATTAAAGGAAGCATACGGAAGAATGTTGATATATTTCAACAAGTCAGTACCTCAATAAACGTGTCTTTGACTACATGGAGTATATGAAGAGAGGAAAAGTACAAATTAAACTTTGCAATGGAATGAAACAAGTATTATTGCTAATCCAGCCATTTTTACATGATCCACAATGCCTTTTCTGCAGTTCTAAACTCCCAAACCTTTTCTAATCAAATTTCTTCCTCTATTACGTATCTGCCAAATTTACCAGATATAACCAGGCTATTTACACATTGTGTTTCTCCAACTGAGTGTGACTCTTCATGTATTCTGCTACAGATGTATATATGGCCAGATGTTGCCTCAGACCTGCTCAGGATGTTACATACTGTGTGGTATATGCACCTTACTATCCTGCTAAAATCCAAACACTTGTGGATTCCAAAATAGTTCTGGCCCTGAACGTTTTGAATGGAGGATTGGGGCCCTATGTGCAAACAGGATGCATAACATTTTTGATATTTTACATGGATAATAGTCAACATTTGTTCAGAAATGCTTTAACATAATCAAATTGCAGTAAATTAAGTAGCATGCTTAAGTTGCTAAATGAGAAAAAGAACATGCAATTTATTGTTAAAAGTTGTATTAAAGTGGCTTTCGTGAATCAATCTTCAATAATATACTTATAGAAAATCACCTTTTAACCAAAAATCATGTCTTTATCCCATATCATATAAACAGAAATAAATAACTGGAAGAACTTCCAAGGGGGCTTGCTTCCTAAAGTTGTTTAAGTCCTCCATCAAACCTGATGGTGAACCACTACAAGCATCCCCAGTCACATCCAAAAATAAAGCAATAATAACATGACTAATTAATCTGGCTCTGCTGCACTACTTAGAGCTATACAATATCAATTCTTTTAAGTCAAAACATGGAAAAGGAAGAAGCCAAATTACTTATGGTGCTTTATCTACAATAGCCACAAAAAATCCAAGGAAAATACTGTTAGAATGAAAGACATCTGCATCGTCTCTGAGTAAATACTAATCAAAATCAAGACCATCTAATTGCAACAAATAAGATGAACAATGTGCAGCCTGCAGGTGGACGCTCTCCACAGTGATCATAAAAATTAACAATTCCTGGAACAAGTTTGGCAGGCAGTGGGCAGAATGACCCAAAGGGACACATAGGGCTCCTAAAACCTGCTAGGAAATTCCAAGAGGAGAGTACACCAGGTTCTGGGCATAAGAATGTTAGGAGAGCCCCAAGAACATCAGAGCCTGGGCCCTGAGGAAGACAAGACCACAGTGGGCCCTAGGACCTAACAAGATGAGAGAACGCCAGATACTGGACTCTGAAGAAGATAAGAAACTATGTAGTCTTTGGCTACCAAGGAAGATGAGAACACACTGGGCACACACCAGATCCTGGGCAGCGACTGACTACTTTGATTTCCTAAACACGGGCACCCTGGCTCACAGAAGAGGACACTGGGCAGAGGATCCTACCCATCTCACTCCTTCTCCCTGACAAAGATTCTTTGCTTACCCAAACTTTAGTCAGGCTCCCCTGAACCCTCTTCCTACAATGCCCATCCATGTACTTCCTCCTAGAACCTAGTTTTAGCAAGACTCCTAAGTCAGTTTAACAAGACTTCTCCACCTTGAAATCTGATCAAACCGCTCAACCCCAGTGTTGCCCCCAGGTGGTATCTGATCACCCTGGCCTGCCTTCAGCAACAATCTTATTAGGTTGGTTCAGCCAGAAGCCCCCAGACACTGTAATTTTCTATCAACCAACAACCCCCCCCCACACACACACACTTCAATTTGCTTCTTAGCTATAAATACCACTTGATCTAGTTGTATTCACAATTGAGCCCAGGTCGATACGAGTGTCTTTTCCCCTGTGACATTTTTGTGAATAAAACCTATTTCCACTGTTTTAACTTTTGTCTAGTTCTGGTTTCGACAACCCACCCCCTCACCCATGCTTAGGGCACAACTGACCCTGCCCTTCTCCCCACAACCTGCGTGGACATTTATGCCCGGCCCTCTTCCCCTACTCTCCCCTCCCCGGGAGGGCAGAGAATCCCTTCAGCTGCACGTTCCCGGAAGGCCCTACCCACCTCCCCCCCGCCCCCGTCCCCACTTTCCTCTCAGAACTCAGGACTGATCTTAGCCCCGCCTCCGGCACACTTCCTGCCCTCCCCCTCCCCCTTCCCCCCTTCTTCCTCCCCTTAGACAAGAATCCACATTCAGCACCGGCCCCACTCACTTCCGTCTATCCTCTCACTGCCTCTTCCCGGAACTTGAGTGGACTTTAGCTCCGCCCCCCCCACTACTCGCCCATCCCTCCTCCTTCCCCGACCTTGGCTGGACGTTAGCTCCGCCCCCTGTTTCCCTCCCGCCCTGTTCCCACCCTTCCTTCCTCCACATTGGGTAGGAATAGCACTTAGCCACAACCCTCTACGCTTCCGGCCCTGACTGCTCTTCCTCCTCCGCCCAGGGACGTAATAATCCGTCCCTCCAACAACCCCCCCCAACTTTAATCAACTTCCGGCCCACCCCCTCTGCGCTCCTTCCCTTCCCAACTTCCGGTTTATCCCACGAATGGTCGCCCTCGTGGCGGAGTACAACTCTGTCCTGGCCTGCGCTGTTACTTCGAGAAGTGTTGAGGCCCCAATCCAGCTGGACCACCGAGGGTCGCCAGCGAAGGCCCTCTTCTGGACGGCCCGGGCTTCGCCTGCCATCCGAGATGGCTGGCCAAGATGGCCGCCGCCTAGGAGAGGTCGGGCGGGCACGTCGCAGGGGTGGCTGGGAGTTGTAGTCCAGGCCGACGCGCTGACGCATTTCGCCGCGGGCCGACGGTCGCCATTGTGCGCCGCGCGCTGGGTGAGTGTGGCGCGAAATCTGCTCCCGTCGGGGCTGTGCGGAACCGTCTCAGAGCCATTCTTCGGGGTGTGCAGCCTCAGTCCCTTCCCCGACATGCTCAGCAGCCGGAGGCCGGCCTTCCCTGCCGTCTTCCCGCCGCGGGGCCGGAAGGGGCGGTGTGGTCGGGGGACTCCGGGCCCAGAGGAAAGACAACTCCCTCCGGGAGTGGGGATTAAGGCGGGCAGACCCGTTCCGGGCGTGTGCGGACTGGGGAGGGGAGTGACTCCCGCTGGGTGGAAATAGGAGGAGGGTCTTCTCTGGACTAGAAGAAACCTCTCTAGGTGTCGGGGAGAAATGGAGACGACCCTTTAAGTGCGTTTTTGTAGGTTGGGGGTGGACTTGTCATTTCACGTTGGTAGGGTCGCTACTGGGCAAAGGAGGGCCCCCCCTTTGCGTAGCCCTCACACCTCTCCTACCTCCTAAATTCGACCTTCTCAGGACTGCCCACTCCCACGAGATACGTCGAGAAGGAAGGTATGGCTTCCGGGCTTCCGACGGCCTGGTTCCGTGTGAGTAGAGGCTTCTTTGAGTTTCTGAGTCTACCCCTGGATCTGGGTGTGGGGGTTGCCGGATGATAGTGGGATGCCACCTTTCCTTGAGATGACTTCAGACCGCAGAGCATTTTGGGGGGGATTGAGAGACTGGCTGGGAATGAGAGACCCTGCTGAACAGATGAACCGCAGGTTGCTTAGCTTTCCAAGGGAATGGTTAGAGTACAGGTTGGGTTCTGGGGGAATCTGATTTATTCTTTATATTGGGGGTAGACATTGATAGGTTTAAACAAGGATTAGACTCACATTTATATTTCACTAGCTACTTTGGCATCAGAACTAGAAGGGACTTGAGCTCAGTCATTAAGAAAAAACAGAGGAGGATGGATCCTTGACATGTGAAGGAAATAGAGGCAGCACAGGTAGTGGGTGGGGGATGAAGGCTTGGGTGTGATGGTTAAGCTCACGAAATTCCCTACTAGGAGGTATAGATGCTAATACCAGTATTGGAATCCCCAAGTAAATAAAAACTGGAGAAGTCTGGGGAAGGAAGAGCTCTCTCTGGCTTCACATGCCCTCCTTGCTGTGACCTGATTAGGGCCAAGCTTGGGTTTGCTCAGTTTCAGGCAATTTCGAGAACACATGAGACACCTGGAATGCTCTTGGGTCATCATGTGGACTGTGCCCTCATGTGCTGGGTCAGCCTTCCCCCTCCTGTCAGTGTAGGTGACGACAGACCGTGGCTGAACAGAAACCTGTGGGTTTTAGGAACCAGTGACCTTTGAAGATGTGACCCTGGGTTTTACTTCAGAGGAATGGGGACTGCTCGACCTCGAACAGAAGTCCCTGTACAGAGAGATGATGCTGGAGAACTACAGGAACCTGGTCTCTGTGGGTAAGGATGGTCTCCATGTCAATAAAGATCTGCGCTTTGCAGCACGAATGTGGTGCCTCTGAAGTGTGTGTCTGCTTGGGCTCAGGTTGCAGGGATGAGAGTGCAGTTGTAAAGGCCATGGAGCCTGAGGGAGGCGGCTTTAATTTGTGGGAAAAGGGCAACTTCACAAATGACTTTTGAAGCCACCTAGTCCATCCCTCAGAGGCCTTGAATGCTAGGGAGGTAGGTCTGTCAGAGATGTAGCTGACAGTAGTGGATGCACATTTAGAACAAGAACTCCATAGGATGTCAGGTCAGTGTTCCAACAGTTCAGGAGTATCACTGAAGACTGATCCCTTCCACTTCTTTGTGGTTAGTGTGGACTTTTCCATTTTTAGGTTAGTGGCTGCATGGCTGTGGCACCCAGCATCATGTTCATATTCAAGGCCAAAAGAAGGGGAGGGGGCAGCCCTCGCTAGTTCTCTTTTCGCACCTCCCATATTTAGCAAGGAGAAAAAAGCCCTGAGGTCCCCAGCTGACATATTTTTCTTAGTACTTGTTGGCCAGAACTGGGTCCCACTGCTACTTTTACTGGGAGTCCAGGGGGGGGCAAGTAGCTGACAAAGGGAATGGTTTAGGTTCTTATCACCACGATAGACCAGAAGTCATGCCCTTGCAGGGAAGAATTCAGGGACAGCATGTGCCACAGCAGAAACGCATTTTCTCCCGAACACAGACCCCCCAAGCCCTGTCTCTTTTCCCTTGGGCAGAACATCAGCTTTCCAAGCCAGATGTGGTATCTCAGTTAGAGGAGGAGGAAGCGCTCTGGTCGGTGGAGAGAGGAATTCCTCAAGACACCTTTTCAGGTGAGAACCAGGCTCACGGGAGTCCTGGCAGGGAATGGGCTGACTGGTTAGTCAGGGAGTGGTGTCTTAGAAAAGAAGATGGACAGGGGAAAACCCCAGATGGGGTGGTATGAGTAGCTGCAGACATGCTGAATCAAACTGTTTTCCTCTGGTCTCAGAGTCAGGAGTGTACCACTTCATTGAGCATGAACTTGTTGCCAGTGGCAGGTTGGCCATAGGGGCTCCACTGTTCTGTTCTTCTTTCACGTAATCACCAGTAAGTGGTGTGTCTGTCCAGACTTTTTCTTTATAGATGTTTGCATGTATGTATATGAATATGACTTGGGAGTGTTACACTGGATACAAACAGGCCTGTTTCATTCATTTTAACAGATATAGTGTAGTCCACATTTGATTTTTTTCCTCTTGATAGTCTTTCAAGTTGTTGAAAAAAACTTTGTTGTGTTCATTTTTTTGGACTTTCAAGTTGGGTTTTTTTTGTAGGTAGGATTTGTTGAGATAGAATATCAGCATCAACCAAGATAGAAGCGAAAAATCTAGTAGCAACAGCTTGCTCTCTAAAATCCTTTAAAATAAATGCAGCTGCTCAAATACATGAGAGCTTTCCCCCTTCATTGCCAGAGATTTATAATGATCTTTTTTAAGGTTTGCAGATCTGATAGTATGTTGAGTGTAGTTCACATTTCCCTCGTGAAGTTACACATATTCTTATGTGTACCATCCACCTTTAAATTTAACTTTAGTCTCCATAAAGAAGTTTTATGATTCAAGTATTTTTCCTTTCAGATGTTTTTATTCCTATTCCTGTCATAGGAAGGTTTTATAAATACTTTCTTGTGTTTCAATTGGTGCACTTACATGGAGTTTATGTATATGGCATGGAGCGTAAGTTCTTTCAGCACATTTTCTGAAGATTTTTCCACTTACCAGAAACACCGTATTTATCATAGACTAAATTCCCATAGTCCTTATTGGGTGCAGGCCTCCATCTTGGTCCCTTCTGCTTCCTTGATCTTAGTCTGAGTAAAGACCATATTACTGTATGTATGGTAGTCTTATAACAAACTTGGATAAATGGGAGTCCTCTCATAATTGTTTAAAAAATTCTTAGCTGTTCTCAACCACGTGGTTTGCCAGATGAACACTTAGCATCAGCTTGTCAGGGATTGAGAAAATCCTGTTAGAATGATTGGACTTAGAATTCCTTGATGCAGAATTGGTCTGTCTAGTCCAGTTCTGACACAAGTATACAAGGAGATCTGCTCGCCTCACTGTGCCATGTCAGTGGCATGTCAGCACTCCTGAGTGCTGTTGAGCTTTCACCGTGGTTGCTGTTCATGTGTTCCTGTTAGTCTTCCTTTGTAGTCTCACATAGTTGATCCAGATGAGCCTGGCATGCTGCAAAATTCTGTCTTATTAGGTTCTCATTAATTTTCTCAGTACAGTCATTTTACCAGCAAGTATAAAGGAGGAGACAACTGTATTAGTATTTTTTGAACTTCTTTTGCCCCATTACATAATGACATTCATCACAGCTGGTACTTCCAAAACATGGAAGCTGAAAGGGTGAAGAGTGAATATCTGACTTAAATAGGAAAGTTTCTCAGCTTTGATTCAAGTCAGTTTTATCTGGATAAAGAAATAGTCATCTAGCCCTTTCTAATAAATGATAATCAGTAATAGCCCCAGTTTTCCTTCATAGCCTTCCAAGGTGATCATAGTGATTTTCTCCTTTGAACAGTGACCTAATACACATAGATATGACCTTGTTGTAACATGCTGTTGGCATCCAATGACCCATCAATATTCATAAATTAGGTTGGGGAGGTGGGTGGATTTCTTTTTTGTGTTCTTTCTCTTTATCAACTTTTATATCAGTGTGTGCTGACTTTGTAAAGAAAACTTTGGATGCTCTCCCCTGCTTTTGTTCTGTGTGTTCAAATTCAAGTGACATTGGAACTACATGCTTCCAACAGTATTCAGCTATGAAATCTGCACCTGGTCCCCATCTTTGGTGATGATTTTCTGTTTGCCACAACATGGACTGGCACCTCTGTGACTCTCTGCCCCCCTTTTCTGGTCTCAGTTTGATGGCTCAGCATTAGTGTTTTTGCTTTTCTATATTCAGAGCCTTTCCTTTCATTCCCTACGTTGAAAACCTCCCTTCCAACCATTAGCACAGGTCACTAAGCTCTACCTCACTTGGAAGGTCCCCAGCAACACAAGCACTTTGTATCCACCCACTGTGGTGTCTTTCCTGGTTGTTCCCCTTGATCCTGCCTTCCAAAGTCCGTCCCTGTGTGGTGGCTCTGGTTGTGGCAGGTCTGTGTCTCATCCTCCCTGGAGCTCAAGTCTTGTGTTAGCAAACCTTCCAGCCTTGCACTTCTGGATGATCGGGTAGTTCCCTGAACCTAGTTGCCATGAGAGATTTTGGTTACCTATGGTTCTGCACATCTTGGGAGAATTCGTTTAACAGGTGAGAAGAGATTCCAAGGCTATGTCACAGAGCAAGATAACCATGTGCAGGGAGGTTCATCAGGACACTTTATTACAGACTGTGCCTGAGGTAATAGGTTCCAGACTCATCTCTGCTCTGTCACAAAGAGTTCTTTACATGTTGCTTTCCCTCCACTGCCTCCCCTTGTTACACCTCACAAATACCTGTTGTGGAAGTCCCCTTGGGTCCCATGTAGTACACTAAACACTTTGGTAGTGAACCGAAGACCTAACATAATCCCTGCCACTGTGAACTTCGTAGTCTAATAGATTATGGCCTCTACAAACAAGTTCCCCAGATATAACTCTGTGAACAGATAAGTAGTGGTAAGTACTGAGAAAAAAAAGAAGGTGATGTAAAGTGGGGGATAATGGGGAATTACTGCTTTAGAGGTGGTGGTTGCAGGGGGGCACTGCAGGAGTGAAATTTTAAGCCAATTCCTAAAGAAAAAGAATTCTACAGACGTATAAGAGTGGTGGTGAACAGAGCTTCCAGGCACAGAGACAGCACTTGGGGTGACCGTGAGAATGGAACAAGCTTGGCACATTCAGGAAACAGGCACCAAATGGGCTGGGAGGAGGTAACTAAGGTACAGTGACAGGCAAGCTAGGTTTGGCAGTGCACAGGCAGTGCACAGTCCTCCTTCACTGTGAGGAGAGTTTTGATTTTTATCAGGCAGGTGTGTGATGTGGCTTTTCAAGCACATTTTAGGTGCTTATGAAGAAAGAACTATGGTAGGGCACAGATGCAAGCAGGGCAGGGAGCCGTGGTAGGTAGCATCTGTGGAAGAGGTGATGACACCTGGCCTGAGAGAGTAGCAGAGGGGTTGGGGAAAAGCCAGCACGGCCTTCTCCCACTGCATAAGTGGATTCACTGAGGCCAGGCGAGTAATGGCCAAAGGAAAGGAAGCTGCCAAGAATCCCTCAGGTGAAGGCTTCAGGGATTTCCTGTGACTATTTGTAATGTATGCGTTTACCCACATACATTCTTTTTGTATATATCAACATTAACTTTATTTTTAAGATTTTATTTATCTGACACAGAGAGAGAGGGAGAGCGTGAGGAGGAACACAAGCAGGGGGAGTGGGAGAGGGAGAAGCAGGTTTCCTGCTGAGCAGGGAGCCCGATGTGGGGCTCGATCCCGGACCCTGGGATCATGACCTGAGCCAAAGGCAGACACTTAACTGAGCCACCCAGGCACCCCAACATCTAACTTTAAAAGGAGAATATACAGGAGAAAAATTACTACTCCTGAATTTTTGGTTTTAGTCAGTGACATGAAATCTGGTAAAGGCATAAACTTTTGAAGGGTAGAAACAGAGGTTTTGTTTTACTTGGTTGAAGTAATTTTGAAGAGAGTTACGTGAATAGTACAAAGAACTCCCTTATAGCTTTCACCTAAATTCAAGTTTGTGAAACTGTCCCACGTCTTGACTGGTTATGTTAATGAAGTGTGAATGAGAAGGGACTTAGAGACATCCAAGTAGAGGTTTGTGAAGCCAGTGGAATGCACCCCTCTGGACTTCAGAAGGAGTCCCGGCAGGGCAGAAAAACTTGGGAATTATAGGTGTTTGGAATGGCATACTTTATTTACTCTAAGATGAGGCCATCATCTCCAACAGTGGTCTCTGCCATCACTGGTGTAGTGGGTGTCTCTTCCCAATACAGGGGACTGGGTTTAAGTGGAAAGCTCAGCCTTTCTGAGGCAGTTCATTCTGTGTGGCTCTCCAGTTCTCCCTGACAACAAAAATGGCAGCACAGACATTAGCTGAAATAGAAGGGACACTGAGTAATAAGCGCTTAAGACATGGCATTCATCTTTAAGAAGGCACTGATTTGTGAAGATAAGGAATGTGGACAACTATTTGATAGCATTTAGATCTTTAGCCATCACTCTTTCCTTTGAAGAAAGTAGTGTCACATGTGTGGTTTGGGTGGAAAACTTGATATAATCTAGATGTAACCCATAGGAAAGCAATGGAGTAAAGACACTATATTGAAGGTCATGCCTATGGAACATTTAACTTTTGACTTGTCAAGGAATGAAGCAGGAGAGATGAGCCCTACAAATATGAATGTAGCAACACTCAAATTAGTGCAAGCTTTAGCAGAAAAAAAAAAAAACCAGCTTCTACAAGGAGATTATTTTTTGGGAGGAAGAGAAGGAATCCTTTTCTAGAGTTCACCCTTTGTGTTGTAGCCTGAGAGGACTCACATGGGCTATAAAGCAAATGTGTAATGGATGTAGGAAATCAATTGTTTCATACAAAGATAATTCAATTCAAGAACAAGACTGAATAAAATGTGTTTAGTGAGAAAGCCTGTTCTCAGTTCACCCTTTAAGGAAAGGCTCACATGGGAGACTAACATGCAAAGACCCTGAATGGAAGAAGTTCTTTTCATGAGTTTTTTGACATGAGAACTCAAACAACGGGAAGAAAGCCCAGGAATGTGATCATAGCTGGAAATGCTTCTGGCCTGATTCACTCTGGTCTGACTTGAGAAAGCTCATACTGGAAAAAATAAAAACACAACCCAGTTGTATTTGATGTGGAAAAGTTCTCACACCAAATAATTACCTCTGAGAACTCCAAAGCCAAGGGAATGTGACTGCTGTGGATAAGATTTCATGCATAGCTCTTTTATTCAGCATCACAGCAGTCATACTGGAAAACACCTGAGAATGTGATCAGTGTTAGGAAGGCTTCAGGAGGCACAGAACCCACTGGCAAGAAGTCCTTCAGTAGGAGTCCTCATTGTATTCAGCATCAGAGGACTCATATGAGAGCAGACCCTCAATGTAATCTGTGCAGGCAAATCATCAGCCTTAGCTCCCACCTTATTTGACAGAACAGCAACAACAAAACAAAAAAACTTGCACTGGAGAGAACCCCACTGAAGACTAAAAATAATGTCCCATCCTATTTTTATACCAGATAATCATATAGAAGGCAAACTCTAAATAAAACTTTCATCATATAAGTGTACAAATATAGCAAAACAGATCTTGTCTTTCCAACTTGTTCTGTTACCTGACCTGAACACCTAGAACAAATATTAAACTTAACACGAGAGCAGTCTTTGTTTCCCATGTGTGTTCCCAGTTGCTAAAGACAGTGACTCAATCTCCTGCTCAGGAAACTGGTGGGTGAATGAATGGTTGAAGAAACTAAAAAACAAGAGGATGTCTTCAAAGAGGAGATTTTGAAGACAATGCCAGGCTTTGAGACAAGAGGGTGGGTAAGGGATGATAAAGGGAAATGCTGAAATACATAGTGCTATTAAGAACTCTGCAAGGCTCACATCCTGGAGAGTGGGCCAAGAGTTTAGAATCCTGAATGACTATCATAACATGTTTGGCATAATCCAGCCTAATATTTGTGTGGTCACATACTGTGCAACCTTTATTCAAGAATACATTCTCTGTCACTTCCATATATTTGCTCTTTCGGACCCATGTAATCTTGATGCTTTTATCTGGAAACTGCTCTGCCTGGTGTCCAGATGTAATCCCTGGAGTAATTTCAAGGCCTAAAAATGCCTTTTAATTGAATAAGAAGGGAAACGGGCACCTGGCTGGCTTGGTAGGAGGAGCATGTGACTCTTGATCTTGGGGTCTTGAGTTCAAGCCCCATGCTGGGTGTAGAGATTGCTTTAAAAAAAAAAAGAAAAAAGGAAAACAGATGAATAAGCATTTGACTCTAAAAGTCTTAAGGAAAGAGGAAAAATAAATACAGTTTAAATAAATGAATCAGAAATGGAGAAGAAAAGAACCAAGAGCTAATTTTCGGGAAGGACAAAATGCAAAACCAACTTTGATTAAATAGAGGATAAATAAAAGGCAAATTAAAAACCTACACAGGGAAACAGCAGTATACATGCATTCAGCAACACGTGTAGTTTTCATTATAATGCTTTCTACAACTATACCAAAGGATGAGCCAGGTCTATGTACTGATGTGGAAGTCTCCAAGATAATGTGTATTTTTTAAATATATATTGTTTAAGATGTATAAAGATACATAGATGCATGTAATATCAATGTCCTTTTTTTTTTTTTTAAATACACACACAAACAAATGTGTGTGTTGGTTGTTTATCACTAAATATAGAAGCTGGTAGGCTGTAATGGCCTCCTGAGAAGGAAACTGGGTGGGAGGGTAACTTTCCATTTTAAGAAGTGTTGTCCATAACCATGGTGATAAAATGGAAACCACTATCTCCTTTCCTCTGTGTTATCACTCCCTGACACAGTACAGGTGTCCAGTAATTACTTGTTGAGTGTAGGAATGAACAAACAAAACGGAAAGATTTCTGGAAAAGTGTAAGGTTGCCAAAATTGGTCACAGGAAAAATACTAAAGTTAACTTTTTTAGAACAAAGTGGCCAGCTCCCTATTACTGACTTGGGCAGTGAATATTTTCCAACTTCTTGTTAAAAGACAGTTCCCATGGAACATGAACAGTTCAATGACAGAACAGGCTGGAATGTTGACAGATTCTGCAAAGTATACATAGCATTGTTCTCACTATAGCACAAAATAAGAAAAACATTAAAAAGGAAATATTTGTAACTCAGCAATTAACCACTTTAAAAAAAATAATTCTCTGAAATTGTTTTTACAAATTCATCAATGTGACAAATTATAAAACGAAAGAGAGTAATGGCTTTGGCTTATACCATGAGTAGCCAATTTAACACAGAAAAGATTTTAATAGGTTTTTGAAATGGGATCTAAGAATAAATTATTTATGAAATGATTAGGAATTGTTAAGGAATAAAGTATTAAGGAATTTCTATTTGAAAAAATTGTAAGTGGGATACAGAATAAGAAGAAATGACTGTGGTTTTTTTTTTTTTAATGATTAGTTTCAGATATAGAGTGCAGTGACTGCTTTTTGAGGACTTAAAAAGGCTAGAAGTTTATGAAGTCCCTTTCTTAAGTCCTACCATCATTCCAGCCAGCAGCCTCTAGAGAAGTGTTGATGGAGCCATTCTACCAGTGGAAGCAGAAATCCAAGTCTCTGACATGGCTGGTCTGGGAAGAAGAAGGAGTGTAAAACAGGTGTCTTCTTACCTGGTGGCCTTCACTCCCATCCTGCTCAGGCTCTCAAGTAGAAGGGAACTTTGTAGCGACAGCAATCCTCCCATGATAATTTGCCAGTGGGACACAATTAAAATGCTAGTGAGATTCCCTATAATTTGACAGAAATATGGGAAAATCCAGACAGCTAAAACACTCAAATTGCGCTTTGAAGCTGTGTTGAGTCAATAAATACTGCCTGAGCGCCTGGCAAAATGCCATGTACTGTTACAGGGGTGGGTCACAGTGTTGAGCAGGGTAGAAGGCCTCTCTCATTGGCCTGAATTTATTCCAGAGCAGCCACTAGCATGTGGCTGATTACATTTAAACAGACTAAAGCGAACTTCAGCAGTTCAGTTCCTTAGTCACATTGGCCATCTTTCAGATGGTCACTGGTCACCTGCAGTTAGAGACTACTATGTTGGACAGTGTATCTAGAACATTTCCTTAAACAAAGAGAGCTCCATTGGGCAGTGCTGTAGAGAAGGTAGAGCGTGATAATGAAGCAGATACTTTGAAATGGCAGTCAGTGCCCTGAAGAAAAATGAAACAATGGAATATGTTAGAGGGGAGTGACGTGGGTGGGCAATACTGGTTCAAAATTGGGCAGGAAGACAGTTCTGAGGAGGTGATAATTGAGTTGAGAACTGGAAGGGGTACCAGGTGAAGATGTTAGGAAAGACTATGAGGCAGGGTTGAGGGGAGTACAAATACCTACAGACAAGACACACTTTAGCACATTTGAGGAAAAGTAAGATAGTGGCTGTGAGAAGCACCTTTTGGTGTAAAGGGCATAAAAGAACAGGGTTTGGATCCCAGCTGCTATGTTCCTCATTGTGGCCTGGGCAGGGCTCCTAGGCTCTCCCAGCATGGATTTCTTTTGTGTGAAGGATGGATGCTGTTGCTCAGTGGGACTATGGTATGTAAAGCCCAGGTCTTGGGGGCCTTCATGTAACAGTAACTACTGTTATTCAAAGACTTTGATGTAAACATGGTCATCACCTTTGGCAGATCCTCCTCTGGGCCTAGCTTTAGGGTTTCCAAATGCACAAGACCCAGTTGACATCCTCAGCAGTCTAGTGGGGTAAACAAACTTAGGTGATTTCATGGGATGCCCAGCAGAGCTGAAGAGTGAGTGGGGAGGGGAGGAAAAAGGGTGAAGAGCTGGGGGCATTCTGGACAGGGAGGAAAAGGAACGGGAATGTACACAGGGATGAGGGGAGCTGAGATAAGCACTCTTCCTGACCCTGGTCCCCAACAAGATCGTGAAAAGTCACTATTATTAGTTACTGTTAAATTTGTGGACTGGTAGTCTTAGTGTACCTGGTTAGTCATGAACTCTTGAGCACTGAGGGAGAGATGGCTTACCCTGGAAGGGAAGCAGCAGAGACAGCATGAAAGAAGAAAACTAAGAGGAGGAAGAAAACAGCAGCTCCCATCAGCCTTTCCTACATACTATACCTAATCACTTGTGTACCTAATCAATTAAAAAGAGGAAACTAAATCCCAGAAAGATTAAGCACCTTGCCCAAAGGCTTGGAGAATTTGTATAACAACCTACTAAATAGATAGTTGCAAGTGAGGGGACTAAATTGCTCAAATCCCCACCCAGACCATTCAGTTGGTGGACTGAAAACCAGTACTTGGAGCTACAGTTGACAGAGATTATTTTGTGTAGCCCCACTCAGATGAGTGGGTCAGTCAGTCCCAGCTGTGCCCCAGCGAGTTGAGGATCCAGTTCCAACTCTGCCAGTTGGTAAACTTAAGGGGTTTCACTTTCTTTGTGAAGTGGGGTGAATACTTCTGGCACAGACAGTGGTTGGGGGATGGTCCAAAGGATAAGAGACTTAGAGGACTGCAGTGCCTAGAATGACACTTACCCACCGGCTTCTAGGCTTGTGACCCATCTCATTTACTGCATAGCACCCACTAGGTGCTTTAGGATTACCCTACAGAATGTGTGTTGTCCTGAAGGGCTGCTACAGCAGGGAGAGTCAGGCTGCAGATCCACTGAGCTCTCAGCACAACAAGGATCAGCAGAGTTCCCAACATCCAAACCTACAGAGGCTCTAAAACTTAAAACGGTAAGAGTTAACATTTTTGAATGAGCATTCAGTTCAAGATTCTGAGAAACTGCCCTGGTGCCCCCAAGGATAAGAGGAGGAACAAAATCCATGATCAGAATTAACGGAGAAATAAGGGGGATGGAGTGGAATGAAAAGAACCTACAGTTAATTTTCTTAAGAGATAAAGTACTAAATAATCCCTGTGATTAACCAAGGAGTAAAAAACAAGTTTTAGAAATTAGAAAGTTGGGAAGCTTGTGGAGAATGAAGATTTTTTTTTTAAGCGTAATGCATGATTATTGCTCAAAATGGTACCTGTGGCTCAGCAAGGAGCCGCTAGGGAGCGCTACCTCCCCTCGCGCCCCAGTAGCCCATATCGGGCACTTTTGAGGTCAAGGGCTGCTGGGAATCCCTGGCTTCCTGAGTTACTCTGACGGAAATTTCAAGCTCCAAGAGCTCTGATTGAAAGGGAATACATGAACTTTGCTTTCAAATCAAGAATTTGCCGGGGGTGGGAGGAATGAACTCTCAGAAGTCCTAAGGAACAGGAAGGGCACATACAAACGAGTCGGGAAGGGAAGCCCCCAAATGAAATTAATAACAAAAGTTTAGGGGAAGAGGTCGGAAATGGGAGATCAACGCTGTAGTTGCTTTTATCAAGGAAAAAAAACACTTTAAACCTAGGAAAGGAGTGTGGCTGTGGCCAAGATAAAAAGCGCGGCCCAGGACGTGTTTTGCAACCCCAAGCGCCCAAGGCCCGTCCGGGGCGGCGGGCGCGGCCCCACCCATCGCGGGCGACTCCTGACCCCGAGCTGACTCACTTCTCGGATAGCGCGCCAGCAATTTCCAGCACCGGTTAGGTTTGTGAAACCGGTAAACCGAGGAAACCACAGACGAACCAAGGTTTGTAATCAGGAAATCTGGAGGGGGAAAAGAAAACCCTACGGGAACAGGGGAAGGATTTCGAATCTGGGGCACGAAGACGGATTAGGATTCCGGATGACTCGCTGCCTTAGGGGGAAGCGACCGCGCTCTCCCCCGCCCCGCACGCCCAAAGGGAAAAAACTTGCAGATCAGCAAGATGGGTGTGGAAGTTCCAGCTGCGCCCGCGTCGCCCCAGAGCGCGTCCGCCGTCTCGGGGTATCGGGGGAGGGAACGAGAGCGGAAGAGGCCTCATCCCCGGGCCCAGTAACTAGCCAAGGGGCCGCCGTCCGGGCAGGGCCTGGGTCAGACCCAGAGCCTCAACATGGCGACACCGGAAGTCTCCGCCGTGGAGGCTCCTGGGAGTTGTAGTGCGCCGGTTTCAGGGCGTGAAGCACTCTGGGCCGGGTCGGAAGTTGCGGCTGGCGCTCTTCCGGACTGGGGGATCGGGGCGTGACTGTGGCGATTTGGGCGGTGTCGCCCTTTTTCCTCGGGGAAAGGGGGACGGAGGCTTGCTTCAGTTTCCCGAACGCGAGCGGAAACGTGTGCTTGTGGCTGCGGCCTCCGCCCGAGCCGCTTCCTCGGCAACGCGGCACTCTGGAAGCCCAGCCTCCGAGCGCCGCTTAAAAAGATGCGTGCCTGCAGATTTAATCTGCAGGTGCTCGGAAGGATGGGCACGGAGGAAAAAACAAAACAAAGCTGGCGCGACTTAGGCAGGCAGCCGCTGTTCTTCATGTCTTTACGAGGTTTTTTTTGTTTTTGTCTTTGTTCTTTTTAATAACACAGCTGCAGTGACTCCACACCAGTAATTTCCTGCTCCGCTTTTTTGCTTCACGTGGTAGGCCTTTTCCTGCGTTGTAATAATCACACTAAAATCAATGTTATTTTTAATGCTTACATGTAAATCTTTTACAATTTTCTTGAGCCGTGTTTTAACACTGCCTGTTCTCCAGTTTTGCTCCATCCTATACCATTGCTCAGCAATGTGTCGTGGAAAAAGACCACCGAAATGAGGATAGGCTGTCTCCTAGGAACCCACGGCAGCAAGGGAGGCAAGGGCCGGAAAGAGGTACAGCGAAAAAAGTTAGGCTCTCACTGGAGGTTATTGACTTGCGGGGTAAAAAAGAGAAACTGGCAGTCGTTAAACAAGTTCTCATGGTCTGGGCTTGTTGCCACGGGTTTCAGTGTCAAGAGTTCTACCGTTATATGTGGTCTGGCCTTTGTCTCCGAATAGTCGTTCCCTTGGTGTCTTTACATCTGTGTTCCTCTTCAGAAAGCTCCCTGACCACAAGTAGATTAATCTGGTGAAAGTCCCCCGGCACTCCCCTGGGCATTTGTGGCTAAGGCTTTGAGTTCATGCTGTAAGTTCCTTACAGGTAGAGCTGTGCTAATCATGTATATTCTAAACAGCAAGGGTGAGAGGGTACATTTGTTCTTGATATCAGCCCTGCCATTTGTGTTTATAAAACAACATAAATCTAATTGAAGTAAACTATAATCCGTGGTTACGTTTCTTCTGTTTACTTTTTTAAGATTTTAAGTCATTAATTAGCATTTCTTCTTGGAGTTGCAGAGAGCTTTCTTATTTCCTGTTGATTTGTGTGTCCTCCTTAGCATTTTGGGACCATGCCAGAGTTGTGTTCAGCAGATGCTCTTGTGAACTCTATGCCAAGACACAGAGCCCCTGACTTTCCCAGTCAACTTTTTGGCCCCCATGGAGGCAGGATCAGGTTCTATTCCCTGTGCGTGGCTGCAGACCTATACAGCATGATAGGTCTCTTCTCTTTTTTCTTTTTTCTTTTTTTTTTAAGATTTTATTTATTTATTTGACAGAGAGACAGCCAGCAAGAGAGGGAACACAAGCAGGGGGAGTGGGAAGAGGGAGAAGCAGGCTCCCACGGAGGAGCCTGATGCGGGACTCGATCCCAGAACGCCAGGATCACGCCCTGAGCCGAAGGCAGACGCTTAACGACTGCACTACCCAGGTGCCCCAAGAGGTCTCTTCTTATTCCTCCTTGCCTTTTGCCTTTTTTCCCCCTCTGTACTGAAATATAATTTATATACTATAAAGTTCACCTTTTGAGAGTGTACAGTTCACTGGTTTTTATTATATTCACAAGGTTGTGTAGGCATCACTGCAATCTAATTGCAGAACATTTTCATCACCCTCCAGAATAAAACTTCATTTTTACTAGCCAACACCCCCCAGTTGCCTCAATTCCCCATCTCCTGGGAATCACTAATCTACTTTGTGTCTATATTGGTCTCTTTTGGACATTTCATGTAAATGGAATCATACCATAGATAGCCTTTGGTGTTTAACTTCTTTCACTCAGCATGTTGTCAAGGTTTCGCCATACCGTAGCATGTGTCAGTATGTCATTCCTTTTTACTGCCAAATAATATTCCATTGTGTGGGTAGACCACATTTTGTTTATCCACCCTTCATTTGATGGACATTTTGAGTTGTTTCTCTTTTTGGCTCTTATGAATAATTTTGCTATGAACATTCCAGTACCAGTGTTGGTGTTGACATCTATATTCATTTCTCTGGGATGTATACCTAGGAGAATTCCTGGGTCGTAATATAAGTCTATGTTTAACTTTTTGAGGAGCTGCCAGTCTGTTTTGCAAAATGGTGCAGCATTTTATATTCCCACCAACAGCAGTTTCTCAACATCACCAACAGTTGTTACCATCCATCTTTGATAATGTCGTATCATCTCACAGTGTTTTTGACCATCTGGCAAGTAATATTGACCATGTTCATGTGCTTTGTTGGCCATTTGCCTGGCTGTGCTTTTTTAACTTACAGAGTATCCTACAGCTCAGTTGGACCCTCAATTGGATCCTTTTCCTGCTGGGAATCCCCTGATGAAGATCGAAGTCGTTGAAGTCCTCACACTGAACCAAGAGGTAGCACGTCCCCGAAACGCCCAGATCCGGGCCCTCTATGCTGAAGATGAGGCCCTGAGCCCAGATGTGCTCGGGGGGCCCACTCAACAGCTAGGCAAGCATCCAGCTGACCCTGAGGCTGCGCGCCAGAGGTTCCGGGGCTTTTGCTTTGAGGAGGTGGCAGGGCCCCGAGAGGCCCTGGCGCGGCTGCGTGAGCTGTGCCGCCAGTGGCTGCAGCCCGAGGTGCACTCCAAGGAGCAGATGCTGGAGCTGCTGGTGCTGGAGCAGTTCCTGGGTGCCCTGCCCAGGAAGCTCCGGATGTGGGTGGAGTCGCAGCACCCAGAGGACTGCCAGGAGGCAGTGTCCCTGGTGGAGGATGTAACCTGGATATCTGAGGAGGAAAGTAAGTGCAGTGGAGGGATGGAGAGAGATACTCCTGTGGGGGCATCTTGGAGGACTGGGGGGGGGGGAAGAACTCAGGCTTCCTGGGAGAGGTTGGGGAAGGGTCACACTTTCCATTTAGGCCAAGGGTATCTGCCTCCCAAACATGTTCCTGAGTCAGAGTTTTAGATGCTTCGTTGCTGAAGCACCTACCATTGTCTCTAGGTCAAGGGTTCTGAGAATGGCCTTATCCTTGGACCTATGGAAATGGAAAGTCTCAGGCTGCACCTCACAGCCACTGAAACCTTTGGGTAGAGTCTGGGACTACACTCTTTAAGCAGCCCTCCCCAGGCTTCTGAGAGAAGTTTACAGTTAAATCCTTCATTTTCATCCTTTTGGGATCCCTGCTGCACTACAAGCTAATAGAAAACATGATTTTAGTCACTTAGGCATATTCCCAGAATGCATTCTTTTTTTTTTAAGATTTTATTTTTTTAGGTAATTTCTACATCCAACGTAGGGTTCAAACTTAAAACCCCAAGATCAAGAGTCACATGCTCTCCCAACTGAGCCAACCAGGCGACCCTCCCAGAGTGCCTTCCAATGTCATGCACTCGGTGGGGGTTGTGGATAAAGTGGTGACCAAGACAGATAGGACTCAGACTCATGAGCTCAACAAGCCTTAGGTCCAGCAGGAATGATGGGAATTTGACAAACAAATATGCCTGTGACTAATGGTGGGGTTGAGAAGAACTCAAGGGTGCTGGCAAGGGCTCCTGGAGGCAAGTTGCTGTAGCCAACACCTGGTGTGAAGTGGAACTCAGAAGTGGGCAGGAAGGGGGTGCCTGGGTGGCTCAGTTGGTTAGGTGGCTGACTCTTGATTTCGGCTCAGGTCATGAGATGAGCCCCAAGGCAGGCTCCACACTCAGCAGGGAGTCTGCTTCTCTCCCTCTCCAGTTCCCCTCTACCCCTCCCCCAATTATGCAAGCTCACTCTCTCTCTTGCAAATAAATCTTAGGAAAAAAAAAAAAGTGGGCAGGAAGGATGTGTCAAGCAGGGGAGCATCACCTGTGAAGGCCCAAAATGGGAGCAGTAACAATATAGTCCAAAATCAGAGAGAAATTGGGTAGGTCTTTAGTAGAAGGGAGCAGGGGCAGGGCTGGCAGGGCCCTTGAAGAGATTTTCATGTTGTCCTAAAGCAATGAGAAGTGTTATTCTAAAGCGGTGGGAACCAATCCATGAGCTCTCCCCAGAGACATGTGGTGTGGTCTTATTGAGCTTTAAAGATTTACCAGGTTGCAGCTTGCTCTGGATGGTGGACAGAGAACAAGGTCAAAAGGAGAAGCAAATTGGCCACCCAGAGCTGTCACCATGCCCTCCATGACACGTGGTGGCTAGGGCAGGAGTGACAGTGGTGGGGAGCTGAGATGGGAGTGTATGTGTAGAGTGCATGTGGGGGTGAGATTGCATGAAACTTGATTTCTGTCAGGCTGAGTTCCATGGAACACAGACACTGCTTCCATGCTCACCCGAATATGTAACTTCACACAGTGAAAGTGACTTTTCAGATGCCATTGATTACATTGAGGGTCTTGAGACGGGGAGATTATCCTGGATTATTTGGGTGGGCCCAAATGTAATCACAAGGGTACCTACAAAGAGGCAGTCGTGAACATTAGGGGTGGAGAAGACATGTGACCCCCGAAGCGGGGTGACACAAGGAAGGGCCAGAAGCCAAGTATTTTAGGTAGTCTCCAGAAACTGGAAAAAGTGAGGAATCTATTTTCCCCCAGAGCCTCCAAAGGTAAGGTAGCCCTGCCAACACCTTGATTTTAGCTCAGTAAGGCTGGTGTCACACTTCTGATCTCTGTAATCATAAGAAAGCAAATTTGCATTATTTTTAGCCACTGTTGTGGCCATTTGTTAAGCAGCAATAGGAAACTGATAGAGATGCCAAGAAGACAGTTGTAGAGCTCATGAGATGAAAGCCAGTCTATTACATTTCACCCCTTGGGTGTGGATGATATCAGTTAATATCACAGAGGACAGTGGGAAGAGGCCTTCCAGGGAACTGAGAATCCTGCATTTGTGATCAGCAAGTTAGCTGGGACTCTCAGTTTTGACTGGCAAGAGAGGAGAATTTACTGAAAAAGTCCCAGGGCGATCTACTAGCTTCAGACATGGCTGGACCCAGGGGTTCTAGTATCCTCAGGACTCATCTTCTCTCCTCTATCCTACTTCTCCTGGCCTCTGTCAGCTTCACTCACAGGCAAGCTACCTCCATGTGGGAGCTCTCCGCACAGAATTTGTCTTCCTAAGTGTTCCAACAAAAGCCTCTTTGGCTCTGATTGTCTAGCTGGGGGCCCTGTATTCATCCAATTATTATGGCCAGAAGGAAGTGGCAGCCTGGTGGGCCAGCCTGGGTCACTTCATATGTTCCCTTGATAGTGGGGGTGGACTCATCATTATAGAAGCCCATGGACCAGCTGGGGACAGATGAGTCAGGCATGAAGGAGCTGTGGTTGAAAGGGGGCCTAAGACCAGGTAGAGCTGTTTTCTAAGGTGGAGGAAACTTGATAAAATTCTCATTAAGATAGGTGTGTGTTACGAGAATAGGTCCAGTCCTGGGAGTCAGGGGAAGTCCCAACCTCCATGGAAAAAAGGGAAAGAGGAAGAGGGTGGAGTACTTGGAGGCCAGAAATGGGGTCTTTGCTTCTGAGGACAGGTGTGAGGCCAGCTGCTGAGGTGAATGGGGAGATGAATCAGCTGCCTTAGAGGAGGGACTGGGTCCAGAACAGTTCCTGGAGAGGGAGTGAGTGAGATCAGGGGTCTCGGCAGTGGGGACACCAGTGCTCTATAGTCACATGGGGTGACACATCCTGAACTATCCAGGTGTAGGGATTTGGGCATGGGCTATGAAGAGGAGCCAGAGTGGGGACCTGAGCTGGCGAGAAGAAGGGTGGGCACAGATGCCCTCACAGCAGCAACAGCAGGATACGATGTGTGTGCTGGCCCATTGGGTCCCAGAGAGAGACATGGCTGTTGTTGCCCCGTCCTGGAAGTAGCACTATACCTGGCTGATCACCTGGGCTGATGTCTCCTCTCAGCATTGCCTGCCCAGGACCCCATCTGCTCTCTCCAGACCACAGCTCCTCAGGAAGAAAAAGGGGAGAACATGACTACCTGGCCAGCGAAGGCACCACCTGAGGTGAGTGGGGAGTGCCACCCTTTCCTTCTCTAGTCAAAGCATCCCCTGTGAGATGACCTCCCCTTCCCCCCACCTCCCACTGGCCAGGTCTTTCAGAATTTCTGAGCGTGAAGGGCTGGACTGCCTTGCTGTCACCATGGAGACCAAGAAAGGGCACAGTGACTGAAGTCAAGAAATTTAGGAGGCAAAAGGCAGGGGCCAAGTGTTTATAGATGCTTGGGAGCCCCAGGCAGAGCCATGCAGACCATGTCTGGATCTGCGTGAGAACAAGAGAGCCCTTGTCTTTCAGAAATGCATATTTATGTGTTTATGACAGAAAAAATGTCTGGGATTTGCTTAAAAAATATCCCAGAGCCAGGGCATAGATGAAACAGCACTGTCCCTGTCTTGCTAACTATTGAGGCCCAGAGTGCGACCGAGTGGTGTATGTGGCATTGGTCAGGACTCTTTATGCTGCAAGTGGCTCACAACTGGTTCAAGCATAAGATGAATTTATTGGCTCTCACATAATGAGTGGTCTGGGGTAGGCTTCAGGCAAGGCTGTCTTCAGGGGCTTCCAGGTGATGAGAGAGAGGAATGTCTGTCTAGTCCTGGTCTAATTGTTCTGCTTTCTCCCATTCCTTCTCAAGCAGGCTCTGCTCCTTATGGGCAAAAGACCTCCCAGATCCAGGCACAGTGCCATGGGGAGGCCTCTTCCTGCTAGAGTTCTGGCCAGCTACCCAGAAAGAACTGATCTTGGTGCAGCCTCTGACTACCCCAGCCCCAAGCAGCCCCAGTCCACAAAGGCAGGGGCTGGTTCCACCACATGTGGAGGGACTATTCCCAGAAGAAGGGGGTGTGCCTAGTCGGGGGGCTTGTCTCAGGGGCAGTCTCCTGTGGGAAGTTGCGGGGAAAGGGTGAGCTGCACATCGGGTTGGGTAGAGTGGAGGCAGTTTGCTTATGGCACCTGTAGCTCTTAGCAAAGCAAGGACTTTGTCTCCAGCCTGGGCCCCACTCTGATTTTGTGAGAAGGGACCCACTGGGCCTCTTAAGGCCTAAGTCAGTGTTTCTTAGCAAGGGGTGTCCTCAGCACAGCAGACTCTGTTAGGAGGCCCCAGTCGTCCTTCCTTTTGTCCCTGTCAGTGGCCCTCCTGCTGATCAGACACAGAATGTGGCATTGCAGGAACCAGTGACCTTCCTGGATGTGGCCGTGGACTTCAGCAAGGAAGAGTGGGGGCTGCTGGACACAATGCAGAGGACCGAGTACCATGACGTGATGTTGGAAACCTTTGGACACCTGGTCTCTGTGGGTAAGGCTGTGCCCATGCTGGCCACTCCATCTTTCCAGGACTGGGAGCACCAAGGCCCTTAGTTGGGGCTCTTGCCTTCTCTGGGCCTAGTGTGAGAACTGGGCATGCCCTCGAGAATTCCTTGCACCATCCATGCCTTCAGCTGGCCCTGTGGACCTGGAGGGGTAGGCATTATGTGGACAGCAGCAGCCTCAGGTCCAGTGAAGGACTGACTTGCTGCCTACCTTCAAGGCGTAAGAGGGGTCGGAGAGCCAGGAGAGTACTCCCAGTTTTAGCCCCGTCCCCGACTGCTCATGTTCCTCTCTTTGCTGCTTCACTACTTTTCATAGTTCCCCCAGGTCATATGATTGTACTTGAAAAAAAAAAACAAAAAACACAAACAGGTTTTGAACACTTGGTTATGTCATACTTTCAGCTCATTTTTAGCACTTTACTTTATCTAAACCTTCTGGGTTCTTTCAGGGTGGGAGACTACACTGGAAAGTAAAGAGTTAACTTCAAAGTCTGACATTCCTGAGAAAGAACTAGCCCATGACCTGAAAATCGAAGAAATCTCAAGGGATGACACCTGTTCCCCTAGGTCAAGAGATGTCTCACAGGGTGAGGCCCAGGAAGTCTTGGACACAGCACTGAAGCAGGTGGGGCCAACTCAGGAAGAAACCCTCCCTCAGAAAAGCCCCCCATCCCAGGCAAACACTGGCCTTGTCACAAGCCATATTTCACTCCAGAAAACTCTCCCTAGAAAACGCTTGCGCAAGCGTGGCTCGCGGGTTAAGAAGGTGACACGTAGTCCATGTGTAAAAATTCATCAGAAGGGCCACAAAGGGGAAAAAGCCAGAGAAAATAGTGGTTGTGGGAGAGCCTTCAGCCGGAGTGCTCAGCAGATCACATTCACAAGAATCCACAAAGGGAGCCAAGTCTGCCGATGCAGCGAATGTGGCAAAACTTTCCGGAACCCAAGATACTTCTCTGTACATAAAAAAATCCACACAGGAGAGAAGCCATATGTGTGTCAGGACTGTGGGAAGGCATTTGTTCAGAGCTCCTCCCTCACACAGCATCAGAGAGTCCACACTGGAGAGAGGCCATTTGAGTGTCATGAGTGTGGACGGGCCTTCAATGACCGCTCAGCCATCTCCCAGCACCTGCGGACTCACACCGGAGCCAAGCCCTACCAGTGTCAGGCCTGCGGAAAAGCATTCCGCCAGAGCTCCCATCTCATCAGGCACCAGAGAACACACACTGGGGAGCGCCCCTACACGTGCAACAAATGTGGAAAGGCCTTCACCCAGAGCTCCCACCTCATTGGGCATCAGAAGACACACAGTGGGGTGAAATGCAAAAAGAAACCGCCTACCTCACAGTCCTCCAGCTGAGCTGGTTGAAGAGCCTTTTCAGCCTGATCCTGCAGCATAACACGAACAGGCCTGGTTGCCATTCAGAACTGAAAGTGAAAAGCAGCATTGAGTGATGATGTTCTCAAGACCAAAGGACGACCAGGGAGACCACCCTGCACGGGAGTAAATAAGAAAGCTGGTGGGGAGTTGTTGCTAATGAATATAGGTTGGAAATACATTTAATTTTTCACTCACTTGATTTGCTGTTATAATTTGCTCATTTGGTCATTAAAAATGATACTAGTGACGGGGCGCCTGGGTGGCACAGCGGTTAAGCGTCTGCCTTCAGCTCAGGGCATGATCCCGGCATTATGGGATCGAGCCCCACGTCAGGCTCCTCTGCTATGAGCCTGCTTCTTCCTCTCCCACTCCCCCTGCTTGTGTTCCCTCTCTCGCTGGCTGTCTCTATCTCTGTCTAATAAATAAAAATCTTTTAAAAAATAAAATAAAAATGATACTAGTGAAACCTGAAAATGCTTATAATGTAAGTTTAAAAAGCCAGGTACCAAAAAGTGCACTGATACTATATTTGTGGTAAAGTATTTATGCATATGGACAAGGACTAAAAGAACAAGGATAAATAAACTATTTCTGTGATAGAATCTGTGTGTTTTTCCCATCTATTAAATATCTTTTCATTAGTAATTTGATATTTAAAGTAAGCAGCATTAAAACAGATTGTTAGACCAGTTCTAGAAGACTCTGTGCAAAGCTGCAGTCCCTCCAGCCCAAGATTCCAAATGAGTTAGGATGAGTGGGTCATTCTGATCCTAGAACATCATCAACATGCAGGGAATGTTAGGTTCAGGGAATGGGAATCTTGAACAACTACTGGAGGCCTAGAGGGAAGGAAACCCCAGGCCAGCGTGGGAACCTCCTGGGAATGTTCATTCACTTCACATTTCCACTTTTCCCACAGGACTCCTTCAAGGGAAGGAACTACCCTGGCTGGATGCTCATCACCAAGTTAAGCAACAGGAAACTGGCAGCATTAGGGCATGTGTTTGATGCCCACATTTCACGTTTTACATGAAAGGACAGATTAAAATAATTTCTCCAGGTCACATAACCTGCAACCTGCAGCCCATCCCACCCCTTGCTCCACAACTCCACCTCTGCTCTCTTGAGTTGTGCATAATATTTCAAAACATGTTTAAAATTCTGGGTCAGATATTGAACTTATGCTCATCAGACATTGGTTGAATGCTGCTGGGCATGCCTCTTAAGAGCCCTTGGGCTTTCGCTGACAAGGGTGAGGCACAGTCATGCCTTCTGTAGAGTGTCTTGTTCCTTTCTCTATAGGAATGAATAGCCCCTGCAGACAGACTAGAGGAGCCAGGAGGCCAAGTGCCTGGAGAATGGTGATGGCACACCAGCTGTCCTGTTGCCCTTCCTGCATCAGGCACTGGGCTCAGGGCTGCTATATCACATTTAAACATATTCACATGTCAGCTTCTTTGAGATTAAACATTAGGGGCTGAAGAACTTACCAGGGCCTGCTACCCTCCCACTACACAGTTGGAGATCTTTCCAAGGGAGACAGAGCAGTTTTCAATGGAGAACATCAGCAGTTCCTTTTATAAGTCCCGAAGATGTAGGGATGTCTCTTTACCTCGGGAGTGGCCTTACCATGATGCCCAGTGCCCACTGGTGAAGGCCATAACCATGTCCTCAAACAAGGCCAGTTCATTCTGAAATGTCATATACTGATTTGTTGCCAGAAGATGGTCTCTGAAGGAGGTGATCTGACTGCTTTCACATCTGTGGTGGTTTCCAATATGGCCACAAATGCTTTGACTTTCCTCTATTCCTAGAATCTTGCTGAGCTTCTGACTGCTTCCATCCATAGGGTCGGCAGAAGTCACACAGTGTAACTTCCATGAGATGAGGCCATTAATGATGCTGCGTTTTCTGTTTCCTCAGGGAAATGAGAAGCAGTGTTGTCAGCTGAAACTGTGGCAAGGCTACGTGATGCTGGGTGGTGAATGAGGAGAGGAGAAATCATCCCCTCAGAGGGGGTGAACGGATAAGCCCCCTCAGGGGGGCTTACCTAGCAGCTCATCCAAGGCCCCTGAAGTTTGGGGTCACTTACTAAAAGTGACCAAATTTGAAATCCAGTTGACTGCTTTAGAAGGCCAGAGAAATTCATCTCTGAAGTGAATGGAAGAGTTCCACTTTGCTTGAAGTAGGATGAGATGATGCAGGATTTGAATATATGAAGGTGGTGGTTCCCCATCTTTTCCACGCACACATTAATTCATAGCAGCAGCACCCACCATTACATTCACAAGTTTGCCATCAGGGCTCATTGTGCCTGAATCTCCTGGGGGATCATGGGAGGCAGATTGATGGCCCCACAGATGTCTACTGCTAATCCCCAGAACCTGTGAAAATGGTGCTTCACATGGCCACAGGAACTTTGCAGATGTGATCAATTATGTTAGGATTTTGAATCAGGGAGATCATCCTAGATTATCCCCATGGGCCTAGTGTCATCACAAGGGTGGTTATGAGAGGGAGACAGGAGGGTCTGAGTAAGAGAGGAATATATGATGACAAAAGCAGGGGTTGGAGTGATGCAAAGCCATAAGCCAAGGAATGTGAGTGGCTTTTAGAGGCTGGTAAAGGCAAGGAAATGTCCTCATTTCCTAGAGCCTTCAGAATGAACACAGTCCTGGAGACACCTTGATTTCAGCCCAGTGATGGACTTCTGACCTCCAGGATGGTAAAATAACAAATCTGTATTGTTCAAGCCACTAACTTTGTGGTATTTTGTTTCTGCACTGATAGCAAACTAAAGCACGGAGTGTATGAGATTTGCAAGTTTCTACCAGTGGGTGCTGATCTGTGCCCTAAGGGATGGTATATCTCAATGGGAAACACTGCATCTGTGGGAGGGAATGGGGGCAGACACTTTTTGCCTAAGGCTGGCAACCTGAAGGGAACTAGTGGTTTGGTCTAGTGGAATGACTCTCAGTTCTCACAGACTGGTTAGGTAGGAAAAGTTTAACCGTTGGAATGAGTAGGATGCTCAGACCTTTTTGTGAGCTTGGGACAAGGACTGTTGTCTGCTAGAAAAGGGTGCAAATGTAACGTCTGGGAGAGAGGCAGCTGCACTTGCAGAAATGGATGCAGTAGAATTATGAGTCATCTGAAGGCTGGCGAAAATGATCCAGTTCACAAGCTGAGACCTGGCTTTCCTCAGAGCATCGGATCACAGAACACAGAAACAACCACCCTTACTACTCTTCAGAGCTGGCATTTAATGACAGCCATCAGAGCCCCTGCTTGGTTTCAGTATCTTCTTAGTGCCCACAATAACCTTGCCAGGTTGGCAGTATTCTTCCTGATTCGTGGGTGAACAGAAGGAAACTCAGCAAGTTGTCCAAAGGGACAGAAGTAGAAGTGGCAGAGCTAGATCCACACGCTTTTGGTCACTTGCTCAACAAGCAGTCCTTGAATGCCTGGAGAAAATAATTCAAAGGCCATGTGAGACTCATTCACCTGCCCCCAGGGGCTTCGATTATACTTAAAAAAATATGGCCAATGGAAGCTCATAAACGAGGGGCACCTGGGTGGCTCAGTTGGTTAAGTATCTGCCTTCTGATCAGGTCATGATCACGGGGTCCTGGAATCGAGCCCTGAGTCGGGCTCCCTGCTCAGTGGGGAGTCTGCTGCTCCTTCTGCCTATCCCCCACCCCCACTTATGCTCTCTCTCGCGCTCACACTCTCTCAAATAAATAAATAAATATAATTTTTTTTTAAGCTAAAGGGTTGAAGAGAACAAAGACATTTCGGTGTGAGCAAGTACTGTAAAAGAAGAAATGGCAACTTAAAACCTAAATGCAACTAAAAAATGGCACTTAAATAAAACAAAAATCAATTTGAGATACAAGGAGAATTTGATTAGAGCAAAGAAAAGAAAAAGCAATTTGGAGAAGGAATTTAATATGCTGCCTTCGGAATCAGACATATCTAGTATATGAAATAAATGTAATGAAAATTTGAATAAAATTAATAAGTTCAATTTAATAGGTGTATATAGAATTTTTGTACTCTATGGTTTCAAGAATATACGTGCTTAATCACAAAAAACTTAAAGTATAAATTTTTATAGGTGAGAATTATCTGATCATAAATTAACAGATGTATTAAGTACATAATAAAAAAGTATAAGTAAATAATAAAAAGATAATAAAAATATCTTAATTTCCTGAGCATTAAGAAATAACTTCCAAACTAATCCTTGAACCAAAGAGAAAACAAAATCAGATTCTCTCTTCCTCTCCCTCTGCCCCTCTCTGCGGTGCTCACACATGCATGTGCATACTCTCTCTCAAATAAATATTTTTTAAAAATAATAAAAATGAGAACACAACAAAATAAATGGTGCACAGCTAAGCTCTATAATAGGAAAAATTATAGCCTTGATTATGTTATTACAGTAGGATTATCAAAAAGAAAGGAATATTTTGCTTCAAGGAATTGGAAAAACAATATAATAAACCAAAAATTCAAGTTTTTGGTTTTTTTCAAGTCTTTTCAATTCAATAAACCAAATTATTCACGTTAATTGAGATTAAAGCCAAAGTTAATGAAATGGAGAACAAAGGGAAAGGAAAGAAAAGGTTAAGATGATAGATAACCCCTCACAAGCCTGATTGAGAAAATATTATGAGAAAAAAGATAACCTCAGATACAGAAAAGATGAAAGGAATTATAAAAGCTTACACAGAACTATATGGACATTTTCCTAATATAAATAAACAAAAGTGACCCAGGAAGCAGCAGAAGACTCAGAGTAATTATCATGGAAGTGACATGGACACGAAGCCCAGGAGACTTTATAGCTGACTTTAAATCTAACATTAAGGAATAAACTACTCCAATAATTCCACATCAAAACAAAATGGGACACCTTCGCAAAATACTAAATGAAGATAATAGCCACATCTGATAAAGATGGTATAAAAAAGAAATTTACCACCCAGACTCATCTATGAATATAAACACATAAGTTGAAAATAAAATATTTTAAAATGAGAGAAAAGAAAGTATTTAATCAAATCCAGCAGTGTATCTAAACAACATTTGACCAATTTATTTCAGGAATACGAAAATCCTTCAATTTCAGAAAATTTATCAATAAAGTTTATTCAACAGTCTAAAGAACTCATCCCCAAGAAAAATATGAATAATCAACATGGGATGCCTTTCAGCTGGCCTTCCCTGTTAAACATTCTATAATTCATACTGGAGAGGGACCCCATGAATGTCATGAATGTGACAGAGCTTCTGGTAGGACATCTCAACTAATTAGGCATCAGAAAACTCACACTGAAGAGAAACTATTCTGTTGTAATTAGTTTGGGAAATCTTTCAGTTACATCCTTGATTTTAATATTTATCAAAGAAAGCATCACAGAGGGAAGCCTTATGAGTGTAGTCAATATAGGAAATATTTCAAAGCTCTGGCTTTATTTCACAGCAGAGAACTCACATTGAAGAGAAGCCTTATGGATGTAATCAGTGTGGGAAACACTTCAGTCGGAGTTCTCACTTTGTTACTCATCAGAGAATTCATACTGGAGAAAAAACTGCATGAGTACACTCAGTGTGGAAAATCTCTCAGTTGGAGTTCTTTACTTATTAGGCATGGAGAACTCACACTGGAGAGCAATCACATGATTGTCACAACTGTGCAAAATCTTTCAACTAGAATTCTCACTTTATTGAACATTAAAGAACTTATATTGGAGAGAATCCCTACAAGTGTATTCAATGTGCCCCAGCTATAGCTTTACCCTACCTTAAAGGGCCAGGGAGTGGGTGGACAGAGTGGGGTAAATCTAGTGTTGTAACACTGGAGCAAAATTTAAAAGTAGCAATTTGATGTTATATAGGATTTTTTAAAAAAAGATTTCACAGGGAGAGAGAGCAAGCAAAAGCACAAGGAGAGGGAGAGCAGACTCCCTGCTGAGCAGGGAACCCAACGTGGGGCTCGATCCCCCCCACTGGGATCATGACCTGAGCCGAATGCAGCTGCTTAACCAACTGAGCCACCCAGGCGCCCAACAGGATTTTTTTTTTTTTTTTTTAGTTGAATACAATTGCCATTATCTTCATTACTTTATCTACCTGAGACAGGGCCATGGTCCAAGACTAAGGTTCCACTGTCCTTCCATCTTGAGTCTTCCTCAGTAGAAAGATTGGGGAAGAAAGCCAAGTTAAAATAAGTTGTTCCTGGGGAGGAAGGGGTCAGGCCCTAAAAGAATACATCCAGCTCTGGAGGGAAAATGGTGATGTAACCAAGTCCAAGCCTGTTCCATAGTGGAACAGGTCAATAAGTGGAGAGGCAAGATGTTAGGGTAAGGAAAGTGACTTTATTCAGGAATCCAGCAGACTAAGAAAATGGACTATGTTCTAAAGAACCATCTTAACTCAGCATGAAATTTGAGACTCTTTGTAGCCCAGGTACCTACGTGGCCCCAACAGACCAGGTTCAGCCACTCAATGGTGACAAAATCCAAAGGCAGAGAGACAAGTGGTGGTGAAACAAGAAATTTATTTCAGTGACGCCAACCCCAGGAAGACAGTGGACTAATGTCTCAAAGACTATCTCCAAAGTGCTGAAAATACTTCCATATTTATAAAAGGAAAATGTAGGCCAAAGGTAGGTGGGTATGTGAAGGTAGACACTGAGGGTCAAATAAATCACTATCTTGCAGTCAATCACAGGTGGGGTCTTACTGGTTCAGGGCAGCCTTACTGTTTGAGGGGGTAGCTTTGGTTCCCTTCAGGGGATGCTTATCTGCAGGTTCTTCCACTTGAGCCAAGAGACAAGCTGGAATGATGAACCCAACTAGAAAGTCTGAGGTCAAAATGGAGTCTTCTTTCTGAAGACTCTTTCATTTTTATGTTAGGAAGAGGGGGAACTGGGAGCAGTTGAGAGTCAAGAGGTGACTGAGATCTGTCAACATTCAGATGCCAGCAAGAGTTCAAAGAAGGTTGTGAAACTGTCACCAGCTAGACCCCAAGATCTGACCTTTACTGCTTACCTGCTTGTAGGCACTGACCTTTGTCCCACATTTTCCCTTTAGCTCTTTTTTCCAACTTTCTCTTAACTCAGGCAAAAGACCCAAGGGGCGTAGCATCCCATGATGGAAACCAAAACCACTCCTCAAGCAGTAATAAACTGCTCTAAAAAAATAAAGTCTCTCAATTTGCCAGGAGCAGCAGCAGCATGATAGAGTTAAGACTCAGTATGGCAATACAAAAAGGCCTGAGTTCAAATCCTGTCAGCAACACTTCCTAATTGGTTGATTTTGAACTTGCACTCTCTGGATTCAATCTCTTTGCATTTAGAATGAAGAAAATAAAAACTACTTCACAAAGTATTGTCGGTATCAAAATATTTAGTGTATGCATTTAATATTTGGAAGAATGCAGAATTCTGCCAGCACTAATTCACCACCTCTCTTAGATTTCTGCAGAGGTGCTCAACCCTGACTGCACATTGAAATCACTTGGAGTGCTTGAAAAATACTCATGCTGGGACCCATGCCCAGAAATCTCATATTGTTTACAAACTCTTGCATATTTTAAAAATTATTTGTAAATTATATTTACAAATTTACCACAAACTTTGTGGGTTAAAACAATACAAATCTGTCCTCATACAGTTCTGGAGGTCAGAAGTCTAAAATGGGTTTCACTGTGCTAAGATGAAGCAGCCAGCAGGATTGCATTCCTTCTGGAGGCTCTAGGAGAGAATCATTTTTTGCCTTTCCAGCTTCTGGAGCCTGCCTGCATCTCCCAACTTGTAGTCCCCATCAATAATTGCATCAGTCCAATCTCAGCTTTTTTGGTCACATCTGTTTTTCTCTCATTCTCCTGCCTCTCCTTTCATTTGTAAGGGCCCCATGATTGCCTTGAGCCCACCAGAATAACCCAAGACAATCTCTCCATCTCAAGATACTTAGCTTGATCATATCTAGCAAGTCCCTTCTGCCATCCATATAAGGTAACATATTTACAAATTCCAGGAGTTATGATATGTATATATTAGTGGGGAGGGGAGTGGAGGACATCATTCTGCCTACCACAGAAAGTTCCAGAGATACCATATTCCACCTGGAGGTATGTCTGGGGCAGCAGGGCCAAGGAAGGCATCCTGGCTAGAAGGTCTCTGCTGCCACTTCCCTTGATTCCAGCCCCTTTCCATGCCTACCCCTCCAGCTTTTCCTTCCCAGATTTCCAGGAAATCTTTACAACAGGGCCCTTTTCTGTCTCAAATCAGCCACCATCAGTTTATGTCAATTGCTACCAAGGACAACCAAACTGATTAAACTGGAAGACGTGAGGAGGCATTTACTGTCCCATGTGGCATTGGTTAGTAGGTCCAGAAAGCACCAGAGGATTCTCCCCTACGCTAAGCCAATAGGATCCTGTTACTAGCTGAAATCAAATCCTCAGCAACAAAAAGTCCTCTGCCAGATTCATTCTGCACCTGCACTCTCAGGCACATCTTAGATATTAACTTAAATGAGACACAGATTCTCAAACTCTGTTTAAATATGAAATCTAGAAGAAACCTGTAATCCCACCCTGGGCACAGTGCTGGAGGCGGGTGGGAGAGCTGGGGAAGAAGATATAGCAATTAACTGTCTTTTTGAGCTTACCAGTGAACTCTCCCAAGACTTTGCAGATGTCAAATGAAAAAAATCTAGACTTAAGAGACCTTGCTGGAAAAAACTACTGTAATAAAGAGGAAGCTCTGACCACAAGATCTACCTCTCAAAGTCAGGCAGAAAAAGGTTTTGCTTTTATAGAGTTGCTAGAAAAAAAAGACAGGCATTGGACAGTTGATCAAGAAACACCTTCTCTTCTCCCTCTCCTCCTTCTCCCTCTTTCTTCTCCTTCTCCTCCTTCTCCCTCTCCTTCTCCTCCTTTGTCAGCTGATTTTCCTGAGGGGTGTTGAAGGGCTATTTTGCATTCTGATGCTGGCCCAAGCTGATGGTACTTCAGAGTTTAGGGTCCTGTGGGAAGGGGAGATTAACTAAGTTTGGCCATATCAAGGTCACAAATATATACTTTTTAACTTTTTTACATCCAACATGGGGCTTGAACTCACAACCCCAAGATAAAGAGTTGCACACTCTATGGACTGATCCAGACAGGCACCCCAAGGTCACAAATATTTTGTTCCAATTGATCAACAGGAGCAAATAGTTCAGCTAATCTTGTATGAGGCAAAGAATGGGAAAGTGTCTGGCCTTATCCTAGATAAACAAGGGTGTTACCTGTGGTCTTATCTAATTCAAGTGGGAATAGTGGTTTTTTGCAGTTAAGACTTTTCCAGGAACATAAGGCTGGGGAGATTTCTTCCACTGCTGCCGTTTTCCAGGAATACAGGGTGGGGTAAAGTTCAACCTTCTCACAGGAAACAAAGATGTTAACAGAAATGTATCATCAAGGGCATTAATGGTAATTATGATAATCAGAATTGGAAACTGTACTTTAGAGGTTAACATATTCTCAAAGAGGGCATAACAACATCTGAAGTCCAGCTGGCTGACAAGTCTTCTTACCCTACAGGGTAGCCTTTCTGCAGCTTTAGTGGCAAAGGGGATATTCCTCCTCTCATCTCACTGAGGTTTTTCTACCTGCATTGAGAAGAGGCAACAGCAGGAACTCCATTCACAACACCCAGAGAAAGAAAAGCAGGTTTAAGAAGCTAAAAACTCACAGAACGGGAAGAAAAAGGTGAGCGAACAATGCCCTCTAAGGGAGTGGTGCCCCGTGAAGTTGTGTGAGGGGCTGTCCAATGGGACAATTAATCTCAGGCAGGGTGATGTTTTGTTCTTGGAGCTGGGAACACATCCAAACCTAGGAGACCCAGCTGAGTCAAAGGAGAGCTAATCAGCAGCGTTCCATCCAGTCTCGGGGCAGGGGGCGGGGGATGATCTGGGCTGCTTCTGCCTATAATCTCCCCTCCTGTGTGTGAGGTGGAGTGGTTCCTGACAGTGGCACCAACACTCAGCCTGAACACCCTGACTTTGAGGGCTCCAGTTAAGGGCTCCTCCTGGCAGCAATGAGGAAATTGAGGTTCTAGGAGAAGAGGAGACATGGCTGAGACCAAATCAGGAGTTGAAGGAATCCAGGATTTCCAAGTCAGTCTGATCTGAAACTGTCAGATAGTGGGAAAAACCCAAGCTCTGGAGTGAGATGGTCTCAGTTCTAATCTCAGCTTTTCCACTTAACCAGCTGTGCCACCTCGAGCTAGTTACTTAACCTCTCCTGTACCTCAGTTTTTCTAGCTGTTCCACAGGGAAGTTAAGATAGTGTCTATCTATAGGAATGCTGAGAAAGTACTTTATAGGGCTGACAGTAGGTCCTTAATCTATTACTATTGTTATTACTATTACTATTAGCTCCTCTTTCAACCCTCCACCAATTTTTAAGAGCTAAATAATAAAAAAGTGAGAAGAGCCAGAATCACCCTGAAAAAGAAAGACAATGAGAGAGGGTGATCTCCATTAAATAGTAAAACATATTATCAAGCATCTATAATTTTAAAATTGCAATACTGGCACATGAATAGACAGATCAACTCGACAGAAAATCCAGAAATACTGAAATGCATGTGGAAACTTAGTGCATGATTAAAGGAACACCTCAAAACAGTGAGGAAAATGTAAACTATTTAGCTAGTATAACTATGGAGCCATTTGGCAAAAGATAAAATGGAAGTCATTCCTCACACCATACACTAGGATGAAGCACTATACTAGTCATCTAGTACTACATAAGTACTAGAAGATACATGGGTGAATTCCCCCTTAACTGGAGAATATTTCCTATCCATGAATCAAAATCCAGAAGTAATAAAGGAAAACAATGATAAATTTGGTAAACTTTTACATGGAAAAAAAACCCACAACACTATAAGCAACATTAAAAATGATTATAAACTGAAAAACTGCAATTTGTAATTTAAACCATTTAAAATATTGCCAATCAAGCACTTCTAAAGCTAGAGTAAAAGACTAGCAACCCTACAGAAAAATGGGCAAAATATGACAAGAACAAGAAATAAAATGACTCTTCAACATATTAAAAGATGCTCATAATTGGAGAAATTCTTACTCATAAAGATATGCCAACTAGAACTACACTGAAATACTGTTTCTTACCTATCAGATTTGCAGAGAGTCAAAAGTTTGATGCCACATCCAGCTGATGAGACTGTATGCCCTTCCATACATTGTTCGTGAGATGCAAAACGGCACAACCCCAAAGGAGAGAAATTGGGCAACAGTACATATACATTTACCTCTGACCAACCAATCCCACTTCTATTCCAAATATACACTGGCAGAAACACAAAATGACCCAGGCACAGGAGTATCCATATCCAAAAATAGCAGCATTTTTTTTTAAAGATCTATTTATTGCACTTTAAAAGAGAAAGAGCTGGGGGTAGGTGGGCAGAAGGAGGCAGAGAGAATCTCAAGCAGACTCCTCACTGAGCACAGAGCCCAATGTAGGGCTCGATCTCATGGTCCTGAGATCATGACCTGAGCCAAAACTAAGTCTGGCTTAACCAACTGAACCAAGTAGTCGCCCCATGCAGCACTATTTTTAATAGCAAAAAGCTGGACACAGTTTATATGTCATCAGTAGAGGGCTGATGGAAGGAACTGCCATCCTGCCAGTCAATAGTGCCCAGGGCAACTGTCAGACACTGGTATCCCCAGCCAATTGGTTAGGTGGGAACAACAAAGTACATCACAGGACCATGTGTGGTATAGGACCTTTACCTAAGGAAGGGGGTGGGCTAAACAAGCAGAATGTTATCTGCGGATAGATAGATAGATAGATAGATAGATAGATAGATATTTTTTTAATGGAAGGAGTGGGGGGCAGGGAAGGGGAAAAAATAAAATGGAAGGATAATCCAGAACTTATATAAATGGTTACCAGTGGAGAAGAGCAGGAATAGAGGGAAGAGCAGGCACAGAGGCTAGGCTTCTCTGAGTATATGTTTTTTTGTAGTTTTTACTCTGGAGCCATAAAAGTGATCTGTATTAATATAAATTAGGTTTTTAAAATTTATTTTATTTTATTTTATTTTATTTATTTTTTTTTTTTTAAAGATTTTATTTATTTATGTGACAGAGAGACAGCCAGCGAGAGAGGGAACACAGCAGGGGGAGTGGGAGAGGAAGAAGCAGGCTCATAGCGGAGGAGCCCGATGTGGGACTCGATCCCAGTACGCCGGGATCACGCCCTGAGCCGAAGGCAGACGCTTTAACGACTGCGCTACCCAGGCGCCCCTTATTTTATTTTTTAAAAGATTTTATTTATTTGTTTGAGAGCAAGCGAGCTACCACATAAGTTGGGGGAGAGGAGAGGGACGGAGATACTGGGCTTGATCCAGGACCCCAGGATCATGACCTGAGCCAAAGGCAGACACGTAATCGACTGAGCCACCCAGGTGACCCCAAATTAGGTTTTTTAAAAGTGATCTCTAAAAAGTGAAAGTATTCAGTGGAAAGGTTACCACATTGACAATCATTATTTCCAGTAACTTTAGAGCACAGTAATCTCACTGTGGAGATACAGTCTAAGGACAAAAAGAATTGCAGAGGAATCTTGAATTCTCAGTAATAATACTGAAGATAATTTGAAAAATAAACCAAGTAATTCTGATGTAATTCAGAACTAAGATTTCAGCAATAAAAAATTAAAGCCCTGTAATCCTAAATTTGAATTAGAATTATCAAGATTAATCCAAAATGTGTTTTCTCTTAAAAATATATATTCCAACTTTGTCCACTGAAGAGGTTTATAACAATAACTACCCTACCAGTAACGGTACTCCTAGTGCCCAGATCTCTAAAACACATTTCCCGCTAAAAGAACCAGGGTTCCTCAGGGCCGGGGCAGGAAATTTACAGAATGAGCCTTGGAACATCTTCTCTGACTGGAAAGCAAAGTAGTTATCAAAACCTACTCAGATCATGTCAAAAGGACACAGAAGGCAGCTTGAGAGAGCTGCTCGTGGCCACCATTTGGACAACCAGAGCATCAAATTATTCACTGCAACAGATTAAAACACACAGAATACATTAAAAATCCATGTATATAAAACATACTCACTGGCTACCTTTGGAGATTGCTAGCATGTCTGTTTTCCCAAAGCAAAGGCAAAGAATGTAGCATTTATCCTGTTTTTCCTGAACAAACTCTACCTCCTCAGAGTAACCAAAAAATTAGGAAAGTTTTTCCTTATGGAAGAATTATTTATTCATTTGAGAGAGAGAGCACGAGCAAGGAGGAGAGGGAGAAGCAGGCTCCCTGTTAGTAGGGAGCCCGACACGGGGCTGGATCCCAGGACCCCCGAAATCATGACCTGAGCTGGAGGGTAGATGCTTAACCGAATAAGCCACCCAGGTGCCTCTACACACTTTCTGATATGATGCAAGAGAACACACACGCACCACTTATGAAGAATTGTCAAATATACAAACTTGAATCTAATTAAGCCTCTAGATCCAACTACCAGTTTACCACAAAAGCAAGGGAATAAGAAATGACATCATAAGGATACCATCACCAAAATCCACAAGGTAGTAAATCCTATGGGAAAAATTTACCTGGTTTCAACAAACAGAAACAAAAGGAAAAAGCACATGTCGGGGAAACTCGTAAATTACAAGACTTAAGCACACATTAACCAAATGCAAAGTGTGAACCTTGTTCAGATCCTAATTTAAATAAATAAAATGTAAAAAAATGGACACATGTGGGGTAAACACTGGATATTTGGTACTAAGAAATTATTGCTAATATTTTTAAGTGTGTTAAAGACTGTAGTTATATATTTAAAAGTCTTCTCCCCCACTGTATCTTTTTTTTTCCTAATAGATGTTGGCACCCTTATGTAGTGATTTTTTTTAAAAGATTTTTATTTATTCATCTGAGAGATAGCAAGGGAAAGCATGAGAAGGGGGCAGAGGGAGAAGCAGACTCCCTGCTGAGCTGGGAACCAAACTCAGGGACCTCAACACGGGGCTCCATCCCAGGGCCCTGGGATTATGACCTGAACAGAAGGCAGACACTTTAACCGGTTGAGCCACCCACGTGTCCCTTTATGTACTGATTTTTAAGTAGCCTTAGTGAGACATAATTCACATATACTCACTTAAACTGTACAATTCAATGGTTTTTAATATACTGTTTTATCATCATTACAATCAACTTTAGAACATTTTCATCACCGCCAAAAGAAACTGATATCCAAGTAGCTCACATTTTCACTCAAACTTCCCCAGCCCTAGGCAACCATGAATTTACTTTCTCTATGGATTTTCCTATTCTACCAAAAGTCATTCCCGGGGTCTTGGGTAGCTCAGATGGTTAAGCAACTGCCTTAATTAAGCTCAGGTCATGATCTCTAGGTCCTGGGATGGAGCCCCACATTGGGCTCCCAGCTCAGTGGGGAATCTGCTTCTCCCTCTGCCTCTTCCTCTCCCCCTGATTGTGCTCTGTCTCTCAAATGAATAAATAACATCTTTTTAAAAAGTAAAAAAAAAAAAAACAAAAAAAAAACCCACCTCTTTTCTAGATAGAATCTTAGGTATTTATGCGTGAAACAATATGGGATTTGCTTCAAAATAACCCAGTGGTGGCTGGGAGAAAGTGGGGATAAGATTAAGTATAAAAAGGCGAACGATGACGGTAAATGAAGTTGGATAAATGCATGGAGGGAAGCATGGGTTTTCATCACACTCTTCGCCTTACTCTGGTATGTTTGAAATTTTCCATAATAAAAACAAGGTCATTTATGATATCATAAGGAAAAGTCCCAAGGTGGACATAGGCAATATCAGTTATTCAGTGACTCAAGGAGGATCCCATTATAGACTCTGGTTCTTTCCATCTTTCTGCTCTGCCATTCTCAGCATGTCGACTTTGTTTGCCTCTTGGGCTGGCTTCCTGAAAGTGCTGGCATGGCAGTACTGCTCTACACATTATACACAGATAACACTGCCCAGAGACAATGAAAGGGGACATACTAGTGTCTTACGTCCATTTTTGAGAGAACTTCCCCCCAGAAGCCCCCAGCAGATGTGTCATTTCCCCTTGCCTAATTCAGTAACACAGCAAGAGGCACGAGCCCACTCCATCAAGATTCTCCCTTTGGAAGCTAGATTAAAGACTTCCTGGAAGAGGGGCGCCTGGGTGGCACAGCGGTTAAGCGTCGGCCTTTGGCTCAGGGCGTGATCCGGGCATTATGGGATCCAGCCCCACATCAGGCTCCTCCGCTGTGAGCCTGCTTCTTCCTCTCCCACTCCCCCTGCTTGTGTTCCCTCTCTCGCTGGCTGTCTCTGTCGAATAAATAAATAAAATCTTAAAAAAAAAAAAAAAAGACTTCCTGGAAGAATCTACAGATTGCAGGGTCCTGTTAACAAGCATGAAGTACTCAAGTAAGAAGATGATGGCTGTTGGGTCAGCCCCAGGAAGAGTCCAAGCAAGGAAGGCTGGTCACAGGAGCACCTCAGACACAAGGAAACAACATTTCAGGCGCTTACGAGGCTCGAGCAGAGCCAGAGTCGCTCCCGCCAGTAGGCGGGCCTGGGAAGGTAACTGTGGTCTCCCTCGTTTGAGAGCCGGGGTAGGTCAGCAGCCGGGGGGGTCTCAGACTGACCCCAGAACGACGCAGTGAGATAGCACACGTAACAGTGGGCAGACCATATGTAATAGAACGGGCCCAAACAGGACGTGGTCACTAACTGCCAGCTTCCCTATTTCTTGCCCCTGTCCCACTTAGGGCCAACCGGAGAAAGCCAACTATGCTCCCCTAAGCAATCCTAAACCTAGAAGGCCCGCTTAGAGTTAGCCGGTCTCTGGCTTCCACACTCGACAAAGACCATCCAAGGCGCACCGAGGCCACTCCCCTGCCTGCCTTTGAGCCTCCGCAGAATGCACAGGACGGTGGCGGACGGCGTCGCTTGAGCAGGTTCGGGGTCGACAGCCGTTCCTAGCCCCCTTCAAGGCGTCTTCGTTCACTTCCACAGCGGGTCGAGGCGACTGAAAAGCCAACGAGGAAAGGGTGCGGCCGAGCGCAGTTCGGACACGAACCCAGGCCTCGACGCTGGTCACAGACGTCCGCCATTCTGGCGTCGCGGCCTCAGTCGCCGGCTGAGGAGAATGAGTCGCGTCCGTGAACCCGGGCTACGGGGAGAGGCACGCCACGGGACGCAGCCCAAGGAAAACAATTGTCTAAACCATAACACGACCCGCTGTAAAAGGGAAAAGGCAACCTTCGAGTCTCAGGCCCCCGCCCGGGGACCAGACACCTCCGCCCCCGACGGAGTCCGGTAGCAACAGTCCCCGCCGCACTGCCTTCTGGGACTTGCAGTTGGTTGCACCAAGCGCGCGCACTTCCGCCCTCCACCGGAAGCGCCGGCATTACTCCGCGCGTTCAGGTGAGCCTGAAATCCGGGACCGACGCGGACGCTCAGCTGTGGGCGGGGCGGGATGGAGGGCGGGGCCAGGCGGGACCTCTGTGACCTGGGCGGTGCCGGGGGGGAGGAAGCGGGACCCGCAGGGGTCCGTTTTGCGCGGCGGAACTGGGGCCTGTCAGATGCGAGTCCCTCTGCCTGCAGAAACCGGGAGGAAGCTGGCGCAGCCAGGGCCCCTCCTGCGGCAGAGTGCAGCTGGGTGTGATCTTGTCTGAGGTTCTCCTACTCTGGAACAGAAGCTCTCCTGCTGCAAAGAAGGCCAGCTGTTGAGGGTGTCAGGCCGGCGTATGGGAAGGAATCTGGGGCTTGCCCACCCAGACGCGTCTTTTTTCCTCTCTCGGTTCGTTAACGCCACTTACCGCGCAGGCGCTCTGTGCAGGAGGTGGTAGCGGCAGCCCCGGCAAGTGAGGATTTCTTTACCCCAGCAGCCTCAGAACTTGGACACGTTTTCTTCCACTGGTACGTGATCTTGAACTCAGTTTGAAGACAAAGTGCATGTTTTCCAGGTGAACAAAGAATTAGAGACAGTCCAGCAAACTCTGGGTCTACGGTATTGGGGTGCCTGGATTGGGTGTGTTTGTTGATACCCCATGTTAGGAGCTGGGTTAGAGGGGTCTGGAGGTGTAAAGAGCCGGGACATAAAGCTGTCCTGTGCGTGAGAGCTTAAGAGTTGGATTTCAAAAAGCCTCAGAGTAGAAGCATCTGGCTGTAGAAATAACTCAGTGCAAGAGAGAATGCAAAGGGAGTAGGAATAGCTGAGGACTCTGAGCTTCCATTTCTAGTGAGGAACCAGGATAGAGGTCACAGAGAACTCTTGGTCACTCAGATCTGTTGAGTTGAGGAGTCTGTTGGATGTAGGGGTGGAAATAGAGGAGGAAATGGCAGTGGCAGGGAGGTCTAAGACTGAACATGAAGCCTGGGGCAGCACTTGAAACCCCACCCCACAGGCAGGGAAAGAGCAAACTGGAAAAGGAACGAGAAAGCAGCCTCCGCCCCAGCCCTGCAGACAGAGGGACCCTGCCACACCAGCCACCCTCAGGTCCAGCATGAGGAATAGAAGGTGAATTTTATGTTCAAGTATAATCGATGTGACCAAATCTGTGTCCTGTGTGTCAATGTGACATTAAGCTCTATAAATGCAACTCATTTAATCCTCAGAGCAGCACCATGACACAAGGCCTGCTATTCTCCCAGATGTCTACAGAAGAGGAAACTGAGGCCTAGGGAGGTTAAGGAGGTCTGTTTAAGAACTAGGAACTACAGGGGCGCCTGGGTGGTGTAGTCGTTAATCGTCTGCCTTCCGCTCAGGGCGTGATCCCAGTGTTCTGAGATCGAGCCCCACATCAGGCTTCTCTGCTAGGAGCCTGCGTCTTCCTCTCCCACTCCCCCCACTTGTGTTCCATCTCTCGCTGGCTGTCTCTCTCTGTCAAATAAATAAATGAAATCTTTAAAAAAAAAACAAAAACAGAAAAACTAGGAACTACAGAGGCAAGTGGTGGAGCTGGGACTTTGAAAGCAGGCAATTTGACTTAAGAGTAGCGTTCCCAGCCCTTGCCCTCAGATGCCTCCAGACAAGGAATGGGAGGGTGGAAATAGTCACAGGCAGTAGGAGACTGCCCAGGGATGGGCAGGAGTCTCAGAACAAGATAGATAGATGTAGAATCTTGATGAGCTTTCTTGGGTGTGGTGTACATTTGTAGTGTGTATGTTTAGGAGTGAGATGGCAGAGAGACGATGGACAGGATGAAGAGGGAGAGACTGGAGTGTTGGCTGCTCTGAGGGCCTAGCTGTTAGGAACAGGAGCATGGAAGTAACTGGAAGGGGGGGGGGGACACTGGGATACAAGAGTTTACTTGATCAGAAGGTTTGTGGCCCAGGAGCCTCTGCTTTTGCCAGCCGTCACCTCTCCTCCGTCCGTGACCCTCCTACCTCCCTCTTTATCAGGATCATTGTGTTGACATCAGGCCCACCAGAAAATCTGGGATAATCTCCCCATCTCAAGATTCTGAACTGAATCACTTTTCCAGAGTCCCTTTTGCCTGCAAGGTAACATAGTCACAAGTTCTTGGCACTAGCATATGGAAATATTTTGGGGGCCATTAGTCAGCCAACCACAGACATGGTAAAAAGATTTGCAAAACCCTAATCAGTCTGCAAAGCGGGGGGGATCAGCTGAGGCAGGTGCCCTGTGCCATGGGCAGAGGAGTAAAAGATGGTGTGGACACAGGTTTTGTGGCATCCTGGTGGGCGACAGACAGCCTTTTGCGTGGGTTCTCTTTCTGGTGAGTGAGCGGTGAGTGTCCTCGAAGTTTGCTGTCATTTCTGTCTTAAGTAGCTTCTGAGTTCTCCATTTTATTCAGGAAGAGAAGATGGTGAAAATAAAGTGAACTGAGTTGGACAGTTGGACAGAAAATCTGCTTTCTGCAGCTCTGCTAATCCATGAGATTGGCTCAGAGCTGAAGAGTCCTGGTGCGCCTGGAACACTGCCTTACCTTTGTAGAGCAGTTTCTCAACCTTGGCAGTATTGTTGGAAGCGGAGTCATCCTCTGGTAGGGGAGATGTTGAGTACTGCCTCTCACTTCTGCTCAGCCCTCTACAAGTCGTGACAACCACACGTCGCCAACATTGCCAGATGTCCTTGAGGGCAGACCTGCCCCCAATTGAGAACCACTGCTCTATAGAAAGAGCCAATTTTCTCACACATCCTGGAGATGTGTTTCTCTTTGTGGCTTTGTCCTTTAGTTGAGCCTGATGCTCACTTTGTAGGGGTGTCCCGAAGTAAACAGAGACATTTTATCAGGTAGGATGATCCCCTCTGGCTCAGAGGTTACCTCCCAGCAGCTGGTCAGGGAACAGGACTTTCGTTGGAATGTGTGGGGCATGGACCACCCAGGCCTGCTGAGTCAACCTGTTATGCACGCTCACTCTATCAGGTGTGTGCTGTGGACAGTGTGGTCATTCCAGCGTCATTGTGGATGGATGGGACTTTTACCTTTTTCGTGTGGGGTTTTTTCTGTTCTTTTAAGTTAATGCTGGGATTCAGGTAAATGTGTACTCACACCAGCTCCAAAAGTTGAAAGTTGAACATTGTGTCAAAGTTATGTTCTGCCTTAAATGTTTTTTTAGTGGGATACAAGTCTAATCATTCTGGCATTCCATTTATTTCTTTTTTTTTTTTTAAGATTTTATTTATTCATTTGACAGAGATAGAGACAGCCAGCGAGAGAGGGAACACAGGCAGGGGGAGTGGAAGAGGAAGAAGCAGGCTTCCAGCGGAGGAGCCTGATGTGGGGCTCGATCCCAGAACGCTGGGATCACGCCCTGAGCTGAAGGCAGATGCTTAACCACTGAGCCACCCAGGTGCCCCTGGCATTCCATTTTTTGCATGGTTATTGCTGCCTTATCTGTACTGGCCTGAATGCCAAGGTCAGAGACAACCCTGCATTTTGAAGCCATTGTCTTCTGCTTCAGTAGTGAACTGGCTACTCAGTAGTCTCTCCTATCTCTCTCTCTCTCTATTTATCTGTTTAAAATTTTATTTATTTTTAGCGCATGCTGGGTTGGGGGAGGGGTAGTGGCAGAGGGAGAGGGAGAGAAAGAGTCTTAAGCAGGCTCCACACCCAGCACAGAGCCCAACACACAGGCTTGATGCAGGGCTCAATCTCACAACCCTGAGATCATGACCTGAACTGAAGTTAAGAGTAGGACACTTAACCAACTGAGCCACTCAGGTAGCCCAGCACTCTCTCCTTTTTATAATGATTCTCAGAGGACTTGAGTGCTCATTTTACCTGAAGGATATTAGGTTTGTGTGAGAAAGAGATTGGAACCCACCATGAAGGTGACGGCCAGAAAAGAATGTCTGCAGAATTAAGTTTGGGAAAGGAGTTCTCAGACCCCAGATGTGTTGGAAGCAGTAGTGTTCTCAGAGAGAGCACAGTGGGAAGGTGCCTCTGGGGCTTTTCTGGTTTTAGCAGCTGTTAAGTGTTGAGGTCCTGGCCCATCTGTAGGCACTGTGCTCCTACTGGCTCTGGCCAGGAGTGGCCCCCAACACCCTCTCTGGGGAGCTCAGGACCTAAGAGAAACCCCAGCACCTGGAGAAGCCCCAAGAGGAGAAGACACTGGTTGAGGAACTGACTCAAACATTTGAAGGCAAAGGTGAGAACTGCCAAAAATGTGAGGCATGGAGAGAGCACACTTTCCCTGATATATGACTTGATTCTTGATTCTCCAGGAAGATGGGTTTTATAGAGAAAGTAGAATAAGAAAAATGCCAGTTTTAGTCCTGGGAGAACAGCAGGTGTCTGCCTTCTGGAAGCAACGAATGAGAGGTCTGGGTTTCCCTGGGCCTCCAGCCCAGATGATAGTTGTTCTGTTTCAAGGGGGTGAGGGTCCAAGGCTCTTTGTGACCTGGATGGCACCATACAAATGAAAGATGCCAGAATCCGGCAGAATGAGCAGTGGCTCCATGTGAACAAACGCACAAATGCAGCATACATTTCTGGACTGTTGGGTCATCCCGAATGAGCAGTGACTGGGTAGATGGTGTGTGTGCACACAAGTAGAGCTGTGCTTTTGATGCAAGTGGGTGAGCGGGAGGCAAATATGGGGAAGGGTTTAAGGCAAGATCTGGCAGGACTTTTGCCTGGCTGTCTCAGTGAGACAGTCACATGACTGCAGCCAAGCTCTTAGATAAGTAGAGTATGGGAAGCAATGACAAAGTCCAGTAAAGTAGCGGATGATGGTGTGCCCCCCCTCCCCCCGCACATACACAGTGGGGCAGCATCCTGCATGTTCAGAGTGGCTTGGGGGAATGCGCACCTGGGACAGCAGCCCCCAACAGAGTGCCCTTAGCTGTCCTCCTTAGGACAGCTTAGGATTTTCATCCTCCTTGTCCCCATCCCCCCCGACCCCATTTTTGGAAACCAGCTGGTGTTTTACTGTGATACTTTAAAATTGTGCAATTTTTTTTTTTGAAGCCAGCTCATGTTTCAGTGGTATTTAAAAATTGCACAGTTTTCTTGGAAGACCACCTGATGTTTTATTGGGATATTTTGAAATTGTACACTTGTCTTAACACTCTTCTTCTACGTCCCCCAACTTGGTCTCTTGAAAGGACGGGAACAACTGGCCAGTCCTTTATTTGGGTGTTGATGGATGGCTGTGATCTGTGGGCACACAGTTCAGATATACCCACCTGTGCCTAGGCATTTTCTTTGAGCCTGGGGTAGGCCAGGTCCATCCCTAGGCTCAGATCTGGTCAGGCTGGCCCATTCCACATCTGGAAAGCTGGCTTGGCTGCCACAGCTGGCCGCAGAGCCTTGGACTTTTTAAGGTACTTGGTCAGAGCCTGTCTCCCAACTCCTCATACCCTAAGGGAATGTTCCTCAAATGGTACTGGCAGCCCTCTCCTTTGTCTGGGGTTGGGAGTGGGCTCAGTTGCCTGGGCTTACTGAGGTGGGGCTGAATTCCTTATTGTTCCCTGCTTCACCAGACCTGCCTCCTGAGGACCTCTGCCCTCTTCAGGACAGCTTCTTCAGGTATGAGGAGGAAATGGAACCACATTCTCATGCGGTCCCGTGCCAGGTGAGTTAGGGACCTTTTCTCTCTTTGCCTCAGTCTCCTCAGCTGTAAAAATGGGTCCAGGAATAGTACCCACCTCCTCAGGCCAGCACATGAGAGCACTGTAATGCTTCCCTGTGCCTTCATGTGAAAGCCAAAGGCTCTCTATAGATAAAGCACCTGCCCTGTATGGATGAGCCAGGAGCTCCTGGGACCAGACCGAACATGAGTCTGCCACACCTGGTTCCCTGGGACAGGTCTCTGGCTCAGACTCTTTGTTTGTGATGGCTGCACAGCAGGCTCTTGAGGATGGGCAGAACTAAGCCTCCATACCCCATTCAGCCACGCAGGGCCCTTGACCCTCACTGAGACTACTCAGGAGGGCAGCCAAGAGTATCCCCTTAAAGCGCCATAGTTGCCCTTAGATGGCTCACCGTGCAGCACACAGTGGGGTGAGGGGTGGGTCCCTGACCTTACTGAGCGTCCCAGCACATTGTCTTTGTGCTTCCTGGGTGCCAGAGGGTTACTTCCCCTCACGTCCTGTGAGACTCCCTGATGTGGGAGGCTGTCTTCATGAGGGAGGGCAGCTCATGCTAGAGGAGTTCAGGGATGTGTCCATCAAGTAAGTCATGAAACTGAGATGCCAACTCAGGCCAGGCCCCCCAAGGCCAGGACACCTGGCTGTTGGCCTGTCAGCCTTCTTTGAGAGCAGGCTTGACCCAGCACTTTCTGTAGAGGCCCAGGTGAGAACTGTTTTAGGCTCTGTGGGCCACACATAGTCTTCTGTCTCATTCTTTTTTCACATAGTCCTTTAAAAATGTAAAAATCCATTCTTACCTATATTAGTCTGTTTGTGCTGCCGTAACAAGATTCCACTGGGTGGTATTAAATAACGGACATTTATTTTCTCTCAGTTCTGGAAACTGTAAGTCCAAGATCAAGGTGCCAGCAATGTTGCTTTCTAGTGGGGACTCTCTTCCTGACCTGCAGATGGCACCTTCTCTGGGTCCTCACATGGTAGGGAGTGAGACCCCTGGTGTCACCTCTTCCGCTTATACAGACACCAGTCTCACAAATGAGAGCCCTGCCCTTATGACCTGCGTTAGCCTTTATTACTTCTATAAAGGCCCTGTCTCCAAATATAGTCACTTTGGGGGATAGGCCCTCAACGTGTGAGTGAGTTTGGGGGGAAACAATTCAGCTCATGGCATTAGCCTTCTAAAAATATACCATAGCCCTGATTAGTCCTGTGGGCCAAAGTTTGCTGATCCTTGATTTAGAACATGCTCTTTGGCTTCAAATCTGTGATTTTGTGGAGAAGCTAGGGGGTGCGGATCTCTGAGTGGGGTTCCTGTTGTTTCCTACTACAGAAAATCAGAGAGAAGTGAGAACACCACAGGCCTGGGTCTGTATCTGATCCCAAAGGTGGGAACCCCATGAGGGCTCATAGATGTCATCTTGAGCCCGCATCCTCTCCCTCCCAGTGCTGCCCATCCCCCTGACCCAACATCCACACTGGGGAAGCAGAGTCCCATGGTAACATAGGTGATGTTTCAGCCATCTGTGAGCTTCAAGGACGTGGCTGTGACCTTCACGCAGGAGGAGTGGGGACAGCTGAATCTGGCCCAGAGGAGACTGTACCGCAACGTGACTCTGGAGACCTGGAGCCACCTGGTCTCTCTGGGTAAGCCAAGCTCTGCCCATCAGCAGTTTCTGTTTCAGGGACTCAAAGCTCTGGCTCTTCTTAAGGGTATGCCCGGGCTGGACCAGAGCATTCCAGAAATGGATTTCTTTGAGATACAGGTCCTGGATATTGCCACTCATTCTGCCTGTAAGGAGCCAAGCATTTTGCTGGGATTTTCCTTGGGATGTGCAGGGCCCTCCTCATCCATCCACATCTGACCCCAGGGACTGAGGGCTGGGCCAGAGGACGCAGTTCTCCTCCTCTCCAAGCAGAGCACAAAGTCCTGTGTTTTTCCACCATTGACCAGGACTTCTGCTTTCCAAACCGGATGTGATCAGCTGGCTGGAGCAAGGACAAGACTCATGGAGGGCAGAACAGGGACCTCCCCAAGGTGAGAGCAGGCCAGAGACCTGGTGAGTTAACATGGCAAGATTGCTCTCCACAGGACCCTGGGTCCAAAGAGGGGAGGAGGAGCAGAGAGCTTCCTTGGGTGTTCTCTGCTGCTTCCTCACATCCAAGGCAACCACATTCTCATCCACATAGGCCTATCCCTCTGTCCCCATGAAAAACACATGTCACTGTTGTCCCAACGTTTCTCATGTGTGGGTTCATTTCAGTTCCCATCTTCCCTTTGATCTTCATCCCTCAGCTGCTTCATCTATTCCTGGGTCCTTGTGCCCCCTCTTTTCCTTGAGTCCCTTACCCTGACTTCCACCCAGGGCAGCAGCTCCTCAGATCTCTCCATCACGCCTGGTCTTTCCCTATAGTTGGGTGTCCATCCCTCCTCCATGTTGGACATTCCTACAACTTCTAGATGATCCAGAGGTGTGGTGAGAACTTGTGCATCCTAGGAAATGGCAATGACCTATTCCTTCCAGAAGGATTCCTACTAACTCAGTTCCTGGGCTTGTTTTCCCACCTCTTCTCATCCCATAGGCCCACCTCCTTATATGCCCCAGTGTCTCAGCCGGATTGGAACTCTTTTTTTTTTTTTTTTTCTTTAATAGCCATATTGAGATAAAATTCACATGCCATACGATTCACTCATTTAAAGCATGCAAAGGATTTTAGTATATTCACAGCATGTGCATCTGTCACTATAATCAATTTTAGAACATGTTCATCACTGCAACTAATTAGGCTGGTTCTGATTTTTTTGTTGTTGTTTTGTTTTAATTAATAGACTTTATTTATTAGAGCAGTTTTATGTTTACCAGAAGTTGAACAGAAAGTACAGAGCTCCCATCTACCACCCTTCCCCACCACAAACACAGTTTCCTCCGTTATTAATATCTTATATTCTGTGGTACATTTGTTACAGTGGGTGAAGATGTATTCACACGTTACCAGTAGAGATCAGTAGTTTACATTAGGTTCATTCTTGGTGGTGTACATTCTGCGGGTTTGGGTAAATGTATAATGCCGTATCTCCATCATTATAGTGTCATGTAAAGTAGTTCCACTGCCCTAAATATCCTCTGTGTCCACCTATTTTTCCCTCCCTCTGTCCTAACTCCTGGAAACCACTGGTTATTTTACTCTTTCTAGTTTTACCTTTTCCAGAATGTCCTGTAGTTGGAATCTTGCAGTATGTGGCCTTTCTTAACTGAAAGCAGCCACTGTGTGTCCTTCACACCACCTTCGACCTTCACACTACCTTGTGACATTCCTTTAGCCAGAGGTGTTGGGTTTATCTTACATGTTTCTGCTCTTTCTTACCCTGTAACTCTCACCTATAGCCTCTGTTATTTTTCCCTCTGAAGTGTCACCTACTTTTACTTGTCCTTGGCCCTTCAAATGATGCCATTCTGAATTCAGTTTATGGGTGGCATCTTTCTTCTCATCTGTCATAGATACTACTTTCTAGCTGACCCACACAGTCTGTTTTCCTCATTTTGCGATCTTGATGGAGACACTGTGTAAAATGTCTAACTTCCTTTGCCCAGTTTCCAATGACCAGGCACAGCTTGGACACATCTTAGCCACCCAAAGACTTCTTTCCTTCTTCCTGTCTCCAAATACCCTTTCACTCCCTTTCATTAGGCCATTGTTTCATTTGAAAAAGTTCTCATCATCAGGGATTCCAAGGCAACACCAAACAGGAACACAGCACAGAGTCTTGGGAAGGAGAACAGTGTTGGGCATGGAGGGCATTGGACTTAGATAAGGACTTTGTCCAAGAGGGAAATGTCCTCCTGGAAGTCAGAGGAGGGCCACAGAGCGTAATTAATATTTTGCAAAACAGAGGATCCTTGTCTCCTTAGCAGACATGGAGAGTGAAGCATGGGGACTTGATCAGAAGCCTTGATAGTACCAGACGTGGGTGGCTACATGACTGAAATGGGGAGAGTGACAAGTAAAGGGGGAATCATGGAGGACCCAGGCAAGGTCCTGAGCTGAGAACCTGTACCACTCATTAGAGGCCCAATATTTCAACAAAGGGAGGAATCCCTGTTAGGACAATAAAAGGGGTGCTCATATCAATGGAACCACGTGCTGCCAGTGCACTGCCAGCCAGGCTCCTTTTGCAATTCCCATATCGGTTCATTTGTGCGTCCAAGTAAATCTTGTAAGCTAAGGATTTTTATTCCTGCCTTGCCGTCAAGGAAAATGAGCTTTACAAGTTGCTAGTTAGTAAGCCCAGTTGTAGCCCAGCCTGGCCAACTACTGCTTCAAGGACTACAGTGCTTTCCAGGAAGTCTGTGGCATTGGTTACAGAGTGGTTGAAGAGCTTTTCTTCTGTGGGTAGCCTGAAGAAATAGTAGAAATGGTGCGTTAAGAATATTAAGTCGGTGTTGGTGTTTGGGATCCTGTTTCAAGATCCAGAATCTGAAAATAGACTAAGATTCTGGGTCAGTAATCGAGGTTGAGGTACCAGTTAGGCTCTTGTATTAATTTCCTGTGGCTGCTGTAACAGATTACCAGTTGAGTGGCTTAAAACAACATGAATCAGGGGCGCCTGGGTGGCACAGTGGTTAAGCGTCTGCCTTCCGCTCAGGGCGTGATCCCGGCGTTCTGGGATCGAGCCCCACATCAGGCTCCTCCGCTATGAGCCTGTTTCTTCCTCTCCCACTCCCCCTGCTTGTGTTCCCTCTCTCGCTGGCTGTCTCTATCTCTGTCGAATAAATAAATAAAATCTTTAAAAAAAAAAAAAAAACATGAATTGATTCTCCCACAGTTCTGGAGGCCAGAAACCTGACATCAGTACCATTGGGCTGAAACCAGGGTGTAGAGTCATGCTCCCTTGGAAGGTTCCAGGAGGAAATCTGTTCCTTGTCTCTTCCAGCTTCTGATGGCTGCAGCATTCCTTGGTTTGTGCCCACATCACTTCAGTCTTTAAGGCCAGCATCTTCAAATCTCTTTGTTCCGTGTTCCTATCACCTCTGTGTGTATCAAATCTCTACCTCCCCCTTACAAGAACACTTCTGGTGACATTTAGGGCCTACACAGATACTCTCCGTATCTCAGGTTCCTTAATATAAGCATCGGCAAAGACCCTTTTTCCAAATCAGGTACCACATTCACAGGCGTCCCAGGCAATGAGAATGTAGGTATCTTTTGTGATTATTGAGGGCTGTATACCGTTAGGCCCAGCTATTTTGTGGATCCCTTCTTTAATCTTTACCCTCCCCTGCTTGTTCTTATTCCTCTTCTCCCTCTTTGGGGACCAGTCCTCCTGGGTCACCTCTTCATTATCTTTGCTTTTTTTTTATACTTTATCACCGATATCCTATTTGCTGATCCATCCCCCCCCTTTTATTAACATCCTGCATGAAATAACAATCCATGGATTAGAAACAAACCCAGAAACACCTCTTACACTTGGTTGTCTCCTTCATCCCATCCTCCCCCTCTAATGCATCCTCAGTAAATCAGGTATTTTGGATTTCTCTCAGACTGGAAGAATACATTTGAAAAGAAAGAGTCAGCTTCCAAAGAGGATTTTGCTGTGGAAGAAGCATTCCACCACATAGAAATGAAACACTGCATATGGGAGGAGGGCCCCTGGTTGGTGTCATTAGGAGAAAGGCAGGATTGGAGGAACCAGGTAAAGAAGCACCAGGAGGACTCTTTGAGTCAAATGGTACTTACCTCACAGACACTGTCTGCTCAAGGGGAACATTGTGAGCATGACCTTGGGGGAAGCTACCTGAGTGTAAGCCTTCTATCTCCAACATTACGCAAAAGAACACATTTCCATACGTTTGACTCACAGGTTAAAAAGTTGAAACAGAATTCATTTTTCATTAATCACAAGAAAGGCTGGGCTGATCAGAAGCCCTATGAAAATCACCAAAGTGCTAGAGCCTTCTGTCAGAGCATTTATTTGAATAAACTTGGAAATGTTGAAATGAGAAATAAAAAGCTTTATGAATATACTGTCAGTAGTGACTCCTTCAACTATGGCACCTCCCTTCGATTTCATAATAGGCATTTTTCAGCAGAGAACAACAGTAACTGTACAGACTATGGAAACATTATTAATCATAGCATGTCTCTGAATGAACACAACCCGATGCATTTTAGAGAATGTCAGGATGAGTGTGATGAATGCCTTGTACAAACTGAAATAAATGATCCTAGAGAAGCACCACTTAGATGTGAGGAGGAACATAATGCCTTCCACACAGCCTCATCTTTTGCTCACTGTGACATCGTTCAGACTGGAAAGAAGTCACACGCATGCAATCAGTGTGGAAAATCTTTCAGCTGTTGCTCTAAGCTTGTTATACACCTGAGAACCCACACTGGAGAAAAGCCCTATGAATGTACTCAGTGTGGGAAGTCTTTCAGCCAGAGCTATAGCCTCGTCATCCATCAGAGAACCCACACCGGAGAAAAGCCCTATGAATGTAACCAGTGTGGGAAATCCTTCACCCAGAGTTCCAAACTTATTAGGCATCAGCGAACTCACACTGGAGAAAAACCATATAAATGTCACGAATGTGGAAAATCTTTCAAGTGGAACTCTAACCTTATTGTCCATCGAAGAATCCATACTGGAGAGAAACCTTATGAGTGTACTCATTGTGGAAAGTCCTTCAGCCAAAGCTCTGACTTTGTTGCACATAAAAGGACTCACACTGGAGAGAAACCCTATGAATGTAACCAGTGTGGAAAGTCCTTCATTCGAAGCACTCAACTTTTTAGGCATCTGCGAACTCACACTGGAGAGAAGCCATATAAATGCAATCAGTGTGACAAAGCTTTCACTGGGAGCTCCCACCTTATTGAGCATCAGAGAACTCATACTGGAGAGAAACCTTTTGAATGTAATCAGTGTGGGAAGGCCTTTACTGGGAGCTCTCGTCTTCTTTCACACGAGAGAATTCATTCTGGAGAGAAACCATACGAATGTAACAACTGTGGGAAATCTTTTCGGCACCGATCACAGCTTGTTGTGCATCAGCGAATCCATACTGGAGAGAAACCTTATGAGTGCAGTCAATGTGGAAAAGCTTTCAGCCAGAGGTCTCCCCTCATTGTGCATCAAAGAACACACATCGGAGAGAAGCCCTATCAGTGTAACATGTGTATTAAAGCCTTCCGTCAGAGGTCACGCCTTACTGAACATGAGAGAACACATACTGGAGAAAAGCCCTATGAATGTATTGACTGTGGAAGAGCCTTTACTGATCGGTCGACACTTGCAAAACACGAGAGAACACACACTGGCGAGAAACCCTATGAATGTAATCATTGTGAAAAGGCCTTTAGTCAGCGATATCAACTTACTAGGCATCAGAGAATTCATATTAGAGAAAAAACTCTATGAATGTAATGAATGTGGGAAGATTTTCAGTTACAATAAATCCCTTATTCAACATGAAAAAACTCATGGGAGAGAAGCTGAATAATCAAGATGGGAAGCTCACAGCCAAACCTTTATTAGACATCAGGTGACAAAGGTATGACTGTCAGTGTGGTCTAATGACCATGTGCATCAGATTTGCTTGGAATGTTCTTGAAACTGCACATTACCAAGCTTACCTTGATCAACTAAATCAGAATCTCTGGCAGTAAAACCCAGGAGCCTACAGTTCCCCAAAGCAGCACAAGTAATTTGTACATTAAAATGTGTTTACATCTGCATTTAGATGAGAAGCTGTGAACATACCACTGATTTAAAACTGTCAGACCTCTTAGCAGGAGTTAGGAAATTCAGTATGTAGCTATACCCACCAAATAATCTTTTTAGTGTAAACAACCACCCAAACTTAATCAGACATTGACCCTGTAACACATTCCTAGAAATAGTGGACTGGAAGATGTTCTCTTCTTTAATCTTATTTTTTTGGACTGGAAGATATTCTTGATGTGAAGCCCCAGACACGCAATCTAAGAAGAACTCTGCATGACAAAGTTGGTATTGAGTGATGAAATATGAAGCCAGCCAATGTAAACTAGCAGTGAACACAACAAATTGGGGGAGGACTGAGGATGGAAAGTCTCCCAAATTGGTTTTTATTAGAATTAAAAGTAGACTCTGAATAAATCAAAGACTCTGTTGTGCTCTGATTTCACTTTGTTGCTCAATTAGGTTGACTATAATCAGAGCAGGGTGTATAGCATATATGGAAAATATTTACCAGGTGAAGTGAAAACAGGACCCAAAGTAGTATATACACAAAATGTTACAACCATATAAAAAACATGCACACAGATAGTTGGTTAAGAAGGTCCCTTCAGCAGCATGTTCAAAACAAAGGCCGAAATATAAGTCAACAATGGTGAAGAAAGTGGGAGAGGCCATAACGGCAGATTTGAGCAAGGTGAAAGCAGGTGTGAGAGCATCACCTGGAGGGGCAGAGTGGAAAGGCTGAAGCCTGGATCATGTGAAGAGAGGGCTGGAGCAGTAGAGGCCACAGCAGCCTAGCAGAGCTGTACACCAGGAGGTGGGCGGAGAAAAAGATCTTTGAAACTCCAAATTTTCTCTCCCTTCTCCCCTATTTTTCTTGCCTTACAGAGGGTATCTGGCTGTGAGTAAGCAGAAAATAGAGTAGGAAGCAAGTTACGTACTAAAAATAGTCTGGGGGACCAGGGAATTTGGTGGATTATGTTCCAAAACAAGGGCTGCCTTATTTGGATATCGTGAGGACCGTCACCCTAGCAGCTGGTTCTTGCACTTTTCACCCTCTAGCAAAGCATGCCATTAGACTGGTCTCACCCACCTATTTGAACTTCCCGTCTTCTTTCATAGCCTCTTCAATATGGATGGGAGCCAAGGCGTGAAAGATGAAGAAAGCCTTCAACACGAGAGAGAAAAAAAATATGTAAGATAAAACAGAAGCCAGCCCCATGGGGTGCCTGGGTGGCTCAGTCATTCAGTGTCTGCCTTCAGCTCAGGTCATGATCCCAGGGGCCCCACATCAGGCTCCCTGCTCAGCAGGAAGCCTGCTTCTCCCTCTCCCACTCCCCCTGTTTGTGTTCCCTCTCTTGCCATGTCTCTCTGTCAAATAAATAAAATCTTTAAAAAAAAAGCCAACCCCAAAGAGAACATATATTTGGGGACCCAAATACTTAAAAGGTTTATTCCAGGAGTGAGTCAAAAAATAATTGCAAGTGAAAAATAAATCCAGGATGCCTTTTTTTTTTAAGATTGATTTTTTTAGAGAGAGCAAGAGGGGGAGGGGCAGAGGGAGAGGGAGAGAAGATCTCAAGCAGACTCCATGCTGCGTGCAGAGCCCAATGCATAACGATGAGATCACGACTTGAGCCCAAACCAAGAGTCAGACGCTTAACCGATTGAGCCACCCAGGCACCCCAAGATCCATGTATTTGACCCTGATGCTAATACTTCTTCTTAGAAGAAGCAGAGGACACATGAAATTGGAATAAAAGAGGGGGTTTTTAATCAGATTGTTCTGATTGGCCCTTCACTGAACAGTATTTGCATAGATAAGATATAAACAGTAGGTACTGAGTTTTTGTTTTTGTTTTTAAGGAAGAAAGCCAGAGCTATGACATGAGGATTTCATTATGGCAAGAGCAGAGCATCATTGTTCCCAGCACTGTCACGGACGGTAATGCTATAGTCTCTAGCTGTTGTACAAGGGGAGAGAGACATAGTGAGGAGACGAGTATCCTCATTTTAGGAAGCAGCCTCTTAAATATGATAGACAGGTTATTTAGGAGACCAAAAGTAGAGCATAAAACGGTAATATGTCAGAAATTGGAAGCAAATAGAGGAGCAACAGTGTGAGCTAAATCTACACTCCTGAGCAGAGCAGGAAGTCAGTAAAGTCTACAGGCCATAAAAGATCAGAATTACAGAGATGGCCTCAGGAAGAACTGGAACAGAAATGGTTAGAAGTCGTTGGTGGGCTGTGTGACTGTTGGGGAGGGTGGGGCTGGAGATCACTGGTTTTCATTTTATACCTTCAGTAGTAACTCATTCCCTGGTGGTACACTATCTATTTGGGTAACAGATTGCTTCCAGTGTGTGTCTCTAGGTGAGCAGAACAACGATACATGAGGACATCTGCAGTTGATTTGTGGGATTATATACAATTTTCTTTCTTTTGATTCAGTGTTGCTATAGTACTAGATTGACAATTCAAAAAGCTGGGGGGAGGGGGAAAGATGTCAGACTTTCCAATTTGCCAATTAGACTTTATCCAGAATCGCAGGAAGGCTCCTTGATTTCTTAGAAGTCCCTGGTATTAAAGGGGGGTGGCTTAGTCTTTTAAGACTTGGTTTTCCGGAAACCTTAATACCAGGAAGTCAGAAGACCCCCAAGAGTGGGGACCTGGAGAGGTGCTGGTATCCTGGGACAAGATGGGACAACACAGTTGTGTGAATTTGCATAACCAAGTACTGAATGTACTTCCCTCAAGGTCACTCTGGCAGTTACCTGGTATCTATCATAAAACCCTTTAAGTAATATAGCTCTCATGATTTATATGCGACCCTGTGGTTGAGATGGAAAATGTCTTAGCTAGGGCTGCCCGCACAGAACACGTGGGGACTTTGCTTCCTGGCTGGATAGTTGGTCCTGCTGCCTGCACCACTGTTACTGCATAGCTGTCAAGAGATGCCAGAGCCTGGGAGGAAGAACTTGCCCAACAGATCCAGCAAAGCACATGTTTGACAATTCTTGTTGACCAAACATCTGAGAGGTGTCCGCATTCAGCAAGTTGAAAGTACCGTCATTCAGTGAAGGAGCTACTGGAGACTCCGGTATGGAAGATGTGTGGGATGCCACAGTGTCCTCAAGTCCCTCTTTCCATAGTAGGGACTCCACGCAGGAGGTTAGTGATGATGTACGCCTGGAGACTAAGCCCAGTGGGAATTGGGAGGAGGAGGAGATGAAGGGACAGGGAATGGAAGGATGCAGCTGCTGCTCTGTATGTGATCAGTGCATCAGGCCCTGCTCTCCTAGGTATTCTACCCCCTCCTAAGTGAGAAACCTAAGGCTCATAGGACCCAAGAAGTCCGCTCATTTGAAATAGGAACCTGAGACCTCCCCACCCGAATGATTCCCATACCCAGAGGCCAGTGGTTTCTTAGCGAAACATGCATAAGACCCACCTGAGAGGAACTGTTAGAATTGCAGGTTCCTGGGCCCATCTTCAGAGAGTCCACTTGGTCAGGCTGAGGTGGTTTCTAGATATTTGCATAGTTCAAGTACCCTTTCTAGTTTTTTCTTAACATTTTGGAGTGTTTTCATTGGTTTTGTTTTGTCTTTTTTTTTTTTTTTTTAAGATTTTATTTATGTATTTGACAGAAATAGAGACAGCCAGAGAGGGAGGGAACACAAGCAGGGGGAGTGGGAGAGGAAGAAGCAGGCTCCTAGTGGAGGAGGCAGATGCTTAACAACTGCGCCACCCAGGCTCCCCGCTGAGCCACCCAGGCGCCCCTTGTTTTGTCTTATAAAGATTTTTAAATAATCTCTACACCCAATGGGCTCAAACTCAGAACCCCAAGATCAAGAGTCACGCTCCACCAACTGAGCCAGAGCGGTGCCGTTATTTTTTTCTTAACGTTTTGTTTTGTTTTGTTTATAACATTTTGTAAAGAGTAATCTCAAAATTGTATATCCATGTATCTGTTTTCTTTGTTGGTTTCATTTAAATTTGTGGCTTTTTTTTTTTTTTGTAAAAACCCTAAATGATACCACATCTATTACATGTGACCCAGAGGCTCCTTTCAACAAGAGACAGAAATCCATCCTCTCTCCCCCTTTTCAGAATACAGATATCAAAATAATCCTACACATAATTTTGAACAACTAGCAGTGGAACTGCTGGGGGCCCACAAGGCCACCCCCACCACATCCAGAGATTTCTAGACGAATTCATGAGACTCAGCCTATCATTGTACTCACAGCTATGATTTATTAGAGTGATGTAGAAAGGATACGCAGTTGGAGCGTAAGGGGAAAGACAGGTGAAGTCTGGGGGAATCTATGTCCAGACTTGCAATGCTGTCCCTCCCCTGAGGGGGTCATATGAAGGTCACTGAGGATCAGGCAAGGAGGCACTTCTGTCTAGCATGTACCAAATTCCAGACTCCCAGAGGAAAGGAGGTGCTCAGTGCAAATCACATTGTTTGCATAGTCTGGGCACAGAGACATCCTTATTAGTTGGGGTACAAATAACACTCTTAACACCCAAGTTGCCAGATGCCAGCCAAGGGCCAACCTTGAAAATAGGAGCTTGTAACAGCTGAAACCTCAGACCTGCTGTGTTAATCCTTTCTGTGCGAACATTCATACCTCTTCCAAAATGAATATATTTAGCAGTATTCACAGTACCTTTCCGTTAACGTGTTTAGACTGCAGCTCTGGCTGCCCAACTGGATAAAGTACAGGGTTCATATAATTCCTGCTTGAGACTGGCTTTCAGAATCGCACCTCTGCACCTCAGACCTGACGTTCCTAGCCGTGATTCCCTTCTGTAGACGTGAATCCCATTTGGACTGCTCCAGGCTTAGCTTAAATGCCAGAGTACCCTGATAAGAGAACAAAAAATGATGCTGCTTTTTCCCTCTTATAAATACCCTAAACATAAAATGTGAATTTCTGTGTTAAACATTCTTTTTTTAATGTAAACTCTGCCCAACATGGTGTTTGAACTCATGACTCGAGATCAAGAATAGAGTCAAATGCTCTACCAACAGAGCCAGCAAGGTGCCCTGGTGTGTCAGACATTCTTAGTAATGTTCAGGTCAAGTTTACTACCTGGAACTTCTATTTACTATGCAGGCATGTTGCATCACGGTAGTTAATGAAGACAGCACAAGTAGAACGGTATGGACCTAAGGTGACTCTGAGATCCACTACCTTATTGTACTTTTGTCATTCTGGGGGCTGTGGAAGCTTCTGGTTTTCTTTCTTTCTTTTTTTTTTTTTTTTTTAAGATTTTATTTATTTATTTGACAGAGAGAGACAGCCAGTGAGAGAGGGAACACAAGCAGGGGGAGTGGGAGAGAAAGAAGCAGGCTCCCAGCGGAGAAGCCTAATACAGGGCTCGATCCCAGGACTTTGGGATCACACCCTGAGCGGAAGGCAGATGCTTAATGACTGAGCCACCCAGGCGACCCTGGTTTTCTTTCAACATCATCAGCTGTTAGCATCTTAGCTCTTGAGGATAGGATACTAAGGCTGTATGAATTTTACAATGTGCTCTGTGTATATAACATTACCCAAGAACTATTCATATTCATTCATGTAAAATGTGTGATGGAGGAGTTTCTGGATATTTAGGACTTCATTCTTTGTTTTTATTTTTTTCAATGAGGGATCACCCTTTGCCTACTGCACATTGAGGTCACACATCTAGCCATCCTAGGTAAAAAAACAGCTTGTGCATCAGTCCAAATTTGAGGATTCTACATTTGGCTGCTTCACGGCAGGACCCTTTCCTTCACAGGTCTGGGGATTCCAGTCAACCTGTATCCTGAGCTTGGAAATGCTCTGCTCCAGTGGGGTTACTTTCCCTAGCAGTCTTCCTGATGTTTGGCCACAGCTATGCTAAGTTCCCTAGGAAGATGCTCAAAGAAACCCAGCATCTTTCTCCCATGAAATGTGAGGACACGAGAGCTCTTCCCAGCTGCCAGGCAGAGGGCCCAGAAGGCTCCAGAGAGTCCAGACCAGAGAGGGCACCCAACAAAAGCTGGATGAACTAACATAGAAAGATCATATGGTAAGGTAAGCAAATGGTCTGAAATTAGCTGGTAAAAGTAAAACTAAGACAATCCAAAGAGCTTAGAAGAAAGGATTTAAACATGGCCTAGCAGTAGATACATAGATCTAACCTAGGGAAATGCAAATTTAAAAGGGTGATCACTGTTTCATGCCCACTGGCTTTGCAAGGGATTTTTTTTTAATTGTAAAGCCCATATATCAGGGGTTGGTGAGGGAGATGCGCTGATAAAGTGTCGAGGGGTATAGTTTCTGGAAAGATACTAGGGTATGAAGAACTTACAGGGTTTCAAACCACTTGATTCAATAACCTGTTCTGCAGGGGGATATTTTATGTTAGCAAAAGTCAAAATCTACAAAGATTTTAAGTGACCATGAACCTTTAGAAATAGTCCAACTGGAAAAAAAAATGGTAGCAATACCAGGAAAATGGGTAAATCTACAGTCGTTTGGGAAACTTAAATGTATTTCTCCCAGAAAAAAAAAAAAAAAAAAGGCTAAGGAAGTTACGTGATTCACCCTGAAATGATTAACAAGCTTGACATAACAGACATTCATAAAACATGCACATACACTTGTGACTAAATACGTTTTCAGTTTAATACATTATTCCTGCCAAGAACTTGGTGAGCTTTCTGTGTCCTGATGAGGAGTTTCTTCACGTCAGAAACTTCCCTCAGTGGGTGCCTTGATCATTAGCTTCTCTCTCTGTCCCTCTTTCTCCATATGGAGTCCGCATTATTCATCCATGAGGTCTTTTGGATCTGTCTACCAGGACTATTATCTTTTTTTTTTTTTTAAGATTTTATTTATATGAGAGACAGCACAAGTGGATGGGGGGGAAGGGGCAGAGGGAGAAGCAGACTCTCCACAGAGCAGGGAGCCCAACACGGGGCTTGATCCCAGGACCCCAAGATCATGACCTGGGCCGAAGGCAGATGCTTAACCAACTGAGCCACCCAGGTGCCGCTGCCCTATTATCTTTTCCATCAAGATTCCCATTTCTTTATATTTTTTTCCTGTCACGAGCTATTTCTTCTGTGGTTCTCTACAGACCCCTCCTCCATACCACTTTGTCTACTGAGGTTCTTAACTTGAAACTCATTTTTTCAGCCCCAGAAAGTCCCTATGGTCCAATTGGACCCCACTTTAAATGGATGGAGTGAGACTAATACCTCAACAAAGTTGTTAAAAATAATAAGGAAGGGTCTGGGGCGCCTGGGTGGCACAGCAGTTAAGCATCTGCCTTCGGCTCAGGGCGTGATCCCGGCGTTATGGGATCGAGCCCCACATCAGGCTCCTCCACTGTGAGCCTGCTTCTTCCTCTCCCACTCCCCCTGCTTGTGTTCCCTCTCTCGCTGGCTGTCTCTATCTCTGTTGAATAAGTAAATAAAATCTTAAAAAAAAATAATAATAATAATAATAAGGAAGGGTCTTACATGCTTATATGGAAAGATTTCCAGAATATTGTTAAACGAATAAAAGCAAGGAAAAATTCAGTATGTGGTAGGCCATCTTTTACACTTGTGTAAGAGTGAAAAAACTACTTATACATATTTACTTGTGAATGCATAATATATCTACAGAATGACCTCTAAGAAACAAAAAATAGTAGTTGCTCATGAGGAGGGAAGTTGGTGGGAGTCAAGGGACAGAGGAAGATCTCACCAGATATCCAATAGTACCTTCTGAATTTCAAGCCATGAGAATGTATTACTTGTTAAAAACCATATTTTTTTACATTTTTAAAAACAACGATGAGGGCCTGAACCAATGCCCTTGTGATGGAAATAGAAAGAAAGGAGCAGGAGAGATTTTTAGGACAGAAAAATCCACAAACCACAGATTCACTTTTCTAATACTATGTAACCAACGTAGTGGTTTAAAACAATGATTTCTTTAATTTCTCACTGTTCCATAAGTTGATTGGGATCAACTGGGTGGTTCTTCTCACTTACAGCCTCTCATGCAGTTTCAAGGTAGCTACAATGGGAGCTGGATTCACTTGAAGACCCAGAACGAAGATGATGTACTGACAAACTGGCAGTTGCTGCTGGCTGCCAGCTGTGAGCTCAGCTGGGATTCTTGACTGGAGCATTCACATTAGACCCCTCCATATGGCTTAGGCTCTTCTCAGCATGGTGGCTGGGTTCTAAGATGGCAAGTCCCAAGAATGAGCATTCCAGGGGACCTACGCAGAATCTGAAACGCTTCTTATGATTTGGCCTCAGAAATCACACATCATCCCTTCTGCTACATTTTATTGGCTAGTCAGTCAGGGTCAGCCCAGAGTCAGGGGGAGAGGAAACAAGTTCCACCTCCTGGTGGGAAGAGAGATGAAGAATTTGGGCCATCTTTAATCCACCGTGGAGACTCAGTGACTCAAGCAGGAGTAATAGAAAGGAATCTTTCTCAAAGAATCTTAATCCTATATCAGATTATGATACAACAGAAGTAGGCCGAGGCGACATGAAGGAGTAAGCTTGGAGCGCAGGAACAGTAGGTGTGCTTTTGGACAGGTTATATTGAGGCGCCCAAGGGACATCAAGGTGGAGCTGACCAGTTTCAAATGTTAGCTAAGGGGGTGCTTGGGAGGCTCAGTCGTTAAGTGTCTGCCTTTGGCTCAGGGCGTGATCCCAGCGTTCTGGGATCGAGCCCCACATCAGGCTTCTCCGCTAGAAGCCTGCTTCTTCCTCTCCCACTCCCCGTGCTTGTGTTCCCTCTCTGGCTGGCTGTCTCTCTCTCTCTGTCAAGTAAATAAATAAAATCTTAAAAAAAAAAAATGTTAGCTAAAGTAAGGAAAAACACGGTACGTGCCTATGTTTGTTTAAGTTTCACAAGAGAGCTATAAAAGTGTGTTCTTTGAGCATCTAGACTCTTGCACTTTCTGTGAATCTCTGCCTGGGACACTTTCCACCTAAATATCCTCATGGCTCCTGCCCTGATCTCCTTCAGGCCTCCTCCCACTTGTGGATTTTTCCCTCCTCAGGGAGTGGATTTTCAAGCACATAGAGGAATGGTGTGAGACTGCTCTAAAGGGTTTGTTTTTTTTTTTCCCCAAAGATTTTATTTCTTTGTCAGAGAGAGGTGGAAAGCACAAGCAGGGACAGCAGCAGGCAGAGGGAGAAGCAGGCTCCCCTTTGAGCAGGGAGTCTGATGCGGGGCTCGGTCCCAGGACTCTGGGATCATGACCTGAGTGGAAGGCAGCTGCTTAACCGATTGAACTACCCAGGCGTCCCTCTAAAGGGTCTTTTTTTTTCTTTTTAAGATTTTATTTATTTGACAGAGAGAGAGACAGCTAGAAAGGGAACACAAGCAGGAGGGGTGGGAGAGGGAGAAGCAGGCTCCCCACTGAGGAGGGAGCCCGATATGGGGCTCGATCCCAGGACCCTGGGATCATGACCCAAGCTGAAGGCAGACGCTTTACAACTGAGCCACCAAGGCGCCCCCCCTCTAAAGGCGTTTTAAAAAGAAAGATGTGGGTTGGAGCACAGCGAGCTCTCAAGACTGGATGAAGGTATGCAAGAGGTCTATTGAAGATTTATGTTTAAAGAGAAATCACCTTTGGGATGCCTGGGTGGCTCAGTCGGTTAACCGTCTGCCTTTGGCTCAGGTCATGTTCCCAGGGTCCTGGGATCAAGTCCCGCATGGGGCTCTCTCCTCAGCAGGGAGCCTGCTGCTCCGGCTGCCTGCCGCTCCCTCTGCTTGTGCTCTCTTTGTCTCTTCCTCTGACAAATAAAATCTTAAAAAATAAGTAAATAAATAAAGAGAAATCACTTTCAGATGTTCTTGGGACCTGATTATCCACGGAATCATGCACCAGATCATCCATCCTAACAACTAAAATCCCATCACTATATTCTCTAGTGGCACAACAACATTATAAATTAGTAATTGAAAGAAAGAGCACAATCTGGATATTTTAAATATCATCCAAAAGCTTTTTGGTCAAAGAGGAAAATAATAAATATATAAAATTAAAAATAATCTGATTTTATTTAGTTACAAAATTAATATTCTCCCTATTAAAACTGTAGGAATACATACAAAATTATTATCAAAGTTTGCTTTAAAAACAAAAGCCTGGGTGGCGAAGTCGTTAAGCGTCTGCCTTCGGCTCAGGGCGTAATCCCGGCATTCTGAGATCGAGCCCCACATCGGGCCCCTCTGCTGGGAGCCTGCTTCTTCCTCTCCCGCTCCCCCGCTTGTGCTCCCTCTCTCGCTGGCTGTCTCTCTGTCAAATAAATAAAATCTTAAAAATAAATAAATAAAAATAAAAACAAAAGCCTATATTAGGGACAAATGTATCTTAAGCTTTTTAGTCTCAAGACCCCTTCACAGTTTTTTTGGGTTTTTTTGTTTTTTGTTTTTTTCAGAGACAGGGAGAAGGGGTGAGGGGCAGAGGGAGAGAGAGAAAGAATCTTAAGCAGACTCCATGCCCAGCACAGAGCCTAACACATGGCTCAATCTCACGACCCTGAGATCATGACATGAGCCGAAATCAAGAGTCAGACACTTAACCGGCTGAGCCACCCAGGACCCCTTCATAATCTTAAAAATCATTGAGGACCCCAAGCAGTTTTTTGTTTATGGAGGTTCTGTCTATCAATATTTGCCATATTAAGAATTAAAACAGAAAAAATAATATTATATTTCATTTTTAAAAATAAATCCATTATACATTAACATATGTTATAGGCTGAATTGTGTCCCCTGGAAATCCATATATTTAAGTCCTAACTCCATACCTCAGAATGTGACCTTATTTTGAGATAGGGTCTCTATAGAGGTAATTAAGTTAAACCGAGGTCGCTATGGTGATCCCTGCTCCAATATGACTGATTTATTTATAAAAAGACATGCACACAGGGAGAAGTCCCATGAAGGCGAAGGCAGAGATCTACAGGCCAAGGGATGCCAAAGATTGCCAGGAAACCAGCAGAAGCTAAGAAAAGTGGAATAGAGAAGTCTCTCTCTTAGGCCCTCTGAACAACCAAACCACATGAAAACCTTGATCTAGGACTTCTAGCCTCCAGAACTGAGACAATAAATTTCTGTTCTTCAAGTCACCCAGTTTGTGGTACATTGTTCTGGCAGCCCTAAGAAATGAACACAACATTTTGTTTTGTTAAAAAAAAAAAATCTACTTTATAGAAAATAACTATATTTCCCAAAACAAATAAATATTGGTGAAAAGCGTAGCACTGCATTATATTTTTGCAAATCTCTTTAATGTCAGGCTTGATGGAAAGCAGCTGGTTTCCAAAGCTGCTTGTGCCCTTGAGAACTGCAGAACTCAGCACTGGAGAACTCAGTGCTACATTAAGAGACAACCAAACTCTAACAAGGCTTCTAGCAGCACTGATGAGGGAACAGAAGACAAGCTGAGGACAAAGCAGAATTTGACACTCCACACCCCCCCCCCCCACCATGGGATATATGTGACATTCCTCAGGCACTCCTGGCTGCCCTAAAGCTAAGGAAAGGAAAAACAAATAGCTTATAGAGATCACAATCCTGCAAGACCCAAGTCTCCATCAGTTAGCGATCTACAAGAACAAAGCATTTCTATCAATAACCTAGCTTCCAGAAGGAGATGTAGATACAGTTAAATGTCCTTATAACCTGCAGCCCACTGACAGATACTTAAAGCGGGCAGAGTATAATGTTCCTCCAGGAAGCTCCCAACTGTCTTCATGTCCGTGCCTTGCTAGAGGGAAGAACAGCCTTAGCTTGAAAATGGCAAGGCCTCCGGTATCCTTTGACTCTACTTTAACATATGAAAATTCTTTTGAAACCTCCCTTTTCCTTACCTTCCCCAACCCCATGGTATATAATCAGCCACCCTCACTACCCTGGGGCAGCATCTCTTTCTGCCCACAGGTCCTGTCCCCATGCTTTAATAAACCACCATTTTGCACCAAAGACGTCTCAAGAATTCTTTCTCGGTCGTCGGCTCCAGATTCCACCCACTGAGCCTCCCCTATATTCCAAAACTACATCATCATAATGCTGTGTCCCTAGAAAGACACCAGCCTTCCATTAAAATGCCTGCTTAGGGGCGCCTGGGTGGCGCAGTCGTTAAGCGTCTGCCTTCAGCTCAGGGCGTGATCCCGGCGTTCCGGGATCGAGCCCCACATCAGGCTTCTCCACTAGGAGCCTGCTTCTTCCTCTCCCACTCGCCCTGCTTGTGTTCCCTCTCTCGCTGGCTGTCTCTCTCTGTCAAATAAATAAATAAAATCTTTAAAAATAGATAAATAAAAATAAAATGCCTGCTTAATGTCTCTCTGAGAAATGCTGCCAGGAGAAATTGCTGTTTGTTCTAGCAACACCCAACGATAGGCTCCTGACCTCCCTTTCTTACTGCATTTACTAAAAAGAGCTTAGAATTGGGAATTCTTCCTGTCTCTTTGAGATGTCTGTGTATATCCTACAACTCAGAAGGATCTTTCTCAAGGACCTGAAAGCCATTCCTTTGAAATAGTACCATCAGGAAGGAGAGGGCCCCTCTAACTTTGGTAATTAACAGCTGGCACCATGCCACGGCTGGCTTAAACGTATTTACACTGACAAACACTTTGTAATTCTCCACAGGAGCCTTGCTCTCTCCCGCTTCTAATTCTCTCATACCTCTGCATAAGGTCCAGTCTTTAAAAGGTCCAGTCACCTCTGCATAAATGCAAATGGAGCTCAGTGCTTTTCCTACTGTCAGAAGTTACTGAATAAAATCTGTTTTCACAATGTTAAGTAATGACCCTTTTGTTTATCTTTAATACTTTCAATCTGTTGCAATATTACTCATTCAGAAGCCTCCGGAAAACTCTATTGTACATTTGTAAGAGAATGGAAGTGGAGGGGAAAAGCTATTATTATGCACTTAGTTCTGAACTCACCAATTCAGAGGAAGGGTCTCAGGAAACTCCAGGTGTCCTTGGTCCACACTTTGAGAACTATTGCAATAGACAAACCCCCTATAATATAATCAAGGAGAACACAAAACAAGTAGTAGAAAATTAAAAATTAAGACAACAGGGAAACATCATGCATTGAAGATTCAGCACCATTAGAACCAGGAGAAAGTTGAGCCCAGCGACTCATTCCATATAAATACATGGGGCTTGTTCCCAAGAAGATAATAGATCCAACCACCCCCACCTTTCCCATCCTTTGTGGGTCTTCTGCTAAGGGGAAGGCAATGGTTCTTTCTGGGAACTGCTCTGCCCACCAAGAAAGGAATACTGCCTGGAAATTGTGTTGGTACCCAGTAGGGGCCAAATTCAGTGTCCCAGAAACTGCCCAATTAATTGTTACCACAGCAGCCACTGTCACCTGCTCGAGTGAAGATGCCCGACAAATGCACGTCCTGGTACTATTGACCTTGTCGCGATGGGTCCTGGGTGGGATGGCAAGGCGAGACACCCAGCAGAGAGTAGACTGGTTGCTGCCCTGGGGGCGGGGGGCAGGGGACTAGGCAGAGAGAGGCAGAGGAGAGTACAGAGATGGGAGAGAGTGTGGACTTTGCCAGCTGCTCTCTCCCAGCCGGTGACCACAGTCGCTCACCCTTTTATCGTGTTCCTGGTTTATTGTCTGTCCCTCCCCACGACACCATCAGCCCCTTGCGGGCGGGTGGGCGAGCAGCTCTCTCTTCTCTTCCCGTGTGCCTGGTTTGTAGCACACAATAGTCAAATAAATATTGCTAAGGTTCGACTGCAACCTGGTGAACATCTGCTTTTTTCTCTCCTCGTTATTAATAAAAATTGTAATGGACCCTAAAAGACCCACAGAAATGACACCTCTCAAAGGGAACACCCCAAATCAGGAGAACACAATCAGCTATCAGAAACCGCGCCCGCCCCCTTCCGGTCACTAAGCTCCCCCAAATCCATGATATTAAAACGTTTTCATGTTCATGTAATTTTGATGCACAGAAACAGGTTTTAAGCACAACGCCAGGGTATGTTCCAAAGAGTAAAGAGTGCCAGCTAGGACGCTCCGGCCCCGGGTTTCAAAGCAGGGCACCGCGCTCCAGGGTGGACAGAATGGCATCGTCCAGCGGGGCCGCAGGAGCAAAGGCTGAGGAACGCGGCCGGCCCCGGGGCCACTAAGGCGCCGCGGCCGCGCTCAGACGCGAACTCCCAACGGCTAGGCTGCGAGGACGATGCCCCCCACGACCCGGGTCCCTTCGCGGCTCGTCCGGCCCCCCTTCCCTCTCACCACCCCCCCACCCCGGGCACGGAGACGCCCAGTTGCCCAGAGCCCCGGCATGCGCGGCAGCCGGCAGTCGCCACCGCAGCCACCCACCGCCATCAGCCCAACACTGCCTCGCCGCGGTCTGTGGCAGGAGCGCCCCCAGTGGCCGGAGGCCCGACGGATGGACGGTCCCTTCGGGCCGAAGCCAAAAGGTTGTCGTTGGTGGAAGCCTCGACGAACTAAGGTTTTCATTGGTCGGGCGCTACGGCGCGCCGCACTGTCTTCTGGGAGTTGTAGTCTCAGCGTCACCAGTGCGGCCGCCATTGTCCGGCGGGCAGCGAGTCCGGTGGTCCCTGAGGCCGGGGCTGCTCTCGGTTTCACGGCCGCTTCGGGCTCCTGTCCTCGACCTGTCGGTCCAGGATGAACCCCGAAGAGGAAGTGACAGCACTGGCGATGGCCACGGGGCTGCCAGCGGAATGGCTTCAGGTAACAATAATAATAATAATAACAACAACGATGGCAGCGGGCCCAGCGTCTCCCGCAGGTATCGACCCTTTTATCCGCGCAGTGCACGGTGAGCAGGGCCCGGGCCTTCTCCCTCTTTACACATGAGAAAACCGAGGCGCAGATCGGGGCCCGCTGACTGGCCCGACTGGTAAGGGTGGAGCTGGGATTCGAACCCGGGCCATCTGGTCCCCGAGTGCGCATGCGCCGCTGGTACCCTGGTTCCCCGGTTTCCCGGCTCTGGGCTTAGGGTTCGTTCCCTAGGACAGGGCTGGCCCGGCTCCCGCCGACAGCCTTCCCCGCGCCCCGAAGGCCAGCTGCTGTGTGATGGGTAACAGTAACTAGTGTCAGTGGAGCGCCGAGATGGCAGGTATTAGCCGAATAGAGATGATTTAATTGATGGGACACCCACCGAGAGCCCTGCTCCGCGAAGCCCCTGGCACAACCTCTGAGGGTAAGGACAGGTCACCACGCACCTCATTACTGGAGCGGGAGCGACTACGCCCCCCCCCCCCAAACCCCGCGGGGACTGTGGGGGAACTGCAGCACTGGGCGGTCCGTGCTTGCAAGGCCATCTGGGAAGGTGACTGATTCAAAGCTCCAGCAATTCTAGACAAGGTGGCCGCTGCCTGTGTTCTCCATAAAGTGCTGTCTCCACGTGGCAGAAACCAGAAATAATTCATAATTCCTGAAGCGCCACACCTTTGAAATTCCGCACTTACTGTCTTTTGTTGTTGTTTACAGGGATTTGCATTATTTCAGATTTAGTATGTCAAGTGAGACTATCGATAACCTTAGATTTGCATGTTTTCAGATATGCGTTATTGCAGATTCCTATTAAATGCGACCACGCTTTAGTTTGCTTTTGCTGTGGATAGGGTGGGGCAGGGAATGAGCAGTGTCAAAGTAAAACAGCTGGATAGTAATTAAAGCAGTCAAGAGATATTTTATTCAGAAACTTTTGGAATGGGGGAAAGAGACTTCAGTAAAGAACTGGACTCAATTCCAAATACAACAAGTAAAAGTGGGAATTTATACCTGGGGTCGGGGGTGAGTGTAATTCTTGCTAAACTGACCTAACAGGATCCTTTTTATTTATTTTTTATTTTTTTAAGATTTTATTTATTTTATTTGACTGACAGAGACAGCCAGCAAGAGAGGGAACACAAGCAGGGGGAGTGGGAGAGGAAGAAGCAGGGAGCCTGATGCAGGGCTCCATCCCAGGACCCTGGGATCACGCCCTGAGCCAAAGGCAGACGCTTAACAACTGAGCCACCCAGGAGCCCCTAACAGGATCCTTTTTTAAATTATTATTATTTTTAAGATTTTATTTATTTTAGAGAGAGACAGCATGAGTGGGGTGGGGGTGAGGGAAGAGAATCTCCAGGAGACTCCATGCTGAGCATGGAGCCCTGTGCAGGGCTTGATCTCATGACCCTGAGATCATGACCTGAGCTGAAACGAAAAGTAAGATGCTTAACTGCCTGAGCCACCCAGGCACCCCATGACCTAACAGGATTCTCCTGAAGCAGGTCAAGTGATCAGATATTGCCTGGAGGATTGTGGGGGATGAGGACTTTGAAAAAATATGGAGAATGATCAGATATGGTGGGTGGGGATTCTGACTAAACCAACTCTTCATGAATCTGGGTGATGCAAAATGGATACAGAAGCCCAGAGGTCAAGGCCTAGTTGAGAAGAGGGTTCAGAGGTGTCTTTGTCAGCAGTTAGAGAAAGTGTATTAGTTATCTTGCTGTATAACAAATAACCCAAAACTTAGTGGCCTAAAACAACCATAAATATTACTTCAGTTTCTGATGATAGAAGTCTTTGAATGATTTTAGCTGGTGGTTCTTGCCTGGGCGCATGAGGTTATGATTAAGAAGTCAATCTAGACTGTTGTCATCTGGGACTTGATTGGGGCTAGAGAATCCATCTCCAAGACATCTCACTCACATGACAGCAGTTCCTTCCCATGTGGGCCTCTCCGTGGAGCTGCTTGGCTCTCCTCACAACTTGGCATCTGGCTTCCCAAAGTGTGAGTGATCCAGGAGAGGGCAAGGTAGAAGCCCCAATGCCTTTCGTGCTCTGGGGTCAGAATTTACACGCTGTCATTTGCACGGTATCCTGTTGGTTACACAAGTCAAACATGCATGAAATAGGAGGGGACTCTACAACTACACAAGGGCTGGGGATCATTGGGGGCTGTCTCAGAAGCTGGTCACCACACGAGGCAAGGAAGTAGAGGGCTCTGAGGTCCAGTGTAAGCTTCCTGTGGCTGCCATAACAAAGCACCACAGATTTGGTGGTTTAAAGCAATGCACATTTATTCTTACAGTTCTGGGGGTAAGAAGTCAAATCATTTTCACCGGAGTGAAATCAAGATGTGGGCAGAGCCACCCTTTCTGTGGAGGAACTAGGGGAGAATTGGTTTCCTTGTCTTTTCCAGCTATTATAGCTGTAGACCTTGTATTCCTTGGCTAATGGCCCTTTGTCCGTCTTCCAAGGCCAGCAGCATTGCATCTTGCTTTAGTGGTCACATTGCCTTTTGTCTTCTATAGTTAAGTCTCCCTCCACCCTCCCCTTAGAAGGACAAGGAATGGCTTCCTGCTAGAATTTCAGGAGAAGAAATGAAGGACTCATGTGATGCCACTGAGAGGTCTTATGGCCTGGACAGATCAGTACTCAGTGGACCTGTTGCCTGGGCTGTCACTGACAACCCCTGCAGAGTGAGTGATGGGGGGGGCAGAGTGGGGGAGGCAGGAGGCACAGGGATCATATATCAGGGTTTGAGGACCTTCTGAGTGGGAGGTGAGGACATGGGGACAGGAATAGAGACCTCTGTTCCTAACCAAAGGGTTCTTCATGCTTCCTGCACAATTTTTGTCAGAGCCATATGCCACCTATACTATAATTTCTTTACTATTTTAAAGTATACTTGTGTTTTTCTTAAAAGAAAATACCCGTTTAAAATTGAGGTATTTAGTGAGTGATTTTGATTTGCATTTCCCTGGTGGCTAATGATGCTGAGCATCTTTTCATGTGCTTATTTGGTATTTGTATATTTTATATTTTCTTTGAAGAAATACCTATTTAGATCCTTTGCCCATTTTAATTGGGTTGCTGTTATTATTGAGTTTTAAGAGGTATATTTTCTGGATACAAGTTGTTTACCAGATGTATGATTTGCTATTGTTATCCCCCAGTATGCGGGTGTCTTTTCACTTTTTTTTTTTTTTTTTTTTCATTTTGGAGCACAAAAGCTTTTAATTTTGATGAAGTCCAACTTATTTATTTTTTCTTTCATTGCTTGTGCTTTTGCTGTCATATCTAAGAATCCTTTGCCAATCCAAGATTGTGAAGATTTATCACTATGTTTTCTTCTAAGAGTTTAATAGTCTTAGCTCTTATGTTTTGTCTTTTATCCATTCTGAGTTAACTTTTTCTACGGTGTGAGGTAGGGGACCAACTTTATTCTTTTGCATGTTCTCCTGTAGAAAGTGTTTTACAGCCACTTATTCCCCGTCACAGCCCCCAAGTAGTGATTCTTTGTAGATAGGGAAACAAAGAAGTAGAAGTGGGTACCTGCATTTCTTGAGGAGAAAGTGGCAGAGTCAAAACTCGGATCCAGAAATATCTAGCTTTTGACAGCGGCCACACCCAGCCCACAGAAGGGTTTGATTTGTGGGACATGTTTTAGATACATTGCATCAACTTATTAAAAATTTAAAGTGTTCATTTAAAAATTTGACGAAATGTTCAGCTACTTACTACAGATTGGCAGTTCTGACCATAAGAGGCCTATATTTCCTCATGATCAGTTGGTTCTGAGTCCCAGCTGCCCCTTCAAACAGGGCTCATATTACCTGTCACCTTCAGTGTCACGTCTCACAGATAAAGTACCCTTGTAGGCTCTTACAGTAGCCCACTTCAGTCACTGATGAGCCTGCCTGGTCCCTGAAGATAGGTGAGTTTCTGACTCCAACTGTAAAGCCCCCTTTTCAGGGAGGATAATGAGCCTTGCTTTGAAGGAACCAGAGGATTATTTAGTGTATCAGTTAGATGTTACTGTGTAACATTCCAAACCTTAGTGGCTTAAACCAGTAGCCATTTCTTTAGCCCACACATCTGCAAGTCAGCAGTCTCTGTACCTGCACCTGTCAGATCAGTCGTAGATCAGCTGTGGTTAGCTTTGATCTTGCTTGGATATTTTCATATGCCCCCAGTGAGACCTGACTGGCATTACTCAGAACGTGCACTCTCTCAGGACACTGGCCTGCCTGTCCTCTGCATCCCCATTCCTCCTCCTCTTCCTGGGAGCACTGATGGAGACAGTTGAGCTGTTCAAGAGTGTATGTGATGTTTCAGGAGCCGGTGACCTTCCGGGATGTGGCGGTGGACTTCACCCAGGAAGAGTGGGGGCGGCTGGGCCCTGCCCAGAGAACCTTGTACCGTGATGTGATGCTGGAGACCTTTGGGCATCTGCTCTCTTTGGGTAAGGCTTGCTTCCCCAGCTGATGATCAGATTCCTGCAGTTACTTAATCTTCATGGGTTATAGGTAATAGGGCCTCTGGTGTGAGGACTTGACCTTGGTCTGGGGATCAGGGATCTTGCATCCTCACTCCCTGTGGAACAAATAGGCAGGGGGGTTTCTGTCCTTTTCTGTCCCAATGCAAAGTTTTCACCTTATTGTGAGATGTCCTTGTGCCCTATCAGGAGTCTAGGGCTGGATCCTGAGCCGGTTCTTTCTCTCTGTAGCAGATCCACACATCCTGTGTCTTTCCCTTTTTCCAGGGCCTGAGCTTCCAAAACCTGAAGTCATCTCCCAGCTGGAGCAAGGGGCTGAGCTATGGGCAGCAGAGAGAGGAATTGCCCAGGGCTACTGTCCAGGTGAGAAGCGGCCAAATGGGAACTCCTACTGGGAGCAGCCCAAAAGGTGACTGCACATGTGCTGCTTGGAAAGGGTGGTGTGTCAGGGTCCCCAAGGCCACCCATAGATCCAGTGAAAGAATACAGAGAAAAGTGAGCAAGAAGAAAAGGCAGATTGGGTGAAGTCCAGAAGCCAGCCAAGATTCCAGAGCTCTCTCCCAGTGGAGTCACATGGGACATGCTTAGTCCCCCCAGCTATGAGTTACGACAACACATGAGAAATCTTAGCTACCAGGGAAGTTTGTTAGAGACTCAGTGTCAGGGGGTTTCATTGGGGGCTGGTCATAGGCACCCTGTGCCTAGCATGGACCAAGATTCCAGACTCCCAGGAGAAAGCAGGTGTTCACCATAAACCATATTGTTGGCACAGTTTCGGCACAGTGAGCTACTCTTATCAGTTAGGGTAGTGGGAACACTCCTGAAATCCAAATTCCCACACCCAGCCCAGGGCCATTCTCAAAAGCTGGTCCTTCTAAAGATGGCAGCCTCAGGCTGCTCTTTTTTGCACATAAGGTCTGCGCCCTGCTCCTGTACTGCCTGTTTTCCTCACCCATGCTCCCCAACTGCCTCTTCTCCAATCCCACCCCTTCCTCCCTCTCATGTTCTCTCTCACCAGCTGTCTGAGCATGCCCTTTCCACAGGATCATTTCTTTTTCTTTTTCCTTTTTTTTTTTTTTAAGATGTTATTTTTAAATAATCTCTACACCATCATGGGGCTTGAACTCACAACGTTGAGATCAAGAGTTGCATGCTCTACCAACTGAGCCAGCCAGGCGCCCCTCCACAGGATCATTTCTAATGTGTGAACTTACCCTCCATCTTCTCCATTTTATTCTTTCATGTCCAGATTTTATAAACCTGTTCTCCACACCCTTCTGTTCTCTTAGCAGAAAGGATTGTATTCCTCTGTAAATATCTGAAAACTGGGCTAGAGCAGCTCTGTTCTTCCTACCTCCCTCTCCCTCTGCCTGAAGCACTGATGCGATGGCTGGAGCTGCTGTCCCCATGCCGTAATCCCAAGGAAAAGCCAGAAGAATCAGAACCATCAGCCCTGGCATCACTGGAACGCTGAGCCAGAGGCAGCAGTGGCTGCTTTGTGCAGGGAAAAAATGCTTCTTTTCTGAGCTGCTCTAGCCCAGATTTAATCCATTGAGGCCTCCTTGGTCGGGACTGGGTCACATCCACCTGTCCTTACCCCAGCCACTAGGGAGGCTGGAAAGGAGGGCTTACATTGTCATAATTGGCTTATGTCTGTCACAATCCCTTCTCCGGGACTGGTGCATTGGTACCCTGATGACATTCTGAAAGAAGTGGGCTATGACTTGGGATACATAGCTACAGTTCCTGCAGCTCAGCATCCCAGGGGAATGCCTCTGACACCACCCAGGGCTCTCTGACCTGCAGGGAATCACATGTACCTCCAAGAGATGGTACAGCGTATCGCCCTAGGGCAGGGTTGAATCTGCAGTGGATACAGAAGTACCATGTCTCCTCTGAGGCAGAAGATCCCGAAGTGCCCCACATGTGTGACTTCTTCCAGCCCCAAATGCTGGCCTGCATCCCCCGGGCCCTGAGCTAACTCCTGCCTGGCTGTCACCCTTCTGGATGTCACAGTCTCAAGCATACCATAAATTTCACCACATAAGGTATACAATTTAGTAGTTTTGAATATATTCACAGGTTGCATCCATCAGCACTGTCAAGTGTGAGAACATTTTATCTCATCAGAAGGCATCCATTAGCAGTACCATGATTTGTTTCTACCCATAGAATACTTTTTTTTTTTTAAGAGAGTACAACCTAGGCTGGCAGTAGGGGGAGTGGCAGAGGGAGAGGGAGAGGGAGAATCTTAAGCAGGCGCCATCTCATGACCCTGAGATCATGACCAAAGCCCATATCAAGATTTGGACGCTTGGGGCACCTGGGTGGCTCCATCGGTTAACCGTCTGCCTTCAGCTCAGGTCATGATCATGGGGTCCTGGGATCAAGCCCCACATCAGGTTCCCTGCTCAGCAGGGAGTCTTCTTCTCCCTCTCCCTCTCCCCCTGGCTTGTGCACTCTCTCTCTCTCTCTCTCTCGGTCACTCTCTCTCTCTCAGATACATGAATAAAATCTTTAAAAAAAAAAAAAAGAGTTGGACACATATCCGACTGAGCCACCCAGGCACTCCCCACCCATAGAACACTTCTGACACTAAATGTGTGGGTTTTTTTCCATGCCAACAACCAGTTCTCCAATTCCAAATACTAGCTGGGTGTCCAAAAATTCAATCCAATTCTGACACTATCAGCCTGGAGTTAGTGTAGACCCCAGAGCCAAAGAACTCTTTCTTTCTCTTTATTTTTTTTTAAACTTCCTTTATATATGTATATATATATATATATTTTTTTTTTTTTTTTCATGAGAGACAGAGAGAGGCAGAGAGAGAAGCAGGCTCCCCACAGAGCAGGGAACCCAATGTGGCACATGATCCAGGGGGATCATGACCTGAGCCAAAGGCAGATTCTCAACCAACCGAGTTACCCAGGTGCCCCAAAGGACTGTTTCTTAAGACTGCCCCCACTTCAGATGCCAGTCGCGAAGTCAAGGCCTCCCATACTTCTGACTGACTGGCTATAAATCAGGTTCCCACGACTCCCTCCTCAGGTTTAGTAATTGCTATTACAGTTCACAGAACTCAGGGACACTATTTATATTTACCAGTTTATGATAAATGATGTTATAAAGGATAAAATGAACAGCCAGATATCAGGGGTGGGGGTTCTACTGGCTGTGGAAGTGAAGGAAAGGGCCAAGGAATGCAGGCAGCCTTATGAAGCTGGAAATGGCACAGAAACAGATTCTCTCCTAGAGCCTCCAGAAGGAGGGCAGCCCTGCCACCATCTTGATTTTAGGGCTTCTGACATCAGAACTGTGAGAGAGTAGGTGTGTGTTATTTTAAGGTGCTAAATTTGCAGCAAGTTGTTACAGCAGCCATAGGAAACTAATACACTTTTGCTTCACCAAACTGTAAGGAAGGGGAGAGCCTGTGCCTGCCCGAGTGCGATTTTTGTTTTGGAGGATTTCGGGACCTGGGCTGGTCCTCCAAAGGTATTCTACAGACATGAGGGCACCTATACCTGGGTATCTGACCTCTCAAGCTTAGGTTTTCTAAAACTGAGCTCCTTGTCTGCCTCCTTAGCTCTTGAGGACAGAGCTTTTCATCTGTTGGGGTTGCTGCTTCTCCCCAGCATCTGGGACCAAACTGAATGTTTTAGGCTTTGTGGGCCAAGTACAATCTTTGTTTTCAGTCATCTCTGTAACAAATTGCCATAAACTTAGCAGCTTAACACACCTATTCATTCTCTCACATTTCTGTCAGACCTGACTGGTTTGTCTGTTCCAGGTCTCACAAGACCGAAGTCAAGGTCCTGGCTGGGCAGGGGGACTCCGAAGGAATCCAGTTCCAGGCTTGGTCAGGCAGAATTCAATTCTATGTGGCCATAGGACTGAGGCTCCTGTTTCTTTTCAGACTGTTATGCAAGAGTTTTCCTCAGCCTCGAGAGGCACGCATATTTCCTGCCTGATGTCCTCCTGTGCAGCCAGCCTCTCCCTTCTACCTTCTGCTTTTAAGGGCTCAGGGGGTTACTTCGGGCCCACCCTGACAATCCAGCGTCATCTCCATATTTTAAGATTTAGGGTCAGGTGTCGAGCGACTTTCATGTCACCTGCAGAGTCCCTTCATCATGGTGTCTAGATAAGTGGCTGATTGAACAGCCAGGGACAGCTTTAGAATTCTGCCTGTCTCTGTCACATATTCTCTTTTTTTTCTATAGCTCTTTAAAAGCATAAAAATTATTCATAGTTGGGGGCTATAGTCTTCCAGCCCCTGATCTAGGCCAGTACCTGGGCCTGTGGCAGGTACTCAAGAGATTTTTGTTGAACGAATGAAAGCATGAGGCTGTTTCTGTAGATGAGGCACTTGGTGTTATCATAGGAGCAGAACTGAGATTTACCTAGAGGCAGGGGAAGTAGTAGGGAAGCAGGCCCAATGTGTTGGGGGCCTGTCACCCTCTGTGTTCTTTCCACCAACTCCCTCAGAGCTCTTTGGTATTCTTTTAGGCGGGGATCCTGGACCCGAAAGCCAAGCACCGCCCAAGGAGCATGGCCTTCCTGAGCTGGAGCCGTCCCGCGTCACTGAAAGGGAAGGCTTCCCGAGGGATGCTCCCTGTCCCACCATTCTAGGGGAAGACTGGGAATGTGAGGGCCAGGTAAAGATGCCTGAGAAGGAAAAAGATAATTTGAGGCAATTGGAATTTAGCCTCGAGGAAGCACCAATTCAAGATAAAAGCTGTGAAAGTCTCAGACTTGGGGAAAATGGGGTCCTGAGCTCAAAAGTAAATCCATTCCCGGAGATTTCTAGGAGAGAATATCTCTGTGCTTACGACTCACCAGTTATAAACTCAGAACGTGACTCAAGCTTAGTCAGTCAGCAGACAGGCTCCTCAGGAAAAGAGCCATGTGACAGCAGTGACTGTAGCAAAACTTCTAGTCAGGCCGCTCCAATTATGGAACTCACACGAAGCCAGGTACAGGATAAACCCTACAAATGTACAGACTGTGGGAAGTCGTTTAACCACAACGCACATCTCACAGTGCATAAGAGGATTCACACGGGAGAAAGACCTTATATGTGCAAAGAATGTGGGAAAGCCTTCAGCCAGAATTCCTCCCTGGTTCAGCATGAGCGAATCCACACGGGAGACAAGCCCTATAAATGTGCTGAGTGTGGGAAGTCTTTCTGCCATAGCACACACCTTACAGTCCATCGGAGAATTCACACTGGAGAGAAACCCTATGAATGTCAGGACTGTGGGCGGGCCTTCAACCAGAATTCATCTCTGGGCCGGCATAAGCGGACACACACTGGAGAGAAGCCATACACTTGTAGCGTGTGTGGGAAATCCTTCTCACGGACCACTTGCTTGTTCCTGCATCTGAGGACTCACACAGAGGAGAGGCCCTATGAGTGCAACCATTGTGGGAAGGGCTTCAGGCACAGCTCCTCTCTGGCCCAGCATCAGCGAAAGCATGCTGGGGAGAAGCCCTACGAGTGCCGCCAGAGGCTAATCTTTGAGCAGACACCAGCTCTAACAAAGCATGAATGGACAGAGGCCCTTGGCTGTGACCCACCTTTGAATCCAGATGAGAGAGCTCACCGCAGTGACAGGCCTTTTAAGTGTAATCATTGTGGGAAATGTTTTATTCAGAGCTCGCACCTCATCCGACACCAGATAACTCACACCAGAGAGGAGCCCCAGGGACGGAACCGGCGACGGCTTGAGCAGTCCTTTGGCCGGACCTCACACCTTGGCCGCCATCAGCAAACACACTCAAGTGAGAATCCTGGGGGCGGGACAAAGTCAGGACAGCCTGCGAGCCGGGCGCTTGCCCTGTTTGACATCCATGAAATCATGCAAGAGAAAAACCCAGTTCACGTTATTGGGGTTGAAGAGTCTTCCATGGGTGCTTCCGTGTTATTTGACATTAGAGAATCCTCATAGGAGAGAAACTCTGCAGATGACTTTTGAACCACACGTACAAAAATGTGGTAAGTCCACATAGTGCATTCATGGAAAGGGGAACTGGGGGTAGAAATGTCTAAGGTGACCTCTGATTTCTTAAGGAAATGGTGCTTCCCAAATACCTGAGATTGATGGTTCTCAAATCTATCAAGCCCTGTGCCCCCTTTAACCGCAGGTGCTTTGTGCTATTCCCTCTATTACTCCAGAATGAATTCACAGGTAATGTAACCTACACACATGTGTACTGTAAAAAATCGATACATGGCCCCTTTTTGTAAAGCATAATTAAAAGTAATTTATGGTAGAGTAATGTGTACTAAGTGGGTGAGGTATCTCTCCATGTGACTATGTGGGCCACTATGCCGGGACACCTGGGGCACTGGCTGTTGTCATCTGCTATATGGGGTATAGTGTTGGACATGGAAATATTGTGAGGGGCAGTCCTGTATGGGATGTCATTTTCTTAAGTGGTGACTAACTCTTGCAAAAGCTTTGAACAAAACAAAATACCACTGCATTTCTGGGAAATTCTGTATAAAATTCTAAGCATGCAGGAGTTAATTTGTGTTTATACGTGAAGTTGACTTAGGATCTCAGTTCATACGTTACAAACTGGTTATTTCACACATACATACGTACATGGCCCACCGGGGCCAGTTCTGCACTTCACAGTCATTCGAGCACACTTGGCCTCCACCCACATGTCAGCCACATTCATGCCCAGATCAAATGCCAAAAAGCCCCCATGAAATTCTACTACATTCCCTGGGGGTGTCACAGCTCCTACTAAAAGCCATTGCCTTGAAACTGTCAGTATTGCTTAAGCCAGAGGTTCTCATCCGGGTAGGTTTGTCCTCCAGGTGACATTTGGTGATGTCTAGAGACATTTTGGTTGTCATAACTGGCAGAACAGAGGGGTGCCACTTGGCAGCTAGTGCATAGAGGATGCTGCTAAACATCCTATAATGCCCAAGACAGCCCCTCAGCAAGGAATTCTCTAGCCACAAATATGCCAAGGTAGAGAAACCATACCCAGCACTACAGCCAACTTTCTCCAGACTCTAAATTGATGAGGGCTATACTAACAATCCTATACCTTTGATTGTAACAAATGATATCATTAACTGATTTATACACAAATGTTTCCTAGTAATTTTTTTTGACCGTTTTGCAGCATTCCTAATTGGTATGAGAAAAAAGAATCTACTTATTTTTCTGAGTAATCTAAATTTTAGCATTTTATCATGGACGTTGTAAAACATGGATAAGCCCCACTTTTGACCATTCCTCCTCTCTGCCGTGTAGGGTGCAGATTTGGGAGTGTTCCACCTATCAGTGCCCTCTGGGGAGGGGACACCCAGTGGTAACTTCATGGTTCTAGACAGCTCTAGAAGCCAGACTTGCAGTTGCCCCTTTCCCTCCACCTTGGCCTCCAAAATGGCAGCTCCTGAAGGGTCATGTTTCCAACGTCTCAGTAATTGCTGGGTGGGCTGAGGTTACAGTGGCCTCAGTTGGTAAGCTGGGAACAAGCTTGTCACTTGCCTTCCTCTCCGGACAACAGAGATCTTTACAAATTTCCTATTTCTCATCTCGGGTCACGTTTTCTAGGCATAATATTCCTACTCATTTCCTTACAGATATTTTGAAACAGATAAACTCCTCAGGGGAGGTTACTATAAACTACACAATACATGATTTTATCAGTTTATAAAAGTAATGTAAATTCTTTACTGCAAATGTAGAAAATGCACAAAAGTAAAATTTAATTCCTTATACTTCTACTCTCCAGAGATGGTCACTACCATTAAGATTTAGTTAATTTTCCTTTTCTAATTTTTTCTTAAAAAATATACATGTATACATATAGTGTACACTAGATCTTATGCACACACAAAATATATTTATAGTATTGTTGTGTTTAGAAAATTGGAATCCTTTCTAGTTCTCTTGTAACACATGCTTCTTACTATATTTTGAGCATTTTCCTCTGACAATTTCATGTAGCTTTTAAAATTACCTTTCAGGAGGATTGTAGCAGTGTGACCAAGTAGCATTTTATGAGCCTTGACTTTGATCCAAAGCGGGGGGTCTCCTACACATTTCCAAGGGGAGTATAAATTGATACAGCCTCTGTGAAAGACAATTTATCCGTTGTTATCTAAGATTACAAACAAACAACTCTTTGTCTCAGTAAACCTGTTGCTGGGAGTGAATCCAACAGATTTATTTGTATGTTGTAGACTGTACATGGTTTCACTATGGTATTGATTTCAGAAGTAAAAATTTGTAAACAACCTCAGTGTCCACCATGGGGAACTGAGTTAGTGATTTATGCTGGAATGGAGAACTACACAGCTTTAAAAATGGGGACCGTCTTTATGTAATAATATGGGAAAGAGCTCCAAGATACATTGCTAAATGAAAAGGTGTAAAAACAGCGTATGTTTCCATTTGTGTAAAAAAAACATTTGCCTATTAACACACATAATCTCCTAAGGGTACAAAGTAACCAGGCATACTAGTTGCTCTTGGGGAGGAGAACTGGGGGGAAAGGGATGAGGAATAATTTTCACTCTATATCTTTTGATATTTTTGGAATTTTGAAACATGTGAAAGTATTACCAGTTCATAAAATAAATTTAAATTAAAAATCTCAACTCTTGAAAATTGAAGTAAGTTTGATCATTGGTTTCATTTTCTGTTACACCTACACACACACACACACACTAAATTCATAGCCACACTAAGTTACACAGTAAATCAATGCACACATGTCTGAGCATTGGGTTAATGGAACCAGTTAACTGTAAAATAGCTTTGACCCCATGAATTTTCCTGCAAGCTATAAACTAGCACATAAGTTTTAGCAGCACATAAATTTTCAAGTTATTAAATTTCCCGTATCACCCCAAATTATGAGAGCTCACACATGAATTGTGGCCAACAGCCAAGCTGCCCGTTTTCAGTATCCCCTCGTACATCTTCAGAGAGATTCAAATCATTTGTGCAAAAGGTAATTGGGAAGAAATCTGCATCCAATCTGAAAAACAGTCTCCCAAGGTGAACATCTTCCAGATCTCCAAATTGTCCAACGTGGTAATCTTACTGGCTACATGTAGCTATTTAAATGTAATTTTAAATTCACCCAAATTTAAAGTAAAAATTGAGTTCCTCAGTCACATCAACCACATTTCAACTGCTCACTAGTTAAAAATAGAACATTTCCCTCATCTCTAGAAAGTTGTTTTGCACAATGCTAGTCGAAGGTAAGTGGCTGAGAGGATTTTTTAAAAATCTCCCCTTGTGATCAACTGACGAGTGAGAAGGGGAGAGAAGGTCAGCCTGCACACCAGGAGTCAGCGGAGTGCAGTGCGCGGTTTTTTATCTGGGCTTGAATAAAAGATGAAAACAAAAAGGTACGTAGGAAGCCCCTGGGAGAAACGGGCATATACACTATGGATAGGTGATCGTGTGGTTTCAGTGTTTCCTGGGTGCGCGGAAGACGGTACTGGTTCTTAGAGGACATCTGCAGCTTTACAGGAAAACAGGGTTCAGGGGAGAAAACTCCCCGAACTATATAGACATGGAGGTACGTGTGTGCGAAAAGAAAGCACGCTGTGTATTAAAAGAACTCACGTAACCTAAGCGCGTCGCTCTCCGTCCGGCCCCACGCGCCCGCGGCGCAAAGCAACCACGTTCCCACGGTCCCCTGGCGCCGTCGCCCCTTGGACTTCATTTCCCAGAAGGTCGGTCACCCCGCGCCCGGCCGGTTCCGGGCACGCGGCGGGCAGGGCCCCCTGGGAGATAAAGTCCCGAACTCGGCGCGGGCCGTCGGCGGAAATGGAGACCGGAAGTGCCTTTGGCGAGTGTGCGCACTTCGGCGGCTGGCGGCGCTGCCCGGCTCTGAGACCGGCAGGCGGCGGCGGTGAGTATGCGGTTCTGGCCTGGGGGCTTATGTGCGTGTAAGGGACGACGAGGCCTGTGTGTGCACGCGGTGGTAGTCACTGAGTGGCCGGGTGGGGCCCGGAGGGCGGCGCGGACCCGGCCACGGGTCGCGGGGAGGTCGTGGGGGCGGGGAGAAAGGAGGGACCGTGGGTGCGTGCCCGTGAGACCTCAGCTGCGTATGGCCGGTTGTGACACTGCACGTGTGCGTGTCAGAGAGGAGGGGTGTTTTGCATGTGAGGTACCACCTGCGTGTGCATATGAGACGTCAGGTGTGTGGAGGGACCGGGTGCATCAGTGTTTGTGTGTGCAGGTGTAACCTCAGGTATGTGCGTGTGGCTGAGTATGTCACCATGTGTGCGTTTCGGAGGGGAAGGGTGTCTTGCATGCGAGATACCTGTGTGTGTAGATGAGGCCTCAGGTGTGTGTGAGTGGTCAGGTGGGTCAGCATGCATGTTGGTGGGGAAGGGGTGTTTTGTGTGTGTGACACCTCCTTTCTGCAGACATGACCTCGGGTGTGTACCTGCGACCTATACGCCTTAGCTATCACCCCCCTTCCCCTTTTCTCCAGCCCTGGCAACCATTAATCTATTTTCTGTTAATTAATCTGTCTGTTCTGGACGTGCGATATAAATGGGATTAGACAGTATGTGGCTTTTTTGTGTCTGGCTTCTCTCACTGAGCATATTGTTTTTAAAGCCCTATTTGCCATGTATCAGTACTTCATTCATTTTTATAGCTGAATAATAGTCCTTTGTGTGGCTATTCCACAGTTTGTTTACCCAAATAATGCTGCTGTGAACACACATACAAGTTTTTGTGTGGACATGTGTTTTCAGTTTGGAGGAGGAAGGCCATTGGGTCTGTCTCAGGGAAGCTCATGTGTATGGCCACACCTGCTCTCTGTTGCCTTTGCTCATCCGGCAGTATTTCATTTTCCAGAATCCCAGCCCTGAGCCCTGAAGTGAAAGCCAGGAGCCTGACTGCTGTATGGGAGTAGATGGGAGGAGGCAGTGGCTGTGGGAACTGGAATCCATCCCTGCAACAGTCACCCACAACCTGGGATCTCTGTCTGGGACTAAGACCACATGCCCCCTATCCTATAGCTGCTGAGGTCAAGCAGCCGAGAGCCAGACAGAGTGGTAGGCAATGGAGCCTGAGGAGCCAGATGAGGCACATGTCAGGGTGGTGGTCTTAGGGCTGGGCATTCTCAGAAACCAGATTTTCCTCAGAACATGCCCTGCTCCTGCTGCCTTCACTGCACTGCCCTGCCATCCTCAGCTACCACCTCTTCACAGGTCTCCTGCCTCCCATTCCTCCTTCTGTCGTTCTCAACACCGCACTGGAGGGGTCTTTATTTATTTTTATTTATTTTTATTATGATATGTTAGTCACCATACAGTACATCATTAGTTTTTGATGTAATGTTCCATGATTCATTGCGTATAACACCCAGTGCTCATCACAACCTGTGCCCTCTTTAATACCCATCATCCAATTACCCCGTCCCCTCACCCCCCTCCCCTCCAGCAGCCCTCAGTTTGTGTCCTATGGTTAAGAGTCTCTCATGGTTTATCTCCCTCTTATTTCTTCCCCTTCAGATTTCCCTCCCTTCCCCCCTGCACTATTCCTTATGTTCCACATATAACTGAAACCATATGATAATTGTCTTTCTCTGCTTGATTTATTTCACTTAGCATAATCCCCCCCAGTCCCATCCATGTTGCTGCAAATGTTGTGTAATCGTTCTTTCTGATGGCTGAGTAATATTCCATCGTATATATGGACCACATCTTCTTAATCCAGTCATCTGTTGAAGGGCATCTCAGCTCCTTCCACAATTTGGCTATTGTGGACATTACTGCTATGAACATTGGGGTGCATATGGCTCTTCTCTTCACTACATCTGTTTCTTTGGGGTAAATACCCAGTAGTGCAATTGCTGGATCATAGAGTAGCTCAATTTTTAACTTTTTGAGGGACCTCCACACTGTTTTCCAAAGGGGCTGTACCAACTTGCATTCCCACCAACAGTGTAAGAGGGATCCCCTTTCTCCACATCCTCGCCAACATTTGTTGTTTCTCGCCTTGTCCATTTTTGCCAATCTAACTGGTGTAAGGTGGGATCTCAGTGTGGTTTTGATTTGAATTTCCCTGATGGCTAATGATGTTGAACATTTTTTCATGTGTCTGTTAGCCATTCGTATGTCTTCATTGGAAAAGTGTCTGTTCCTATCTTCTGCCCATTTTTTTATTTGATTATTTGTTACTTGGGTATTGAGTTTGAGAAGTTCTTTATAGATCTTGAATATCAGCCTTTTATCTGTAGTGTCATTTGCAAATATCTTCTCCCATTCCGTGGGCTGCCTCTTTGTTTTGTTGACTGTTTCCTTTGCTGTGCAGAAGCTTTGATGAAGTCCCAAAAGTTCGTTTTTGTTTTTGTTTCTGGAGGGGTCTTTAAACCCTGAATAGTGAGGCTGCCGCTCTCTTAAACCTTCTATCCCTGCCCTGGTTGTCAGAGCAGGGTTGGCAGAGTCTCCCTGTAAAGCACCAGGTAGCAAATGTTTTCAGCTTTGTAGACCAAGAGGCAAAACCAAAGATGTCAGGTAGGTACTTATCCAGCAAGAGAGAAGACACATACCCACATATTTTCCCCCCAGTGAAATCCAGAACTTTATCGAACGCTGAAATCTGAATTTCATGTAACATTAATCTTCTGGTGATTTTTTTTCCCTCCCAACCACTTAAAAATGGAAACACTCTTCTTAGCTCACAGTCTGTACAGAAATAGGCAGTGGGGCTCAGTTTGCTGACCCCGGATGCGACCAAATCCATACTTCTTCCCATGCCTTCTGGGCCCTGCATGACCTGATTTCTGCCTGTTTTCAGGCCTCACCCTACAGCTCTCTCTTCTCCTAGCCCACTGGCCACTGAATAGCATTTAATCTTAGATATTACCTCAGAGGCCCTTCCTGGCCACCTGATCCAAAACGGAGGCCACACACATCTATATTATGTTTCTGAGCACTCAGCCGCATTCGAAGACTTTATACTTGTTCCCATTCGTCATAGACTGTAAGTTTCAGATGTGGTGCACGGTCCGTGGAGTATTTGTTAAGTGAACGAATGAACAGACACCCTTCTGCAAAAGGTTACCCAGTTTTCCAGGCCTTGGGTGAATTGAGCAACCCAAGGTCACCCAGCAGAGAGTGTAAGGTGGATTTGATACTAGATCTGACAGACTCCACTTATCCCTCACGTTCACTGTTTCCAGCCTAGGAATGACACTGGGAGGAAGGCATGGGCACTTGGTATATCAGGGCCCCAGGGATCAGCTCACCACTCTCACCCCTGGGGGGAGGGGCAAAAGGCCCCACATCAGTCCTTCACTCCTGGGAGTCTCATAGGATCTGAATTCAGGACAGCTGGGACTATTGCTTTTCCCTCAGAGCACTTGCCTACCTGGTATCTCATTTTGTCCCCAAACAGTCCCTGTGGAGGCATCCTGACATGTGTCTGATGCCAGTGATGTCGGTAAACCTGATAGCATGGGGCAGAGACCTCAGACTGTTACACAGCATATAATTTACTTTGTATGAAGTTCAAGAATAGGCACAACTTGTGTGCTGTCCGAAATCCCAGCAGCAGTCACCCTGGGGCCCGGAAGGACCTTGCTTGGAAAGGGTGCCCGAGGGGAGCTGTCCGTGGTGCTGAAAGTCCTAGTGCTGCGCTGTCTGAAATGGTAGCTGAGAGCCACATGGAGATATTAAAATGTGAATTTGTTAAACTTCAAATTACACATCCAGTTTCTCAGTCACACCATGTGTGCTTCTACTGTTCCGGAGCCACATGGAGCTGATGGCTGATGAATTGAACAGCACAGCTCCAGAACATTTCCGTCCTCACAGAAAGTTCTAGAGCTTGATCTGGACAGTGGCTATATAGGTGTGTGCATTGGTCAAAACTCATTGAGCTGAGTACTCATACCTCTATTAAAAACATACCTTTTGAAAGCACAGACTCAGATCCTCACCCATCACTTGCTTCATACCTTTGATTTAAGCTCTTTCTGGCCCCCGCTCGCTACCTGTGTAACAGGGTGAAGACAGTACCTCTTTTTCCTTGTGTTAGGGAACTGGGCCAGAATTGCACAGTGAGCCCTTGAGAAGTTTCCACCCTGGGGATGGCATGGAGCTGCAACACAGGCAGCTTTGGCTGCCCTCGGGGACTCGGCCTCGGCTCATGGATAGTTCCCTGTTTTAGAGGCAGGGGTCTGAGACCCAGCCTCCAAGCATCAAATCAGAGGGCTGCTTCCTATGGAGCCCGAGCTCAGTGACCCCCTGCCTAGCCTGGGAGCCAGGACAGGATGGAGGATGTAGAGGTGGTATGGCTTCTGGCAGCAGGGACACCATGAAGTGTTCCCATGTTCTGCTTCGTTTCACAAAGACTTTCTAAGATACAGTGTCATCCGTCCTCCTGGGAGCCTGTCCTTTTTGTACCCAGGAAGAAATAGGCCCAGAGGAGGGATATGGCCAGTTAGTGGCACACAGTGGAGCTGCATGTCCAAGGCTTCCTACTCCAAGTATTTGTCATCCTCTGGGTCACCCTGGATGGTCACCATCTGTCTATGTGGACACAGCCTTATCCACAGACTCACTATCTTGGCTGGTCATGGGTGGGAACAAGAATGGGGATGCTTCCATGCCAAAGCTCAACTCAAACAAACATCTTACCCCCTCGATGCCTCCGTTTCCTTCCTGTAAAATGGGTCTGGTACTGTTGATTCTAACTATCCCTCACAGGGACAGAATGAGGATCAAGCAAGCGGATGTAAAATGCCCACATCATGACTGGCACGTAGTAAATGTTGGGGGCTGTGGTTCTGCCAAGCCCTGGAGGATAAGCAGGAGGGAGCAGACCCAGGGTGAGCAGTGCAGGAGGAAACACCTATGACGGGGTCTGGACTGGGAGGGCCAGGGCCCCTGGGAAAGAGTCTAGTGGCTGGCAAGGGGAGGGATGTGAGGTGAGGGGACTTTGGGGCTTGGGTCTCGGGGGCCTGAGGACAGATCTGGCCTCCTTCACATCCCCTCCCTTCGCCCAGCTCTTCCTTGTCAGGGGCGCATCAAGGAGTACAAGCCCAAGGCCCAAGATACTGCATTCCCAGCAGATGCCTTCCACGTGAGTCTCCGAAAATGCCAGCAGTCTCAGCAGGCATCCTCCTTGCTAACTTTGCTTCTGTGCTGCTTTGACCCCTCAGCTCCGGAATGGAGCCACAGCCCCCAAGGAGCAGGAGTCCTGGGGCAGATCCTCTTCCTCTGCCCTGGCCACTCTTCCTCCTCTTCCTCTTCCTTTTCCCTTCATTCCAGGGTGGGGCTTAGTGACCCTGTCAATCTACGGCACCTTGGAGGAAGTCCCATTCCTGGACCGATCTGGGACACAGGCTCTTTATGGTCACTCTGTTTATCAGCCAATATTGAGGAAAAGGACAGAGCAGGGCCTGGCATTTGCAGACACCTGGAAGATATTAATGGGCAAATGAGTGAATGGTGGCACTGAGCTGCATTTAGAAAGGTGGTTGGGGGCCTTGTGTGTTAATGGTAAATAGTTACTCTGAGGGGCACCTAGGTGGCACAGCGGTTAAGCGTCTGCCTTCGGCTCAGGGCGTGATCCCGGCGTTATGGGATCGAGCCCCACATCAGGCTCCTCTGTTGTGAGCCTGCTTCTTCCTCTCCCACTCCTCCTGCTTGTGTTCCCTCTCTCGCTGGCTGTCTCTATCTCTGTTGAATAAATAAATAAAATCTTTTTAAAAAATTTAAAAATAAATAAATAAATAGTTACTCTGAAATTGATGGTCCCTGCTGACAGGCCCTTTTGTTCATGGGGTCCCCAAGGAGACAGCCACACACAGGCAGAAGGATTGTTGTCGCAGCCTAGGGGTGCTGCTGTGGGGCAAAAAGTCCAGGTTGGGGACACTTACTGGTCCCAGAGCACATGTGGCTGGTGTTGGATGCCATCGCATCCTCCAAGCCTCCCCTGGCCAGCCCTAAAGGGGATGCAGACCATGCAGGTGTGACAGATGGCTTTGTGGGGGGCTGACAGGGGCCATCCAGCTGTCTCTCTGGGGGCCACAAAGCTAAGTGCTTTGGGAAGTGATGAGGAATCACTGTGTCTTAATCTGCTCAGGCTCCTATAACGAAATACCGTGAACTGTGTGGCTTAATCAACAAATTTATTCCTCACAGTTTTGGAGACTAGAAGTCCATGATGAGGGTGCCAGCAGGACTGGGTTCCAGTGAGAGCTCTCTTTCTGGCTTGCAGACGAGCTCCCTTCTCTCTTTGTCCTTACACACTGTGGAGGGAGTGAGATGAGAGCACACATGCTTTGGTCTCTCCCTCTTCTTATGAGGTCACTAGTCCCATCTGGGGCCCCAACCTCATGACCTCATCTAAACCTAATCCCCCCAAAGGCCCCATTTCTAAATGCCTTCACTGAGGGGTAAAGCTTTCACAGAAATTTGGAGAAGACACAATTATTCAGGTGGGACCGCAGTACCCAGTGTCAAGGTGCTAATAGTGCCAATCAAAGCGTGAGCCACACCCCTCCCCCCAATACAATAGGGTGTTTGCCAGAACATTCACATCCTGCTATTCCCCGTGGGGCTCGCCCTGCTCAGACAGTGCCCATGGCTGAGCCAATGCATGTGGGATGTTTCAGAAGCCAGTGACATTTAAGGACGTGGCCGTAGACTTCACACGGGAGGAGTGGGGCTGCTGGGCCCCACACAGAGGATCCTATACCGTGACGTAATGCTGAGGAACTACAGCAACTTGGTTTCCCCGGGTGAGGCCTTCTGTCACCTCTTCATCCATGTCCTGTGTGTGTGCGTGCGCCCTTCCATGTGCACTCACACATACGTGTGCATATTTATCCCCTGCCTTGTCCCCAGTAACCCACACCCAGGTATGTCCTTGCTCTGACCTGTGTGCCCCAGTTGGGCCCGTCTGTGTAGAGTAGATGCTTCACCCCACATCACCAGAGAGAGACTTCCCCTGGGGCACACACACTGCACTGTTGGGCCTGTTGGGGCCTGGCTGGCTTGTGGCAACAGCATCAACATTTCCCTCCTACTTTCTAACTATGGGCAGGACTTCCTGATTGCAAACCAGATGTGATCTCCAAGCTGGAGCAGTGGGAAGACCCCTGGACTATGGAGAGAGGTGTCGCAAGAGGTCCAGGTGAGTGAAGTACGGGTCTACCAGATCAGGTGTTTTTAAAAATTAATCCTCTTCCCCCCAGCTTTTTTTGAGGTATACTTGACAGATAAAAATTGTATATATATATATTTTTTAAAGATTTTATTTATTTATGTGACAGAGAGACAGCCAGTGAGAGAGGGAACACAGCAGGGGAGTGGGAGAGGAAGAAGCAGGCTCCCAGCAGAGGAGCCCGATGTGGGACTCGATCCCTGAACGCCAGGATCACGCCCTGAGCCGAAGGCAGACGCTTTAATGACTGCACTACCCAGGCGCCCCAAAAATTGTATATTTTTAAAGTGTACAACATGGTATTTGATATACATACACATTATGAAATGATCACCACTGTCAAGCTAATATCCATCACCTCACGTAGTTGCGCTGTTTTTTCCGTGTTGAGAACGCTTACAATCATCTCCTTTAGGAAACCTGAGCTATACAATACAGTGTTGTAACTCCAGTCACCATGCTTCAGATCAGTTTATTTCTCCTCTTGGGCAAGGAGGTGCAATATACATGCAACAGAAAAGAGCTAGTGCGGGAGCCTGAAAACAAGCCCGACAGTCATTTAGCGGTCACTTCCCCAGAACTGACAGCTGCTAATCAGCCTTCTGCCTCTATGATTTTCCTGTTCTGACCTTTCATATAAATGAAGTTTATATAAATATATTCATATAAATTCATTTATTTTTCATATAGTTACAAGCCATACTACATGTGGTCTTTTTGTATCTGGCTTCTAACCTCGGGGAATAGTGCTCTATGAACACTCATGTCTAGGTTTTTGTTTGAGTATCTGTTTTCCATTTTGTTGACCAGGCCCTGTTGCGGTAAGGGTGTGGTTTTAAAACAGCCCCAATGGCAGCTGACAAGTGGGGTGGCTTTCAATGGCCTTGGCCCGTGGCTTTCTGTGTTCCATTCTACCACTTTCCTTCTCTACCGTGCAGAAGAGGCTTAACAGCAGGCCTGTGGCCACCATTCTTGGAAAGGCCTGTGCAGGGTTGGCTTTGGCTGGTGTCTGGGAACTTGGGTTATGGGAGGATTCCCACCATTCCTTAAATGATACGAGTGACTGCACCTAAACCATTTGTACAAACAATGTGGTTTATACTGGATGCCTGCTTTCCTTCTGGGAGTCTGGAATTTTGGTACATGCTATACAGTGGGTGCATACATGGCCAGCCCCCAGTAAAACCCTGGGCACTGAGTTTCTAACAGACTGTAGACTACACTTCATGTGTCAGAATCCAGTGCTGGAGGGGTTTGGTGCACTCTGTGTGACTCCACTGGGAGAGAATTCTGTCCCTGTGCCTTTTCCCTTTGCTGAATTTTGCCTGTTGTCCTTAGCCTAATCAGTCACAGCCATGAGTATGGCTCTTTGTCGAGTCCTAGAAGTCCTAGGGAATCACCAAGCCTGCGGTGGTCTTCTGAACCCTGATCCATTCACTCTTCTGTCCTGCTGCAGGAATCCTGTTGAAAGCCGCAGGTCTGCATTGTTCCAGTCTCGCTGCTGAGGTTCTGTCCATCCCCCTCAGATTGGCAGTGCACATTCAGGTTAAGGCTTGAGCATGTTTCTTTGCTTATTTTTCAGGCTCAGAGCCTGGGCCCCAAGCTGCATGGCTGCCTCTAGAGAAAGGTACTCTGCCTCAGGGTCAGATGAGAATGGGACTCACAGGGCAGGATTTCTGGCACACCATCCAGAAAGAAGTCACAGAGCATGGAGGCCAGGTGGCAGAGAGACAGTGCCAAGCAGCGACACTCAACCAGGGGAAGAAGAGCTCAGGGTGGAGCCTTGCAGGGACTTTGTCCTGGCACCCATTCCTCACTGAGCATCAGGGCAATCCTCCAAGGGCTCAAGCTCCCACAAGCCACATTGGCAAAAAGGGCCTCACCTGCGTTTCAGTCCTAGATCAGGGGCACCCCTGCCAAGAAGAGAGTGTGTGTGTGGAAGGCCTCAGCCCTTTTTTAGACCTTAGTCACCCACAAGGAGCTCCCACTGACGGGGGCACATTGGTGTGTGGTGGGTGGGGAGATGCCTGTGGCAAGAACACATGCCTTGTGGGCTATCAACAGATTCCCCATAAACGGGAGCCCTACACGTGTGAGGAGTATGGGAAGGGCTTTGGACAGAGCACACGTCTTGTTCAACACCAGAGAACCCACACTGGCGAGAAGCCGTACACGTGTCGTGAGTGTGGACGGGCCTTCAGCAAGAACTCGTCCCTTGTTAAGCACCAGCGCATCCGCACAGGCGAGAAGCCCTATGCGTGTGGCCACTGCAGCAAGCGCTTCCGAGAGAACTCCTCCCTGGCCAAACACCAGCGGGTGCACACGGGCGAGAAGCCGTTCGCCTGCGGTGAGTGTGGGCGCGCCTTCAGCCAGAGCACTCACCTTGTGCAGTACCAGCGAGTCCACACTGGGGAGAAGCCATTCGCCTGTGGTGAGTGCGGCAGAGCCTATGCTGACTCCTCAGCCCTCCTGGTCCACCACAGAACCCACACGGGAGAAAGGCCTTACGAGTGCCGCACGTGCTGCAAGGCATTCAGCCTCAGCTCCTCGCTGGCTGAGCACCAGCGCTGCCACACGGGAGAGAAGCCATACGCATGCCAGGAGTGTGGGAAAGCCTTCAGCCAGAGCTCGTCCCTCAGCAAGCACCTGAGGACACACACAGGTGAGAAGCCATATACATGCGGGGACTGTGGCCGCGCTTTCAGCCAGAGTTCCTCCCTGGCCAAACACCAGCGCATGCACACTGGCGAGCGGCCCTATGCGTGTAGAGAATGCGGGAAGACCTTCAGCCAGGGCTCCTACCTGACCCAGCATCTCAAGATCCACAGCAGCGAGAAGCCATTCGTATGTGGTGAGTGCAGGAAACCCTTTGGCGATTCTTCAGCCCTTGTCCTGCACCAGCGGGTGCATACGGGCGAGTGGCCCTACACGTGTGGAAAATGCGGGAAGACCTTCAGCCAGAGCAAGTTCCTCACCCAGCACGAGAGGATCCACACTGGGGAGAAGCCCTTTGTGTGTGGCAACTGTGGAAGGGCCTTCATGCAGAGCTCCTCCCTCACCCTCCACCTCAGGACACACACCAGGGAGAAGCCCTACAAGTGCAACGAGTGCGGCAAGGCTTACATCCAGATGTCGCACCTTACTGAGCACTACCGGGTGCACACGGGGGAGCGGCCCTACGTGTGCAGTGTGTGCAGCAAAGCCTTCAGCCGTGGCACACACCTCGTGCAGCACCAGCGTGTCCACGCAGGCACAAAGCCCTTCATATGCAGCCTGTGCCAGAAAACCTTCTGCAAGGCTGCGGCCCTCATTCTGCATCAGAGGGTTCACGCTGGAAAGAAGCCCTTTGAGTGTCACAAATGTGAGAAAGTCTTCAGCCAAAGCAGATCTCTGGCCCAGCATCGGAAAATTCATTCCCAGGAGACACCATGTGAGTGCAGTGAGTATCAGGAAACCCTCCTCAGCTGTTTCGTCCTCATCCATCAGTGAACTGGGTGTGTGCCAAACATGGTAGAGACCTATCTGTCCTTGGTGTGGCAGTCTTCATGCAGCAGAGGGTCCTGTGAGTGTCAGGAACTCCAGGCCAGTGCAGAGCAGCCCCCTTGCACATCATACGCCCTCTCTGCAGGGTCACTGGGTTGGGTGAGAAAGCCAGAGCCTTCAAGGGGAGCAACAGCCCCTCCATTTGCCATCATACAGGTTCCCACAGATGTCTACCAGGCGGTCGGAGAGATCCACAGGTGTGAATAGTCTCAGCAGGTCTGGAACAGAGCTCATTTCAGTTTTTGCCAAGGCAAAAATGAAAAAAAAAAAAAAAATCTTAAAAAGATGCTTTTTGGGGGCGGCTGGGTAGCTCAGTCGGTTGAGCGTCCAGCTCTTGGTTTTGGCTCAGATCATGATCCCAGGGTTCTGGGAATGAGCCCCGCAGCCGGGAGTCTGCTTCCCTGTCTCTCTCCCTCTGCCCCCACCACCTGCTCATGCACTCGCTCCCTCTAAAATGGGTAAGAAATCTTTAAAAAAATAATTTCAAAAGATGCTTTTTCAGTTGTTTGTACCTTGTATTAACTCAAGCCATCTGGTTTTGTTTTGTTCCTCTGTCAGAAAGTAAGGTTTGTAATGCTGAAATGTGCTGTGTCACGAAGTCACAGTCTTTATTTTATTTTATTTATTTTATTTTATTTATTTGACAGAGAGAGCACAGGCAGGGGGAGTGGGAAAGGGAGAAGCAGGCTCCCCGCTGAGCAGGGAGCCCGGCATGGGGCTGGATCCCAGAACCCTGAGATCATGACGTGAGCCGAAGGCAGATGTTTAATGACTGAGCCACCCTGGCGCCAAAGTTGTAGTCTTTAAAAAGACTTTATGTGTCATTCTTCACCTTCCGCATGAGGACTTCATTAAAATCACTTGAGCCAGTGACATTCATGTAAGACCTTAGCACTTCGTAATCACTTACACACATTATTCCATTTCATCCTCTCAGCACCCCCAGGATGCAGAGATTTTTATCCCCACTTCATAGACAAGGAGCTGAGATTTTTTTTTAAGACTTTCCTATTTAGGGGCGCCTGGGTGGCACAGCGGTTAGGCGTCTGCCTTTGGCTCAGGGCGTGATCCCGGCGTTATGGGATCGAGCCCCACATTAGGCTCCTCCGCTATGAGCCTGCTTCTTCCTCTCCCACTCCCCCTGCTTGTGTTCCCTCTCTCGCTGGCTGTCTCTCTCTGTCAAATAAATAAATAAAAATCTTAAAAAAAAAAAAAAAAAGACTTTCCTATTTGAGGCGGGGAGGGGTAGAGGAGAGAGAATCACAAGCAGACTCAATACTGAACACGGACCTGACGCAGGGCCCGATCTTAACGACCCTGAGACCATGACCTGAGCTGAAACCAAGAGTCAGACGCTTAACTGACTGAACTACCCAGGTGCCCCAAGGAGCTGAGATTTCGAGAGATTAAACCACTTTCCTTAGGCCCCCAGCTAGAGGCCACTCACATCAGGATGAAAATACTGGAGTTAGCATATGGGGACAGAGTGACAACAGTCCCTCCATCCCTTTCAGCATATGCAAGGGGGTATTTACCGTTAAGGAGGCAACTCTAGGGGCGCCTGGGTGGCTCAGTTGTTAAGCGTCTGCCTTTGGCTTAGGGCGTGATCCTGGCGTTCTGAGATCGAGCCCCACGTCAGGCTCCTCCGCTGGGAGCCTGCTTCTTCTCCCATTCCCCCTGCTTGTGTTCCCTCTCTCGCTGGCTGTCTCTCTGTTGAGTGGATAAATAAAATCTTTAAAAAAAAAAAAAAAGGCAGCTCTAGAATTTAATGTTCTCTTGAGACTGGGAGATGGCAGTGTGATTGGGTCCCACCTGAAGAAGCAGGTTGAGCCATCTGGCTGACTGGGAATCCATTGCTCAGTCCAGATGTTGGTTACACGCCTGCTGGAGCCATTCCTTTATTCCATCACAGGTGTGAGCCTTTCACTTTCCTGCACAGCTTCACTCAGGGGTTCTCTGTGACCATCAGGTTGTGGTCTGGCCTTGAAGCCCCTGCACTCACCCACCATAGCCCATCTTTCCGGGTTCATTTCTAGTCATCCCTGTATTGTCCAAGCCCAGCTTGTTTTGGTCTCCTGTCCTCAGCATCAGCTCCAGGGCACCTCCTCACTGGCTGAATCAGAAGCAGCCTGTCCTCCCCTCATGTCCCCCACGGCAGGATGAACATTGTGCTGCCATTGTCCATGTCCTCATTTAGAGCCCACCCTGGACCCAGAGCCCCTTTATTTTTTTTTTTATTATTATTTTTATTTTTTAAAGATTTCATTTATTTATTTGACAGAGAGACATCAAGAGAGGGAACACAAGCAGGGGGAGTGGGAGAGGAAGAAGCAGGCTCCCAGCAGAGCAGAGAGCCCGATGTGGGGCTCGATCCCAGGACTCTGGGATCACGCCCTGAGCCAAAGGCAGATGCTTAACGACAACCACCCAGGCGCCCCCCCAGAGCCCCTTTAGCACACACCTGCCTCAGGTGCCTCTGTAGACCCATCCCCTGGCATGTGGCAGGGCCAAAACTGAGAGGGAATGAGTGAGTGAACCAGTGAGACAATACAGAATGACTGCAAGGAAGCCCCAAGACCACCTTCAGGCTTAGTGACTCACTAGGACTCCTAGAACTCAGAAAAGGCTGCGATATTGTTTATTACAGTGAAAAGGATATAAATATAACCACAAAAATAGAAGGTACATAAACTGAAATCCAAGTACAAGCTTCCGTTTGTCCTCCCCCAATGTAGTCATACAGACTCCTTAGTACTCCCCACTAGGAGTGACAATACTCCAACATGGAGTATTGGCAGCAAGGGAAAGTGACTCAAGCCTGGTGGCATTTACTGGGGGTTGGCCACATAGATATGGAGTGCCTGCATGACTGACCTTCGTTTCTGAGCCTCCAGCTATCTCAGAGATCAGCCTGATAACAGTGTGACTCCAGGTCCCATCATAAATCATGCAGACTGTCTGGTGTAAGCCTAAGGCCCCCAGTAAGGAAAGACACTCTTACCAGGTAGGATATTCCAGGGCCTTAGAGGTTCTCTCAGGAGCCAATCTCAGGGGCCAATCCATTCTTTGTAATGTGCAGGTTGGACACCCCAGGTCTACTGAGTTCTACTCTTTGCTGCACAGTGACCCAGCACAGCTGGTGACTAGTGAGGCCTCCTCACCCAGCCAGCTGCCACAGCTACTACTGCAGCACCCGAGAGAGAAGAGGCATCAGCCAACTGGAGGCGGTGTCGGTTGGGTTACTCAGGATTCTCCCAGAAGAGACAGCTTGGTTTTGTAGGGACAAGGCTGCCTCAGGGGCTGCACCTTCAGGAGAGCGTCCCATGTGAGCCCCAGGGACCAGGCTGAGAGGCAGGAGAGCTGGGCAGCTGGTGAGTCTCTGAGGCACTACATGGCATGGACGGGGCAGGCTTGCCCCGGGCCACTCACTCAGCCTCTGTGAAAACAGGGACCGTGTCTTGGCAGTAAGGTGGAGAGACGAGGAGGGATGTGATAGCGCCAGCCCTCAGCAGTTTGCTTCCTTCCCACGGGGTGGTCGGGCCTAAGAACCGCCTAAATCTAGCTCCGTGGGTTTGAAGTCCAGCACTACTGCGATGAGCTCTGGGTCTTTACTCTCTGCCTCATGTTCCTCGTCTGTAAAATGGGGATGGTGACCCCCTCCCTGCGAGGATTTAACATGTTAACTTGTAGAGAAAGAATATGCCCAGTGTGAGTGTTGTTCCACCAGGAAGCAGCTTCAGCCTGAGGCAGGTCAGTGATGGTCATAGACTGGCCACAGTTGGGCGACGAGAAAGAAGTGCAGCCAACAGCTAGCATGAATGGCCCTGCAGGAGCGTGGCTGGCGGGGCGGGGCGGGGGCGGGGGGAGAGGGTGGAGAGGGCCAGTTGTGGAGGCACGGGCTTTCAGATGGGAAACACCTGAGCTTTTCTGGCATCTGATGGTCAGGGCAGAGGCTGGCACAGCACCACACAGAAGCAGGGCCATATCCACAGAAGGTCCCTGGGGCAGTTCATTCTTCCCATAAGGCCAGACAGTCTTCAGCTTCTTTGCCCATTACTACTGATGGCTCACCTGTGTGTGTCTCATATCAAACATCTGTGTGTAAAGAGCTGTCCAGACGCTGCACACAGGGCTGGGGAGCTGGGGGCATTGGCTGCAGGATGCAGAGGCGGGGCATCCAGGCCCAGCCAGACCGTCCTGGGGCAGGAGGCAAGGAGTCCATGGGCCCTCAAGGCTCTCACTTCACTCCTTGGGGGGTGTGCATCTGCACCTGAACACACCCTCACAAAACATCCCACACTTGCACAAGACCCTCTCTGTGACCAAACTGCAGTCAGGCTCTTCTGAGCAGTTTTTGATGAGGCCTCAAACCTCAAGCTCCTGTGGCCTTCATTATACAGTCTAGCCAAGTCAGTTTAGTAAGAATCTCCCGCCCTCTTCTTGCCTGGAAAAGGATCCTCAGTAGGATCTCTTCTGGATCCCTGAGTAGGCCTCCGGAGCGGCAATGTCTTTGAAGGCAGAACCCCATGAGATATCTTTTCTGAAGACCTCCATTATTACCCCCATGATGAACTGCAGCAGGTCTTTGAATATGCTCTGTGGTCACCTTCCTTGATCTGAAAGAAACCAAGTTCACAAATGTTAACTGTTGACTTTCTAAGCTGAAAAGAAATCAAAAGGATTGATGAAGTGGATGGAATTACTGGCTCAATTCTTCACCCCTCCTTGTGTACATACCCTTGGCCATTATTTGTGGTTCTTCTCACTAAAGGCAGCATGGATACCTCTTCCTTGACTTTGGGTGTGACCATGTGACTTGCTTTGGCCAATAGAATCTGAGTGGAACTGCTAATAGTTAGTTCTGAGCCTAGACCTCAAGCCTGCAGGCATCTCTGCCATCACCGTGAGACAAATTTGCCCTATGAGCCTTACAAGACAAATGCAGCAGAGATGGGCCCAACCTATAGCCTGGAGCCAAGCCCAGACCAGATTAGCCAATTCTTAGACTCATGAGAGAAATAAGTGCTTACTGCTGTCGGTCACTGAACTGTTGTAACTATTCATTACAGAGCAATAACTGAATGATACAACTGCCAAATTAAAATGAATACTCCCTGAAAAAGATGGGATTTGAATTCTGGGGAGAGGATGAGAAAGAGAGGCAGAAAGGAAGAGACGAGAGTGTATTCAGGAAAACCCAGAGGCCTAGAGCACTGAGGTCCAATAATCAGAATAAGCATAAAAGGTGTCTCCCAAACTCTGGGGTAATGGAGTGGAAGGGCCATGGTGGGTATGGAAAGTAAGTGAGAATCCAGTTAAGCAGCTTCAAGCAAGGGAACATTGTCAGTCTGCCATTCATTCATTCACTCTTCAGCAATTCTTCTTGGGGCTCCCATCTGTGCTAAGCTCCAAGGATGCCCTGGCCTCAGGTCATAGAATGGGCAGGACTCCTCTCAGTTCTAACAGCACACACTCCCAGTCTGGACAGAGAGGAAGGCCCTGAGGAAAGCTTCCATTGACTTTCCAGGTCACCCCACACCTACTGTCAGTCCAGGCTTGTTACTTCCTGGCACCTGGGTCTCCTCTAGCTGTTGCCCTCTCTCCCCTCTCCTCAGAAGCCTCCCAGAAAGTATCCCCACACTCATACCAATGCCCCTTCATCCCACTATAGGCTGAACTGGGTCCTGCCCAAATTCACATGTTAACATCCTAACCTAACCCCCAGTATATCCCAGAATGTGACTGTATTTGGAGACAGAACCTTTTTTTTTTTTTTTAAAGATTTTATTTATTTATTTGACAGAGATAGAGACAGCCAGCGAGAGAGGGAACACAAGCAGGGGGAGTGGAAGAGGAAGAAGCAGGCTCATAGCAGAGGAGCCTGACGTGGGGCTCGATCCCATAACGCCGGGATCACGCCCTGAGCCGAAGGCAGACGCTTAACCGCTGTGCCACCCAGGCGCCCCGAGACAGAACCTTTAAAGAGATAATTAACATTAAATGAAGTCATATAGGTGGGCCCTAACCCAGTGACTGGGAGGGAGAGAAACCAGGGATATGCTAATAAGGAAAGGCCATGTGAGGACAGAGCAAGAACATGGCCATCTACACACCAAGAAGAGACGCCTCAGGAGAAACCAACCCTGCCAACACTTTGATCCTGGACTTAACAGCATCAAGAATTGTGAGAAAATAAATGTGTATTGTTTAAACCACCCAGTCTGTGGTATTTTTTTTTATGGCAGCTGTAGCAAACTAATACACTCTCAGGGTCCTGAGCCAGCCTTGCTCTCCCCTTGGATGCTGCACTTCAGCCCATCAACCCTGTCTGCTCCATCTTCAAAACAGATCTATATCTGACCACTTGTCAACACCTCTGCCTCCACCATCCTGATCTGACCCACCCTGCTCCCCAGGATTCCAGGAGCATTCACCTCCTAGGTCTCCCTGCCTCTACCCTCACCCCAACAGTTTTCCCCTGTAACAGCCACAGGAATCCTACAAAGAGCTAAGTCATAGCACAGTCCTCTGCTCAAAGGCTTTCTATGGCTCCCACCTCTCTCAGGGTAGACATCAAAGTCCACACATGGCCCATAAGCCCTACACCATCTGCCCCCATAAGCCTCCCCATTCTGTCCCTATCCTTTGCTGTCTCCTTCCCTCGATCCACTCCAGCTGGGCCTCCTTGCCTATACCCACCTCGGGGTCTTGGGATTTGCATTCCATCTACTGAAACAGTCTGCCTCTTTCCTCTATTCAGGACTCGGTTGAGATGCCAACTCCTCAGAAACAATTTTTGTTTCTTTGATTACTGGCTGCCTCTCCAACAATAACATCAGCTCCATAGAGGCAGGCAGTGCCTGTCGTCTTCACTGCAGTGTCACATCTGGAACGGCACTGGCCCTTACTGCTCAGTATGTATCTGTGGAAGGCAAAAGGTGCTCATTCTGGCTGCAGGCAAAGGTCTGATGAGCTGAAGGGGACATGATCACAGGCTAGGGTCAATAAGCATGGGCCAGGGCAACCTCAAAGCCTCATCCGCACACAGGCTGGGCCACCACACTCCCTGTCCTGGGTCTCCAGGTGGAGTCTCCTGCTCAAACTCTCTCACACACCCACATGTACACACAGAGGACATGTTCTCACATATAATCGCACATCCAAGCATCCACACTATTACACAATCACATCCATGATCACAGTCACAGTCATGGCAGCAACATACAGTAATCATACACAGTCTGGGACCTTCCTGCTCTATCAGGCCTTCCTGGGCACCGGCACCAGACACCATTACACAAGGCGACAGCCACACTGTGCTGCAGGAGTATCACACATGGTGACTTAACAGATCTCTCTCTCTCACTCACACACACACACACACACACACACACACACGTGGTAATACAGAATGACACACTCAACCTAGCCTCTGGGGCACCTACAGTCACACAGGACAAACACGTGGAATCACCTCTATATGGTCACAAAAACCAACACACACTACACACGATGCACACCCCTCACACTGACACCCTCACCCCTCAGCCCCACGCACCATGCACGGTTCCGCCTCCCGCACGGCCCCTGGCCCAACTCTCCATTCCCCGCCACCACAACCCCGCAATGGGCCAGCCTTCTGCCCATTACCCGCCCAGACTACAACTCCGGGCGTGCCCCGGAGGGGGCGACGCGTGGCCTTCTGGGGATTATAATCCAGGAGGACGGGAGGGGGGCGTGCGGGTTGTGGAGTTTGAGACGCGAGACCGGCTGAGACCTGTGCTCCTGGCGAGAGGGCGCGCCTGCCGGACAGCGAGGCGCATTCTGGGAATTGTGGTCCCGGCGAGCGGGCGCGCGTGCTGGACGCGAGGCGCATTCTGGGAATTGTGGTCCGGGCGAGCGGGCGAGCCCGCTGGATGGCGGGGCGCATTCTGGGAGTCGTGGTCTAGGCGAGCTGGCGCCTCTGAGCGAGCTCACGGAAGTGGCCGGCGCCGCGCGGGTGAGGTGGGTCAGGATGCGGTGGGCTGGGGTCGCGGCCGGAGAGGAACGCTCCAGGCCCCGAAGCCGCCGGCGCTCGCTGCGGCCTGTGCAAGGCGTGCGCCCCGCCGATGGGGACTGAGGCGCAGACCACGAGCGGCGCGTCTGGAGGGCCGACTGACGGCCGCCCGAACCGAGTGTAGACCTCCCTGACGGAATGTGGGACCGGCTGACTGGGATGCAGCCTGAGTGTGCTTCAGCGGCCGCCACATCGCGGGTGTGCGTTTCTGGCTGACGGCTTGATGGGGTGTGTGGCTGACGAAGATGGTGGTTTGAGCTTCCGAGGGGTATTGTGTGATGAGTGAGGGGGTGGGGGTGGGGGTGGGGCTGGCCGTGTGATTTCAGGTGTGACCGCGAGCATCCACCGTCTGACGGGCTGAGAGGGCGGCTTGGAGACGATGAATGACTGTCGAATGCTCGGGTGTGGTGGCGCTGCTGTGACGGCCTGTGATTACTGGACTGCGGATGACACCGAGAAATTTTGTGTGCCGCGGTATATTCTGGGGTATGGCTGACACTGTGCCTGAGATACGGTGTGTGCGTATGACTATGGGATTGACTAAGATTTTGTCAGGCCTACTGAAATTTGGGTGATTTGCAGAGAGTTTACCAAGTATGTGATAGAGACTTTGTGCTTTGCCGTGTCTGCAGCTGGAGTTGTTTGACAGCGGTCACCCGTCTGCGGTTGCGGATATGTCCCCCAGCACCTTCGGCGTGCTTAAGTCCGGCAGGAGGCTGTGGAGTCAACAGATTGGTTGTTCACCACGTGTTTGCTGTGCGCCGGCCTGTACTGGACGTTTGTCATGGCTCGCCTTGCGTAACCTCACAGCAACCCTCTGAGGTAGGTGCCAGTTATTACGACAGCTACACGTAAGGACCACTCTCTTCAGTTGGTTAAACACTCATGGGTTGGGGACCTTGACCTGATGTGACCTAGGGGGATGGCTAAGGCAGGCCCATGTACATGTGTCTCACAGACATCATCAGGGATTTTCCAGAACAGGAGCTCCCGGGATACAAAAGGGAGCTTGGAATCTTGCTGCATATATTGTCATCCCTGCCATTCCTCTTCCCCTCCCTTGTACAGTGATTCCTCACATCTGTGGGTGACCATGCTTAGCCTGTCCTGGTCCCTCCATTTGCTCAGCACCCGTTTACTGTGCACTTGACATAGGCCGTGCCCTGGGCACTGTTGCTCCAGCATGCCCAGTCTCTCTGGGGCAATGTGGTTAGAACCAGAGCTGGGAAAAGAGAGACCCAGGGCACTCAGGATACTTAGCTTGCTCCCAAGTGCTTGGACAGCTCTTGGAGAAGATGGCAGGTAAAGTGCAGTCAGGAGGACTAGTAGAAATTAGGTGCAGAGGGAGATTTTAGAACATGAGAATAACAGGGACAAAGGCTGAAAAGATGGGGTTGGGGATAATGGCAAGGACAAGGTGACAAGAGGTCCAAGTGAGCTTCATGGTGGAGTTAGGGGCTAGAACACAGTTTTGCCAGAAGTTGCCAGCTGCCACTGAAAGGTTTCAGGATTGGGGTCTTATTTTACTAACATTTGCTTCTCCCTGTGCTTCAGGGCATGGCTCAAGTGCCAGCCAACATTTGTTATCTCTTTTGGGTTATAACCATATTAGCGGGTGTAAAGTGGTATCTCATTGGGGGTTTGATTTGCATTTCTCTGGTAGCCATGATGTTGAGCATCTTTTCATGTTGCCTGTTGGCTCTCTGTATATCTTCTTTGAAGAAATGTCTAGTCAAAACCTTTGCCCATTCTTTAACTGGATTATTTGTCTTTTATTATGGAGTTGTTTACATACGGGTTCCTTATCAGATATATAATTTGCAAATATTTCCTGTCATTTTGTGGGTTGCCTTTTTGCTTTCTTGATGGTGTCCTTCAAATCATGAAAGTTTTTAATTTTGATGAAGTTGTTTATCTACTTTATCTTTCATCATTTATCCAGGAAGGCTTTGCACTTTTTTAAATTGAAGTATAATTAACATACAATATTATATTGGTTTCAGCTGTACAACATAGTGATTCAACAGTTATATACAGTATAAAATGATCACAATAAGTCTAGTTACCATTTCTTTACCATACAAAGTTAATACACTATCATTATCTATATTCTGTTTGCTATACATTACATCCCCATAACCTATTTATTTTATAACTGGAAGTTTGTACCTCTTGATCCCTCTCACCCTGTCCCAAACCCCCTTCTGCTCTGGCAGCCATCAGTCTGTTCTCTGAATCTATGAATCTAGTTTTATTTTATATGTCCATTTGTCTGTTTTTTTAGATTACACATGTAAGTGAAATCAAATGGTATCTGTCTTTCTCTGACTTATTTCACTTAGCATAATACCCTCAGGGTCCACCCATGTTGTCATAAATAGCAAGATTTTATTCTTTTTTATGGCTGAGTAATATTCCATTATATATATGTACCACATCTTCTTTATCCATTCATCTATTGATGAACACTTAGGTTGCTTCCGTAACTTGGCTATTATAAATAATACTGCAATGAATATAGGGGTGAATATATCTTTTCACTTTAGTGTTAGTGTTTTCATTTTCTTCGGATAAATGCCCAGAAATGGAATTGGTGGATTGTATGGTAGTTCTGTTTTTAATTTTTTGCATTATTTTTAAGTTTATAAAGAACAATGACCAAAATTAACTATGGTGGGTCACAAACCAAGTCTCAGCAAATTTCAAAGGACTGAAATTGACTAAAGCACATTTTCTGAGCACAACAGTCTTAATCTGGAAATCAACAATAAAAAGACACTAGAAAACCCCAATTATTTGGAAATGAAAGAGCAGATTTCTAAATAACCCACGGGTCTGGAAGAAATCACAACAGAAATTAGAAAATATTTTTAACTCATTAAATGATCATGAAGATGCAACATCAAACTTGTGGATGTGCAGCTAAAGCTGTGTTTAGAAGGAAATTTATTAAGTACATGTATTAGAAAAGAGGAGAGGAAGAAAGTCTGAACATCAATTATATACGTATCTATCTCAGAAGCTACAAAATAATTAGCAAATAAAGTGAGGGAATGACCATGTAGCCACCTGGGGAGTGTGTGTGAGATAGGAGGGAGACCTGGTTCTGTGTGGGAGAAGCAGACTAGCCATGGGCTCAGGCTTCCTTGGTTTGTAGCTCAGCAACTCCCCATCCCTTCAGTATCTGGGAAACTTTGGGCAAATCTTCTCCTCCTTTGTATCTGTTTTCATATCCATAAAATGGAAAGGAAGTTCCCTCCTCCTGAGTTTGTTGTGAGTTTTAAATGAGTTACTATGTGCAAACGTTTAGAATGGTGCTTTTGAGCATCTGTGTCTCTGTGAGAATGAGTCACATCTTACAGGCCCCCAAGTCTGCATCTGCCCTGCTCCTCAGGTATGAGCAGAGCCCCAAGTTCCACATGATGACAAAGTTCTGGCATTCCTGCAGACCCAGTTCCAACACTCCAGCCACCCTGTGCCTCCCTTTTGTGCTGCTGCTTGATGGCCCTCCCCAAGAGCCCTCTGAGCCCAGTGCCCTGGGAACAGGATGGCTTCCTACGCGTGAAGGTGGAGGATGAGGAGCCCAGCCTCTCTGAGATACAGGAATCTAGCTGTGGCCACACTGACCACCCTGAGGCTGCACGTCTTCGCTTCCGGCACTTCTGCTATGAGGAGGCATCCAACCCACATGAGGCCCTGGCCCAGCTCCGTGAACTGTGCCACCAGTGGCTACAGCCCGAAGCACACTCCAAGGAGCAGATGCTGGAGCTGCTGGTGCTGGAGCAGTTCCTGGGCTCACTGCCCCCCAAGATTCAGTCCTGGGTGGGTGCCCAGTTCCCCAAGAGTGGTGAGGAGGCTGCCATGCTGGTGGAAGGTCTGACTCGGGCACTCGACAAGAGAGGTGAGGGGGAGCAACTGGTAACTGTTCACAGCACACTGGGGGCAGAGCCTGGACTGGAATGTGGGAGTGAAGGTTTTGGGCTTGGGGTCGCTCACGCACACGCTTGTTGTCACCTTTGCACCTCACCCAAACTCTCACACACTGTGCTAAGCAGATCTGTTTCGATTGCCAATGACTGAAAACCCAGCTCAGACTGACTGAAGAAGCAAAGAAGGGAGGCTTTGTGGCTATATCCAGGAGATCAGTTGATGGTATCAGGACTCTTTTTTTCTGATTCTGTTTCTCAGTTGGGTTGGCCTACATTAGCTTTTACTTTTTTTTTTTTTTTTTTTTTGAGAGAGTGAGCATGCACAGAAGCAGCAGGGAGGGGCAGAGGAAGAGGGAGAAGCAGACTCACCGCTGAGCAGGTAGCCTGAGGGGGGACTCAGTCCCAGGACCCTGAGATCATGACCAGAGCTGAAGGCAGACACTTAACCAACTGAGCCACCCAGGCACCCCTAGCTTTACTCTTAAGTAGCTTCTATCCTCATTGGAGACAAAGTTGGCTCAGCAACCCAGGCTCATGTGTTGCCAATGTAGAAACCCCAGGGGAAAACAGTAAAAGGTTCCTGGGCTGAGGCCTACCGAACTGGTTGGAGTCTTGTGCTTGTCTTTTGGCTGACCAGATCCCAGGGACTAATATGAGCAAGGAAAACCAGGCTGCTGGGGGCTGGAAGCCTGTGGGGTTGGGGGTGACAGAAATGCCAGGTGTCTCCATGTGTCCCCTCTGAATCCTCCCTCTGCTGGCCCTCTAGGATCTGGATGAGTCAGACCTGTACTTAGCTGGAGTGGACACTGTTGCTCTGGGGTACACACACAAATGTCACAGCCCAGGGAGGTCCTATAAGATGCAGGGAGGGTACAGCCCTAGGACAGTCAAGAGCAGGGAGTGAAGGCTCCTCCCAGAAGGGCCTGGCCTGGCCCAGCCCGGCCCAGCCTGGTGCGATGGTAGCAGATAGTGTGTGTATGCCAGGACCAGGGAGGAGGCGTGCTCTGGGTAGGAGGAACAGAAATATGATCAAGGCTTGGTAGATCTAACCACTGCTCTTCTTCCTCCTGGTCATGTGACTTTCTTGTGCCTCTGTTTCCCTGTCAATAAAATGGTAATTGCAGTCATAATACCTACCTCAGTGTCAGTGCCTGGCACAGATTAAACACAGTGGAAAAGAAACTGTGGCTGTTAGGATGATTTTTTTTTTCTAGCAACTTGAAAAAAGGCCTTTCTGGAGAGGTTGGTCATGTACCTTCCCTTGGCCCCATCAGCTATGCCCAGCCGGAGGTCACAGGGACAGGGAGGAGGGGGGCAGTGGCCCCATCCTCCTGCAGGGTCGAAGTTTTCAGAGAAAGGCAATATGGCAGTGAGACAAGGAGAAGGAGCTGGCAGTCCAGGCAGAGGGAATGGTGGGGGTGAAGGCCCAATGGTACGATATGGACCAATGCATTCGGGGAAGAGCAGGTGGTGCGATGTTTCTAGAATAGAGGAAGAAAGGGGGATCTGGGACCAAGCATGTGGTTGCGAAGGCGGGGGAGTCAGGAGGACATCTGTGGGCTTAGAGGAGGAAAGCTGAAATCTACAGCTGAAATCTCAACTTGGCCGCTAGCTAACTGTGTGATCTTGTACCAGTTACTCAAGACCTTCCTTCTGCTGGGCCTCAGTTTCCTTGTGTGAAGTGCAGTTGTTGCAGTATGTCCTTGTGAGAGCAGATTGAAGCTGAAATGAGGCAATGGAAACGACCCATGTACTTGGAGACTGGCACATAACAAGAGCCTAAGAATGACCAGCAGCCCTGGGGAGCAGTACAGTGTCCCTCTCATACAGGTGGGGAAGCAGGGCCAGAAAAGTAAGATTGCCTAAGGCCCTGGAGGTGGCTAGTGGCAGAGTTGGGGCCCCACTGTGGACTCAAGCAGTTGTTTGCCTGCCCCCATCTCTTCCTGGAATCTGTCCAGTACTTGATGCTATTAAGTGTCCCTAGGTGCCCTGTGCACCCATCAAGAGTCCATTCAGTTCAAAGGTCAGTTCAGGCATGCTACTACCTCAGACACAACCCAGTCTCTATCTACCTTTTTTTTTTTTAAGATTGATTGATTGATTGATTTGACAGAGAGAGAGCCAGCGAGAGAGGGAACACAAACAGGGGGAGTGGGAGAGGAAGAAGCAGGCTCCCTGAGATCATGACCCGAGCTGAAGGCAGACGCTTAATGATTAAGCCACCCAGGGCACCCCTCTAGCTACCTTTTAACCACACTCTCCCAGGCCTCCCGAGGTCTTAGGGAGGCCAGGTGGGCGTGTCACCCACACTCCCTCAGCAGTAGTTGTCTACTTAGGGCTCAAGGTAGAGTCTACTGTAGAAAACTGCACAGTTGTCAGCATCTGGCACTGATTCCCTCATTCAGCCAATATTTACTGAGCACCTGCAGAAAATACTCAGTAGGCCATCTAGGTCCAGGGGGAAGGCACTGAGAGCTGGAGCCTGCCCAGGAGGAGCGAGTACGCAGGCACTTGGCAAGGACAAACCCCTATGCCTGCTTACTTGCCCTCACTTTCACTCTTTCAGTTCAGTTCCACCTCAGGGTCTTCCTTCTGACACTTGGAGCTAAAATCTGCAGCCTTGAAGAATGGAGAGTTTGGGGAGAGGGAGGATCGAAACTTGTGATCCAGTTTTCGATGATGTGGGAGGACAGCCCTATGCCTTTTGTCACTCAGGACACCAAATGAGAAACTTCCCTTTGGAAATGGGGCCAAATGTCAGGAGTGGCTATGTCTCCCCTTATAGAGTGAGACCAGGACCCAGGCCAAGTGGGGGGAGCCCTGTGTGGAAAGAGTGGTGATGCTGTGGTTTGGATTGTTTCAGGATGGGACCCGGGAGCCAAGCTCTCAGAGGCAAGCTGCAAACAGAGTGATTTGGAAGAGTCAGAGCCATTAGACAGGACCACTGAAACCCTTCTGGGAGGTGTTTCCCTGGGACCCACCTTTGGTGATGCTTGTGAACCTGAGGGCAGCTCAGAGAGGCAGGCAGGACTCTCAGGGGGAATCTGGACAAAGTCTGTCCCCCAAGAGATGCATTTCAGGACAACTTCGGAGCCTCGCAAGGATGTTCCCACTGACCAGCCCAGCTGTGTATCTGGTGCCTTGGGGAATAGTCCCAATGTGTGGCCAAATTTCACCTCACAGGAAAAGACACCAGAAGAGAAATTTGATCCAATGGATGGTGATAGGACAGAGTCTCCATGCATATACTCAGGGAAGAAGTCTTCCAAGTGTGGCGAATGTGGGAAAACATTCCAGAGTCCCTCAACCCTCGAGACACACCAGAAGAGCCATTCTCGGAAGACACCCTACACCTGTAGTGAGTGTGGGAAAGCCTTCAGCCGGAGCACTCACTTGGCCCAGCATCAAGTCATCCACACAGGGGCAAAGCCCCATGAGTGTAAAGAATGTGGGAAGGCCTTTAGCCGGGTCACCCACCTGACTCAGCATCAGAGGATCCACACTGGAGAAAAACCCTACAAGTGTGGGGAATGTGGCAAAATGTTCAGCCGCAGTACCCATCTCACTCAGCACCAGCGGGTGCACACGGGGGAGAGGCCCTATGAGTGTGATGAGTGTGGGAAGGCCTTCAGCCAGAGCACCCACCTGACTCAGCACCAGCGCATCCACACTGGGGAGAAGCCCTACAAGTGTGACGCTTGTGGGAGAGCCTTCAGTGACTGCTCAGCTCTGATCCGCCACCTGAGAATCCACTCTGGAGAGAAGCCATATCAGTGTAAGGTTTGTCCGAAGGCCTTTGCACAGAGCTCCTCCCTCATTGAGCACCAGAGGATCCACACAGGAGAGAAGCCGTATAAGTGCAGCGACTGTGGGAAGGCCTTTAGCCGCAGCTCAGCCCTCATGGTTCACCTGAGGATCCACATCACAGTACTGCAGTAACCAAAGAAAGCCCTTGGGACACAGAACAACTTACCCTCAGAGGCTCAACATCTAAGAGAAACCCTAAGTTTCAAAAGAATAAAGAGTACCCTAAAATGATAAGGTGCTTCAGGGCAGACTCTGGGGCTGTCTGGGAACAACTCTGTGTTTGGAGACCCAGATGGAGGTGCCTGATGAACACAAAGCTATTCAGGCCAGCTGGAGAAGCTTCCAGAAGGATCCTGCTTCCCTCCATACTCCACTCAGGCCCATCTCAGAGAGAGGACAGCTGAGCTGAGGACTTGGATTGGTCTTCAGAGCCAGGGCAACTGGGGTGAAGTTTCTGTCAGGACTCAGTGGTCCCAGCATTCTCTGGGCAGAAAGGTTCCACCTTCGTGTTCCCATGTAGCTGCTCTTCTTGCCTTTTCCTCTCCTGCTTAGCCCAGGAGGGATGCCATCCCATGCCCACCTCTGTGCCTTCACACCTCCTCTTTCACTCCACCTGTTCACGTCTAACTCCAAGGCCAGCCTGTGAAGTTGCCTCTTCTGTGAGGCCTTCTCCAGGCCCTCAGTCTCTCCCACATTCTCCTTAATCATGGGTTCAGCATGATGCTTGCCCAGCACCTGTTTCTCTTTGCCCTCTCCTTCTACATCCCACCAGTCATCAGCCCTGTTGGTTTTACCAAAAACTCACCTCTAATCCGTCTTCACCATTGTCACCTTCTGTGAGCCCTCATCACCTCTCATCTGGATACCAGCTGGGGTCTCCTCCCTTCATTCTCTCCCCTGACCTCCCCCAGTTTCATTCTCCACACCAGCCTCCAGGGAGCTCCTTTCACAATCCAAACCTGATTGTGTCACGCCGTAATGGAAAGCTCTCCAGTGCATCACCTTCTGTGGCAAAGCTTCCTGAATGGGTTACAAGTATGCCACGACATAAGTCTTGGCCCCAAACCACCTCTCCAGGTACCCTTGTATGTGCATGTGAATATTGTCATTTTTCTGTGTGTGCAGTGATGTGAAAATGGTTTCAAAGTACTGCCCTTTGGAATATATGTCAAACTCCTTCCCTGCAATTCATGATCATGTGTGACCTGGCCCCCAGCCTCATCTTGTACTGTAGTAGCCCCACCTTCCACAGACCAGCCATACGGAACTACTTGTGGTTCCTAAAGAAGCCATGATTTTTCCACCTATGTGCCTCTGTACCTGTGCCTGGAAACCTCCTCTCCTCTTGCCTACCAGATGTTTCACATATCCCTCCCTCACAAAGCCTCCCTTACTTCCTTGAGCAGACTTCAGCTTGCCTTCTCTGCTTCCAGAGCACCTCCTTAACTTCTCTGTAACTTCCTAACATGTATTTACTGCTTGCAGAGCTTGCCATCTGTTTCCCAAAGACACTGTGAGCTTCCAAGAGCAGGGGCCGTGCCTTATTCTCCATATCCATAGCACAGGATGCAACAGGCTCTGACCAGTGTCTGTTGAATGAATATACTGTGACTGGTGCCTTCCTGGAGGCAGTCACCATGCTCCACCCTGTGACCTGACATAGGTCTACATTACTGTCTCCCCAGCGCCCTGCAGGGCAAGAACAATCTGATTTTCCCAGAGCCTGAGCACTCAGACAAGGCTGGCATACAGTGGCCACAATAAAATGTTACCATGTTGAGTCTGCCCTTTCTGTCACCCCAGAATCCACCTGGACTCAGTGCTTGCCAGCCTGCTGTCAGTGCTCTCTGTGGCCTTCTCTCACAGTTCTGTATCCCTGGCCCTCTTTCAGGGTCCATGTCTGTAACTGGATGTCACAGCCTATGTTCTTAATCAGGGTGTCAGTCTTCCTCTCTTTCTGTGATGATCCCATCAGATGTTAACCGTTTGACCTGCCATACTGTTTTGTACTGCTCATTGTCACCATCTCTCCCTGTGTTTCTCCCTGTGTCTTGAATTCATTCCCTCTGTGTCACAAGTAAACAGAGTCACACAGACCTGAGGTTCAGAACAGCAGGTTGAGAGCCAGGGAAACAGAGATCTTGTGTCAGTATCTCTGAGAAAGTCCCAGATACACCTACACACACGAGACTGCCACTTATAGTGAGACCAAGGCTGAGAGACTCAAGAGAAAGTTGACAGACATAGGGAAAAGCTCAGAGATGAGAGATACACATTCCTAGTGAAATGATTGCACAGGCCTCCAACAAGCCTGCAGGCAGTGGAAAAGATATGGGCATAAAGTCAGGCTGCAGAGCCCCACTCCTCCCCAGGGCTGCTCTTGGGACCTCAGATAAGTGACTTCCCTGAACCTCAGTGACCTGCTCATCTGTAAAGCAGGAATAAGGTGACCTGCCTTGTGCAGCACCCAACCCAGAACCTGGCCACTGGCTTGTAGTACCAATCTCCACCTCTTTCTGCCCCCCACTTTCCTGGTCTTTGGCACTGAAGAGCTGAATCTCCACCCCTTGGTGCTTTGAGCATCTCCAGCACCCACTTTGTCATGACATATGTGTCTTCCCATGTTTGTCTAAAGGGGGAGGAAGTCAGGGGAAAAAAGGAATCTTTATTAAGGATCTACATGTGTTGTTCAGTCTGCCAGATAATCTATGTACATCATCTCACAACACTCTGAGGGCAGGATGACCATCCCCATTTTATAGAGGAGGGACGTGGCCAAGTTTACACTGCCAGGACTGGAGACACTGAGATTTGAAAGCCTATCCAAATATGTCAGTAATTTCAATAAGCGCCACTATATTCAACAAACAAAGTAAGAAGAAAATACTAACATTGGATTTCTTTCAAATCCAGACATATGTTCTTTAGAAGAAACACATCTAAAATGGGAAACTTGGGGCGCCTGGGTGGCACAGCGGTTAAGCGTCTGCCTTCGGCTCAGGGCGTGATCCCGGCGTTCTGGGATCGAGCCCCATATCGGGCTCCTCTGCTATGAGCCTGCTTCTTCCTCTCCCACTCCCCCTGCTTGTGTTCCCTCTCTCGCTGGCTGTCTCTATCTCTGTCAAATAAATAAAAATAAAATCTTAAAAAAAAAATGGGAAACTTGAGGGTAGAGGAATAGAAAAGGATATATAAGGCAGACATGAATCTGAAGAACGACAACAGAGCTATATTAATTTCAACAAAATAGGTGTTGACACAAAAAAAGCATTTTAGCGTCATAGGATCACTATGTTTGTTTGTTTGTTTTTATAAAAAGAACAGTGCATTAGGAAGATGTGATAGTTTGGAACCAGACAGCTCATGACATCCTTATTAGGGAACAGAATCACAGGAACTAATAAGACTATACATGTAGTTGGAAATGTACCACATTCTTTGTGATAATAGCAGAGAGAATATTTGAAGAAATAATTACTGGAAGCTTTCTCAATTTGGCAAAAGGTATCAATTTACAGGTTCAGAAATCTCAAACCAAAACAGCATAATCTCAAAGAAATCCATGCCTAGATACATCATAATCAAACTGCTGAAAACAAATTTTAAAATTTTGAAAACAGTCTGTGAAAAACTATGCGTCCTATAAAGATCAATGCAAAAAAGTATGGGTTTCTTGTCAGAAAAGTGAAAGCCAGAAGGCAGAGAAACAACATGTTTAAAGTGCTGGAAAAAAAAACCGTGTCAATCCAAAATTCTATATTCAATGAAAATACACATCAAGAAGGGGAGCAAAATAAAAACATTTTCAAATGATGCAAAACTAACAGTCTTTGGCCAGCAGGCTAAAAGGGTTGTTTTGGTAGAAGGGAAGTGATAGCAGAAGGAAAACTGGAACTTTGGTAATGAAGAAAGAGTAACACATTGCAAATACTTAATCTTTAAGATATACATGAGTGTTTAAAAAAAAAAAAAAGATATACATGACTGTTGAAAACAAAATTTATGGGGCACCTGGGTGGCTCAGTCGTTAAGCAGTCCTGGGATCGAGCCCCGCATCGGGCTCCCTGCTCAGCGGGAAGCCTGCTTCTCCCTCTCCCACCCACCCCTGCTTGTGTTCCCTCTCTCACTGTCTCTATCACATTAAATAAATAAATAAATAAATAAATAAATAAATAAATCTTTTAAAAAAAGAAAACATTTATAACATTGGTAGTTTTCAATGTATATCAATGTAGTACATATGACTACAACATAAAGAGGGGAGAGTATCAAAATTCATTCAGTGATATATTTGAGATTTGTATATTTTAATGCATATACATTATATCCCAAAGAAGAACCATTAGTGTACAAAATTTTTTAAAAAATTAGAGGGGAGGGTAAAGAGACCTATATAGTGATAAGGTTTCTACATTTCACAAGTGGTATAATATTAATTCTATGTAGACTGTGAAGAGTGAGGTATGCAGATTGTAATCCCTAGAGAAATGTCACACACACACACACACACACACACACACTACAAAGAGATCAACCCAGTACATGAATTAAAATGGAGCTCTAGGGGCACCTGAGTGGTTTAGTAAGCATCTGCCTTCAGCTCAAGTCATGATCCCAGGACTCCTGGGATTGAGCCCCACATTAGGCCCCCTGCTCAATGGGGAGCCTGCTTCTCCCTCTGCCACTTCCCCTGCCTGTGTTCTCTCACTCTCTCTCTCTCTCTCAAATAAATAAAATGTTTTAAAAAATAAAATAAGGGGCACCTGGGTGGCTCAGTCAGTTGAGCATCTGCTTTGGCTCAGGGCATGATCTCAGGGTCCTGGGATCAAGCCCCATGTCGGTCTCCCTGCTCAGTTGGTAGCCTGCTTCTCCCTCTCCCTCTGTTCCCCCCACTCCCGCTGGCGCTCCACTATCTCTCTCTGTGTGTGTCAATAAAATCTTTTTAAAATACATAAATAAAATGTAGCTCTAGAAAATATTTAAACCACCCCAAAAGAAGGCAGGTAAAGGGAAACAGAGCGATAACAGAAGGAACAAAGAAAACAAAAGAAAAAGATGGACCCAAATCCAAATATATCGGTAATTATATTACATGTAAATGATCTAAACACACCAATTAAAAGAGTTTTCCAGAATGAATTCTCTTTAAAAAATAAACCCACTTTAAATGTAATGATATAGGTAAGTTTAAAAGGGTGAAGGGGAGTAGGAGGTACAGGCTTCCAATTATGGAATAAATAAGTCACGGGAATAAAAGGCACAGCATAAGCAATATAGTCGATGACATTGTAGTAGTATTGTGTGGTGACAGATGGTAGCTACACTTGTGAGCATAGCATAATGTATAAACTTGTCAAATCACTGTTGTACACCTGAAACTAATGTAACGCATGTCAACTATACTCAAAAAAATTAATTGAAAAAAGGGTGGAGAAAGATACATAATACAAAAATTAATGAAAGAATGTTAGAGTGACTATATTAATACCATACCAAGTAGACTTCAGAAAAAGGAAAATTACCAGGGATAAAGAGGGACATTACATAATGACAAAGGTCAATCCACCAAGAAGGCATAACAATTCCAAATATGTATCTAACAACAAAGCCCTAAAATATAGGAAGCAAAAACTGATAGAACTGGGAGAAAATAGTAAATAAATTCATAATTATAATTGGAGATGTCTACACCCTCTTTCTAGAATCAACAAAATAAGCAGATAGGCAATCAGGATACAGAAAAACTAAACACCACCAATCAACTGGATATAATTGATGAAGTTGCCAGTATTTAAATATTGCCAATTATTTTTTATCCACAAAGAAGTAATTTCCTAATATTTAAACTAATACAAACTTGTTTTTAAGCCTAATAATGAGCTGTTACTGATGTTTACCCCCAAGAAATCAATGATCTTTGTTTCTTGAAGAAAGTGAAAAAGAACAAATTAATTCAGAAGTATAAGAGAATAATAATGATACAAGTAGAGATCCACAAAGTAGAAAAGAGACCATAGAAAAAAATGAACAAATCCAAAAGTTATTTAGTTCTTTGAAAAGATTAATACAACTGGTAAACCCCTAGCTAGACTGACAGAGGGGGAGTAGTGAGGGGGTGGGTAGAAGGGACACAATATCAAGCATGAAAGAGGTGACATTCCTACAGACCCTGGAAGCATTAAACAAATACAGGAACATTGTGAACAACTCTATACCAGTAAATCAGACCACTTAGATGAAATAGGCAAATTCCTTAAACAAAATGTATTAACTATTAGTTGATAATGCTAATACACACTTACTGGTATGCCTGTACCTTGAGGGCCAAGCTCTAAGTGGACTGGGCAATGAAATGGTCCAGGGGGGTACTGGGTCAGGCAAAGGGCCTTAGATATGAGGGGAAGTGGGAAAGAATAAAGAGTCCCACTCCTACAACAGTTTCAATCTCCAATGTGAGAGACCTAGGCTTTGGGGACAGACTCCAGCCCCAGCAGCTGGTGGCCACTCAGTCCAGAAAACAAAACTACAAAATGCAGCGTCTCTGCAGTGCCTCCCAGTGTGGGGACCCATTTAGTCAAGGTGGGGTTAGCTATGTCTGGGGAGCTACCTACCCAGACCTGTCGGGGACCAGGCAGAGCTGCCTGGAGAGTAGGAGGCAGCTTGAAGAAAGCAAAAGGTAATCTTGAAAAATATGGCCCCAAGTAGCTAGTCCTTAGCCTCTATATTCTCAGGAGGATATAACCCAGAGCCCGTGTCCACCTTTAGGACACAAGATCCCAGCCCACTTCCTTCAGCCCTGGAAGTACAGCCCTCTGCACCAGGGCTGCCATTAGCCGAGGACACCTTTTAAAGTCTCTCTTCACATTTTTATTGATTTCCAGGAGGAATGAGGGGATAGTCCAGCACTTCCAGGGGGAGTCCAGCCTCTAGCTGCAGCATGAGGGGTCAGAGCCAGACTGGAGAAACTACTTGCCAAAGATACCATTAGCGGCCTGCGTCTGCAGCTGGGTCAACTTCCTAGACAAATTTGACAAAAGAGAAATGGTTGGGGAGGGAGGCATCGTGTGTCCTCCTCCCTCGTGAAATCAGGGCAGACCTCACTGAGACCCCTCAGGAAGGAAGTAGCTTGGTCAGCTGCCAGCCAAGACCCCTCCCATACCTAGGCCTCCCTCTAGGTGCTCTAGCTGACCAAACCACTCTCTGCTCCAGGGCCTTTGCATGTGTCCTTTCCCTACCTGCAACTTCCCTCATAACCCAGCAGACAAGGCGCACTAGCCCATGTGCTGGGAGGAGGTGCAGGGAAGGGACCCTCCTGGTAGAGTAACAATCTGGGGAAAGGGCAAAAAGAGGAACCCAGCTCACAGAAACAGAGGAAAAAGTTCACCTGCCACCTGGAGCTCCACCGGGTCGCTGAGCTCAGACACGAAGGCTTTCGGCGACCACGAGCGGTAGCGGCAGCTGTAGTTGCCTGCGTGCTGGGGCCCCACATAGGTCAGTACAAGGTCTGCTGAGGGGTGGCTGGTCCAGAGCGTGGTTGAAGGCTCCTCTTCGTCTGCCCGCAGCAGCTCAAAGGTGACCTCGGGCACGACGTCGGGCACCTGGCCCTCACAGCGCAGGACGGCATCGCGTCCGGGAGCCACCGCCCCACTCCACAGGGGCTGGAGCCGTGGCCTGGGAGGGGGTCCTGGGCAGAGCAGCCCGGTCTGTCAAGTGAGGTCCTCCCCTCAGGTAGCAGCTGCCCCAGCCCCCTCCGCCTTCCTGCCTCCCACTAAACCCAGGCCTGCTGGCTGCTCCATCCCTCGAGGGAGGATGCTACCCTTTGTCCTCACACAGCTTTCCTCCTTTTCCTGGGCCTGAGCGGACATGGCTCCTCCTCTTATCCTCCGCGTCACCCTCTTCCCCAAGACCTTGCAAGCTCCCTAGAGCCGGGCCTGCTCTGAGACTTCTGGGGTCCCCAGCATTTGGCAGTCAGGGCCTCAGTACAGGTGAGGGAAAGGAAGAAATAGCCGAGGGAAACGGTGTTCCCGGCAGAGAGCGCAGGGGAGATAAGCCGAATGCCAGGTGTCCCCTAGACCATCGGCAGCCGAAATTCCATTGGTCTGAAGGGTCTGCTGTGCGGGCAGGACCAAGGCCCAGTACACTCCCTTCTGCACCATCATTGCTCACGGCTGGGGGCCCCCAGCCCGCTCACCATCTACGCGCAGCTCCAGGAGCGCGCTGGGCGCCGAGCCCTCGAAGGGTGGCGCCGTGTCCACGTAGACGCAGCTGTAGTTGGCGGAGTCCACCACCGAGACGTCCCGCAGCTCGAAGGTGGCCTCTGTCCCCGCGGGGCTCAGAACAGCGTGCACTCGGCGTTTGGCGTCCTCGCGCACCAGGGCGAAGCGCAGGCCGGCCCGGGGTGCCCGGCACCGCAGCTGCACCAGCGCGCCAGGCGCGGGGTGCAGAGTCGCGGGTTCGGCCGAGAGCTCCGGCGCCGGGAGCGTCTCTGCGGGGAGGACACGGGCTGATCCGGACACCGAAAGGAAGGCTTGGGCTTCACATGCGATCCACCCTCGCGCCTTCTGCCTGAAAGAGTCAGCGCGGCCCCCTCTGCTCCCCCCGCCCCAGGAGGCCCGCCGGTCCCCCTCCGCCTAAAACTACATCACCCTCCAGACCTCACCGATCCCTCACACACAGCCCTACACTATTCCTTATTAATTTGTTTGTCTATAAAAACAGACATGGAGAAGGGGTCGAGTTTTGTCAACAAGCCCAGGATTTGCGGTTGCAGGAGCACGCGTGCTCCACCGCGGGCGGGGATCCTCTCCTGGGGTCTATGCTCCCGGTCCTTGGCAGGCCCTGCAGCCCCCAGCCTGGCTCCCTTCAACAAAGAGACCTCGGGGCGCCTACCCAGACCCAGGAGGCAAGAGGGGACCCCGGGCTAGGTGGCGGTGCCTGCATGGCCTGTGCCAGATTTGCCTGTTGACCCAGTTATTTTTATTGGAGCCTTGGGGTTGCTGAGCTCATTGTCCCATTCTCAGCTGGGAAAACTGAGGCTGGGCGGATGAGTTGGGATTGGGCCCCAACCAGAGCCCTCCAGTTCTGGGGGACCCTTCCCTGGGTCCCTCCCTGAGCAGAGCGCTCTGGCCCTCCCACCCCCATGCCCATGTCCCGGCCTGTGGCTGCCAGGCTTACCGTCGCTCAGCAGCAGCTCAACAGGTGCACTGTCAGAGGACCAGGTTTGCTCGCCATGCAGCCGATAGCGGCAGGTGTAGAGACCGCCGTTCCCTAGAGCCACAGCGTTCAGGTCAAAGAAGATGCGGTCTGGGCTGGTGGAGCTTCTGGGTACCAGCAGCTCCTTCTCGCCCTGCTGTAGCTGGAATTCCACGCCGCTCAGGGGCGCCACGCAGGTGAGGGTCGCGCCGGCGCCCGGGCGCAGGACAGCTGCAGACTCTCTCTGGAAACTCAGCGTGGGTGGCAACGGTGCTTCTGCAAGGCAGGAGGGCTGCTGGGGCTAGGGTCTCAGATACCGCCGTTGTTTGACTGTTCCTGAGAAAGCTATGGTCAGACCTCTAGACTTCCGCCCTCTCTGTGGCAGCCCCAGGAACACCCTTCTTTGTGGCCCATTCCCATGGCGCCTCAGTGTCAGTATTCAGGTCAGGTGTGATCCACCCAGCCTTGTGACCGCTGTTTCCCAGACCCAGTCCTGGGCAAGGGTATTCAGGATTGGGGATCAAGGTAAACGCACCTCTGTCCTCCAGGAGACTCCTACCCCAGGAAGCCCTCTAGGATGGCCCACACACTCACCCAGCTCCTCGACTGTCACAGTAGCACTGGGCTCCGAGGGCACACCTGCTTCATGGGTCCGGTAGCTGCAGCTGTAATTGCCAGGCTGATGGACTGGGAAGGTGGCCTCTGCGTGTTCAGGGGCCTCAGCCACTTCCAAAAATTGATCATCACCTTCCCGCCTCAGCAGGAAGGTCACGCCATGAAACCCTCCATGGCACAGCAGCTTTGTCTTCAGACCCGGCGTGATCCAGGACACGGGCTCAGTTGAGAGCAAAGGTGGGGGTAGGGATACTGCAGGTGGAACAGGGTTGATGGGTGGTTCTGAATGCCTTGGGAGACATGCAAGGCCCAGCCAGACCTGGACTTCCACACTCATGAAAGTGGGAGGGAGGGCCACCTGGGTGGCTCACTGGGTTGAGCTTCTGACTCTTGATTTCAGCTCAGGTCATGATCTGGGCGGCGGGGCGGTGGGGGGGGGGGGGTGCTCCACGCTCAGTGGGGAGTCTGCTTAAGGATTCTCTCTCTCGGGGCGTCTGGGTGGCACAGCGGTTAAGCGTCTGCCTTCGGCTCAGGGCGTGATCACGGCATTATGGGATCGAGCCCCACATCAGGCTCCTCTGCTATGAGCCTGCTTCTTCCTCTCCCACTCCCCCTGCTTGTGTTCCCTCTCTCGCTGGCTGTCTCTATCTCTGTCGAATAAATAAATAAAATCTTTAAAAAAAAAAAAAAGGATTCTCTCTCTCCCTCTCCCTCTCCCTCTGCTCCTCCCCCATATGTTCGCTCTTTCTAAAGTAAATAAATCGAAAGGAAGGGAGGGAGGAAGGGGGGGAGGAAGGAAGGAAGGAAGGAAGGAAGGAAGGAAGGAATAAAATAAATATGAGGGAGCCAGGAAGATGGAAGACATTGATAGAGGAAAGGGAGGCAGGGACAGGAGGAGACAGGGGCATTAAACAAGAAGAAGATACGTTAAAGGAAATGTGCTGAGCTTTTCCCAAGCACTTTCTGGGGATTCAGTCATTTATATATTTCTCACAACCTTCTGGGATCAGTGCAAACATCGTCCTCATTTTACAGATGAAGAAACAGGATCGGAGATGTCAGATGACTTGCCAAAGGCCACCTAGCTGTTCAGAGACACCCCCCCCCCAGCCACCCGCACCCCCAGGTCAGAAAAGCAGGACCAGGAGAGTGAGGAGTGGAGGAAGGGAGGCCTCCCCAGCAGCCCTCTCCCCACTGTCTCGTGGCTCTGTTAAAGCCCCTGCTCACCTGCTCCAGTCACCTCCATGAGGTTGCTCAACTGGGTCCATCCTCTGTTCATGCCAGAGCGGCAGCGGTAGAGGCCCCGGGTGTCACTCGTCACTGCTCCTAGCAGGAACCGGTGCTCCATGGCGGGTACGTTAAGGTGCACAAGTTCCTGGGTTACCCCATCCTTGAACAGCTCAAAATCAGGGGTCTCCAGGCGGGCCTGGCACGTCAGCGTCAAGTTGGCCCAGGGCTCCAGCAGCGATTCAGCCTCTGCCCACAGGTTTGGCCGGGTCTCGAATGCTGCGTGGTGGGTGGAGGTCAGTGCTGGGCCCCAGGACAGGGGCCCCCCTCTGCAGGTGCCCACTTTCCCCCAAGACCCCACCCGGACTCACCTATGGCCGCCTCAGTCGCTGGGCCCAGTGAGAGACCTGTAGAGACCACACGTGTGAGGCCCCCATTCCTATCCCTCCTCCTCCCTCCCTCCCCAAGGGACCCCGGCCCCAGCATCCTCACCCCAGAGCATCAGGAAGGCCCCAAGTGTGGACATGATGTTCAGCCTCGCTCCAGCCAGTGAATGTCTGGGGTGATAAAGCCCAAGCCAGGGCGAGGGCGGCAAGGGGGCAGCAAGGGGCATTGACCTCTTCCCTATTATTTGTCCTTCCCAGAAGGGGGGGCCTGCAGGGGGTGGGGACAAAGGGCAAAACTCCAAGGCCTTTGGGAGCCTCATCAATAACCATAATCAATAATTATGCATAATTAATAAACTAAGCAATAAATAATAAAAACGATAATTTAAAAAATACTAAAGTAGCAAACTATAACAAATAACATTAGCAAGTGAAATGACTTAAAATACAAGAAATACAATTTTAAAATAAAAATTAAATTAAATTAATGTAATAAATACTAACTGATCAAGGAAATTTTCCACTTTTAATTTTTGTGGGCCCTGCTCCAGGGCTCCCAGGGAAGCTACACTTTAACATTTACTAACGTCAAAATGACCGCACAAAACCTTAAAGCATGGGCTCTGTTTCTGCCCTGAGCACACATTGTATGTCTGCTTCATTAAAACAACAACAAAACAAAAAGGAGCATTCCAAACGTAAAGATAAGAGAAACAAAAAATCCTCCCTGGGCCCCATAAGATTAAATTCATAGACTTGCTCATACTAAAACAGTAAGATAAAGTCTGAAACTTGCTGGAATGTCCTTCATTAGGATGATTTGTAACTCATTTTTTTAAAAGATTGTATTTTTTTATTTATTTAAGAGAACACCTGGGAATCATCTAGAACTCAGCACACCGTACGAGCCTGGGCCTCTGTGTCGCTCCGGCTCCTGAGCACCTCACAGGTGTGTCTGGTGATGTCCTGCTCTCTGGACCTCCTCAATTTGAGTTGACAATCTTGACTTGTATTTGAAGTGTTAAAGGTTACCGTTAATGTCCTCTAGGTGGGAACAACCTGGGAGCGGGGAAGTTGATGGGTTGATTGTTTTAATTTGGCATTATGCTAATGGATGTTATTAATATAGAAGGCTTGAGTAAATTTTCTGGTTAGAAATATGGGAGACTGAATAACTCAGCTCCAAAGAGAAAGGACACTTGCCCCTTCGAGTTAAATGGTGCTTTCAGGTGAATGAAAGCCTAGCAGAAGTGTCTGAGGATATTCCCCAGACATGTAGCTGTCCCACTGGAATGTCCCATCTCGTAAGGCAATTAATGATTGGCTCATCCAGGGTGCACAGTAAGGATTGATCACGCGGTGCTCCAAGCCCCTCCATGGTCCTAGACCTTACAAGGAGAAACGGAGGCACAGAGAGCCTATCACGGCCGTGCGGAAGTAACACTGACAAGCAGCTCCCTCTCGATCCACCACTCTTAATATCCTTAGATCTTATTGAAACCTTATTCTAAAAATAAAACCAAAACTAAAAGGAATGGCAAACTGTGCTTCAAAAGCCAGAAAAACACCCAGAAAGCCAACAACCACCCAGGAAACTCAGGCAGACTCTCTGTACATACATTCAGAGCCTCTACTTGCAAGTGCTCACCGCAGTGGGAAAAGGTAAGGATAACCTGAGTCTCAGGTGGCCCCAATGGGGTTCTTTTGACATGTCTCAATTCGTTTTTGTGTGTGCACAATTACAGAAAGCCAACTGTAAGACTAACCAGAAATTAGGAAGCCATTTGGTTACGTCAGTGAAGTCCTCAACTTTTGGGGAAGAACCAACAATCCCAGAGGTGCTCTGGGCTTCATTTGGTTTGTTCGTTGCTAGAGCGTTTGGTATCTTTGCACACAACGGGCCATGTACTAACTGGAAATGGAAGATAACTGATAAATGGATCCATAAATTATAATGCTATCTTACCATCGGATTTGTTTTCATAAAAGGGGTATATTTGGAAATTGCGCCTTTAATGTCCTCTGCACAGATAATTGTGAAACAAAGGCTAAATTTTGTTTGCACCTTGTTTGTGTACATGTATCTGTGTGTGTTATAAATGGGAAGTATTTTCTCTATGGTATGGTATGGATGGTATTGCTGAATCAAATTTGTAGAGGAGCTCTATTTCATTGGTTTAAAGGCGAGTGCTTATAAAAATTGGGCATTCTAAAACTCAGAAGGATAAAAAGTAACCCAAATGTTTTTCAAGTTCCCATGATCTGGGATAAAATTTCCTACATTCAGACTTTTACGTTACTCCATAATAAAGATGCATCATAGGAAGGGACTGGATTGAAAGAGGTACAGATGAACAAAAATTTAAGACACCTGACCCCCTTCCCAATGGTCAGAATAATGAGGAAAAGGAGGAGGAAGACAGGCAGACACTAGAAATCCTCAATCCACACCCCCTCCTCCAAGAATAAGCACCAGGACAAATCCCCAACCCACTGCCTGCTCTTCTTCCAGAGGGCTACAAAGCACCCAGAGGAAAAGACAGGAGACAGAGAATTTTTTTTAAGATTTTTATTTTTATTTTTAAGTAATCTGTATACCCAATGTGGGGCTTGAACTCACAACCCTGAGATCAAGAGTTGCATGGGATTCCTGAGTGGCTCAGTCAGTTAAGTGTCTGCCTTCAGCTCAGGTCATGATCCTGGGGTCCTGGGATCGAGCCCCACATCGGGCTTCCGGCTCAGTGGGGAGCCTGCTTCTCCCTCTCCCTCTGCCCCTCCCCCCATTCCTGGTCTCTCTCTCTCTCTCTCTCTCTCTCAAATAAATAAATAGAATCCTTAAAACTGGGTACTTACAACATCCAACCTTGTGAGCTGAGGAAGCCCTGTGGACACAGCCAGGCTGCGGTCCTGACTGAGAGGCCTGGGCCGAGTGTCCTCCACTCAAGTGAGACTTCCAACTGATATCCCTGTAAGGCCATATTTATAGGGCAGAGAAGAGGGTTTGAAATTAAACATCATTTGCCTGCGTGCAGTTTGGAGTGAACTGCATTTCCGTGGTATCATGTTTCTGTATTTTCAAGGAGCCTGGGCTCTGTGTGTCTGCCTTCCCTCCCAGATTCCATTCTGGGGGGCCAGGCCTGCCTGGAGCAGGAGGAAGCGTGAGACAAGATTTGTAGCTCTTGGCACCCAAACCAGAAGGGCCAGTTCTGACCTGGAGGTCAGATAATATACTTCAAGCAACCAGGCTCCCAGGGTTATTCACACAGCACGAGTCTCACAAACAACATTCCTTAGCCGGCCTGTGTGTATGCAGGGCCACATGGTTGGTTATGTGGGACAGATCACAGAAACCTCCATAAATACAGAACATGTATGTGACATCTACGTTTGCTCAATACACACGCTCCATCTTTCCTCATAAATAATCATACATTTCCTTACTCTTTTGTCAAGGTGTATGTGAAGGATTCTTTGGATTTTTCCGTTCTCTCTGTTCAAGTCTATTCCAAGTTTGCATTGGTTCCTTCAAACTGTACTTATTGGAATTCTTTTACCATCCATGTATCTGTGTTATAAATGTTTTTCCAAGTGCAAAACCAGATGATCTAAGCCAGGCACACGTACTGTGTTTGCTCATCAATTGGACTTTAACAGAGAACATATATCACTTTTAAGCTTCCCACCATTTACGTACCATAAGTTCCCCCCAAATGATGCCAGCAGGCCATGTCCAGGGACCCAGAGGTGGTCCCACAGGACCAGATAAGAAGGTCCTTGGCTTCATGTAGGTTGGAAATCAAATGTGAGCCAGCAAGAAGTGAGAGCAGAATTTATTGAAGATATAGAGATAGCAGTTAGAGACGGAGTGTCTGGGAGACTCAGAAAGGGAAAGAGTATGAGTCTCCTCGTTGTTTGGGGTCTGGGGGCTTTTACTGAGGATGAAGATCTAGGGTATGTGTCCCCCAGGCATCCAGGAACTGACTAGAATAAAGATGAAGGCCCAGGTGTTATTCCTTGGAGTCAGGGGGTCTTGGCGTGGAGACGTCTAGCCCCGTTGGCCTGGATACACATATGATGGCTTCATCCCGTCATTCTCACCTGGTCCTTCCTTAGGTATTATCTATTCTAGAGAAATCATTAACTACTTGTCCCCTACAAGGAAGACATACCCTATTTGCATTCTGAGGTGTGTGCAAAGTGAGGGTGCAGGTCCTAGCAAGAATAGAAGCAGGAAAAGGGGCAAAAAGTAGGTTTTCATGGGGTTCTTCAGTTTCCCTATCTCACAACGAGGAACTGTTGGTAAAAACGAATGAAAGTGAATGAATGAATGAATGAATGAATGAATGAATGAATATATACGTATATTCATTCATTTTCATTTGATATAGATAGATGATTGATAGATAGATAGATAGATAGATAGATAGATAGATAGATAGATATAGATATCTAGCAACTAGGGATTTGATGTTTCATGGACCCAAGGCAGACAAGTCAGTCACACCCTGGTTTCAAGGGACATACAAACGTAAGGTTGATCACCAATACTTTCTAAGGAAAAAATTATTGCTCAAAAGGAGGAAATGATAAAGGAAATTTTCAACATTTAACATTTGTGGGCCCTGCTCCAGGGCTCCCAGGGAAGCTACACTTTAATATTTTACCAAGATCAAGATGACTCCACATAACCTCAAAGCATGGGCTCTGTCTCTGCCCCAAGCACATGTGTGTGCTTGTTGTATGTCTACTTGTTAAAATAGCAAACAAGCAAACAAGAAACAAAAAAGGAACGTTCTAAGCATAAAGATAAGAAAAACAGAAAAACTCTGGTTCCCGTAAGATTGAAGTCATACGACCTTCACATACTAAAAAGATAAAGTCTATAACTTTCTGGAATATCCTTCATCATGATGATTTGTAACTCTTTAAAAACATATATAACCATGGGGAGCCTGGGTGGCTTAGTCAGTCGTTAAGCATCTGCCTTTGGCTCGGGGCGTGATCCCAGGGTCCTGGGATCGAGCCCCGCATCGGACTCCCTGCTCAGTGGGAAGCCTGCTTCTTCCTCTCCCACTCCCCCTGCTTGTGTTCCCTCTCCTGCTGGCTGTCTCTCTGTCAGATAAATAAAATCTTTAAAAATAAAGAATAAAATAAAAAAAAACATATATAACCATATACCAAATGTCCCTTCCCCAGAGCATTCTCCTCTTTGTGCAGACTGCATCATGGGCAACTATCCTCACTTGGGCTCAAATAAAACTCATTTCCTTTCACTTTAAAATGTTTTAAAAGGTTTGTTCATTTTGTGTCGACATAACAAATAAATGCAAATAAATAAAATGAAAAATAAAATAAATAGGATAGGCTAAATGAATATTAATATTTATAAATAATTAGTTAATAAAACAATAAGTGAAAAATAAAATAAAAATAAATAATACAAAGTGTGAGGCACCTGTAACTGTCTTGTTCTTAGTGCTCCGCTGCTTGGACTTGGCAGCAGATGGGGTAACTATCACTCCTGGGTTGGATGTGAAGGAGATGAGGCCAGGCAGGGGCCTGTCCTCCCACTGACTTCCTGTCTGCATGTCTGTCATCTCTAAACACCTGAAGACTGCAGGACCCTTTTCCCTGTGGGGATGCTGAGCTCTGCCCTGCAGGGCCCAGGCCCACCTGGAAGCCCAGCATGGCCCCTCCCCATCATAGCCCACCCCAGGTACGAGGGCCCAGGTGGAATCTGCCTGGGTCTGGATATTCTAGAGTTGACATTATTTGGTCCTCCTGGAGGTGCATCCTGGCTCTTACGAGGAGCTATTAGCTGGTTCTCCATCACTGATTAATTCCACACTGTGTGACCCACCCTGAATTTGTTGATCTCAGGGGGCAGCACGCCCAGAAACTGCTCCAGCACCAGGAGCCCCAGCATCTGCTCTTTGGGGCATGCCTCCGGCCACAGCCACTGGCGGCACAGCTCTCGGAGTCCGGCCAGGGCCTCATGGGGCCCCTCTTCCTCCTCATAGCAGAACCCCCAGAAGCGCTGGCTAGGGGTCTCAGAGCTGGGCTCACCCACCACTGCGGATGGTGTGCTCTGAAGGACCCCAGGGGCCAGAGCTGATGCCTTGCTCCTGTGGGCAGCCATCATTCCCCTTCCCAGGCAGGGCAGCCACATGTGACAGGGCACTTCCTCTGGACCTGGAGACACAAAGGTGAGCCTGTGAGCACAGCCAGGCCATGAAGGCCCCTCCTGAGGGCCCTCTGGGAATAAGTGGGGTCTGCGGGCCTGGGTGCTTGTGTCTATCAGTGAGTCAGGAAGCAAGTGTCCCCACCTGTGTGTCGATGTGCTTGAGAGATACACGGAGGTGCCCAGTCTGTGGTCTTCTGTACCATCCCCTCCCCCATCCCTGCTTTTCTCAGGGGCCTCCACCCCGGCTTCTTCAACTTCTTGGCTCATTCATCCCCCACATAGAACGCCCAAGTCTGCAAACTGGACAGCCAGATTTGGCTAGCAGACAGATCTTGCTTGACTACCCCCTTCCAACATGCTTTTTTAAAAATTTAAATGAGCTTCCAATGTTCAAAAGTAATCAGATGCTGGTGGGAATGTAAAACGGTGTGGCCTATGTGGAAAACACGCTGGCAGTCCCTTAAATGGTTAACAGGGTTCCTCCTTAAATGATTAAACGGAGTTCCCATGTGACCCAGCAATAAATGAAAATGTGTCCAGGCAGCTTTTTTGCACACACATGTGCCACGGTAAGGCAGCGGTAAGGCAGCGATTCGAAGAATGACGCACCGACCAGTTAGCTGTGAAAAAAACCAGGGAGCAGGGGACCAACCGCTCCACGGAATGCAATCGTCCGGAGCAGCTAGAGCCTCACATTTTTATTGGCAATAAACAAAGACAATCAAGGGTAATCAAAGGAAGACTTAAAGCCTACAGTACATCAAGGTTGAGCAAACAAAGGAAAGCATATTCTTATCTATGTTGGTACCGACCCTGTGGGTTATCAGCAGGAAAAATCAGGTATCTGGGTGGGCGGCTTTCTGCCCCAGCTAGCTTAGGGTTCCCAGCTGCTCATACTGCGAAGTCTGTGCCATATCCCCCGGGGCTCGCAAACTGGTTTTTCTACTATATCTTTAGCATAAGCTCTCGGCAGGTGGCCACTGCACAAATGAAAACAAAGAGCTATACGACCTCCCTTGGGGTATCCTTTTTCCATTTTTTCCCTCCTTAATCTTGTATTTTCAAATTTTTCAAAAATGGAGATCTGTGCCGGTACTGGCCGTGAGGAAACTGTTGCTAAGAAGAATTTGAGCTTTTCCCCATTTCTTTTTCTCTCTTCCTCTTTCTTTCCCCTGGTCAAAGTTTTAAACATATCAAGGAGTTGAGAAGCGCAAAAAAAAAAAAAAAAAAAAAAAAGTATCCATGCAGAAGTTTGCACATGAATGTCATACAAGTATTACTATAATATATAATACATATATGTATACATACATATGTATAATATATAATTACTATAATAGCCAAAAAGTGATAATAGGCCAATGTCCATCAACTGATGAATGGATAAACAAAGTGTGGTGGATACCTACAATCAAACACTATTCTGCCATAAAAAGGAATGAAACACAGATACAGCCTATAAGATACATAAACCTTGAAAACACTATGCTAAATGAAAGAATCAAGACACAAAAGACTTCACATTATATGATTCTATTTATCTCAAATGTCCAGGAGAGGCAAATCTGTAAGAAACATAAAGTAGATTAATGGCTGCCAGGAGCTGGGGAAGAAGGAATGGGGAGTTTGATGAATGGGTATGGAGTTTCTTTTAGGGTGATGAAAATGTTCTGGAATTAGACTGGTGATGGTTGCACAAAATGTGAATATATGAAAAAAACAGCGACTGTACACATTAAAAGGGTTAATAAAAAAAAGTAAACGGCTAATTTCAAAAGGTTACTTATTATATGATTACATGTATATAACATTGTTGAAATGACAAAATTGTAGAAATAGAAAACAGAAAACCAAAGGTTGAGGAGGAGGTGGAGGCAGGAGGGAAGCAGGTGTGGCTAAAAGGGCAAGAGGAGGCATCAGAGGCGGTGGAAATATTCAGGATCTTGATCCATTTGAATAGATGGTTATCATACTACAGTTTTGCAAAATGCTACCACTGGACAAAACTGGGTAAAGGGTACATGGGACCTATTTGTATTATTTCTTACAGATGTGAATTTATACTTCTCTCAACAGTTTTTTTTGTTTGTTTTTTTTTACAAGTCATCAGAATTCAATAAAAACCTTTGTTTCTTCAAAGACCAGAAGACCTGCCTTCAGGATTCCCATGTTTCTAAGGATGGAGCCTGGCAGGGGTATCCCTCCAGCCAAGACCTATGCTTCGGAGCTGCCCAGTCCTCTGTCCCCTCTAGCTGGGCCTCCCTGCCTGGGAGTCGGCCCATCTTGGGATAGTATCCAAATCCCTGAGGGTCGTTCCCGATTGCCTTCACTGCTCCAGCCTCCCCACCGTCTTCACACCGACCTTGTGTGCCCTTTTTCTGCCTGAAAGCCTCGTCCTCCACGTTTTCCCCTAGAATGCCTACTCACCATGGTTTGTGGTCACCCGCTCTCCGCCCCAGTCAGGCCCCATCTCCCACGCCAACTGGCTCTCATCTCTTTGTGTCTCTCCCCAGCCCCCAAGGCCTGGGCTCTCCCCTATTGGGGGCTGGATGAAAAAAAATACTGAGTGTTAGAAGGGGAGGGACACTGCTCAGGAGATGCCCAATGGGGGTTTTGGTCTCAGGAAGCGCTGGGCTTGGAGCACACCTGGCAAGTGAGAGCGGAGGCTGGATGCTCGCGCGGGGAAGGCACGTGCAAAGGATTGGAAGCGCGAACCGGCCTGGCGAGCCCTGAAGCAGCGCGGTGAGGAAATCCGCGTGAACGAAGAATGAACGGAGGAAGGAATGGTGGCGCATCCCAGGGGATGGATGGATGGATGGATGGATGGATGGATGGATGGATGGGCAAACGAATCGGAGCAGATGACCGTGCAGCTCAGGGCGCCGAGCGCGGAACCAGAAAGCGGGGGGATGAATGAACACGTGAAGGAATGAACGAGCAGGAGGAAGGGATGCTACAGAAGTAAATGACCGAGGAGGCTCACGGAACCGAAGAGCGGGCAGTGAAACAGGGTGCGGGCGGACGAGCCACGGGCGACTCGGGGCAGCGGCGCGCGCCCACCGACTCTCGCTTCCGCCCCGACCCTGGTCGGCAGAGCCACTTCCGGGGCCCTCTGGGCGGCGCGAAGGCCTCGCTCTCGGTGGTCCGAGAGAGCGCCCGGCCCCGCCCTGCCCTACCTGCGCGGCGCTGCGGTGGGGGGAGCCGCGGGCCCGGGTCGGAGCCGCTGGTCTCGCTCAGCGCCCTCGGCACGCCCGGGCGTCCACGTGGTGCGGCCGGGCTAGGACAGCGCCCCGGTCAGCACCCAGCTCAAGCCGCGGGAACTGGGTGGGGGTGAGGGCAGGGTGTCCATGGAGGTGCTCCCCTGGCGCGACCTTGCGCCTCGCGGTGCTCCCCACTGAGCCTGCGCAGCTGCGTAGTTGGTCCCCAGCCGCAGGCCCGCGTCCTTCGTGTTCTATAGGGATGGTCCTGCTGCCCCCGACCCCTGCAGTGTCCTCCGTTGCCGTGGGTACGCGCCGCCCTTTTCCTTAGCCCCTCCCTGCCTCATTCACACGCCCAGACGCTCAGGGTCGCCAGGGTCTCAGACACAGGAATCTGGGGAAAGAACTGTTCTGCACACTCCTCACCCCTGTCCATTCTCTGGCCAGCAGGTCCTCTTTACAACCCCATGGACCTTGTCCAGTAGGGCCTGGCAGGGAGGCGGTGCGCATCTCACGTACCTACGCACTGGCCCGGCGGCCCTTCCTTGGGGGACAACGCGTCCAAGCTGGAATCACTGTTGGCTGTATGGAAGTTTCTCGGCTGCCCCCACTCTGAATCCAGGTGGTTTGGACAAGTGCGGATGCGTGACTCAGGTATATCAGCGTTCCATTCCCCTTGGCCCTCACGACTGACTCACGATCAATACGGGAGGAACTTCGACCTATGGGTTTCACCGGGCAGGTAGTTCTTTCCGAACTATTAGCGCTCCTATTTTCTATGGAACTTTGAACCTTGATTAGCTGTCAGTTAGTACAGCTGCAGCCTTCTTGTCCCCATGAAGGGAGAACTTGTCAGACAATGGAGACCACATGAGAAGCAGAATGAAGGACAGTGTATGAGTTTCCTGTAACAAATTACAGGAATTTGTTTCTTGTAACAAATTACCACAAACTTATGGCTTAAAACAATGGAAGTGTATTCATTCACAGTTCTGGTGCCAGAAGTCTGAAATCAGTATCACTGAACTGAAATCAAAGTGTCAGCAGGGCTGATGTCCTTCTGGAGGTCCTAGGGGAGAATCCAGATCTTTGCCTTTTTCAGCATCTGTAACTGCATTCTTTGTATTCCTTGCTTATGGTCCCTCTTCCATCTTCAAAAAACTGGTTGTATCTTACTGATAAAATATTCGACACATGTTCATTTCATATTTGCACAAGAGTCACGATTTCAGTTTTTTTAAAAAAAAGTTTAAAAAAAACTTTTAAAAAAAGATGTATCTGGGGCATCTGGGTAGCTCAGTCGTTAAGTGTCTTGATCTCTGGTTTCTACTCAGGTCTTGATCTCAGGGTCCTGGGATCAAACCCCACATCAGGCTGTTTCCTCAGCATGGAGTCTGTTTGAGTTTCTTTGTCCCCCTCCCTCTGCTCCTCCCCCCTATGCTTTCTCTCTCTCTCAAATAAATAAATTTTAAACAGACAAACAAAAAGATGTATCCTTTAGCAGCAGGTAACTATAACTGCAGTAACAATCCCAGGATCTCAATGGCTCAACACAATACAGATGTCTTTTTTGCTCATGGCACAGTGTGAAGTGGTCAAGTGACCCTCCCAGAAGGCTGTCCTGGATTCAGGGACCCAGGTTCCTTCGATCTTGGGTCTTTGCTATTCCTTACATCCTCCTCAGAATTTTCTGCTGAATCTCCTCTGTCCAGCTGGCTGATGAAACAAGCAAAAAAGATGATGTAGGCCATTTTATGTTATCATCACTTCTGCCCACATTCCATTAGCCAGAACTCAATCGTGTGACTTTGTGTAACTGCAGGAAGCCTAAGAAATGTAGGTTTGTGGATGCAGGAAGAGGAAAGAGGATTATGGGGCATTTTAGTCCATCTGTACCACAATGTTCCCTATATATTGAGGTTCATCTTGGCAGTACTCACGGTCCAGTATAATCCATTGTACTTGACCTCTCCCAAGGGCCTCCTCATACCCCTTACACACTCAAGAGTTCTCCCAGCATGAAGTCTCTGGTTTTGACTGGGCTCAGAGGCTCCTATACTCCTGGGCTTCCCAGTAGCCACTCAAGTCTTTGCCCGTATGGACTTCCTGGTGCTTGATGAAGTTGGACGACCAGCAAAAGCTTTTCCGCATGCTTCCTAAATGGTGTAGTAACCAGCCTTCAAGAGGGCTGCCAATGATCCTCATCTCTTGGTGTTCGCACCCTTGTTGGTGTAGTTTTCTTCTACACTGAATCAGTGATGGTCTGTGTCACCAAAAGAATATGGCATAAGTGACAGTGTGTGACTTGGACTCTCAAATCGCTTGTTCTGGGGGGGAGAATTCAACTGCCATGTCATGAGAACACTCCAGGAGCTCATGGAGAGACCCTTTAGACAGGAACGACTTGCCAACCATATGAATGAGCCATCTTGGTAGTGGACCCTCTAACCCCAGTCATGCTTCAGTTGACTTCAGCCTCATGAGACCCTCAATGTGACTCATTTTGGCCAATGAGTGGTGAGAGGAAGTAGCTTGCAGCTCTGTTGGGTTGTGCATTCAATTGAGAGGTGTGAGACCCTCAGATGTCCCTTCCTATCTTTCATATTAGTGGTTAGCCATGTTGGAGATAGTGACTGTTCTGTTGTCAGGGACCCTGATGAGTGAATGTGAACGTAACGAGTAGTGCCCTTGCCAACCTGTGATGTATGGTTTGAGCAGGGAGTTAGTTTTCGTGTTTTCAGTCAGTATGCTTTAAGGTTGTATTACTGCAGTGGAACTGAGCCCAACTGGTCACATTCTTAGGTTTTCTCCAGAAAGCATTCTTTTGTGTTGAGGCTTGATGGAAAGTTTTATTATACTTGCCATATCCATTGGGTTTCTCTTTGGTTTGAATGTTTTCCAGTCTATCAAGGCCTGTTGATGGTTGCAGTCATCCGTGGCATATTGACCAGTGGTGGAGGTTGTCTCTTTCATCAATCCCCTTATGTCTACCAAGGATTGATTTCATAATAACAGAATTTCTCTCCAGAATGAATGTCTGTAAAAGATTGAGCTGTCCTTGGGGATACCACTTTAGTTGGGTTTCTCTCCAGGGTGAATTCTGTGTGGACAGTAAAAAAAAAAAAAAAAAAAAAAAAAAGTTCCATTTTTGCCTGAGGTTCCCATATTGGCCACATGAGAGAAAGTAGACTCCCAACATCTCCTGAATGGCCTTCCATACTTGCCCCATGACACTGCTCTCTGCTTTCTGGAATGAGCTGCCCTATGGGTGGCTGGTGCACCCAGGGTATCTGTCCAGCAAGACTTTGCTCATGTTTACTAGTATAAAAGAAGTTAAAATGGACCCCCCAAATACTGAGAATAGAACATTAGGGGCATGTCTTTTCATTTCTGCAGGACTTGCAAAGATGTTAGTGAATATCAACTTTGCAACTTTTTGCCCCATCCCAGGGTGGAATGTGAAGTGGCCAGGAGAGCTGCGCCTCAGGGGATTTCTGTGGAAAGAGTACTGAGTGACTGGGTCCTACCCTGTGGGAGCAGGGCAGGGACTGTTCTCCCTCACCTCAAGACTGGGGAGGGCTTCAAGGAGTCTACCTGGCTGGAGGACACAGTGGGCTGGGCCTCCCTCAAGAAGGATGGAGACTGCAGAGCAGGAGGATTTAAGCCATTGGTGAGTGAATCCTGGATTCACCAGGACCTGGGCTTGTGTGGGGGGGGGGGGGTTGTTGAGGGTGGAGGATACTATACGGTAAGTCTGTTTCAGGGTGGGCTCCCTTGGGGCCGCTGAGGCTGGTTTCTGGGCTGCCCCCTCTCTGTGGCTGCTTGAGAGCTTTGAGCACTTCCCACCTACCCCGACTCCCGACCTCAGGAGGGGCTTTTCCTGCTGTGAACTTGGCAAGGGCAGATGAAGCAGATGCAGTGCCCATCCCTCCTACATCTGGGATGTGGGATGGCACCCATGTCCACCGTCTCTCGAGCACTGCAGAGTGCAGCAGATGTAAAGTGCCCAGCCCTGGGCCAGGCACACAATAAGGGGCTTTAATAGTGCCCTGCGTGCGAGCTGGGCCTGGGAATGGAGAGCCAAAAGCTTCCTTAACCCATGGGGCCTGTGCATCTTCCCCTTCCCAAGGTGGACAGGAGATCCTGAATGGGAGACACAAAGTGAAGGGTGATTTGCAGGGACTTTGCTGCCGGATCAAAAGGCTACGGATGATGAGCCCAGCTCTGCCCTCCCTCCAGGCAGCTCTGGCTGGGGCACGTGGCCTCTCTGGGGCTCCTTGATATGGAGCGAGAGTTGTCCCTCCTCTCCCAGTTAGGGCAAGGATCAAATGGGGTGATTAAAGGTAGAGTGCCCAGCACAGTGCCTGGCATGTAGTAAGCGCACCCAAAGTGGAGAGCCGTGGGAGTGTCACTTTGGAACTAGCATGGAGGATGGAGTGGGGAGGAAACTGGAATCATATTCATACATAACTATATATGCTGCTATGAAAGAAACATGCTGCTTGCTCCAGGCCTCTGCTGGACTCCCACCTATACGGCGGCCACGGCAAACTGTGGCCGCACATTTGAGTTGCACTCTTTGATTCCTCCCATGCATTAGGAGATGGCATCCAGCCCGGAGTCCTCTGACAGAAGAGGACCACTGGCTGGACCACCTTGCCTTGATATAATAGGATGAGGCCCCCATCTGCCAATAGCAAACCAGACCAAGGCTGCCAGGGAATCCCTCCTTCCGAGGGGAGCCCTCTGCGTAGTGACTAGGAGCTACTGGGGGGGGGGGGGGGAGGGAAGCGCAGGCAGAGGCCCTGCACACGAAGCCCGTGGCCATTGGCCCCGGGAGGTCACAAGGTATGCAGAGTCCCTCTCCGGAGGCCCAGGGAGGCCAGAGGAGAAATCTCAAAGACCAACCGAAGGGAGGAGGCGGGGCCGAACCACACTAATGGGTGTGCAAACACCCCGAGGCTACCAAGGGCTGAAGAAGCCCCCTAGGAAGATGCAATGAGAGGCCCTGGGTTCAAATGTTACCTCCATCATTTTCTGCCTGTGCCCCCGGGGAGTCACCCCCCGCCCCGCCCCCCACTTTCCAGCGCACCGAGGGAGGTGGAGCAAGACTCCCAATAGCCCACGCAGCATCTGGGTCACACAGGTGCTCCATTCCCGTGTTTATTAGCGCTTTGCTAGAACCCATTACTACGCGCCCGCTGGAAAGGGTACAATAAAAGTTGAGCTGGGGAAGCCTGCGGCCGCAGTGATGACCAAGTGAGGTTTAATTAAGAAGGACTACAGCCGTTTGCCGGTTTCGGGGAGAACAGCGCCCGCCGCCCGGGGGCGCCCGCGTGCCGCTTCTGATGCTCGTTGAGGTTGGAGCGCTGGCTGAAGGCGCGGCCGCAGTCTGCGCACGCGTACGGCCGCTCGCCCGTGTGCGTGCGCTGGTGGCGCACCAGACTGCAGTTGCGCACGAAGGCCTTACCGCAGTCCCGGCAGATGTAGGGCTTCTCGCCCGAGTGCAGGCGCTCGTGCTGGCGCAGCTCGGAGCAGCCGCGGAAGGTCTTGCCGCACTCGGGGCAGCCGTAGGGCCGCTCGCCGGTGTGCGCGCGCTGGTGCTGCACCAGGCCCGAGCGGCCCTTGAAGGCTTTCTCGCACAGCGGGCAGGCGTAGGGCTTGGTGCTGCTGTGCGTGCGCTGATGCCGACTCAGGTTCGAGCGCTGGTTGAAGGCCTTGCCGCACTCGGGGCACGCGTAGGGCTTCTCACCCGTGTGCACGCGCCGGTGCTCCACGAGGTGCGAGAACAGGGCAAAGGCCTTGGCGCACTCGGCGCACTCGTAGGGCTTCTCCCCGGCAACGGGCACCCGTGGAGGTCCCTGGGTCACCTTGCCACAGTCACCACAGGGCGGGCACCCCAAAAGGAAGGACCTCCGGGCCAGGGCCAGGCTGCGGCGGTGGCGCTCGGTCGAGTGTGTCTTCTGGTGGCGGTAGAGGCCGGAGCAGCGCACAAAGGCCTTGCCACACTCCGCACACTCATAGGGTCGCTCGCCGGTGTGGATGCGCTCGTGCTGCAGCAGGCTCGAGGTGCGTGTGAAGGCCTTGCCGCACTGGTCACAGACGTAGAGCCGCTGCGCCGGGGGGTCAGGGGCACCGCAGCTGGGACCCGAGGCCGGCCCGCACTGAGGACACATTAACGGGCCCTCGGCCATCTGCTGCTGCTTTTTGGAGCCAAAGCGCTTTCCACACCGGGCGCACGGGAGGGGCTCCTTTGCCATCTGTGTCATCACCTGCGGGGCCAGCAGGGCCCTCCGGGGAAAGTCCTCCCTGCAACTGCAGGCCTGGGGCAGCTCTTCCAAGCTCTGCGGAAGGAGGGTCACCTGCAGGGTCTTTGGGAAGGTCTGGGTGCCTGTGCACTGTTCCTGTGACCCATCCTCTGTGTGGACCTCACACAGCTGAGTCCGGGGGAAGCACCAGCACAACACCTGGCCCCCACAGTGGTCACACACCGGGGACTTCTCAGGGAGTGTTCTGTGATGCTGCACCAGGCAGCACTTACGGCTGGAGGCCCTGGTACCAACTGGGCACCAACAGGGGCCCTCCCCAGCATGTGGCCCCCAGGGAGTGACTAGGTCAGGGTCCTGAGAGGAGGTGAGGCCACATGGCTCTTGTACCAGGGGTCCTGCTCCTGCATGCTGGCGGATCCCTGGACTGGGGCTCACACCAAGGCTCCAGCTCCAGGAGCCCCTGCCTTGGGGAGCCGTCTTGCCGCCTGCTGTCCCTCCATGTAGGTCTCCCTCCTGAGGTGGGTGTCTCTTGGCTGGGTTCTCTGCCAGGGGCCTCAGCTCCATCTTGGGCCTCTCCTCCTGGCCCCTGTCGGCTCCCTGGAGATCTGCCTTGGGGATGCCTCCCTGCCTGGAGTTCTGGGCCTGAGACTCCATCCTGGGGCCAGCCCCCAACAGAGTGTCCTGGCTGTAGGATCTGGAAGAGCAGAGGAGAAATGGAAGTTGGCAGTTCCCAGGAGGGGAGAGGGGGGAACTGCCAAAAAATGATGATCCCAGGACTGATGGGGTTGCTCCCAGCTTTCCGTAGCCCAGGGAAAGAAGAGAAGGAATGACATCGGGCACTGAGAACCCTGGAGCCTCCTGCCCCAACTCCAGACACCTGCCAAGGTCTAGGATGTCACTGAGGCCCCAGACAGCATCCTCTCTCCTCTTCACCAGTTGCTGGGAGCACCATCATCCTTGGCTTGGGACCTCAGCAGCCCCTCCCTTTAGCAAGGCATACCCCAGCTGCTCAACTGCCCACTGCCCAGAATCAGGTCTCCACTCCCAACCACCAGCTTCCTGTCAGCATGCCCTTCTGACTCCCTGCCTTAACGTGGCCCAACCCTATTCACCTGCCATCAGCCAAGACTTCTGGGAGGTGAGAGATGGGGCTCATCTGACAGCAGGGCTGAACACCAGGTCTGCCCCTCCCCACTTCTACCAAGCAACATTGGTTCTCTCAGGTCTGGCAGCCTCATCTACAAAATGGGTATGATAAATGTAATTGTAAACAGCTGAACTTGGGGGCCCTGATCATTCCAGCAACAACCAACACCGAGAAGGCCTGATGCCTACTATTACTTTCCAAATTCACTGTGGCTGTTAGTTTCCTATTGCTGCCGTTACAAACTACCACAAATTTGGGGGCTTAAAGCAATGCAAATTAGCTCACAGGTCTGGACAGAAGTCCCAAAGCAAGGTTTCGGCAGTGCTGCTTCCTTCTGGAGGCCCAGAGGCAGGATCTGTTTACTCGCCTTTTCCAGCTTCTAGATGCCACCTACTTTCCTTGTCTCATGGCCCTGTCTTCCATCTTCAGAGCCAGCAGTGAAACATCAGACTCTGCCCCTCCTGCCTCTTCTGTACAAACACACTGTGATTACATTGGGCCCACCGTAAATAACCCAGGATCATCTCCCACATCGAGATCCATTATACCTCCTAGTCCCTTCTGCTGTGGGAAGTAACATATTCACAGGTTCTAGGGACCAGGACAGGCGCATCTTTGGGGGAAGGTGGGGGGTGTTGTCCTGCCTACCACAGTGGCTTTTTCTGAGCTCTTTGTATGGTTTATTGGGAAAACACAGTATATGAATCAAGATGCCATTTAGGTGAAACAAAACAATGATTCGTCTGCAGTCTTGAAGGACACACACGCAGCTCAGAACAGTGCCATCTGGGTGGGGCCTTGCTTGGCAGGAGACAGCTAAAACATGTAGAGTGGGAGGGGTAACTCTGATGTGCAGCAAACATACAGGGAGGCGTCAGGCAGAGAAGTCCTGCCTGGTGGGTAGGAATACAGAAAGGAAAAGGACAAGGGGCGCCTGGGTGGCTCAGCCAGTTAAGCATCTGCCTTCAGCTCAGGTCATGAACCCAGGGTCCTGGAATCGAGCCCTGCACTGGGCTCCCTGTAGGGAGCCGGCTTCTCCCTCTCCCTCTGCCTGCTGCTCCCCCTGCTTGTGCTCTCTCAAATAAATAAATAAATAATCAGAAAGAAGAAAGAAAGAAAGAAAGAAAGAAGAAAGAAAGAAAGAAAAAAAGAAAAAGAAAGGAAAAAAAAGAAAAGAAAGAAAGGACTTGCATGTCGATTAGGTTACTGATCAATGCCAGTCACTAATAGGACTGACCTGTTAAAGAACCCATGGTAAGAATGAGAATTCTTCCTACATTACTTCCAGAACAAATATGGGCCTGCCTAGAAAAGCGTTTGTGGTAGTGAATATGTGACCACAGTAAATCAACACCCCATTGAGCATGAGGGTTCAGGTTCTTGTCCTTTTGCTCTGTTCCCTTTCCTGTGCAAGGCAGATATTCCTTTATCAAAAGTTCCAGAAATTTTGGGCACCTGTGTGGGTCAGTCGGTTAAGCATCTGACTCTTGATTTTGGCTCAGGTCATGATCTCAGGGTTGTGAGACTGAGCCCTGTGTGGGGCTGTGCTGGGCGTGGAGCCTGCTTACGATTCTCTTTCTCCTTCTGCTCCTCCCTACCTCTCTCCCTCTTAAAAAGAAAAAAAAAAAAGAAGTTCCAGAAATTTAAGTCTATTTAGTGAGATGGTTTTCACCAATCTACCTTGACCAACTGTTGCTTTTCTGTCATTTTGCAAATTTCTAACAAGCTCGTGCCCAGGGGCACCAGTGGCTTGAACTAACATGACTTGGAACTAAAAAGAATCAGGAAGCATTTAACCCAGTCTCTCTATACGTTTTTAGCCAAGGACACTTCAGAGCAACTGGATGTGGTTCTTTTCAGGGTGCTGCTGCCAACCATCTCTGGTGAATTATTCTGCCCTCCGACATCACACCCACAATGGCAGAGATCGGCTGACGCTTAGTGCTCCGGAGGAACATGTTGGGGAATGAAAATTAGACATACCGAATTGGCTAAAGGTGAAAATTGCAGAGTTGGACACGTCCCCCAGATCATGAGGGGTCACAGAAGCAGCTCGGCCATCAGTGCTCTGCTCTTCAGGAGGCTGCTTGCTGGAGCACGGGAAGCTGAAGGGCCCACATTAAGGGTGGTTTATCTGGTTACATGTTCAGCGAATAAATAGTCTGGGGCATTCTCCGAAGAAGCAATACGGACAGGATCACACCGTGACCTGAGGTTTCTCAAACAGTCCTCACTCCAATCACATGTGATAACTACCAACCCTCCTTTAACTTCCAGGCCTGTGCGAGTCTGGCCTTCAACCCAGGACAAATGAGGCCACCTTTCTCCACCTGTACCTCAAAGCCACTTAGTGTCTGGATTGACTAAGATTTTATGGGGCCATATTCAGGCCCATAAGGATACTGACCCTGCTGGCTCTCTCTCCCATGGGTGGCACTGGTGGGGGCTAATACCTTGGAAATCCAACACCTTCCCCACCGTGGCATCTACCACTCTGTGCCTTTGTTTCTGCACCTGACAATGTAGCCACCTAGAGTTTGAGACCCAAGCAGAGGTGCTCAGAGCCCCTAGAGTGAGAAACTTCAAGCCAGCAGCAGGACATCTGGGTGACACTGAACAATGGCATGTGGTTCCCCAGGGCCAGACTGTCCACGGGGCCCTTACGGAGTGAGGCAGCAGGAGGATGTGAGGGACACATCTCTTTCCCAAACACTTGTGGATTTGAGTCCAAGGATATTCTTTCTTTTTTTTTTTTTAAGATTTTTATTTATTTGACAGAGAGAGCACAAGCAGGGGAAGCAGCAGGCAGAGGGAGAGGGAGAAGCAGGCTCCCCGCCAAGCAGGGAGCCGGATGTGGGGCTCGATCCCAGGACCCCGGGACCATGACCTGAGCCGAAGGCAGATGCTTAACCGACTGAGCCACCGAGGCGCCCCGAGTCTGAGGATATTCTTTCCAGGTGGGAAATGGCTACTATCCTACCCTGTTATTGTGTTTCTGCCTGTCTGCCTTAAGATACTGACTATGGAGCTCTCCAAAAACAGGAGTGGGGAACGACATGGGCTAACTGAGGAGCAAGCAGCTGTGGGCCCCACCTGCCCACCAGTGCTGACTACCCTAACAGCAGATGGAGAGGAATCTAACCTACAATGGACACCATGCCCAGGGTTGATGGACCCAGGCTCAGTGGCCATGACTCGTGCAGAGTCCTAAAAGGCCCCACCTAGGGAAGGCCAAGTGACATGCTTTCTCTAGAACGTGGAGCTTGCTGTGCAAATAAAACAGACAAGCAGGGGGTCCAAGTTTCAAAAAATGTCACTTGTACACTGGGACTGGAAAGCTGTTGTACTGCACGGACCCACCACAGGTGGACTGATTAACCTCTTCCAGCTAACTCTCCACACTCAGACTTTGTCCGAATGAGGACAGATGGGCAGGAAGACCTGGCAGAAAAAAGGCAATTGCACAATGCACTCCCACACAGCATGGAAAATGATGCAACCAGCTACTGTGGAAAACAGCCTGGCAGCTCCCCAAAAGGTGAAACATGGCGTTACCACACGACACAGCAGCTCCACTCCTACGTATCTATCCGAGAGAAATGAAAACAGGCAGTCAAGCAAAAACTTGCACACAGACGTTCATTATAACATTTTCATAACAGCCAAAAGGTAGAAATAGCCCAAATGTCCATCAACGGATGAACGGATAAACAAAATGTGCTTTATCCACACAAGGGACTATTACTCGGCAATAAAATGGAATGAAATACTAGTGCATGGATGGACCCCAGAAGACGTTATGCTCAGTGAAAGAAGCCAGACACAAAAAGACCACATTGTATAATTCCATTTATGTGAAAAATCCAGAATAGGCAAACCCATAGAGACAAAGGGTAGATAGGTGATTGCCAGGGGCTGAGGGAAGGAAGAACGGGGAATAACTGTTTAATGAGTATGCGATTTCATATTGAGGTGCTGGAAATGTTTTGGAATTAGATAATGGTTGCACAACATAGTAAATATATTAAAAACCAAAAATTATACTAATAACCCGCCTAAATTGTATACTTTGAAATGGTTCATTTAATCGCAACAAACAGCACAGGAATGCACCCGTGGCACCAAGTGTCCCTGCCTCCCGCGTGCCCAGCTGTCCGCTGTAGAGCCGCCGAGTAAGTCTGCCCCGCAACATCCAGGACGGCATCTGAGCCCCGGCCACAGGGACAGTAATGCGTGCGATGGAGGGTGTGTGTGTGTGTGTGTGTTTAATGACACTTGCGTATGAGAAAAACAAGGTCTTCAAAATTGCTAGGTAAAAATAAAATATTAACTTCTCCCACATGCCCAAGCTGAATGTACACCAGGCAGCGTTTTCACATCAGAGGCTTAACCTCTATGTTAACAGCATTCTCCCCTGGACCCAGACTTCTCTTCAACCAAGTGGCTCTTAATCCACTCCTCTGAAGAAGAAAAGTCTTGGTAGGACGTCAGACACACCTGCCGTACCTTATGGGTAACAAGCTGGGGGCGCAGGGAGATGCCTTACGGTGTCTCAAGCCCCAGGATACTGCCATCACTGATTTACAGATGGGAAGTAGTGGCTTGACCAGGGAGCTCACACCCCGTTCTGTCTGACCATGGAGCCCCGTCCTCCACACCCAGGCTAGCCACTGGCTCTCCACCACCATCCACAGCATTTACTTTTTGCCTCTCACAAGTGTGAGTTTCACCCTCTGGTGGGTGACTGCCAGTCAGAGAGAGCTGTGCAAGGGAAGCCCATTCCATTCACCTCCCAAGCCTCCCCTGCACCTCCACTCCCCCGCCCCAGCCTCTGCCTCTAGGCATGCAGGTTCTGCACGGTTCCTTGGTCGGCCTCCCCAAAGCCAGGCTGACCCCCTGCAGGCGGCCAGGTACAGAGCTGTTGGGGAAGCCATAAGTGATATGGGGACTACCACTCCTTTCCTTCCTCATACAATTGTAACCCCAGGTGAACTCCGCCCACTGACAGAGAGGAGGGGGCCTCCACAGGGAGTGTTGAGCAGTAGGAAGGCAGGCACCCAGATTTCTGTGCATTAACCCTGGGGAAGAATGAGGGCTTCTACAGTCATACTTTCTGGAAGCCCCATAGCTGGGATCTGGGTCCCTCTGGCATGACACTAGTTGCTATGCCCCAGATGTGAGGGACAACAGGACCTGGGTGCCTGCCATGCCTCTGCCCCAGGACTTCCAGTAAATGCTGTCCCTGCAGGGTCATGGTTGCTGGCCTCATATCCTGGTTTGCACAACAGTGGCCAGAGCAGGGCCCCAGGCCAGCACCCAGCATGACCTCTTGGAACCTCAGCGATCCAGAGGCCAAGGACCCACCAGCGTGGGAGAACATATCTGGGGCAGCCTGGCCAACCCAGGACAGCCAATCACCACGGAATCAGTGGACAAGCCAGAGGATGGGTGGCCTGGAGTGTGATGTCACCCAGGACTGCGGCAGGTTCCACTGAAGGAAGGTGTAGTGGACTGAATGGTGCCCCCACCCCCAAAAGATATATACAACGCCCTAACCCCCAGAACCTGTGAAGGTGACCTTAGTTGGGAAAGGATATTTGCAGATGTAGTTAAGGATCTTGAGATGAGATCATCCTGAATTCCCTGGGTGGGCCCTAAATCCAATAACGAGAATCCTTATAAGAGAAAGACAGACAAAGAGAGCAAGAGAAGAGGTGGAGGCCAAGATTGGGGTGATGAAGCCACAACCGAAGTTACATCGGAAACCACCAGAAGCCAGGACAGTTGAATGGGATGGTTTCTGCCTCAGAGCTTTCAGAGACTAGAGCCCTGATGATGCTTTATTTCAGACTTCTGGCCTCCCGAACTAGAATAAATTTCTGCTGTTTTAAGCCACCCAGTTGGTAGTAATTTGTTTTAACAGCCACAGAAAATTAATACAGAGACTGGTCCAGCACCCTTCATAGGATGAGCGGGTTTATGTATGGGGGCTCTCCTGATCCCTGGTAATGTGGACTCAGATGACTGCTTAGTGCAGAGGGTCAGGTAAGAGTGGGTGGTCCCAGGAAAAAGCAGCAGCTCCCACCTAGCAGGAGGAAACCCTGAACTCACAGAATGTGGGGACCAAGGGTCACCCATTAGCCACGTGCACAGGGCATCTCCAGACTGTTCCCAGACACCCTGCTCCCACAGGTGGCTTCCTCTGCCCATCTACTGTGACAGAAACCTGCCTCCTAGCATCAGACACAGCCAGTGGAAGCTGCGGACCATGGCTGAGTCTCCCTGCCTCTCTTGCCCTGCTCCCTGCCTGCACCTTCAAACTACCCTACCTGTACCTGATCCTCCAGCGATGGACCTGGGATCTGAGGCTGAGCTCGGCAAGGGCTCCTGGGAGCCTGTCTCCAACCCTGCACTGCAGCTGTCCCAGATGTTCTGACAGTGACCTCCCATCTGCCCTGGGTGAGCATGCCCTGCACCCTGCGTGTTCCCCAGCCTTCCTAACGCTCTCCAGGGCTGCTGGTGGATGGCAACAGGACACAAAGCAGCCACCTTCGGGCAAGCAGGGGCTGAGAGGCGAACGTGTCCCAGGCTGAGCCCTACAGAACTACATGACCACAGCACATGGGGAAAAGGTCCGTGAGGCTGACAACGCTCTGTACAGCTGGACGGGCAGGGCACAGCCCGGTAGGGCAGGAGCACCCCGAGTGCGGGCACAGCTCCGCTCTGCGCTGTGCTCCCCGTGATGCCTCCACTCTCGTGGGCCTGGCCCTCAGGCCATCTACGATGTCAGGGTCGGGGGACAAGGCGGAGGCAGACGGGGGACTCTTACAGGCCGTGAATGAGAGGAGCGCAGGCAAGGAGTGATGAACAAGGAGAAAACCGACGTTAGTGCGCTGAAGAACAACCAGTGCAGCGTGAGAGCGCGGGAAAAACGGCTTCTTAGGCCTCTCTGCGGAAGGGGCCGTGGAACCGGGACCGAAGAGGGGCGGGTGTCGCAACACGCGAGAAGGCAGGGACGCGGGACCAGAGGCGATAGGGAAGCGGTGTCGGCCAACGGGAGAGTACGAGCTTGATTCCGGGAGTTGCGACGGCGGGGCCTGGTGCCACCCCATGTGGGGCTCAGTCTCCACGCTCAAGACCGGGGTACGCGGCAGCCGCAAACAGAGCCGACAGGCTCGCCCGGAACTGAAAGCGCGACCTGCAGCGGCCAGCCCGGACCCTGGGCAACGGACCGGAAACGCGCGACGCCGGCCCCCGCCCGGAGCCCGCGCGCTGAAGTTACGGGGGCAGGAGGATGGAGGGGGAGGCGCGCTGATGCCCGGAGGCCCCTGCCTCGCAGGCTGGAGTCACGGGTACGCGCCGAATGCCACTTACTCGCTCGGGGGCGGCCCGCACGGGTCCCCTGGTCCCCGCCCCGCACGCAGCGCGGAGCTTTCCACCCTCCTCCTTCGGGCCACCGCGGCACTGGGGGATTAGTGCCGCTGCAAGTGCGCTGGAGCCCTCGCGGGGTCTAGTGGGTAATGTAGTCCCACAGCACCCCGTAGTCCGACCCCAGGACTCCGGTTGTCATGGCAACCGCGGCCGTCTACACCCAGCAGGTGAGACAAGACTTTGCGTTGTCGCCAAGGAGACGGCATCCCAGACGGACTGGGGCAGTTCCGCGAGTCCGACCCAGAAATGATCTGCCACTCCCATGTCTATAGCGGGGAAGAGTGGGGCTAATGCTGGGAGCAGCACTAGAAAAGTACCTCCCTACACTCATTGATCACATACAGAGGGCTTCAGGAGTGAGAACCCGGGTCATGCAGGGCACTGGAGAGGAAGTGGGACTCCCGCACGAGGAATCCCACTCCGTCGAATTGTCAGGTCGCTGGACTGGGGCTCATGCTGAAGCCACAGCCCTGGGAGCCTGTGCCCTAGAAAACTGTGTGGCCACCTGCCACCCCTTCTCACAAGTCCCTTTCCTGCGAGGGCACTATCGTAGCGCTGTCCTCCACCAGGGACCTTGGCTTCACATCCGGTCTCTCCTAAGTCCCAAGGCAAGTCATTGGGAATCAGCCTCAGGGGCTCTTCCCTGCTCAGCACCCTGGGCTGGAGCCTCCATCCCGGGGCTGGCCTTCAATTGAGAATCCTAACAGCAAGATCCGGAAGAGCCAAAGAGAAATGGAGAGGCTAGCAGTTCCCAGGAGGGGAAAAGGGTGCCAGAAGTCATGAAAGCAAACCCCAGCAGCCGAGGAACCTTGGATGGCTTGGACAGATTTCCTAGAGTCTTCAAAGCTGTTAAAAGGTGAGAGACATAAAGGAATTTCAGCAGGAACTGAAGGCAGCCAGCTCAGTGGGTGAAGTGATCAGGGGTGGGTCACCTCTTTTGTCTCTCTAGGCTTGGTTCCTTCTCTCCCCTCTGTCGGCTCTCACCTGTCTGACCACTGGTCCCCTGCTGACTTCTGACTTTCTCTGACCTATCCTCATTACCACCTGCCCTGTACATACTTCCAGACTGTCCATCTGACAAGCCACACCCAACACTAGCTGCTTGGTGGCTGTGCCAGCCTCATGCCGGGGACTGTTGCTGACCTGGATTTAGAGTCCAGTGTATGTGTGTGGTAGACAGAATAATGGACCCCCAAAGATGTCCACATTCTAATCCCCACTACCTGCGAATATGTTACCTCATATGGCAAAAGGGACTTTGCAGATGTGATTAAAAATCATGAGATAGGGAGATTATCCTAGATTATTCAGGTGGGTCCCATGTAATCACAGTAGTCCTTATAAGAGGGATGCTGAGATTCAGAGTCAGTGGAGTTGTGATGATAGAAGCAGAGGTCAGAGTAGTGTGGTCACAAGACAGGGAATGTGAGCAACCTTTAGCACCTGGAAAACAGAGAACCTAGATTCTCCCCTGGAGTCTCCAGAAGGAACACAGCCCTGCCTACACCTTGATTTTAGCTCTTAAGTCTTACTGGAGTTCTGACCTCCAGAGCTGTAAGATAATAAATATGTATTGTTTTAAACCACTAATTTGTGGTGATTTGTTACGGCACCAAGCAGGAAAGGAACAGTCTCCATAAGGCACTGGGAGATCTTTGACATTTTCTAAGCCATCTCCCTTTTGTCAGAGTGAGGGCAAGCCCAGAGCCTCTGTCTTCTACATCATCAAGCACCACTTAACCACAGTAGTCTGTTCACACACATGGAGTTTACACATGGAGTTCCCTTCTTCCGGCTGGTTTTACATTTTTGGTTGATGTTGTCAAGTTTCCCTATCAATAAATGGATCTAAGCAAAAACAAGTGAGTTGATATTAATCTGGTTCTCAAACTGAGAGTCTTGCCCCCTGGGGAACACCTGGCAATGTCTGGAGACATTTTTAGTTGTCACAACTGGGGCTGGGGGGGTGCTACTAGCATACACTGGTTGGAAGCCAGGGATGCCGCTAAACATCGTAAAATGCACAGGACAGCCCCACCCTCCACCCCTTGACAAAAATGTCAATAGTGCTGAAGTTAAGAAATCCTAGTGTAAAGAAAACCATGAAGTACAGATGACACATACAAGAGGCAAGGTCATTTGGTGAAAGTGGGACTAGGCATGGGGAGCTAAGTGAAAAAGCTAGACATAAAAGGCCACGTATTCTATTATTCCATTTCTATAAAATGACCAGACCCAAACAACAGACTTCACAGTATACTGTGCACCACATTTTTGGCTGTACAACTATCAGCGATCCCCTTGCTCTAACACTTGGGCTGAATTATCTATTGCCGAGTAACAAAACAGCCTACAACCATTTTATTATGCCATATATGGAGACGAGGATTTGGGCAATGCTCTGTAGGAACTAGGGCCTCAAGTGGGGTAGCTCTAAAGTGGGAGATGGCTGGGACAACATCTGGAGCCTGGCACACAACAGAGTTCCATAAATGTCCGCTGAATGGACAACCCATTTCATAAATTAGTTAAAAGCACCCACAATTTTCAGAGTGCCTGTCAGGCACCATCTGGCCCTGTGTTAAGAATGTTACAGGGATTGACTCATTTAGTCATCATGTCACATCTAGAAAGGTAACATCCTGTCCATTTTACAGATGGAGAAATGGGCAGAAGAGATGGTCAGGGTGGAAATGATGCACCAGGAAGTGAGGGTGGCCTCTGCAGACTTTCCACCCTTCAGGCTGAAGAACACAGTGCCAACATCCATAGACCTATGGGGCCAGGCTTCAGATCTCCACTGTGTCCTGGAGATGGGGAGGCTGGACCACCCCAAGCCTGGCAAGAGGTATGTGACTCTTAGCTACATAAGGTGACACACACACCCTTCTCACACTATGGGGTTTTACTGTAGGAACTCCCTCCTGTTCTCCAATGCATAGCAGGTCACTCTTTCAGGGTCTATAAAGGTGTCTATTATCTGGGGCGCCTGGGTAGCTCAGTCAGTTAAGTGGGCGACTCAATTTTGGCTCAGGTCATGATCTCAGGGTCCTGGGATCAAGCCCTACATTGGGCTCCCCGCTCAGTGGAGAGTCTGCTTGAGGAGTCTCTCTCTCCCTCTACCCCTTCCCCCCTCTCTCACACTCTTTCTCTCTCTAAAATAAATTAATTTTTTAAAAGATTTTATTTATTTATTTGAGAGAGAGAGAGACAGCCAGTGAGAGAGGGAACACAAGCAGGGGGAGTGAGAGAGGAAGAAGCAGGCTCCCAGCGGAGGAGCCTGATGCGGGCTCAATCCCAGGACCCTGGGATCACGCCCTGAGCCGAAGGCAGACGCTTAACGACTGAGACACCCAGGCACCCCTCTAAATTAATAAATATTAAAAAAAAAAAAAAAACCAAGAAAACAAAGATGTCTGTTATCAAGTGACAGTAGCCCAGTAGCCCACACAGTAGCCCAGGCACAGGATCCAAACTGGCCTTGTCTGATTCTTTTTCTTCCGTTTTTGTTTTGTTTGGTAGGCTCCATGCCCAACATGGGGCTCAAACTCATGACCCTGAGATCTAGAGTCGCATGCCCTACCAAATGAGCACAGTCAGGCACCCCTGATTCTGTTCTCATTTCTATGCTGAAGGGGGAAACTGAGGTTCAGGGGAGTGGGGCCCTCTCAGCTTTTGAGGAGAAAGAGGCAGGGTTGGGAGCTGCCCTTTGGATCCTGCTGAGTGTGAGGGTAACTGGTGCCTCTGCCTCTCTCAGCTTGCCTGCTTTCCCCTGGCTAGCACCTTCCCAGGGACCTTCCCCAGGACCAGGGAGGGCCCCCAAGGATCAGAAACGGTTCTGCCAGGACCAGGGAGGAGCACACTTATCCCCCTCCCCATCCCCTGCAGACCCCAGTGGTAGGCCCAAGGCTGCTCTCTGCACATAACAGGGCAGAGTGCAGGGAAAGGGCCACAGATTGCAGGGGCTGGGGGCCTTGGCGTCCAGACACAGTTCCTGTGCCCCCATGGCAGCCCAGGCTCTAACCCCATGCTCAGGCCAGCTTCAGGGTGTGTCTGAGTCCAAGGGGGGGGGGGCAGCAGCTCTTTCTGCCCACAGGTCCTGTCCCTGTGCTTTAATAAAACCACCATTTTGCACCAAAACAAAACAAAATCCAAAACCAACCAAACAAAAAAAAAGCAGTCCAAGGCGGCCCAGAGTCTCTGGTCTGAAACTCCTGAAATTGGGGTAGGGGCAGGGGCTAGCCCTTAAAATTAGTCCATCAGTAAACAAATAAGGCAGATGCCGAGCACCTGCTATGAGCATGCTCAGAGAGTGGGCTAGTGGGATCACTGGGGATCTACCGAGGACCACTTAAGTCAAGTGGCTGGGCCCCTTTGGGTCTGGCTAGGGGGAGCATCCCCTTGGAGGCGGAGGTAGACACCAGGTGATGAGGAGCCCCGTGCGGCCCTGGACAAAAACTCCACCAGATGCTGCCGCATTATACTCCTGCCAGCCAGCATAGGTGAGGAACCACAGCGGTCGCTGCCTCTGGGAAGCCCGCCAGGGCTTAGTCCACGTCCCAGCTCGACTCCAGGGTGTAGGTTTAGGAGTCGCCAAACAAGGCGGGGGGGGGGGGGGGGGGGGCGGGGCGGTGAAGTTGCGGGCCGAAGCTCTTCACGCCAGCCACCTGGTCAATGGGTGGGGCTACAGCGTGGCCGCGGCACCGCCACCAGTGCCATCCCCTGCTGCCGTCCAGTGACCTCAGCATCAACAAAGGACTTAGATGCGTGAAATGGAGTGGAGGCTGTCCCCCAGTCCACCTGCTGGGCACAGCCCCTGGCCGCATGTCCAGGGCTCCTCCCCAACCTCGAGCCGCACGCGATGAGAGGCGGCAGGAGCTGCGAGGGTCGTAGAGAGATGATGGGGGTACCCTGACATGGGATGAAGAGAGGTGAAGCCGGGAAGGGTCTCCTCTAGGAGGCTCAGGCCCGCAGTAACCCAAGCATGCGAGTACAGGGGAGGCCGACCCTCGAGAGGGACTCGCGCATGCATGTGGGGCCCAGGACCAGCGGAGGGCAGTCGTGACCACCAGGCCCACTCCTCCTCCCCGAGCGTGCAGCGCGCGCTTGCCTGTGACGCGGCCGTAACCTGGGCGAAGAATGAGAGGTGCCGAACTGCTACCGCACTCGAAACCGGCGGCAGGTGGAACGTGAAGTCAGCGGCCTAGCAGGGCGAAGAGCGCGAGCGTGACTTCTGCCCTCATTAGACATGGCGGCCTTGGCCTCAGGGAGATCTCTGCGCTTGTGCAAGGGCCCCCAAGAACGGGCAAGTACTGGATGTTAGAATATCCGCCAGGCGCGCTCGTGGGGCCACTTCTGCAAGCGCGCGTGCGCAGGGGATTTACGTGTTCGGTTTGGCCCAGAGGGCACCTTTACATTCTTGTTCTGGATTGGTCCTGGAGTATACCGAGTCTTTTTTGTACACGCGTCGGCCCCGCTGACCCGGAAGTTTTCACCCCCGTTAAAAGCTTGGGCCCGCGGTTCGCGGTCTCTTCCTGTCTGTGCCAGGGCGGCGCGTGGTGCACGCTGATCGTTTGTGACGCCCCGGCTGCGCCCTCAGGTGAGGCCTCCGCCGGGTCGGGGGGCTCAGAAGAGTGATTCAGGATTTTCTGGGGAGCCATGAGCTACCCCCGAGGCCCGGGGCTTCCTTTGGGAGGGGGTTTCCTCTCCTTTTCCGGAAAATGTGCTGAGGAACGCGGAGGCGCAGGAAAGTTAGGCTTTCCTCGGTGTCCCGCTACCTCCGTATCTTTGCCCCGCAGCGGGGCTCGGGAATACTGGTTTGGCCCCTGCGGTCGTGAGTTCAGATAGGCGGTTTCCGTTACTGTTAGGTACATGCTGCATTCTCTCTGGCCTGTACACGGATTTCTCTTCAGTAGCAGACCCTAGTACGTCCTGGGTGTCGGACACGCACCGTGGCCTTTGCCTTGATTATGCGCAGAATTCGTGTAGTGATCCTTGATGGCAGGTTAGCGTTTCCATTTCATTCAGGAGGAAGCAGAGTCTAAAGCAGTTTGACTCTCCCAGCGTGGCAGAGCTCGTTAATGACGTGGTTGGGATTTGAGCTCAAGCGGATGCAGTGTCAGGGTATTTGGCATCTCCCTTCCAATTGTGGTCCGTGCAGCAGCCGTTGACCCGGGCCTGCGGCGAGCTCTTGGTCCCGGGGTCTTTGGTGAGAGAGAGTTGCTTCTTACATTATGGCCAAGTGGTTTTTGTGGGACCGGAAAAACAGACCCAGATGTTTATGGCCTTTCTTGCGTCCAAATAACTTCCCAGTTAACAGCGTGTGGGCCAGCCTCACAGTGGTGGGTGTGTCTGAGCTCTGATAGTTTGTGTTCCTAGGATGACCGAGTGGGAGACAGCTGCACCTGCAGTGGCGGAGACCCCTGACATCAAGCTCTTTGGGAAATGGAGCACCGATGATGTTCAGATCAATGACATTTCCTTGCAGGTGAGGGGGGTGTGGTGGTTGTGCTCTCCCCAGTTAGGGGTTTGGGGGCACACATGGAATCTTCCAGAAGGGGCAACTTGAAACGTGATACTATAGAAGTGAAGATATGACAGGTAAAGGATGGATCCCTGGACCACCACACCCACCATGTCTGTTTTTTCTTTGTGTTTTGTTAATCGGTGGCTACACAAGACCGTTCCTTTTTCAGGGGTAGCATCGCATTCCTCAGGTTTTGTGTCCATGTTTTGGTTCTGTTTTTCTTTGTGTTTTTTTGTTGTTGTTTGTTTTTGTTAAGATTTATTTATTTATTTGAGAGAAAGAGTGGGGGGAGGTGCGGAGGGAGGGAGTCTTCAAGCAGACTTCCTGCTGGGAGAGGAGCCTGATCCCACAATCCATGAGAGCGTGACCTGAGCCGACCCAACAGCAAGATGCTTAACCAACTGAGCCATCCAAGCACCCTAGTTTTGGGGTTTTGTTGTTGTTGTTTTGTCTCAGATCATTCATTTGCATGTGGAAATCCAGTTGCCCCGGCCCTATTTGATTTCTGTCTTTGGAGTTTTGTATATTTAGCAAATTTAGGCCATGAGCTGTCTAACTTAAATCTCTCTTACACATTATAGAAATGTATCTCAACACCACCATTTGTTGAAAGATTATTTCCCCTATCCAATGATCTTGGCATCCTTGTTGGAAATAAGTTGAGCATAGATATATGGGTTTATTTCTGGACACTGAATTCTTTTCCATTGGTCTGTAAATCTCTCCGTAAGTCAGTACCACACTGTTTATCTTTACCCTCATACTGTTACACTGGGCCTCATTAGGACTTTTGTGGGCTCTTCATTAAAAAGAAATTGTATTTTGTGACTGCATTAGTATAAGGACAAAGCTTGGTTTTGATTTATTTATCCTTTTTCATTTTAAAAGAAACTAAAACATTTTTTGTTGTTTCTAAACATACGGGATGTAGGCACTGTGCCTAGCGAGGATTCAGTCCTGTTTTTCACCCTGGATGTTTTGTAGAGCTATTTCCCTTTATGGCTTTGTTCATCGAGGTCCACAAACTTAAAGAACCAGATAATGAATATTTTAGTCTTTATAGGTCACATATGGTCTCTGTCACATATGTTTGTGTCTTTTTGGTGTGCAAGCTTTTTAAAAATGTAAAAACAGGGACGCCTGGGTAGCTCAGTCGGTTAAGTGTCTGTCTTCAGCTCAGGTCATGATCCCAGGATCCTGGGATCCAGTGCATCTGGCTCCTTGCTCAGTAGGGAGCCTGCTTCTCCTCCTTCCTGCCGTTCTCCCTGCTTGTGCTCGCTCTCTTTCTCTGACAAGTAAATAAAATCTTTTTAAAAAAATGTAAAAACAATTTTTCACTCTCCCTAGTGCTCTTTTATGGGCTGGGGAAGCAGAAGTCAATGTCGCACCAGAATTCTCGTCTTGAAAGATGTGCAAGGGTCTACTGTAGGGCTGGTCATTTTAACCGAACCCTGCCAAGACATTTGGTGTTTGTGGTTTTTCCTGCTCAGCGTAAAGTCCTGCATGGAGACCTATCTACTTGCCTATTTGTGCAGGTGTTTCTCTCCAGGTAGACACAGACTGTCATTCTAGTATCAGAATTCCATGTTCTTTCTCTGTTATTCTTTGTCTTTATAGAAATATGATGTGTCCCTCGTGGAAGTGATACAATGACATTTGGGTGTATTTCACAGTGGAATAGTTGACAGTAGTCCTCTTCGCATGTGTGTAGTTTCTCTGATGCCAACGCCCCCTAACATTTTCGTGTTTTCGAAACATTTTTTTGGGAAATGACGTATGTATATATAGGAAGGGTTGTTGGATAATTCTACTAAAACGGTGGTTCTCTGGAGTGATTTTCCCCCACCCCTTTTAGGTGACACTTGGCAACGTGTGGACATATTTTTGTTTGCTGAAACTGAGAGGGGTGCTGGTAGCTTACTGGAGGCTGCTAAACATTCTGCAGTGCACAGGACAGCCCCCACTACAAGAGTTAATTTGATTTAAAGTGTCCGTAGTGCAGAGTTTGAGGAATACTTAAAACTGAGATCATGGGGCGCCTGGGTGGCTTAGTTGGTTAAGTGTCTGCCTTCAGCTTAGGTCGTGATCCCAGGACGGAGTCCCATGTCAGACTCCCTGCTCTGCAGTGGGGAGTCTGTTTCTCCCTCTCCCCTGTTCATGCTTGCCCGCGTGTGCGCTCTCTCTCTCTCTCTAATTAATTAATAAATACATAAATACATACATACATACATACATCAACAACAAAACTAAGATCGTGAGTATTGATCTTCTTGGTTCTCCATCCGCCTCCCTCCCATTATAAAGGAAGTGTTTTTTGGGGTTTTTGTTTGTTTGTTTGTTTTTAAGATTTTATTTATTTGAGGGAGAGCAGGGGCAGAGGGAGAAGCAGACTCCTCACTGAGCAGGGAGCCCGATGCGGGGCTCCATCCCAGGACCCTGAGATCATGACCTGAGCAGAAGGCAGATGCGTAACTGACTGAGCCACCCAGGTGCCCAAGGAAGTGCTCTTTTTAGTGACGTGATAAAGTCACTTGTTAGGGTTTTACTTTTTTGTGGCAAGCAGGGCCCTCACAGTCAAGCCACCACAGGTAGGCGGGGGCTGCCTAGAGTGGGTGCTCAGTCCCTCGGGTTCCTGGCCATCCTGCTCCTGACCCTGGTCCTTCCATCCCCTCTCCTTGCTGCCCAGGATTACATTGCGGTGAAGGAGAAGTATGCCAAGTACCTGCCCCACAGTGCAGGGCGCTATGCGGCCAAGCGCTTCCGCAAGGCACAGTGCCCCATCGTGGAGCGTCTCACCAACTCCATGATGATGCATGGCCGAAACAATGGCAAGAAGCTCATGACCGTGCGCATTGTCAAGCATGCCTTCGAGATCATCCATCTGCTCACTGGTGAGGTAAGACTGTGAGACATAATGAGGCGGAGAGTGCCCTTAGTACACTCTAAAGCCAACAGCTGCCCCATGGCGTTTAGGGGTGAGGAAATGGGGGAGGGATGTGGACTGGATGTCAGGTTCATGGCTGCCTTCTCCTAGAACCCCCTGCAGGTCCTGGTGAATGCAATTATTAACAGCGGTCCCCGGGAGGACTCAACCCGCATTGGGCGAGCCGGAACAGTGAGGCGTCAGGCTGTTGACGTGTCCCCCCTGCGTCGTGTGAATCAGGTGGGCCCCGGGCTTCTGGCACACAGGGGTGGGCAGGAATAGTCACTGGGCCCTGGTGTGGTTCTGCTTGGGGCAGAAACTGCAAGTGGGAAGGTTTGTCCTGCCTCTGTGTTTTACCTGGAGTGTCCTTTACTCCAGGAAGCCTTCCCGCATTTCCAGCACTTTCAGGGCAGATACTAGTTCTGGCCCCTCTACTGAGCAACATTTGCCTCAGGCAGTTTCATTTGAGTGTATATTTTTACATACTGTATGTGAGTGCATTTTTATCCCTCAGACCATTTGACAACCTGTTGCAGAAATTCTAACCATTTCCCCCTTGACACTTTAGTGGGTGTCTCCAAGGACGAAGGGTATTCTGTCCCCACCTTCGCTCTCACGGAATTTAACAGAGAGAGAATTGTCTCATGTTCCATCAGTGCAGCTGTCCCTTTATAGCTGTCTGTTTTCAGTCAAGGGTCCAGGTCAAGAGCACACACTGCATTGCATTTCCCTCCAGTAGCAGGTCTCACATCTCCTGTAATCAGGGACCCAGCTTCAGCCTTCGTGTCTACACTTGTTTTTGTGGCCCTCTGTCTGATCCTGGATCTGGCAGCATTTCACCTGGGCAGCCTGGGGGCTCCACCTTTGTCTTGTCACAGTCTCAGTGGGCCAGCGGACGGCAGTATGGTAGCCAGCTTTTGTCGGGGGGGCCCAGGGTACTGGGGGATGGTGGCCCTATCTGGTTTGGGGGCATCCTCTGTCCCCAGGCTTAAGCTGATCTCTGTGCTCCCTAGGCCATCTGGCTGCTGTGCACAGGTGCCCGTGAGGCCGCCTTCCGGAACATCAAGACCATTGCTGAGTGCCTAGCAGATGAGCTCATCAATGCAGCCAAGGTGAGTGGGGACACTAGGGTGGGGGCCAGTTCAAGGGGAAGCTGCTCCAACATTCAGAACTAACCATTTATATCTTTGCAGGGCTCTTCCAATTCCTATGCTATCAAGAAGAAGGATGAGCTGGAACGTGTGGCCAAGTCCAACCGTTGATCACCTCGCTGTGGCTTCAATAAACCTGTCTGCCCTTGGGGAAGCCTCACCCACCTGTGCCATTGTCTGTCCTTGGGGGGCTCTGGGCGCTGGAGTGGGGATGGCCCCAGTGTCTTAAGGAGCTGCCCCATTTCTGACCTGTCTTGGTTTGTGGGGACCCAGGTTTACCAGGTAAATCGTCTGCTCAGAAAGCACCACTGACTCAGAACCGGGCCACCCCGGGGTGCAGGCCCGGCCACCTGGAGTGTTCCAGCGTGTTGGAAATGAGAGGGGTGGGGTTGTCCTGGTATAGACGTCACTCTAGGCTGGGGAAGGGCGTGGTTTTGTCCGTGAGATCTGGGTGGCAGCCCAACTCCTGGGCGGCATGTTAACCTGCAAGCAGCCCCAGGGAGAGGTATCCAAGGCTAGTGGCCTGGCCCACCATTTCCAGCCCCCTATCTGCTGGTTTGGCAGGGGCCAGCCCTGTCCAGTACACTGTGGGGTGTCCCTACCTTCCACCCCAGGACTCCAGAGGTTCTTTGCTCTGGCCAGGTTCTCCCAGGGGCTCCAGGCTGCCTCTGCATTTTGTGTATTCATGACTGTAGCCTAACCCTGGGTGCCCACAGAGCCACTGACACACCAGGTTCATCTGATTACACCAGTGGCTTGGAAGTAGAAGACTTGGGAGGGGGGTGTTGTTGCCCAACCACAGGGCCAGATTGTCACTGGCCTCTCCACCTGTGCCATCCATCACCTTCCTGCCGCCCCCGACATCCGGCCAAGGTCAGCCTGGGTGTTCATCCTGGAGGGACCTGTCTTGGGGGCGGGCCAGGCAGTTGGACAAGTCTGACCAGGTACCTTGGGAACCTGGGATCTGGAGGGAGTGGTAGCAAGGCAGCACCCTCCTGCAGGGAGGGGCACCTAGAATGCAGCTGCTGGTAGGCAGAGGACTGGGGTCAGAACTGGCAGGGACGTGCCAGCCAGAGGGAGGAGGCACCAACAGGTAGGAAGAGCCAAAAGGCTGGCTGGGGTCGGTCTGGTGGGGAACCTCTGGCACCTGTTCTGGGCTTCCGTTATTACTCTGTGCTGCTGGGCTCCAATCCTGAGGCTTGGGTGTCCTCTTTCTCATCTGTCCCTCCTGGAGTTTTGTATGGACCCCCTTCCCCCCAAAGTCTGGTTCTCTTAGAGGTCCCTATCTTTTGCTCCTCTCCATGTTGGATCCTCCCAATTGCTTGTCTGGGGTTCTGCCCAGTGAGAGGTCCTCACCTTTCCTCTGCCCCTTCCCGGCCCAAGTCTAGCTTAGGACCTACCATGCCCCTAGGTCTGTTCCTGTCCCCAGTCCTGTCCTCCCATCTATTCCCCCACCCCCTCCCTTCTCCAGTCCTGATGCTTCCTCGACTTCTACCTGGACACCCTTTTTCTCTGCTTCTACCCTGCGAGTCGCTTTCTGTTCCTATCCTCTGTGCTCTTTGGCTCTACACCCTCTTCTTTGGAAGCCCCCGCTCTGTGTTGGGCCATCCACTCCAGAGTCCAGCCCCAGACCCTCCTCCTGCTTCCCCGGCTGACGGCCCCTCCCTTCAGGTCCGGTCCGGATGCCCTGCCCTCGGCCGCCCTGGCTCCGCCGCCCGCCTCAGGGCTCAGGCCCCAGCTCCCAGGGCTCACTCTCCGCGCCCCGCTCCCCAGGCAGGGAGGAGGGCGAAGACGACGAGGAGGAGGAGGAGGAAGGGGATGGCAGCCCGGGCTCGGGTCCTATCCTGACCCCCGTGTCCCCCGTGGAGTGTCTCATTTGTGTGTCACCCTTCGACGGCGTATTCAAGCTGCCCAAGCGCCTGGACTGCGGCCACGTCTTCTGCCTCGAGTGCCTGGCTCGCCTGTCCCTGGCCACGGCGGGTGGCGGCGACGCGGTGGCCTGCCCCGTGTGCCGCGCACCCACGCGCCTGGCCCCGCGCCGAGGGCTGCCCGCGCTGCCCACGCAGCCCAGCCTGCTGCCCCGCGACGCGCGCGCGCCACTGCCACGCCAGGGCTCGGTGCGCTTCGACCGCCGCCGGGGCCTGCTCTACCTGCGGCCGCCCCCGCCCCCGCCCGGGCCGCGCAAGTGCCGCGCCGCGCGCCCGCCGCCGCCCCCGCCGCCGTTGCGCCTCGGCCGCCCGCTGTCTCGCCGCCTTTCCTGGACCAGCCCGGCCTGGGCCTTCAACGCGGCCGTGGCGATGGCGGTGCTGGTGGCCGCGGGCCTCGTCGTCTCGGGCGTCTACATCTTCTTCCTCATCCCCCACGCCGCCGCCTCCGGCCCCGTGCGGCCCCAGCTCGTGGCGCTCGCGCCGGCGCCGGGGTTCTCCTGGTTCCCGCCACGGCCCACACCGGGGACACCCTGGACCCCTGCCTGGACGCCGCGCCCCATGGGCCCTGACCTGGACACCGCCCTGCCAGGGGCTTCGGAGGACGTGCTGGAACCCGAGGGGGGCTCCGAGGACACGGCGGAGGCTGAGGGGATGCCGGACAGGCCTTCGGACCGAATGTGGAGGGCAGAGGCTGGCCCGGGCTGGGCCCCGCGGGGACGGGGTGGGAGGAGGATGTGGGGGCCACGGTAAACCCATCTGTGCTGCAGGTCCCGTCCCCAGGCCTGGGTACCTTCATGTCCTCCTGGTGGCGCCCTGCCAGGATCTCTTGCCGTGATCCTAGAAGAGGCCTTACCAAGGTGCAAGGAAAGCACCTGTTTCTCCGAGGGAGACCTAGTGGGACCATTCCAGGCATCATCACCACGGAGCAGGGACCCTCTCAAGGAGCAACCCCTGCCTTCATTCCCACAAGGACCCTCTGGGAGCCCCCATGACCCTAATTATTGTGGGCATCCAGCTGAGGCCGCCCTGACCCCCATCTTTGAAAAGGTCCTTCTGGGAGGCACTCCTAAACCTGGTCTCCATGAGAGTCCAGTTGGGAGTACCCTTGATCCTCATCCCTCATGGGAGTCCAGCTGGGGAACCCTCTGACCAACATCGTGCAGGTACCCTGCTAGGGGCACCATCAGCCCATGCGGAGGGTCCTACTGAGTGCACCCCCAGTCACCATCAGACCCCTGGGGGAGCATCCTCGGCTAGCAGCTAGGGCTGGAGGCTCTGATTTACTCATCCTGTGGGCTCACGGCAGGTGGCCGGAGGTCCCTATCTTTGGTGGCAAAGCTGCTACTGCTGTTAGTCTCTGGTCATCCCCCCCCCCTGCCTGGCCCATTGCAGTCCTCCCCACCCCCACCAAGGTTGTGGAGTTTATTTTCCACTCTGCTTGTAGGTTGGGTCTGGGTGGGATGCAGCTGTTTCCATGCTGGTCCTGGGTTGTCTCTCCACACACATGGCTGGGCTTGGGCTTGAAGGGTCAGGGGTGGCCTGGCCAGGGCTAAGGAGGGACACATAGGGCCTGAGCCTCAAAGATTAGCTCTCACTTGGTCCTGAGCACCAATTTGCAAATGGGAGCCTTGACTACTGCTACGGGTCGTGGCTTCTGGGATCCTCCTGATATGCTGTGGAGCAGCTGTGGTCACCAAGGCTCAAAGAGGCCAAGCTTGCCCTCTGGGTCGGTGCCACATGATTTTTGGGGTGGATGCTCCTGGATCTCCCTGGCCTGCTAGGAGACATCCTGGCCTCTCTCCCTGGGTGCTAGAACCCCAATCAACCCCATTTCCACTCATTAATTTCTTGGGGCCAGTTATTGCACCTCCCCCTCCAGAGCTCCATCAACCTTTTTTGGCATCCCTGCTGTTCCCCTAGGTGGGGCCTCACCCCTGGATAGCAGCCTATGGGGAGGGCAGCTCTTGGGTTCCTGTCCTCCTCCTCTCAGAAGCCTTCCTGGGTTAGTCATCACAGGGTGGATGGCTGCCACCCTCTACACAAACTGAATACGGGCCTTCTGTTTCCCTCCAGGCTCTGGAGCCCTCATCCTGTCCCAGTTCACCCAGGGTCGGGGTTCTGTGTTTTGTGGGTGGGAATCTGGCATTTTCCAGAGAGAAATATGACTTCTATGGGGCTGGAGGCTCTTGTTTGATTTGTTTACATATGTGTCCTCAGTGCCTGGCATACAGGGGTTGCCAAATACTTTTCTGGGGAGTGACAGCATTGCAGGTGACCAGGAGGCAGCCTGGGAACGCCTGTGGGCACTCTAGGCTCAACTAGCTCCTAGCCACCCGGATCTAGGCATGTCAGCGGAGCTCCTTTTGATGGGAGCTGCTGCTTCCAGTTAGGAAGCCAGAGGGGGGAACATCAGGACATACAAGGGAGTGTCTTTCCAGACCAGTTCTTGTCGCACACCCAGGTGCCAATGTCACCCACAGGGGCTGAGACCCGTGTGCTGGGTCACTGGGCAGCCGTAGCCCAGCCCACACAGGGAGGGGACTTGGTCAGGCAGGAGCAGGGTTGGTGGTCTGCATTAGTTTTCTCTGACTGCTGCAACAAATAACTGAGTCCCTTAGAACAACACACATTAATTCTCTTACAGTTCTGCAGGCCAGGAGTTTTGAAATCATTTTTACCTGGCTAAAGTCAAGTGTCCTCAGGGCTAGCTCCTCCGGAGGCTCCAGGAGAGAATTTCCTTAGCTTTTCATCTTCTAGAGCTGCATTCCTTGACTTCTTCCTCCATTTTCATATTTTGTTTTTATTTTTTAAGTAATCTCTACGCCCAATGTGGGGCTCAAACTCACAATCCCAGTTCAGGAGTCCCATGCTCTACTGACTGAGCCGAGCAGGCACCCTGTCTTCCTCTGTCTTCAAAGAAAGCAGCATAGCATCTTCAGAGCTCCGACTGTCCTTCCTCCCTCTTTCACTTATAAGGGTCCAGTGATCACATTGAGCCCGCCTGGATAATCCAGGATAATTTCCCCAGATAAACATCTCAATTTAATCACATCTGCAAAGTCCATTTTGCCATTTAAGGTAGAAGATTCACAGATTCTGGGGATTAGGATCTGGCTATCTTTGGGGGCCATTATTCAGCTTACCATAGAGTCTCAGATATTCATCTTCTCATCCCTTCCCTCCTCTGTCCCAGGCTGGGAGAGTGGGGAGGGGCAGAAGTTGGGCCCAGCCAGTGGAGTCAGAAAGGGGCCCTTAGCTGGTGGTGCACAGAAGGGGGAGAGAAAATGCTCTCTGCCGGAGGGTGTTCAAGAAAGGATACTTGGAAGAAGACCTGTATCTTTGAATCAGCTGGCATCAAGGCAGAGGGACCTGGGGCAGTAAGGGTGTGGCTGAGGGCAGTGGGCAGGGCTGACACCCCCCCCAACTACCGTCCCCCTAGGGGCTAGGGAAAGTACAGCTTCTCCACTCTCCCAACTGGGAGACTGAAGCTCAGTCTCTCCTCCCTTAAAATGAGGTTGATGACAGATCCCAGGGGTCCTGAACATTCTTGTCTGCTAACTACTACCTCAGTGCCTGCCCACCCACTGCCCACGAACAAAGGGGCTGCCCGAAACCACTTGGGGCCAGGATGATGGGGGCCTCCCCCCCACCCTGGCCTACCAGCCTCTGTGACCACCCAGAGCTATGCCCGCCCCGCCCTCTCTCTGCCCACTTCAGCCCTGCTACATAACCATCCCTCACCTGCCGCACCCTTGCACCTCCTCCTGGGTCCTGGTGCCTGTGAATACCCAGAGAGGAGGAGTCAACCTCAGTGGCTGGCATGGTGCCAGAGATGCCAGACTTCGGTTCTCTCTTCTGTAAAATGGGCAGAAATAAACACTTTACTTGCAGGGAAAATTAGTTAATCTACAAGTATTTATTGAGCACCTGCTGTATACCAAGGGTGCACGGGGACACCTCAGGAACAAGGAAGGCCCTCACATGGCAGATGACGTCCAGAAAGCTGAGCAGAGGAGCCATCATCTTGGCCACACTGCCTTCCCTGTCAAGCTCATGGAGTCCCCAGTTCCCCAAACCCTTTCCAGGTTCTCCCCCAGCTCTGCCCCTTTGCTGCCAAAGGGACACCATGTGCTCCATTCTACAGGGATCGGGCCAGCCTCTCCTCATGAGAGTCAAAGAGGCCCCTGCCAAGAGAGAACAAAGCCGAAGAAGCCACAATGCCTTTTCTGACTTAGATTCAGAAGTCACATTCTGTCATCTCCCCCATATGCTATTGGGTACCCTATTCATTATGGAAGGGAACTAAGTGAGTTTGTGAATACAAGACAATGAGACCCATGGAGGTCATTTTGGAGGCTGGCCCTCTACCTAAAGTGGAGTCACCAGCATGGTCCTTCTGTCTTCTTCTTTTTTAAAAGATTTTATTTATTTATTTGACAGAGAGAGAGAGATAGCCAGCGAGAGAGGGAACACAGGCAGGGGGAATGGGAGAGGAAGAAGCAGGCTCCAGTGGAGGAGCCCGACACGGGGTTCGATCCCAGGACTCTAGGATCAGGCCCTGAGCCGAAGGCAGACGCTTAACGACCGAGCCACTCAGGCACCCCCGTCCTCTGTCTTCTTTAGCCAAGCAGGCCTGTGCCATTCCCCTGGACCTGCTCTCCCATGACAGAGTCCCAGGCCTTTGGTTCAGGCTGAATCCCCAGGGTGATGACCGTGTCACCCTTTCTGTGAGTGTGGGTGAGGCAAGGGAGAAGCCAGTGCCAGCCACAGTAGCACCAAGTAGGGAGTTGTGTCAGAACCAAGGAGAGAAAGGGAAGAGTGACTGATTTCATTCTTACTTGTCTCCAGGCCCCCAAGTCTTCAGGGAGGGAGGAAACATGGAGCTGTGGGTGTTGGTGGGGGTAGGGGTATCGGGGGTGGTGGTTGACTCTTTTCCAGGCCCCTTGCCCTCTGATGTTGGAGGACTGGGAGTGAAGCATTGTAATGGTTCAGACCTGGAGCCATCTGTATTGTTTTCACATCACCGCTGGGGGAGGGCACGCAGGGTGGCGCAGGTGCTAGGGACCGGCTAGCCTGTTGCTGAAGGTGTCTGAGATCAGAGATCTGTGCAGGAAACTGGATATGCTGCCCTTACTCTGCGCTGTCTGGAGCCAGCTGGCACAGATTCAGGGGCCTAGTGAGGCGCCAAGGCAGCTTAATTGTTTCGTAGTGGAAGCCTGACTCATCCCAGGGTCTACCCTGTCCCACAGCCTCGGAGAGCCACTGCAGTCAGCCCTGCCCACTGTACCACTGTGCAGGAAATATCCCACCCATAAGAGTGTCTTTGTGTACCTGGAGCCTCGATCCACCCCAGGTCATCTGTGCCGATAGTGTGATTTATGGTGGGGGCTTTAGGCCTTGCTGCATCAGTGTGGTCTGTGGGGGAGCCGGAGACTGAGGAACTAAGGTCAGTTACATGGGCGCCGCACGCCTTCATTACTGTCTCCCAACGAAAACCCTGGACACCAAGGCTTAGGTGAGCGCACCTGGTGGGGACACTCCAGACGTGTTGTCATATATATTGTTGCCGGGAGAAGTGAGTGCTGCCATGTGAGTCTGCTGAGAGAGGACACTCGGAAGCTTGCGCCTGATCTTTCCTAGTCCCTGTTCTATATGCCTCTTTCCTTTGCCAGATTTTAAATCATATCTTTACACTATAATAACTGCAAATAAGGGGTACCTGGGTGGCTCAGTGGGTTAAGCAGCTGCTTTCAGCTCAGGTCATGATCCTGGGGTCCTGGGATGGAGTCCTGAGTGGGCCTCCTGCTCTCCTGCTCAGCTGGGAGTCTGCTTTTCCCTCTACCTGCCCTCCCTGCCCCGCTCATGCATGCCCACGCGCTCTCTCTCTCTCAAATAAAATCTTAAAAAAAAACCCAAAACTATAACTAAGAGTATAACAGATTTTCTGAGTCTGTGAGTCCTCTGGTCAATCTTCAAAAGGAAGGCTCTGAGACGGCGTTGCCGCCTCCTACCAGCTGCTGACCTGCGACTGGAAGGGCGCCCAAGCGGTCTTCACTCGCAGGCAGCTCTGGGCCAGGCACACTGTAGCAGTTATGTATGGCCACCTCTACCATTTCCCTCTCTAGCAAATTCCTTCCATTTTGTTTTACATACAGCTTTGGCCAAGTTCTGGTTAAATTCTTCAACTCTGTAACTTAAAAAACCTTTTTTTTTTAGTTTTAAGTAATCTCTGTGCCCAATGTGGGGCTCAAACTGATGACCTCCAGATCAACAGTCATGAGCTTTACTGACTGAGCCAGCCAGGCGCCCCAGCTCTGTGACTTCTTCATCAGGAGCCAGAAAACTTTTTGTGTGGTTTCTAGCCACTAGGCAACTCTGTCATTGTAGTGGCTAATATCAAATTACGAGACACAGGAGTATTGGCAAGGATGTGGAGAAAAAGGAACACTTGTGCACTGTCGGTAGGAGCGTAAACTGGTACAACTGCTATGGAAAACAGTATAGAGGTTCCTCAAAAATGGAAAAATAGCAATACCACACAGTCCAGTAATTCACTGAGGAAAATGAAAACATTAATTTGAAAATATATATGCACCCCTATGTTTATTGCAGCATTATTTTCCAATAGCCAAGACACGGAAGCAACCCAAGTGTCCATCAATAAATGCATGGATAAAAAAGACGTGGTATGTATATGCTGGAATATTACTCAGCCATAAAAAAAAGAATGGATTCTTGACGTTTGCAACAACATGGATAGATCTAGAGGGTCTCCGGTGTCCACTCCCATGATGTTCTGCAAAAGGGACTGTGGAGCCCTCAGCTGCCAGAGACACGCACATACTGAGCAGTGGAAAGGCCCGGGCCATCCACGACCTCTGCCCACATCCAACTGCCGATCTTCCTCCCCACACCTCCTTTTCCTCCAGCCAAGGTCCCTGGGCCCTTAGCTGCTCAACGGCACTGGGGACGACTCGGGGCGGCCGCGGGCACACGCCGGCTTCTGCGGAGGCCACGGTTCGGCTACATAGCCCGGGAGCCGTCCCACTACGGTCGGGGAGGCCCAGGGTCGAGGAGACGGCACATTCTCCGCGGTGAAGGCGCACACCTGGCGTGGCGGGACACCCCCCCCACCCCGTGCCCTCCCCACTCCCATTTCCGCCGGTTGGGGGAGCCTTATGGACCCCCTCCCCCGGCGCCCAACCGGTATCGAAGCGAAGGGCGGTCAGAACTGAAACTGGACAAACCACCTTCAAGGGCTGACGGCCGATGTCCCGCCCCCGCAGCCCTCCCGGAAACGCCCTGTCCTGGGCCCTCATTGGTCAGCTCCGAGGCGTCGTCGCAGTGTCTTCTGGGTAGTGTAGTTCCCGCCGCGGGGCCCCATTTGCCCCGCGTGCCTTGCATGCCGCGCGTGCCCGGGGGCCGAGCCCTCTGGGTGCTGCTACACAAGCCACGTGAGCGCGCGGTCCGTCGTGGTATCTTTGCCGAGCCATGAGCTCCCAGTCCTGGCTCCTTCTCTCTGAGACTCGTCCCGACTGTGGGACGGGCTTCCTCTCACGGAGGTACCCGCCCGGGCCGCGCGCTCTCCCGAGCCTCCTCACCGGTCCTCGGTCCCGCCGCCCCGGCAAGTGGCACCCTGGGCCCCGAAGGCATTTTACGCAGGACTGGGTGGGGACTGAGGCCATCCATCCATCGGCAGGGCTGCGGTCGGGTCTGCTGACACGTGGGACCCTCCCGGGCGTCCGCGTTTCAGGGCGCGTCTCCGCCCCCAGGGTAGGACGGCGGTGGCGGTGATGACCCGCGGCGGCGGTGATGACCGGCCCCGCGCAGGTGAGTCGAGCGTGCCCCCGCGGCCTCACTCGCTCAGACCCCCGTGTCGGGGATGTTGGCATCCTCCCTGCCGCCTTCGCCCTCCTGCCCCTCTCACTTGGGCTTCGGGAGTCACATCTGGCCGCTAATCCAGCGGTTATGCAGAAGGGTTCCCATCTCTGTCAGTCATGGGGTGTGATACGGAAAGTGTGAAAGACACAGCAGCCAGCAAGTGCTCGGTAGTGAGGCTGAGCTGGGAGTGTTCAGGGAAACACAGGTCCCACCTGGTCTTTTGGGAACAGAGCCAGCGCAGGAGTCAGGCCTGGAATGGATCTAGACCTCTGTTCTGAGGGTGCTGTGAGTCATAGTTGATTTCGGGCAGCGGAGGGAGGTGGTCTGACTCAGGTGTTGGGAGGCTCCCTCTGGCTACAGAGGGAAGAACGGACTGTGCTGGAGGAAGGCACGGAGAGGCTACTGGTGACGGGTGGCTGCCCCAGGGTGGTGGCAATGGAGATGGCAGAGGTGCTTATACTCTGTATCCGTTATTTCAATAGGACCAGCCCAACTGCTGGATGTGAGGCAGCGAGAGACACTGACCTGTCGAGTGGCCTACGCGTTTGCACTCAGTGGTTTGATGGATTGAAGATCTATCAACAAATGTGGAAGTTGGGGGCTAGAGTAGATTCCAGGGACAAGATCTGGAGCGTGGATTTTGGAGAGTTTAAGTGTGATATATCCAGGAATGGAGGCACCATGTAGGCACCTGGTTGTGTGGCTCTGGAATTCTGCAGGATCAGGGCTGGACAGATCCAAAGGGTAGGGCTAGAGAGTGGGACTAGGGACAATGTGCGAGGGATGAAGGACAGTGATGAATGCCCCAACAAGTTGTGGGAAGAGAGGCTGGGGGCCAAGGAAGACCAGATGTTCTGACGGTGCAGTTGGAAGGTGGTGGTAGGTGTCACTAAGGCACTGTGAAGTCTGGGCCTATGTTAGCAGGGAATGAAGAGGGGGAGTGGCGGGGGCCAAGGCTTCTGATTGGCAAGTGGACCTGGGGTGCAGCCTGTGGCATGGCAGTGATGGATGTAGGGGGTAAGTGGGCCTGGGGTTGGGCTGATTCACCTGTCTGCAGGCTCACCAGGCTTTAAATCTGCCCTCTTTGGGGCCTGAGGGTTTTCATTCAGGGTTGCAGAGGCATTCAGCGGCAGATGGGGAGTTGCCTGGGACACAGGCAGTGTCCCGGCCCAGTGGGGTGGACTCTGAGTACACCTCAGAGCGGGAGAGGAGGATCATGGCAAGTGAGAGGACAGCCTGTGCAAAGGAGAGTTGAAGAAGTCCAGCATCTCAGAGACCCAGTCGTAGTTCTGAGTGGCTGAATGTTGAAGGTAGGAACAGGGCCAGGGAGGGGAGTCTTTAATACAGGACAGGAGGATGCCTGTGGCAGTGGGCCACTGGAAGTGCAGGCAGCCTGGAGCAGGATAGGATTGCAGTTGCTATGCCGTGCACTCTCAGGACACCACATGAAGAGGGGCATGTGGGGAAGCCAGGGAGTTGCCAATGGGGTGAACTGGTTAGGTTGTGCTGGAATGGTGTGGATGCAGAACTATGAGGATGTTGAGTATGATATGTGCCTGATAGGTGGGAGGGCCAACTGAAGGGCCTTGGGAGCAGGTATCTGGCCCTAAGGAAGAATGGTGAGTGTAGGTTTAGTTGCATCTGAGAGGTGTGATGTGAGGGACACAGAGGGAATGGGCTGGGAGGAGAAAGGGTGAGGCCTGTGTGCCTGGACCAGAACATTGATGGCATCCATCCTGTTGTTGCTGTGGGATGGATGCAGAATCTGATAGGAACATGAGGAGAAAGTCATCAATGGCATTGTGACTTTGGTATTCTCTCTGAGGTAGAGTTCTAGAGGGAAAAGGAAGCATCAGGATGTGGTGGTGGTGGGGTGTTGAGCCTCTAGGAACCTAGGATGTCAGTGAGAGATAGGATAGTATCCTTGCATGTCAAAGGCTTCGATGTGTCCCTTTGATTGGTTTTTCTGCCCAATCCTCAACCCCTAGGATCGGCGGAACCCATCACTGCAAGGGAGGCTCCTTAACGTAACCCAGAGGTACCTATACCATGATGTGCTGTGGGAGAACTTTGAGCTCATCGGCTCTCTGGGTAAGTCCTTACGCCCTCCCGCACTATACTGAGTACCCTCTGCCTTTTCCCATGAGAAGTTCTGTCTATCCCAAAGCTGGACCAGAGGGGCTGCTTCCTTCCCAAGTTCCCTATGGGGGTGCCGTGCGTGCTGTGACTGGGGCAGGTGAACTCTCCCTCGACTCTTTGAGCAACCCTGTGAGTAGCCCCCAGTATTACCTCAAGACTTCCTAAGGTAGAGTTTGGGGGCCAGGTCTTTCACAGGTGTCCAGCTGATCCCACCAATCTCAGCCTGTCTCCAGCTTGGTGACCCTGCTGGAGTCACGGCCCCTTTGTGCTACAAATGTGCCCTCTTCCTCTGCAAGTCTTTGTGCAGGACTGCCCAAGTCCTGGGCCAAGCTTGATCTTATGTACTATTTTCATTTAGTGTTAGATTTCTGGCTATGTGGGTCGGACAATACCAGTTCATGAAGGGAAGCTCAGGTCACGTGGTGACCTGGCATCATCCCCTGGTTAGGCATTCAGTCTTTGTCAAAGGCCCATTGGCAAACTAGAGACTGTTTCTCTATATTTTTTTAATATTTCGTTTATTTATTTATTTTATTTATTTATTTTTTTAAGATTTTATTTATTTATTTGACAGAGAGAGACAGCCAGTGAGAGAGGGAACACAGGCAGGGGGAGTGGGAGAGGAAGAAGCAGGCTCCTAGCGGAGAAGCCTGATGTGGGGCTCGATCCTGGAACGCCGGGATCACGCCCTGAGCCGAAGGCAGACGCTTAACGACTGCGCCACCCAGGCACCCCAATCATTTATTTATTTATTTGAGAGAGAGAGAGCACAAGCAGGGAGAGCTGCAGAAGGAGAGGGAGAAGGAGAAGCAGGCTCCCCACTGAGCAGGGAACCCCACATGGGGCTCGATCCCAGGACCCTGGAATCATGACCTGAGCCGAAGCAGACGCTTCACCAACGGAGCCACCCAGGCGCCCCGAGACTGTTTCTCTAAAGTAGAGTAGTTATCTGCCTAAGATGTACGCCGGAGGTCTGTGCGCTGACTCTCCTGCTGCTGCTTGCCGCAGGCTCCACACAGTGTCCTGATCTGCCGCAGACACTTCCAGTATCATTGACTCTGCTGTATCATAAGGCCTGGGTGGTAGAGCAGTCCGAGCCTGTTTCAGAGCCTCCTCACTTTCTGTTCCACTTAAAACAGGAAGCCTGATGGCTGACTTGGAAGATGGTTCGAAGCAGTAGATTTGGATGTTGTATGGTTTACCTCCAAAATCCAAAAGTCCTACCAAATGTTTTTTGATGGTTGATGGTGCGAGGAGGTGCAACGATTAGATGGGCTCTCCCAACCCACTCAGGTGATTGAACTCCTGAGAGCTTCACTGAGGTGGCAGGCCCCTGAATTTTTGTAGGATTTGTTTCCCACCCTTTTGTTTGCGACTCTTTCTTTCTTTCTTTCTTTCTTTCTTTCTTTCTTTCTTTCTTTCTTTCTTTCTTTCAGATTTTATTTATTTATCTGACAGAGAGAGACACAGCCAGCGAGAGAGGGAACACAAGCAGGGGGAGTGGGAGAGGAAGAAGCAGGCTCATAGCGGAGGAGCCTGATGTGGGGCTCGATCCCAGAACGCCGGGATCATGCCCTGAGCCGAAGGCAGACGCTTAACCGCTGTGCCACCCAGGCTCCCCTGTTTGCGTATTTCTTACAAGGTATCTAAAGTAGTCGCTACTTCTCGCTCGTCAGATCCACACAGCATGTCATAATGAAGTGGGCCAACGGGATGTGTGTGTAATATCAAGACAGAGCAGAACTGATGTCATCCTGAGGCAACGACGTGAACATACACTGTGGTTTGGTTTGAGCAGATAAAAGCAAATGGTTTCTGGTGTTGCTTGTAAATTGTATGGAAGAGAAAGCACCAGGCAGTTCCTTGGCTGCAAGCCGAGTGCCTGGGCTCTTCTCTGGAAGAACAGCTACGGTTGGAGGGTCCACAGTCATTCTCCAAGATCCGTCTGACTTCTGCTCAGGCCAGACTAGTGAGTTCAGTGGGGTGTGAGGGGTACCACTGCCTCCGCTCCTTTCGTATCGTGGCTCGTGGCATTAGCCTCTGCAGTTCCTCCAGGGATGCTTTTGGTTTTCTTTTCTTTTCTTTCTTTTCTTTTCTTTTCTTTCTTTTCTTTTCTTTTCTTTAAAGATTTTATTTATTTATTTATTGGAGAGAGACAGAGATAGTGAGAGAGAGAGAGCAGGAGCAGGGAGGAAAGGGAGAAGCAGAATCCCCGCTGAGCAGGGAGTCCAATGCGGGGCTGATCCCAGGACCCTGGGATCATGACCTGAGCCGAAGGCAGATGCTTAACCAACTGAGCCACCCAGGCGCCCGTACTTCTGGTTTTCCATCTTTGCAGGGAGTGGAAGCTTCAGGGACTTGCATTTAGCCCTTCTTAGCATAATGATTTATACCCCCAAGTATTTCTTTCTGGGGAATGCTGTACTCAGTTATTCACTGCCAAAGGCCTCTTTAGGCCAAGCATTCTGGCTGCCTGGACATCACTGCTGCCTGTGATGGTGGATGTGCCCCCCTTGTATTTGGTAATTAAGTGCTGCCACTTGGCCTCTGCTACTCATGGGATCATCCCGTAGAGAACAGAGAGCCCATCTCCATGGCAGCATCTCCTACAGTCAAAACTGGCTTACAAAAGAGAGCAACCACAGAGATTTTCACTCCTCTCACTAATAATAGTTCTCATTTATCTTAGCGAAGGGAGTGTCTTCTGTGTCTTTTTGTGGAGCAGAGTTGGGAGATGGTGTTGTAACTATTATTGCCGCTGTAACAGATTACTACAGATTAGCAGCTTGATGCGGCACAGATACCCTCCGTGTTTTATTGTCCCGTCCGCTACCAGCCAGTGCCCTAATTTTCACATGAGAACGTGGCAAGATTGCCATTCCAGTTGGTATAAATCGGTCACCTGCATAATTGAGTTTTGTTTGATTTTTAGCATCATCAGCCCTGCAGCTGTAAGAAATCAGATTCTTGTAGGGATGTCACGGAATCCATCTATTTCTCAGACTGTGGCTTGAGCTGATAGTTTAAGAACCTGAATATATTCTGTTCTTTCTGTAAGTGCTCCAGCGTCCTTGCAGTTGTCATTACTGCCATAAAAGTGAAGTGCAGTAGCCACCTGGGCTCCCAAGGCACAAGGTAGTAGCTTGTTTAATTGATACCACCGCATGCCCTGGGTTACTCTTATTCTCTATGGCAAGGAGCTCTGCACTGTGCTCATGTCGCAAACACAACTAAATCAATCTTCAGATTCCATCTGTGTAGGCTATCTCCTGGAACTATTCCCAGTACCAGTATCGGTATCAGTTCTGTATCAATTTGGGTTCAGTCAGCAGAGAGAAACCACACAGTGCTTTGAACAGGGAAGATTCAAAATAAAGTACTGGTAACATCACCAGAGGATTGGAATGAGTAGAGGGGCTGGGTACTGGAGAAGATGTGAGCGCTCATGGAGAAGTTGCACAGATAGCAGCAGACCACCGAGGGAGCGCACAGCAAGTAGGAAACAAGCCGTGTTCATCCTGCAGTTCCTTCTCCATGCCCTCTACTAACAGAGGTTAGCATCAGGGGCGCCTGGGTGCCTCAGTCAGTTAAGCCTCTACCTTCGGCTCAGGTCATGACCCCAGGGTCCTGGGACAGAGCCCCGCATTGGTCTCCCTGCTCAGGGAGCCTGCTTTTCCCTCTGCCACTCCCCCTGCTTGTGGTCTCTCTCTGTGTCAAATAAATAAATAAAATATATATATTTTAAAAAGATTAACATCATGCAAGCTTGCAAAGAAAAATATTTAAAGAATCCATTTACACAGAGGAGGCAAATGGGTCAATTTGGAGCTGAGAGACAGTTCGGTGATAACCAGCACAGTAGCCTATGCAGAGCTGTCCAGCATGGATCTATTGTACACACGGCGTGAATCATGCACATATCCTTCTGTGTCACACTCGAACCAGCTGCTGTGCTGCAATGACTTTTTCATGGGACTGGACACATGCCTCTTCACAATGCTGTCACCAGTAGCCAAGGCCCTGCCAAAACCCTTTGCAGAGAAGTGAGTTGGAGACCGTAGCTCTCCTCCCACTTCTGCTACCTCTTTGTGTCCTCATCTCTGTTGAGATCTTTCACATTCTGTCATCTGGCTGGGTCCTAGCCTTCAGGGTCAGCCCCTTCCATCCAGAACCCCCCACCCCCAGCTTCACGGGACCTTCCAGCAATCCCATGGACTCCTTCCTGAGTGTGTTGACATGCACTGGTGATGAAGGTGCCTCCTCGTCCAATCCTAGCACTCAGTTCACTGACATTTCTCTGCTTTCATGTTGTCCGTGTCAAGTGGAAGAGGAGGAGGACACCCTCGAGCAGCTGAAGAGCTTATTGGGCCCACTCATCAGAACACCCCTTCGTGTGTGGGGAGTGTGGCATGGACTTCCAGGCCAGCTTTGGCCTCAGCCAGCAACAAGCCACTCACAGTATGGGGAAGCTACTGAGCAGCACCAGGGAGACCTTCCCTCACAGCTCCATCAGACAGCACCCAGGAGTCCACACCGGACAGAAACCCTTCAAGTGCAACAACTGTGGGAAATCTTTCCTGGAGAGTTCTGCCCTCGTCAACCACCTAAGAACTTACACTGAACTGAGATCCTACAGATGCTCAACAGGTGGGAATGCCTTCAAGGAGGAACCGATTCTTATTACTCAGAGAAAAATTCACACTGGAGGAGCATCCTATGTATGTAAAGAGTATGGCAAGTCCTTCAGCCACCCATGTACATTGAGCACACATCATACAGTTCATACAGAAATAAAATGTTACAAGTGCAGTAAATGTGGGAAAACACTCAACCACAAATCCACACTTGTTCAGCACCAGAGAATTCATACAGGGGAAAGGCCTTGTAAGTGCAGTGAATGTAGGAAAGACTCGCATCTACCCTTATTCGGCACCAGAAAGTTCATGCTGGGGAAAGGCCCTATAAATGCACCAAATGTGGGAAATTCTTTAGCCAAAACTCCAACCTCATTCAGCACCAGAAAGCTCAGCCTGGAGCAACACCTTATGAATGCATTGAATGTGGGAAAGCCTACAGCAGAATCTCTTGTCTGAGTCAGCACCAGAAGGTTCCATGAGAGAAGGGCCATAAGAGTGCTGCCAGTGTGGGAAAGTCTTCCTTGAAATAGCCACAGGTGTTTAGTACCAGAAAGTTCTCAACACAGGAAGGCCTCTCATGTGCAGCACGTGTTGCACCTTAGTTGCCTCTCTTAACTTGTCGAACACCAGAAATTATAGGAAAGCCTTTAGACATAGGCTTAACCTTGTTCGGTACTGGCAAATTCATAACACCAAAAGGACTTTAAATGCGGTCAGTGTGGGAAACCTTTACCCCAAAGCAGCAAACTTGTTCTACATGCAAGTTTCCATACCATAGAATACCCTCTTTATTTTATTTTTTTAAGATTTTATTTATTTATTTGACAGAGAAGAGAGAGAGAGCACAAGCAGGGGACAGGGCCAGAGGGAGAGGGAGAAGCAGGCTTCCCGCTGAGCAGTGAGCCCGATGCGGGGCTCGATCCCAGGACCCTGGGATCATGACCTGAGTGGAAGGCAGACGCTTAACTGAGCCACTCAGGTGCCCCTAGAATACCCTCGTTAGTCCAACTAATGTGGAAAAGTCTTCAGCTGCAGCTCCAACCTTATTCCACTCCAGAAGGTTCGCACTGAAGGCCTTACGAGTACAGTGAAAGTGCCTTCAGCCACGGCTATCGCCTTGTTCAACCTCACATCAGAGAGAAGACTGTGAGGGCGCCGCTGCCAGAAGTCCAACCTTGTGATAGTTTTCTGTTTCTGTGTAACTGTTGCAGTTACTAAAACATCCATTTCTTAGTTCACAGTACTGAGGTCAGAATTCTAGCACAACCTCCTGCTAGAATGAAGGTGCTGGCTAGACTGAGTTCTTGTCTGGAGGCTCTGGGGGAAAATCCTAGTCTCATGGATTACCATGGAAAAATCTGTTTTTGGGAGGGAAGGGCAGCAAAGCAGGGTTTAATGAGCGATAGTGAAGCTTGTTGAATGATAGAGGACAAAGCTCCCAATGAGGGCGGGCCCCAGAGGGTTGCCCTACAATGGAAAAGTCTTGAGGTCATCTTAGAATTCTGCCTACCACTTTTTTTTTTTTAAAGATTTTATTTATTCATTTGAGAGAAACAGAGAGAGCACGAGCACGGGGTGAGATGTAGAGGGAGAAGCAGACTCCCCGCTTAGCCAGGAACCTGATGTGGGGCTCAATCCTAGGACCCAGAGATCATGACCCGAGCTGAAAGCAGACGCTTAACCATTTGAGCCACCCAGGCGCCCCTGCCTACCATGCTTTTAAAAGGGCAAAAGATCTGGACACCTCAGCAAAGAAGATACACAGGCGGCAAATAAGCATAATAAAATATGCTCAAGATTGTATGCCCTTAGGGAATTGCAAGTTAAAACAATATCATTACATATGTATTAGAATAGCTAAAATCCAAAATACAACAGGAGGAACCAGAACTCTCATTCACTGCTGGGGAGAATGCAAAATGGTACAGCCACCTTGGAAGAGTTTGATAGTTTCTTGCAAAGTTAAATATAGTCCTACTATATGATCCAGCAATCACACTCCTAGGAATTTACCCAAATGTGCTGAAAACTTACAACCACACACAAAAAAAGGCACACAAATGTTTGTAATTGCTCAGAACTGGAATCAACTCAGATGTTCTTCCATAGGAAAATGGATAAAGAAACTGGCACATCCCTACAATGGACTATTATTCAGCAATTAAAAGAACTGAGTTGTCAAGCCACAAAAAGGCCTGGAGGATTCTTAAATGCATATTGCTAAGTGAAAAAGTCGGTGTGGAAAAGGCACCCACCATACAATTCCAACTTTATGACATTCTGGGAAGGGCAAAACTTAGAGACAATAAAATCGTGGTTGATGGGGACTTGGGGGAGGGAGGGATGAATAGGTGAAGCACAGGGGTTTTTTCGTGCAGCAAAACTATTCTATATGATACTGTAATGACTGACATGTGACATTATGTATTTGTCAAAACCCAAATTGTGTTCAACTCTAATGTAAACTATAGACTTTAGTTAGTAATAATGTATCAATATGGGTTCATCAATATAACAAATATACCACACTAAAGATGTTAATAGTAGGGGAAACTGTACGGAGAGACCAGGAATATGGGAACTCTGTACTATCAGCTCAATTTTCCATAAACCTAGAACGTAGTGCTCTAAAAGTAATGTATATTAATAAAAACTAGAGTAATATTGGTATATAGATGTCAGAAATTTAAAAAGTGAGCCAGACTAGAAACAGTCACTGGGAAAATCCTGTGATTTTCATGTGCAGTTCATACTGGGCTACTTGGAGTACAGCTGGCCAGTTTCAGGCAGTGTCTGTTCAAATCTAAAACAAGGTTCTTCCGTGACAGGCTCAAGGAGAGTCATACAATGAACTTGAGAGCTGCACTGTTTTGAGGGAAAAGTGTCTAGCAATAGGGCACTACTGGAAATAATTAGGGTATCTCCATTAAAAAATGTTGGCGTTGAACATGATTACATTTATAATCAGCAAATATGGGGCGCCTGGGTGGCTCAGTCGTTGAGCGTCTGCCTTTGGCTCGAGTCATGGTCTTAGGGTCCTGGGATCGAGCCCTGCATCGGGATCCCTGCTCAGCGGGAAGCCTGCTTCTCCCTCCCCCCCCCCCCCCCCCGCTGGTGTTCCCTCTCTTGCTGTGTCTTTCTCTGTCCAATAAATAAATAAAATCTTAAAAAAATAATCAGCAAATATACTAATAAACATTCTTTAATAAGCAGAAAACATCATGTGCTTGTTAAAGAATGGACAGAGTCCTGGGGCGCCTGGGTGGCTCATTCATTAAGCATCTGCCTTTGGCTCAGGGCGTGATCCCAGGGTTCTGGGGTCGAGTCCCACATCAGGCTCCTCCGCTGGGAGCCTGCTTCTTCCTCTTCCACCCCCACCCCCCGCTTGTGTTCCCTCTTTCGCTGGCTGTCTCTCTCTCTCTGTCAAATAAATAAATAAAATCTTAAAAAAAAAAAAAAAAGAATGGACAGAGTCCCAGCTGAGGCTTTTATCTCAGTGACCTGGATGTCCCACTCTCTCTTCCCTGCTCCTGATGAGCAGGGACTTGGGGTTGTCTCCTTGTCCAATGTCAACCAACCCAAGAAGTACTAAAGGCTGAAAACATGTGATCCCAAACAATGATGTGAATCTACATGAAAAAACAAAAAGCACCAGTAATTATGTATAAGAAAGTATACATACTGTTTCTTTTTTTTAACTTATTGTAAAAGCAAGTGTACAAAACCATTTACATAACTGTACTGTTTGACCTATAACAAACAGAAATATATTTGCCATTAGCAGCACGGTGGAAGTGGGTGGACATAACTATATTGGCTTAAGGAAATGACTACAGAGAGTATCTCAAATTCAATACATGGGTATATTTATTTGTCCAACCTCATCTAATTTTGCACTTGAAATGAGTGCATTCTGTTATACATAAGTCACACACTAATAAAGTTGACTAAAATTCCGGTTAGAAAATGGGCAAAAACTTGAGCAGATATTTCATTAAGGAAAATATATGGAGAGCAAATATATACATGAAAAGATGTTCAATAACTATTGCTAGTGGGGATGTAAAATGGTGCAACTACTCTGGAAAACAGTTTGGCAGTTTAGCATCCACTTACTGTACAACTCTACAATTGTAACCCTGGGCATTTATCACCTCCTTGACACTCACAACAATGAAAACTCATGTCCACACAAATATGAAAACAGGTTCATAGAAAACTGAATTCAAATGTTCATGGCAGTGTTATTTGTAATATCTAACAATGATAATAATAATAATAATGTAGACAGCCCAAATGGCCTTCAATAGGTGAATGGTTAAACAAACTGTGGTAGATCCAGATAATGCGATACTAGTCAGCAATGAAAAGGAACAAGCTATTGATAACACACACCTTGGATGGATCTCAAAGGCATTATGCTGAGTGATAAAAGCCCACGGTATCGCCCATCTATGCTATAGGATTCCCTTTACGTGACATTTGTGAGATGGCACAGTTATAGCGATGGAAGACAGATCAGTGGTGGTCAGGATTAGGAGAGGGTACGACCTAAGTGTTAGTTAGAAGTTTCTTTTTGAAATGGAACAGCTCTGTATCAGACTGTGGTGGTGGTGGTAACAGGAATCTACACGTGTGATACAATTTCACAGAACCACATAAAGAGTATATGTGAAAATTGGTGTATTCTGAACAAGGTCTGTAGCTGAGTTAAAAGTATTGTGTTAGTACTGTTTTCCTGGTTTTGACATGTACTGTGGTTATGTAGAACATTATCATTGAGGGAAGCTGGATGAAGGCTACATGGGAGCACTTTTGCCACTTCTTTCAAACTACTTCAAAATAAAAAGTATTTTAGGGGTGCCTGGGTGGCTCAGTTGGTTAAGTGTCTGCCTTCAACTCAGTCATGATCTCGGAGTCCTGCGATCGAGCCCCATGTCAGGCTCCCTGCTCAGCGGGGAGTCTACTTCTCCCTCTACCCCTCACCCCTCCCCCCGCTCATGCTCTCTCAAATATAAATGAATAAAATCTTTAAAAATAAATAAATAATTTAAAAAATTCCTTGAATGTGTATGTCCAATTGAAAGGGGAAACATAAATAAAGGCACTATGAAATTAAAGGACTATCTATTAGAATGGCTAGCAGAAGGTAAACACACATACTACCCTGCTTTCAAAAGGGATAGGCACACAATTTCTGCAGGGTACACAAGGACTCTCACCAGCATTGCGATTGTCATAAGACCCTCACAGACACTGCTGGGCTTCTGTGGGAGTGGTGGGGTAAGAGGACACAGCCACCTCTCTGTAGGGTCATCAGTCTCATCTGTCAGCCTAGAAAGTGTACTTTGATAAGGGAGCACATCATAAAATACAGGCAGGACTCTTGCCCAAGGGACGTATTCTTTTTTTAAATTAGAAAAAAATTTTTTTAAAGACTTTATTCATTTGTTTGAGAGAGAGAGAGAGAGCATAAGCAGAGGGGAGAGGGAGAAGCAGGCTCCCCACCGAGCAGGGAGCCCAATGTGGGGGCTTGATCCCGAGACCCTGGGACCACAACCCAAGCCGAAGGGAGATCCCCAACTGACTGAGCCACCCAGGCAACCCCCCAGGGATGTATTCTTACATGCCACACCATTCACAACGGGAGAGAGGAAAGAATAATTCCCTCTGGACTACAGAGAGAAGGGTCTACACTGTTTCAAATTCACTGCATAAAATGTGATCCTAGTAATTCTTCTGTATCTCATACTTTCCTATCCACACACTTCAAACTTGCATCAAATTTAACCACTATGTCCTGCTAGATGCAAAATGGTACACAGAGGCAGGGGGGTCAGAACTTAGGGAGTCAGGCTGAGCCGAGTTTGTACCTGGGCTCGCATGAGACTGTGGGTACAATGCCTCCCCTCTCTATGTCCATTTCCTTATGTATAAAATGGGGAAATTATAATTTCAGGCTGTGGTGAGTGGGAATATCACATTGGGCTGCCGGCAGTGAAAGCTCAGAATCACCACTCAGGCCCTGTATGGCTGTGTGGACACTCCTACCTTCAGTCACACTCCACAGCCCTTCAGGGAGGGTCAGAGGGAGAAGCCGACTCTCCTGCTGAGCAGGGAACCCAACACAGGCTCTCTTCCAGGACCCTGGGATCATGACTTGAGCAGAAGGCAGACTGAACCCCTTGGTAGAATGTGTGGGGGTTGCTCACAGCAGCCTGGGAGAGGAGGTAGCATGGCCTGGGCCAGAGCTCCAGGACCAACAGCAGTTTTCAAGGGGAACATGGCATAAGCCGAGAAAACAAGTTTTCTAGTTGTGGGCGTGAGGAAGCCAGTGGCCTGACCCAGAGAAGCCAGCAGTGCAAAGTTCTCAAGCATCACCCTGGGGTAGGCTTCTCTGGGACTCGTCTAAGTGCTCTGTTCTTCCTAGGAGCTCAGTACCACATCCTCCAGGAGGCATGCGTCTGAATTCAGTGCAAGACATCCAGGAGCTGGGTTCTTCTCCTGCCAGCCTCCTATCTGGATGTGCCCAGGACCCTTCTCCCCGACATCAACAACACGCTCACCCTCCTCCACAAGGCCGCCTACTAGAGTCGGCACCATGGCTTGACACGGGGCAGGCTACCAGCCTACTGTCCTGTGACCATGTGCCACACCCATCCCCAGAACCCCAGACCTGCCTGAGTCCAGTGGCCCAGGCACCGAAGACTCAACACTTCTAAAATCCAACTGCTGATTTCCCCCAACACCGCCCCCCTCCTGCCAATGTCCCCTGGCCGCTGGTCCCCAGCTGCTCATTGAACTCGGAGAATCTCCCCCCCCTTTTTAAAAAAAGATTTTATTTATTTATTTATTTTGACAGAGAGATAGAGCCAGAGAGTATAAGCGGGGGGCGGGGGCGCGATGGCAGAGGGAGAGGGAGAAGCAGGCTCCCCGCTGAGCAGGGAGCCCGCGGGGCTCTATCCCACGACCTCGGGATCACGGCTCGAGCGGAAGGCAGACGCTGCACCGACCGAGCCCCCCAGGAGCCCCTGGAGAGTCTTTTCTGAGCTCTGTCTCCTGCTCTGTGAGGCGGACATGGCGTCAAGCGCGATGGCTCCCCGGCGGTCGCGGGCACGACGGGCTTTGACCGAGGGGAGGCCCGAAGGTGTCACCTCTCTACGGCCTGGGACGCCAGGGCTCGGGACACTTGGTGCGCTCCCGGCGCGAACACAGCGTACGGCTCGCTCACCCCTTCCCTACTCCGGTTTCCTCCGCCCAGAAGAGCCTCTCAGACTCCGCCCTCCACGCAGCCTCGCTGGCCGTCCCCCGGGTGTCGCTCTGAGGGAAGAGTCCCGCGCCGGAAGTCCCTCCTCCACCCGCGCGGCTCTTCAAACGTTCCTGTCCTGGGCCGTCACTGGCTACAGCGGCACGAGCGCCCAGCAGGGCCCTCCCCGTCGCCTTGGCAACGAGCAAGCGGCACCGCGAGGGGCGCTGGGAAATGAGGTCCTAAAGGGACGCGGGGGCTAAGTCAGTGAAGCAGCTGAGGCGGCGGGATTTCCGGCGTTGCCCTCGAGGTGCTCTTTTTGCCGCTGTGGGTCGGGACGCGTACTTCGAGAGCTGCGCGGCGGGCCGACTTCTTTTAGAGGCCGCACCGCGGAGGACAGGGGCGGGGAGCCCGTCGCGCCTGTGCACGCTCCGTGACTCCCGGGAATGACCCCCTTTTCCTGAGACTCGGCGTTGCCCACTGCGGAGCCGGCGCGGGAGGGTCTGAGCCTCCCACAGGCGGCTCCCTGGGTTTGGGCACATTTAGACCTAGCTTCGAAGGTTCCACGGTCGGCCGGAGGTTCCTGCGCCCAAGGAGGGGGGCAGGTACGGAGTTCAGCTGAACAGGCCGAAATTCGGCGCCGGCCGGGGCCATGCTCCGCCCACAGCTTGTGATGGCCGAGGAGGCGCTGGTGAGTGGAAGGTGCGCCGGGCTTTGACAACCCCGATCCCCACCCGGTGGGTCCGGCTTCTGAAGGAGCTCAGGAGAAGTGGGGAGGGCTGTGGCAGGTGAGGGGACAGCCTAGACAAAGGCGGAGGTGGAAGAGGGCCAGGGGTCCCCGAGGTCCGTGTGTGGTCTGGTGAGCTGAGGGTTGAAGCTAGGAACAGGTCTGGGTGGGGAGGTCTTCAGTGCAGAGCGGGGGGATGCCCTTAGCAATGAACCACGAAGGAGTGGGGTTCGACTGGGGTAGGATGGGATTGTGGTTGCTCTCAGTGGTGTCACTCTGAAGACACCATGTGCAGAATGAGCATGTGGGGGAGTCCAGGTGAGTTGCCAATGGGGTGAACCGGTGAGATTGTGCTGGGGGTGTGGAGCTGTAACATGCTGTGGTACAAAGGCTTATGTGCATGTCAGGCAGGAGGGCAAACTGGAAGGGCTGGGACCAGGTACTGAGTGGGACCCAAGAGACAAGGGTGAGCATAGGTTTGGTTGCCTCTGGGAGGTGATCTCTGGGCATAGAGGGAATTGGCTGACAGGAGGTAGGGTGGGCCCTGTGTGTCTGGCTGGTACACAGATGGCATCTCTCTGGTCACCAGCCTGTTGTTGCTGTGGGCAGGATGCAGAGTCCAAGAGTAAACTGGCAATCCTCTGAGGTATGGGTCGTAGGAGGAGGGAGGTAGAGGGTATGCCTGGGGTGGAAATGGGGGTTTGGGGCTCAAAGGGAAAGATGATGTCAGTGAGACGTATGGCAGGACCCTGAGACACTGATCAAGGGCCTGGATGTGTTCCCCTGTCCATGTTTTGGTTGGCTTTTCTGCCCACTATTGACCCCTAAGCCTCAGTTGAATCAATCATTACAGGGCTTGGTGACCTTTGAGGATGTGGCTGTGTATTTCTCCCGGGAGGAATGGGGGCTCCTTAATCTGACCCAGAGAAGCCTGTACCGGGATGTGATGCTAGAGAACTTTGCACTTATTGGCTCGCTGGGTAAGTCTCGCACTCTTCCCTGGCAGGCTGACCACCTCTCCCTTTTCCCCTTAGGAAGGTGTGTTCATCCCAAAGCCCCACCACAGAGGCTGCTTCCTTCCCAGGTTCCCTGTGGTTGGTGCTGTGAGTACTGGCATTGGGCTGTGTGTTCTTCCTCTGCCTCCTTCTTAGCAGCCTTGTTAGCAGCCTCAACAGCAGGAGGTGGGTACAGGTATTTACAGTTTGCCTGACGAATTCCACTCAGCTGCCTCTCTCAGTGACTCTGCTGAAGTCATGGCCCCTCTGTGCTCTGGGTGTCACCTTCCTTCAAAGGAGATTTTATAGGGCTCTCCCTGGGCCAAACTTGAGCCATGAATTCGAATCAGTAGATCAATTTGGGGAGGATTGCCATCTTAGTATCTTTCAATTCATGAACATGAGATATCTTTCCATTTATTTAGTCTTATTTAACTTCTTTCAGCAGTGGTTTGTAGTTTTCAATGTACAAGTGTAAATTTATTCCTAGGGATTTTATTCCTTCTGATGCAATTTTAAGTGGAATTGTTTTCTTAATTTCATTTTAGATTGTTCAGTGCTAGTATAAAGAAATACAAATTTTTGTATACTGATTTTGTGTCCTGTAGTCTTGCTAAACTCATTTATTAGTTCTAATAGTTTTTAAGTCATATTTCATTTTTTAAAAATTATTATTAACGTGTAATGTATTATTTGTTTCAGGGGAACAGGCCTGTGATTCATCAGTCCTACACAATACACAGCGCTCACCACAACACATACCCTCCCCAATGTCCATCACCCAGCCACCCCATCCCTCCCACCCCCCCTCCACTCCAGCAACCCTCAGTTTGTTTCCTGAGATTAAGAGTCTTATGGTTTGTCTCCCTCTGTGGTTTCTTCTTGTTTCATTTTTTCCTCTCTTCTCCTATGATCCTCTGCCTTATTTCTCAAATTCCACATATCAGTGAGATCGTATGATAATTGTCTTTCTTTGATTCACTTATTTCGTTTAGCATAATACCCTCTAGTTCCATCCACGTTGTTGCAAGTGGTAAGATTTCATTTTCTTTGATGGCTGCATAATATTCCATTGTATATATACACCACATCTTCTTTATCCATTCATCTGTCAATGGACATCTGGGTTCTTTCCATAGTTTGGCTATTGTGGACATTGCTGCTATAAACATTGGGGTGCAGGTGCCCCATTGGATCACTACATTTGTATCTTTGGGGTAAATACACAGTAGTGCAATTGCTGAGTCTTAGGGTAGTTCTATTTTCAACTTTTTGAAGAACCTCCATACTGTTTTCCAGAGTTGCATTCCCACCAACGGTGTAAGAGGGTCCCCCTTTCTCCACATCCTCTCCAACATTTGTTGTTCCCTGTCTTAATTTTAGCATTCTGACTGGTGTGAGTTCATATCTCATTGTGGTTTTGATTTGTATTTCTCTGATGCCGAGTGATGTTGAGCACTTTTTCATGTGTCAGTTGGTCATTTGTATGTCTTCTTTGCAGAAATGTCTGTTCATGTCTTCTGCCCATTTCTTGATTGGATTATTTGTTCCTGGGGTGTTGAGTTTGATAAGTTCTTTATAGATTTGGGATACTAGCCCTTTATCTGATACGTCATTTGCAAATATCTTCTCCCATTCTGTCAGTTGTCTTTCAGTTTTGTTGACTGTTTCCTTTGCTGTGCCAAAGCTTTTTATCTTGTTGAAGTCCCAGTAGTTCATTTTTGCCCTTGCTTCCCTTGTCTTTGGCAATGTGTCCAGGAAGAAGTTGCTGTGGCTGAGGTTGAAGAGGTTGCTGCCTGTGTTCTCCTGAAGGATTTTGATGGATTCCTGTCTCACATTTAGGTCTTTCATCCATTTTGTGTCTATTTTTGTGTATGGTGTAAGGAAATGGTCCAGTTTCATTTTTCTGCATGTGGCTGTCCAATTTTCCCAACACCATTTGTTGAAGAGACTGTCTTTTTTTCCATTGTATATTCTTTCCTGCTTTGTCGAAGATTAGTTGACCATAGAGTTGAGAGTCCATTTCTGAGTTCTCTGTTCTGTTCCATTGATCTATGTACCTGTTTTTGTACCAGTGCCATACTGTCTTGATGATGACAGCTTTGTAATAGAGCTTGAAGTCCGGAATTGTGATGCCATCAGTTTTAGTTTTCTTTTTCAACATTCCTCTGGCTATTCTGGGTCTTTTCTGGTTCCATACAAATTTTAGGATTATTTGCTCCAGCTCTGTGAAAAAAGTTGATGGTATTTTGATAGGGATTGCATTGAATGTGTAGATTGCTCTAAGTGGCATAGATATTTTCACAATATTCTTCCAATTCATGAGCATGGGACGTTTTTCCATTTCTTTCCATTTCCATTTCTTTGTGTCTTCCTTAATTTCTTTCATGAGTATTCTATAGTTTTATGAGTACAGATCCTTTGCCTCTTTGATTAGATTTATTCCTAGGTTTTTGGTGCAATTGTAAATGGATCGACTCCTTAATTTCGCTTTCTTTTGTCTCGTTGTTGGTGTATAGAAATGCAGCTGATCTCTGTGCATTGATTTTATATCCTGCCACTTTACTGAATTCCCGTATGAGTTCTAGCAGTTTTGGGGTGGAGTCTTTTGGGTTTTCCACATAAAGTATCATAACATCTGCGGAGAGTGAGAGTTTTGACTTCTTCTTTTCCGATTCGGGTGCCTTTTATTTCTTTTTGTTGTCTGATTGCTGAGGCTAGGACTTCTAGTACTATCTTGAACAGCAGTGGTGAGTGGGAACATCCCTGCCATGTTCCTGACGTTAGGGGGAAAGCTCTGTTTTTTCCCATTGAGAATGATATTTGCTGTGGGTTTTTCATAGGTGGCTTTTATGATATTGAGGTACATACCCCCATCCTTACACTGTGAAGAGTTTTAATCAAGAAAGGATGCTGTACTTTGTCAAATGCTTTTTCTGCATCTATTGAGAGGCTTATATGGTTCTTGTGCTTTCTTTTATTAATGTAGTGTTTCACATTGATTGATTTGTGGATGTTGAACCAACCGTGCAGCCCAGGAATAAATCCCACTTCATCGTGGTGAATAATCCTTTTAATGTACCATTGGATCCTATTGGTTAGTATTTTGTTGAGAATTTTTGCATCCATGTTCATCAGGAATATTGGTCTGTAGCTCTCCTTTTTGGTGGGGTCTTTTTCTGGTTTTGGGATCAAGGTAATGCTGGCTTCATAAAATGAGTTTGGAAGTTTTCCTAACGTTTCTGTTTTTTGAAATAGTTTCAGAAGAATAGGTATTAATTCTCCTTTAAATGTTTGGTAGAATTCCCCTGGGAAGCCATCTGGCCCTGTACTCTTGTTTGTTGGGAGATTTTTTTATTACTGCTTCAATTTCCTTGCTGGTTATAGGTCTGTTCACGTTTTCTATATCTTCCTGTTTCAGTTTTGGTAGTTTATACGGCTCTAGGACTGCATCCATTTCTTCCAGATTGTCTAATTTGTTGGCATATAGTTGCTCATAATATGTTCTTATAATTGTATTTCTTCAGTGTTGGTTGTGATCTCTCCTCTTTCATTCAGGATTTTATTTATTTGGGTCCGTTCTATTTTCTTTTTGATAAGTCTGGCCAGGGATTTATCAATCTTATTCTTTCAAAGAACCAGATCCTAGTTTTTTTTTATCTGTTCTGTTTTTTTCGTTTTGATTTCATTGATTTCTGCTCTGATCTGTATTATTTCTCTTCTCCCGCTGGGTTTAGGCTTTATTTGCTGTTCTTTCTCCAGTTCCTTTAGGTGTAGGGTTAGGTTGTGTATTTGAGACCTTTGTTTCTTGAGAAAGGCTTGTATTGCTATATACTTCCCTCTTAGGACCACCTTTGCTGCATCCTAAAGATTTTGAACAGTTTGTGTTTTCATTTTCATTTGTTTCTGTGAATTTTTTAAATTCTTCTGTAATTTCCTGGTTGACCCATTCATTCTTTAGTAGGATGCTTTTTAGCTTCCATGTATTTGAGTTCTTTCCAACTTTCCTCTTGTGATTGAGTTCGAGTTTCAAAGCATTGTGGTCTGAAAATATGCAGGGAATGATCCCAGTCTTTTGGTATCGGTTGAGACCTGATTTGTGACCCAGGTTGTGATCTATTCTGGAGAATGTTCCATGTGCGCTAGAGAAGAATGTGTATTCTGTAGCTTTGGGATGGGTAGTTCTTTTTTTTTTTTTTTTTAAGATTTTTTTATTTATTCGACAGAGAGACAGCCAGCCAGAGAGGGAACACAAGCAGGGGGAGTGGGAGAGGAAGAAGCAGGCTCATAGCGGAAGAGTCTGATGTGGGGCTCGATCCCAGAATGCCGGGATCACGCCCTGAGCCGAAGGCAGACGCTTAACTGCTGTGCCACCCAGGCGCCCCGGGATGGGTAGTTCTAATAGTTTTGTTTTATTTGTGGACTCCTTGGTATTTTTCATACATATGACATCATGTCATCTGCAAATACAGATACTTTTACCTCTTCCTTTGCTTAACTGACCTGGCTTGAACCTCCAGTACTTACTGAATAGAATTGGTGAGAGTAGACATCCTTGTCTTCTTCCCAATCTTATGAGAAAAGCATTTAGTCTTTCACAAATAAGTATGATGTTAGCTGTAGGTTTTTTGCAGCTGCCCTTTACAGGTGAGGAAGTTCCCTTCTTTTCTTAGTTTGTTGAGTGCATTAATCATGAAAGATCATTAGATTTTGTCTAGTGCTTTCTCATATCTATTGAAATGGTCATGTGATTTTTTTTCATCCTCTATTCTATTAACACAGAATATTACAGTAATTGGTTTTCATATGTTCAACCTTGCATTACTAGGACAAATTCCACTCTGTCATAGCTTATAACCCTTTATGTATTTCTGGATTTGGTTTACTGGTATTTTGTTGAGTTTTGTATCTATATTCATAAGAGTTATTAATGTATAGTTTTCTCATAGTGTCTTTGTTTGGATTGAGCATACGGGTAATTTTGGCCTCAATGGATTAATTGGGAAAAGTTCCCTTTTCTTCTTTTTTCTGGAAGAGCATGTGAAGTATTTGTGCTAATTCTTATTTCAGTGTTAATATTTATCAGTGAAGCCCTCTGGGCCTAACCTTTTTTTTTTTTTTCCCCCACCCCTGTGGGGAAGTTTGTTTTGTTTGTTTGTTTTTAAGTATAATTAGACTTTCTATTTCTTCTTGAGTCAGTTTTGGTAGTTTGTGTCTTTTTTAGGAATTTGTCCATTTTATCACAGGTACCTAATTTGTGGGGGTATAATACAGTTATTAGTAGTATCTCCTTACAGTCCTTTCTGTTTTGTAATGTTGATAGTGATGTCTCCTTTTTCATTCCCGTTTTTAATAAATTGATTCTTCGATTTTTTCTTGTCAGTCTAGGTAGCAGTTTTTCAATATTTTTGAACTTTTCAAAGATCCTAATTTTGGTTTTATTGATTCTGTTTTTCTAATCTTTATTTCATTAATCTCTGCTCATTATTTCCTTCCTTTTGCTAGCTTTGCGATTAGTTGCTTTTCTTTTTCCTGTTTCTTGAGGACTAGGCTGTTGGTTTGAGATCTTTTTAAATATGGGAGCTGTGACATAATAAATATATATTTTGTCTTTGTCCCTAATTCCTAGCACAGCTCCTAAAATACTTGAAATCCCTGAAGTGATAAGAGTGTCTTTTGTGTGCTAATGGAATGACTGGTGGCTGGGAGCTCCTAGAAAGCTTCAGGATAGGAGCTGGCATGATAGGGAAGTTGGATTTTGAGCTTCCCCCACTCGCATCCTTCCAGTCCCCAACTTTGGCTTCTGGGGAGAGTAGAGGGGCTGGAGACTGAACCAATCACAATTGGCCAATGATTTAACTAATTATACATCATAATGAAATCTCCATAGAAACTCCTAAATAACAGGGTTCAGAGAGCTTCAGGTTGCTGGGAAAGTGGTGCCACTGGAGGGCACAGATGCCCCTTATCCTCTGCTTCCTCACCCCCCCCCCATCTCCACTCGTGGCATACTTTGCCCTTTGCATCTCTTCTGTTGGGCTGTTCCTGAGTTGTATACTTTATAATAATCTAGTAATACTAAGTAAACTCTTTTCCTGAATTCTGTGAGCCATTATAGCAAATTATTGAACTTGAGAAGGGATCAATAATTGTGGGAATCCCTGATTTATAGCCAGTCGGTCAGAAGAATGGGAGTCTGGAACTTCCAACTGTTATCTGAAGTAGGGGCAGTCTTGTGGGACTGAGCCCTTAACCTGCGGGATCTGATGCCGATTCCAGGTGGTTAGTATCAGAATTTAATTGAATTCCTTGGATACCACGTTGGTGTCTGAGAGTTGGAGAAGTGGTGTGGAAAACCCGCCCTACACCTTACCCACATTTGGTGTCAGAAGTGTTATGAGTAGGGGCACTGGCGTGGCTCAGTCAGTTAAGCATTTGCCTTTGGCTCAGGTCATGATCCCTGGGGTCCTGGGATCCAGCCTCACGTCAGGCTCCCTGCTCAGCGTGGAGTCTGCCTCTCCCTCTGCCCCACTTCTGCTGTCTCAAATAAACAAAATCTTTAAAAAAAAAAAACAAGAAAAAGCACGTCATGAGTAAAACAGGATGGAGATGTTTATGGCTCTGATTTTCCCTCTAAGAACTGCTATGTCCCGTTACTTTTGGTGTTTGTTTTCATTTTCATTCATCTCAAAGTGCTTTGTAGTTTTCTTTGTGGTTATTTAGGAGTGTTTTATTTAAATTCCATACATTTGTGAATTTCCCAAATTTCTTTCTGTTGTTGATTTCTATTTTAATTCCTTTGTGGTCAGAGAACATACTTTGTGTGATTTCAGTCCTCTGAAATCTATCGAGACCTGTTTTATGACCTAGCAAGTGGTCTGTTCTGGAGATTGTTAATGTGCATGTGAGAACGTGAGAGTACGTATCCTGCTGTTGTTCTGTGGCAGGCTCTATAGATGTCCGTTAAGTCTAGTTGATTTCTAGTGTTATTCAAGTGCTATATGCTTGTTTGTTTTCTTCCTAGTGGTTCTGTCCATTATTGAAAGTTAGAAGGTGAAGTCTCCAACGATTATTGTTTGTCTGTTTTTTTACTTCAGTTATGTCAGTTTACCTTCATGTAAGGTTCATTCAAAATAAATTGTGGTAAAACACAACATGGGGTCTACTTGCTTAACAAATTTTTAAATGTGCAGACAAGGTTTGTTTTCTTATAGTCCATTTCCTTCATGGTTGGCATGATGACATGAGCTTCCTATGGGGGGGATAGGCAAGCCTTGGCTTGGGCTGGCCTCTTACTACCTTTCTCTCTCCTAGGATTTGCACCTTCAAGGTCCCATGTGGTTGCCCAGCTGGACAGTGAAGAAGAGCTCTGGGTGCCCAGTATGGTGGACTTGACTATGGGCAGCAGAGCTGAGGCCAGGAGGGGTCCTGGTCCTGGTGAGTAGGGCTGGGCAATGCCTTGGTTTCAGTGATGGGCTACACAGCATGCTGGCTATCTGTGTGCACTGGCATTTTGGTGCTGAGGCCAGTGACCACACACTATTCCCACCTTTCCTCTCCCTTCTGGACACACTTGTGTGATCTTGCCATCCCTACCATGACTCTCAGGACCTAGGCGACCCACCTCCCTGGCCTCTGTGCCAGTGTAGAGCTGTCCACTGGTGACTTGAGATGTGTACAGTACATACCCTTAAATAATACTTGAACACCAGCTACTCTGTTACAGTTGCCTTTTCATTGGAGCAAACACATCCTCTTCACAGTGCTACCTGTCGCCAGCGGCTGAGGCCCTGCTTGAAACCATTGCAAGGAGTGACTTGAAGATCCCACCTCTTCTCCCTGCACTGCTCCCATCTTGTGTCCTCGTCCCTGCTGAGGTCTTTTGTATTCTGTGATTTGGCAGAGCCCTGTTCTGCTGGGCCAGCCCTTTCTCACCAAGACTTTTCCTAGCAACCTCCTGGCAATTTTGCGGACTTTTTGGTATGTCTGACATGTGTTTGTGATGAAGGTGCCTCCTCCCTCTAATCTAGCTCTCAGTAACTGGCTTTTCTCTGTTTCAGGTTGTCCATGTAGACTGGAGGATGAGGAAGCCTCTCCAGAGCAGATGAAGAGCTACAGAATCTACGTACCAGAGAGGCCCTTTCTGTGTGGGGAGTCTGGGAAGGACGTCCCTGCTGCCTTAGGCCTGCTCCAGCACCAGGCCACCCACAGCAAGGAGCAGCTACACAAGAACAGCAAGCATGGGGAGGCCTTCCAGCCCAGCTCCAGTTGCCAGCAGCAGCAGGAACTCCACGCCACACAGAAGGCCTTCAAGTGCAGTGACTGTGGGAAAGCCTTCCTGAAGGCTTTTGCACTCCTCGACCATCTGATAACTCACCCCAAAGAGAGACCCTTTAGATGCCTGAAAGGTGGAAATGCCCCCAAGGAGAAATCCACCCATGTTAATTACCAGAAAATTCACTCTGGAGAAACATGCCATGTGTGTAATGAGTGTGGAAAGGTCTTCAGTTATCCATCTAAACTGAGGAAGCACCAGAAGGTTCACACGGGCATCAAACCTTTCAAGTGTGATGAGTGTGGCAAAACCTTCAACCGCAAAGATGCACTTGTTCTGCACCAGAGAATTCACACTGGAGAAAGGCCTTATGAGTGCAGCGAATGTGGGAAAGCCTTCAGTGTTCTGTCTACTCTCATTCGGCACCGGAAAGTTCACATTGGAGAAAGGCCCTATGAGTGCAGGGAATGTGGGAAGTTCTTTAAATACAACCATAGCTTCATTCTTCACCAGAGAGTTCACACTGGAGAAAGGCCTTATGAGTGCAAGCAATGTGGGAAAACTTATGTGACCCGCTCTGGCCTGTATCAGCACTGGAAAGTTCACACTGGAGAACGGCCCTATGAGTGCAGCCTGTGTGGGAAGACCTTCACCACCAGGTCCTACCGCAATCGGCACCAGCAGTTCCACACTGAAGAGAGATCCTATGAATGTACAGAATGTGGGAAAGCCTTCAAACATAGTTCTACCCTCCTTCAGCACAAGAAAGTCCACACTGGGGAAAGGCTGTAAGAAGACAGGGGATGTTGGAAATCATGTAGCCACGGCTTGTTCAACAGGAAAGGCGTCACTCCAGAAAGCAGATTGAGGAGAGTAGCCATTTGAAAGCTAAACCTGGCATACCCCAACATGTGCCCTGTGTTGGCAGGTGTGTAGGAAGCATCAGGAGCTAGGTTGCACTCTGACCTGCCTTGGCTGTTGGCAGTCGAAGTCACTGCTGGTTTCTGTGATGGAAGCCATCCCACCTCCACCACCTGGCAGGTGCCCAAGGTGTACATGAGTCATCTCAACGTGCTCTGGAATGGCAGACGTCCTTAGTCCCCACTCCATATAGGAAAGAATCATGAGTGGTGGAGCCAAGAATGCGCCTCCCCCCGCCCAACTGGTTTGGCTATGTCTGTGACCAGGCTCTGGTCAAGAGTAGCTGAGCTGCGTCTACTGGGGGCTTCCAGAGAAGGTTAATCATTTCCGTGGACACGGATGACACGACACATGGTACCTGTCATGGATGTATCCACCCCTGGAACTGACTGTCTCACACTTCCCTGGAATGTATGGTAATAAAAGATTTATTGTTTAAGCCACCTTTAATATTGGGGGTTCTGATCACTGGTGTGCAGGGATTGAGAACAAATCTGGGCTCATGAAGAGACAGACTGGCTTCTGTGGTGAGGGGTCCCTGACTTTTGTTGCCTTACTGGGGATAGCAGGATGTTCACCTCATGGTCATTAACCCCTGTCCTAAGATGAAGACCCTGCAGTCCTGGGATGTGGCCAGTGCTCCTGGTGTCTGTGCACACCATGGCCTTCATTGTTTTTGCTGCCAAGGGAGAGAAGTGTTTGAATGAACATATGCATCCATATTCTCTGTTTTGTGGGGTCTTTTGATTTTAAGAATTTTGGAAACTAATTTCCCAAAAGGTCAATTTATAGCAGTTCAGCAAAACTTATGTGCTGTTTGTAGATGTGTCCCTGGTCCAAAAATTATGCTTCCTGTCAAGAAGAGAATGTTAACTTGGAGGCATGTTTAGAGAGAGAACTGTGACCCTAGACTTGCTTTGAGCCACAGTGCTCAGCCAGTACCATGTGTTGGGGCTGGAAACCACTGCTGCCTTCTCTGACTCGGGTGATTCTTCTCCCCGATCCCCCAACCCCCCAATGGAGGGAGAGGTGATGACCACACAGAGTAGAAACCCAGTCAGGCTTAAAAAGTCAGGGAACTTGGGGTGCCTGGGTGGCTCATTTGGTTAAGTGTCTGACTATGTATATTTGCTTATTTAGACATTTCATATAAAAGGAATCACACAGTATATGTTTTTCCGTGAATGGCTTTCTCTTAGCATAATATATTCGAGGTTCATCTGTGTTGTAGCACATATCAGGACTTCATTCGCTTTTATGGCCAAATAATATTCTAATGTGTAGATATACCACAGTTTATTTCCAAATGTGTTTTCCAAAATGGCAGCACTGTTTTATATTTCCACAGCAGTGTATGAGTATTCCAATTTTTCTACTTCCTTATCAAAACTTATTATTGTCTGTTTTCCCATAGATACCTTAGTGGGTGTGAAGTGAAGTCACTGTAGTTTTGATTTGTGTTTCTTTAATGACTAACGATGTTGAGCAACTTTCATGTGCTTATTGGCCGTGTGTGTGTGTGTGTGTGTGTGTGTGTGTGTGTGTAGCAGAGGCCTGGCATCAGGCCAAAGTTTCAAGCATCAACGAGAAGAGAGAAACTGATACCAACTTGGAGAGAAAATGCAGCAGAATTGGAGGAGTGGCAAGTGGGGAAAGTTTGAGTAGACAGTGTCCCTCATGGGGGAGGTCACAGGCAAAGGTCCAAGTGCAGGGAAGCACTGTTGGGTGGAGCTCAGAGAACTCTCATTAGCGAGGGCAGAATGTGCAGTGTCAGTATACAGACTGCATCAAAAACCTGCAGGCACTTGCCTGCTGGACTGAGTGAGCTGAAAGTGTTGGAACTACTGAGCCCCACAAAGGCTAGTATCCAGGACAGCTCAAAGGTCAGAGTCGTGAGACCTTTGCCTGGAGTGTTCTGGCATCACTGGCAAACATCTTCCTTCCCCAACAGACTGGTTGCTGTGTACTGAGCCCCAGTGGGAGACCAGGCCTGTTCAAGGAAAGCACAGAAGGTTCTTCACCCATGAGCTGGGGGCCATTTAATGAGATCTAACCTGTCATCCACACAGTGTAGAAAGGATTGAGCTGTGATGACCGGTGTCTATCCTACCCCCATTGGCTTAGAAGGCTTGTTCCTCATGTGGCTCAGTTGGCCTTTAACTCTAATCCCACATGAGTCTTCCCTGTTGGTAAAAGACAATTATTACATCCAGGAAGGAAGGCCTGAGCAGGGTGGGGGATTCCCCCAAACATCTCATTGTGCTAGGGAATACTTGAGCAGCCCTGCCGTAATCTTTGATGACTGCAAGCCTGTCGGGTTCTGCCTCTAATGTGGCTATCACTCCTTGTCTCCTCTGGGCTTTTGGGAAAAGTCACCCTGAGAACGGAGAGCAGTAGCACTGCCTTTCCATTCACTATGCAGTGTGCATGGACACTGCACACCAAAGCCTCTCATGTCAGAAAATTCTTGGTTTTTCTTCTCCCAGGTCTCCTGGAAGGGCCCAGGGGAACATATATAGTCCACCCACAGGTTTTGGTAAAGTGCTTTTGTACTATACAAAATGTTTTAGGAAATGGCTTCTAACATAAGATCAAAAGCCACATAAAAATCTGAATATCTTGTTCTTCCCAGAAAGCCAAGAGATCTCGGAAACCCATATTAATTCCACCATGTTGTCTCCCCACCATTAAAAAGGACAGGTATCTTTGGTCGCTACCAGAAATGGAGTAATGAACACCATGGCTATGTGATTCTCTAAGAACTCTGGCTACTCACATAAACCATTCTCCAGACCATAAGCTCTATCGTCTTGATGAGGTTCCTGTGTGGTGATAGCCATGAGGCAAACAGCCCAGGGAGAATACAGGACTTCATAAAACATTCATCTGGATTTCCATTATGGGTGATATATAGGTCTGCAGGTCTTGAGAAGTTCTTCACTCTTACCTCACTTGGCCATAGTCATCTGGAAGGGTTTTTTTTTTTCTTTATAAAGATTTTATTTATAAGTAATCTCTACATCCAACATGGGGCTCAAACAACCCCGAGATCAAGAGTTACATGCTCTACCAGCTGAGCCAGCCAGGCGCCCCAATCTGGAACTTTTTGATGTACCTTTAGAACACCCAAGTTCCCTCTAGTTTAGCAGTCTGCTCCAAACCCAGTGTTTCTGTACTAACAATGGCTCCCAAATCACCCCTGTAGATCTCAGATTAAGTTATACTTGCCCCATCCTTTGTGGGGCTCAGTAGTTCTAACACTTACACAGCTGATGGAGAACGGTGGTGCTCCTTGGTCCCCAGTGGCAGTGCTGTAATTTACTACTCTCCCCAACTCCCTATTCACATCCATTGTTTTTCTATCCACATACAGTATCCACTGGGCCTCTACTGGCCTCCTAGGGTCATATCTCCTTATTAGGAACCAGAAGACAGCTTCTCCTCAGATGGGGAAACCAGACATCTCTCTAGGAACTAGGGACCTGCCTCCTAATCTAACACACCATTCTAATGTTGCAGACTAGCATCTTCCTTCTTCAGGAGCTCTCGGCCTTCAGGTAACTCTGAAACATATGCCACTATGTTCACTTTATGAGCCCTTCAGTTTTTCCCAGTCCTTCAGATGCACTGTAAAGTAAGCCATAATAGAACACAGAGCAACTCCCTATGTTCCTTCTATACCCCGAGGCAGATGTTGGGTGCCCTGTCTCAGCCATCCCTCACTCTACCCACTTTTTTTTCAATCTACCCCATCAAAACCCCCAAGATTAAAGGTGATGTGAGGGGTGCCTGGGTGGTTCAGTTGGTTAAGCATCTGCCTTCAGCTCAGGTCATGATCCCAGGGTCCTGGGATCTAGCCCCACATTAGGCTCTCTGCTCAGTGGAGAGCCTGCTTCTCCGTCCTCCTCTGCCTGCCACACCCCCTGCTTGTGTACTCTCTCTGTGTCAAGTAAATAAATAAAATCTAAAAATAAATAAATAAAAATAAAGGTAACTTGATGGGAGCACCTGGGTAGCTCACTTAGTTAAGCATCTGTTGATTTCAGCTCATGTCATGATCTCAGGGTTGTGATTTTGAGCCCTGGGTCTGCTTAGAATTCTCTCTCCCCCCTCTTCCCCTTCCATCCCTCTCTTAAAAAAAACAAAAACAAAAAACTTGATTACTAAGGTCTTTATTATCATGCAGAACAGAGAAGACCAAGATAAGTGGTTCCAGGGAAGGGTGATGTGTGGACTCACTGGACACATAACTGGGGTTACATGCAGACATGACAACATCCATGAGGAATGTGCATCTTTCTGAGAAGCCCGAACTGGACATCCCTTGAGGCCCCTCGACCAGCATGGGGTAAGTTCAGTTCCTAACTCTTCCAGAAGCAATGGGAATGAAGTCATTCTAGTGGGCCCAGGACATTCCTGTTTCCCTCCAGGAAAGGGGAAGGGAGGCACAGGGAGCTGTTTTCTCCCTGCATGTGTAGATGACTGCTGCAAATATTTGGATCCAGGCAGGCTGGAAAGGGGTTTATGCTCCAAAGGGAAGAGAGCTCAGCCCTGGGCTGCTCAGAAAGGGCAGAGTACCTTCTGAAGCCTTCTCCACACTAGTGGTACATGCAGGTAACTTCTTTGTTGGTATTCTGCTGCATGAAGTTTGACTTGGCTGAAGATCTTCTCAGAAGGACCATCTCCATAAGGCTCCATTCAGTTATGAATCCTTTTATGCTGAGCAAGATTGCAGAGGCGGCTGAAGATTTTCCCACAGTGGCCACACTCATAAGTCCTTTCTCTAGTATGAACTATCTGGTGTCGAACAAGTGTAGATCTTTCACTAAAGGCTTTCCCACATTGGCTGCACTCATAGGGCCTTTCCTGCGTGTGAACTCTTTGGTGACGAACCAGGTGAGAGTTATTGCTGAAGGCTCTCCCACATTCACTGCATTCATAAGGCCTTTCTCCAGTGTGAACTCTCCAGTGATAAATGAGGCTGGACTTTCGGCTAAAGAATTTCCCACATTTGCTGCACTCATAAGGCCTTTCTCCAGTGTGAACTTTCTGATGTTTAATGAGAATGGAGTTCTGGCTAAAGAATTTCCCACATTCACTGCACTCATAAGGCCTTTCTCTTGTGTGAACTCTCCAGTGCTCAATGAGAGTGGAACTGTGAGCAAAGGCTTTCCCACATTCACTGCACTCATAAGGCCTTTCCCCAGTGTGAATTCTCCAGTGCTGAATCAGGCTGGAGCTGCGGCTGAAGGCCTTTCTACATTCACTGCATTCATAAGGCCTTTGCCCAGTATGCACTTTCTGGTGCTGAATGAGGGTAGAGCTATTGCTGAAGGCTTTCCCACATTCGGTGCACTCAAAAGGCCGTTCTCCAGTATGAACTTTCTGATGTCGAAGGAGGTGGGAGCTTTGGCTGAAGTCTCTTCCACATTCACTGCACTCAAAAGGCTGTTCTCCAGTATGAACTTTCTGGTGCTGAGCAAGGTTGGAGTTATTGTTAAAAGCTCTTCCACACTCACTGCACTCATAAGGCCTTTCTCCAGTGTGAACTCTCCAGTGCTGAATGAGGGCAGAGCTGCGGCTGAAGGCTTTACCACATTGATTGCACTCATAAGGTCTCACTTGAGTGTGAACTTTCTGATGTCGAAGGAAATTGGAGCTTTGGCTGAAGGCTCTTCCACATTTGCTGCACTCAAAAGGCCTTTCTCCAGTGTGAACTTTCTCATGCCGAGTGAGGTGTGACCTGTTATTAAAGGCTTTTCCACATTCACTGCACTCATAAGGCCTTTCTCCTGTGTGAATTCTCTGGTGATGAACAAGTGTGAGTTTGTGGTTGAAGGTCTTCCCACAATCACTGCACTCATAATGTTTTACTCCGGTGTGAAATTTCTGGTGCTTCCTCAGTTTAGAAGGGTGACTGAAGGTCTTCCCACATGCTTTACACACATGACATGTTTCTCGATCATGATATTTTTGGTGATTAACAAGGGTTGATTTCTCCTCTAAGGAATTTCCAACTGTTGGGCATCTAAATGGTGTCTCTTTAGAGTGAGTTCTCAGGTGGCTGAGGAGGGTGGAGGTCTTCTGAAAGGCTTTTCCACAGTTGCTGCACTTAAAGAATTTCTGTGTAGTATGGACTTCTGGGAGCTGCTCAAGATTAGAGCTGTGTGAAAAGGTCTCCCTGCACTCTGTGGTCCTTTGTGGCTTTCTGCTGCTGTCAGTGGCTGAGTGCTGGAAGAAGTCATGGCTGTCCAAGGCATCCTTACCACCTTCCCCACAAGTGAAGGGCTTCTCTGATAGGTGGACTGTAAGATTTTCCACAAATGAGTCCTTGTCCTTGTCCCATCTGAAGGGCTTTTCTCCACTGAGCTCCTTCTGGTGCTGGTGAAGGTTTGCACTGAACCAAAATTCTCTACCACATGTTCCACATGTGTAGAGGGTCTCCTCAGGATATGTTCCTTGATGTTCATCCAGGTGCAAAATATCTTTCAAGAATGGGCCACACATATCACAGGTGTCAGCCTTCTGGGTGGAAGGATTTGCACTGGGGATCCTGACCTGTGACATCCCTTCTACAGAAGTATTCTGCTTGGAATGGTCCCCCTCATCTTCCACTCCATGCCAACAACCTGAAAGCAGAGAAGTTTCTGGCAAACTGAGGGTTCCACTTAGTAGAAAGGGTGACTTCGTTAGAAATGTGTGACTGACATATACAGGAGTGGGTCCAAGGGATGGTGACAAGCCATCCGGCCCAGAATAAGAGTGAAGAGCCTACTGTGCAGGACAGGGCCTAGACAAGCTACAGAACAAAGAAGGTCTTACTAGAGGCAAGGACAAAGAGGAGGACAAATGGCCAATAAGCACATGAAAAGTTGCTCAACATCAATAGTCATTAAAGAAACACAAATCAAAACTACAGTGAGATACCACTTCACACTCACTAAGGTATCTATGGGAAAACAGACAATAATAAGTTTTGATAAGGAAGTAGAAAACTTGGAATACTCATACACTGCTGTGGAAATATAAAACGGTGCTGCCAATTTGGAAAACACTTTGGCAATTCCATTTCTAGTCATCTACCCAAAAGAAATTAAAACATACTTATGCAAAAACTTGGACTTGAATGTTCATAGCAACATTTTTTGTAACACCCAAAAAAAGTGGAAACAAGACAAATGCCCAATCAACTGATGAATGAATAAATAAACTGTGGTATATCTACACAATAGAATATTATTTGGCCATAAAAATGAAGTCCTGATATGTGTTACAACATGGATGAACCTCAAATATATTATGCTAAGTGAAAGCCATTCACAGAAAAACATACACTGTGTGATTCCTTTTATATGAAATGTCTACATAAGCAAATATACATAGTCATAAAGTATATTAGCAGTTGCCTAAGGCTGAGGGAGAAGGGATGAGGGATGACGTTACCAAGTGAGGTCATGAGCTCAAAGTTCTCCAGCATCACATTGTGGTACAGGTGCCTCTGGCTTGCATCAAGAAGCCCCCACTCCTCCTTGGAAAAGTACACGGCCACATCTTCAAAGGTCACTGGGCTCCGCAATGACGAGAGAACTAAGCCAGGAGGCCAATGGAAGGACTGAAAAACAAACAAAATAGTTAAATGGACTCATCCAGGCCCTTCACCTATGACTCGGACTTCTGCCACATCTACCACTGGCATCTCCTCTTCTTGTGACCCCCTCAGTCCATCCTTCCCTCACTCACCTGCAGCTCCTCCTCCTCCTCGGGCCCCCACCTCAGAGGAGATAAGAGGCCCTGGCACCACTGGTGTCCCTCTCTCCTTGTAGTCCCACTGGCCACTGTATCCAGGCCAACACAATCCAGAGGAACAAAAAGGTGGACAGACAGATGCTGTCTGAGCTCTGGGCTGGCCAAGAACCCCTCCCCCCACTAAACAAGCTCTCTTGTGTTGTGTCTCTTGTCTCTCGAGATCACACCTTCCAAGCATAAAAAAATTCAGACTCTCTTTTCTCCCTTAAGTCTCTAGTACCAGGGCCCTGAGCACACTGGTTCAGATTCCCTTACTTTGTACGTGACGCTCTTTGGACTACACCATCATCATATCTACACACATACCCCACCCCCACCCCAATCCCTGTCCACACCACAGGACATCTCCCTGGTCCCTATATCCCACCATACACATAGCACACCCAACGAAGGCAACCAGGATCCAACACTGAGCCTGGCTTGCCCCACATCTCCAAAACCATGACTGCCAGAAACAGCCATCACTTCTAGTTAATGCCTCCCCTCCTAGCCCTGTGCTTCAGCCTTCAGTTCCCCAGAACCATGAGTAGATCTTAAACACCCCTACTCTCTTCCACCTCTGTCCTTGTACATGCTGTCCCCTCACCAGTCATAGCTGTTCTCACTCTTCCTAACAGAGAAATCCCAGACCTACTGCCCCCCACCCTTGGCTTGGGGACTCTTAGCTTAGACTGACCCTTTCTGCCCCTGATTATTCTCCAGCCTGACACCCACTGCCCCCCACCCCCAGGCCCCAAGGAGGATGGCCACAAAAACCTGGTGAGGTGTAGAGAGGTAAACCAGTCTCACCTCAGGCCTCACTGTCATTCTACCTCTGTTACTTTCATGCTTCATTTTTGCATCCCAGGTCTAGTCTCTGGTCAGAGGCTTGGTCACCATTCTGGTCAACCCACAGCCACACATAATGTCCACACACAAGTCTTCATCCCTTGGATGTCTCCAGGCTGGGCTTTTATATAAAGCATACTTGGTACCTCAATTTGGGAGTCTGCAGGATACCTCAAATACAATATGGCCAAAACCCAACTCTTTATCTTCCCTCTGATACCAACTCACACTAACTTCCACAACTGAAAAACCTATCTGGGTCAACCCTCATATCTCACTATCTCACAGCAGGAGATCTAGCCCACCCTAGTTAAAAAGTTCAAGAGCCAAAATTGTTTCTCCTAGTTCCACGTTTGGTCCAAAAGCACACACACCTAAACTACTGCAGTCACTCAATGGAAGACCGTGTGGTCTTCCTGCCTTCAGCCTCACCTCCACTGCCCCCTGACCAAATCTGTTCTCCACTCAGCATCCAGAGGGAGCTTATTAAGACCTAAGTCAGATCACCTCCCTTTTCTGCTCTAAACTTTCCACACTCCCACCACACTCAGAATACAGTCCCAACTCCTCAGCTTGCCATTCCAGGTCAATACCGGTCCCCCTGCTATGTGCACCAGACAAAATACAGACCTGCAGTTCCCTGAACACTTTCATCTTATACTCTCCAAGAAATTTGCACATGCTGGTCCCTGTGCCTGGGACACCCTTCCAGACCTTATCCCATAGGATTCCAGAAATGTGAATGTTAGGGGGAGGTCATCAAGAGGATGTGACTGCCAGTTGACCCATGCATGAGCTGAACCTGGGCAATGGGAGGCTTTTCATCACCTCCGGTCCTTGGAATGCGTATTCTTCCCCACTCCCAGAAATTCCCCCAGGGACATAGCCTTGAGATTGTGATGTGGTGCTGAAGCCATGTGGATGGTATACATGACTGAACCAAAAGGTCTCTATACTGTATAAACTTAAGATAAAGTGGGCTGATGTGGAGGTCTACTCTTCTTGTGGCTGTCCAAGGCAAGCTTGCTATGTACCTGTCCTTGCTTATTAAACCAGCCACCTACTAATCTGCAGTGACCTGCCTCTTTCTTCACTCTCTCCCTGCCCTCCACCTACGGGTTTGGTGTCAGATTATACCAGGAAAGCTCCTGAGGAGGTTGCCAACTAACAGGGAACCCCTCCATATTACCTCCGGCCTGGATTCCGGATGCTAGGAAAAGTGAATCTCTGGGCTCCAGACCCAAGTGTAGGTGAAAAGTTCAGGACACCACTATTCTCTGTACAGGGGCTCCAGGATCAGGAGGACAGGGATCCCAGCGGGTGAGGGGCTGGCGCACCCTCCACTCACCTGCCCCGGGTCCATCAGCGACGCTGCTTGGCCTGGTCAGTCTGTGGGTTGGGCGGGACCGTGCGAGGCGGCGACAGGGACAAGCAATGAGGACTCATTCAAACCCTTAAACCCCCCACTGCCCGAGGTGACCGTGGGCTGACGGTCGCACTAAAGGCCTTAGTCTTCCCCAGTACGGAATACACCCAAGGACCTGGGAGCCTGGGGGCCGTGGGACGAAGACGGAGTGTGGGGCCTCGTTACCTCCGTTCTACATCCGGCGAAACCACGGCTCAGGAAGGAGGGGCCATTAGCGGAGGGGTAAAAGTGCGTGCAGTGGTGCGGTGACGGTCCCGGCACTTCCCGTCCCGCATCTCTGGTCCCAGCGGCCACCTGCCAAGCAACCCACCAACCACGAAGTGCTGAGTGCCCTGGCGACGACGGAAGTCCCGCCCCATCCTCTGCCGCTCACGAGAAACGCCCAGACTCGGATCAAGCCGCGGCTCGAGGCCCGCAGCCCACTACGACACTAGGTCCCTGAGCCAGTCCCGGTGTGGCTGGGTCGTTGCCTAGGTGATCAGGGCTCGCGCCCGCCGCGCCGATGCTTACGCGACGCGAACTACATTACCCAGAAAGCCCCTCACCGAGCGTCCGCTCGGCGTATCCCAGTTAGCACCCAGGAGAGGGGCGTTTCCGCGCGCTGTCCGGACTCTGGCCAATGATGGGCTAGGGGACGGGCGTTTCCGGGACGGCCGCAGTCTTCTGGTCGCCACTTCCGGTATCCGGACGTTTCTTTGGCAGCTTGCCGTACTGTCTGCTTCGCCTGAGGGACCTTGCTGCCAGGCTGTGGACAGTGTCCAGGAGGCTCCCTGGGCCTGCGGACGTGATGAGTGAGCGGATTGACTAGTTACGGCTGAAGAATTGCATCCTGTCCCCCACCCGGCTGGACTCTGAGTCCCAGTGTCCTTAGTCTCCGACTGAGCTCCAGGCCTCGGTGTTCAGGACAGTGGAGCGTTCGCAGGTGCCGAGTCTTCATTCCAGAATCCAGTATGTTAAGAGGTAGAGGGTACAGGCGGAGGGATCTGCATGTGCAAAGACTCGGAGGTGGGACTGACCTGAGGACATTCAGGAAAGATCTGTCTTCCACTGCAGGGAACCAAGAGCATGAGAGGAGTCCCGCCTCTATTCCCGGGTGCTGGGAATCATAGAAATTTTTTAATAGAAGAGGAATGTCCATGATCTGATTTGGGATTTTGAAAGTATCCCAGTGAATACTCGGTAAACATACTAAGTGAACACACTGGTGGGAGAGGGATTGTGGCCAACCTGAAAACAGGGATATTCATGAGGATGCTGCTGCAGTATTCATCGGGCAGTTATGATGGTGGCCTGTCCAGAGCAGAAGCAAGAGAGGTGAGAGAAGTGATCAGATTTCAGTTATATTTTCGTGTTGGAGTTGATGGGATTTCGTGCTGTATGTGAGGAGTGAATGTAAGTGGTGGATAAAGGACCATCCCAAGGGTTTAGAAGGAATGGGGTACTACTCATTGAGATGGGAAGCTCGCAAGAGGAGGATGTTTTTGGGAAGATTAGTACTTAGGTTTTGTAGAAGTAGAGTCCGAATTGTCTGGAGACCTCGGAGCGAGGGTGACACATGTACCTGTGAACACACAGGGAGTTCTGGTTTGGCCTCATGTCCAGGCTGCAGTCCAAGGAAGGACCCGAGAATGGCATTTTGGAAGGAGAGTCTTAAGTTGTGCTTACAGATGGATGGCTCTGAGGTGAATGTGGGGTGTCCACACGAAGGACCAGTGGCTAGATGGAGGAGATGGGTGCAGAAAAAGAGAAGCACTGTCTAAAGATCAATGGATCTGGGGACAGTGCACATCCAGGAGGAGGGCCCACCCTCAGAGGGTGAACAGGCATGTCAGGGGACAAGGTTTGGGAGACATAAGGGGAGGTGGCTGGCAGGACAGCTTGGGGCTCCAGGTCCCATGCCGAGTGCTTAGATCACAGCCATCTGCTCCCTGCCCTGGTATTGCAGAGCCCATTGACCTTTAAGGAGAAGAATGCGTATCTCTCTTAGAAAAAATTGGGCTCCTTCATAAGGCATAGTGGGGCTACTACCATGGCATGGTCCTGTCCTCACCAGTTAGGCCAGTGTGTTCCCCATGGGATGTGCTGCTGGCCCTGGTGCTGGCCCATGTTTGATACCTCTTCTCTGAGACTGTTGCATAAGCAACCCCAACTCCTTTTGCCTTGCGACCTTTTTATCATGGTCATGGGTCAGAAATATCACAACCAGCCTAGGAGATCACATCCAGCTTGGTCATTACCTGGCCAAGAGACCCCATCAGGGCCTGTTGCTTTTCTGTCCCCTCTGTCAGGAAAAAAACCCTCCAGCAGGTTTTCTGCCAGCTGTCTCTTGTCAGCCCCTGTGATGGCACATGAGTACTGACATGGTCATTGATTGTGGGGACAATGAGCTTTTCTGCTGAGATCTTTCCTGGTTCTAATATTTTGTGAGGTTGAGTTCTCCAGATGCATAGGTGGTCCTCACCCACCTTGCTCTGTCATGGGTAAATCACCCTGACAGGGGGTTGACCTCTCACAAACCACTTCTCACAATCCCCCGTAAGAATGACTGTCTGCACTACCCTAAATGTGCTCACCCAAGTTGAACTTGGCAAGGAGACCCAGACGGGGCAGCTTGAATCATTTCTTGACCAGAGAAGCCCACAGAGGACCAGTCCTGGTCAGTGCAAAACTGCTGTGGGAGGGCCTGTAGCAGTGGTGTGATCCCTCATCTGGTGCCTGACCTATGCCCTCTGTTCCCCTGGTGCCAAAGTGAGTAGCTATGCCTCTTTTCTATCATTCTGACCCCTTTCTCACACTCCATTCTGCTTTCCCTTGACTCTTGTCCCCTGGCTGATCCCTCTGTGTCCTTTGCCTTACAGACTTTCTCCTTCTTCCCTCTTCTGGTCAGGTCCCCCACCAGGGGCCTCCCCTTAACATGTCCTGAGCTGATACATATATTTAAGTAGTTCTTGAAAATTTGTTCCTGAATGAGACTGCTTGTTCCCTCAAAGGAAGGTGGACACAGTATCAGTGGCTGGACCACCCTCACTGCACAGCCCCTGCCTATCACCAGGCCCTGCCAACTCGACGTTTCGCAGAACCCACAGAGAACTGACACTGAAGAGACACCCAGTAAGCGTATGGTATCTGGAGAGGTTTTCAATCACCAAAAACATTTCAGAATGGGAAAAAAAAATCCCAAGTACGTTGTGAAGGTGGGGAGGTCATCACCGTCCTCCATCCTGAGAAAGCAGAAGTACATTCATATCTTCAAATGTTGTGAGTGTAGTAACATGAGAAAGCCTCCAGCCAGAGCTCTATTCCTTTGAATGCACTAGAATGTTCTCCTTGAGAAAGCCTTTATAAAGGCAGGGAGTATGGCCCACCCTTGAGCAGAATTTTTCCTTTGCCCCTGCACTAAAGGACTCAAGTACAGAGAATGTGGGCATCTGCATCCAGAGCTCCATTCTTGTTATCACCAAAAGATTAATATCAGAGAACAGTTGTACAAAGGCAGTAACTTTTAAAATATTTAACCCGTTTCACACAATCCCCATTGGAGAAAGGCATAATGAGTATAGCTGATGTTGGAAAGCCTTCTCTCACAGATTTCATCCGGTTTTGCAGCAAGTTACTGCATTGGGAGTATAGTGAGTGGGAGAGCAAAAAGCTGCAGCTCCTGCCGTGTTCTGCATAATAATAACACTGGAGAAAGTTCCTGTGTGTATAGCCAGCATGGGAGAACTGTTGGCCACAGCTCCTGCCCTGCAAACACCAACAACTTCACTAGAAAAAAGCCATTTGAGAGCGGTGAGTGTAGTAAAGTTTCAGCTGCCCTATTCTTTTTTTTTTTAATGTTTTATTTTAAATAATCAACCTATTTTAAAAACTTCATTCAATATAAAAGAATTGATACTTGGGAAAGACCCTACACGAGTAGCCTTCAGCCACAAGTTGGACCTTGTATAGAAGAACCTCACCTGGGGAAATACTCCATGACTGCCCTGTGTGTGGGGAAGCCTATAGGGGCCGCATTGTACTTTGTGACCACTTGTCACACTGCTGGGTGCTGTGAAAAAAGCCCTTCTGTGTTTGATGGTCACCTCCTATTGCTCAGCATAAGCAGTCCCTGTTCCCTGCTTGCCTTACCCTGGAGGGATAGTGGCAGCCCAGCACCCATTGAAGTGGTATCATGGTGCTCACCCCTGACTGAGTTTGGCATGGACGTGACTCCTGCTCTAAGCAAGGGGCCTTATGGGGTAGTTTCTGGCTTCTGGGTAAGTTTCCCATCGTTTATGGACCTTGTGAAATCTGCCTTTGACATCCATGATGACTTCATTGAGTTTCTTCAGGTACTCCTAACAGTTTTTATGCATTCCTCTGGTCACCCAGTTCTGGAACCGTGACCTCAGACTTCTCTGGACCATTTGATAATGAATATATCACCAGTTAATTCGCCTTTGATATTAGAGTCTTGTTTAGCAGGAGTGCATTGAGAACATGACAGAGGTGTTCTTAGATTGGTCATCAGGGCCCCTGTAGCACCTCACAGAGGGCACAGCAGCAAGGCATGGTGCATCCGTGTCCAGATGTGACTCAGTTTGCATTTGTAACCCATGTGCCCTGGCAAAAAATTGAAGCCTGTCCGTTCGGAAGCTTCGGACCTGGAGTTCACTTAGAAAAGGCAGTGGTTGGTCTGGAAGAAGCAAGGGGTTGGTCTGTGTTTCAGGGAGTGTCTTTCCCACCTCAGCAGTGTTGAAAGGAAGCACCCTGAAGGCCAGATCCTAGTAATATGTCACCCACTCATGTTTGTATCAGAAGGAAATGAGTACTGTTAATGGGTAAAGAAAACAGGAGTGTGAGGAAATAGGACATGGGGGAGCCTGGCACACCGTTTTGATGTCTGGGCCCTTGCAAGATGAAGGGTTGGAGATGGTCTTAAGGATCTTTATATGTCCCAGAGCTGTACTCCTAACCAATGCTTTATGCATTCCTGTCATGCTTAGTGGGCCGGATACTTTTGGTTATCACCATGTGGTCAGGAACTCCAGGACTGTGAGAAAGCCCATAGTCCTGTTTGTTAAGTGGCTTTATTGAAGTGTAATTTACATATTATAAAATACACCCATTATAAGTGCATAATTAATGACTTTTAGTAAATTTATGGAGTTGTACAACATTATCTTACCCCATTCCTATTGCCTCAGAATATTCCTTTGGACACTTTTATAGCCAAAACCCACTCCCATCCCTGGCGTCTGGCAACCACTAATCTATGTTATGTCTCTATACTTTTGGCTTTTCTGGGTATTTCGTATCAATGGAATCATATAATATGTGGCTCTTGTGTCTTATCACTTAGAATAATGTTCTTGAGGTTATTTGTGTTATTTGTATATATCAGTATTTTATTCCATTTTATTGCTGAATAATATTCCTTTGTATGGATATACCGCAGTTTATTTATCAGTCATTAATTGGTAGATTTTGAATTGTTTCCAGTTCTTGGCTATTATAAATAATGCTAGTAGGCACATTTGCTTACAAATCTTCGTGTAGACATAGGTTTTCGTTTTGCTTCAGTAGATTCTGTGGGAGCCAACGGCAGGCTGCCCCAAGATGGGCTGTTTTGGCATTAAGATTATTTTGACTTAAAAGTAACCGATTTTGATTACTTCAAAGTAATGAAAAGTACCTGGGTGGCTCAGTCAGTTAAGGCATCTGACTCTTAGCTCAGGTCTTTTTTTTTTTTTTTTAAGATTTTATTTATTTATGTGACAGAGAGACAGCCAGCGAGAGAGGGAACACAGCAGGGGGAGTGGGAGAGGAAGAAGCAGGCTCATAGCGGAGTAGCCCGATGTGGGACTCGATCCCGGTACGCCGGGATCACGCCCTGAGCCGAAGGCAGCCGCTTTAACGACTGCGCTACCCAGGCGCCCCTTAGCTCAGGTCTTGAGGCAATTGCGTTCTGCACTATGTATAGAGCCTACTTTAAAAAAAAAAAAAAAAAAAAAAGTAATCAAAACCCTGGGTGGTTCAGTCGGTTGAGTGGTTGAGTGTCTGCCTTAGGCCCAGGTCATGGCCCCGGGGTCCTGGGATCGAGCCCTGATTCAGGGTCCCTGCTCAGCGGGGAGCCTCCTTCTCCCTCCCCTCCCTGCTCCTGTTCTCTCTCAAATAAATAAATAAAATATTCCAAAAAAAACCAAAAACAACCAGCAGATGCTGGAAAAGCTCTCTGCCTTTCCCCGCAACTGCCTAATTTACATTGGAAAGGAGAGCCTGTAATAGGAATAGAGCTATTAACAGAGACGCCCCTTTACTTAAGGAATTTATCTGCACAATAGAGCAACCTTGTGTTTCCAAGCCTCTCCTTTCACCTTCTTGCTGGTGGGCTTTCTCCTCTTCGTATCCTTGTCCTCTACCCATAGCTCCTGTAAGCTTCATGTTGCCTCACCGTCTTTGGAATTTCATGTCTGTTGATTCCCGTATGTATACGCATTAAATTTGATTTTCTCCTGTTAATCTGTATCATGTCAATTTGATTCTAACTCCAGTTAGAAGGACCATAGGGCAGAGTAAGGGCTTCCTGCCTGACAAATCCTAGGAGTGGAAGTGCTGAGTCATATGTTAAATTCCTGTTTCTCCCTTTACTGCCAAACTGTTTTCCAAAGTGTCCGTACCATTTTATATTCCCTCCAGCTCTGTAGGACTGTTCCGTTTTCTCCACCTTCCTGCCAAGACTTGGTGTTGCCATCTGTTTTTTCCTAATGAATAATGATGTCAGGGATCTTTTCATGTGCTTTTTAACGATCTGTTTATCTTCTTTGATAAAATCTCTACTCAGATCGTTTGTTCATTTTTACTTGGGTTGTCTTCTGATCATTGAGTTGTACAAATTCTTTGTATATTCTGTATTAAGATTCCATATATATATACAGGTATTTATTTCCTCTTGGTCTGTGGCTTGTTTTAATTTTCTTAATGACATCTTTTGAAGAGCAATATTTTACTTTTTCTTTAATGTAAGCTCTAAGACGAACAGGGGGCTTGAACTCAACCCTGAGATCCAGGAGTCTCTTGCTCTACCAGCTGAGTCAGCCAGGTGCCCCTTGAAGAGCAATATTTTACATTTTGATGAAGTCTATGTAGAGGCTGCTTTTAGGCAAACAGGCCTAAGCAACGGAGTGTAGAAAGAGCCCACAGTGCCCCCCTGGCTTAATACAGACAGGCCCATCAGGCGACCCACCTCAAAATATGGATAGGCCCAGGGGGCCTGGGTGGCTCAGTTGGTTGAGCATCCAGCTCTTGATTTTGGCTCAGGTCATGATCTCAGGGTCGTGGGATTGAACCCTGTGTGGGGGCTCTGCACTCAGGGGGAGTCTGCTCAGGATTCTCTCCCTTTCCCTCACCCTCTGCCCTCCCCTCGCTCACATGTGCACATGTGCCTTCTCTCTCTCTCTCTCAAATAAATAAATAAATAAATAAATAAATAAATAAATAAATAAATCTTGAAAAAAAAGGAAAAAAATATCCATAGGCCCTAACTGGCCAAGGGGCTACTTACACTAGGCACAGTTACCAAAAAGGAGAATTCCGTATGTCACCAATCTCCTTATCTTCCCCCTTCAAAAACAGCTCCACCCACCGCGTGGTTACTGACAGCCTCTCCTCCGCTGACCTGCCCGCTGCTCCCTTTTGGTATAACCAGTAAACTTCTATCTCCTTTGTTCTGCCTCAGGTGAAACCTCCCGTACCATCGATTTCCACCTGATCTTTGCCCCATATTTGGGGTTCCCTATTCGATTGAGAGACACCCCATTTAGACACCACAGTCTAATTTATTAGTTTTTCCATTTATATATCGTCTCCTGGTTTCATATCTAAAAAATTATTTCCCTACCCCAAAGTAAACATTTTTCTCCTGTTTTTCATCTATCAGGTTTATAGTTTTAGCTCTAATATTTCCATTTATGATCCATCCCATGGCCACTTTTATGTGTAGTGTTAGGTAGGGGTCTAAATTCATCTTTTTGCATGTAGATATCTAATTTTCCAAGAACTATTTGCTGAAAAGGCCATCTTTCTACATTGTACCTTTATTGAAAATCAGTTGAGTAAAGTTATTTTGGTACTCTCAAGTCTGTTCTCCGGATCTGTATGTCTGTTCTTATGCCAGTGCCACACTGTCTTGATTATTGTAGCTTTATAGAAACTTTTGAAATCAGGTAAGGTAAATCCAACTTTGTTCCTCGTCAAAATTATTTTGGCTGTTGTATGTCTTTTGTGTATCAGTGTGAATTTAGGATCAGTTTGTTAGTTTCTACTGAAAATGTCAGCTGTGATTTTGATAGGGATTGCATGGAATCTGTATATCAATTTAGAGAACACTGTCATCTTAAAGCATTGAATCACCTAAACCATGAACATGGAATATTTCTCACCAGTTTCTCTTAGCACTGTGTTAAAGCTTTCAGAGTACTTTCAGAGTATTGCTCTTTTGTTAAACTTATTGCTGCTTCATCCTTTTTCAGGCTACTATGAATCGAATTGCTTCATTAATTTCATTTGATGATTTGTATGGGAAACTGAGCAGCTCTGTTTTGTTGTTTGTTGCATCTGTATATACTGCATATATTTGCATATATACATATATATTTTTAGATGGGGGAGAAGAGGACAGGGGCATAGAAGGAGAGGGAGAGAGAAAATCTCAAACAGACTCCATGCTGGGCGTGGAGCCCCAACGCAGGGCTTGATCCCACGACTCTGAGATTATGACCTGAGCCAAAATCAAGAGTCAGACGCTTAACCAACTAAGCCATGCAGGTGCCCCTACATGTATATTTTCATATATACTTTTTAATGGATTCCTTGGGATTTTCTACACACAGATCATGTCATCTGCAAATAAAGACACTTTAACTTCAGGAACACCTGGGCGGCTCAGTCAGTTAAGCATCTTCCTCGGGCTAAGGTCATGATCCCAGGGTCCTGGGATTGAGTCCCACATTGGGCTCCTTGCTGAGTGGGGAGCCTGCTTCTCCCTCTGCCTGCCACTGCCCCTGCTTGTATACTGTCTCTCTGACAAATAGATAAAATCTTTTTTAAAAAAGGCACTGTAACGTCTTCCTTTCTAGTGTATATCCTTTTTTTCTTTTTAAGATTTTATTTATTTATTTGAGAGAGAAAGAGCACAAGTGGGGGACAGGAGGGGTCGAGGGAGAAGGAGAAGCAGACTCCCTGCCGAGCAGGGAGCCCGACATGGGGCTCGATCCCAGGACCCTGAGATCATGACCCGAGCCGAAGACTGATGCTTAACCAGCGGAGCCACGCAGGCGCCCCTCCAATGTATATCCTAATTTGCGTTTCTATCCCATGCCCTCCTGGGAGAGGCTGAAAGATTCTATGCTCTCCATCTTTTAACTCAGATACCAAGAGCTCACCTGGGGAAGGGAGAAATGGGCCTAAAAACCTTACAGTGATGCAGAAGATGCTGCTGATGTCTTGTTCTGGAGGAGGTTTCATAGCACACCCCCTACAACGACAGGAAGCTCTTTTCCTGGGTTAAAAAGACATGCCCTCTAGACACGAGATCCTGCTAGGCAGGTTACCTCCTGTGTTCATATAAGAACGAGGTGGGCATATTAAGTGATAATCACTGGGTATGAGGAAATAGGGAGTGGAGACCGGCAACCTGGAGTGACTGTGCTGTCTGCGGGGAGCCATGATTGCTTTGATGACTGAGTCTGTGTAGGGTGATAGTGTCCAGAGTTTCTCAGGACCTGCAGACCTTCATATCTGCCACAGCCATACAGATCATCAATTAAATACAGGGAAAACTGAATCACAGAGACTTTGTAGCTTGTCCAAGAGCACACAGGTCATTAGTAGCTGGTACATAAACGTACAGCGTGTAGCTCCAGAGTCTGTGCTCTTACCCACCTCACTATCTCTAGAACACCTGTAGGAGTGTTGTGAACTTTAAATAAAAGAACACATTTTAGGGGCCCCTGGCGCGCTCTGTAGAGCATGTGACTCTTGATCTCGAGGTTTTAAGTTTGAACTCCAGGTTCGGTGTGGAGATTACTGAAAAATAAAATCTTTAAAAAAATAATAACATGTTTTACATAGAAGGCATGTGCTTCTTTGCCATTCATATATCTTCTTTCGTGAAGTGAGTATTCAAGTCACTTTTGCCCATTTTTAAAAATTGGGTTGTCTTATTAGGTTGTTTGAATTCTTCATATATTCTAGATTCAGATCCTTCGTCAGAATTTGTTTTGCAGACAGTTTTTGCAGTCTGTGGCTTACATTTTCATTTTGTTGACGTGACTATTGAAGCCTCTTAATCTTTTTTTTTTAAGTTTTTATTTATTTAAGTAATCTCTACACCCAACGTGGGGCTTGAACTCACAACCCTGAAATCAAGAGTTGTGTGCTTTTCCAACTAAGTCAGCCAGGTGCCCCCTGACATGACTATTGAAAAGCAAAAATTAAAAATTTTGATCAAGTCCAGTTGATTTATTATTTTTTTCTTGTCATGCTTTTTGTTATAGTTAAGAAATCCACCCAATCCAGGGTCACTGTGCTTTATTCTGGAAGTTTTATTGTTACAAGTTTTATGCTTATGTCTATGATGAATTTTGAGTTAACTTTTGCATGACTTGAGGTGAGCCTAGAGGTTTGTTGTTACATGTGGCTACTCAGTTGTTCCAGCACTATTGGTTGAGAAGTTTATCTTTTTCGCTGTTGAATTGCCTTGGCCTATTTTGGTACATGGAACCCAAAAGTCCACTTGGCATCTGGCTTCAGGCATTAAGTGGATCTGGGGCTCAAATGATCAGGAAGGGCTGCTTCTGACCATCATCAACACTGCCTTCCTCTGTGGCTGGTTCACAGGACAGTCTTCCTGTAGAGTCAAGATGAACATTAGATGCTCAGAGCCACAAGGGCTTTGTTTTAGATGTTCCAGCATATGCACATGCACAGCCACACACACACACACACACACACACACACACACACACACACACAGCAGGCCAGCTGCCTTCAACGGAGCCCTGATGGGGAGAGCAGAAGTCAGGTTCACGTCAGGACCATTTCACCACATTGGGCATTCAGGATAAAAGGGATTGAGTTCTGATGACGTCTGCCCTACTTTGCTTGCACGCCTGAGCTCCACGTGGATCAGCTGGCCTTTTTAACTCTAATCCCAAGCTGCCCTTCCGTGTTGGTACGAGGCAGTTGTTACACCCAGGAGGGAGAGCCTGAGCAGGCCAAGGATCCCTGAATACATCGTCAAGCTGGGAGGACTTGAGCTTCACGAAATAAATTGGTACTGTGGAGAGACCAAACACTCAGAACCAACAGGCCTTTGTTTGCTATGTTCTGGCACCACCAGGGAAATACTGAGGTTCTAATAAGTTGGCCGGTGTGTGCAGATCCCTGGTGAGTAGAGAAGGCAGATAAAAGACTTCATTCATGCACTGGGAGCAGTGTTTTAAGGTCTGACCATAGCTGGTCACATGGGTACAAGGAGTTGAGCTCTTGATGATCCATGATCCCTTTTCTTGGAAGCCTGATATCCCAAGGTTCCAATGGGAATTTGGTTCTGACTCCAAGCCTCCCACATTAATGGAAGGCAGTTATAATCCCCAGAAGGTCCGGGGGATGCCATGATACCTTGGGATGCGGCGAGCACTTAGGCAGACCTGCCACATGCTTGGCTGACCGCAAGCCTGGGTCATGCCATCTCTCACATGGTCAGCTTCAGGGAACTGGGGGTCCTGAGTGGAATAGCAACAGCAGTGCCACCTCCCCTGCCACATGCTGTGCGGTTAACACTGTGCCCAAAGCCTTCGTGTCTGGGGAACCCTGGGCACCTGACAGCCTGGTTTGCTTATTTTCTGACAGTTGCAAGTGTTGGACCAGGAACACATGTGTAGCCCATATATATAGGTAGCATATATACCTATAAACTTTGTATAGAAGTTTTCAACATTTATAAAATCAAAAGGCTTCACATAAACATATGGATCTCTCACTCTTGGAAAACCAGGAAATGGGGGCAACCATATGTTGATTACATCATCTCTGATCCCTGTACCCAGGGATAGCCTTGCCTCAGTGGCAGCAAAAAACAGCAGGTGATGAAGGCCATGGACACCACACTGACCTGGAATATTGGCTGAGCTACAGAAGTCCTGGACTACAGTCCCAGGGTTCCTGCCTGTGCATTGATGGCCTTGAAGTGACCAGCACAGGGAGACTACGAGAGTCCACACCACCATTAGATTATTCACTCTAGCAGTGAGCAGCATACTGCTGGTTACGCCCATTGTAAAGGGTCATTGTACCCGTCGTGCTGGAGGACAAGATGAGAGTATGCGGGACTTTCTAAGAGCTGCAGAACTGAGTCTCTCCTATGGCCAAAGTCAGTGTCAGCAGACTTGGCAAATGCTCTATATCAGGTTTTGTTTTGTTTTGTTTTCTAGTTTTTTGTTTCAAAGACTATTGTCTATTCATTTTTTGTGGTATAAATTCTACCATGGCTGATTGAAAGCCATCCATGTGATTGTTACTGAATATAGAATTGAGCACAATTCTTGTGAGTGGGTATGATGTGGCTCAAGCATAGCATCTCCTCTGTTTGCCAGTCTCCCTGACTCCCTCACCGCAAAACCAGTGTTTCTGTACCCACTTATGGTTCTACCTGGCCCTTGCAGATCTTACATCCAGTGGTAACCTGCCTATTGATTTTGGACATCAGGGGCCTTACTCATGGACAAGTCCCAGGAGACACTGGCCCCTCAACTCTACTGGGGAACGTGGGACATTCCCAGGAACAAAGAACCCAACCCAGGAAGGACTAGAGATTGCCATATGGACCCAATGTCCAAAGCTCTGGGCCTATCAGGTTGTCGTGGCATCCAGAACACAAGATTTAACCCAGAGACTTTCAGCCTGTCCCAGAAGACTGTGGGCCTAGACTGCAAGCTCTTCTGTTCCATCCTGCTGTTGAAGTTGAGGTCTCCGACTGAGGCCTTTCTCCCTCTTTGTCCTGTTAGAGCCCAATTCTGTTCTCCATCTCCCCCCGCAAACAGTGAATGGAGATTAAAGATGGGTTCAACAGTAAGGCCTTTATTATCACACACTCTGTAGACAGAAGGGTTGGGTGATTTGGAGACTGGACAAATCCATTGCAGGCACCATCTGTAGACAGCAATACCCACAGGGGCGCATGGGTGGCTCAGTTGTTAAGCGTCTGCCTTCAGCTCAGGTCATGATCCCAGGGTCCTGGGATCAAGCCCCGCATTGGGCTCCCCGGGAGCCTGCTTCTTCCTCTCCCTCTGCCTGCTGCTCCCCCTCCCCTACTTGTGCTTGCTCTCTCTGTCAAATAAATAAATAAAATCTTAAGAACAAAGCGAAACAAAAAAACCAAAACCCACAAAAGAGGGAAACTACTTCTGCAAGTCCCCAGACTCCAGTCAGATCCTCCTGGAGAGAAAGAGGTCAGGGCTATGCCTGAACCACTGGGGACAGGGCAGAGATGGTAAATGAGGCCACGCCAAAGAGCTCCCATCACTCATGTCTCCTTCCAGGGAATGAGAGAGCACAAAATCAGCCTTCCCTGAGTATGCTGAGATGACAGGCTGTGGGGGGACCTACCAGCTAGTAGAAGTGAGATGGCATCTGGCAGTGACAGAATCTGGCAAAGCATCTGGACAGATTAGAAAGTGTGATGTAGCTCCTGAAAGCTTCCCAGGTATCTGGCAATCTCCTGGTAGGGGTGTTAGGATATTTTTCAACTTTTGGCTTATGGCTTCTTCACAAAGGTTCCTTTCACAGAAGTTTTCTCAGGAGTGAACTCTTTTAAGGTGAACAAGGAAAGTGCCCCAGTTAGTTAGTGGTTTTCCACATTTGCCACACTCCTAAGGCCTTTCTTTGGTATGACCCTTCCGGTGCTGAGTGAGGCTGGCGCTCTGGCTGAAGGCTTTCCTATGTCCACTGCGCTCAGATGGCTCTTTTCCAGTATGACCTTTCTGGTGCTTAGAGAGGTTTGAGCTGTAGCGGAAAGCTTTTCCACACTTGTTACACTCATAAGGCTTTTCTCCCGTGTGAACTCTCTGGTGCTGACTGAGGATGGAGCTTTCACTGAAGGCTTTCCCACACTGGCTGCACTCATAAGGCCTTATTCCAGTGTGAACTTTCCGGTGTTTAACAAGGTTCGAGCTATAGCTGAAGGCTTTTCCACATTCACTGCACTCATAAGGCCTTTCTCTGGTGTGAACCTTCTGGTGCTGAATGAGCGCAGAGCTTTGACTAAAGGCTTTTCCACATTCTGAGCACTCATAAGGCTTTTCTCCAGTATGAATTCGCTGATGTGGAACAAGGTTGGAGGGGCAACTGAAGGCTTTCCCACACTGGTTGCACTTATAAGGCCTTTCTCCTGTATGACTCCTTTGATGCAGAGTAAGTTTGGAGGTTTGCCGGAAGGCTTTTCCACATTCGCTGCACGCAAAAGGCCTTTCTGTGTTGTGAACTTTCTGATGCCGAACAAGATGAGAGCTGTTAATGAAGGCTTTCCCACATTCGTTGCACTCATAAGGCCTTTCCCCAGTGTGTATTTTCTGGTGTTCGGCAAAATTGGCGACACAGCTGAAGACTCTCCGGCACCGTCTGCACTCGTAAGGCCTTTCTGTGTTGTGAACTTTCTGATGCCGAACAACATGGAAGCTGCGAGTGAAGGCCTTCCCACACTGGCCACACTCAAAAGGCCGTTCTCCAGTGTGAACTCTCTGGTGCTGAACAAGTGAGTGTTTCCGGGTGAAGGCTTTCCCACATTCACTGCAACTGTGATGCATTTTTCCAGAATGAACTTTCTGATGTGTCCTCAGTTTAAAAAGGTGGCTGAAGGCCTTCCCACATTCCTGACACACATGGGATGTTTCCCCAGTGTGATTTTTTTGGTGTTGAACAACGGTGGAGTTCTCTTTAGGGACATTTGCCCCTGTTGGGCATTGGAAGGGTCTCTCTCTGGAGTGAGCTAGCAGGTGGTCCAGGAGCATGAAGGCCTTTAGAAAGGCTTTCCCACAGTCGCTGCACTTGAAGGGCTTCTGTGTGGCGTGGACTCTGTGCTGCTGGAGGCCGGAGTGGGGCTGGAAGGCCTCCTTGTGCTTGGTGCCCCTGTGTGGCTTCCCCATGCTGTGGGTGGCCTGATGCTGCAGGAGGTCGTGGCTGTCCAGCACATCCTCAGCATGTTCAATGCTTGTGGAGAGTTCACTGTGCTCCTGCTGGTGCTGGTGAGCGTTTGTACCAAGCCGGAGGCCTCTTCCACATGCCTCACACTCGTATGGTTTCTGCCTAAGGTGTATTCCCTGATGCTTAGCCAGGTGTAGTATGTCTTTCAGAACCAGGCCACACATGTCACAGGTGTCGGCCTTCTGGGTGGAAGGACATACCTTAGGGGTCCTTAAATGGAGCGCTCCTTCTACAGAAACACTCTGTTCAAGAGGGGCTTCCTCCACTGCACACCAACAACCTGAAAGCAGAGAAATACTGGTGAAGTGTATATAGGCTTTGCTGGGAGGGGGCAGCCCCTTCACAGATGTGGATCTGACAAATTTAGGAGTGAATCTGTAGGATCAAGTCAGGGTGAGGTAGAGCTTGTGGTGCAATACTCGTCCCAGGAAAGCCACCAAAGGTGAAGATTCAACACGTAAGAACACAAGTGTAGGGTTCCGGCTGGGAAGAGAGGCAGGAACTGCAACACTTCAGCTTTCAGCAGGACCCAAAACAGGCAAGCCCCAGATCTCTGATAGGAGCAGGGGACACAACGGTGTGTGCTTGAGCCCAGGAAAATCCAGCTGCAGCCTGGCATCTGGTGCTTAAAGCCTATATGAGGATATGTGTGCATCCCCTAATACACTGACTGTGGGCTAATGTGGGACATCCCCTGTAAAGGGAGGGGTAGAGGCAATGAAGAAGACACAGAGATCAGAGCAGTGTCCAGGGACAAACGAGAAATGGCAAGAATGTGGTGTCTAGAATGAGGAAGGAAATTGGAGTAAGGTACGGCTACTGGCCCCAGCAGCAAACACTAGTGGATACAGGGCACATGCCCAGTACAGTGGTAACCCAGCCCCAGTGTCACCTCTGTTCCAGCTCCCACTCATGAGAGCCAGACCCCCTCCCATCCTCTTGTGCAGTATATGGAGATATGTCCACCCTCTCAGGCTCCCAGGGTTCTTTGTCCTGTTCCAGGTGAGCAACCGCACAGGGCCTGAAAGTTTTAAGTTCTAGGAACAAGACAGGGTGGGTGAGTGGCTGGCCCAGCCAAGGGCAGCCTACCCTGTGGCAGACCAGAGGGAGCTCACTGGGAAGCAAACTCAGTGTTACAAAATAAGTCTCCGAGGAGCATCTCACAGGAAGGGCCCAGTGGCCGCCACGAGTAATGACCAGGTCAGTGTCAACAGTCTGTGACATCGCCAGGCTCCTGGAAATGTCTGATATAAAAAGGGGAAGAACCTGGGCATGAAGGTGCCACTGATCTAGACGAACTCAGGCAGCCAGACTGAGACCCCGAGTCCTGAGCCCTTCCCCAGAAAGGGAAGAAGATATTGGGGCTCCTCAGGGAACGAAGCAGGCTGTGCCTGTGCCCCAGCTCTGCGCACACAGCTCAGAGGAGGAAGCAATACCCATGCTCAGCTCTAGGAAGACACAGCTGTTCCTGGAGAAGAGGAAGGACAGAGAACAGAACAGGAAGCTGGGGGGTGGGAGGGCCTTACCCAGTGAGGCCACAAGCGCCAGGTTCTCCAGCATCACATTATGGTACAGGTGCCTCTGAGTCTCATCAAGGAGCTCCCACTCCTCGCGGGAGAAGTACACGGCCACGTCCTCAAAGGTCCCCCAGTCCTGTCACGATGAGGACAGCTAAGTCAGCCACACCAAAGGGCAGCAAAAAAAAAAAAAAAAAAAAAATACACAGATGAACCCATCCAGACCTAGGCCCGTGACTCTACTTGCTGACACCTTTCTGGTGGATAGTCTCTGACCCTCAGGTCACCCCTGCCAACACACTCCTAGGTCACCCTTCTCCCTAAGCTCCAATGCTGTGGGTGCCATTGTCTCCTTGTGTCCCACTGATCACTGTGTCCTCCTTCACACAGCAGGGAGGTGGGCAGATAGTTGCCACAAGCTCTGGGCCTCGTTGTGGGGCCTCACTGCCTCCTAGCAGGCAAATCCCCTGGCTTCCCAGATCCTGCCTCCCAGAGCAACCAAATTTGGGCTCATCTCACATAGGTCCCCAGTACCAGGACTCCATCAATTCATACTCCCTGTGCATGTGCACATCCATCTTTGTACCACACATCTTCAGACCCCAGCACCATCACATGGCCTGTTCTTCCTCCCAGCAGTCCTACATACCACTGTGCAAATGGTGTCCAGAATGTGGCTGACTTGGTGAGGTCAGCCAGGATCCCATCCTGACCCAGATTTCCAAAAGTCCCAACTTTCAGAGGTGGCACCCAGCCTTCTTTCAGTTTCTCTAACTGGTCCTATTCCTACCTTTAACCCTTAGCCATCCAGACTAGGCCACAAAGACTTCTGGGACCTCCAAGTCTCTCTGCCTTCACTCATGCTGTCCCCTCACCAGTCTCAGTATTCTTCTTTCCTCCTGATGCACATTCAAAGCCCAGCCCCACGACCTCCCACCCCAGGCCTGGGACACTTGCAGCTGACTGCCACTGAGCTAATCTCCCATCCTGACTGAAACCCTCAGGCCCCACAGAGGGTGGCCAAGAAATGTTGGTGAACCCATACAGAGGTGCATAAACGGGAGCCACAATTCCACTGTCATGCTACTTGCATCTCTAATATGCCCCAGCCTCTGTCCCGGGGTCTTGGTTACTTTTTGGGCCCTCCTCTCACACACACCTTCTCTCGTGGCTGCTCCTCCCTCCATCTGACTTTGTGACACCCACCAACCCTGCCCAATACCCAGCCCAGCCACCCAGTCCTCAGCTGCCCCTGTAGGACATCCTTCACCATAAGCTAAAGATGCCCCCTCTCAAATCTGAGCCAGAGCTCCACCTCAGCTCATAGGCTGACTACTGCTGACTGGATGTCTCTAAGCTGAATTCCTCAGCATAACGTAGACATTCATGTCCAGCTGCCCATTCAGTACCTCCACCTGGAAGTCTTTAGGACATCTCAGCCTCGACAGGGTCAAAATCTGCCTCCTGATCTTCCCTGAAACGCCCCACCCAGCACCCTATTTCATTTGATGCACTTCAACTCCACCTTCTAGTAACTGAAGCCAAAATCCATGGAGATAGCCCAGGCTCCTCCACTTCTCTGCATATCATAAAATCTGGCTGGCTTAAAATCCAGATCCAACATCCAAACACTTCTCCCAACTCCAGTCACCACTCAGGCCAAGACACCATCACCCACCATATTTACTAAAAGAGCATCCTTACGGGCCTCCCTTTCTGCCCCCTCAACCTCACCCCCTACCCAACCCTACCTCTCTCTTCCACTCTGCAGCCAAAGGGAGCCTGTGAACACCTGAGTCAGATCACCTTTCTCCTCTACTCCAAACCTCCCATGGCTCCCACCACCCTCAGCCCAAGCTCCCCAGGCTGCCATTCCAGGCCTGACTTGTGCCCACCGGACACAAGGGAGACCTGTAGTTCCCTGAATACTCCCAGCTCAGCCTCAGCTCTCAGCATTTGCACATCCCGGTCCCAATGCCTGAAACTGCTTTCCATGTCTTGTCCCACTGGATTCCAGAATTGTGAAACTTCCCACAGAACCTCTGGCCAGGACTCAGGACCTCAGGCTTGGGGTGATCCTAGGGTACCAGCAGCAAAGGAAGAGAAGTGAAGGCGGAGGAAAAGAGTCCAGGGACTCCCCACTCCCCTCTACCGTGGGCCCCGGACCATGTGCATGGGGGTCCGGTGAGTGAGGGCGGCGGGCGCCCTCCACTCACTCACCCGCGCCGGGTCCACCAGCGCCGCCGCCGCCGCCGCCATCGGACCCGGGCAGGCCCTGAGTGCTCAGCCGATCCCCACACCTGCACTGGGCCAGGTGCCCGCCCGCCGCCCGTCGCAATGGGGGCCTCAGTCAGAGGGGGCGGAGGAAGAGGACACCCCCGTTACAGGAGATCACGGCTGGCACGAAGCGCGGCAGTTGATCTCATCCTCCTCACTGTCCTCCCCGGCTGGGTCCCAAGGAAGCGCCTGGAAAGCGGCCCCGACCCAGAGCTCAGGCCCCCAAGGACGCTGTATAACGACCTGTCAAGAGCAAAATGAACGTCCACAAGGGAGACGGCGGAAGTCCCGGGAGCCGCAGGAAATAGCCGTTTCGCTGTGTTGTGATTGGCTCACAGGTCGCCGTTAGCCTCCTTGGCCTTCTGGTCGATGTAGTTTCTGCCCCGCATTGGCCTGGCGAGGGGCGCCTGCTAGTTCTCCTAGGCAACGCCCAAGTGGCACCGCAAGGGGTACTGGGGAATGGAGCCCGAGATTAAGGATGGCAAAGGTGTGTTTTTAGCTTCCTCTTAAAGGGGCCACTCCAGATTTCCTCCCTCAAGAGAGGCAGGTGACCTGCATTCTGGAGTAGAGGGACCAGCCCTGAGGGGGCCCCTGGGGAACAGCTGCACTTGCGCATTTTCCCCCATCAGAAACTCTGGGGTGAGCCTCAACATTCTGTGCCTTGACAATGCCTCTTGGGGATGCTGAGGCTCACCCAGAATCAGCTCTAAATCAAAATCCAGAGATGAAATTTGATCAATAGCTACAACTTTCCTCGTGAGAAGTGGCATGAAAAGTGTTTAGGTACACAGTGCTGTGAAACTGAGTAAACGGGAACCTCACGAAAATGGAGTGAAAATGGAGTGAAAGGGGGAGCTCTCACTTGGAGTCAAGAATTACCAACAGAAGAATCTTCAACAGGAAAAGATGTCCATTGCATCCGCTACAAGAAATGAATGGGCCCTACAGCTGAGCCAATGAGAAACCATTATCACCCTGATCTCTTCTCCAATGGGCTTTCCTTTGAAACAGCCCCTTCTAACTTCCTCCTTTATCTCCATAAAATAACATTCTTCTTTTAGACTTGCCTGCAGTTTTGCTGTAGCTTGCATGTCCAGAATTGTAATTCTCTGCTATTCCCAAATAAACCCATTTTTGCTGGTAAAGGAACTGTTTTATTTTTAAGGTTAACACTACTAAATAAATAAGAGAGCTGTTGTTATTGTTACCATCATCATCATTATCCCAAGGCTCTCACAGCACTGCCAGGGGAGGGCAAATTGGAAACACCTCTCTAGAGAATCATTGTTGACATCTATCAAAATATAAAATGCACTCATCGATCCTTGACTTAGCAAGTAGCCATATAGGCAATGTTCAAATTTTATAAAAGTATATTCTTGTACTGTGGTAGGCAGAATATAATGACCCCAGAGATATCCAGGTCTTAATCTACAGAATGTGTAAATATGTTATATTACATGGCAAGGTGGAATTTAAATGGTAGATGGAATTAAGTTGATAATCATCTGACCTTGAGATGTGGTGATTATTCTGGATTATCTCAGGTGGCAGGTGGGTGGACAATGTAATAGCAAAGGTCCTTAAAAGTGGAACAGGGAGGGGACACCTGGGTGACTCAGCCAGTTAAGCATCTGCCTCTTGGTTTCAGCTCAAGTCATGATCCTGGGGTCATGCGATCGAGCCCCGCAATGAGCTCTGCACTCAGGGTGCAGTCTGCTCAAGATTCTCCCTCTCCCTCCCCTTGTGTCCCTCTACCCTTCTCCCTGCTTGCACGAGTGCACTCTCCCACTCACAAATAAATAAATTAAAATATTTAAAAAACAGTGGAACAGGGAGGCAGTGGAGATTGAGAGAGTTAAGATGAAGCATTTTTTTTTAAAGATTTTATTTATTTGACATAGAGACAGCCAGCGAGAGAGGGAACACAAGCAGGGGGAGTGGGAGAGGAAGAAGCAGGCTCCCAGCGGAGGAGCCTGATGCGGGGCTCGATCCCAGAACGCTGGGATCACGCCCTGAGCCGAAGGCAGACGCTTAACGACTGCGCTACCCAGGCGCCCCAAGATGAAGCATCTTTCTATGCCTGGCCAGAAAACACCAGATCCCTGTAGGCAGGCTCAACACTGTAAAACCTACAGTGAGAATGACAGGGTATAGATCATAGGGAATGGAGAGACCAGAACCCAGCAGGCGGGGTCACTGCCTTAAGGCAGCAATGCCTTTGGACCACAGCAGCACAGAGTGTCACCCCCTGCCCTCCTACTGTGTCCTCAGAAGCACATGTTGCTATTATCACTGAGAACCCTATGCCTCTGACTGCTGGCAGTGACTCATTTCTATTTCCTGCCTCCCCAGCCATACCCCTAGTTTTAAGGTGATGGAATTAACCTGCCCTTTATTGTCACACAGTCCAGAGCAGTCTGAGGTAAGAAAGGCAGTGGTTCTTAAACATTATAGGTGCCATGTGCAGACCTAACCACATCCATGAAGCTGGGCAGGTTTCCCTGAGCTGCCGGTAGACACACTGCAGGTCCCCTTGGCCACAGCAGGTCAGTTCCTGGTCACTACACACTTAGGGCCCCATGGCTTCTCCCTGTCAGAGTAGGGGTCCTGCTGAAGGGTCCTATCTGTCAGGAGGACTTACCTCCATCATCTGCAGGGAAAGGGCATCTCCATGAGTGGGCATTGCAGGCTGGGATCAGAAGAAGCCACCCATGCACTTTCAGCAGCATTTCTTTCCACCCTGATGCTTCCAGTACTGGTGGAGGCTCAAGCTGAACTAGGAGCCTCTCCCCATGTCACCCATGTCATGGCTTCTATCCAGGGTGCTTCCCTGGTGTGTAGGCAGGTGTCTTTGAAAACGTGTGCATGCGTGTCACTGACGTAGGCTTTCCAGCTTTCAGAGCTGCCTGGTGGTCCTAGCCTGTGTCCCCAGTGGTACAGATAAACTCTGCTCAGATAGCACCCCCTCCTCTACTCCATGCCTCATGATGACCTTGGCATGGGTTGGGTGCTTCTTCACAAGTGTGTGTCTGGCACACCTGGAAATAATTCCATGGGCTCCAGGGCAGGGCAAAGAGACTGATATTTGGGTGAGAAGGGAGCCCAGCCAGGCCACAGCACAGGGGTGCCTGCCCAGGGACTCATCCACAGGGTAGGTGCATGCAAAGGAGAGGCAGCTTCTCCCACTAGCCTGTCTGCAAATGGGATTCTCTCAGGCCTCAGTGCTAGTGACAGGAGTGCCAAACTGGGTGGAAAGCTGGTAGCACCAGGGCTCCAAATCCCCAGAGGGGACAAGTGCCCACCCACCTCTAAAATCCTGAATTTCAGGATATGTGAGCCACACAGGGAATGTGCTAGTTTCCTATTACTGCTGTAACAAATTGCCATAAACCAACCGAGTGGCTTAAAACAACACAAATTTACTCTTCCAATTCTAGAGGCTGGAAGTGTGAATTACCTGGGCTAAAATCAAGGTGTTACCATAGCTGGTTTCTTCTGAGGCTCTAGGAGAGAATCTGTTGATTACCTTTTCCAGCTCGTTGAGGAAGCATGCATTCCTTGGCTCTTGACTTCCTTCCTCACATCACTCCAACCTCTTGCTTCTGTTGCTGCATCTCCTACTTTCTCTTTTGACTTTCTTTTTCCACAAAAATGTGTTTTTTCACTGACATGTAATTTTCAGATAGCAGAGGAACCTACAACAGTTTTTTCTAAGAGGGAAAGTAATTTCAGAATATAATTATTACTACTCTTTTTTTAAAAATTGTGATTAAATATATATAACATAATATGTCATTTTAACCATTTTTAAGTGTACAATCCCATGACATTGATTACATTCGTAATATTGTAAAACCATCACCACTACCTAGTTCCAAGAGTTTTCCATCACCCAAACAGCAACTGTATACCATTAAACAATAACTCCCCATTCCCCCCTGCCCTGGCCCCTGGTAACTTCTAAACTTCTTTCTACCCCTATGAATTTGGCTGTTCTAGTGATTTCATTTAACTACTCTTGTCCTTTTGTATCTGGATTATATCACTTAGCATAATGTTTTCAAGGTTCATCCTTGTTGTAACACTTACCAGTACTTCATTCTTTGTGATAGGGGAAAATTATCCCCTTGTATGCACATGACCCATTTTGTCAGTTCATCTGCTCATGGACTCTTGGGTTGCTTCCACCTTTTTAGCTATTTTGATTAATGAGCAGTGAACACGGGCATACAAGTATCTCTTTGCGTCCCTGTTTTCAAATCTCTGGGTAGGTACCTAGGAGTGAAACTGCTGGGTGATATGGTAATTCTATCTTTAACTTTCTGAGAAAGTGGCAAACTATTTTTCATTCCATTTTACATTCCATCCACCAGCATATGAGGTTCCCATTTTTCCACATTCTAACCATTCTTTTTCTTTTCTTTATGATAGCAATCCTAGTAGGTTTGAAATCGTATCTCATGCTTTGATTTGCATTCCTTTAATGACTAATGAGTTGAGCATCTTTTCATGTGCTTATTGGCCACGTGAATATCTTGTTTAGAGAAATGTCCGTTGAAGTCCTTTGTCCATTTTTTAATTGGGTTGTTTGTCTTTTTGTTATTAAGTTCTTTATGTATTCTGGATAGTAAGCCTTATCAGATATATGATTTGCAAATATTTTCTCCCATTCTGTTTGTTGGTTTTTCACTGTGTTTGTAATGAATACCTTTGATGTACAAACATTTTAAATTTTGACGAAGTCCGATTTATCTTTTTAAAAATTTATTTTAATTTTTTTAGAGGGGGAGGGACAGAGGGAGAGGGAGAGAGAAAATCTTAAGCAGGCTCTACGCCCAGTGTGGAGCCCGACACAGGGCTCCATCTTACAACCCTGAGATCATGACCTATGCCAAAATCAAGAGTCAGACACTTAATCAACTGAGCCACTCAGTTGCCCCCAATTTACCTATTTTTAAAATTTTGTTACTTAGGCTTTTGGTGTCACAAATCCAAGGTCATTTCAAAGGTCATTGAGATTTATCCTTATGTTTTCTTCTAAGAATTTTATGGTTTTAGGCTTATATTTATGTTGATTCATTTTGAATTAATTTTTGTATATGGTGTGAGTTAGGGGTACAACTTCATTCTTTTGCATGAGGATATCCAGTTTTCTCAGCACCATCTTTTGACATTGAATGGCATTCACACCCTTGTAAAAAATCAATTAGCCATAGTTGTATAGGTTTATTTCTGGACTTTCAGGTCTATTCCACTGGTATATATGTTTTTCCTTATGCCACTACCACACTGTTTCGATTACTACAACTTTGTAGTACGTTTTGGAATCAGAAAGTGCGAGTGCTCCAACTTTGTTCTTTTTCAGGTTTGTTTTGGCTGTTTGGGGCCCTTTGCAGTTTCATATGAATTTGAGGATCAGCTTTTTCATTTCTGCAAAAGAAGGCTGTTGGAATTTTGATGGGGATTGCATTGAATCTGTAGTTTTGGATAGCACTAACACTTTAACAACATTAAGTCTTCCTGTCCATTAACATGGCATGACTTTCCACTTACGTAGGTATTTTTAATTTCTCTCAATAATGTTTTCTAGTTTTCAGTGTACACGTATTTCACCTCTTTGCTTCAGTGTATTCTTATAGCTATTTTATTCTTTTAGATGCTATTGTAAATATAGGTTTCTTAATTTCCTTTTCAGATTATACATTGCTGGTATATAGGAACACACAGATTTTTATGTGTTGATCCTGCAACTTTGCTAAATTTATTAGCTCCAGTAGCTTTCTTATGTATTCTTTGGGGTTTTCACATCATCTGTGTATGGAGATAGTTTTACTTCCTCCTTTTATTTCTGTTTCTTACCGGATTTCTCTGGCAGGAACTTCCAGTACATCATCAAATAGCAGTGATGAACGTGAGCATCCTTGTCTCATTCCTGATCTTAGTGGGCAAGTAAGCTTTCTATCTTTCACCATTAGGTTAGCTGCAGATTTTTCACAGATGCCCTTTATCATGTTGTAGAAATTTCCTTATATTGCTAGTTCTCTGAGAGTTTTTGTCATGAAAAGGTGTTGGATTTCCTTTGACCTTCTTGCTTTTCTCTTATAAGAATGCTTACGATTCCGGGGCGCCTGGGTGGCATAGCGGTTAAGCGTCTGCCTTCGGCTCAGGGCGTGATCCTGGCGTTGCGGGATCGAGCCCCACATCAGGCTCTTCCGCTATGAGCCTGCTTCTTCCTCTCCCACTCCCCCTGCTTGTGTTCCCTCTCTCGCTGGCTGTCTCTGTCGAATAAATAAATTAAAAAAATAAAATCTTAAAAAAAAAAAAGAATGCTTACGATTCCATTTACAGCCCACCTGAATAGTCCAGGATAATATCCCCATTCTAAGATCCTTAACCTAATCACATCTGTGACATCTTTTTTTTTTTTCTGGTAACCTCTCTCTTGCCATATACAGTAACATACTCACAGGTTCAGGGATTTAGGTGTGAGCATCTTGGGAAGGGGGGAGGCATGATTATGCTGACCAAGAAGGAGAAGCTGAATTGAAGGACCTGAAAGCAACAGTGGGAAAGTAGAATGGGTCAGATGTGGTGCTTGGCTTGAGGAGGGTGGGAGACAACTAATGCTCAGGAGTCATATGAGAGGTAGTCTGGGTCTAGAAGATGGTGGGGGTCCCTGGGTAGCTCAGTTGGTTGAGTATCTGCCTGCAGCTTGGGTCATGATAGAGCCCTGGGTTGGGCTCCCAGCTCAGTGGGGAGCCTGCTTCTGCCTGCCACTCTGCCTACTTGTGTGCACACTCTCTCTCTCTTCCTCTGTCAAATAAATAAATAAAATCTTTTTAAAAAATAGAAGATGGTAGGAATGAGATACAGCTACTGGACTTAGAGGCACTGGTCAAGCACCAGCCTAACCCAGCCCAAAGTCATTCCCAACCCAGCTCACACTCTGTACGGCTGCAGGAAACTGCCATGGTGGAGTCATATCAACCCAGGTGAGCAGCTAGGGCTCCTTGCAGTGTTCCAGCTGGATGACCACATAGGAGTCCAGTAACCCTAATGGAGTTCCACAGCAGGTCACAGGGCGAGCATGACACATGTGACTGGAAATAAAATGGAACCTCACAAGATAAATCATCCAAGAAAAGTTTTGCAAAAATAACATCATAGGTCCAAAAAGCGATGACCATAAAAGCATGGAGCGCTTGGCAAGGAACAGCCTCTGGAAGCTCCTACTGGAGTCAGGGGAGTAAAACCCAGATGCAGAAGGGCCTTGGTCCCAATGGGCTCAATAGGCGGACCCACTGGACAGAGTGAAAGACATTTACCAACAATATCATGGTCAGTAAGTGAAACCTGGTGCCCAGCCCCAAGTCCAAAAACACCCCCACAGGGAACCCAAGAATGTCCTCAGAGTCATATCATGGAACAGGCCTCTCTGGCCTCTCAAGGGCCCCTACGCCTCCTAAGAGAAGCCACAGCAATGTCATCAAAGGTCACCAAGCCCTGCAACAAGCAGGTGGGCAGTTGACTATGGTGTAAGTTATGGGTGTGTGATCCAGGCCTCTAGTGCCTGTCTTAACAGCCACTTCCCTGATACTGCCCCTGGAACCTCTCCCCAATACACTTGATGAATTCCCCCAGGGCTCCACATCTGAGACACACTAGGGCACTGACCCCATGCTGGGCCCCCTATGCTGGCCCTAATAGGTTTCGGACAGTCCTTCTATCACATCCTTGGGCCTTGCCTCATCTGTTCCAATGTTTCCCCCCTCCCCAGGCTTCTTAGAGATCCCTCTGCACATAGCAGCCAGAGGGACTGTGTGCAAAAGGCAACTGGTATCTGCAAATCTATGTGAAGCCAAGCCTCCTTCCAACTGCATCTGTGATAGTTATCCTTAATCTCCATTCTGGGCCCAACTTCACCTAGCTCTCCAGTCCTAACCTCAGTGTCCCTTCTCTCCCTCCAGTGGTTGTCTGTAACCAAGACCCTTAGACCCTACTTCCTAAATCTGGTTCCCAGGCCTTACCCTGGTCCAAGCCCTCAGCCCATCACTCCTTGGGCACTATCAGCCAGACCTTTTTCAAGAACACCAAATCTCTGAGCCTTGCCCATGTCACCTTTCCACTCAGATGTCTCCAGGCAACTCCTGCTCTTCCTTTGGGACCTGCTCCTCTTTCCCCTTTCCCATTTCTATGGAAGGCAGTTCCATTCTTTCAACTGCTCAGGCTAAAAACATCCTTCTGTACCTCTCATCACTTTCTCACCCCTCTTTGATCCATCAGCAAATCCAGCTGGCTCTGCCCGCGGAAGAGATCCAGAATCTGACTACTTCTCCTACATCTTTTGCCACCACCACCCTAGTCCAGGCTGCCACCATCGCTTGCCTCCATGATTGCAGTTGCCTCCTTCCTCTGTCCACACCCACCTACACCTTCATCTGGTCCCCCATCACTTCTCCATTTGGAAACTAAAGGTATACTGCTCAAATTAGATCAGGTCCCTCCTCTATTCACAGATCTTCTCAGCTCACGGGGCCCTCAGAATAAAGGCCTAGCGTGAAACCTCCCCGGAGCTTTCTGGTCCCACAAGAAGTAAAGTACTTCAAGTTTCCCTAATGCCTTCCTCTCTGGATGGCCTCCAAGCCTTCGCACATGGAGGTCCCTCTGCCTGGAACAACTTCCATGCTTCATTCCAAGGCCGCTAAAAATGGGGTGCGTGCACCCTGGAGGGAAAAAGATGACCCCAGGCCGGACACCCTCAGTTTCGATTTTAGGACACTGGGGCTTGGAATCTCGTCAGGCGGGAGCTTGGGAGACCTTCCCTTACCCATGCCAAGTCCACCAGTGCTGCCTCGGACGGGGACCCGGCGCAATGGACCCAGCCTGGCCTAGGTGCCAGGTCCTTTCTGACAACGCCGCTGACGAGTCTCAGAGGCGCCTTAGGTCAGGCTACTCGCCGGACCCCCAATTCCCGACATTCCTCGCGGTGCCACTTGGTCTTTGGCCTGGTGACACGGAACCGCGGTCCCTGCCCAAGTAGGCTTTACGGTGTGAACTACACTACCCAGAGGACGCTGCGCTACGCAGGGCATATCCGTGCGTACCGCACCGGGCAAGGGCGGAACTTCTGGCATCTCGCGGAGGTTTTCTTTCGACGGGCGGTGCGCCTGTTCAGAGGCCCGGGTACCTGCGTTGGGGCCTCGTTCGGGAAACTATAGGGCGTCCGCATCCCGGGCTTGAGGTGCTCGAAGTGTGGACGGTGGGGACGGCTCCTTTCTAGACCTTTGCGCCTGCGGGCGGGACCTACGAGCTATCATCCCCACCTCCTCGAGCCTCGGTTTTCTAGGAAAGAGAATGGACGGCCCTGGGCATGTCCGCCAGGACTTCCGCAAGAGCCCGTCGAACGTGGTGACCTTCCCAGAAGAGACACCTTGGGCGTGTTTCCACCATACTGAGCCGGAGACCGAGGCTCGGAGGGGCTGGCTGCCGTTGCCCAGGCTTCACCAGCCGTGGTGGAACTGAGGGCGGAGGAGGTGTTTTTCCAGTGGTCTATTCCTAACGGGTGCGCGCGCGGTATCTCGCTCCTCCGTCCCTAGCGGGTTACCATGGGAACAGTGGCACTACCCGAAGTCTTTGGAGAGTGAGGGGTCCTGCTTACAGAAGCTGGGCAGTACCCCTAACCTCAAGGTCCTGGAGCTCCAACGTTAGTGGATGCGTGAGTGTGCCGTGGGATCCCTGCCGTTTCCATTTCTTTGTCCGGAATCATGGGAGTCACTCTCATTTTGTGCCTTTGTGTCCCAGATGACTGGTCAGTATGCTGCCCCCAAAGGGGGAGGGGCCTGAAAGGGTTTTTCACCTTCGTAGACAGAGACGTGCAAAGGCTTGTTTGTGAGCTTGAGCCGGGAGCCATCCGGGAACCCCAAAATCTTTCTTACATCTTGGGAGGAAAGAGAACCTGGTAGGAGAATTCAGGCTGCAGCTTAGGCTCTCTTTAGGGAGACTGAGCGCTGGCCCTTTATTCTTACTCTGCCATTAACTGGTTTCTTTGGCTGGTGTGTGAACAGACTGAGGGGCAAGGGCAAAAACAGGGTGGCCAGAGAGGAGGCTTCAGCAATAGTCCAGGCACGTAATGATGCCCTAGACCAGGGAGGTAGCCCTGGGTAAGACTTGGAAGATGGTGGTCCCAAGGGGGACGGATTGTGAGAGCATGTGACAGGGAAAGGGAGGTTCAGCGCACTACTGAGGCTCCGCAGTGGGACTGCAGGCCTTGTAGGGATGCTGCTACAGAATAATGGTCCAATCTACTGCAAGTGCAGGGATCAGGATGTGTTAGCCACAATGATAGTGGAACTAGTGGGACCTGAAGGACTGTCCTATGGTGGAACAGGTAGGACACACCTGGTAAGGGGTTAAGACAAGCAAAGGCAGAGGTGTAAGAGGGCCAGGGGTATTTGGGAATCTAGGTGTTTGTAGCTGACAGAAGGAGCAGAGGACAGTGACAGGTGAGTAAGGCCTTGAACAAAGGGCCAGGAGCAGCCACTAGCCCTGAGTGTCATTGGAGGTTTTGTCGCAAGACCAGCTGGGAATCGGATCCTTGCTATTATTTCCAGGGTCACTAGCTGCCACATGCAGAGTGGCCTGGGGAGAGTTGAGAGGGCTGATCCAAGGACATAGCAGAAAGAAGAGGGCCTAGAGGTGTGAGAAAGGAGCTGTCACAAACTGATGAGTCTGTCATGAGTCAGGCAGAACAGTGGGAACAAGGGCTTGGTGCTGGGGTCCTAGGGGAAAGTTTGAACCTGGCTATTTTTGTCATAGGTCACACTATGGGAGAATGTCCAGGGAACCACCTGGAAGTAGGGCATACACAGATTGGATGATATCCATTTCCCTTCCTATTTTATGATGCAATGGCTGCAATGCAGTGGCCAGTGGGTCTTGGGAGAAGGAGAAGACCCTGATGTTGGTAGACTAGCGTCCCCTCTGAAATGAAGACCTGGGGAGGAGGGTAAGCTGGAGGAGTTATTATGTCTGGGAGGTGTTATAGAGGAGAGGGTTGCCAGGGGAGAGAGCAAGGTGCCCTGGTTTTTAGGCCTGGGGCTCGAAGAGATCCATTCATGTGCCCTGCAGGATCAGCTGTCTTCCTCACTCCAAGGCCTGATGACCTTCAAGGATGTGGCCATGTACCTCTCTTGGGAGGAGTGGAGACTCTTCACTGGCCCAGAGGATCCTGTACCGGGACGTGATGTTGAATGACTTCACGTTCATGGCCTTACTGAGGGAATCTCCTGCCTCTGTTTATGTGTTCCTTTTCAGAGTTGTTGGCACTCATTCTCACCCACCTACCATAACCTATAGAAAGGGCATTTCCCTGTTTTCAGGTAATTCATGTGAAAGGGAAGATAAGGAGGCACTGTTGGAAAAAGATGTTTCTAGAAAAATTGTATCACAGGTCTGGACTCCCAATGCTGGTCCTTCTAGCCAGAAGGTCCACCCTTATAACCCTGGTGGTTAAGTCTTCAGCGACTTTGTCCCTGGAGAAGTGTGGAAACAGACCCTGGACAGAAACTGCACATGTGGGGGGCATGCAGGAGAGAATTTTGGTTCCACTTAAACCTTCAGCTGCAACAGTTGACTTTAATATGGAGAGAAACCTCTCCCCTGTGATGAGTGCATACTATAGAAAAGCTGTGCACATGTAAGGATGTCCTGGACAGCTGTGACCTAACACCCAGCCACCCACAGTGATAGGAAGCCGTGAAGGAGTACTGTACTCAGGAAGGCCTTCCCACCCAGACCCAATATCGAGCAGTTCCCCAAGTCCACACTGCAGAGAAACCCTGCAAGTACAGCAGCTAGGGGACAGCCTTCCTGAAGAGCTCCACCCTCCTTAGCCACCTGACTCACCCTGAAGAGAGACTAGATAGATGCCCAACAAATAGAAATGTCTGCAAGGAGAAATCAGTGCTTGTTGGTCACCAAAAAATTCACACTAGAGAAACAGCCTTTGTGAGTCTGGAGAGTAGGAAGGCCTTCGGCCACACATGTAAACTGAAAAAGCATCAGAAAATTCACTCTGGGGAAAGGCCTTACGAGTACATGGAGTGTGGAAAAGCTTTCTGCCAAAGTTACACTCTAAATCAGCACCAGAAGGTTCACGCTGGTGAAAGGCCCCGAGTGTAGCAAATGTGGGAAAGTCTTTGGCCACAGGTCTAACCTTAGGAAGTACCAGAAGGTTCACACTGGAGAAGGGCCCTAAGAGTGCACCCATTGTGGGAGGGCCTTTAGTGAAACCCGAGCCCTTGTTCAGCACCAGATTGTTTACACCAAAGAAAGGCCATGTGAATGTGGCAAATGTGGGAAAGCCTTCAGCCACAAATTCCACATAGTTCCACACTTGAAATTGCAAACAAGAAAGACCTCTGAGTGCACCAAATGTGGCAAAGCCTTGGGGGCACCGGGGTGGCTCAGTCAGTTAAGTGTCTGCCTTCAGCTCGGGTCATGATCTCAGGGTCGTGGGATTGAGCCCCATGTGGGGTTCCCTGCTCAGCAGGGAGTCTGCTTCTCCCTCTCTCTCTTCCTCTTCCCCTTGCTTGTGCACTCTCTCTCTCTCTCAAATAAGTAAAAAAAAAAATTTTTTTTTTTTTAAGTGTGGCAAAGCCTTGAGCCAGTGCCTACTTTGCCCTGCATGATAGAGTTCATGCTGGAGAAAGACCTTACAAGTGCACTAAATGTGGAAAAACTTAGCCAGCCTTCCTCCATTATGCACCGTGAGAAAGCTCACACTAGAGAAAGGTCTTGCAAGTGCAGCGAGTGTGGGAAAGCCTTGAGCTGCAGATTTAATTTATTAAAAATCAAACTTCACACCAGATAAAGCCTTTAGAGTGCAGTCAGTGTCGGAAAGCTTCCAGCCCAAATGGCACATTTGCTCAGCTCCATTCCATGAGTGGACTGCACACGAGTGCATGAATCTAGGGAAGGATGGCTTGCCACTGTGGCTTCATTCAGCACGAAGGGAACCGCAGCCAGGATAAGCCCTGCACGAGTAGCTTTTGTGAGGTAACTTCCAGCAGCAGTTAAACCTTATGCACCAGCACACTCCCCTGAGGAAGTGATCTCCATGTGGGTGTTTGGCGGTCACCCCACACATGTGCCATGGACCCCCTACCACCAAATTTGTTTCCGAAGCTGCTGCTGTATGCACCAAGAGAATTTAAGAGGAAATTTCTTCACACAGAGGACTCCTGGGGAGATCTGGACAGTCACAAGCAGGTCTAGGCTGACTGCGCAGAACAGCAGCTGGGGCCGGGGGGGGGGGGGGGGGCAGGGGGCGGTGTGGGTTGGACCGTGTGGCTAAAGGAAGGAGCTGGGGGAAAGTTACTGCATGGAGGCTGGACATTTGTGACATTTAAGGTTCTCACTGGAGCACACACAGACTTGTCTTCAGCCTGCCTGCGTATGGAGCCAAAAGGGAAAGGGAGGGTGAGGTTTAGAAAGAAGTCAGCAGTCAAGCATCAGAAATGGAGTCAGACTCTTGAATGCAGCAGGAAAGCCTCCGTTGTCTGGCTTGTGTTGTGTCTGTGATCTGCCAGGATCTGGACAAGCGGCAGTCTGCCGTCTGTGGCATCTGGACTGTGCTGCCCTCATGCCTGTGTTGTTCAGGAAGGTCTGAGACTGAGTGCCCCCCTGGAGGGGATCCCGCTGGTCCTGAGCTGGTGTGGGGTTTCCTCTCAGCCATGATTGTGTTAGGCATGGTTACCTGCCAGCTCTGGCCAAGGAGACCTGGCCAGAGGAATCTCTGGAGGGATTTTGGAGAAAGTTTCCTTTCTTCACAGATGCCAACTCCATGTGTAATAGCCCTGGTGAATTTCATGATCCCCTGAATTAACATTCAAACAGCTTTTCTTTCTTTCTTTCTTTCTTTCTTTCTTTCTTTCTTTCTTTCTTTCTTTCTTTCTTTCTTTCTTTTTCTTTCTTCCCTCCCTCCCTCCCTCCCTCCCTTCCTTCCTTCCTTCCTTCCTTCCTTCCTTCCTTCCTCCATGCCCATTGTAGAGCCCAATGTGGGGCTTGAACACACAACCCTGAGATCAAAACCTGAGCTGAGATCAAGAGTCGGAGGCTTAATCGACTGAGCCACCCAGGCACCCCCAAACCAGCCTTCTCAGACTACTCTTGACTGATAATAAAGACCTTATTGTTTTTTTTAAGATTGTATTTATTTGTTTGTCAGAAAGAGCACACAAGGAGGGGGAGCAGCAGGCAGAGGTAGAAGCAGGCTCCCCATCGAGGAAGGAGCCCACTGTGGGACTCAGTCCCAGGACCCTAAGATGAAGGCATATGATGAACCTCGTAAGACAGTGAGGGTATGCCACAGCTTGAGAGGCTGGCTGCACCAGTCTAAGCAGAACTACGGAATTCAATATTCAATCAAGGCACAATCTTCTAAGTATTCAATTTTGCTAAGATGAAGTAATGTGATCATGACCTGAGCCAAATCAAAGGCAGACACTTAATGGACCGAGCCACCCAGGCGTCCCATAAATGCCTTATTTATAAAAATCATTTTATTTTATTTTATTTTATTTTTAAAGATTTTATTTATTTATTCAGCAGAGATAGAGACAGCCAGCGAGAGAGGGAACACAAGCAGGGGGAGTGGGAGAGGAAGAAGCAGGCTCATAGCAGAGGAGCCTGATGTGGGGCTCGATCCCATAACGCCGGGATCACGCCCTGAGCCGAAGGCAGACGCTTTAACCGCTGTGCCAGCCAGGCGCCCCTATAAAAATCATTTTAAATCTCCATTGCTGGGGTGCCTGGCTGGCTCAGTTGGTAGAGAATACAACTCTTGACCTTGGAGTTGTGAGTTCAAGCTCCACATTGGATCTAGAGATGACTTAAAAAATAAAATAAGGGGCGGCTCAGGGCGTGAGCCCGGCGTTCTGGGATCGAGTCCCACATCAGGCTCCTCCTCTGGGAGCCTGCTTCTTCCTCTCCTGCTCCCCTGCTTGTGTTCCCTCTCTCACTGGCTGTCTCTCTGTCAAATAAATAAATGAAATCTTTAAAAAAATAAAATAAAATAAATCTCCATTGCTTTATTGAGGAGGAGGTTGAGATACTGAAATCTGCCAGCATGAAAGTCAACATTGTTAATTTACATATAATAAAATTCTAATTTTTTAGAGGATTGCTAGACAAAAGATTAACAGCAGCCTTGCTCTCAATTTCAAAGGGGAAGGCACGTTATTGATATTATAAAAATCTAATTGAAACAGAAAGAAGGGAAATCTGCACATGGATGAGGGCAATAGTAAGCAAGAAAGGAAAAGAAGACAAAATTACATCAAATTGGGTACTTAAAATACCCACCCTCCTCAGTGGGGGAAACCCTGTGGACACAGCCAGGCTGGAGTCGGAGTCCCGACCAAGAGGCCTCAACAGAGCATCTTGCCCTCAGGTGAGACTTTGGACTGAACATCCCAATGAGGGCTGTATTTACAGGGCAGATGACGGGGTCTGAAGCTAAATACGTGTTTGCCTCTGTGCAGTTTGGAGGGGGCTGCATTTCTATGTTACCATGTCTTTACCAATTCAAAGAGCCTGGGCCATATGGACTTGTCTCTCTTCCCAGGTTCCATTCTGGGGGGCAGCGCAGCACGGAGCCAGAGGAGATACAAGGCAAAATTCATAGCTCTCAGTGTCAGAACAGCCAATTCTGACCTGGAGGCCAGCTAATGTCAATTAACCAGGCTCCGAGGTTACCCACGCCGCACAAGTCTCACAAGCAACAGTCTTGAGACTGCCTGCGTTTGTGCAGGTTGGGCTGGTGGGTAATGCAGGACAAATCGCAGAAACCTCCATCCGTACAATGCAGATGGGCAGAGGCAGAGGGAGAGGGAGAGAGAATCTCCAGCGGACTCCCTGCTGAGCACGGAGCCCGAGGCACAGCCGGATCTCACAACCTGGAGATCCTGACCTGAGCTGAAATCAAGAGTTGGACGCATTACGGACTGAGACACCCAGGCACCCCAAATGCTCCTAATTTTTAAAAATAATCTCTCTACCCAACGTGGGGATCAAACACACGACCTGGAAATCAAGATTCAGATGCTATGCCGACTAAGCCAGCCCAATGCCCCAAAATGCTCTTTAAAATGTGTAGGTGTTTACAAATGTGTGCACCTATGAAATGGCCACACTTAGAATATTGAACATTCTCATCACATCTAAGTTCACTTTGTGCTGCTTCCCACCCAGGCACCTCCAAGCCATGTGTCAGACAACTACTGAGGACTTGCTTGCTCCACTATAGGTTAGTTTTGTCTTTTCTAGCACGTTATATAAATGGAATAATTTATACCATATGGACTGTTTTGTGTGTTCTTTCACTCACCAAAATTTTGGGAGATTCATCAATGTTGTAACATATACCATTATTTCACTTATTACTAAGGAGTACCTCATTGTAGGAAATATTACTACATGTTTATTCCACTCACCAGTTGTTACCCATCGGAGTTGTTTCCAACTTTTAGCTATTATGAATAAAGGTGCTATGAACATTATGTACCAGGATTTTTTAAAGACTTTTTTTCTAAGACTTGATTTTAAAGTAATCTCTGTACCCAATGTGGGGCTTCAATTCACAACCCCAAGTTCAAGATTCACATGCTCTACTGACTGAGCCAGCCAGGTGCCCCTCGTGTACCAGGATTTTGTGGTCACGTGCTTTCATTTTCTAAGGATAAATCCCTAAAGGAATTGCTGAGCTGTACGATAGGCATATGATGAACCTCGTAAGACAGTGAGGGTATGCCACAGCTTGAGAGGCTGGCTGCACCAGTCTAAGCAGAACTACGGAATTCAATATTCAATCAAGGCACAATCTTCTAAGTATTCAATTTTGCTAAGATGAAGTAATGTGATTATAAATTCCTCCTGGGAGGGACGCCTCGGTGACTCAGTCGGTTAAGCGTCTGCCTTCTGCTCGGGTCATGATCACGGGGTCCTGGGATCAAGTTCCGCATCAGGCTCCTTGCTCAGCCGCAAGCCTGCCTCTCCCTCTGCCTGTTGCTCCCCCCACTTGTTCTCTCTCTCAGACAAATAAACACATAAGATCTTTTTAAAAGGTAAAAAAAGAAGTTCTCCTGGGGAAGGAAAATGCCTTCAAGTCCCTCATTGTACGCAGCAGGGACTAGCACAGTGCCTCACTCTGAGTCTAAATGTAGCATCCTTGGTGACCAGAAGGAAAACTCCAATACTGCCTGACAATTTCAAGTCAAGAAATACACAGCTCCTGTTAGGAAGCTAGGCATGAGCAATAGCAGGCTAGACCTTAGGTATCCTTACCAAGGGCCCCACCGCACGCCAGGCCTGCCCAGGGACCGCCCCATTCCACCCATCCAGCAGGCAGTTTGTGGTTACAGCGTCCCAGCAGAGGAAGAGTTAAGTTTGTTGTGCTTGTTGCACTTGTGCAGAAAGCAGCTGCTTGTCCTTATCTGACCTGTGCCTCTAGAACAGAAATAATGTTGAGGTTTCCTCTGGTGCAGGTATTTGGGGGGCTTGTTGTTAAGATTTTATTTATTTATTTGAGAGACAGAGCCTCTCAGGAGTCGCCATACGGGCATTTTGAATGCATCATGGGAAGGACGTGCTTAATTGGCTAATTATTATATAATTCAGGCCTGTCACTCAAATGATACGACCCTAGGATGCACCACAAAGAAAACATTGATAGAAGCCCACACCCTGGAGTTTCTGGGGCCATTGTCTCCCTTGACTGGCCTGCTTCTCCCTTGGAATGTACTTTATTTTTTTTTTTTTAAGATTTTATTTATTTATTTGACAGAGAGAGACAGCCAGCGAGAGAGGGAACACAAGCAGGGGGAGTGGGAGAGGAAGAAGCAGGCTCTTAGTGGAGGAGCCTGATGTGGGGCTCGAACCCAGAATGCTGGGATCACGCCCTGAGCCGAAGGCAGATGCTTAACCACTGTGCTACCCAGGCGCCCCTGGAATGTACTTTAATAAAACTTTGCTCTGCTGTACTTTCAGGATGTTGTCCTGTCACTCTTTACTGCAGTGGTGAAAATAACCAAGGCTTCCTTTCTTTTCCATCTAACTCTCCAGAACACTCTCGGTCCCTAAATCCCTGGCACCACATTAGGCAATGACCATGACAAGGATGCTTCCCTTTGTTCCTGCTTCAGAGCATGTGCCTGCGTGTGTGCTATGCGGCAGAGGGCTGTGGTGATTCTGTGTAAGTGGGGAGGCTGGCTTCGCCACCAGAAACACTGGTCATGGGGCGCCTGGGTGGCGCAGTCGTTAAGCGTCTGCCTTCCGCTCAGGGCGTGATCCCGGATCCCTGGGATCCCTGGGATCGCTGGAATCGAGCCCCGCATCAGGCTCCTCCGCTGGAAGCCTGCTTCTTCCTCTCCCTCTCCCCCTTCTTGTGTTCCCTTTCTTGCTGGCTGTCTCTCTCTGTCAAATAAATAAATAAAATCTTAAAAAAAAAAAAAAAAAAGAAAGACTGGTCATGTGCTTAAATTCCCTCTGCCTCCACCACCTAAGGATATTTCCTCTCCTTCCAAAGACCGTCAAACCCACCCTAACTGGCCAGTGATTTTTTTTTTTAATGATTTTTTATTATATTATGTTAGTCACCATACAGTACATCCCCGGTTTCCGATGTAAGGCTCGATGATTCATTAGTTGTGTATAACACCCAGTGCACCATGCAATACGTGCCCTCCTTACTACCCATCACCGGTCTGTCCCATTCCCCCACCCCCCTCCCCTCTGAAGTCCTCAGTTTGTTTCTCATAGTCCATAGTCTCTCATGTTTCATTCCCCCTTCTGATTACCCCCCCTTTCTTTATCCCTTTCTTCCCCTACCGATCATCCTAGTTCTTATGTTCCATAGATGAGAGAAATCATATGATAGTTGTCTTTCTCTGCGTGACTTATTTCACTTAGCATTATCTCCTCCAGTGCTGTCCATGTTGTAGCAAATGTTGAGAACTCGTTCTTTCTGATAGCTGAGTAATATTCCATTGTATATATGGACCACAACTTCTTAATCCAGTCATCTGTTGAAGGGCATCTCGGCTCCTTCCACAATTTAGCTATTGTGGACATTGCTGCTATGAACATTGGGGTGCATATGGCCCTTCTCTTCACTACGTCTGTATCTTTGGGGTAAATACCCAGTAGTGCAATGGCTGGATCATAGGGTAGCTCAATTTTTAACTTTTTAAGGGACCTCCACACTGTTTTCCAGAGGGCCAGTGATTTTAATGAAACAATTTTATCATTGTGGATAGTAAGTGGAAGAGGGCACCAACGAAGGACAAGACCTCCAGAGCAAGCTGGTATCCAGCCACACTATTCCTCCTAAGGGGTTGTGGGAGAGGACAAAGACAGCAGCAACAACAGGATGCCCCTCGCAGGGATCATGAGTTGTAAATGAGTGAACATATGTGAAAAGCTAAAAACAGTACCTGAAAGAAGGTAGGCCATGATAAAGTTCATTCACTTATTGGGACCCCCAGTCCCTTGGAAAGAATGCTCCAATATTGTGAGACACTAGACACCCATAATCCATGGATGGTTTTTTCTTGAATAACAGACATCAAACTCATTGCTAAATTGTTTTAATTTTGTTATTAGACAGCTCCATGTAAATATCACTGTCCCGTTGCCATGTGGTTATCCCAGGAGGCCCCAGGTGCCAGTTGATTTGGTCTGGGCACTTGGGCTACTCCCTTCCCCTCTCGCTCCATGCCGAGGCTGGACACCGAGGTATGCTCAGCAGTACCCGCTTCCTCATCACCGCCCACTCCAACAGCCAGCTTCCCTGAGAGATGAAAGGTAGGGCAGGAGCAACTGAGGTTCTGGTTCCTGCGGCAGTCAGGAATAGAACCCTCTGAACTAGGATGCAATGTGAGAGGACGCTGGTGGCTAGAAGCACTTTCTGACTCCCAGGTGTGGAAGGCTCTAACACTGTTAGCAGTGTGGCCAAAAACAGGCGTGGTGTTTTCCACAAGACATAGAGGTGCCCCACATTAATGCCAGGCTGCCTGGGCCGGGAGCTGAATGGTGATATGCCCCAAAACCACGAGCTGTGCATTCTTAGTCCAGTACTTTAGGTGGGAAGAAACTTAAATCACAGCCAGGGGACATCAGCTCCCCAGAACACACAGGTTATAGTCAGAGGAAACCAGCTGCAAACTCAGGTCAGCCTGACCTACCTTGGGCCTAAGCTCTGACTCGTCTTCCTCCATGTTGCTTTTTTTTATTTTTTAAAGATTTCATATATTTATTTGAGAGGGGGAGAGGGAGAGAGAGAAAGCAGGAGTGAGAAAGGGAGCTCAAGGTGAGTCTTGATCCCGGGACCCTGAGATCATGACCAGAGCCGAGATCAGGAGTCTGACGCTTAACTGACTGAGCCACCCATTCCCCCAGGAAACTTTGATTCAGTGTATTAGGGTGTGGGGCACGGAGCTTGCATATACATTCAGGAACTTATACATACTCTATTATTGAGGCACATTGGTTCAATTGTGTCTTGGTTTGCTGTCTTGCCCCCACCCCTAGCACCCCTACCCCGCAGTGCATTCTTGTTCACGGGAGATTGGAGCCAGGGATATGGACCTATTTTGTGTACAGAGGAAGACTTGTTGCCTTTTTTTTTTTTCATTTCCAATTAAATTATGAACTTATCAAACAGCATTTCTCTAAATATTAGGCAATCAAGATCCCTCTAGTCTAATTACACATTATAGGGATAATTTTAAAATAAGAAGTTTTCAAGAGACTTAATGTCTCCAAACATTCAGAGTGCTTTAAATTGTAATGCTTCTAAGCTTTTGATTAAACCACGAGTTTAATATGTTAGATTTTCTTAAATTCGTTCGAAGTGAGCAATATTTACACACGAATATTGCAAAATTGATGTGCTCCCTTGCACATCGAGGATTTCCATTCTAAGGATGAGTTATGGCTGAGATAGATGCACATATAAGGAGGGAGGAAGGCAGGCAGGCAGAAAGAATGAACGAACTTGACACAGATCAATTCCGTATTTCCTTAAAACGGTGGGTAAGAAGCGCTGGGTAATATTATTGTTCCATCTATGTATGAAGATTACGGATCCCGAAAACCCGTCACAGTGGAGCAACAAAGGGAAAATCTCTTGTTCTCTGCCAGCAGTCGTCCGTGTGCACTGAGACTGCCTTTCCTTTGTTTTTGTGTGTGACAGACACCCAGGTCGGTCCCGAAGAAGAGCAAGGAATCGATACCGTGATGTGCCAGCACCACCTAGACGACCCAAAGACAAGCAAGTCTGGGAAAGTCCATTTTGCGCGGCCCATTTAGCAAGGAAAACGGATGGTTTAGGGACGTCTCAGAGAACGATCCAGACTCAAGAAAGATGCGGGCTGGGGGCTTGCACCTCTTGGTGGAGAGGCTGCAAAACTGATGTCAACCCCACAGGCCACAGAGAGGCCGAACCCTAGCACAGGCCTCCAGAGGTGGAACCGGGTCTGCATTCCCGGGCTCGCGGCCGAAACACCACCACGGCTCCCAGCCCGGCCCTACCGCGGGGCTTTGCCCTTAAAGCCCCGGGCTGGGGTCGCCTCCTGGGACGTTTAGCCTCGGGGCCTTTCCCTTGGGTGCACGGCGGCCTCCCAGGACCCTGAGCGCAGGACGCCCAGCCAGGTGACTCCCCACGTCAGGCGCGCGGGCCCTCGGAGGCGGGGGCGCCTGCGGGACTGCATTTCCCAGCGCGCTGCGCGGACACGCCTGGCCGTTGCCACGGACGTGTGAAAGGGCGCCGCCCAGGGAGCTGCAGAGCGGGCGGGAACTACGCTTCCCAGAAGGCGCCGCGCGTGCGACCGCTGCGCGCATTGGGCCAATGAGGGCTTGTGGGGGCTGGACTTCCGGCGTCCGGGGACTGTCACTTTGCTGCGGGGCGTGGGGCCACACCGGTGTTGGGGATTGGAGCGCGGTGGGCCCTAGCCTGTTTCCAGGAGGCTTGCAGAGTCGAAGCGAGGGCCGCGACGAGTGCGCGAGCGGAGGGCCGCTAGGCGCACGCCGTGGTCGCGGGCGACGGTCGCGCCGCCCGAATCTCGGTTTCTCCGGGTGGAGCCCGGCCGCCCGCGGGGCTGTGGGGCGGTGCCCCGAGTCACGTGTTCCCCGACCCCCGGGCGGCTGGGCAGGCGGCGTCCTGGCCTCCAGGGCGTCTGTGCCCTAGACGGACGGGGAGACTGAGGCTCGGAGCCGGGACGTCCGCGTCGTCCGATGGCGACCGCGGCGCTGACAGACCCGGCGCAGGTGAGTAGAGGAAGTTTAAGACCCCACCCACCGCCTAGATCCGTCCTGGAGGGACCCGAGTCTCGACTCAGGGAGGGACTTTACCTGGACGTTTTGTCTCCCTCTCGGTTCGTCCTAGGCCCCGGTGTTCAGGCCAGTGGAGCGTGCACGTGTGAGAGCCCCCCTTCTGGCAGCTCAGGGAGTGAGGTGTAGAAGGAAGTTCCAGACGGAGGGTCCCGCACTTGCAAAAAGCTGGGGGGAGACTGAGCCTAGTTGCTTCCGAAACAGCTTCCTGACGTGAGCACGGGAGAGAAATGGCAGGCTGGAGTTGCGTCGGGGTCCGTGGGAGGATTCGAACAGAGACTGGACATGCTCTAAGTTAGGGTGTTTAAAGTATTGCCACCGTTTGCTTGGCGGGAAAATGACGCAGAGCAGGGGTGGCCGTGTGCAGGGAGCAGGCACTGCCGCAGCCCAGGTGGCCGAAGACGGCACCTGCGGCACACCAGGCCAGTGGAGATGGGAAGAGTGGTTGGATTCTGGATAGATCTGATGTCTCAGTGTGGCGTGGGAGCCAGTGGCCCGAGTGGAGCACAGTCCCCAGTTTTTTTGGCCTGAGACCCCGGAAGAACGGAACTGCTGTAGACAGAAACAGGAATTTGAGGGAAAGTGGGCTTCAGAGTAAGATCAGGGAGTCTGTGATGTCCCAGAGTGGAGGTATTATCACGTGGACCTGGAATTGCAGATGTCCAAGGACACAGTCCTGATACTCTAAGCCAAGGCAGGGCCTGGGACTCAAATTTAGGAGGAAGGAATCTCATGGACTCAGCCAGGGCTGGGTAGCACTCCAGGAAGATGGAGACAGGCTGGGAGCCCCTGGGGCTCTGGGAGGAAGTCTGGCAAGTGGCTGAAGACAGGGTTTTGGCCAAGGAAATGGGGGTAGGGGGTGGGGGCGTATGGAGGGAGGAGGAAACTGGCTTCCTGTGTGCCCAGGAGATCCTTGGGCCCCCTCCTGTAGTGACTGGAGGGGATCAGCCCAGTCCTTCGTGCTGGAGGAGCAGCCTTGGCATGTCAGGCAAGTTCAGCAGAAGGGGGCATCCCTCCAGACATGGGCATGTCCTGGCGGGTCCATAGCTGGGACTTGTACAATTGCTAATTGCAAGAACAGTTAAGGGCATGTTTGGGGAGGGTCCGTTTGTGCAAAGGCTGGAGCATAAGTGGGCACCTGGGCCTGCCTTTGGGGTGGCGGCCATCTGAAGGCCGTGAGCTTGCTCTGGCTGCCTTGTGGAAGTGGCCAGTGGGGAGGCCGCGAAGGCATCTATGCCCTAGACAGGTAGGGTTTAGGGGAGAGGAGGGAAGTTCATCTGCAGAGCCCGGGGGAGGAGGGGGTAGGGGAGGAAGGTAAGCCTCTGAGGGACATGAGGAAAGGTAGCCACTGGGACAGGGAGGTGGGTCCTGGGTCATACAGCCATAGCTTAGATCGTGTCCATCTTCCCCTGCCCACTGTTGTAGGGCCTGATGGCCTTTGAGGATGTGGCCGTGTACTTCTCCCAGGAGGAGTGGGAGCTCCTGGACGCAGCCCAGAGGGCCTTGTACTGCCACGTGATGCTAGAGAACTTCGCACTTGTGGCCTCACTGGGTAAGGCCCTGGGTTCTCCATGGGAAGCTCAGTTGTCGCCGGCACTAACCCCATGTCTCCTGTTGGCCCGTGAGCAGCCTCACACCAGCTGGCCGCGTGTCCCTGTGCCACTGTGGAGTCTCTGTGTCCAGGCTCGGCCCCTTTCACCTGCCCCTGCCAGCACGGTTCTCCCCACAGGAACCATTGAACTTTTCCTGTGAGTCCTTCCCAGTGGTGTGTTTTTCTGGTTGCACAGATGACACCGTCTGTGTCCCATAAAGTCGTGACTCCTGCCATCTGTTGGGCAGGAGGTTGTCTTGAGCTGGGCCTGGCCTCTCACTTGCTTGTCTTTTCTCACAGGACTCTCTGCCTCACGACCCCGGGTAGTCATCCAGCTTGAGCGTGGCGAGGATCCCTGGGTTCTCAGTGGGACAGTTGTGACACCAGCCAGTAATGCTCACAGGAAGCCCAGCCCTGGTGAGTGGGGACTCAGAGGTGTGAGCTAGGGCCCACCAATGGCCAGGCTTCTATCCCCCTTTCCCTGCCTTCCTGGACAGTCTCATCTCCTGCCTCCCACCTGACTCCCTCCCGTTCTCCTTTTATCGTCAGCCCCTCCTGGAGGCTCCGGCCTTGGCTTGCCCATCAGCGGGGAGCTCCCAGGGTACCTCATTCCAGGCACCGGGGCACAGCCTTTACCAGGACGCTCCTGGTCCCGCTTTCATGGAGCTGACCGTGCTAGGGGAGAGGCAGTGGGGAAACAGAGTTCGTGAGTTAAGCCTGTAGCATCAGGTTGCCATCAGCGTAAGGAGCAAAAGCAGGCTTGGGCAGCCCCCCGAGACAGAAGTGAATTACAGACACTGGTGTGTGGGTGCTGCTTTTCTCCCTAGCTTGCACAGCCAGTCCTTGGCATCCCCTTTGCCTGACCACTAGGCCTCCCTGGTCATCCCTTCTTGGCCAGGATGACCCAGGATCTACCATTTCTGTGCCTTCAGGTTCCCGTCATCTGGCATGTGACAGAGTTGTTCCAGGAGAAGCTGCGCTGCCAGGGGCCTTCCATGATGGCTCCTCTCCCGCACGTACAAGGGTCCTCCCCTTCACTGGCATCTGTGAACGTGGGAAAAGCCTGGAGGGCTGGCAGGGCACCTCCCCCTCTCAGGAGAAAAAACCCACAGGGGTGTCTGTAATCTATTGGGAGCGGCTCTTGCTAGGTCCTGGCAGTGGGGAGGCCAGCGTCAGTCTGCGGCTGACCTCCCCACTGAGGACGGCCGAGGCCAGCCCACCCAAGGAGAAGGCTCTTATGACCCGCCCCATGCCAGGCAAGCAGCTAAGGGCATGTGGGGGTCAGAAGCCATATGGGCAGGAGGCCCCTGGGAGAGCTTTCCCAAAAATTCCAGAGTTAGAGGCTGGTCTCACCTCTGGGGAAGGAGGAAAGAGTCTGGCTAGCCACAAGCCTCATGGACTCCCTGCTGGCCAGGAGCCCCCGAACTGGGATCAGCTGGGCAAGGCCCTGCACAGCGGCCCCGGCCTGCTTCCCGGGGAGAAGCCCTTCGAATGCAGGGCGTGCAGCAAGGTGTTCGTGAAGAGCTCGGACCTGCTCAAGCACCTGCGCACGCACACCGGGGAGCGGCCCTACGAGTGCGCGCAGTGTGGCAAGGCCTTCAGCCAGACATCACACCTGACGCAACACCAGCGCATCCACAGCGGTGAGACGCCCTACGCGTGCCCGGCCTGCGGCAAGGCCTTCCGGCATAGCTCCTCACTGGTGCGGCACCAGCGCATCCACACGGCCGAGAAGTCCTTCCGCTGTGGCGAGTGTGGCAAGGCCTTCAGCCACGGCTCCAACCTCAGCCAGCACCGCAAGATCCACGCGGGCGGGCGGCCCTACGCGTGTGCCCAGTGTGGCCGCCGCTTCTGCCGCAACTCACACCTGATTCAGCACGAGCGCACGCACACGGGTGAGAAGCCTTACACCTGTGCCCTTTGCGGTGCCGCCTTCAGCCAGGGTTCTTCGCTCTTTAAGCACCAGCGTGTGCACACAGGCGAGAAGCCCTTCGCCTGCGCACAGTGTGGCCGCGCCTTCAGCCACAGCTCTAACCTCACGCAGCATCAGCTGCTGCACACGGGCGAGCGGCCCTTCCGCTGTGGGGACTGCGGGAAGGCTTTTGCCAAGGGGGCGGTGTTGCTCAGCCACCGACGCATCCACACGGGGGAGAAGCCCTTTGTGTGCGCGCAGTGTGGCCGCGCCTTCCGTGAGCGCCCGGCCCTCTTCCACCACCAGAGGATCCACACGGGAGAGAAACCTGTGCGGAGAGCCCGGCGTGGGGCAGGCCTGTGCCCCCAGGCCAGGCCTTCTTCGGTGGCGTCGTCCGAGGGCTCCCTGGGGAGGGAGGCCGGGCCCACTCCTGCCTCAGGTCCAGCTGCAGTTTCAAAGCCCACCGAAGCCTGAGTTCGCAGCTCCAGCCTTCCTGGCTGTCGTAAAACATCCACGTTCCCGGCACATCCACGTTTTGGAGAAGACCCGTGTGTGCGTGCACCGCTGCGCGTGGTGACGATGTTTGCCGTTTCAGCCACAGCTCACTCCAACCCTAGGTGGTCAGGCTGCAGGAATATGAGGGGGATATTTCCCCCATTTGGCTGCTGGGACTTTGGTAGGGCAGAGACTTGGCGTCAGAGTGCCGTTCATGCCCGTTATGACTATGGGTGCTCAGGTGAGGAGGGGGAGTGCTGGAATGCTGGGGAGGCAGTCCTAGAAATTTCCCCTGTGCACGCACAAACTGGCCACCAGCCTGGCCGTAAGGATGTTCCTCCAAGACCTCACTTCATCCAAGGCCTCCTGGGAGTGGACCCACTAGATGGGAGGTCATGTGGGGGTCTAGTGTTGACCTTGGACTCTAAGTCTTAGTTTCCACCCCTGCGGAAAAGAACAGATGAGAGAGAGACAGAGACGGAGAGAGAGAGTCAGGCCTACAGAGGGAATTTGCAGCATCCTGACAGGCAAGATCTTGATAAGGGCCAACACGTGCCAGTTGCCAGCTCTGTGAGGTGGCTGCTGTGGCTGGTATCCCCACTTCTCAGATGAGGAAACTGAGGCAGAGAGAGGGAATGTGAGTTGTACGCAGCAGAGGCAGGACTTGAGTCCAGGCCACAGGCCCAGCATCCAGACAGCTCCCCACACTGGCACCCGTGCTCTGGTCTGCCAGTGTGAGAGCTAGGTGATGCCAGGCCTGGCTACCCGCAGGTGGCAGTCCCACAGTGGGTGGGGCAAGTAGAAGTGGAGGTCCCTGGGGTGGGGAGAGGGAGACAGACATAAAGAATGATGGCTCTTGAGCCTTGCTCTTTCAGTTTCTCATGCAAGCCTCAGCATTGGCCATGTCTCATTGTTACCAAAGGCACCACTACAGGAGCCTTTATATCCCCACTGCCCTGACGAGAGGTGATCATCGCAACAGGTTCGGAGGAGACCAGTTGCGACTACTCGTTTCTGCAGGGTCTGGTGGCAAGTGCCCACGTGTTCTCTTCCCTCCAGAGGACAGAGGATTTGCTGTCATCTAAGGCCCTGTGTGTGCACCCTCCCATCGTGGGACACCTGCACATGGCTGGGACATGGAGTCAGAGGGGTTGGGTGGGACCAGGTTTCTCCCTGTGGCCCTCAGCAGACCAGGGCCCATCCTGACCTCAGTCCTCACACTCAGGAATGTCAGTGGTCTCTTTATTTGGGAACAAGAAAGACCGAAAATTAGAAGTTAGAACGGATGCCATTGTGTAAAATCCTTGGCATGGTACTGTGGAAGTCCACAGCCTCAGCCTCCCCTCCAGCCTCCAGGTCATGGTTCAGAGGGATTTAATAACACAGTCCAGAGAGGCTTCCTGATAAAAATTTCTCAAAAATGTGCCCAGTAACAGTCTGATGCCTGTTTCATCTTAGCACAGTGTATACATGCCTTCAGTGTGTTGTCACGGAGCTGCAGGGACTTGGCTTTGACCCATGTCTCTTGGAGAGCCAAACGGTAGACATGTAGGCTGTCTGAGGCCCACTGAGTGTCTATAATACCTGTTATCCCCTTCGCAGCCAGAGGTATGGGGTCAGCCCAGGAGATCTAGGTAGGGTGGATAGCCTGGGCTGGCCCCAGACAAGGCTTCATATTGAGGCTTTGTGGATCCAGGCCAGCGAATCTAGGCAGGAGCCACCAGTAGTGGCCAGGTTAACTCCAGGCGGTGGGTCCTCTAGTCCCACCACCTCCAAGATTCGGCAGCTATGTGTCATATACTAAGACCACAGACATATCGCCCTCCCATTCTCACTTCCTTCCAGCAGTGCCAGACCTGTCTTCTATTCTGGAATCTCACAACTCCTGCAAGGAGAGGAGTCTTGCTGGACCCGTTCCCAGAGACCCTTCAATGCAGATTCTATGCCAGGCCTCTGAGCCACTGTTCACCCATCCTGAGCCACTCATCCTTTCTCCTCTGCTCTGGTACACACTCTGGCCTCACCCCCATCTTACCTTCCCTTAGAATGGCACCACGAGCTTGCCACTCTCCGTCTGAACAGCTGTGAAATGCAGACAAACCTCTACTCTCACTGATAGCTCTTGGGAGCCCATGGGATTCAGGACCAAATGCAACTGTCAAAGAGCAAGTGGGTACCCAAATTATATGCAACCTTTTCTGCATCTTGGACTGACATTTCTGGAGCTCTAATGACCCCTTGAGCTGGGTCTGATGTCCTAAGCCATCTCCCCACGAGTCTCCTCCACACTTCATTGAGCTCCTTCCAACCTGTGTGCTTGGCCCCTGCTATGCCTCACTTCTACCCTTCTCAAATCCTCCCCTCCCAGTACCTAGGACTGATCAGTGGCCCATACTGAAGTCTTACAGGAACTGTAACCTGCCTTTCTCCATGTCTTGGGCCTTACACTGCCCTCCCCTAAGCTTCTGTGGTCATGTTGAGCCTTGTCCTATTTGGCTAGTTCTTCTCTTGATCCTGAGCAGGCTGAGTGTAAAAGTGCCCTTGAGCTCTCTGGGGCAAGATGGTGGTGTGAACACATGCATTTCACTTGGTTCAGAAACCCACTGAAGCTACAGAGATGAGAGTGTTTAAAAAGACAAACCCACAAGACTGAGTATGGTGAATCGGGTCAACAGCAACGGCATTCTGGAACTAGAAGCAGATGCAGATGTGGGATCTTTCTCAGATTTAGAGAAAGCCAAATATTGATTTTGCACTGGGGGAAGTGGATTGAGGTCCCACCAGGCTTATATTGCAGAACTCCAGAAGGCTTGCAAACCAGTAGCCCCCAGGGAGAGGAGACCTAAACAAAGATGCCTGGGGGAGAGCTACTAAAGCTATTAGAGCACCAGCTCTCCCCATACAGTGGATGGTGGAAGTCATTTCTGGGGAATCCATACAGTTCCAGAGAAGCAATCTAAGTCGCCTCCCCAAAACAGCTCAGTCTGATGACACATAGAAGAGTTGATAGGCCCCAGTCATGCAGATGCTTACAGCTTCCAATCAGTAAGACCACTGCTCTTCACTGAGTGCTGGCAGATAGGGATTACTAGGTATCACAAGAAATCAAAACACGCATATGCAATTTAGTATTGAATAAGCCATTAACCAGCTACTTGGTTTCTGGGAGCAAAGCACCCCTTCCCACATTCTTGCCTACTGAGATAAACTGAAGATCTCTCTTACTCATTCTGGTACCCGGTGTAAAAGGTTAGCAGCGTCCCATGACCTGGACAAAAACCTTCATCCCTCACTTTGCAGTACTGACATCTGAGAACATGTCTGAGACTCTGAGGGTATAAATCTTGGGACAGTTTCGTCATGTGTAAACGAGTGCCTACCCCGGTCCCTGTCCTCGATGTCCGCGGGGCGCTCAGTAGAGGTCGAATGAAGGACCCCAGCACCATCCTCGCTGGAATCCTTCCTGGGGTTGGTGGAGAAAGTCCACGATGAGGCCCGCCTCCCGAGCCGTAGCCCGCTTCCTCCTGGGACCACCTGGAGGCGAGTCTCGGCCAAACTACGCTACAGCAGCCGTCACTTCCGGCCTCCAGGAGGACCGGGCGACGCTCTGGTCGTTGCCTTGGTAACCGAGGGAGGCGAGCGCGTGTCCTCTACCGGTTACCAAGCGAACTGCTCAGCGGCTAGAGCGAAGCCTCAGGAGGAGCGCTGGGGAGGGGCCTCGGTGGGGTGCCAGCTCTGAATGGCCGTAAGGTCACGCTCCTCCCCCTCACCTCACTTGCCAATAGGCGCCGGGTCCATTGTGCACATGCGCAGGATTCTCACATACCGTCCGTCACGGCCGTTGGTGAGTCTAGGGCTCGGACGCAAAGGAAGAGCGGTCGCCAGTGAGGGGAGGGAGTCCCCCAACTCTGGGACTCTTCAGATTTCTCTAAGAGGAACAGAGCTCTTCTCAGTCGTGAGAGGCCTTTGGAAATGAGCATCCGCTGGCGGAGACCGCGCGCTTCCTTGCTTGCTGAGTGTCACGGGAAACGTAGTCCGAAGGGAGGGGGCAGTACCTGCCGCGCAGGCGCGTGATTGGCCGGGGCGGAGTTGCCATGGCAACGCGCGGAGGGGCGGGGAGGCGGGGCCCCTACCAGAAGCGGCGTCCCTGCATCCGCGCCGCGGTGGAGGTGAGCGCGGGCGGGGCGGGGCGGGGCGCGGCTTTTTCCCCGGCCCTGGGGACCGGGCTGCCCTGCGCGCCCAGCACCCCGCCTGCGTCCTGGCGCGCTGCGCGCGCCAGCTCCTGGCCTCGGCCCCCGCCCTTCCTGCGCCCAGCACCGCGTTCCCCGTCCTCTGGCGAGACCCCGTCTTTCCCCTCCCTTTTGGAGACGGACTCTGGGGGGTCGGGCCTGTTCTAGATGGCCTCACAGGCCCCCCAGGTGGGCTTGTTTCATTGCAGACCCTCTTGACGGCCGGGACACAGTGTTCGCTCACGACTCCACGCAACTCGTAGCTTTGTTTTGTTGTGCTTGTCACATGTTCGGTTCGGGCGCTCTGAGTCATTAGTTCGCTGGGGTCAGCGACCACGGTGTCTTGGAGTACATGCAGCCCCTGCCTCGACTCACGGCACACAGGTGCCTCATGCTTCTAGCCGGTCCCTCAGGGTGCCCACTTCAGTCAATATGTCCCGATGTCCTGGAGATCGTGGGGACACACGCTCCGCCATAGCCCAGCTCGGCCCGGTGTCCTACTGCTGCCTCTTCCCACCTTCACTGCTCCCACTCAACAGGGATGATGGCCTCACCTGGTCCCTGGCTCCCTGTCCCTCGGCCTCCTGCCGGTCACTTTCCCTGGCTCCTGAGTCAGACCCTGGAAGCCTGCGATGACTCCTTTTGCCTACCTTTTCATCATTTCCCGCGGTTTCCTGGAAACAAAGCATTCATCCACAAGGCTTCTTTCTGCCTTCAGTTCCTGTCAGCAGCTGGCTCCTGTGACCCCTCCCTCCAGGAAGCCTTCCCAGTCTCATGCATCCCTGTGCCAGGGTCCTCCCTCCACGAGCCTCAGTTCCCTGGGCTGGGCCTGTCTGCCCTACCCTAGCCATGGTCTCTTAGCCCGCACCCTGATCCCTCCTTTCCTGCAGGTCCCTCTTGCTGGCTACAAGAAGACACCCTACAACAATGCCATCCCCACTGGGCCCCCCACGCCTGCCCTCTGTGGACCCCGTGGCCATCCTGGAGGAACCTGAGGCAGCACGCCTGCGCTTCCGGGGATTCTGCTACCAGGAGGTGGCAGGTCCCCGTGAGGCCCTGGCCCGGCTTCGAGAGCTGTGCCGGCAGTGGCTGCGGCCAGAGGCATGCTCCAAGGAGCAGATGCTGGAGTTGCTGGTGCTGGAGCAGTTTCTGGGCACACTGCCTCCTGAGATTCAGGCCTGGGTGCAGGGCCAGCAGCCAGGCAGCCCTGAGGAGGCTGTAGCCCTGGTCGAGGGCCTGCAGCATGACCCTGGGCAGCTGCTGGGCTGGGTGAGTGTCACCAATGTTGGCTTCTTGGAGGAACAGAGCAAAACTAGAGCCCCTGTGACTTGCCTCTCCCCCTCAGATCACAGCCCATGTCCTGAAGCAAGTGGTGCTCCCATCAGCACAGAAGACAGAAGAGTCCTTGGGGAGATCCCACCCTTCAGCAACAGTGGAGCTCCTCAGGGCAACCTCTGGGGAGGGCTCACAGGACACCCAGATGGAGAGGTCTGCCCAGCTTAGCTGCAGTGTGAAGGAGGAGCCAGATGCTGATGGGCAGGAGATGGGTGAGAGTGGGAGCCCCACAAGGTCTGGGGTGCTCCCGGAGGGAATGTCAATGTCCCAAGATGGGATGAGGGCTCAGGAAGGACTGCAGACTGCAGAGCTGGGCCCCCAGGAGGCAGGAGGAAAGGACTGGCGGACTGCCTGCCTGCCGTGTGACTGGCACACACAGTAGTCTCCTGCCTCCTGGCAGAGGAAAGCCAAAGCTGCAGCACCAACAGCAGCTCACCTGCCGTGGCTCACGTGAGCAGCCCCTGACCTTCATCTGCCTCATTTCCTAGCACCTTCCAACCCCCCAAATCCAGCCCAGTCCTGCGAGAGGCACCCTGGACACCGGGAACCGGCCTCCACATCCTTCCACGCACCCAGGATTCAGGTAAGCAGCCCCAGGTAGGAGGTGCAGGTACCCAGTAGGAGGAGTGTGTCCTTGGAGGCCCCTCTGCTGTCAGTTTTGTAGGCTTCTTGGCTCGCAGCTTTTGTGCGCTTTGCTGCCCAGAAATGGAGTTGGTATCAGGGCCCCTCCTGCAGGTCCTGGGGTATAGGGACAGGCTGGTGGTCTCTCTAAAATTGGGGGAAATTTGGGCTTCAGGCCATGGAATCTGGTTTGGAGTGACTGGAACTGGTAGGGGTTGGCGTTGGCGTTCTCATATACAGAGAAATCGGGGATTTTGAATCACCCAGTAGTCTTAAACTGGTACCTGGGGATTTGAACCCTCAAGTGTGCACGGTGTGGGGTCAAGATGATGAACCTTGGCAAGAAAGCCTGAGCACCATGCAACAGCCTGGCCTCCCCAGCACACCAGGGATCAGAATGGAGATAGCCAGGAAATAACCTGCAGCCACCTCTTTCCTGGAGCTTTCCTCAGAGGCCAACGAGCCCTGGGCTGCGGCCAGCTGGGCATGGAAGCTCCGCCGAGACCCCTGCTACCTGGAGTGCTCGCTTCCTGAGTGTGGGCAGCAGGGGTCCTGTCCTCTCCCAGCAACTTTGCTCCTAAGCCACTCCGCTGGGGAGCGTTCCCAGTAGAAGAGCGGGTTCAGATGTGCTTGGAGGCCACAACATTCCTGCAGGCTCTCTTCACAGTCTGATGGCACAGTGGGAAACAGCGGGGTGGGCAGACCACACCCTCCGAAGGCTTCTGACCTCCAGCTAGCAGCATTCCAGCTGTGGCTTCATGTGGCTGCCACCTCCCTGTCACTGGACCTGCAGTGGTTTGTCTGTCAGGACTACTTTTCCCACCCCAGCAAAGCCCCAGATGATGGGAATTTGGGAGGCAAGGAGAGCAGAACCCAGGGACAGGGAGTGCTAAAGTCCACAAGGGTCCCTGCTTCGACCTCCAGAGCTCACCCTCTGGCAACAGGCAGGAGCCCGCCCACCGCCCCACCCACACACATCATCTGAGCCCTGAGATGCTTGGCTGCACGTCCTAATGTGAGTCCTCCTGCCCTCAACCTCCCTGCAGCCTGCTCCCCACATCTGGGGATGCTGACGGCCCTCAGCAGCTCCTCCAAGGAGGATCTCTTTTACTTTTGTAACCAGGGGCTTGGGGAGAGGTGGCTGGATCCCCTTGGGTCCCCAGGCCTTTTGCTCTCAATGCAGCACACTGTTCAAGGCAAGGAGGTGGGGACAGTCATATCCACCCCCACCCAGGCTTCCCGCGGAACGCGTCAGGGGCTTCTCAGCTTCAGTTTGTCTGGCTAGAATATGGAGTGGGGCTTCTGAGGGGGACAGGTGCTAGCAGCATCCCCCCAGTGAGCTGAAGGACAGGTCCTGTCTGCCCTATTTCCCAACCGTCACACACCCTTTTCACTTTCATCCTTTTTTTTTTTTTTAAGATTTTATTTATTTATTCGACAGAGAGAGACAGCCAGCGAGAGAGGGAACACAAGCAGGGGGAGTGGGAGAGGAAGAAGCAGGCTCCTTGTAGAGGAGCCTGATGTGGGGCTCGATCCCAGAACGCTGGGATCACGCCCTGAGCCGAAGGCAGACGCTTAACGACTGCGCCACTCGGGTGCCCCAACCTTCATCCTTAATGAGCAAAAGGGCTTTGGTAACTTGCCCGCTCCCTCAAGTAATTAGTAAAGCTGTGGCCAGGGGACACAGGCAGGGTAGGGCACTGCAGGGCGGGGTAGAGGATGGGGCTGGACGGGCACCAAGGGTGATGGGCCACATCCCCACAGGAGGAGTGGGGGCTACTGGACCCATCACAGAAGGAACTGTACTGGGACGCAATGCTGGAGAAGTATGGCACGGTGGTCTCCCTGGGTAAGGACCAGCCATGACCCCTCCTTTGGTGTCCTCATACCACTGGCTATAGGGCTCACTGCCCAGCCCTTTCCTGTGCACGTCTCTCAGTGCTTACCCAAGTTCCCACTCGTTACCTGGGGGCACCCTGTCCCCCACCCCTGCCCCTAATACGTAAGAGTCCCTTACCTGTCCCCATGCCAGGACTGCTACCTGACTATCCCTCACCCCGGCAGGGATACCGGCCCCCCCGCCGGAGGCACAGGCTGAGTCGGAGCCGGAGGCACGGGCTGAGTCGGAGCCGGAGGCACGGGCTGAGTCGGAGCCAGAGGCACTGCGTTCAGAGACAGAGGGTCGAAGAAGCCTCCATCCAGGTGAGCGCTTCTCTATGCGGCCTGAACCACCTGTTCTCTGGTGGGTGGGGGAGCATGTCTGCCCCACACACCTGGAGGGAGAGGGTGGGCCAGGGTCCAGGGCACCGGGCTACCTGGGACTGCCACCTCTCTTTCCCCCAGGAGATGAGAGTGAGAGCCACTGCGAGGGTCCACCCCACTGCCCAGAGGCGCAGCCACCCCGGGGCCCGGGGTCTGTCACCTGGGAGGGCCCGTCTGGGGCCTCTCTGTCTGCCAGGGCAGTGCTGGGAGCAGGGCTGGAGCCTGGTGCTCCACGGAGGAAGCCTTACACCTGTGAGCTGTGTGGCCGAGGCTTCGACTGGAAATCAGTCTTTGTCATCCACCACCGGACACACGCAGATGGCCAGGGTACACGGGCCCCGGCACTGGCCGTCGGGGGCGCCCAGAAGCTGCCACAGGGTTCCCGGGAGCCAGGCATGGCCCGACACCCCCGGCGCGTGCTCCCAGGCCCCCGGAGCTATGCGTGTGAGGAGTGCGGGCGCAGCTTCAGCTGGAAGTCGCAGCTGGTCATCCACCGCAAGAGCCACGCGGGCCAGCGGCGCCACTTCTGTGGAGACTGCGGCCGTGGCTTCGACTGGAAGTCCCAGCTGGTCATCCACAGGAAGAGCCACCGGCCCGAAGCCCCATGAGTGGCTCGAGAAGGCAGCCTCATCTTGGGGGCCTTGGAGCCTCCAGGGTCTGGACACAGTTCCCGGTACTCTGGCTCCAGCCTTCCCAGGGCTGCTCAGCCTCTGTCTGTGACACTGGTGAATCGGAGTTCCTGGGAGGGTCCCCGCCCCCATTTCGGTCTCCCCAAACAGCCACCTGTGTGTAAGTAAAAGAAGCTGTCCCTCCCACCACCGCCCGGTGAGGCCTGGCTTGCAATCCGCTGCCTAAGCCTGGTAACTTCCAAGCTCTGAGATCCCCAACTATGACCTGATGCAGGCTGACAGGCTGAGGACTCTCCCTGCCCCTGGGACCTTACTGGCCCCAGGTGGGTGCTCGAAAACGGCCCCTTTCCACTCTTCCTGATGCTTCTGGGCCTGACGTCTTGGTGTGGAAGTTGCAGAAAGTTTAGGAGAGCGTGCCTGGCTTCTGTTTGCAGGCAGATGGGAAACTAATGACCTTCCGCATTTGAGATGTTTTAAAAATTCCACTTTTGTAATGGGAAGTTTCTGCATAAGAATCCTGATCTCTGCTTTCTGCTGGTCAGAATATCAGCAGCGCCACTCCTGCCTGGCAGCTGGAGCCACAGGAAGGGCCAGCAGTCCTGGTCTCCTGGCCTACTGTATTCCTTGGCCACCCATGTCACTCCTTGGCCTCCTTGGCCTTTGAGCTCTTGAGTCCCAGCTTGAGTGGACACTAAGGGGACTTCCTTTGCAAGTACGGATGGACAGGAGGGTGGCCTCTGAGAAAAGGGTCCACAAACGGATGTCACTTAGGCCATGTGATTTCAAAGTAGTTTGTGTTCACTTAGACAAATTTGAAATGTACAAGAGAGCAAGTGGCCCCGAGTTCCACTGTCTCGTGCCAGTGACTATCCCAGGAGTTCACACGTATGGGCGTCATATAAATCTTGTGGAGCTACTGTATATATCATGCTCTTCTCACCCCCTCATTTCCCTGTTATTAAAAATGCATTTTAGTGCCTGGGTCAAAATTCCATTTTCTGTCCGGCACTGTCATTTCTACCAAGCCCAGATAGTTCATTGTTCAACCCCGTGGTACCCAGTACCGGGGATACACACTCCTGCGCATACACTCGGGGTGCAGCTCTGCTTATTTCCCTTAGAGTAGTCTCCCCAGATGGGATCGTTGCCTTTCCACAGCATGGGATTTTTCTTTTGTTTTTGCCTTAAACAACACTGGATTCCTTGAACCAATTCCAAGTCCTCCCCTCCCCCGACAACACCAGCAATTCTCCAACAGAAAATATTTTTTAACTCCAATCAGAAAATGAGTAGGGACGGGGCGCCTGGGTGGCTCAGTTGTTAAATGTCTGCCTTTGGCTCAGGGCGTGATCCCGGCGTTTTCTGGGATCGAGCCCCGCATCAGGCTCCTCTGCTGGGAGCCTGCTTCTTCCTCTCCCATTCCCCCTGCTTGTGTTCCCTCTCTCACTGGCTGTCTCTCTCTGTCAAATAAATAAAATCTAAAAAAAAAAAAAAAAAAAAAAAAAAAAAAAATGACTAGGGACGCCTGGGTGGCTCTCCGGTTAAGCGGCTGCCTTTGGCTCAGGTCATGATCCCGGGGTCCTGGGATTGAGTCCCACATGGGGCTCCTTGCTCAGCGGAAAGCCTGCTTCTCCCTCTGCCTGCTCTGCCTGCCGCTACCCCTGCTTGTGCGCGAGTGCACACTCGCTCGCTCTCTCTCCCCCTGACAAATAAAATCTTTAAAAAAAAAAAAAATGACTAAAAGCCTAATAGAAAAATGGATAAAGGCTATGAATCCGTAATTCACATTAGAAGAAACATGACTGGCCTAACAAACCAGAAAAGACATACATGCTCAGAAGTAATCAGGGAAATACCGGTGCTGTGAAGGCAGGGCCTGGCTTACCATGTTCACAAACCCTGTTGCTGGCATTATACTTGGTATGCATAGCATGGCCAACAGGAATAATTAAGATACAAATTTTAATAATATGATGGATTGCTCAGTCTTCAAAATAGCAAATAAAAACTCTGACTATAGGGGCACTTGACTGGCTCAGTCGAAATAGCTTGTGACTTTTGATCTCGAGGTCATGGGTTTGAGGGGTTTGAGCCCCACACTGGGTGTAGAGATTATTAAAAAAATAAACTTAAAAAAAAAAAACCTGATAAGTATTGGTGAGGAAGTTCTGAACTGGAACCTGTGAATATGGTAAGCTCTCACTCTTGTGATGGGGTTGAGTTATATGGCATGGTTGACCTTAAAACAGGGAGATGATCCCAGTGGATGTGGCCCAATCACGTGAGCCTTTCTAAAGCAGGGAGTTTTCTCTGGCTGGTGACAGAAAAGGAAATCCAAAAGAGTCGAAGCATGGGGCGCCTGGGCGGCTCAGTCAGTGAAGCTTTTGCCTTTGGGTCAGGTCATGATCTTGGGGTCCTGGGATTGACCCCCATGTCGGGCTCCATGCTCAGGGGGGAGTCTGCATCTCCCTATGCCCCTCCCCACCTCTCTCCCTCTCTCTCTCTCAAATAAATAAATAAATAAATAAATAAATGAAATCTTTTAAAAAAAGAAATAGAGTCGAAGCATGAGAAGGATCGATGGACCAGAAGGATTCTGGCTTTGAAGAGAGAGGGAGTCAGACTGTGGCCCCTGGAAGGTAAGAACAACCCCTGGCTAACAGCCAGTGAAGAAACAGAGACTTCAGTCCTACAACCACAAGGGACTGCAATCTGCCAACAACTTGATTGGGCTTGGAAGCAGATAATTCCCAGGTCTTCCAGATAAGAGCCTAGCCCAGCCAATGTCTTGGTTTCAGCTTTGTGATACTCTGAGCAGACCACCCAGCCAATGTCTCCCAGACTTGTGACCTACAGAATGGTGAGCTAATAAATGGTTGTTGTTTTAAGCCACTAAGTTTGTGGCAATTTGTTAAAAAGCATAGAAAACGTAATACAACCATGTATTGTTAATGGGTTTAGTACTGCTCATGGCCAAAAAGATAAAACCGGCCTGCATCCAGTGATGGAGTGTGGAATAAAATGGTGATCGTGTTTTTCAATAAAATTATTAAAAATAAGAGATGAAAAAAATAAATGAAACAAAATGAATTTGGAAAACCTTGGCAGTATCTTCTGCAGCTAAATCTATGTATACTCTTACCTGGCAATTCCACTCCTGGTGTGCTAACAACAAAAAGGAATGCTTGTTTGGGCTCAGGCCATGATCTCAGCGTTGTGAGACTGAGCCCCATGTCGGGCTCCACTCTCAGCACAGAGTCGGCTTGTCCCTTCCCTCTGCTCCTCCTCCCGCTCACTCAATCACCCTGTCTCTCTCTCAAATACATAAATAAAATCTTAGAGATAATTTTAAAATAAGAAGTTTTCATGAGATTAAATGTCTCCAAACATTCAGAGTGCTTTAAATTGTAATGCTTCTAAGTTATTGATTAAATCACGTGTTTAATATGTTAGATTTTCTTAAATTCTTTCGAAGTGAGCAATATTTACACACGAATATTGCAAAATTGATGTGCTCCCTTGCACATCGAGGATTTCCATTCTAAGGATGAGTTATGGCTGAGATAGATGCACATATAAGGAGGGAGGAAGGCAGGCAGGCAGAAAGAATGAACGAACTTGACACAGATTAATTCCGTATTTCCTTAAAACGGTGGGTAAGAAGCGCTGGGTAATATTATTGTTCCATCCATGTATGAAGATTACGGATCCCGAAAACCCGTCACAGTGGAGCAACAAAGGGAAAATCTCTTGTTCTCTGCCAGCAGTCGTCCGTGTGCACTGAGACTGCCTTTCCTTTGTTTTTGTGTGTGACAGACACCCAGGTCGGTCCCGAAGAAGAGCAAGGAATCGATACCGTGATGTGCCAGCACCACCTAGACGACCCAAAGACAAGCAAGTCTGGGAAAGTCCATTTTGCGCGGCCCATTTAGCAAGGAAAACGGATGGTTTAGGGACGTCTCAGAGAACGATCCAGACTCAAGAAAGATGCGGGCTGGGGGCTTGCACCTCTTGGTGGAGAGGCTGCAAAACTGATGTCAACCCCACAGGCCACAGAGAGGCCGAACCCTAGCACAGGCCTCCAGAGGTGGAACCGGGTCTGCATTCCCGGGCTCGCGGCCGAAACACCACCACGGCTCCCAGCCCGGCCCTACCGCGGGGCTTTGCCCTTAAAGCCCCGGGCTGGGGTCGCCTCCTGGGACGTTTAGCCTCGGGGCCCTTCCCTTGGGTGCACGGCGGCCTCCCAGGACCCTGAGCGCAGGACGCCCAGCCAGGTGACTCCCCACGTCAGGCGCGCGGGCCCTCGGAGGCGGGGGCGCCTGCGGGACTGCATTTCCCAGCGCGCTGCGCGGACACGCCTGGCCGTTGCCACGGACGTGTGAAAGGGCGCCGCCCAGCGAGCTGCAGAGCGGGCGGGAACTACGCTTCCCAGAAGGCGCCGCGCGTGCGACCGCTGCGCGCATTGGGCCAATGAGGGCTTGTGGGGGCTGGACTTCCGGCGTCCGGGGACTGTCACTTTGCTGCGGGGCGTGGGGCCACACCGGTGTTGGGGATTGGAGCGCGGTGGGCCCTAGCCTGTTTCCAGGAGGCTTGCAGAGTCGAAGCGAGGGCCGCGACGAGTGCGCGAGCGGAGGGCCGCTAGGCGCACGCCGTGGTCGCGGGCGACGGTCGCGCCGCCCGAATCTCGGTTTCTCCGGGTGGAGCCCGGCCGCCCGCGGGGCTGTGGGGCGGTGCCCCGAGTCACGTGTTCCCCGACCCCCGGGCGGCTGGGCAGGCGGCGTCCTGGCCTCCAGGGCGTCTGTGCCCTAGACGGACGGGGAGACTGAGGCTCGGAGCCGGGACGTCCGCGTCGTCCGATGGCGACCGCGGCGCTGACAGACCCGGCGCAGGTGAGTAGAGGAAGTTTAAGACCCCACCCACCGCCTAGATCCGTCCTGGAGGGACCCGAGTCTCGACTCAGGGAGGGACTTTACCTGGACGTTTTGTCTCCCTCTCGGTTCGTCCTAGGCCCCGGTGTTCAGGCCAGTGGAGCGTGCACGTGTGAGAGCCCCCCTTCTGGCAGCTCAGGGAGTGAGGTGTAGAAGGAAGTTCCAGACGGAGGGTCCCGCACTTGCAAAAAGCTGGGGGGAGACTGAGCCTAGGTGCTTCCGAAACAGCTTCCTGACGTGAGCACGGGAGAGAAATGGCAGGCTGGAGTTGCGTCGGGGTCCGTGGGAAGATTCGAACAGAGACTGGACATGCTCTAAGTTAGGGTGTTTAAAGTATTGCCACCGTTTGCTTGGCGGAAAAATGACGCAGAGCAGGGGTGGCCGTGTGCAGGGAGCAGGCACTGCCGCAGCCCAGGTGGCCGAAGACGGCACCTGCGGCACACCAGGCCAGTGGAGATGGGAAGAGTGGTTGGATTCTGGATAGATCTGATGTCTCAGTGTGGCGTGGGAGCCAGTGGCCCGAGTGGAGCACAGTCCCCAGTTTTTTTGGCCTGAGACCCCGGAAGAACGGAACTGCTGTAGACAGAAACAGGAATTTGAGGGAAAGTGGGCTTCAGAGTAAGATCAGGGAGTCTGTGATGTCCCAGAGTGGAGGTATTATCACGTGGACCTGGAATTGCAGATGTCCAAGGACACAGTCCTGATACTCTAAGCCAAGGCAGGGCCTGGGACTCAAGTTTAGGAGGAAGGAATCTCATGGACTCAGCCAGGGCTGGGTAGCACTCCAGGAAGATGGAGACAGGCTGGGAGCCCCTGGGGCTCTGGGAGAAGTCTGGCAAGTGGCTGAAGACAGGGTTTTGGCCAAGGAAATGGGGGTAGGGGGTGGGGGCGTATGGAGGGAGGAGGAAACTGGCTTCCTGTGTGCCCAGGAGATCCTTGGGCCCCCTCCTGTAGTGACTGGAGGGGATCAGCCCAGCCCTTCGTGCTGGAGGAGCAGCCTTGGCATGTCAGGCAAGTTCAGCAGAAGGGGGCATCCCTCCAGACATGGGCATGTCCTGGCGGGTCCATAGCTGGGACTTGTACAATTGCTAATTGCAAGAACAGTTAAGGGCATGTCTGGGGAGGGTCAGTTTGTGCAAAGGCTGGAGCATAAGTGGGCACCTGGGCCTGCCTTTGGGGTGGCGGCCATCTGAAGGCCGTGAGCTTGCTCTGGCTGCCTTGTGGAAGTGACCAGTGGGAAGGCCGCGAAGGTATCTATGCCCTAGACAGGTAGGGTGTAGGGGAGAGGAGGGAAGTTCATCTGCAGAGCCCGGGGGAGGAGGGGGTAGGGGAGGAAGGTAAGCCTCTGAGGGACATGAGGAAAGGTAGCCACTGGGACAGGGAGGTGGGTCCTGGGTCATACAGCCATAGCTTAGATCGTGTCCATCTTCCCCTGCCCACTGTTGTAGGGCCTGATGGCCTTTGAGGATGTGGCCGTGTACTTCTCCCAGGAGGAGTGGGAGCTCCTGGATGCAGCCCAGGGGGCCTTGTACTGCCACGTGATGCTAGAGAACTTTGCACTTGTGGCCTCACTGGGTAAGGCCCTGGGTTCTCCATGGGAAGCTCAGTTGTCGCCGGCACTAACCCCATGTCTCCTGTTGGCCCGTGAGCAGCCTCACACCAGCTGGCCGCGTGTCCCTGTGCCACTGTGGAGTCTCTGTGTCCAGGCTCGGCCCCTTTCACCTGCCCCTGCCAGCACGGTTCTCCCCACAGGAACCATTGAACTTTTCCTGTGAGTCCTTCCCAGTGGTGTGTTTTTCTGGTTGCACAGATGACACCGTCTGTGTCCCATAAAGTCGTGACTCCTGCCATCTGTTGGGCAGGAGGTTGTCTTGAGCTGGGCCTGGCCTCTCACTTGCTTGTCTTTTCTCACAGGACTCTCTGCCTCACGACCCCGGGTAGTCATCCAGCTTGAGCGTGGCGAGGATCCCTGGGTTCTCAGTGGGACAGTTGTGACACCAGCCAGGAATGCTCACAGGAAGCCCAGCCCTGGTGAGTGGGGACTCAGAGGTGTGAGCTAGGGCCCACCAATGGCCAGGCTTCTATCCCCCTTTCCCTGCCTTCCTGGACAGTCTCATCTCCTGCCTCCCACCTGACTCCCTCCCGTTCTCCTTCTATCGTCAGCCCCTCCTGGAGGCTCCGGCCTTGGCTTGCCCATCAGCGGGGAGCTCCCAGGGTACCTCATTCCAGGCACCGGGGCACAGCCTTTACCAGGACGCTCCTGGTCCCGCTTTCATGGAGCTGACCGTGCTAGGGGAGAGGCAGTGGGGAAACAGAGTTCGTGAGTTAAGCCTGTAGCATCAGGTCGCCATCAGTGTAAGGAGCAAAAGCAGGCTTGGGCAGCCCCCCGAGACAGAAGTGAATTACAGACACTGGTGTGTGGGTGCTGCTTTTCTCCCTAGCTTGCACAGCCAGTCCTTGGCATCCCCTTTGCCTGACCACTAGGCCTCCCTGGTCATCCCTTCTTGGCCAGGATGACCCAGGATCTACCATTTCTGTGCCTTCAGGTTCCCGTCATCTGGCATGTGACAGGGTTGTTCCAGGAGAAGCTGCGCTGCCAGGGGCCTTCCATGATGGCTCCTCTCCCGCACGTACAAGGGTCCTCCCCTTCACTGGCATCTGTGAACGTGGGAAAAGCCTGGAGGGCTGGCAGGGCACCTCCCCCTCTCAGGAGAAAAAACCCACAGGGGTGTCTGTAATCTATTGGGAGCGGCTCTTGCTAGGTCCTGGCAGTGGGGAGGCCAGCGTCAGTCTGCGGCTGACCTCCCCACTGAGGACGGCCGAGGCCAGCCCACCCAGGGAGAAGGCTCTTATGACCCGCCCCATGCCAGGCAAGCAGCTAAGGGCATGTGGGGGTCAGAAGCCATATGGGCAGGAGGCCCCTGGGAGAGCTTTCCCAAAAATTCCAGAGTTAGAGGCTGGTCTCACCTCTGGGGAAGGAGGAAAGAGTCTGGCTAGCCACAAGCCTCATGGACTCCCTGCTGGCCAGGAGCCCCCGAACTGGGATCAGCTGGGCAAGGCCCTGCACAGCGGCCCCGGCCTGCTTCCCGGGGAGAAGCCCTTCGAATGCAGGGCGTGCAGCAAGGTGTTCGTGAAGAGCTCGGACCTGCTCAAGCACCTGCGCACGCACACCGGGGAGCGGCCCTACGAGTGCGCGCAGTGTGGCAAGGCCTTCAGCCAGACATCACACCTGACGCAACACCAGCGCATCCACAGCGGTGAGACGCCCTACGCGTGCCCGGCCTGCGGCAAGGCCTTCCGGCATAGCTCCTCACTGGTGCGGCACCAGCGCATCCACACGGCCGAGAAGTCCTTCCGCTGTGGCGAGTGTGGCAAGGCCTTCAGCCACGGCTCCAACCTCAGCCAGCACCGCAAGATCCACGCGGGCGGGCGGCCCTACGCGTGTGCCCAGTGTGGCCGCCGCTTCTGCCGCAACTCACACCTGATTCAGCACGAGCGCACGCACACGGGTGAGAAGCCTTACACCTGTGCCCTTTGCGGTGCCGCCTTCAGCCAGGGTTCTTCGCTCTTTAAGCACCAGCGTGTGCACACAGGCGAGAAGCCCTTCGCCTGCGCACAGTGTGGCCGCGCCTTCAGCCACAGCTCTAACCTCACGCAGCATCAGCTGCTGCACACGGGCGAGCGGCCCTTCCGCTGTGGGGACTGCGGGAAGGCTTTTGCCAAGGGGGCGGTGTTGCTCAGCCACCGACGCATCCACACGGGGGAGAAGCCCTTTGTGTGCGCGCAGTGTGGCCGCGCCTTCCGTGAGCGCCCGGCCCTCTTCCACCACCAGAGGATCCACACGGGAGAGAAACCTGTGCGGAGAGCCCGGCGTGGGGCAGGCCTGTGCCCCCAGGCCAGGCCTTCTTCGGTGGCGTCGTCCGAGGGCTCCCTGGGGAGGGAGGCCGGGCCCACTCCTGCCTCAGGTCCAGCTGCAGTTTCAAAGCCCACCGAAGCCTGAGTTCGCAGCTCCAGCCTTCCTGGCTGTCGTAAAACATCCACGTTCCCGGCACATCCACGTTTTGGAGAAGACCCGTGTGTGCGTGCACCGCTGCGCGTGGTGACGATGTTTGCCGTTTCAGCCACAGCTCACTCCAACCCTAGGTGGTCAGGCTGCAGGAATATGAGGGGGATATTTCCCCCATTTGGCTGCTGGGACTTTGGTAGGGCAGAGACTTGGCGTCAGAGTGCCGTTCATGCCCGTTATGACTATGGGTGCTCAGGTGAGGAGGGGGAGTGCTGGAATGCTGGGGAGGCAGTCCTAGAAATTTCCCCTGTGCACGCACAAACTGGCCACCAGCCTGGCCGTAAGGATGTTCCTCCAAGACCTCACTTCATCCAAGGCCTCCTGGGAGTGGACCCACTAGATGGGAGGTCATGTGGGGGTCTAGTGTTGACCTTGGACTCTAAGTCTTAGTTTCCACCCCTGCGGAAAAGAACAGATGAGAGAGAGACAGAGACGGAGAGAGAGAGTCAGGCCTACAGAGGGAATTTGCAGCATCCTGACAGGCAAGATCTTGATAAGGGCCAACACGTGCCAGTTGCCAGCTCTGTGAGGTGGCTGCTGTGGCTGGTATCCCCACTTCTCAGATGAGGAAACTGAGGCAGAGAGAGGGAATGTGAGTTGTACGCAGCAGAGGCAGGACTTGAGTCCAGGCCACAGGCCCAGCATCCAGACAGCTCCCCACACTGGCACCCGTGCTCTGGTCTGCCAGTGTGAGAGCTAGGTGATGCCAGGCCTGGCTACCCGCAGGTGGCAGTCCCACAGTGGGTGGGGCAAGTAGATGTGGAGGTCCCTGGGGTGGGGAGAGGGAGACAGACATAAAGAATGATGGCTCTTGAGCCTTGCTCTTTCAGTTTCTCATGCAAGCCTCAGCATTGGCCATGTCTCATTGTTACCAAAGGCACCACTACAGGAGCCTTTATATCCCCACTGCCCTGACGAGAGGTGATCATCGCAACAGGTTCGGAGGAGACCAGTTGCGACTACTCGTTTCTGCAGGGTCTGGTGGCAAGTGCCCACGTGTTCTCTTCCCTCCAGAGGACAGAGGATTTGCTGTCATCTAAGGCCCTGTGTGTGCACCCTCCCATCGTGGGACACCTGCACATGGCTGGGACATGGAGTCAGAGGGGTCGGGTGGGACCAGGTTTCTCCCTGTGGCCCTCAGCAGACCAGGGCCCATCCTGACCTCAGTCCTCACACTCAGGAATGTCAGTGGTCTCTTTATTTGGGAACAAGAAAGACCTAAAATTAGAAGTTGGAACGGACACCATTGTGTAAAATCCTTGCATGGCACTGTGGAAGTCCACAGCCTCAGCCTCCCCTCCAGCCTCCAGGTCATGGCTCAGAGGGATTTAACAACACAACCTTAAGTATGATCATCACAGAGCTTTGAAACCTTGGCTTCAATCCAGGTCCTTTTGAGAGTCCAAGGGTAGAGATGTAGCTTGCCTGATTCCCAATGTGGGGCTGGGATGCCTATGTCTTCATGGCAGCCAGAGGTTTGTGGGTATCTGCGAGGAGACTTCAGCAATGTAGACGTCATGAGGCTGCCCCGCTTCTCAGCTGTACCATGAGATGAATCTTTATAGATACAGACTCGGAAACCTGAGACCAGGGGGTGCCCTCATCCCATCACCTCCAAGTTCTGACGGCCGTGTGTCATACAGAATGAGCAGACATCTCCCCCACTCTCTGCCTGCCAGCAGGTTCAGACCTATTTTCCACCTCTGGAGCCTCACAAGTCCTACAAAGGGGAGATGTGGGGGCAGTGAGACATGTCTTGCAGGACCTGGCTCCCCACAATCCTTGGAATATAGGTCCACTGAACCAGGACTCCCCTCTGTTCTGGTCCTTATCCCCAACCCACCTTCGCCCAGATTCACCTCCATGAGGGTGCCTTGAGTACTTCAGAGCCTCAGTCTGCCCAGCTGTAAAATGCAGAGAAACCTCCATTCTAACTGATAGAGACCTGTTCTGGGGGAATCCATGGGATTCAGCTTCAAAGGCATCTGTCAGACACCGAGTGTGTACTCAGCAAGTCCTATTCAACCTTTTCTGCATCTTTTACTGAAGTTCCTGGAGTCCAGTTTCCAACCTGAGCCTTCCCGACCCCTTGAGCTGAGACTGATGCCCTCTCCCATCTCCCCACCAGTCTCCTTCCCACCTGTGTGGTTGGCTCCTGCTATCCCACATTTCCTCCACCCTCCTTAAATCCAACCCACCCCCCAGTACCCAGGATGGTCAGTGGCTCCCAACTTGAGCCCAGGGAAACAGCAGCTATGATCACCTGCCTTCCCCCATGTCTTGGCCCTTGCATTGCCCTCCAAACTTACGTGGTCATATTGGGCCCTTCCCTGCTAGGCTGACCACTCTGCTCTTAACCCTGAGCAGGCTGTGAGTGTAAAAGTTTCCCTGGCTTTCTGGGTCAAGATGGACTGAACACACCTCTCATTTAGTTCAGAAACCCAATGAAACCACAGGGAAGAGTGCGTTTAGAACATACACCTATAGGTTTGAGGATGGAGTAGGAGGTGTCGGGCAATGTCATTCTGAAGCTAGGATTGGGTGGGAATGGGGAACTTTAACTGATATAGTGAGAGCCACATACCGTGTTGGCACTGGGGGAAGTGGAGCGTGGCCCCTGCAGGCTGATGCTGCAGAACTCCAGAGGGCTTGAGAACTAGCATCCTGTCCCCTGAGCCTGCTTGGTCTACCCACCGGAGAATTCTTAATGATCACTGGCCTCTACCTAACAGCTCCCACAATGACCCAGGTGTCACTTCAGTATCTGAGCTCTCAAAGCCTACATCTCGATCTTCACACCCACATGTGCCCCAGCCTACATCCATGATGGGCAGGCAGTGATTCCTGCATGGAGAGAGCACAGTCCGCTTCACTGAGGATTAATGTGCTATTTCCCTTTTCCAGGTCTACAGCTCTTAAGATGCCTGGGCAGCACCCAAAGCTCCTGACATGGGATGAATTGCACTTCCCAGAGGTTCAGTGCCCTGAAATTCCCATCTGCGTCTATCCTAATTCCCAAGGAAGTTCTTGAGACATTGAGGACTATACTTCCCTGAGGCCTTGCCACTCACTCCCTTGGCCCACAGACTATAGTTCCATAATGATCAAGTAACATTTAAAGCTCTTGACACAGTGTGCACTGTGCTTTACTGAAACCAGCAAAAGCATGCTCCTGCCCACAGTTCACACAATGCCCGAGGGCTCTTTTGGCCCCTAGGACACTGGATTTCATCTTCCAGGGGGCTCCAAATCTGCTCCACATCCCTCCCCAGGACTTGCATCAGGGCTTTTGCAGGTGCACCCTGCCAAGGACACTCTTCCCAGTTACTTGCTGCTCATCCTTCTCAGCTCGATGTCCTTGTCATATCACCATGACAGCACTTCTCTTTACACCCTCCAGACCATATCCACATCTGCTGGCCTGGGGTCAGCTCATCAGAGGCCACAAAAAGACCTACAGATAGAGTGAGCCTCAGCTCTCAACCCTGGAATGACTTTGAGGCTGCTGGGTCCTCCCACAGCGGTGGCCTTGCATAGACAAACCCTGAGGCTCTTCAAGGTCCTTGATGGGGACACAGGGGTTATCCTGAAGCAAGGTGTCTGGAGGGCCCTAGGCCCTCAATTCCTTCCTTGTATCTCCATCCACTGTTGGGGAGGAAGAATTTCTTCTGCCCTTCAAGGTGTTTCTGGCTTGACTAAAAATCAAATTGACATGTTAACAGGAGAAAATAAAATTTAATTTGGTATATATGGGGAATACATACAGCCATAAAATTCCAGAGACAGGCAAAATGAGGCATACATGTCGCACTGAATTGAGAAAGGTATAGAGGTCCAGAAATTCAATAGGAAAGAATGCAATTTAAATGAAAGAGAGTAAATATTTGGTAAGCAAATGGTCTTTGGGCCATTCAGAAGCAAGAGGACACAGGAATTTGATCAAAGAGACCTTGCTAGATTCCTCCCTGTCCTAATGTAGTTATCTGTCAGGGAGATAAGGAGCTTCTGAGTCTGCTGGGTTTTTATTGCTTTTAACACAAAATAATCTTTATGCCAAAGTGGCCCATCTTGGGGCTGCCTGCCCTTGGCCCCTACACACGTAGACATCTGTGTGCACATCCAAGTTTATTCTCACTCAGGTACTGGGCCTAGCATCATCTCACTCTCCGCAACTGGGGTTATGTCCAAGCTAGGATTCATGATGACCCTCAGCAGGTTTGGCAGGGAGATGACCCTGCGAATGGGAGTGGTAGTCAGCATTGGGTACTCCCACTTCAGATGTCCTCTGGACTGGCCAAATGGTCAGAGTCTCCGGGTTCCACTGCAGATTGCCTGGTACATGTCCGCCGTCAGGGGCTGGAAGGCCTTGGACTGATTGTCCAACACGAACAAGGGGTCAGCAACGATGTCTACGTTGAAGCCCTCACGTGCCAAACGGGACTTCACCAGTTTGAACGTGCTTGTGATTGCCAGGGTGTCCTGCAGGGGCAGTAAGCATAACCCAACTGTGAGCCCCTGGCCAAGATCTCCCATCCACCTACTTCTGCCACCCTGAGCTCACCTGGATACGGATGAAATGGGGTGCAGCATAGGCAGGGAGCCAAGTGTGGACATGCTGGTACATCCTCTGACCATCGAAGGTCTGGCCGGGAACCAGCTGCACAGCAGCCATGCCCACCTTGCCCTCACAACCTGGGGAACACACCAGTCACTCTTGGATCACCCACCTCACAGTGCCTAGCTGACGCTCTCACTTGGCCCATCTCTGCTCACTGGCTGTGCCCCAGCAGTTCCCCCACCTGTAAAATCTGGATAACACCCCTCTGCCCAGCAAGCTGTTGGAGGTTTAAAATGAGGCAAATCCTCCACACCTGGTACAGACACACCGTAGACATTCACCTCCTGCAGGAAGTCCACGAGTGACAAAACGCTCTCCACCTCCCGCGTGGACACGTTCTCACCTTTCCATCTATGGGGTTGAACCCAGGGCTAGTGACCAAAACCCTGGCAAAGCCGAGGCCCCGCCTCTTGCCCACCAAGCCCCTCTTCCTGCGAGATCTGAGAGCTGGTTCTGCCCAACTCCCGCCCCTTCAGGATCGAGAAGCCACGCCCCTCCAGGTCAGGAAGTCCCGCCTCTTCAGCGTGGCTCCCTCAAAGGACCCGGAAGCCCCTGCCACCCGCTCTTCTAGTCCGGCCCGGGACCCGACCGGAAGGTGTCCCCGAGGCGGTCGCGAAAGTAAAGGAAGCCTTCTTTGTCCATGGTCAGCACGTCGCCGGTGTTGAAGTAAACGTCGCCCCTGCGCCGCACATTCCGCACCAACTTTCGTTCCGACAGCTCTCGCGCCCCGCGGTAGCCCACGAAAGGTTGGTGGTTCAAGACCTGGGTCAACAGAAGCCCCGCTTCCCCTGGGGGTAGGAGTTGGAATTAGGGCATTAACCATGGCCAAGAACCGCACAACCCACCAGCCCCTGGCCGGAGGTTTCCAACCATGGTGGACTCTTCATCACCAAGACCCTGCCAAAGAAGAGACAGAGAGAGACCTAGAGATAAAGATGGGGTGGGGGAGAGACAGAGACTGGGAGACAGGAGACATTGGGGAGCCCACTAGAAATAGAGGATAACAAGGGAAGGACAAGGGACAGAGACAAATGGTGGTGGGAAGAAAGATATGGCCAAGCCAGGGCGTGGCACCAGGAGAAAAGACCCTAGGAGAAGGTACTGGACAAGAGATTGATGCCTGGGAGGACATGACTTCCACAAATGGACACCCAGAGACCCAGCAGAGCAAGAGACTGAGGCAGAGGAGCCAGGCAGTGCTGAGAAGCTGAGAGGCAGAGGGTCCCAGGCAGTGGTCAGGCAAGGTAAGGGCACTGGACACTGACCTCAAGGCTTTGGGCAGCTTGTTCCAGCCAAGGAGCAGATGGTCCCCACCCTTCCCACACCCAGGGAAGGTTTCCCGACCCTTGTACCTGGCCCCACAGGGACACAGAATCCCTGATTGTCCCTGACGGGCTCTTCGGCCTCTGTATCGAACTGTACGAGCTCAAAGGGGGACAGCATCTGAGTGGGGAGTGGGGAAGTGTCAGTAGAGGTCCTGTGGGCTCAGCCTCAATCAGGGCCATTGTCTCACCGAACCCACTCACTCGAAGCAAGCAGCTCATCTTGCCCAGGGCCCCACAGCGCCCTGGGTAGTTGACAAAGCCAATGTTGCCTTCTGTAGAGCCATAGCTTTCCAAGATCCGAATGGGGCCAAAGCGCTGCTGGAAGGACTTCCACACATCTGCCCGGAGTCCATTGCCCATTGCCAAGCGGACTGTATGTGTCCGGTCCTCTGGTCGCTGCAGGGACATCCCAAGAAGGGTGAAGAGGAATGTGCCCTAGAACCCTTACCTACGAAGGCTATCTCTTGGTCCTTACCTGAGGAGTTACCTGGGAGGTGATGGGGGTGGGGGGACCATCTATACCTAGGTGGTCTGCCAAGTGTTCTTACTTGAGAGCAGTTATCTGGAGTCTGTACTTGGAGGGTTACCTGCAGAGGTGACCTGGGGGGAAGTTACCTAAAAGCCTCACCTGAAGGGATACCTAGGGGTGACTGGAGGCCTTATCCAGGGCTTACTTAGGGGAACTATCTGGGATCTTATATAGGGGTAGTACCTGGAACTTCTACCTGGGGGGAGGTTACCTGGAGGGGTTACTTAGGGGCCTTTACCTGGAGGTAAACTGGGGAGTGACTTGAACTTTCACCTTGGGGAGACACCTGGGGGCCTTACCTGGAGGTAGTTACCTGAAGCATTTTACCTGCGATCCATACCTCATTGCTGTATAAGTTCACATCTAGTGAGTTTATCCCGAGCCACCCTTTGTTCTAGGCACTTTATATATGTTTTATTCTCACAAATACCCACTTTGAGTTATTATCCTCATTTTCCAAATGAGTACACTGAGGCTGAGAGAGATGAAGTCACCTGCCCAAGGTAGCACTGCTGATCATCACAGGAGCCATGATTGGAAACCTGTGTGGGATGCATTATCTGTGGCTGTTGCCTGGGGTGTTTCACCTAAGCTACCTTGTTTGAGTCCGGTACCCGAATCTGTCTGAAACCTTTACCTGAGATGACATCTAGGATCATACCTGAGGTGTTCACCATGGAGCCCTAATCTTAGCCCCTCACCTGCGGAGTGTTACACAGGTACCGCAGGACCTCACCCACATATAGGATCACAGTCACACCATGCTGCCGACAGTCATCCCAGAAGCGGGAAGCAGAGAACTTGGGGGCCAGGACACAGGTTGCTCCTGAGGAGGGAAAGGAAAGGGTTTCAGGTCATGCTTCCATGCCACTGTGATTAGCTGCTTTGATCACCTAACTGTGGCTCTTGGAAGCGCAGGATCTGGAGCTCCTGCGTGTGTCCCTGACCCAGCTAGGACTGCCCACATGAGAAGAGCATAGGTGGGCATGGGTTTGAATCCTATCTTCAGAATGTGTACCAAGCTCAGTGCTTGGTACCAAGTGAGCCCTGCTAAATAAGGGCTATGAATATTAATCATTTTTGATTATGATAAATGTTTGATGAATGTCTAGCTGGGCAGATAGGTGGCTGGATGTGTGGGCAGATGGGTAGGTGGTGGCATAGTTGGATGGGGGGTGGGTGAGGAGGTGGGTTAGTAGATGGACGTGTGAGTTGCTGGAAGGATGTTCTAAAGGATGGACACATGGATTAATAAGTTTTACAGGCCACTACTTCTCACTCCAGGAAAGTGATCCTTTCTTAGCTGATCAGTCCTCTGCAGCTGGCTTTGTGGAAGGCACCCTCCCTACCTCAACCCTAATCCTCAACAAAACCCTGCAAGCCAGATATTATCATCCCTGCACCCAAAGGGACAATTGCTCGTGTGCCTGGTGAGGTAGCGAGCGTGTGTCTTCTTGGAGGCTGTATTTTTGGCAGGGAGGTAAAATACAGTGCCTTCTGTGTGAAAACAGATGCTGGTCTTGAGAGTGACAACTTTGTTTGCAACCCCTAATGAAATGCCTGATTCAGGAAAGGTCTTCAAGAGCTGGTAAAACCAGGGGGAAGGTTGATAGGGAGTTTTCCAATTAAAGCCCCCCAATGTATAGATTTGTCTAATCGCTACGTTGTACACCTGAAACTAATGTAACATGTCAACTATACACGCAGAAACACATACATACACACACATGCATACATACAGCTCCCCAGTTCATCTTAGCCTCTCTAAGGTAGGTTAACAGTTACGAGCTGCCTTCAATGTGATGTATTAGGAAGAACAATGCATCCCACTGAGGTTCTTGCCACCAGTACTTGAACGGAATCTAACATCTCTAGAGGAAATTTCCAGTCTAACAAGAAATGCAGGGGAAAGAGGAGCAGAGAACAAGCAAGTACAGTGAGGGGACTTTAACTTTAAAAACAACAACAACAGCAGCAACAACAACAAAAACAATTAGACACGTCATTGGGGGAATTTAAACATGACCTGTGCATCAGATGATATTAGAGTTATTGTTAATTTTGTCAGATATGATATCACTACTGTTCTGAAGTCTTTATATGTTAGAGATACATTCTGAATACTTACAAGCAAAAAGATACAAAGTCTGGGATTTGTTCTAAAATAATTGAGAAATAGAGAAGGGAACACATATGAGATAAGTGGCAACGTGTGGGTGAGGATACATGAGACATCATCAAACTATTTTGTCTACTTTTGCTCTACTGTGTATGTTTGAAAGCAAAATGCTCATGGCGGCTGAAGCTGAGTGGTGGGTACATGAGGATTTATGTAGAAATATTTAGAAATTTGTATGTATTTCAAAATTTTTTTTATAAAAACTCAAAGAAAATATGAGAGAGTTCCCAGTGTGAATTGCTAGTCAGGTGTCCAGGAAGATAGCCCAATGGAATGCTTGGGGAACACCTAACCCTCACTGACTATCCCAGCACTCATATCAGCTTGTCACCTTCTGACAACAGCAAAGCCATCAGACCCTGTCTAAGTGACCATGTCTCTGCCCAAGTAGCCCTGGGGCCAGCTGCTGTGTGTCCCTTGTCAAAGGTAAGAAGTTCGGTGCTGCATAACCTGTGGGGCCTTGTTACCCTGAAAACCCCACTGTGACACTGAGTCTGGAGGTTCCAGGAATTGGAGGGGTCTTCAGAAAAGGGCTTACCGAGCTCCAGGCAGCCGAGGACCCCAAGGATAAACCCCATCACATGGTACATAGGCAAAACTGTGTAGACCACGTCATCAGCTGTGACCCCAGCCAGGGAAAGCATCTTGCACACCTGCAGCAGTCGCTCGTGCGTGACAATGGCCGCCTTTGGGAGCCCTGGGGAATGGAGTGGGAAGGGTGGCTGGTGAAAGGATAGCACAAGAGGGGCCAGCACATTGGAGTGGGTCTCTGTGGTCAGGTCTGTAGTGAGGGGCTTGAGGCTCTTAGAAGGTGGTCAAGGATGGGGATTTGTGGGTGGGCTCAGGGAAGAAAAATTGGTTTTGGGGTTCAGAGGGTAAATTCCAAAGTTCAGTTAGAGTTTCAGTGGCTGTTTACTGGACAGAGGCAGGATTCTGGCACTGACCAGTCAAAACACATTGGGGATCAGAGTTCAGGCCAGGCGTCATCATCAAAGGGTATGATGGGTTTCAGAGGTCAAGTTTGAGGCACGTGTCAAGCTTGGGGTTAGGGCAGCATTAGGGTTCAGAGGTCAGGGCCAGGGTTGCTGGGCGTCCTCACCAGTGGTCCCTGAGGTGTAGATAAACAGGGCAGGACTTTGCGGTTTGATCCCAGCACGCAGGTCAGTGGGCACAGGGTCAGTGGGTGCAACATCAAGAGCAGCCCCCAGAGCCCCCACTCCTGGTGTTGGGGAGGAGTGGCTGAGGTAGAAGCATCGGATGTTCTCTGCCTGCAGCTTGGGAAGGACCTCTTCCAGGTTCTCCCGGAGTTCTGCAGGGATGGGTCAGAAGAGAAACTGGGGAAAAGGTCCACATTTGCGGTCAGGAAGGGAGACCCGAGACCCAAAGACAGGGGAGAAGAGCCTACTGCAAGCAACACAGGAAGCAGCTGGCAGAGAAAAACGTATGCATTCTTCTGTAAAGAGCCCCATAATTAGTATTTGTTGGCAAAAAGGATTGAAATGGGGGGTGGTGGCTCAGTCAGTTGAGCTGAGCCAACTCTTGGTTTCAGCTCAGGTCATGGTCTCAGGGTCCTGGGATTGAGCCCTGAGAGCACTGCATGGGGCTCTGCGCTCAGTGGGGAGTCTGCTCAAGGATTCTCTCTCTCCCTCTTCCTCTGCCCCTCCCCCTGCTCACTCTCTCTTTCTAAAATAAATAAAATCTTTTTAAAAAAAGATTTAATTTATCTATTTGACAGAGAGCACAAGCAGGGGGAGGGGCAGAAGGAGAAGGAGGCTCCCCACTGAGCAGAGACCCTGACTTGGGGCTCAATCCCAGGACCCTGGGATCATGACCTGAGCCGAAGGCAGAGGCTTAACCAATTGAGCCACCTAGGCGCCCCTAAAATAAATAAGTAAATCTTAAAAAAAAAAAAAAAGGATTGAAACAAACATGAAAAAAACCTCTGGTACCCTCAAAATTACTTTCCAGCAATTAAGTTTTGACTCTAATTGCCTGTGAGGGTAGGTAGGAAGCAAGGAGCTCCTTGCCTAGTCCCCCACCAGGACCCTCTGAACAGCAGTCCTCCACGTGTCTCCCCTGCTCCCTCACCCTCCGTCCTCCGCTAGCCTCTGGAGTCCTCACCTGGGTCCACCACCAGCAGACGAGCCCCAGAGCTCAGCACTGAGTGCACAAGAGGCGCCCCGCGGCCATGCGGATTAATCCAGGCCACCGGGCAGCCCAGCTTGGCCAGCCCCAGCCACAAACCCAAGGCCGGAATGGTCTGGGAGTCCAGCACCAGGAGGGCAGCCGACTCCCCGCCAAGCAAGCCTGCGAGGCCGCCCAGCTCGGCCTTCAGGGCCCACACTGCCTGGCATGCCCTGTCGTCCAGCTCCCTGAAGGTGACCGGGCGGCTCCCTGTCCCCTTCCACACCAAGGATGTGCGGCCCGGCTGTGCTCGTGCTCGTCGCTCGAAGGTATCCACAAAGGTGTCGGGCGGGTGACGTCTCATGCGCGCTCTGACAGCCAGGCCCAGGTGGAGGATCCCGACGATATAGGCCATATCTGCAGGCAGCCAGCGCAGCCCTGGGGGTGACCGTGAGGGCAGCAGAGCCAGTGTGAGCGCCGCGGCTGCCAGACTCAGCCAGTGGGGCATCCAGGGGCAGAGCCAGGGCCGGGCCAGCATGGCCAGGCCGAGCAGCACACAGAAGACAGAGTCTCCCAGGAGCCATCGCAGTGAAAGGGCCACAGCGGCAGGCCACGCGGGCTGCCCCAGGGCTCGCAGCAGCAACAGTAAAAAGGCTAGTCGCAGCCAGATGCCCATCACACCTGCTCCTGCCTCAGAGAAGTGTTGACAGAATGCTTGCCAGGGGCTGTCTGGCCTAGATCTCTGACCCCTTAGTCCCGCCCCCCCCCACCCCTGTTGACAGCAATGCTTCTGGCCTCAGGGCTCCACCCCCAGCCCTTTTTAACTGGACTGCTTTGTTTCACTGTGCCTACCTCTAGCCAGGTACGTGGCTGGCACTCAGTAATAGTTGAAGGAACAAATACAGTGCCTAAATTCAAATCCAGTTCTGATATCCCCGCCCCCACCCATATGCTGGGCTGTCTGCCCCACCCCCTGGCATCATGGGGACTATGCGTGGGGTTCAGGAGGCTAAACTCCATAGCCCCCCCCCCCCAAACGTGGGCAGGACAGTCTATTAATGGTCAGACCGGAAAGCCTTTAGCCCTTCACCTGGGAGGCAGTCACAGAGACGGAGCTCAGAGAGGTGTTGCCATTGACCTAGGAACCTGCAGGTCTTCAGCTCAAACCTCTCTCCACCTGCTCCAAATCCTTAGGACAAGGCGCCCAGGGTCAGTCTCCGCCAGTGCTCTGGAAGCATTAGAGTGGCTGCTTTCTGGGCTGGCAGCCGAACTGATGCGGGGTCTTGTGACCCTGGTTTGCTACCAGGGATCAGTATCTTCAGCAGCCCAATGGTCCCGGCTGCTGCTCCCCTTTTGCCCCCCCCCTTGCACTTCAGAACTTACCAGCCAGGGTAGGCATTCTGGGGCTTAGATCCCCACAAAGACTCCCTGGACACCCACCCCCCCAAAAAAGGTGCTCAACCATCATGCCCATGAAAATGGGGGAGGGCAAGCCTAAAGTCCAAAGGGCCTTGAGATTCTGGCGGAAGGGCCTCGAAATCTGCATCTTTCCCACATATGGCTTCCCTCTTTCAGATGCACCTCAGGGCTGGCCTGTACCTCTCCCCATAGGACAGAGGGCTCTAGAAGAGTCAAGTACCAATCATATGTGCATCCCACTCCCTCCGGGAGAACAGAGGCATGAGATGACCAAGCGGATCATCCTGTCTCTGCCCAGGAAGCCCGGGAGGTTAGGGTTAGCTGCCCAGGGATGGGGGCATCTGACCCTGATGCCCACAACCAGTCTGTGATGGCGAGAAATTCATGGGTCTGGGAGCTCACAGCTTCCGAGTTTGAAACCCACGGCCCGCAGTACTTTATTAGAGAGTGAGAGTCCCACGACGCTGTCCCAAGCCACGATGGGTCCACCTGAGCCCCCGCCCCCCTCCCCCCAGACGCCAGATTGAGGGAGGAGTAGTTCGGGTGGGGAGCCAGGGATCATGCCCAGCTTGACACTGGGGCAGAGGAGCAGGTCTAGAACCCACCCCGCTCAAGCCACAAATCTTGGGCCTAGCCCAAGGGTCTGAGCGGCCAGTCTGAGTTTAGGCTGGAGATGATCCAGTTCTCAGGAGTGGTCGGGTCCCTGACCAACCCCAGCCGCAGCCTGCCACTGTCAGGAGGTCTAAGTACGAGGGAGGAGAGGAGTAAGACAGGCTTGACCCCTGGCCAGGTCTGGGGAAAAGGGTGGAAGCAGAGGGAAGGCCTGAGCTCCGGGGAAAGTGCGGTTTGGTGGTGCGAATGTGGGCAAGGCGGCTAGGCAGGTATGAACCGGTTCGGCAGGGATGTTATGGGCCTCGCGATGGTTGTGGCCTAGTTCCAAGGGAGGTCCCTAACCCACCAGAGGGTGGCCTATTGCGCGGGGGCGTGGTCAGTCCTGCGGTGGGCGGAGCCAGGCCCAGAACTGGATCAGGGCGCAGGGTGCGCGGCCAGGTGGCGCTCGAGCAGCGCGCGGTGCGAGAAGACCTTGCCGCAGGCGGGGCAGGGCGCGCGCTCGGGCCGGTGCGTGCGCATATGCACGTTGAGCGAGCTCTTCTGCGTGAAGCGCTTGGCGCAGACAGCGCACTGGAAGGCGCGCACGCCTGTGTGCGTGACCATATGCTTCAGCAGGTAGTCGCGCAGCGAGAAAGATCGCCAGCACACGGCACATTGGTGGGGCTTCTCCCCTGTGGGCGACAGGGCACGCCGCGCACGTATGTCAGCTGGGAAGGGGCCTCCACTCCCACACTACCCCTCACTCCCGGGCCTTCCTGCCCAACAGGGACCCCCCCCCCCCAACATGACCCAGTATGTCTCTCCACTCAGCGGGGACGCCCCTTTCCCAGACCCTTACCGTCACACTGGGATACCACTGTCAGGGCCCCCAACTCTAACAGGTACCCTCCCAACAGGGAATCCTACTGCTCTGGGACATCGTTGCCCATTGGGACTGACCAGTGAGGTCTCCCCCCACCCCCCACTCCTGCTATGCCCGTGGAGCATTGTGTTCTCTTGCTCGCTGGCCACCATTCTAAGGACAGTCTGGCAAGGCCCGGTAGGCTTACACTGGGAGGGTCGCAGGCATACCTGCCCCCTTCCTACTGGAAGCCCCTGTTGCCCAGAACCTTTGTCTGCTGGCAGTTATAATGTACCTGGGGTGACGGCGCAGGCTGTGTTGGCTTTTAAAGTCATCAGGTATTAACAAAAAACCTGTCTCAGTGGCAAAGGACTGCAGGGCAGTGCCTGGGCAGGGGGTTCCCCCAGACCAACCAGGCTTGGCACCTGGCTAAGGGGGCACAAGGCTGGCAAATCTTGGCTGGTACTGCCTTGGGGCCCCTGGCAGCTCTCCACAGGCTGAACACCTATGCCTGTATCCTCTCCCCTTCATCCCCAAGACAGCCAGGTGCGGATTTTAAACTGTAAATCACATCTCAATCACTCCTCACCTCAGAACACTGATGCCCTCCCCACCATTCACAGTGAAATCCCAAATTCCTGGCCCTGCAGAACTCCCCACTCTACTCCCACAGGACTTCCAGCCAAATCTTTGCTTTTCCTAACAACATCCAGTTCAGCCCTGCAAGCAGTCTTTGATATTCCATACCTCTGTCCTCTGCCTGAGTCCCCAGGGAAACCACACACATCCCGCAACACACCCAGGACCTGCCAGCCACCACCTCAGCCCCCAGCTCCACAATCTCCACTGGCCCACCCGAGTGCACTCTCTGTCTCTCCCTTGGCGACTGCAGAGCTCCTCCCAGATGAGCTGAGGTTTTAGGGGACCTCTCCACGGTCTTCAAGGAGCTCCCCTTTCCTCCCCCTGCAGCTGCGGGGTCCCCACAATGCAGCCCCATCTCCCTCCTCCAGTCCTGATCAGGCCACCTCTCTGCCGACTCTGCATGCTTTCCCTAGGGCAGCGAACATACCCTGCCTCACATCCAGTCCCAATCACCAGACCCACTGACAGCCAGAAGACCCAGGAGGCTCCCTGCAGCACTGCTCCCCAACCTGACTATATATCCCTGCCAAGGCTCCATTCCTCCTGATCAACCCAAGCTCCATCGCGGTGAGTAAAGGCTCCACTTCCAGCTTTCCAAAAGCTCTGGGCAAGTTCCCGCTCCTTAACCCAGCCTTCGGATTCCTCCTGCCCAGTAAGTCGAGGTAGGGGATGGGCAGGAGTGCCTGCTTCTCCACGTGGAGGGGCTTCCCCTCCCCCCTACACATCGCGCTTGGGGCTCAATTTCCAGGCTCCCCTGGGGTCACTAAAGAGCATCAGGACCACATGAGTGCCTCCACCCCACTTGCCCAGCGCCCAGTCCTCCCTCAGGCATGAATCTCCAATGACCAAGGGGCTCAGAGACCCATCCCGGCTCACCCGAGTGGATGAACATGTGCTTGGTGTAGTTTTTCCGCGAGCTGAACGTCTTTCGGCAGTGACTGCACTCATAGGCAGGTGGCTCGGCGGCACCCGGGGCTCGGGCAGGGGTGGCCGAGGGGGCCGCGGCAGGAGCGGCGGGCGGGGCCTCCCCCGGAGGCGCGCTGGGGGCCGCATCTGGCTGGAGCGCGGGGTAGAAGGCCGAGGAGAGCGCAGGAGCAGGCCCGGACGGTGCGGGAGAAGGTTGCGCCGGCGGTCCGGGAGCGCCCAGATGAAACGGGAAAAGCGAGACTGGGGGCCCCGGGGTCTTCACGCCGGGGACGCGGGATCCGGCCAGGACGCAGTCAGGCGGAGCGGGGGTCTCGGTGGGACAGGCTTCTGCGGCGGTGCCGTCCTCATCTTGCCAAGCGGACACGTAGCTCTCCGGGAACACGTCCTCGGCCGCCGAAGCCCCCCTAAGGAAGTCCCTCCCGGCGCCGCCGTAGTCCGAGAGGCCGGCGGGTGCAGGCGGCTCCTCGCACGCGGTGTCAGGGGCGGCGGTGAGGAAGCCGGCGGCGCAGTCGGGGAAGGAAGGGGGCGCCTGGCCCTCTCCCGGGCCGCCGCCTTCGCCGTCCTCGCCGTCGGTTTCATCATCGGTCTCCTCGTCGCCGTCGCCGCCGTCGTCTGGGGCCGCCGGTAGGGCGGGGTCGACGTCCGACCCCTCGGCCTTGGTGGGCGCGGTGGGCGCGGGCAGCTGCAGGCGCGCTGGCTGGCGCTGCTTGCGGCTATGCGCGGCACCGGGGTGGCCCGGAGGTCGAGCGGCGAGCAAGTGGCGCAGGCGATGGCGGAGCTGCGCGGGCGCGAGAGGTGGGGGCACGGGCGTGGGTAGGGGCGCGGGTGCGCCCGGGACCGGGGCGCGGGCACGGGCAATGATCTGGGTGCATTCGTCTATGACCGTCTGGATGCGCAGCACCGACGCGGCCGTGAGCACCTGCAGCGCTTCGCCCTGGGCCACCACAAGCGAGCCGCTGTAGAGGAACTCGACGAGCTGGCGCACCGTCTGCGCGGGCACCACCGGCGGCACGCGGATCTCGGAGTGGCCGAGCAGCAGCTTGTCCTGGAAGAAGGGCGAGCCAGCAGCCAACACACAGCGGTGTGCACGCAGCGAAGCCTCGCGGATCCTCACAGTCACGTCGCAGAAGTGACCGCCCAGCCGCTGCCCGTTGAGAGTCTCGAGCAGCGAGCGGGAGAAGTTCTGCAGGTGTATGTGGTGCACTGCCTCGGCCGCCGCCATCTGCACTGGATGAGGGGATGGGGGGGAGGGAGGTCAGCCGGGACGTACCCGCCCCATTGTCCCTGACCCTTGAGCCCTTATTGGAGGACAAGGCCCATGGGCGCACCGCAACCCCAGGCTTTGCGAACCTCAGCCCTCCGGAAAAGGCCCCTCACAGTCCTGTTCCCATACACAGGACTCACCAAACCCCACCCCCAGTCTCCAGGACCTCTGCAGCTCTACCTCCGAAGCCCCCAGCACACCCGCTGGAAGAAGGTTGGGAATACCAAAGATCTGCCTCCCTCCCAGTCTTGCTTACTCCCCCGGGGAGGGTCCAGAGCTCAGCTTCCCCTATATTGGCCCACTCCAAATCCATAAACCTTCCCCAAGTCCCCCTCCCAGGGGGCTAGCTCTGTGGAGAAGACTGCAGGGGACCCCATACAGAAGTGGCTGCCACACCTTACCCACTCCCCTCCCTGGCTGGCTGTGATTCCTCCCAAGCAGCTTCTTTTTGATCTTCCTTTGCCACATCCCCCAACCTTGGAGCATCCAAGGTCCTGTGGAGGCCCAGGTCTGTTGGCTTGGAATTGGGTTATGTTAACGAGTGTATACAGAGGTCTTCTCGAGGGTAGGGTGGCATGACCTGCCTCTGGGACTAAGCGATTCAAGGTGTGCATAGTCACAAAGGGTTGAGAGTAAGTTGGGCATTAGCCTGGCAAGTGCCCGGTAGGAGAAAAATACATGGTCTCTGGCCAACCCCAGCACAGCAGGTAGGGAGGTACCTCTTGCAGCCTGTTGTTCCTGGAATCTCCATATGGCTTGTAGGGCACAAGGTGTGGGTGTGGCATAGAGAGGGGGCTTGTGTGGACCGTGCAGGGTGTGTGACCGGGAGGGCAAAGGTGGCGCAGCAGTGGCCCCCCGATCAGGATGATTCTTGTCAAAATTTTGGCCTCCTAATTCCACTTAATTTGCCCACCCTCAGACACTGGAAAGGGGAGGGGATACCATCCTCCAGGGGACTCTGGGAATCTGAGAAACCCTGCGACTTCACCCATCACAAGCAGGCACCATGCTCACTAGGGCTCAGTCTTCCCTGTATCAAACAAAGACGGGATACCTGGCTCATTCTGCCGGTCTAGGCGACCCAGAACGCATCCTGACACTCACCCACTCTCCACCAGGCTGGCTCAGGCTGGGTCACATAGCCTTGGAGTGCAGCCTCTCTTAACCTCCAGGGTCTAATGGGGCTCAGACTCACCCCCCTCCGGGTCCTCAAGCCCAAATCACCTCTCCTCTTTTGGGGCCAGCCCCCCCTTTCTTGCATGCTCCACATCTCACCCTCGGATCACTCCGCACACCTCCACTACCCGGGTACCTCTGGCCGAGGCTCATGGACTCCTCTCCTTGGGTTCCCTGCCTCCCAGTCTATTCCCTACGCGACAGCCAGAGGGAGCCTGTTCAGACCTGACAGATCGGGACCCTCCTGGGCTGAGCCCTCCATGGAGATGAATTAACTCTTGGCAATTCCTCAGACAAGCCGAGTCTTTGCACGTGCCGTTACCGACGCCACAGACCCTTCCCCGTGTTTATTCACGCACCGCCTAAAGAACTTCAAATCCGTGCCTGCGCGCCTGGGGGCGGGAACCTGCGCATCGACCCGCACCCCGAAAGCCGGCCTTTTCCGACCCACCTCCGCCCTGTCTGGGCTCTTATCTCTGTCCAGATGCAGCGGGGCCTTCCGGCGCCTTTGCACAAAGGCCCACCCTCCCGGGGATGGCGCCGGTTCCGGCTGCCACGCCTTCGCCCTGCCGTCCACTTTGCTCCAAGCACCCTTTCCCGGAGTGTGCGCAGTGGCTCGCGCCCTACCCCGCACGCAGACGCCCGGCTCTGCTGCGCTGCGGCCGCACCAGCTGCAGACCCCGGCCAGCCCGTATTTCCCGCCTCCGCGCGGTTGCTAGGGCCATGCCCCCATCCTGCAGCGCCCCCTCACGTCCACAGCGTGCGCTCCAAGCCTAGCGCCGGGGCCCCTCCCCGGGCACGGCCCGGCCTGCCCGTGGGCCTTGCGGCAGGGGGATGCCCGCCAGACCCCACCTCCGGCTCCTCCTCAGGCCCTCGGCCGGGACGTGGCCTGCTCCCGCTCACCACCGACAAGGCCGCACTTTCGGGGTGCAAAGCTGGCGGAACCGAAGTCTGCAGCCGCTGTGGGGTTGGGAAGCGCTAGGTCAGAGCACGTTTCCGGTGTTTCTATGGCGATCGGCCGCCGCTGCCCCGCCGCACTTCCTGCTCTAGTCACAGTCGGAACTAATAGTCGCAGGGGCTCGGGCGGCCGGGCAGCGAGGACTGCCTGTGCCAGAGCACGCTTCCGGCGTTGCCAAAGGCGCGGGGATGAGGCGGGGCCTGCGCTGTCAATCCGCGGGCCACGCCCCCGGGGCTCCAGGCGGTGCTGGAGCTGGAGCGCGCCTACCGACGCTGGGAAGGCGGTCGGAGGCCCCAGGTAGGTGTCGGCTGACGTAGAGGGCCCTGCGACCCCAGGCGACGGCCCCGTAGCCTGCGTGGAGCCAGCAGTAGGGCTCGTCTCCTGGTGCACCGGACTCCAGCCCGGCGTGGAGAGCAGGGACGTTCCTGCAGGCTACCTCCGCTCCCGGCGCTGGCTGCAGGCACCGCCCTTCAGCCTGGGTCCCACGTAGAAGGTGGAGGCAGCCCGTCTCCGTGCCCCCGTCTCCTCACACGCACACCGGGCCCACCTGCCCCAGGGCGAGTAGTGAACGACACTGTGAATGGGCATTGAACTGAAAGCCTTCTGCGCGCAGCACCCTGGGACACGCCTCGGAACAAAAGAAGGGCAGGGGTGAGATGGGTAGTGCGTCTGCCGGGACGGTGACGGTCCGAAGTCACTTTAGGAGGCAGAACATGTGGGGAGAGCTGTGTGCGCGGAGGAAACAGCCTCGGTTTTCAAGGACCTTGAGGTGGGGCTGGCTATCTAGGACACCTGTGAACCAGGCTAGAGGCTGGAGCGGTGGGCTGGCCTAGCTTTACACTTTGCGCACGGGGGCTAGAGGCAGGCAGGAGGACAAGACGGTTGGAAGATTCCCCGAGACCTCGGTGGACCGTGTGCCTCGTGCAGCAGGTGTGGCATCCAGCCTGGGGGGAAGGGTGCTGACTTAGCCTCCAGTGTGAGGACAAGATCAGAGTACCAGCCCCCCACCTTGGGCAGCTGTGTTGTAGATGTGTTGAAGGTCAGGAGGGGAGCAACTGTCCCCACGGGCAGCCTGTCCCGTGGCCCATGCCCTGAGGAACCTTGTTCCAGCCCAAGTCTACTGGCCTCAGGGTCCTTCTTTAGAACCTGGGCCCTTCAGAATGGCCTGCCCTGCCCTGCCCCCTGGGTCTGCTCCATCCAACCTCAGTAGCCCCTCCCCAGTCCTATCACTCCTCATTCCTCAGGTCTTTGGTTCTGCTTACCTCAAGGCTGGCCCCTGCTGTTCCCTCTTTCTGTAGCACTCTCTCTCAGCTCGGCTGCTGTGGGACTCTTCCTGATTTCAAGGCCTCCCTGTTTTCTGTCACAGGACCGGTAGAGGTGGGGGTCATCTGTGTCCCTCACCTTGACAGACAGATGCTGCTACTCCTACTACCTAACCTGGAAGAGAGGTGCTAACAGCAGCTTCACCCTGTGGTGGCCTGATTCCACAGGATTCTGGGATGCTGTAAGTCATCTCCTGTAGGGGGCAGAATTCTAAAAACGTCCCCTCCGGGATCCCTTGCCCAGGACTTATGTATAGTTACAGTACATGGCAAATGAAATTAAGGTTACTAACCAGCTGACCTTAAAATGAGACGATCCTTGATTGCTTGGGTAGCCCAAAGGCCATCATAGGGCCTTTAAAAGCAGATGAGGAAAGCAGAGAAACTTGAAGTAGAAGGATTCCGGGGGCTTTGAAGCTGGAGGGGGCCCTGTGACAAGAGATATAGGGGGGAGTCTAGAATCTGAGAAGAGGCGCACATGACAGCCAGCAAGGAAATAGGGACTTCAGTCTGCAACTGCGTGGAACTGGAATCAGCAAATTGCCTGAAGGAGGTGGGAAGCTGGTTTTTCCCCAGAGCTGTTCTGCAGAAAGAGCCCAGCCCTGCCCAAAACTTGACTGCAGCCTCTGTGAGACCTGGAGCAGAGGATGCTGCCTGGGTTGGTTTGTTTGATTTTTTCTTTTTTCTTTTCTTTTCTTTTCTCTTTCTTTTCTTCCCTTTTCTTTTCTTTCTCTTTCTTTCTTTCTTTCTTTCTTTCTTTCTCTCAGATTTTATTTATGTATTTGACAGAGAGGCAGCAAGAGAGGGAACACAAGCAGGTCGAGTGGGAGAGGGAGAAGCAGGCTTCCCTCTGAGCTGGGAGCCCAACGCCGGGCTCGATCCCATGACCTGAGGCAAAGGCAAACGCTTAACAACTGAGCCACCCAGGCGCCCCGCTGCCTGGGTTTCTGACCTGCACAACAGTAAGCTAATAGATGGGTGTTGTTTGATGCTCCTGAGTTTATGGTAATTTGTTAAGTAACAATAGAACGGGAATATAGCTGCCAGAGACTCAGGGCCTGCACAGAGTAAGCTTCTGATAAATGCCACTGTTTTCCCATCAGATGAATACCTTCCCCTTGCCTCTCCCTTGCTGAATGCTTCATTTCTGCCTTACAAGCATTTCTCAGCCATGTTGGTGGTCTCATCACCCCGTCCTACAAGCAGAGGGACTTGGGTGAGAAAGGGAATGCATCATCCACACACTAGGCTGGAACAACATCAGGCAGATAGAAAGGCATGTGTGAGGGCTCTGGGGAGGAATGGTGGCCCTCCCGAAGGTGAGAAAGGTGAGGGGACTGTGGGCTGAGCCGCTGTGGGATTGTGGAGTTGGGAGAGGAGAGGGGGAGGACCACAGGCCATCTGCATGTTTAAAGGACCATGGAGAGGGCAGTGGATCTTGTCGGGCAGCAGACACAGGAGGCCTAAAAGGCAGCCATGGCTTCTCAGCCCTCAGCAGGGAAAGCCAGAAGGGGACAGATTCCAGGTGGGAAGGAGAGGACCCGGCTGGCTTCTGAGGAGGTCTTAGTGGATGAGGGTGAAGTGGAGGACCTGGCCCAGTAGGGGGCCAGGCAGCAAGGGAGGTGGGAGCTGCAGCCTCCAGTATCACAAGCCTGGAGAAGACGTGTATTTTGCTTTCCTCTCCAAAGACCTTATCACAGTGGTTGTGGGGGCATTTCGAGGAATAGTGTATCCAAAGACACAGGCTTAATAAGTCAAGGAGGGGTCAATGTGGCCTGCAAATATTGGAAATTCTAGGCCAGGTCCTAGAGTCTTAGAGGCAGTAGGTCATGAGAAGGGGCAGATGGCACTGGCTGACAGACCGTCAAGGGAAGAACCTGTGAGGTTGCAATGGTCACAGACATGTGAAAGGAGAAGAAATTAAGCTGCTAATTGACTGGGCCTCCTCAGCTGCCAAGAGGCAGGAACCTCTGTCCCCCCCACCACACCCCTCACAACCACACACACAACTTAGGTCAGAAGTCAGAAGGCTCAGTCTCTGCTCCCGGCTGAGTCAGCGTTCCTAACCCCCCTCCACCCTCCATTACTAGCCAGCTTCTCACACAGGGTCTCCTTCTGTGGCAGCCACTGCCCAATGTCTACAAGCCCAGCCCTACCCTCCTGGGGCTGGATCGTGCCAGATGTGGGATGCAGGTTCCAAGATTCAGGTACACCCCTCAGTCTGCCAGGAGCTTCCCCTTGGCCCAGGGGTTAGGCACAAAGCTCAAAAAATGCTTCCCAGTACTAAGCAGATAGGGTAGAGATTGAGGGAGGTCCCAGGCAAGGCAGGTACCAGTTGCGGAGGGTTTAGCCCTCCCGACGAGACTGAGAGAAATGAGCCTTTTGGGGTGGGGGAAGGGCAGTAACAGAATCCCATTTCTACACCGATAAGGTCTTGGAAGCTTGGGAGGGCGCTGGAGGGAACCCAGACCCAGGCCCTAGTGGAGCGTGTGAAGGTGATGGGAGCAGTGGGTCAGATAAAGCAAGGTGCCTACAGGACTTATCACAACAGAAACATCCAGACAAGGATCAAGGACTGTTGAGGGGGTGGGGGTGGAAATGGGCCGAGGAATATTTGTAACATAGAGAGAAAAGGTTTAGTTTGCTTTCATATGTAAAAGACAAGAACATCCTGCTAGTCTTGTGGACAGAGACCGGAGGAAATCACGCGGGAAGTAGGAGACCTAAGCCGAAATAATAATCATAATGACACAACTACCACTGTCACTTCTCCTGGGTCCCTGCACCGGATCCTGTAGTGGGGTCTTGATTTAATTTTGAAAAGTGAAAAAACAAACAAGAAACACGAAGTACAATATAGCACACACTGGAGCACTCACATCCCCAAATTACCAGATGTTCTTGTTCTGTCCATTTTTTAAGATTTATTTATTTATTTGAGAGAGAGAGTACGCGCAAGCTGGGGTAGGAGTAGAGGGAGAGAATGTCCAGCAGACTCCCCACTGAGTGTGGAGCCTGACGTGGGGATCAGTCATGACCTTGAGATCATGACCTGAGCCCAAATCAAGTCAGACACTTAACCGGCTGAGCCACCCAGGTGCCCTGTGCTTTATTTATTTATTTTTTGTGTGCTGCTTTTAGTACACACACACACACACACACACACACAACCAAAAGTTAAAAAAAGGTTTTTTCTTTTCTTTTACTTTATTTTATTTTTTAAAAAGATTTTATCTATTTATTTGACAGAGAGAGAGAGGCAGCGAGAGAGGGAACACAAGCAGGGGGAGTGGGAGAGGAAGAAGCAGGCTCCCAGCGGAGGAGCCTGATGTGGGGCTCAATCCCTGAACCCTGGGATCAGGCCCTGAGCTGAAGGCAGACACTTAACGACTGCGCCACCCAGGCGCCCCCATTTTTTCTTTTTTTAAATCAAAGCTTAAATGGGCAAAGGAGGAAGCCCCTGGAGGTGGTACACCTGGTACTTCTGTTCCTTCGAGGGCTCTTGTTTCTTGTACCTGGTTTAACAGATCTACCGAAGCCAGATTAATGTTTCTGGTTTGTTTTGTTTTGTTTTTTTACATGTAATACTTTTTTTTAAATTTTACTTAATTGTTTTTTAATAATCTGTATATGCATCACGGGGCTCGAACTCACCACCCTGAGAGCAAGAGTCCCATGCTCCTCCGACTGAGCCAGCCAGCTGCGCCATATGTTTCTATTTAAAATTTTTTATTTTTTAAATTTCTTATTAGAGAGAGCATGGGGGTGGGCAGACAGAGAGGGAGAATCTCAAACAGACTCCCCACGAAGTGCAGAGCCTGACGTGGAGCTCAATTTCACAACCCTGAGATCATGACCTGAGCCGAAATCAAGAGTCAGGCGCTTAACCGACTGAGCCACCCAGATGTCCCTCTGTTTCAATCGATGTTCCTCAGTCACTTCTTGGAGCCCCCGAGCGCAGAGGATTTGACATCTTCACACGTTGACAGTCCCAAGGTTGCCTCACCACTGGGGTGGCCCAACATAGCCTCACCTGCCTTTGGACACCAACTCTTTGATATAATTCTCCCATTTCCAGTGTACGTTAAGTCCAGTCATTTTTAGGATTTACCATATGTGTGACCCTTAGCATCCTCCTGTTGTAGAACGTTTCTGTTGTACCCATGAGGTACTTCCACCCTCTCACTGTGAGCTCCTGTTCCCACCCCTGTCCCAGGCACCACTAATCTAACGTCACTGTAGATGAGCCTGTTCTGGACACTTCACATTAATGGAATCACACAATGTGAGGTCTGCGTCACTTTGCCTTAGGCTTCTGTGCCACCCAAATGTTGTTCAATTGGTTTAGTTAGATTGTTCATTGTTTTCTGTTCAGGTGCTATGCCCGTGGCTTTTGGTCTAAAAAGTATTTCCTTGCCTTGGTGGGCAACTGAGGCAGAAGCCTCCGCAGTCCTGCTTCTACCAGCTGTCCTCCCGCTGGACCCACGCCCTCCTTCATGACATGGTCTGCTCTCCACCCTGCCCTGTTTGTGCTTGAGGCACTGTTCAGCTCTCCTCTTTTAATGTCAGGATGCATCTCTTAAAAGCAAGGATGAGGGGAGACTGGGTGGCTCAGTCGGTTCAGCATCCAGCCCTTGATCTCAGGGTTGTGGGTTTGAGCTCCATGTTGGGCTCCACAGCCAAAACAAAAAACAAAAAAAACCACGGATGGTTTCCTAGTTGCCTGTCTTCAGAAGCTTCCTCACTCCTTAGCATGCCTGGTCCCCATCCCCAAGTCACCAGCTATCCACAGTTGGGCCCTGACAGCTGATTTGTCTCTGCCAGGAACGCTTTCAGAACTGCTCAGGTTCCTTGCTCCCTGTTGATCCAGAAGATCCACTCACCCTTTTTTTTTTTTTTTTTTTTTTTTTTTTTTTTTTTAAGATTTTATTTATTTATTCGACAGAGAGAGAGACAGCCAGAGAGAGAGGGAACACAAGCAGGGGGAATGGGAGACGAAGAAGCAGGCTCATAGCGGAAGAGCCTGATGTGGGGCTCGATCCCAGATCGCTGGGATCATGCCCTGAGCCGAAGGCAGACGCTTAACCGCTATGCCACCCAGGCGCCCCCCACTCACCCTTTTTAAATTAAGGTGAAATTCAGAAAAGACAAAATTAACCATTTTATTTATTTATTTATTTTAAAAAAGATTTTATATATTTATTGGTCAAGAGAGACACACCGAGAGAGGGAACACCAGCAGAGGGAGTGGGAGAGGGAGAAGCAGGCTTTGTGCTGAGCAGGGAGCCCGATGCAGGGCCCGATCCCAGGACCCCACAATCATGACCTGAGCCGAAGGCAGATGCCCAACGACTGAGCCATCCAGGCACCCCCAAATTCAGCATTTTAAAGTGAACAATTCAGGCACACCTGGGTGGCCCGTCCGGTTGGGCACCCGACTCTTGATTTCAGCTCAATTCATGATCTCAGCATTGCGGGATTGAGCCCTGCATCAGGCTCCGCTCTGAGCACGGAGTCTGCTTGGGATTCTCTTTCCCTCTCCCTCTGCCCTTCCCTCCCTCTCTCTCGCAATAAATAGATAAATAAATAAATAAAATCTTAAAAAAAGTAAAGTGAACAATTCAATCGATTTTAGTATAATCACATGCTGTGTAACCACCACGTCAGTGAAGTTCCAAAACATTTTGTTCGATCCAGATAGAAACTGTGGGCACCCGGGGGGCTTAGCTGGCTAAGTGTCTGCCTTCGGCTCGGGGCAGGATCCCGGGGTCCTGGGATCGAGCCCCATATCGGGCTCCCTGCTCAGCGGAGCATCTGCCTCTCCCTCTCCCTCTTCCTGCCACTCCACCTGCTTGTGTTCTCTCTGTCAAATAGATAAAATCTTAAAAAAGAGAAAAACCACTTGTACCCATTGGCAGTAACTCCTCATTTCCCCCTTCCCCCAGCCCCTGGCAACCACTAATCTACTTTCTGTCTCTATGAGTTTGCATATTGTGGATATTTCATATAAATGGAATCATATAATATGTGGTCTTTTGTGTCCGATTTCTTTCAGTCTGTGGCCTTACCACCCTGAAGGTGCCCGATCTCGTCTGATTTCTTTCAATTGGCATGGTATTTTCAGAGTTCATCTATCCTGTAGTACGTATCAGTTCATTTCTTTTTATGGCTGAACAAGACTCCATTGTATGGAAATACCACATTTATTTCTCTAGTCATCAATTGATGGACATTGGGTTGTTTCCACTTTTGGCTACTGTGAATAGTATCGCTAAAAATTCCTGTACAAGAATTTGTTTGAACACCTGTTTTTCAGTTTTTGGGGGTATATACCTATACTGTTTTTTTAGATTTTATTTTATTTTAGAGAGAGAAAGAGAGAGAGAGAATGGGGGAGGGGCAGAAGGAGAGAGAGAGAATCCCAAGCAGACTCTGTGCTGAGCACAGAGCCTGACGTGGGGCTCGATCCCACAACCTGGAGATCATGACCTGAGTCGAAACCAAGAGTCAGACGCTCAACCCACTGGTTACCCAGGCACCCCGGTATATACCTATCAGTTAACTGCTGGGTCATATGGTCAATCTATGTTTAGCTGTTTGAGGAATAGCCAGACTTTTTTTTATCGGTGGCTGCACCATTTTACATTCCCACCAGCAGTGAAGGAGGGTTCCAATTTCTCCACATTCCTGCCAACACTTGCTATTGTCCTTAAGAAAAAAAAAAAGATTAATTAATTAATTAATTTTGATTTATTTTTTAGAGGGAGAGAGAGAATCTCCAGCAGACTCCCCTCTGAGCATGAGCCCGACATGGGGCTTGAACTCACAACCCTGAGATCGAGTTGCATACTCTACTGACTGAGCCAGCCAGGTGCCCTAAAGTGGATGTGAATTGGTACTTCATAGTGGTTTGATTTGCATTTTCCTCATCACTAATGATGTGGAATGTCTCTTTATATTCTTATTATCCAGGCCCTTTGTATAAAAGTTGTATTAAGGGGCACCTGGGTGGCTCAGTCGGTCAAGTATTTGCCTTTGGCTCAGGTCCTGGTCCCATGGTCCTGGGATTGAGCCCTGCATCAGGTTCCCTGCTCAGTGTGGAGTCTGCTTTTCCCCCTTCCTCTAGCTGTCCCCCTGCTCATGCTTTCTCTAATAAATAAATAAATAAAATTTAAAAAATCTAAACCCCCCCCAAAATAAATAAAAGCTGTATTAACATATTGTTTATATGCCATAAAATACACCATTGCAGGTAGCCTTCAAAGATTCTTAGCAAATTAACATTCATCATTTTGCAGCTATCACCACAATCCACTTTAACTGATTTTTGTTAAACGTTTTTTAATTTTTATTTTTAATTAATCTGTACACCCAACATGGTGCTTGAACTCACAACCCCAAGATCAAGAGTTGGGTGCTCTACCAAGTAAGCCAGCTAGGCACCCCACCACAATCCAGTTTTAGAACATTATCCTTCACCTTAAAATTTCCTTTGTGTGGTCTGCATCCATTCTTGCTTCACCCCAGGAGTCGCTGATCTGGTGTCTGGCTACAGATTTATTGCTGCCCTTGTGAAGACAGTTGAAGGACAGTAGACCTGTTTCTGGCAGGACATCCCCCACTTCTGGATGGGCCCACTGGTTACGTCTTTCCCTCCCTCTAGCATTTCCTTTAGCTCCTGTGGATGAGAAGCTAGCTCTAAAGACTTGTCGGGTTTCTGGCCAAACACTGGCTAGAACCTCTCGCAGAGTGTTGGATGGGTCCCTTTCTGTCTCATGAAGGATCTCAGTGTTGCTGCCTCTAGTGGGGGGGCAAGGACAGCCTGACTGTCTACTGCCCACTCGTGTGCCTCCTCCCAGATGATCGTGTTCACACCTAACCCTCTAGTCACCTCATAGTGTATACAATTGCTAATCCTGACCTGCTCAGGAATCTCATTATGGGTTGGAAATGATATTTTCTGAATTCTGGAATTTAATTATCTAAGCAAGAACTGGGACCATGTGTTCCCCTTGGGAAGGCAGGATCAGTGCTGAATTCCCAGAATGAGGGGCTGGCTTAAAAGTGACATCATATGGTGACAGATGGGCTTATTTTCCTGGCTCTCTCCTTTTTGAGAACCCTTAAGGATTCGTCGTATGACAGCCAATGACAGTCACAATTTTTTCTGATGCTTGAATTGTATCATCAGGTTTAGTTTCTGTGTCCTTTTAACATGTTCCCGTCATTCTTTGGGCACTTATTTTGGGGCATAATAAGATGTTCCAGGCTCACCTGGGACTCTCCCTGTTTAGTCTTAGAATCAGTCATTTTCCCCAAGAGCCCTGGTTCCTCTCTGCAGGAAAAGGGACGAAATTCTGGGCTGTGGATGTCTCCTGTCCTTTCCCTCCCTGCCCTCCCTGGGAGCCACAGACTCGCATGGGAAGGAAGCAGATGGAAAGGGTGAGGGTACCCCCTGGGCCCGGGACTGGGTTGGACTCCTACAGACTGTGGGGCTATGGACAACTCCTACTCTCTGAGGATTGGTTTTCCCATCTGTGAAATGGCTCCCAAAGATACATGCATCCTAATCCCTGGACCCTTGAAATGTTACCTTATTAAGAGAAAGGGTCTTTCCAATTGTAATGAAAGATCTTAAAATGGGGTAATTATCCTGAATTATTCAGGTGGGCTCCAAATGTAAAGTCACATGCACCGTCGTAAGGGTGAGGCAGAGGGAACTTTTCCAGTGAGTTTGCTCACGCTGCCCTTACAAAGAACTGGAGCTGAGTGGCTTAAACAACCCAAATTTACCTCTCACCATTCTGGAGGCTGGGAGTCCAAGATAAAGGTGCTGGCGAAGTCAGTGTCATTCTTAGGCCTTTTCTCTTGGCTTGTAGGAGGCTGCTACACCCCTGTGTGCTCACATAACCTCTTTGTCATCACGGCAAGCTCTTTGGTGTCTCATTTTGAAAAAACAATTTTTTTTTTTTTACAATTTTTTAAAAAGTCAGCTCCATGCCCATTGTGGGGCTTGAACTCACAACCCTGTGATCAAGAGTTGCATGCACTACAGACTGAGCCAGCCAGACACCCCTAAATTTTTGTTTTAAGCTCTCAATTTTATGGTGATATGTTGCAGTCGCTTCAGGAAACTAATGGAGAAAACAGAGTGATTTTAAAGGGCAATTGAAGGGCGCCTGTGTGGTTCAGCGGGTGGGGTGTCTGCCTTCGGCTCAGGTTGTGGTCTTGGGGTCCTAGGATTGAGTCCTGCATTGGGCTCCCTGCTCAGCGGGGAGTCTGCTTCTCCCTTCCCCCGCTCATGCTTTCTCTCTCTCTCTCTCTCTCTCTCAAATAAATAAAATCTTTAAAAAAAGGGGGGCAATTGAGAGGATCTGGTGCCTTCTCTGCCTGGCCTTCATGGATGCTTCTTTTCTGCTTTCTGGCTCCCATCCATCCATTACCCACCTGAGACCCTGGAAGTGGGAATCACATCATGTCATCTTCTACTAAAACCTTCTGTTAGATCCTCATTACAATTAAAAAACAAAACAAAACGTAGCCAAAAGACATGTATGGGGCAACGTTTGTGTTTCTAACAGCATGAGCAGGAGGGAGACCCAAGTTCAGTCAAAGAGAATGTGTAAGCAAACTGGGGTATGTGTGTGACAAGGCCCTATACAACGGGGCCTAGAAGGAACCAAGGCCATCAACAGCCACAGAGATGTGCACTCCGGAGAAGAAGTCGGACGCTGACATGCAAACCCTGTGTTCTGCACACAGACCAGCGAAGCTTGTCTGTGCTGGAAGTTGGGATGGCAGTGGCTGTGAGAGGCACAAAGGACAGAAAGTGGATTCATGGTTGCCAGGGGCTGGCGGGAGAGTGAATGCGGAGTGAGTGCTGACGGATCCTGGGTTGTTTCTGTTTCTTCTTTCTTCTTCTTCTCCCTCTCCTTCTCCTTCTCCTTCTCCTTCTCCTTCTCCTTCTCCTTCTCCCTCTTCTTCTTCTTCTCTTTTTTAAGATTATTTATTTACTTATTTGACAGAGAGAGCGAGCGAGCACAAATCGGGGAAGCAGCAGAGGGAGAGGGAGCCCGATGTGGGGCTCGATCCCAGGACCCCGGGATCCTCACCTGAGGTGAAGGCAGACGCTTCACCGACGGAGCCCCCCAGGCGCCCCTGGGTTTTTTTCAGGTGATGAACATGTTCTAGAACTAGATGGAGGTGATGGTTTTACAGCATCGTGAATGTATGAAATTCCGCTGAATGTACACTTTATTTTTTTTAAAGATTTTATTTGTTTAGTTTTGCCCGGGGAGGGGGGGTTTGGAGAGATGAGTAGAGGGAGGGGCCCAATGTGGGGGAGCAGGGAGCCGAATGTGGACTCCATCCCAGGACCCAGGGATCATGACCTGAGCCGAAGTCAGACGCTTAACCAACCAAGCCACTCAGGTGCCCCGTACACTTTATTTTTTAAGATTGATTTATTTCCTTGAGTGAGACAGAGAGACCACGTGCCTGTGTGCACAAGTGTAGGGAGGGGCTGAGGGAGCGTCTTCAGGCAGACTACCTGCTGAGCGAGGAGCCCAACACGGGCTTAATCTCACCGCCCGTGAGATCATGACCTGAGCTGAAATCAGGAGTCAGGCACAACTGACCGAGCCACCCAGGCGCCCCACGAATGTACACATTAAAATAGCTACAAATGATAAATTTATGTTACGTGAATTTTAATTCAATTTTAAAAGATTTTAAAGAAAAGCAAGATAACCCAGGGGTACATGACTGATTCAGTCAGTGAAACATGACTCTTGATCTTGGGGTTGTGAGTTCAGTCCTCATGTTGGGCATGGAGCCTACTTAAAATTTAAAAAAGATAACCCTAATCTCATCTTGTAGCTCACAAAACCGGCAGGGTCAAGACAGTCATCATCTTCATGCATTCATTTGTCCTTTCTTTTTGTTTTTCTTTATCTTCAAATCTTTTTTTGAAGATTTATTTATTTTATTTTATTTTTTTATAAGACAACCTCTTTTTTAAAAAGATTTATTTATTTATTTATTTGAGAGACAGAAAGAACCAGGTGGGAGGAGCAGAGGGAGAGGGAGAAATAGACTCCCTGCTGAGCAGGGAGTCCAACTTGGGGCTTGATCCCATGACCCTGAGATTATGACCTAAGTGGAAGGCAAACGCCCAACTGACCGAACCACCCAGGTACCCCTATTTATTTATTTGAGAGAGAGAGAGAGAGAGAGGGAGAGGATGAGAGCATGAGTGAGATTGGTGGAGGGACAGGGAGAGAGAATCTTAAGTAGATTCCATGCTCAACGTGAACCCCGACACCACATTCGATCTCAGGACCATGAGATCATGACCTGAGCTGAAACTGAGTCAGACACTTAACCAACTGCGCCATCCAGATGCCCCCCTTTTGTTTCCTTTTTGTCCTTTACACATTTACTGAGTGCCTGCTATGGGGCAGGCCCTGACTTAGGCATGGTGGGTGCAGACGTGAGCACAAACAATTTTGATTCTCTCTAGTTGAAATGTGAAGGAAGAGAAGGAACCAGCCAGAAAGAGGTGGGGTAGAACATTCTGGGTAGAATGAACAGCAACGGCAAAGGCACTGAGGTAGGAAAACAAACACGTTGGCTTTGGCTGGAGCCAAGTGGTGAGGTCAGAGATCAGCAGGGATGGACCAGGGTTCTCTTCAAAATCTGATTTTTATATGTGTGGTAAAATACACAAAACATAATCCATTTTGACTACAACTGGCCCCTGAACAATATATGATTGAACTGTGTGGGTCTACTTACATGTGAATTTTTTTCTTTTTTGTATAAATACAGTATAGTACTGTATTTTTTCTTCCTCGTGATTTTTTAAAAAAGATTTTATTTATTTATTTGAGAGAGAGGGAGAGCTCGAAAGAGAGAGCATGAATGGGGGGAGGGGCAGAGGGAGAAGCAAATTCCCTGCTGAGCGGGGAGACCGACACAGGGCTCCATCCCAGGACCCTGGGGTCACGACTTGAGCCAAAGGCAGAGGCTTAACCCACTGAGCCACCCAGGCGCCCACAGAGATTTTATTTTTAAATAATCTCTGTGCTGAACTTAGGGCTCTAACTCACAACCCTGAGATCAAGAGTAGCATCTGTACCAATTGAGCCAGACAGGTGCCCCAAGGGTCAACTGTATTTTAAAATATACATGAGCCTCCTGGGTGGCTCAGTCGGTTGAGCATCTGACTCTCGATTTTGGCTTGGGTCATGGTCTCAGGGTTGTGAGATAAAGCCCCGAGTCAGGTTCTGTGCTGACCATGAAGCCTGCTTAGGACTCTCTCTTTTCCCTCTGCCTCTCCCCTCTTGCACTCTCTCTCTCTCTCTAAAAACAACAACAACGATAACAAAAAATATATAGCTTAGTGGCATTAAGTACATTCCTGATGTTTTACAACTATCACAACTGCCTAGTTCCCAAATGAAATCTATAAAGATGGGAGAAAGATTGAAGTGATGCAGCCACAAGACCTCCCCAGGAGTGGCTTTGGCGGTGACACCTGAAATGTACAGGGAGAGCAAGGTGCAGGTGTGGAGTTCGGGGGGTGGGGGGAGAGGGCTGCCTGCAGATAAGTGCTCAAAAGGAGCATTGGGCAGCCCATGGCTGGCCTGGGTGCAGTCTGAGTGACTCTTACACATTGTTTTATCCCTTGAGTTCCGTCCGCAAGGTCAGAACATAGACAGTTTCCAGTGGTCCAGGACTGGGAAGGGTGAGATGCTGAAAGGGTACGCAAGGAGCACAGAGGATGAGAGTATAAGGCGCTACTGCCTGCTTGGTCTGGCCTACTGAGCGTACAGAGCCAAGATGTACCCATGTCCTGCCATACACCTCTAGACCTCTGAGCAAGATTTCTGCCTTGGTCTTGCCCACCTGGATGCCTACTCTGTCTCTACCTGTCCTGGGGTGCCCGCTTGTGCTTCTCCTAGTCTGCCGGAGCTTGGTTCCCAGTTGATTCCCCCTCCCCCAGTGTTGTCCTGGCAGTTCCTGAAGACTTGGTTGGGCATTTGGTGAATGGAGCTGGCAGTGGCCTGGTACTTAGTAAGACGGTAGAGGGAATCTTCAAGGCCTACTGCTGGCACCTGGTTATACCCTGATTGTGTGGCTGCCATGTACTGGGAAGGAAAGTGCTGGGCCCAGGAGGAAGGAGGTACTGTTTAAGCCACTGAAACCACAGGGTCAGTTCCTATAGTCTATTGAAGGGCCCATAACCAGGGGCAACCCAGAGGACCCATCCCAACCTATCCCAAACTAGCTGTTCAGCAACCTCTAGGCTCCCTCCAGCTCTCTCCAACCACCCCTTTCTTCACTCTTCTCTCAGTGCCTGGTCAGGACCTCTGCAGTTGTTTCTGCCCAGAACGGTCTTTCCCACAGGTGTTTGGATATAGTCCCCTAGGACAGTCCACTCCTACAGTCTTTACCACCCCCTTCTCATTTTGACTGTTTGGCCCTGACATCCTGGTGTCTGCCCCAGAGGTTTGGGTAGGTATGGGTAACTCCTATGCCCCCTTACTGGTGATTTTGGGGGCACAGAGAGGGGTGGGGTCGGAAAATGCTCGGCAAGTATCACTAATGGATGCCACACCTCACCCCCTGCACTAGCCAACTTTCCTTCCCACTTTCCAGAGAGAGGAAGCAAGGGTCTGAGGCCAGGGCCTTGGGGGAGCAGCCTGGAGAGGGCGGGCCACTCAGTGGTGGGGCGTGGCCCCGCGGACGCGGTGGGTGGTTTGGGTTGGTGGGGGGAGAGGCCAGCAACGCCTCAGCTCAGGGGCGGAGCGGGCCCCGGATTTGGGGGCTGCGGCGGGGCTGGAACAAAGGCAGGCGCAGAGACAAAGCCCCACGGCCCCCAGCCCCCTCCGGGAACAAAGGCCACGCCCTGCCCCGTAGAGCCAGGTGCGCCTCCACCGCCACCACGCGTGGGCGCACGGCTCAGCGCACAGGTTTTATGTGGGAACCCAGAGACGCGGAGTAGGGTCTTGGGGCCAGACCCGCCAGCCAGCACGCTCGAAGCATCCTCTCCAAAGCGGACCGTCCCCCCCCCCCGCCGCCCCTCCCCCACCCCCCCCTTTAGCCCTGTCCTGAAGCAGAGATCTCTGCACCGAGGAGCCCTGCCAAAGGGGCCAAGGCCCAACCCAAGGGCCAGCTCCGAGGCACGCATCCCTCGCGCTTTCTTCGTGCCTAGTGTTCTCATACACGATCGGCTCCCGGACTCTGCTCCATGTCCAACAGGATCCAACTGGAGCTCTCCGCCTCCATAGGCCTTGCTTCCCAGCTCGGACAGGACTTCTCTCTCCGCCCCCAGCCCCCGGGATCCTCGTCACAGACTCTGCTTGCTCCTCAGACAGGATTCCCACGAGAATGCCATGTTTCTCTCGTACAGGATTCTCCCCGGACAGGACCCCTCCGCCCCTCCACCCCCCGCCCAGATCCCGCGTCCAAGTGAGGAGGAGCCCTCTCCACGGATCTCGCGCCCTCCCTCACAGCGTTCTCCCGCACAGACTCTGCTTGTTCCTCAGACGGGAGCCACCGTGCCCTCCCCACCCCCGCCCCGCCCCTGCTTCCTTCCTTAGAACTGCCCCACTGTCGAGGTCCATCCAGTTCGCCCACCTGGAAAAGCATCCAAGTCAGCGCAGCGGCTGCCTAAAAGATGGGGAGGGGTCGTTTGGGGGGCAGCAGGACTCGCTGCTCGGTAGCCCCTTGGAATCTATTTGCTTTAGGCAGGTTTCAGTGTCATGTTAAACAACAAAACGGTTAAACCCGAAAGCCAGCCCCTGGGCTCACAAGGGGACTTGCTCCCGGGATGGGGACCCTCCACGTCTCTCTCCAGACCCAGCGTCTCCCCGCGCTCTCGGCCCCGCCTCTCTCCCCAGCGCTGGTGGACGCCGCGACCCGAGACTTGGCCGGCCTTGGCCTGAGGGGCGGGGACTGAGGTGCTGGCCTGGCCTCCTGCGCCGCCTGCGCAGGACCGCGGCCAGGGACTGGGGCGAGAGGCGAGGCGAGCTGGTAAAGGGGCGCGCGCCCCGCCCCGCCCGCGTACAATGTTGCGGCGGTGACGTCAATAGCCCCGCCCCTGCCGCACAGGCGGCGCCGAGGCGGTGTAGGCGGAGGTAGGAAGACCCGGCTCAGGCGCGTGCGTACTCGCGGCCTCGCCCGGGGCGCCGGGCCCGGGCCCCGCCCCCGGGCGCAAGACGCCCAGCGCGCTTGCGCGGCGGCGTCGGCGCCAGTTATTTCTGTCCCGCCCCCCGGCAGCGGCTCTTTCTGCGAGCGGGCGCGCGGGCGAGCGGTTGTTCGCGTGGCGCGTGGTGCGGTGTCTGGGCGGCCTTCGAAGAGGAAGCGCGGTCGGCGGCGGCGGGAGGCTAGCAGGCGGCGGCCGTCCAGGCTTCGACAGCGCCCCGCGCGCAGCGGGCGGTAGCCCAGGCGGCGCGTGGCGGCGCTCGGCCTCGCGGCGGCGGCGGCCCAGCCGTTGGCGGCGAGTGCGTCTGCGCCTGCGCGGCGGGCCCCGCGCCCCTCCTCCCCCCTGGGTACCCCCGGCGGCGTGTGAATGGCGGCCTCGGCGGCGGCGGCCTCCGCGGCGGCGGCGGCGGCCGCCTCGGGCAGCCCGGGCCCAGGCGAGGGCTCGGCTGGCGGCGAAAAGCGCGCCGCCGCCTCGTCGGCCTCGGCCGCGGCCTCGGCCTCGGCGTCGTCGCCCGCTGGGGGCGGCGGCGAGGCGTTGGAGCTGCTGGAGCACTGCGGTGTGTGCCGGGAGCGCCTGCGCCCCGAGAGGGAGCCTCGCTTGTTGCCCTGTCTGCATTCGGCTTGCAGTGCCTGCCTCGGGCCCCCGGCGCCCGCCGCCGCCAACAGCTCGGGGGATGGCGGTGCGGCGGGCGACGGCGCCGGTGAGTACGGTCGGGCCGGGGCGGCCCATCCCCCCCACCCCGCAGGCTTTGATCCCGACTTGGCGTGGGTATTGGGGGTCGGTTCCCAGCATGGCGGTGGCGGGGGATCGCTTGAGCGAGAGGGATAGGGACCCGGGTAGTCCGTGGCCGGATCGGGTATGGGCAGTGGGTTCTGGGGGCGCTGAGATGGGGTTTCCGCTTCAGGTGCGACGAAGAAGGGTTTGGGTTCCTGCTTTCTAATGAGAGGATCTGGTCCTCTTTGGGATGAAGGTTGGGCTCAGTCGGGGGATGGGTAATAGCTTGGAGGTGAACTTGCAACATTTTTGTTTTTTTGTTTGTTTTTGGCAGTGGTGGACTGTCCTGTGTGCAAGCAGCAATGTTTCTCCAAAGACATTGTGGAGAATTATTTTATGCGTGACAGTGGTAGCAAGGCTGCCACAGACTCGCAGGATGCAAATCAGGTATGTCCTGCCCCAGCAACCCCTAAGAGGCTTGGGGACATGGTACCAGTTGCAGACTCTATTCTTATATTACGAGGCTCTGGGCTGATTGCCTAGGCTAGGTAAAGGCTACTCTTTGCTTTAGATTGTAGTATTTGGGGTGCAGATGTGGAACTATTTGGCGGTTTTGTCTCTTCTTACTCTGCGTTTGCCCATCAGTGCTGCACTAGCTGTGAGGATAATGCCCCTGCCACCAGCTACTGTGTGGAGTGCTCTGAGCCGCTGTGTGAGACGTGTGTGGAGGCACACCAGCGGGTGAAGTACACCAAGGACCACACCGTGCGCTCCACTGGTATGCAGGGCAGAGGGAAAAGCCTTGGTTATCCTACATTTGTCCTCAACTGTTCATGGTGCTGGTTACTGATGATGGATGGGTCCCCGGGAGCTTTTTTGGAGGGTACCACCTGAAGGGTCTGAGGGCAGAACTCAGAAATGGGGAGTCTGAGACTCAGGTGTGCAGTCTCTGGGTCCAAGTGAGAGGGAAAAGGCCACGGGGTGGGGGTGCACTCAGGATTCAGGCAAGCTCATCAGGGACACACACTCTCCCAGACATAAAGGGCATAAGCCCCAGGGGTGGAGGGGCAGGCCTGGGTTCCCTGGCATCTTGGTTAAGCCTCTGTAGGTGAAAATGAGGCCTCTGCACCACTGTGTTGATAAGTTGCAAGGACCCTCAAGAACGTCACAGAGAGTGAGTCTTAGAAGTCTTTTAACTTTGGGTCACACATGTCTTTAAGTTCGGCTCAGGCTTTTACTGTAAGTTCTGGTAGTGGCACAGAAAAGGGCTTGGGAATTTTCTGAGTTTATCCTGGTTTTTGTTCTAGAACTCCAAGTGGCCTTTTGGTGGTTACACTGTTGCTTCTCAGTCCTAGAGGATAGCATTGGCAGGAAGATAAGGATGGAGGTGGTAGCTGTGTGGGCATGAGGAATCAGGAACAAAGGGGAAGGATTTGTAGGTCGTCTTGGGTTCAGGCAAAGGGCAGAGTGCAGGAGGGGGCAATAGTGAAGGACCTGTGGTCAGGCCGACTTGAGTCTCAGTCATATGTCTTGGACTGGGATGGTGTTGCCAGGATATAATTGGGATTGGGTAGGAAAGAGGGATAGATGGTCTCAAGCAGCTTTGTAATGGTGACAGGTTGGGGGAGGGGTGTTGTATTGGTTTTTGGACAGTATTATTCTAAGTACCAGGACTCTCTTGTCAGAGAAGGGGACCTGACACCTTTGTGAGGATTTTGGTCTGACATTTCACCTTTCCTATCTTGAGAAGGCTTTGCAAGGTCTGGATCCCTTGTAGGCCTCAGGGTTGTAAGAGGTCTGTGGACTTCTCGTACTCAAGAGAGGGGAGGTCACCAAGGTGTGGCTTCTGGGGATGCTGCACTTGAACAGTATCTCTAGTCCCTGATTTGCTTTTTGTCTATGCCAGGAAGCAAACATTCTCTGTGCTTTGATGCCACAATAGCCAGAATTCCCTTTTCTGCTGGACAGAACCTGCTGTGAGTGGAGGAGGAATCGAGCCCAGTGGGGGTTTTCAAGGTGGAGGAGCTCTCCTGAGTGTCCACCTGGGGAGGGTTCTAGTAGACAGAATAGCAAGTAGGAGGTGTCTGCCAAAGTCTTCAGACGTTGTTGTCCAGGTCAAGCTGGAAGGAGGGAGTGGTTCTCTGGGTCAGGCCTGGGGCAGAGTGTTGTGAGAGGAAGGATTTGGGCTTACAGGCCTGTGCTTTACCCTGCCCACTGCTGCAGGGCCCTTGAGTTTTCCCAGCAGACAGCCCAGGGTTGTAGGACAGGCAGGAAGTGAGGCCTCGAGTTCTGTTTACTATTTGAGGTGGAGATAGCAGAGGATGTGCTTCAGCCTCGTGGTTTTTCTTTCCCAGGGCCAGCCAAGTCAAGGGATGGTGAGCGTACTGTGTACTGCAGCGTGCACAAGCATGAGCCTCTCGTGCTGTTCTGTGAGAGCTGTGACACCCTCACCTGCCGGGACTGCCAGCTCAACGCCCATAAGGACCACCAGTGAGTATGACATGTTGGTAGGTGGTGCCTGTTCGTTCGCACGTGCAGCACCCAGGCCCTTCTCTGTCTGCCCTCAGATACCAGTTCCTGGAAGATGCAGTGAGGAACCAGCGCAAGCTCCTGGCCTCACTGGTGAAGCGCCTCGGGGACAAGCATGCGACGCTGCAGAAGAACACCAAGGAGGTTCGCAGCTCGTAAGTGTGGAAGCCAGGGCCATAGTTGGGGGTGGTCCTGGAGGAGCACCTTCCTGACCTGGTCTCCCTGCTCCCCAGGATCCGCCAAGTGTCTGATGTCCAGAAGCGTGTGCAGGTGGATGTGAAGATGGCCATCTTGCAGATCATGAAGGAACTGAACAAGCGGGGCCGTGTGTTGGTCAACGATGCTCAGGTACGCCCTGTCTGAGGTGGGGAGGAGATTCGGGTTCCTGTCTGCCAGCTGCCGGACCCCATCTATGGTGGGAGGGTCTTGGGGACTGGCCTCCTCTGTTGCCTGTTGATGCCATCCTTGGTGTCTTCTTTGCTTTCTTGCTTTCTCCTCACTACCTGCAGAAGGTGACTGAAGGGCAGCAGGAGCGCCTGGAGCGACAACACTGGACCATGACCAAGATCCAGAAACACCAGGAACACATCCTGCGCTTTGCCTCATGGGCTCTGGAGAGTGACAACAACACAGCCCTGCTGCTCTCCAAGAAGCTGGTGTGTGCTGGTGTGCACCCAGGTGGTGGGTTCCGGGCAGGGGCCACTCAGCACCCTGCAGCCTTGTTTGCTCTCTGTGTGCTAATGCACTGCTCTATCCTCAGATTTACTTCCAGCTGCATCGGGCCCTCAAGATGATTGTGGACCCTGTGGAGCCGCATGGCGAGATGAAGTTCCAGTGGGACCTCAATGCCTGGACCAAGAGTGCAGAGGCTTTTGGTGTGTTCTTTTCTTACCCTGCTGCATATTTCTTACCCCGCTACCATTCCAGACAGTGGGTCTTTTTATGCTGATTTTATTTCATTTTTGCAGGCAAGATCGTGGCAGAGCGTCCTGGCACCAACTCAACAGGCCCTACATCCATGGCCCCTCCTCGGGCTCCAGGGCCCTTGAGCAAGCAGGGATCTGGCAGCAGCCAGGTGAGCGGGGGAGGCGGGGAACCCTGGTGTGGGGGGGGGGGCACGGGGTCCTATGGGACACCTGCCCACTGAGGTCCACCTACTTTGCCCACAGCCCATGGAGGTGCAGGAAGGCTATGGCTTTGGCTCAGGTGAGTGCCTCATAGGTGGGAGAGCTTCAGTATTCTAGGTCTGTCCCTAATTTGCTGTCTCTTTCTACTCTCTGAGCAGACGATCCTTACTCGAGTGCAGAGCCCCATGTGTCAGGTGTGAAGCGGTGAGTTTGGCTGTCCTTTGGTGGAGCCAGGTGGGCTTAGGGATGGGTGTGCTAACACCGCACTGCACCCGCACCCACAGGTCCCGCTCAGGTGAGGGCGAGGTGAGTGGCCTCATGCGCAAGGTGCCACGGGTGAGCCTCGAGCGCTTGGACCTGGATCTCACGGCTGATAGTCAGCCACCAGTTTTCAAGGTCTTCCCAGGCAGCACCACTGAGGATTATAACCTCATTGTCATTGAGCGTGGTGCTGCAGCTGCTGCCGCGGGACAGCCTGGGACTGCTCCACCCGGGGCCCCAGGTGCCCCACCACTGCCTGGCATGGCCATAGTCAAGGTGAGCTTGCCTCAAGTGATTGTGACTGGGAGAGGAACACCCAGGTCTGCACCCTCCTGAATCCCTCTTATTACCTCCTTGCAGGAGGAAGAGACAGAAGCTGCCATTGGAGCCCCACCTTCTGCTGCTGAGGGCCCTGAGACCAAGCCTGTGCTGATGGCCCTGGCAGAGGGCCCTGGTGCTGAGGGCCCCCGCCTGGCCTCACCCAGTGGCAGCACCAGTTCAGGTCTAGAGGTGGTGGCTCCAGAGGGCACTTCAGCCCCAGCAGGTGGCCCAGGCGCCCTGGATGACAGTGCCACCATCTGCCGTGTCTGCCAGAAGCCAGGCGATCTGGTCATGTGTAACCAGTGCGAGTTCTGCTTCCACCTGGACTGCCACCTGCCTGCCCTGCAGGATGTGCCAGGGTGCGAGCCTTGTATGGGGTCTGTGCAGGGTGGAGGGCTGGGCCAGGTTCTTTGCAGCTCCTCATTCTCCTTCCATCCAGGGAGGAGTGGAGTTGCTCTCTCTGCCATGTGCTACCCGATCTGAAAGAGGAAGATGGCAGCCTGAGCCTGGATGGTGGTGATAGCACCGGTGTGGTGGCCAAGCTCTCGCCAGCCAACCAGCAGGTGAGGGTTAGGGCCTTCTCCCTTAGGAGTTGCTCAGCAGCCCTACCCCTGACTCTCTGGCTCTGATGTGCCTTGTCCTATCCATAGAAGTGTGAGCGTGTCTTGCTGGCCCTGTTTTGTCATGAGCCCTGCCGGCCCCTGCACCAGCTGGCTACTGACTCCACTTTCTCCCTGGTGAGTCTTGGGACGTAAAGGGAGGGTAGGGGGAAGGACTGCCTGGCCTCACTTTCAGCTTGTGGCTTTTGTCTATAGGATCAGCCTGGCGGCACCCTGGACCTAACTCTGATCCGTGCCCGTCTCCAGGAGAAGTTGTCACCCCCCTATAGTTCCCCCCAGGAGTTTGCCCAGGATGTGGGCCGCATGTTTAAGCAGTTCAACAAGCTGACAGAGGTGAGCTTGGGGAGAACGGGGTTGGGGGCAGGGCAATGGGAGGAGGGAGAGCTAGGATCCATCCACTGCAATCTGCCTGGCTTAGGACAAGGCAGACGTGCAGTCCATCATCGGCCTGCAGCGCTTCTTTGAGACTCGCATGAACGAGGCCTTTGGTGACACCAAGTTCTCAGCTGTGCTGGTGGAGCCCCCGCCGCTGAGCCTGCCTGGTGCTGGCCTGAGTGCCCAGGAGCTATCCAGTGGTCCTGGTGATGGCCCCTGAGTCTGTGGCCTCTCAGGCCAACCTGGCCTGACTCGTCTCTGTCCTGTCAAATCCTCCCCCCTTCCCCAACCTCCCCCCTCTGGTGGTCTGGCTCCTACTTCTTGGTGGCCCCATCCCCCAGCCCCTCACGATATGGTTTTTACTTATGTGGATTTAATAAAAACTTCACCAGTTCCTCAGGCCTTTGTTGATGGGGGCAGTGGTCCTGGAGCCTGGTCTCTACAGTTCCCTCACCATGCCCTGGTGGATGGAGTAAGTGTGGGGCACTCATCATCTGCCGTTTTGGTGTCCAGGGAGTAGGGTAGAGCATCCCTCCTGGGCCCTTCCAATGTGGGGAGTGCCTCAGGTGGGTGGGAGGGTCACATGGTACACATGCTGGAGGCTTTTGGGTGCCCCTATAGGTGGTAATGCCCAGGCTGCTCTGAGCAGGCATGATGTAGCCCCAGATATATGCTGCATGGTGGCCATTCTTCCCAAGTGCTTCCTGGACTTGGGTGTAACCATTTCTCATAATCAGATGGCACCACAGTGAGCTGGGTGGGCTGAGGATCCCTGGCAGATGAGCCCAGACTTCAGGGTATCTGGGAAGCCCACGGTCTTGCAGGTGATAGACACTAGAGGGCAAGGCACTGAGCCAAGGCACTGGAGGCTTTGGGAAGGGTGCTGAAGCAGAGTGCACAGACGACCTTCAGCTCCCAAGCCCTGAACATCCTGGGGAGACTTGGATCTGTTAACTCTTGCCACAAACTGGGAAGCAGTCCAGCCTTCCTTACCCTGTACCCCAATGAATCTGGCACTTGGCCTTCTGCCATGCATGTCAGTTGCCCTCTTACCAAACCCTGTATGTGATCTCTATGCCAAGGGACCCCAGTCTGGGCCACATCAGGCCAGTCACACAGGCCTAAGAACTAGTGTCCAATCTTTTATTACAGAAGTACAGTGAAACTGCTGGGCCTCCACTGCCCGCCTCCCACCCGGAGTGGTATAGGGTGATCAGTCCCTCCGCAGGTTCTTGAGCCGCTCCTCCAGGTCTGCGTCGGCATCTACTAGGGCTGAGGCTGCAGCCTCTGCTTTCTTCCCACTGGCAGCCACACTGAGTGAGCCTCCGGTAGAGGGGAGGTCTACAGAGAGTGGGAGTTAGGAGAGCTCCTGTTGAAAGGAATAATGCTGGGAGCAAGGGGATCAGGGGTTGTGTCTGGACTGTTGGGTGGGACAGGGCCCAAAGTTTGGTGCACTCACTCGACAGCTCGTCTGTCAGGCTCAATCCCAGCTCATCCAGGACCTGGGACACGACGGCATCACTTGGGAAGAGAGAAAAACTTCATGAGGGACAGGCACGTGCGAGGACCAGGCATCCATCCCCATCCTCCCCACACCTGGTGTCCCCTAACCTTTCTTCTTCATCTTCCTCATCACCCATGGCATCGTCAATGGCATCATTCATCATCTCCTCCTTCATGTCCATGATCTCAGCCTGTCGCTCAAATTCCATCATGATCTTCTGGATCTGAGGCAACTTCAGCTGGAAGTGGGGCGTGGGGAGGGTTAGTTGGGGGTTGGCTGGGGGGGAGGGTGGGGGATTAGGAGAGGCGCACCTGTCTGTTCATGGTGCCCATGGCTTTGGTGACCCCCTTCATAGCTTGTGCCATTGAGTTGTTAGACTTCAGTGTCTGGATCTTCAGGGACACTGCCTGGATGTTGGCCCGCATCAACACAAATTTGCGCACATAACGCCGAGTGCGCACCAGGTCTTTTGCCATTATACGCACAGCATCCTGAAGAGTGGACAAAGGTGACAGGGAGTGGGCCAAGGGAAGATGCTCGCTCCCACTGCACCGTTCCAGCTGATACTTACATGTGGTCACTGCTCCCTCCCCCCTCCCAATCTCACCCTCATGCCTTTTGGATCACCATTGCACAGGCTCCTTTGTACGTTTACCTGTCTGACATACAAACTCTATAGGGACGCTTTCCCCTCCATATCTAGAGTCACACTCCCTTAACTTATTCCTGAATTTCTATCCTGGCTGAAGGGTTTGTCTCTCCACGTCACGCAGGCTCATACCTCAAGCACTTTATCAGAAATAAAAATCTATCCACAGCTCAGCTTCTGACTTCCCCAAATGTCTTCCTTGCCTTGCCTATCCTGGGAAACGGAACCTCTTCAACCTAGCTGTCACAAGCTCTACTCCCTACTGGTTCAGGCAGTCTCCATTTCTTTTACTGACCTCCAGGTCACACTGAATTCTAGGCCATACCTCTCTTGCATTAAACCCTTTGACTCAGCTCCCACTGTAGCCCAGGATTTCAACTGGTCCTGTCTACCGTCTACTCTGAGCTCACCTATCACTCCCTCATGGAACAGTTGCTACCTCATCTGTTTGACATGTTGGCTGCTTGGATCTTCATAGGCTCATTCTCTTCATTACTCAAGGCTTGTGGCTCTGATATCACCTGGGAGGCAGCCTTTCTGGATACCCAAAATAGGGAAGCCCTGCTCGCCCTTGATTTCTCTCAAAGCACCTGTTGGTGTCCTGTCACACTCCACCGCTCCCACAGTGCCTGACCAAACCACAGCACCTAACCCTGTGTCCCAGCCGGTGCCCAACTGAGCTCACCATCTGGCCTTGCTTGGCCATCTTCTTGATGTCTGCGATGATTTTCTTCTCCTGGGTCTCTAGCTTCTGTCGCTCACGGTCCAACTCTCGCATGGCACGGTTCAGGGCTCGCTGGTTCTGCCTCAGCAGCTCCTCTGGTGTCTTCCGGCGCCCAAACAACAAATCCATGGTAGCAGGAGCCCACCGGTGGGCCTGTGACAAACGTGAAGCCTAGGTACAAAGTGGTGTGGGGCCCAGAAAAAGGGCAAGAAGCAGAGCCAGGGTCACAATGTGCATTGGGGGGGGGGGGAGTAGTTGGGGGGGCTTGCAAAATGCAAAGGGGTAAGCAGGCAAAGGAAGTGTTAACGGAAGGCCAAAAAGTTGCCTGGAACACTGAAGTAGTCTTATGGGTGGAGGTGGGGCCAGCAAGATCTGGAAGTCATCCACAACATACCCACCCCAGCCCTTCATCATAGTGCCCCAAAGGAGATTTAAGGCTTCAGCCTCTCTTTCCAGACAATAGTGAGGCCCTGGAGTCTGATGGGACTGAGAACGGAAGTGGATGTGTGAGGGTGCACTGAGGCATTTGGGACCCTGAGCGCCAAGGATAGGGCAATTGTGGGGACCCGACAGGGGATGGTAAGGTATGTGGAGGGTCTGAGTACCAAGAACAAAGTGGATATAGGGGTTCTGAAGCTAACAACGTATGAATTAGCATTCGGACGGGGGGGGGTAGGGTGGCCCTGAATGGGGAGGGAACCTAGGTGCGAATAATATGGTTCTGGGGCGTCGGGGGCACCCAGTACACTAAAGACACGATGGGTCCCGGGAAGCTCTGAAGATGTGTAAGAATCTGGGGTCCCTGGGGACCCCTGTACAACCAGAACGGGATGATGGGCGTTGGGGGGTCTTGTTCATCCAGGACAGAACCTGGGGGGCGTCGAGAGGCCCGCAAACCGAGAGCAAGGTGGCTCGATGACGAGGCTAGGGTTCCGTGGATGGCCGAGGCAGTCGACACCCCGGCGAAGAGGCCCTCGTATGCCGTCGCCCACGCACCCACCAGGGACCCGCGGCCTGGCAGGGGCCACTCACCGGAGCTGGGACGGGAATCCGCTTCCGCTTCCGGGTTACGCTCCTCTCACTCGGCTCTCAGGCGCGCCCACCAACGATAGCCCCTCGGTACTTTCTAACGTCGCCGCCGTTTCCGGAAGAACTAGTCTGACGTCACACGCTCCACCGGCAACCGGAGCGACGGGAGGGGACAGGAGCGCGCGTGCGCAAGTAGGCCGGCATCCAGGCGCATGCGCACCAGCTTCCGTCCCTCTCCGGCCGGCCTGAAGGTATTCCTTAGGTTCCAGCGGAGACTGGCCTGGGATCCCAGACCCCGTTGGGTTGGTGCATCTTCCGGCGCCCTCCGTCCGGCCACCCCAGAGGTCCCGCATGCCACCACCGCACCCGCTAGAGGGCCTAGCTCATCCGACAGACCCCGACGTTTCCCTAATGTTTGTGGATTTCAGGCACCTGGTGGCACCAGGGAGGGTTCTTGGTGGGCCCAATCATGGCAGGAAGGGGCAGAGCTGGAGATGGCGTGGTCTTTACACCGGCTTACCAAGCAGGAAGCGAGTGGTTACTGCTCCTGCCCCTCGCTGGTCGACTGGGATTCATCCCACCCAGCCTGAGGCTTGGGGTGTTGTCCCCCTATCACCCCCACCCCCCAGGGCTGTTTCACACACTTGGTAGCCTGCTGCGGGGTGCCCCAGTGCCACCTGTAACCACACATCTCCCACCAGTCTTGCTGCAAGAGCTCTGGTGGACATTACCTGCCCCTCCCACCCCCACAGAAGGAAGAGGCAGAGGCCATGCAGTAACATTCCCCTTTAATAGCCTGGTGGGACCTCCAGTGGTGGAGGGGTGGGGTGCCCGAGCCCCAGCCACCCAGTCCCCTTGGCCACCCACCCCAGAGCCCAGAGTGGGGGGCTGGACAGCACCCAGCTGGGGGCTAGACAAGCCAATTCATTTCCCATCGCTGAGCGGGTCGGGGGAGGCAGCGCCGACCTTAATCACATGGTGGTTTAAAAAAAAATAATAACTAGGAGCGGGTGGCAGGGAGGGGAGGCAAGGCCAGGGCATGGGATTCCCCCACCGGCCACCCCATGCCCCCGACCTGTGGCCCCCAATAAATATTTGCAGGGGACGCCGGGGCTGGTGGCCCTGGCAGGGGTGGGTGTGCGCCAAGCCTATTTCAGGCAGCGCTCGAAGTAGGTGGAGCCGATATAGCCACCCCGCATGGAGCGCTGCACATTCTGCTCAAACAGCCGCCGGTTGTTCTGCAGGACCTCGGCGGCCTCCTTGTTCAGTGGGTCTTCGGGGTTGGGCTCCTGTGGCCGGTATGGGTGGGGGTCAACAGGCCCTAAGAGCAGAGAGGGCCAACCTTCCCCAGCCTCACCCACCCACCCATACTCACCAAGAAGAGATACTGCAGGCCATAAATTATGGAGTTTATCGTAAGGACTGGCTTCCAGTCCTCTCTGCGGACAGAGAATCAGGGTCAGGGGCTGGTGAGTGGATAGCCAACACAGAGCCTGCTGGGACTGAACAGGTCAGGCCCAGGGCACAGGACAGTGCAGATGTGAGAGGCTAGGGGGAGGGCACAGAGCAGGAAAGGCCAGGGAGAAAGCTAAGGTCAAGACTTGAGGAAGAAAATGTGGAGATAAAGAGATAGAAAACCACAGACCACAAGGAGGGAAGGGACAGAGACCTGTGCAGTCTAAAGTCAGGGCCCTCACCTGAGGATGTTGAGGCAGACGTTGCCCTCGAGGTCAATGTTGGGGTGATAGACCATCGTCTCACACTTCACCTTGGGGGGGTCATGTGGGTAACCCTGGCCCACCTGGCTCCAAGAAGAGAGAGAAGATAGAAAGGTGCCCTAGCAGTGCCTGGCTGGGGCGGGCCTCAGCTGCTGCCTCTATCTTTCTATCCCTGCCCACCGGGGACTCACCTTAAAACTGAACACAAACTTCCCACTCTTATAGAAGCCCTGCGAGGGAAAAGAGAAAAAGTCTTAAGACACCACCCTGCAGGGCCTGGAAGGTAAACCAGGTCTCCCAACTCAAGGTGTCCCCCGCCCCCAGCCCCTCCCCCCAAAGTCCGCCCATGCCTGGGAGTCCAACTGAGTGTGCCCTTACCTCATCAGGACAGATAACCAGCTTGAAGTTGAGGAGATCGTCTGGATCTGAGAAGCTGATGTCACACGTCTTGGGCAGGTTCAGCTCGTTTATGTCTGGGTTTGCAAAGCAGAGAAAGGGAGCAAAGAGAAGCAAAGGAAGAGGGAGAGAGGAGGGCATTCAGAGCAGGTGCAGGTGCCAGCAGAGCACCCACGGCCTCCTCCAGGACCCTCAGGGCTCTGTCCTGGGCTGTGCCCCACAGCCCCAACCCTCTCCCTGCTCTTTCTGCTTCCTAGTCTCCAGGCAGGCTCTTCTAGATCCACAGCATGCTTCAAATATGCATTTTCAACTGTGGCTGTGCTCTTATCTCCTGGCCTAGGGTAAGTTCCAGCTCTTCTGAATGCACAGGCTCAAGTCTCAGCACCCAACAGCTGTATATCCCCAACCCAGCTCCCACAAGCCCCCACCCCTGTGTGGTCCCCAAGAGCCTCCAACTACTGCAAACACCAGGATCCCCAGCCATGACCTCCATTTTCTACTGGACGCTGCTGGTCCCCACCTGTGCACCCAAACTCAAGGACCCTTCCCTCCTCTCCTCTGCTTGCCATCCTAAGTTCAGGGACCCATCCGACCCTCGGACATGTGAGTTCCCATTCCTGTACCCCTCTAAGCAGCCTCTAAGATTCCCAGCACTTCCAGCATGATAGTCTAAATTCAACCCTACTCCCATCTCCAATCCCTGGCACACAATGTTCTTCCTCCACGTGTCACCCCAAACCCCAATTTGCCACGTGACCCCCCCAGACCCACAAATCGCAGTGCCCAAAACTTACTTCACTCCATCTCACTTTTACATTCCCAATGACTGCAACATACTTCACTAAATCCTCTCCGACTCCCAACCCCAATCCTTGGCCCCCCATCCAATCTTCTCTGCCTATCACCCATGTTCCTGTCTGACACCCATATTCTGTGGAGTCTCCAGCTTCCTACTCGCCCCCCATGGCCTGACTCTCTGATTCTCGGTCCCTAATGCAAAACGCCTGATTTTCCGAATACCCTAAATGCCCCACATTCGGCCCCCCATCTTTGACCCCCCCCCCGTGATGCATTACTCACTCCTGATCCCTCATCACACCAACACCCAGGCCCTAACTTCCGACTCCCACCTTTGCGGCCACATCTCTGACATCTCTGACCCCCGGTGACTGCATTATCCCACTCCTGACTCCTACATCACCCTACGCCAGGCGCTGACCTCCGACCCCCACCCCCATCCTCCGAGCCCCTACCCTTCTGGATCCGCAGCTGCGCAGCCGACGCCTTCTTGCTGCTGCCCTTGGTGCCGCCCGCCGACTCCTCCTCCTTCTTCTGCTGCTTCAGCGAGAACAGCTTGATCATCCTGCCGCCGCCGCCGCTGCCGCCGCCGCGGGGCCCGGGACCCCGGCCACCCGGCCCCCTGCCGCCGCCCGCGCCGCCTTCGCCACTCGAACCCGCCTTCGCGGCCTCCTCCGCTGCTGCTGCCGCCCGCCCGGCCTGCCGCGCCGCTCCGCGCCCACCGCGCGGCCCGCGTCGGCTCCCGTAGTCCGGCTCCGGCCTGGCCCGGCGCCTCGGGCTCGCTCGGCGGCGCTCGGGCCGACTCGGTTGTTCTCGGGCCCGCTCGGCCCCGCCCCCACCCGGCCGCTCCCTCCTCCCCCTCGCCCGCTTAGGTCCCCTCAGGCTCAGCTGCGGCCGCGCCGCCTGTCTGTTCACTCGCTCCCACCGCGAGGGGGTGCGGCTCGAGGGGAAGGAGGAGGCGGCGGCAGCTGTGGCGGCTGCCGTGTACTAGAAAAGGCTCGCCTTCCGCGGCAGCAGCGACTTCAGCGCGGAGGTCCGCAACGGCCTCAGGCGCCCCACCGCTTCGGATATTTCCGTCGCTTGCCCACTTCGGCTCTTCTCGCTCGGCCTGCGCTGTGCGCCTGCGCAGCGGCCGCCGCTGCTGCCACCGCCCCGCGTTGCTTCCCGATAGGTCTTGATATTCGGACTTTTTCGGCTGGGCTCGGGTATTTCCGTTCGAGCAGGCAGTCCCGCGGTCATTTCCGGGGACGCTCGCCGATCCAGGCATGGGCGGTGCCGCCGCCATCTTTAAGTCGGGCAGATGCAGGTCATTTCTCTCGCAGTCCGCTTGTGCAGACCGCGGCGGGGGCGGGTCACACGAGGTCCTTGCCCCTGGAGGTCACAGAGGCAGAGTTATCACGGCGGACCAGAGCCAGGGCGAGACCATAGGCTTTGCCCAAAGAGTGCGGGGTCGAGCACCCTCGGTGTTCCATCGCAAACGCAACCCGCTCGCGGAGATTCTGGCTGAGGTAAACTAGCAAATAAAGCGTGTATTGTGCTAGAGAGTGGTAAGCACTTTGGGAGTTGACACGGGTGGACACTGGACAGGACGTGGGGCGGGGGCCCTCTCGGAGCCGTGGCCAGCCACCACTCCAATCTCACGCCGTCCGGCGTGCCTCGGAGGGCGGCAGGAAGCGGCGCGGGGCCGTTGGGGGACTTCTGGCTGTCGCCACGGAAACCGTGGGGCGGGTGAGCTGCGCGGCAAGGGGCCGGTGGCCGGCGGCCGGGTGCGGCTGGCGCTCTGCGGCTCGGTCCTGCTGCGACCAAGGGCGGCTCCGGCTGCACGTCCCCTGCCGTCCGTGAGGCGACCTGCCGCCGCCGTCGCCCGGAGCCTCGTGGAAGAAGGAGTCATGGCGGTCCGGTTGGGCCGGGATGCTCACGGGCTCCTCTCGGGCGTCGACCCGGCCCAGGCTGGCGGTCCTCGCCCCGGGGGCGCCGCCTCCCTCCGCACTGGTGTCCATCGCGCCCCCGTCATCGCCCAGGGAGTCGCCTCCGTCTTTCCGGATCTGGGCTAGCCCCAGCCTCGTTAAGAGTCCCGCGCTGTGGGTTTTCGGGTACCATTGACGTCCCCGGGCCCCACGGGCTGATCCCAGCCGTGTCTCTTCAAACGCTCCCTCGTTAGGCCCTTCCAGTCTCCATACCACCATCCCAGACACCCCTTTCGTTCCTCCCTCTGTCCCGTTACCCCAGCCTCACATTCCCAGCGTCCTTTCTTGATTCCAGAGCTGAGTGCTGGAGAGGTGCCAGGATGAAGACGAGGACTCCGTAACATCAAACAGCTCAAGTTTGGGGCGGACGCTGCAACCATCCCAGCGTTCTTAGGCTTCAGACATGGCTGGGCATGGGACTCCGATGGCCCCTCCAGACTCCGTCTTCCTCTGTGCTCTTCCTATTTGTTGTTGTACAGGTCATCACCAGGTAAGGGCTGATGACCCTTCCGTTTCCACCCGAAGTCTCGGGGCTGTTGCCTGTTGGTCATCCTAAATCCGGTGTCCATCCTCAGGCCAGTTTCTGAGGCCCGTCAGTTGCAGGCCCATCTGAGGATTCATTCCCTGGAGAGGTGATGCCGCACTAGCCAAAGCTAGACTCTTGTGGTCTCCGACTTCATGGCTTTCCCACCGTCCAGTGGGGAAGACTTAACCGTGCAACAGAATGCTGGAAAAAGGGGGCGGTGGGGCCTGGACCAGGGAGGAGGGGATGGCTGAGCTGAGGCAGGGTTTTGGGTTGGAAGTGGTACACCTGTGTTTTCCTTGTTACTCTCATGGCAGAGGGGCATGGGTGGTTTGAGTGGTGAGGTGTCTGTACCCCTTGGGCCTGCATCCTCTTGGTAGGCAGCATGGGGCTCCGCATATTGAAGGTCCCAAGGGAAGCTGGGGCTGGCACCTGGTGGGACTGAGCAGCATGTGACCGGTGAAGAGTGAGGGTGGAAGTGCACCTGGGGTATTAGCATAGCCTCTGGGACCTGTCACTGAGAAGCTAGGATCTGTTTTGGAAAGGAGGGGCAGGAGCAGGCAGGGGAGGGAGGCCTAGTGCTGTGGGCCTCCACGCTGGAGATGGGTGGCTGGGATAGAGCAGTGCTGGGGGATGGAGACAGTTGGACAGATTTGGGGAGCTTGGGGTTGGGGGTACGAATAACTGGATGGACGTGGCATGGGGAAGATGTGCTGGGGAGCAGACAATATGGGCTCAGGTACAGATGATCCAGGGACAGGCTAGTTGGCACTGTTGTACTTCCCCAGATGACCAGTGCCTTAGGGGTTCCTCTCCTGGCTTCTTCCAGTGGTTCTGGCTGAGTGAGGCCAAGTGGTCATTCTGTCCAAGCCCTCAGCCCTGCTGATAGTATGGTAGCACTTGGGTTCACAATCCCCAGCCTGGCTTGCAGGGGTGTCCCCAGCCAACTGCCGAAATGGCCCTTTGTGGAGGGCTCTCACATCACCTCATGTTGCTTTCTTAGAGGACTGGTTCAGCAGGTGGGTCCGTGGACTTATGACTTTCGGCATGGGGCCCTGGCCTGATGTCTCCATACCTTTCGGGTGTGTTATAATTTTTCCTGTGTGTGATTTCAAGTTCTTAAGTAGTCTTATGTGTGCTGATCTCTCCTCATGTTCTTCAAACACCAAGATGATTGGAACACAAGAGTGAGCTTTCTTGTTCTCGTTTGATTATAAAATTTACACAGGATTTGAAAAAAAATCCATGTTACAGGATTTATAAAGTTCTTGTTATACTCAGCCTCACAGCACTAGCTACCTCAGTGTTTGTGTGCCTTCGTTAATCTGACTCCTAGCCTCCACCTAGGGACCCAGTGACTGCCTTCCTTCCCTCTGATTAGTATATCCCAGGTCAGGGTCCTCAGAGTTCCATTTGTAGTTGGAGAGGACAGGAAGTGTTGGCATAGGGCCCAGAGGACCTCCTCCCACCTCCCAACTATGCCACTTGGCAGTGCCCCTACATGGGGAGCTGTTGACTTTGCCAGATGTAGATGCCAGAGTGGCCCTGGTCCTGGCTGGCGGTAGGCCAGGGGGGAGGTGGAGAGAGGGGTGGTGTAGGGGAAGGAGAGAGGCAGGGAACACACCTTCTCTGGGATGGCCATTGGAAGCTTCTGGCCGAGGCTGGCTGGCTTGTCTTTCCCTGATTTCAGGACCCCAGTGTTGTAGCAAAGTCCAACTGTATCCCTGGAAGAAGCTTGAACATATGAGCCTCAAAAGTTTGTTCTTAGAACTCCTCAGGCCAAGGGCAGGCTGACACCTGCCCAGAGTGGGGTTTAGGTCCCAAGCCAAATTCTGATGCATGAAGATCTTTTCTTTGGCACTGCTTTTCATCCCGCTTTTGGCACCCAGGGTACCCACCGCTTGGGGGCAGGGTGCTAGGTCAAGGGCCTGGACAATGGGATGGGAGAGAAAGATAACTAGGGCAAGAGGCAATGGCATGGGAAAAGTCTAGAGGGTTCCAGAGATGCCAGCCCAGACTGCAAGACACTGAAGCTGCACTGGCAGCATCTGTACTTTATGGAAGCTGCTGACAGCTGTGTTTCCTGTGACTTGCCACTGAACACATTCCTCATGGAGACCACCACCCAGTGTGGCAGAGCCCTTGGGGGTTGCACACCTGGCGAGGGTTGGCGGCACCTGTGGCCCACGGAATGTGAGTGATCACTAGAGGGCTAGGGAACTGGCCTGGGGCCTCCAGTGGACTTTGATTTCTGGACTGGTTGGGGTACAATCCTAAGGGGAACCTAACCTCAGCACCTGCTGGTAGTTAACATGCATGAAAGAATCTAGATTTCCAGATAAAACCTTCTAGCTTTTATGCCTAAAAAATGGCTTCCTAGGCTTAAAGTTTTACAGACACATCTCCAGCTCTGGCCTCCTGGGCACCACTTTGCTACTTCTACTGCACTCGATGACCTTGGCTGGCAGGGGAAAACGGAGCCAGTTCTCACCTGGCAGTTGGCTTGGCCCATGGCTGTGCGGGTTGAAGGCATCATGGGCAAACAGTACAGGAGCCATGGTACAGGCGGCACCCACAGACCTAGGGAGGTGCTGCTCGGAATCCATGGCGCTCTCACAGACTGCATGGTTGCGGAAGTGGTGGATCGGGGGTGGGGAGGCAGTGAATGGGCAGATTTCCAGACCCGCGTTCCGTCTACTGTTTATTGAGCACCTACCGGGAGCCAGGTCCTGGGTGGGCCCGTCTGTACCCAGACTTGATCACAGGCCTCACGACAACCCTGTGAGGTCAGTGTTCTGGGCGAACACACTCCCCTCCCCCCACAAAAGGCCAAAAGCCGAGATGCGAGAAGGGGGGGGGGAGTACAGTGAGTGCCGATTACTCCGCACTGTGGACACGCTGGTGCTGGATGAGCTTAGTGCTCTGGTGGAAGCGCCGGCCACACTCCTGGCAGGCAAAGGGCTTCTCACGCCGGTGGGTGCGCAGGTGCTGCGTGAGCGTGGGCCGCTGGCGGAAGGCCTTGCCGCACTCGGGGCACGCGTAGGGCCGCTCGCCTGTGTGGATGCGCCGGTGCTGGGTGAGGTTGGCGTGCTGCCGGAAGCTCTGGCCGCAGTCGGGGCAGGCGAAGGGCCGCTCGCCTGTGTGGATACGCTGGTGCTCGGTGAGCCGCGAGACTTGCGTGAAGCCCAGGCCACACTCGCTGCAGTGGTAGGGTTTCTCCCCGGTGTGTGTCCGCTGGTGGCGCGTGAGCTTCAGACGCTGGCTGAAGCGCTGGCCGCACTCCGGACAGGCAAAGGGTTTCTCGCCTGTGTGCACGCGCAGGTGCTGCGTGAGCGTGGGCCGCTGGCGGAAGGCCTTGCCGCACTCGGCACAGGCGAAGGGCCGCTCGCCGGTGTGGATGCGCCGGTGCTGGGTGAGGTTGGAGCGCTGCCGAAAGCTCTGGCCGCACTCGGCGCAGGCGAAGGGCCGCTCGCCGCTGTGGACTCGCCGGTGCTGCAGCAGCACAGAGCGGCGGCCGAAACGCTCACCACACTCCACGCAGCCAAAGGATTTGTCACCCGTGTGTACTGCCTGGTGTTCCAGCAGCACGGCTCGCCGAGTGAAGCTCTCGCGGCACTCGCTGCAGGGGAAGGGGCCGGGAGGCTCCGGTGCGCCGGGAGGCGTGGGGGGCGCGGCGGGTGCCGCGCCAGGGCCCGGGGGGTCGCCGTGGATGCGCTGGTGCTGCAGCAGGTTGGAGCGCTGCCGGAAGCTCTGGCCGCACTCGGCGCAGCGGAAGGGCTGCTCGCCTGTGTGCACTCGCCGGTGCTCCTCCAGGCGCGCGGGGCGCACGAAGCCCTGACCGCAGTCGCTGCACACAAACGGCCGCTCCTCAGTGTGCGTGAGTTGATGGCGCAGAAGATGCGAGCTTCGGCTGAAACTTCGGCCGCACTCGCTGCACACGAACGGCCGTTCTCCCGTGTGTATTTTCTGGTGCCTCAGCAGGTTGCTGCGTTGGCTGAACACCTTCCCACACACGTCGCAGCGGCCACCCCGCCCCACTCCAGGGCCTGTGCTGGGCCGGCCCCGGTCCCGACCCTGGTTCCTGGGCGCGCGCCAGCGGGCAGTGGCCAGTATGGGGCCCAGGAGCTGGCGGGGACCATCGTTCGTGGGGTTCTGCTCACCTCCAGGGACACTGGGGAGCACGAGTGCATGTGAGAAGCCACTTTCACGGGAGGGTGACCGGAGTCGGTCCGTGAGGCCAGCCATGCCGAGGTCCCAGGGGATGTGGAGGTGGCGGTTCACAGTGCCTGGGCCAGCAGAGACGCTGTCCATGTGGAGCGCAAAGCCTGCATTGCACAAGGGGATCCACTCACTCATACCAAGAGAACTGTGCCTGGACCCACTCCACCCCATGGTAAAGAAGGTGAACTAGAGGGACCTGAAACTAGCCAATAAGGCAGACAGAGGTGGCAGGGGCAAGGATTCTTTCTGTGCAGGCCTCCCAAAGGAGGCAACAATGGGACAAGAACCTAGCATGAGGAAGATTCAGAAGATGGGGACAAGCTTTTCAGGCCTGGCTTAAGTTTACAAAAATCACCTTTCTGGAAGGGCTGTAGGGCAGGTACGGGGCAGGTGGCCCTGCACTAGTGATGATAGTTTCTACAAATACACAGAAGTGGGTGGGTCTGAGGGAGGTTGGAAGTGGAGCCAACAGGAAAGGAACGGGCATGGGACGGGGGTACGTGGCAGAGCTTGGGTCTGATGTGCCTTGCTTGACATGTCCATGGGGCGTCTGAGGGACAGAGAATGCATGCAGGCTGTGGGGTGCAGGAGTTGGGGCTCAGTCTGCAGGGGAATGTGAATGTGGGTGCTCTGGCATACGCATGGCACACAGAGCCCTGGCCCTGTGTGTGATCAAATAAGAGTGGGTCGCTATGGAAAGAAGGAGCCGGTCCTAGCCGTGCTGCAGCACTCCAGCATCAGATGCTGTGTGAGGAAGGAGGTGTGAGCAAATGCAGCTGAGAAGCAGGGGCTAGAGAAAGAGGAAGGCTGAAGGAAGTTAAAGCACGGAGACTTAAGAGAACAGTAAGGGCTTCAGTGGGTGACAGAAAATCCGTAAGTTGTCAATGAAAAGTCATAAATCATACTGCATCAAAGGAAATCATTTGTGCCCAGCGCTCCAACCCCACCCAGCACCTTAGAGCCAAAAAATGAATGACAAGCAAATTTTCCAGAAGCAAAGGGCGAATTAAGCTTCTAAGTAAAGAGCTCCAATTAATCAACAAGACCTATGACCTGACAAACACAGGCAAAGGATATGAATGGGAGAGGAAATGTAACTAATGCTATATCCCATACAGTATGCTGAGTTCACTCCTAATAAGAAACTGCCAATTAGAGCTGTACTCGACTACCATTTTCATGCCCTCCCTGGAGGGACTCAGGTGTTTGCATGCCTTGCTGGTGAGCATTTAATGGGAAGTCAGTGGGGCAAAATACATTAAAATGGCAAATTTCTCACACTTTGATCAGCAATTTCACTTTTATGCACTTCAACAGTTGTGTTCCCCACAGTCCAAAATGACCTATATACGAGGTTTCTCAGATTATCACTGAAAATCCGCCCAAAGGAATGTCAGTAAGAGCCTGGATGGACAAGTGTCTCCACGGTGAGCCACAGCGGGGCTCCACGTGGCTGTCCAGAGGCAAGGGTATTTGTTGCTATGCGAAGTGGGAAGATGCACAAAAAATGTCAGGTGTGAAACATGGTGATTAGGCCTTCATGTGTGTTTTAAAGGGGAAAAAAGTATGTATTCGAATTTGTGTTTGCTATTTACGCACAAAAGCTTTTTGGAAGGACACACAAAGATGTTAATGTTGGCTGTTGGGGAACAAGACTATGTAACACGGGCAGGAGAGGGGCATTCTACTCTAAACTTCCTTGTGCCTTTTGAATTTTCTAACATGTGAATACAGTAGCTGTTCAAAATATTCAGAATATTATGATGAAAACACTGGCTGCCGAGATGGTTGGTTGGGGGTCAAGGAGAGCAGCCAGGCATCCTGAATGGAGAGATCAAGGTAACTGAAGGGAATGAGTGTTTGAAGCTGGGAGCTGTGGCTGTCAATGGAGAGAACAGGGCTGCAAAGAAGGAACCCACCAAGGAGTCTGAGGTGGCTGCCAGTGTGGCTGGAGAAAGCTGAAAGACTGGCGTTGCGCACCGAGAGAGAAGCAGGTCCAAGCTGGAGGCGGTGGTCGGCCACAAAGCACAAGGCCGAGCGTGGCCAGCCAGCTGAAGACTACAACAGCAGGTGGGGATGTGTCAGATCCTACTCCCTCAACTCCAACATGCAGAAATGACAACAGAACCTGAGAAAATTTTAAAAAATATTTGGGCAACTCCAAAGGAAGAAAGGACAGCTGGTGAGGTTCAGGAATCCAGAGCCTGTGCAGTGAGCTCTAAAGACCCTTGGGGTTTTGGCCTGGAGATTAAAGCCAGGCTCTGCCACAAAGCTTGGAGTTGACAACATGGGGTAGGTGAGTGCAGTCCCCTCAGCCCTGGCCAGGAATAAGCTGCTTGCTTTTTGCTGGCTTCCAGAAGCATCTTCACTGAACATCCTGGGGCCCAGATGATCCTTCCACTTCAGGGTTATGATGGATCCTGTGGCAGCCTCTTACCTACCACTAGGCTCGTCCCACGTGGGGACAAAGAGGAGGCTCCTACAGCTACGAGGGGCAGACCGTCAACACTGCAGCCCGTTGGAGAATTCACACCTGAAGAAACCAAACTAGCCAGCCGGTTTGGAAAGGACACTAAAGTATGTCCAAATTCTCAAAGGATGGATCAGCATCCATGACACAAGGACATTATGAAAAAAGAAAGACTTAGAATCCTTACTGACAAAAAACATAGCGAATGGGGACTTCTGGCTAACAATGGTATCTATTTAGCTTTGTTCCATCCTGAAACAACAGTAAAAACGACAAGTTTTTTGTTTCTTAGGGCATAAAATCCACAAAGATTAAAGAAGAGGAAAGGAGGGGCGCCTGGGTGGCTCAGTCGTTAAGCGTCTGCCTTCGGCTCAGGGCGTGATCCCAGCGTTCTGGGATGGAGCCCCACATCAGCCTCCTCTGCTGGGAGCCTGCTTCTTCCTCTCCCACTCCCCTGCTGTGTTCCCTCTCTCCCTGGCTGTCTTTCTCTCTGTCAAATAAATAAAATCTTAAAAAAAAAAAAAAAAAAAGAAGAAGAAGAGGAAAGGAAACAAATGAAGCCCTGATATTGTCTATTCTGGCAAGCTGAGGGGCAAATGGCAACTGTGTAGCAGGTTGTAGCAGGCTGTAGAAGGTGACTACTAAGCCCGTAGGGAGGAAAATGGGGAAAAAAAAATAATCTGTTTGACTCCAAAGAAGACTGGAAAAGTTTGGGAGTTAGAGGTACCAGGTAGCTCTGGCCACAGAGGTGAAGGGGCAGGGTCACCAAGCACGCTGGGGAGGCTGTTCAGAACTACTGCATGGATCAGCCCTGGGCTCTGTCAGAATTCTGAGCAAATAGTGGGCATTGCTGTAACTCTGATTCCTGGATCTCTTCTCCCGTCCTGGCCAAAGGCTGGGTTGAGGGTAAGAGACCACACTGAGGAAGCAATATAGCCAACAGCCAAGTAATACACATTCCAGAAACAAGGGAACAAAACAATGGTGGGAAAGGAGGTCAGAGAAGCAATTCGAGCCAGTTTCCCATAATGGAGAGGTATGAACTTCAAACTGCAAGGGCTTACCAACGATGATGAAAAGCCTTTGACACTGAATTAGTAAAAAGAATTCTTCATGCAGCCCAACTAGCCTAATATAGAATGTTAGGTAAGTGTGTTTTAGAGATGTAGCATCTCAGAACTTTCTATCTCCCATACCAGAGTTCCCAGGAAGGTCCACCAGAACAAGGGAGTAAACCAAGAAAGAGAAGGGGTCCAGGGAGTGAGGAAGAAGAGGCAGAGAGACCAGATGATGGCGGACTGAGAGCAGTATAGCCGAGGTGGACAGCAGGGGGCCTCTGTCCTCCATCCTGTTTGATCCACGCCTTGCATCAAGGTCCCTCCTGCCCACCCACGGTCTACTAACCTGCTGTCCTTGCCAGATCCAGACCCTCCATCCCCTGCTGCCCAACCAGTAGGGCCAATCCAGAATCTGTGAGTCATCCAGGATGCCAGGGCTGGGAGAGGATGGGGGGATGGGGAATAGAGGCCCTGCTTTCAGGAGGTTTTACTGTGGTGGGGAGCAGCAGCTGGAGGGAACCTGAGGTCAGCAGAGGGCTTGATAGAAACCCCAACAGCCTAGTCCATGCCAGGGGAGAGCACAGGTTGTATGCTGCCAGAACCAGTCCACAGAATGGAGGAGCTTGGAGATGTTGGAGTGAGAGGGCAACCTGAGCAGGGCCAGGGGTGGGGTAGGTGAATGTGGTGCTGCCCATGCAGGGGGCCCAGCCCCACCATGCTGGGTCTCACTCACCTGAAGGGAAGATGCCCCCAGCTTCCTCCTGCCACAGGGCCCCAGGATGCTCCCTCCATGAAGGCCCCTCAAGCCCAGTCTCGCTGTGGGGAGAGGCCTGGTCCAGCACTATCTCACAGCCCTGAAACCATAGTGGTCACTGCTCGTCTATGTCCAGCTAGGCTCAGGGAGGGACCTTTCTGACCCCCACCCACTGAGGCTCCCCACCCAGGGAGGATGGCCTGTATGGGGCTCACCTGGGCCTCTTCAGGTAGGAGAGTGGAAGTGGCTTCCTGGGGATTGGCCAGAGACCCAGAATCCAGAAGCTCTGTAGAGGAAAGTTGGGGTCAGGTGGCCCAAGGGTGTCCCCACCCCACTGCCCTCCTCAGTCGTATGCCAGATGCTGGAATCCAGGCTTGGGGCTGGAGTAAGGCAGAGCCTCCTGGGAGGCCATAGGAGAAGCTGTAGCAGGATGAGACAGGCTCAGGTCTGTGCTGTGCACCCCTGCATGAGCCCTGGGCAGGATGGCCAGTGAGAGTGGAGAGGAGCACTGCACTAGGGCCCATATAGGAATGATGGAGGGTGTGGGTGGCCAGCTCTGGCATCTGCCTGGAAGGAGTAAAATAGGGAGGGCCATGCCTCCCAGCACCCTGGGGTCCTCCCTCCACCACACCCACCTATAGCCAAGCCTGCTGCCTGCCCCCCAGAGACCAGCTATTGTCTCCCAATGGATCTCCTTGGGGAGTGAACCCCACGTGCCCCCCCACCCCGAAACCCCAACAGTCTACTCCATGCCAGGGGAGAACACAGAAACGTAGCTGTGACAGACTTGGCATGTGAGCAGTAGTGATGGCCACCGGCTAGGCAGGATGGGGGCGGACACCAGTGCTGCACAGGAGTAGTTCCATCCAGCAGGTGACCTTCAGGATGCGGAGGCCAGGCTCCTCTGGTCTACCCAATCAGGCTTTGGGCCATGCATGCCTTGCCTGCCCTCACCTGGGTCCTCTGTAACCGTGGGCTCCTCTTTCACCTGAAGGCCCAGTGGTGACTCTTGTGTGGCTTCAGACGGTGTCCTAGGCCCACGTTCTGGAGTCTGAGGCTTGGTTTGAAGGAGGGGCTGGAAGTTGGAGGGCTCCATCTTCTCTGATAGTACCTCCTGACCCTGCACTTGGACTGTGACCTGGGGAGGTGCCCCCCACCATTAGGGACTCATGCAGAGAGTTTGGCTGGGCACAAGCGGGGGGTTCATGGGCATCTACCCCATCACAAGACCCCAGGTCCTGACCCACTAGGTTCTCCAACGACCCACATCCCCACAGCACTGAGTCAGGAGTGAAGGGACCACCTACAGTTGCTCCCCCTTCTCTCCACCCGGCATCCCTTTCCATGTCCATGACTCCAGGCGATGTAGGGATGGGCCACTGAGGCTGGCCCTGGAAGCTTGTCTACTCTCACAAGGTGTGTTGCAAGTGATCACTTCCAAACCACAAGGAACAGGGGTCCAGTCGAGCACGGCACTCCCCAGGGTGAGGCAGAGCTGGATACCATTCTAGCCTGGATCCTGGCTCAGGGCCACTGACTCACCCATCTCCGGGGGCCTCCTGGCTCCTGGCGCAGCCCCTCGACCAGGGCAGCAGCCTCCTCAGGGTTGCCTGGCCGCTGTCCCTCCACACGGGCCTGGATCTCAGGGGGCAATGCACACAGGAACTGCTCCAGCACCAGCAGCTCCAGCATCTGCTCCTTGGAGTGCACCTCTGGCCGCAGCCATTGGCGGCACAGCTCCCGGAGCTGGGCCAGGGCCTGGTGGGGACCCACTGCCTCCTCATAGTGGAAGTGTCGGAAACGATGGCGTGCAGCCTCTGGGCCGGGATCCCACGGGGCGGCCTCACCCTCCTCCTCAGAGTCCTCCAGCTTCACCATGACAGGTCCCTCCTCTTCCAAAGATGTGTGACCTGGGGAGCCTAGGGCTGCAGGCCTCATTGGAAAGACTGGGCTGGGTCTCCGAGGATAATGTCTTCCCCTAGGAGAGGAATAGGATGAGGCTACTGCGAGGACAGACCGTGGCAGCAAATGCTTATTGAGCGTCTACTGTATGGTTCGTTGTTCCATCTTCAGACCTGCACTGAGCGGAAGGGAGATAAGAAAACTGAGGCACAGAGAGGTGGTCACATGCCAGGCACTTGTGTCTCTGGTCTCTAGCTGGGACCTACACATAGTCTCTGGCATTCCCCTGTTCCAAACACAGGGTGCATCTTAGGCATAGAAGGTATTCCTCCCCTAAATCCTGCTCTTCTACATGCACCATCCCATCCCTGCCCTGTGGCTCTCCCACTGCCAGGTAAATGACATTTGCAATGTTCACCGTGTGGGCATAAGCACCACTACAGCACGCCCCCCCCACACCCCCCAGAACACCAGCCCATCATTGCACCACCCACTGTCCCATCTCGTCTCTCAGACCATCACCTTCTCAGCTCGGTTCCACAGGACAGCCTCCCTCCACCTGTTCCCCACCCCCACAGATGGGCAAGGTCAACTCTGTGGCCAAGCCTTCAGGCAGCATTTCCCCCTCCCCCCATTCAGCCCCATCCTCTGAACGGGCCCAACTTGTCACACCATGTAATGCCCCACCATCTCTTCAGCTTCCTGATTTAGGCAGGGGTAGGAGGTGATGGGAGCTTCCAGGAGGCCCACAAAGGCCCCAAGACAACTGGACCAGGTGCCTGCAAGCAAGGTCGGAGATTCTGATCTTGCCTATTTGCTACGTAACCCTGGCAAGTTTCTGTGAACCTCAGTTTCCCCGTCTTTACCGTCCCCCATAAGTGGGGATGCCCTCCTTCCCCCGCCATTGCTGCTCCCTTTGCAGCTGGGAGTAATGTGCGGGCTTTGTGAAGAAATCTGAGTTTATTAAGTGAGTAGATTTCGATTTCCAGGGCCGCCGGATCCCGTGGGTCAAACTTCCGTTCCTCAAGGTTCCAAGCCAACCTGCAACTCTGGGAGAAAGTTGGACCATTTTTAAGCCAGCCAGCCACTGCGCAGCTTCCTGAACTACATTTACCAGAAATCTTGGCGGGCAACTCCCACTTTAGAGAGTCCCCGCCCCCCGCCGCTCCGCCCCCGGCAGGTCCAGTGTCGCCATGGCAACCAGGGGGCGGGGCTCCTAGACCCTGTTGCTCTGGCAATGCAGGGACCGAAGAGCATCGCGCGACAGCGCCCGGCTCGCCGAGGAGTGCCTAGGTCCCTCCTCCGCGCTCCGGGTCCCGCTGGGTAGCCGGAATCCAAGAGTCCGCGGCCGCCGCCCGGGTCCCCGCCCAAGCCTTCCTCGTTCAGAGGTCCCCGCCCTCACCTCCACGCTCAGCGGGCCGCTCCGCGCTCCTACGCATGCGCGCTCGCCGACGGCCCCCTCCCCGAACGGACCATGTCTCCCAGAATGCTCCACGCATCAGCCCGAGTGCCACCTTGCCCTTCCCCCACCCTCGCCTCCTTTTCCACCCTCCACCCGGTCCCCCCGGGGTAGCGTCGTTCCAACGATCAGATCACACGCCAGGCCGCCTCTTCCCGCGCTCCCCGCCTCAGATCCAGGCGTCCATGCCCCGCCGACGTGCGCAAGCTTCTCAGGGGGCAACGGACGGCAGCGCCGCCTTCCCAACCGCGCATGCCCCCCACCACGTTTTCCTCAATTCTTTATGGACGTTCCAGGGATTAGCAGGGTTCTGCACCAATCACCGCTCTCGCTAGGACGCCGTCAGCCTACGTCTCCATGGCAACCTTTTTGCAGAAAAAGGGGACAAGTCTTCCACCGCCCGCCCTGCAAATTGCAAAGAGGCTCGGCCCTATGCCTTCTGGGAAGTGTAGTCGGCTGGGTCATCTGTGTGCGCTAGTGCCGCGCCACGTTCCTTTGTGTTGGAGAGCGGTAGGCGGGCCTACGAGTCTCCATGGTAACCGGTTGGGCCGACCCTTCCGTCTCCAGCGCAAGCCTGGGGACCCAGTGTGCGTCTGAGAGGCGATGGGGAAGGTGGGGTAGGGCTTGGGGAACCGACCGGGGCAGGGAAGCCGAGCGACACAGTGAGGAGAGACCGACACAAAGACTTAGGGGCAGAGAGAGGCCCAGAGCCTGTGAGGCTGCCCACGAGGGGCAGAGAGAGATTTGAGGAGGGACAGTGAAGTAACTGAACAGATACAGAGACCGAGACACCGATAGGAAGAAAGTCAACAGGAAGGGATTTCTACTCTCAGAGACCTAGACAATGTGGTAAGAAGCCAGAGGATCAGAATCAGGCCCGGGTAGACAGTGTCAGAAAAGTTAGCAAGGAGGAGGGAGATCAGGAAAGGATGAATACGAAAGGAGAGACAAAGAGGGACAGGGAAAATAGATTCACAAAGACAAGCAGTGCAGATACCGAGATTCAAGAGACAGACAAGGGATACAGGCATACAGAGGCAAGGGGAGAGAAAGGGGCAGCAATTTGAGATACGGCAAAGATGCAGAGTTTTCAAAGACCCAGAGAAGGGTGACAGCAAGAAGAGAGACAGTGGGAGGCAGACTTCTTAGAAAAACTTACCCAAAATTTGACAGTAGGACAAAAAAGATGATTGGGAGCCCTCTCTGCGTTTCCTAGCATTGTCTACCAAGCCAGCTCCAGCTCGTCTGACTCCCTAAAACGAAGTAACTCTCTCTTAACTACCTTCTGATCAGAACCCAGGTTGCAAACGCTTGGGGTTAGAGCTGTATCACCCCTAGGACACGGGACAAGAACTGAGACTCCCGGGCCCGCTGCCCCTCAGGGCACTAATTCGACTTTGGGCTTTTATTTTAGTATTCCTTGTTTCTGTCACCCTTTCTGTTCTTTCTCTCTCATCTTCCCGGAACCACCTATGTCATCGGGCTAGTTCCCTCCACGAGGTAAATAACTCTTTGACACGCCCTCATTGCGTTTATTTTTAACTTAAAAAATATATTTGACAGTCTGAGCAGAGTTCATTCTCCAGGATGGGGGACAAACCGAGAGAAGGAGAAAACAGACCGCGCCGGAAATGGAAGGAAGCAGGGAGGAGGATGGAAAGACACAGACAGACAGTCGCCGGGGGGAAAAACTCGAGAGAAGCGACGCAGAAAACCCGCTTCGGGCAGGGGCGGCCTCCGGCGCCCTCGGCTGGACTCCCTGCGCAGCGTCCTCGGGGCCGAACTACAGCTTCCGGCGGGCCTGCGAGCGCCAGGCGCAGGGTGTAGAGCGCCGACGGGGGCGGACCCCACGAGGGCTCCGCGTCTCGGGAGCCCCGGCGATCTTCAGCCTCCGCCCAGAACATGGAGCCTGAGCGCGGCCGCCTCCGCGAAGAGGCCCTGTGAGGCAGGAGATGGGCAAGAGCCGCAGCCCCACCGGCTCCGCGGAAGCAGCCCTCCGGCGTCGCGCTGCGGAGGTGAGGGCGGGCGACCGGCCGTCCGCGCGGGGTCCCGGGCTCCGGGGGCGGGGGCGGGGGCGCCGTTGCTCTTGGTCCCCCACGGCGGCAACGGAACGGAGAGGCCGCTGCGCGCTCAGTCGGGACGAGCGCGAGTGGGCCAATCGGCGCTTCCGGCGGCCCCGCGGCTGTCTGGGAATTGTAGTCTCACTGGGACGAGCCCTGTGTCCCGCCCGGACACTGGGCAGCGAGCCTCCCAGGGCGGCGCGCTTGGGGACTCTCTCTCGAGGGTGGGAGGGAGGGAATGAATGAATGAACATATGGGTGAATTAATTTTAAATTGTCGATGAGCAGAGGAAGGCGTGAATGTTGGAGAAAGAACAGCGGCGCGTGAGTGGTTCAGAATTCGGGGACGGCTTGGAGGCAAGAGGAGCCTTTCCCATGCCCACCCACCTTTCCCTGCCTCCCAGGCTTGAGGGTCCTGTGGCCTGTGCCACCTTGTTTCAAGCATGAGCAGCCCATGAATCCTTGAAGGTACTGATGTGATACCGATAGGTGCCATCGCTGCTGCAAAAACAGACCTTCACTCATTTGTCCGTGCGATCACAGGCAGTCCTTCAATTAAAAAAATATATTTATTTATTTATTTATTTATTTATTTATTTATTTATTTATTTATTTGTTTGTTTGTTTATTTACTTATTTTTACTGTTTAATCAGGTGCTACTTTCACATGGTTCAAAATGCAATAGGGACAAGGTGAGAAACCTGCCTCCCACCGCTGTACTTCATTTAATAATTTCATCAGCAAGTGACTACTGGATGCACTATTCCGTGGGCCTAGGGCCATGAGAGAGCTCAGCAGACCCAGATCCTGCCCTCAGGCAGCTTGTGACAGATGTATAATAAAACGTAGGTGAGGAGGGCCTTTTTGATTACATTTGAGCAGAGATCTGTAGGAGAGGGAACAAGCCACGCAGATAACGGGGAAGAGCCTGGGCCCTGGGCTGAAGGAAACAGGAGCACCCTTAGTCTGCCCCAAGGACGCGAGTAGGAGTGAGCAAAGTAAAGGAGGAGGCTTTGAAGTGCTTTGCGAATCTGGTGAGGATTGTGGCTTTTACTCAGAGCTGGGAGAGCCCTGAACAGAGTGGGGATAGGATCGTAGTGCTTGCTGAATCTTTGTGGCTGCCATGTGGAGAACCACCTTCCTCCTCTATTCCCAGGTGCTCTTTGGGGTGGCATGAATTAGGTCGGTTTCCTCCTGCGTTAGTTTCCTGACTGCTGTAATATATTACTGAAAAATGAGTGGTTTAAAATAACACAAATACCTTGGAGTCTTGGAGGTCAGAAATCTGAGATGGGTCTCAGTGGTCTAAACTCAAGGTATCAGCCGGGCTGGTACCTTCTGGAGGCTCTAGGCTCTCTGGCACACCTTCTGAGTGAAATCTTTTGCCTTCTTTTGCAAGGACCCCTCTCATTACATTTAGGGCCCATTTGAATAAACCAGGATAATCTCCCTATTTCAAGAATATTAACTTAATCACACCCACAATGTCCCTTTTGCCATATAAGGTAATTTATTCTTAGGGATTGGGATGTGGACGTCTTTAGGAGCCATTATTCAGCAACCCACACTGATGTTTGATGTCTTTGGGTGGGAAGCGTGGAAATGGGTAGCTCATTTGCTCATCAGTGTGTGGGAGGTGGGTTTCTAGACTGTCTCGTGGTTGCAAGAGGTTTACTGGGGGAAGAGAGCAAAGTCTCCTAGCAGACTTCTCTTGATTTCATAAGCTAAAACTAAGTGACATGCTTCTCTAGATGCAAAGAATGCTTCGAAGTGGGCGTGCAGTGTTTTTAGCAGTAGGCAAAGAAGGGACGGGACATGCTTCTGAGGCAGTGGTTAGCAGGGCTGGGTGCTCTGTGTCAGAGCATGGGAAGGCCAGCTGGTGGTCGGGACTTCCATGTACTTACACATTAATGCCCGTGTGTCCTTGTCTTACAGGCAGAGGCAGGTATGGCAGGAGAGGCCAAGAGGCTGTCCTTGTGGGCACCCTGGTAGCTACCGTGGAAAGGCACTGGGGAGAGAGCTCATCAAGGTGCGTGGCTCAGGGAGGCGGAATGAAGACAACTCCCCGGCTGCAAGTGTCGGGGAAGGCACCCCTTGGTGGGATTGGCCTCCGCCACAGTGCCAAGCGGGACCGAAAGTCCATCACCCTACAGGTGAAGTTAGAGGTGCTTCGGAGGTTTGAGGAAGGTGAGAAGCTGACTCAGATTGCCCGGGCCCTGGGGCTGGCGACCTCTACTGTCGCTTCGATCCGTGTCAACAAGGACAAGATCCGGGCCAATTCTCAGGCGGCCACACCTGTCAGCGCCACGCAGCTGACCCGCTGCCGGGGTGTGGTGATGGGCCACATGGAACGCTTGCTGAGCCTCTGGATTGAGGAGCAAAAGCGGCAGAACCTGCCCATCAGCACGCTGCTCATCCAGGACAAGGCTCGCCGGCTCTTTGTGCAGCTGCAGCATGAGCAGGGTAATGGCACTCAGGCTGAGACCTTTGGGGCCAGTAACGGCTGGTTTGCCCGATTCAAGGCCCGCCACAATGTGCTGTTGACAGACGAACCATCTGTGGCTGACACCCAGGCTGCTGCCCACTACCCCCCGGTGCTGCGCACCATTCTGGAGGAGGGCTGCTACTCGCCACGCCAAGTCTTCAACGTGGATGAGACGGGCCTGTTCTGGAAGCGGCTCCCGGAGCGCATGCTGCTGGCACTGGAAGGGGCGGCTGGGCCTGGCCTCAAGGCCTCTAAGGACCACCTGACCCTGCTGCTTGGTGGCAATGCAGCTGGTGATTTCAAACTGAAGCCTCTGCTGGTGTACCCCTCGGAGAACCCGCGTGCCCTCAAGGGCTGCTCCAAGGCCAGCCTTCCTGTGGTCTGGCGCTCTAACCGCAATGACTGGCTGACACCCAGCATCTTCCAGGAGTGGTTTACTGGCTGCTTCTGCCCTGCCGTGGAGAGCTACTGTGCAAGCCACGGCCTCCCACACCGTGCCCTGTTGCTCTTGGACGGCGCGCCCTGCCACCCTGCTCACCTAGGTGGCCTCTCAGCCCACGTGCGAGTTGAGTTCCTGCCCAAGAACACATCGGCCCTAATCCAGCCTATGAACCAAGGTGTCATTGCCACATTCAAGGCCTACTACCTGCGCCGCACACTCGGCCAGCTGGTCCAGGAGACGGCTGGTGAAGACCGGCCCTCTGTGCGGGAGTTCTGGCGCAGCTATACCGTTGTCACTGCTGTGGACAACATCGCTGAAGCCTGGGCAGAGCTGCAGCCTGCCACCATGAACAGTGCCTGGAGGAAGCTCTGGCCCGAGTGCGTCCCTGCTGGCACGCCAGAGCCTGACGCCGTGCCTCAGCTCCGCCGCAGCATTGTTGCACTGGCCAGCCGTGTGGGCCTTGGAGACGCAGCGGAGGCTGATGTCGCCAACCTCCTGCAGGCCCACGGGGAGCCCTCACCCCACGACATCCCCCAGGATGCAGAGGATGGGGACATCAGCGGCTCCAGGTTGCCGTGGGAGGCAGGGAAAGGCTTGGTCTCCCGAAAACCAGAGCCAGATTTCACGGAGGCTGTGGTGGCTGCGGGGACTGAGGAAGCTGATGTGGGTGCTCTGAGCCCCGAGCACCTGGCCCAGGCCCTGACTCACTTTGCTGCTGGTTTACGGGTCCTCATGGAGAATGATCCAAACCGGGAGCGCAGCCTACGGGTGTCCCGGGGTGTCCACTGTGCCCTTGCCCGCCTCCGGGAGCTGCACCGGGAAAGGAGGCGACGGGCTCGGGCAGCTGCATCCTCAGGAGGGCCCGTGGCAGTGGCAAGGGATTTGGCAGGAAAGCTGCCCTTTCCCCAAGTGGGGCCCATAGAGGGTGGGGAAGTGCCTAAGGGCACAGGTCATGAAGGTCAGACCTCTGGGTGTCCTGTATGATTTGGAGCTTGGGCTTGACCTCACATGATCTCTCTCATGATGTTTTGTTTCTGGAGGTCAGATACTGCTACTTCTCTCCAAGGGTTCTCATATCTCATGCTCTATGGTCTTTGTATGGTGACACACAGCTCAGGCTTGGGGAACAGAAGGGTAGTGTTCTCTGATTGGAAGATGAATTGCAGGGGCCAGGAGTGCCCACCTATGACCGGGACACATCCTGTAGTATGGTCATTGCCCAGCACAGCCAGGGCAGGTTTCCTTGTGGTGGGGAGCCAGAACTGAGACCTGCCTCTCCCATTTTCCAAACCCGACCTCTTACTCCCTCCACCATTGTGACCCTTCCTTGCCAACTTTAGATGAGGGTTTCCTGCTCTCGCCATGTCCTTTGTCAATTTCCATGCCATCCTCACCTCTTTTGGCTTCCATGGCCCCTGTTGACCCGGGTCTCTGGTAACTTCCCTGTGCCTGGGCACTTTGATTCACTGTGGATTTTGATACCAGGGATCACTTCCTTCGTTTGGAGATGTTTTCTTCCCTGGGTTTCTGTGCTAGTTGTCTTGGCTTCCCTCCAGCCTTTGAGGTTGAGCCTTTTGTGACTGTGATGGTCTCCTAGTTCTGGTGCTCTTTGGAAAATACCATCCACTCCTAAGAGCTGCGATCACCTTAGGGTTAACTCCCAGTGCCCTGGCTCTAGCCCAGCCTCTCCCTGAGTTAGATCCAAAGCTCTGATTCTGATGGACAACCCCCTCCCCCCCCAGTCTTATTATCTCCCCTAATTCCAGTTTGTTTTTCTGTTCCCCACACTGTAACAACAGGCATCATGGGGTGTCCACCTGACTGCAGAAACACCACTTGGGTCACCAAAACACAGATAGTCAGCAAGGGAAGGTGTTCTTATGCTCCGGCTGGATGAGCCACAGGTGGTGGGACAGGGATGTCTGGGCTTTTGGACTCCTTTCAGCACAGGTGTGCACGCAACACACACACACACACACGCGCGCGCGTGCGCGCCAAGAAATAAAAATGGGAGAAAGGATTCCTGTTACTTCTGTCCCAGCTAACACTGCATTGATGGGCTTGCTGTCAACATATCACAGGGGCCAGGGCGGGACTTGAAGGGCCAGCCTTACTGGGAGAAAGGTCAGACGAGGCCCTGTGCTTGCTTTCCTGGGGAGAAGGGTAAGAGGGATGACAGAGAAAGGAAGTTTTTTTTTAGGATTCTGGTGAGAGACTGGATTAATTGCACAACTTACGAGCACTTGTAATGTGCCAGGTGTTGAGGAGACCAGGATGAGTGAGACTGACCTCAGGAGCTGCCAGTCCAGAGGTTGTTACGTTCTATGTGACAAGGCTATGACAGGCGACTCAGGAGGGACCCCCACCTAGCCAGGGACAGACGACCGGACATGATAGGTAGGCTTTTTGGGGGAGTGGTGTCTCAGCCTGCAGGGACCTTGCTGACAGTCAGGAAACCCATCATTTCAAGACACCACACATTACAGAGGGGCTCGACAGAGGCAGCCCCGTGTGGTGGGGTGGTTGGTGAAACCCCAAGGACCGGGATGAAGGGGCATCCTCGGTGCGGGCTGAGTGTGGTACGGCAGCGGAAGGAGGCAGGTGAGCAGGTGGGAGTCTTGGAGGCCCAATTTGCCTGGGTAGAAGGAGCGGTTACGTGAGCAGCCGCTACGAGGTCATGGGGACATCCTGCCGGCCCGTCTGGCTCCAGGGCTTGTTTCTTCAGGCGCCCGGCCATCAACAAAGGCGCAGCGGGGAGCCCTGGATTCGTTCACCTAGCAATTTTTCCCAGGCCCCTGAGCATTTCAGGGAGGCCCGGCGCTGGATCAGAGAAGCCCGGTGTCTCCCAACGCGCTGGGGACCACATTCGCCAGAGAGCCTCGCCAACAGACGCTGTCTTCGGCTCTTTTCACGTCGGGCATGGACCGTCGCCATAGAGACGCAGAAGCACCCAACACCTGCTTCCGCCATCTCTTGGCGCGTGTGCGTGGACTGTCGAGCGCGGGCGGGGGGCGCACGCGAGGGGAAGGGCGCAGGCGCCGGAAGCGGGCCGCGGCGGCGCCGGAAGCTCTCCGTCCTCAATGCCCTGGGTGGTGGGTCGCTGTCCTTGCGCGGTGGAGCTGGGCCGTGTGGCTCCCGGGGGCGGTGAGTCGGCCGCCGTGCAGCCAGAAGCGTCGGAAGGGCCCGGGCTAGGGTGTGCAGCCTGGCGGAGGGCGGCAGGGGAGTTGGTGCAGAGACGCATCCCGGTTGGTCCTGGAGGAGAGGCGGCTCGGGGACTTCTGGAATGCCGAGTGTGGCGCGGGCAGGTCCTGACCCGGAAGTGGTTCTGGGCTGAGCTCGGCTCTCCGCGCTCCTCCGGATTCTGCCCGACGATGGGCGCTGTTATCCTCCGAATCCGAATTTCCTGGGCCCCCTTCAGCGGTTCCCTTTTACATGCATCACCCACCCATCTCCTTCAAAACCGTCCTCCCTTCCTCTGAGGAGTCTCTGGATTTCCACAGCCCAGGCCTGGGTTCCCTCTTCGCTCCCACGACACGTGCGTCCGTCCATGAAGCGAGTGCTCCGGGAGGCCGCGCTCCGCTCGCGGGGATAGAATCCGGACCCTGACAGCCGAACGCTCTGCAGGATTGCCCTGAGCTGATTCCGCCGCCCAGAATGTTCTCTCCTGCAGCCATCCCCGCCTCAGGGCGCCTGGCAGTGAGGAGCCTGTGGTTGGGTATGGGGGGATGGAGCTGCCCAGGTATGGGGAACCCTGACCCACCCTTTAAAAACATGCGCTGGCAGGGAAAACAGTCTTTATTAACTCTTTTAAAGTTGCAGTGGTAACAAATCGCCGTTAACAAAAAAAAAATCAGACAGTATGTAGAGATTTAGAAAAGAAAACACGGACGTCCTCCTCCGGTTACCCTCCCCAGATTTCGCCTGTTGGGAGTCTGTTTCTCAGGACCCATTTCTGAACATTCCTACCCGTAGCTCCTGTACACTCACACACACACACACACACACACACACACAGGTTTGCTTTAAATGTTGCTGGAAAGGTTAACATTACTGGGATCATGTTGTGTGAGAAGGGCCACGGATTACTTCCTTGTTTAACATTGTAGAGCGGACATCTCTCCTTGTCACTTTTTGACCTTGGCTCTGTGGTTTGAGCTGAGCCTCTCAGGCTCTGTAGGAGTCGGCCATGGGGGAAGGAAGGCCTTCCAGTGTAGGAATCAGCTATTGCTATCCCTGTGCCTGGCCCATGCTGGCTGCACCGCGGCTGTCCCTAGCTTCCATCTTGCCCTTCCGTCTGTCCCCCACAACACTCTTCCTGGTGCAGGATGCAGGTTGCATCCTTCACTTGCTCAGACCCTCCCTGGGCACTGACCCTCTGCTAGTTCCCACCTGCTTGCCTGCTCGTGGGGTTCTCTCATTTCACTGAAACCTGGCATGTCCATGCCCCCTATCCTCAGGAACAGCTCTCCTACCTTTAGCCAGTCTGGCATGAGCTATTGTAAACTTCCGCAGGGGTGGGTTCACTCTTAACCAGATTCCCAGTGCCAGGTGTTCTCTTGAGGACACAGATGGGGAGGTTGAGACTGGAGGTATCCTCTACCAGGTTGCCAGCCGGCCGGACTTGGGGACAGTTTCCCTAGCAGCAAGTGGCCTTCAGGGTATGGGTGACTGGAGGGGCGTGCGTGATCTATGGCCCTAACTGGGTGGGCATTTGTCCCAGGAAGACAGTGTGTGGCCTGAGTGAGCACAGTGGAGGCCAACTTCCCAAAGTCTTGCCATGGCAGCCGACCCAGCACCCCTCACTCAGGAAGAGCTCATGATCATCACGATGGAGGAAGATGAGGCTGCCCCATGGGATCCTGAACCCCTCTCCAAACCTCAGCCCTCAACCCTGCTGTCCAGGCTCTGTAGGGACCCCAGCAGCCCTTTGGCAGCTGCCACTATGAAGAGGCAGCAGGGCCCCAAGAGGCCCTAGCCAGGCTGCGAGAGCTGTGCTGCCGGTGGCTGAGGCCCGAAGCACACTCCAAGGAGTAGATGATGGACCTGTTAGTGCTGGAGCAGTTCCTGGGTGTGCTGCCACCTGACACCCAGGTCTGGGTGCAGTCCCAGCACCCTGGGAGTGGTGAGGAGGCTGTGGTGCTGGTGGAGGACCTTGCTCAGATGATGCAGGAGACTGGTGAGCCACAGGGGCCCAGGGGCTGGTTGGGATGGCTGGGGAATGCAGAAGGGGACACAACCCATGACTCTGGCCTAGTGTTCTCATTGCTGTAAATAAGACTCAGAAGCTGCACCATGTTCGGAGCATTTTTCTAGTCTGCGAGCTCCCCAGAGATGTGAGCTCGACATTGGCATGACGTTTCACCTTCTCAGGGTGTGCTGGGCCTCCCTTCTCTTCCTTTTTTACTTTCTCACAAGATCACTGAATGCATGCCATGTTCCAGGCCTTATATGTCAAGCAGGGAAGGGAACAAGCAAGGTTTCTGCCCTGTCGGAGCTTAGTCTGTTTGGAGAGTTGGATAGTGAGGCCACCAGTCACGATTAGGGTGTCGTCCTTTCTTGGGGGGGGGGTGGGGACACAAGGAGGTGAGCACAGAGGTTGGCCTGGCCAGAGATGGCTTCGCATTTCCTGCCATGTGACATCTTCGTCTTAGGCCAGATGTGTGCCTATGTGCCTGTGAGAAGGGGATAACCATGAAACAGGAAGGAGAGGTGGTTGGTTAGGATGCCATCGTTCATCCTGGCATTTGGTCACGCATTTGCTCCCACATAGTGATGCGGTGCCTTTTGCTTTCTTGGTTCTCTGTATCAAGAAGTAGAAATCATAGCAATTAAAAACAAAACCAGCTTTACTAAGTTATAATTTACATACCAAAAAAGTGTACAGTCCCTGGGTTTAGTATATTTATAGGATTGTACAACCATTACTGTTGCCTAATACCGTAACGTAAACATCTCCAAAGAAACTCTGCCCATTAGAAGTCACTCTCCATTCTTCTCCTCCTAATGCCCTGGTGACCATAAAACAGAGATAATTACATACCTCAACATAGATGAACACTGAAAACATGACACTCATGAAAGAAGTAAGTCACAAAAAGCCACCTGCATGATTCCTTTCAATGAAATGTCCAGAATAAGCAAACCCATAGAGACACAAAGATTTTAATTTCTCTTGGTTATTTACCTAGGAGTGGAATTGCTGGGTCATATGGTGAGGCTGTTTGACCTTTTGAGGAATGGTAACACATCACTCGTTTTAACGGAGGGAATTTTAGTGTAAATCATTTAACCAGTTATTGGAGGAGGAGAAAAGTGTAGAAAGAACTGTAAGGTGTCATGGCAGTAAGGACTGCAGGGAATATTATCTACTCCTAGAGCTATGGGAACAAAGGGAAGAGGTTGGAATTAAGACAATTAGACACTGAAAGGAGGGTGTGAGACCCAGACCCCTGAGGAGAGGCCACTGCCGGGTGGTGCTGGGGTGTCTGAGGGGGACGTGATGAATCTGGTTCTGCACGTGTTGGAAATGCTGCAAACTGGATTCAGTTACCGCTAAGGAAAACCCAGACCTGGGTGGATAATGTAGGACTTTTCGCTTAGGCATGAACGTGAGGTGCAGGTGAGGCATTTTGGAGGCACGTGTCTGTAGTCCTTGTGGGGTGTTGGATTATAGTACTGTGCTCTTTTCTAAGCTTGCTGCCAGTGTTCCGAGGTAGGCTGTCTCCTGACCAACATCCAATGTTTGCCGCCTCCTTTGAGGTCTTTTAGTTCTAGTTCTCCGCTTTCCGCTGAATGGGTGCTTAGGTGATGGACACTATAGAGAGATTTTGCAGGGCACCCAGCTGGCTCAGTCGGAAGAGCATGTGACTTTTGAAACCGGGGTCACGAGTTGGAGCCCCATGTTGGCTGTAGAGATGACTAAAGAAAGAATAAATAAACTTAAAAAAAAAAAAGCGATTTGGCACATAACATTGCGGATGTTGGAACAGCAGCCTACTAGTCCCCGAATGGACTCAGGCCTGGTACTCATGTGGATTTTGTGGGATGTGTATGGTTATGTCCATTCATCCTTGAAATCACATGGATTCAAGTTTGCCACAGTTCACATGTACATGAACACTCCTGCCTTTGCCCCATGCCCTTTCCTGATCTGGGCCTGTTGCTGGCCCCTCCAGTGGCCCCACATGAGAGAGGGTAGAGGGTCTGGCCCTTGGTTTCTCTGGGTGCCCTCGGAGATGATTGCTGTGATTCTGTCAGGAAGTTCAGAAGCCAGATGTCTCAAACTTTTTCCTTGGCTGTCACTGTCAAGGTGTGTGCGGTGGTCCCTAAGACCACCCTTAGTCTTAATGATTTGCTGGAAGGAGTCACAGAATTCAACAAGGCTGTTATACTCATGATTATAGTTGATTACAGTGAAAAGATACATATTAAAATGGAAAAAGGTGCATAGTCTGGGAGATAGTGGCCATGAGCTTCCACATGTCCTTTCCCAGGGTAGTCATGTGGACACTGCTTAATTCTCACAGCAATGATATGTGACACTGCAGCAACCAGAGATGTTTACCTGAGTTCTGGTGGGCAGGGTTTTTATTGAGGGTCAGTCACATAAGCATGGAGCATACTGACTTTAGTTACTTAATCTCAACTCCTCCCAGAGGTCACATTGGCACAGTGTGGCCCGGGGTCACCACTATAAGTCACGTTGTTAGCATGAACTGCCTGGTTTGGCCCAAGTCCTTAGGTAAACAAAGACACCTTTCTTTCTTTTTCTTCCTTCCTTCCTTCCTTCCTTCCTTCCTCCCTCCCTCCCTCCCTCCCTCCCTCTCTCTCTCTCTCTCTCTCTCTCTCTTTCTCTCTTTCTTTCTTTCTTTCTTTCTTTCTTTCTTTCTTTCTTTCTTTCTTTCACTTAAAGATTTTATTTATTTACTTGACAGAGATAGAGACAGCCAGCGAGAGAGGGAACACAAGCAGGGGGAGTGGGAGAGGAAGAAGCAGGCTCAGAGCAGAGGAGCCTGATGTGGGGCTCGATCCCATAACGCCGGGATCACGCCCTGAGCCGAAGGCAGACGCTTAACCGCTGTGCCACCCAGGCGCCCCTGGGTTCTCTATTCTGTTCCATTGGTCTATGTGTCTGTTTTTGTGCCAGTACCATGCTGTCTTTGTGATCACAGCTTTGTAGTACAGCTCGAAATCCGGCATTGTGATGCCCCCAGCTTTGTTTTTCCTTTTCAACAGTTCCTTGGCGATTTGGGGCCTTTTCTGGTTCCATACAAATTTAAGGACTATTTGTTCCAGTTCCTTGAAAAATGTCATCGGTATTTTGATCGGGATAGCATTGAAAGTGTAGATTGCTCTGGGTAGCATGGACATTTTAACTATGTTAATTCTTCTGATCCATGAGCATGGAATATCTTTCCATCTTTTTATGTCTTCCTCAATGTCTTTCGAGAGTGATTTGTAGTTTCTAGAATATAGATCCTTTACGTCTCTGGTTAATTCCAAGGTAACGTATGGTTTTTGGTGCTATTGTAAATGGGATGGATTCCCTAATTTCTCTTTCTTCAGTCTCTTTGCTCATGTATAGAAATGCAACTGATTTCTGAGCATTTATTTTGTATCCCGCCACGTTACTGAATTGCTCTATAACTTCTAATAGTTTGGGAGTGGATTCTTTTGGGTTTTCCATATAGAGTATCATGTCGTCTGCGAAGAAATACATTTTGACTTCTTCTTTGCCGATTTGGATACCTTTTATCCCTTTTTGTTGTCTGATTGCTGTTGCAAGGACTTCTAGTACTATGTTGAATAATAGTGGCGAGAGTGGGCATCCTTGTCGAGTTCCTGATCTTAAGGGAAAGGCTTCCAGCTTTCCCCTGTTGAGAATAATATTTGCTGTAGGCTTTTCATAGATGGCTTTTATGAGCTTGAGAAATGTACCCTCTATTCCTACACTCTGAAGGGTTTTAATCAGGAAAGGATGCTGTATTTTGTCAAATGCTTTTTCTGCATCTGTTGAGAGAATCATATGATTTTTGAGTTTTTCTTTCTGGATAAAATCTAAGACACTGATAGATTTGCGAATGTTGTGCCACCCTTGCATCCCAGGGATGAATCCCACTTGGTCATGATGGATAATCCTTTTAATGTACAGTTGGATTCTCTTAGCCAGGATCTTATTGAGGATTTTGGCGTCCATATTCATTAGGGAAATCGGTGTATAATTCTCCTTTTTGTTGGGGTCTTTGCCTGGTTTGGGGATCAAGGTAATATTGGCCTCATAGAATGAGTTTGGTAGCTTTCCTTCTGTTTCTATTTTTTGAAATAGCTTTAGGAGAATAGGTATTATTTCTTCTTTGAATGTTTGGTAGAATTCCCCAGGAAAACTGTCTGGGCCTGGAGTTTTATTTTTTGGAAGGTTGTTTATCACTGACCCAATCTCTTCATAATTAATTGGCCTGTTTAAAAAATCAATTTCTTCCTGTTTCAGTCTTGGTAGTTTATGGGTTTCCAGGAAGGCCTCCATCTCTTCCAGATTGCTTAATTTATTGGCATAAAGCTGTTGATAAAAGTTTCTAATAATCCTTCTAATTTCATTGGTGTTGGTTGTGACCTCTCCTTTTTCATTCATAATTTTATTAATTTGGGTCCTTTCTCTATTTTTTTGGATAAGTCTTGCCAGAGGTCTGTCAATTTTATTAATTCTCTCAAAGAACCAGCTTCTAGTTTTGTTGATCTGCTCTACTGTACTCCTGGCTTCTAATTCGTTGATTTCTGCTCTAATCTTGGTCAGCTGCTTCTTCGTGCGTGGATTAGGCCTGTCCCTCTGTTGCTGTTCCAGCTTCTTGAGGTGAGAATATAAAAACTGCATTTTAGATTTTTCTATTCTTTTGAGTGAGGCTTGGGTGGCTATGTATTTCCCCCTTAGGACTGCCTTTGCAGTATCCCATAGGTTTTGGACCGTTGTGTTTTCATTCTCGTTGGTCTCCATAAATTGTTTAAATTGATTTTTGATTTCCTGGTTTATTGAATCATTCCTGAGCAGGATGGTTCTTAGTCTCCAAGTGTTTGAGTTTCTTCCAAATTTTTTCTTGTGGTTGAGTTCCACTTTCAAAGCATGGTGGTCTGAGCATATGCAGGGAATAATTTCAGTCTTTTGGTATCGGTTGAGACCTGTTTTGTGTCCCAGAACATGGTCTATTCTTGAGAATGTTCCATGGGCATTAGAATAGAATGAGTATTCTTTGGTTCTGGGCTGTAGTGTTCTATATATATCTATGAGGTCCAACTTGTCGAGTATGGCATTAAAAGCTTTTGTTTCTTTGCTGATTTCTTGCTTAGGTGATCTGTCTATTTCTGATAGTGGAGTGTTGAGGTCCCCTACTATCAACGGATTTTTATCTATATGTCTCTTTATTGTGGTTAAGAGTTGGCTTGTGTATATGGTGCTCCCCTGTTGGGGGCATATATATTTATAATTGTCATATCCACTTGTTGGGTACATCCTTTAAGAATAATATAGTGCCCTTCTGTGTCTCTAAGTATAGTCTTTAGTTTAAAATCCAATCTATCTGATATGAGAATTGCTACCCCAGCTTTCTTTTGAGGTCCATTGGCGTGAAAGATGGTATTCCATCCCTTTACTTTCAGTTTGAATGTATCCTTAGGTTCAAAATGAGTCTCTTGTAGACAGCAAATGGATGGGTCATGTATTTTATCCAATCTGCAACCTTGTGGGGTTTTATGGGAGCATTTAGGCCATTTACATTGAGACTGAATATTGAGAGATATGATTTTAATGATGCCATGTTGCCAGTAAAGTCTTTGTTTCTATCGGTTGTAACTTTCTGTTCTGTATCACTCTTGGGGCCTTTTTACCTTTATAGAACCCCCTTTAATATCTCTTGTAGGGCTGGTTTCATGGTTACGAAATTGGTCAATGACTGGCGATTCTGGAAGGTCTTTATTTCTCCATCAATTCTGAATGACAGCCTTGCTGGATAAAGGATCCTTGGCTGCATGTTTTTCTCTGAAAGAGTTTTAAAAATGCCCCCCCCCAACCCTTTCTCTCACTCCAGGTCTGTGTAGACAGGTCTGACGTAATTCTGATACCTTTGCCTTGGTACGTGAGAAATTTCTTTGCCCTGGCCGCTTTCAGTACTGTATCCTTGGATCTAATATTTGCGAAATGCACTATGACGTGACGTGGCGTAGGTTTGTCGTGGTTGAGCTTGGGAGGGGTCCTCTCTGCCTCTTGGACATGAATGCTTGTTTCCCTTGCTAGATTAGGGAAGTTTTCAGCTACAATTTGTTCAAATATCTCTTCTAGACCTCTGTTTTTCTCCACCCCCTCAGGGATGCCGATGATTCTGACATGGAACGTTTCATTGAGTCAGTAATCTCCCGTAACCTACATTCCTGAGCATGGATTTTTTTGAGTCCAGATTCTATTTTAGCTTTTTCTTCTTCTAACTCATCCTCCAATTTGCTGATACGTTCTTCCGCCTCATTCACTCTTGCCGTCAGAGCCTCTAGTTTTGACTGCATTTGACTCTTAGAATTTTTAATTTCTGCCAGATTCGCTCTCATTTCCTCCCTTAGAGATTCTATATTCTCATTAACATTTTCGTTAATACTTTTTCAAGTCTACACATCATCTTGACCATTGTTACTCTGAATTCCATTTCTGATAATTTGGTTACATCCATATCCATTAGTTCTGTGGCAGAGACCACAGACTCATTGTCTTTTCTTTGCTGGGGGGGGGATTTCTCCTTCTCATCATTCTGATGAGGAGAGGTTGCGGGGTTGTCCACAGCCCAAATTATTGACCGGGACCCAGGCCATGTGCACTTGTTTTATAGGGACCTTAGAGATGTGGGCTTCTTGATTTTTCAGCCTGCCTTCTGGGGGAGGGGCCTGCTGCGCCGATACTCAGGCAACCCAGTTTGGGTAGAGTCTCTGTGTCCCCTGCGAGGGGGGATGGGGATGGGCACTCTCTGAGCCGGTATTTCCAGGCTTTTGTTCTCTGGCGGCCTTCCCTGGCGGTTTGCTGTGCCTCTTCTGAGAGTCAGAGCAGCAGTGGCTGAATCTCAGCCTCTGTCTCAGAACAGAGGGATCGCGGACCGTTCTCCACTGACGTTCTGGCCACTTCAACTCTGTTTCTGTTGGTGCTGCTCAACCCTGCGGCGTGACCCCCGCCGGACCGGAAGTGCCCCGCCGGCCGCCATCTTGGATCCACGGGGCGGCCATCTTGGCGCGGGGGCGGTTCCCGAGCCGATCGGGGCCTAACGAGCCCGTTCGGGGGCCCCTGCGGCGCCCCCGCCGGTCCCCAGGGCGGCGGGGGGGGTCACGTGACCCCCCCGAACCGGAAGTGGCCCCTGGGGGGGTCACGTGACCCCCGCCGGACCGGAAGTGCCCCGCCGGCCGCCATCTTGGATCCCGGGGGCGGCCATCTTGGCGCGGGGGGCGGTTCCCGAGCCGATTCGGGGCCTAACGAGCCCGTTCGGGGGCCCCTGCGGCGCCTCCGCCGGTCCCCAGGGCGGCGGGGGGGGTCACGTGACCCACCCGAACCGGAAGTGGCCCCTGGGGGGGTCACGTGACCCCGCCGGTCCGGAAGTGCCCCGCCGGCCGCCTTCTTGGATCCCGGGGGCGGCCATCTTGGCGCGGGGGCGCTTCCCGAGCCGATTCGGGGCCTAACGAGCCCGTTCGGGGGCCCCTGCGGCGCCCCCGCCGGTCCCCAGGGCGGCGGGGGGGTCACGTGACCCCCCCCGAACCGGAAGTGGCCCCTGGGGGGTCACGTGACCCCCGCCGGACCGGAAGTGCCCCGCCGGCTGCCATCTTGGATCCCAGGGGCGGCCATCTTGGGGCGGGGGCGGTTCCCGAGCCGATTCGGGGCCTAACGAGCCCGTTCGTGGGCCCCTGCGGCGCCCCCGCCGGTCCCCAGGGCGGCGGGTGGGTCACGTGACCCCCCCCCGAACCGGAAGTGGCCCCTGGGGGGGTCACGTGACCCCCGCCGGACCGGAAGTGCCCCGCCGGCCGCCATCTTGGATATCGGGGGCGGCCATCTTGGGGCGGGGGCGGTTCCCGAGCCGATTCGGGGCCTAACGAGCCCGTTCGGGGGCACCTGCGGCGCCCCCCGCCGGTCCCCAGGGCGGCGGGGGGGTCACGTGACCCCCCCGAACCGGAAGTGGCCCCTGGGGGGGTCACGTGACCCCCGCCGGACCGGAAGTGCCCCGGCGGCCGCCATCTTGGATCCCGGGGGCGGCCATCTTGGCGCGGGGGCGCTTCCCGAGCCAATTCGGGGCCTAACGAGCCCGTTCGGGGGCCCCTGCGGCGCCCCCCGCCGGTCCCCAGGGCGGCGGGGGGGTCACGTGACCCCCCCGAACCGGAAGTGGCCCCTGGGGGGGTCACGTGACCCCCGCCGGACCGGAAGTGCCCCGCCGGCCGCCATCTTGGATCCCGGGGGCGGCCATCTTGGCGCGGGGGCGGTTCCCGAGCCGATTCGGGGCCTAACGAGCCCGTTCGGGGGCCCCTGCGGCGCCCCCGCCGGTCCCCAGGGCGGCGGGGGGGTCAGGTGACCCCTCCCGAACCGGAAGTGGCCCCTGGGGGGGTCACGTGACCCCCGCCGGACCGGAAGTGCCCCGCCGGCCGCCATCTTGGATCCCGGGGGGGGCCTACTTGGCGCGGGGGGCGGTTCCCAAGCCGATTCGGGGCGTAACGAGCCCGTTCGGGGGCCCCTGCGGCGCCCCCGCCGGTTCCCAGGGCGGCGGGGAGGGTCACGTGACCCCCCCGAACCGGAAGTGGCCCCTGGGGGGGTCACGTGACCCCCGCCGGACCGGAAGTGCCCCGCCGGCCGCCATCTTGGATCCCGGGGGCGGCCATCTTGGCGCGGGGGGCGGTTCCCGAGCCGATTCGGGGCCTAACGAGCCCGTTCGGGGGCCCCTGCGGTGCCCCCGCCGGTCCCCAGGGCGGCGGGGGGGTCACGTGACCCCCCCGAACCGGAAGTGGCCCCTGGGGGGGTCACGTGACCCCGCCGGACCGGAAGTGCCCCGCTGGCCGCCATCTTGGATTCAGGGGGCGGCCATCTTGGCGCGGGGGCGGTTCCCGACCCGATTCGGGGCCTAACGAGCCCGTTCGGGGGCCCCTGCGGCGCCCCCGCCGGTCCCCAGGGCGGCGGGGGGGTCACGTGACCCCCCCGAACCGGAAGTGGCCGCTGGGGGGGTCACGTGACCACCGCCGGACCGGAAGTGCCCCGCCGGCCGCCATCTTGGATCCCGGGGGCGGCCATCTTGGCGCGGGGGCGCTTCCCGAGCCGATTCGGGGACTAACGAGCCCGTTCGGGGCCCCTGCGGCGCCCCCGCCGGTCCCCAGGGCGGCGGGGGGGTCACGTGACCCCCCCGAACCGGAAGTGGCCCCTGGGGGGGTCACGTGACCCCCGCCGGACCGGAAGTGCCCCGCCGGCCGCCATCTTGGATCCCGGGGGCGGCCATCCTGGCGCGGGGGCGGTTCCCGAGCCGATTCGGGGCCTAACGAGCCCGTTCGTGGGCCCCTGCGGCGCCCCCGCCGGTCCCCAGGGCGGCGGGGGTGTCACGTGACCCCCCCCGAACCGGAAGTGGCCCCTGGGGGGGTCACGTGACCCCCGCCGGACCGGAAGTGCCCCGCCGGCCGCCATCTTGGATCCCGGGGGCGGCCATCTTGGCGAGGGGGCGGTTCCCGAGCCGATTCGGGGCCTAATGAGCCCGTTCGGGGGCACCTGCGGCGCCCCCGCCGGTCCCCAGGGCGGCGGGGGGTCACGTGACCCCCCCGAACCGGACGTGGCCCCTGGGGGGGTCACGTGACCCCCGCCGGACCGGAAGTGCCCCGCCGGCCGCAATCTTGGATCCCGGGGGCGGCCATCTTGGGGCGGGGGCGGATCCCGAGCCGATTCGGGGCCTAACGAGCCCGTTCGGGGGCACCTGCGGCGCCCCCGCCGGTCCCCAGGGCGGCGGGGGGGTCACGTGACCCCCCCCCGAACCGGAAGTGGCCCCTGGGGGGGTCACGTGACCCCCGCCGGACCGGAAGTTCCCCGCCGGCCGCCATCTTGGATCCCGGGGGCGGCCATCTTGGCGCGGGGGCGGTTCCCGAGCCGATTCGGGGCCTAACGAGCCCGTTCGGGGGCCCCTGCGGCGCCCCCGCCGGTCCCCAGGGCGGCGGGGGGGTCACGTGACCCCCCCGAACCGGAAGTGGCCCCTGGGGGGGTCACGTGACCCCCGCCGGACCGGAAGTGCCCCGCCGGCCGCCATCTTGGATCCAGGGGGCGGCCATCTTGGCGCCGGGGCGGTTCCCGAGCCGATTCGGGGCCTAACGAGCCCGTTCGGGGGCCCCTGCGGCGCCCCCGCCGGTGCCCAGGGCGGCGGGGGGGTCACGTGACCCCCCCGAACCGGAAGTGGCCTCTGGGGGGGTCACGTGACCCCCGCCGGACCGGAAGTGCCACGCCGGCCGCCATCTTGGATCCCGGGGGCGGCCATCTTGGCACGGGAGCGCTTCCCGAGCCGATTCGGGGCCTAACGAGCCCGTTCGGGGGCCACTGCGGCGCCCCCGCCGCTCCCCAGGGCGGCGGGGGGGTCACGTGACCCCCCCGAACCGGAAGTGGCCCCTGGGGGGGTCACGTGACCCCCGCCGGACCGGAAGTGCCACGCCGGCCGCCATCTTGGATCCCGGGGGCGGCCATCTTGGCGCGGGGGGCGGTTCCCGAGCCGATTCGGGGCCTAACGAGCCCGTTCGGGGGCACCTGCGGCGCCCCCGCCGGTCCCCAGGGCGGCGGGGGGGTCACGTGACCCCCCCGAACCGGAAGTGGCCCCTGGGGGGGGTCACGTGACCCCCGCCGGACCGGAAGTGCCCCGCCGGCCGCCATCTTGGATCCCGGGGGCGGCCATCTTGGCGCGGGGGCGCTTCCCGAGCCGATTCGGGGCCTAACGAGCCCGTTCGGGGGCCCCTGCGGCGCCCCCCGCCGGTCCCCAGGGCGGCGGGGGGGTCACGTGACCCCCCCCGAACCGGAAGTGGCCCCTGGGGGGGTCACGTGACCCCCGCCGGACCGGAAGTGCCCCGCCGGCCGCCATCTTGGATCCAGGGGGCGGCCATCTTGGCGCGGGGGCGGTTCCCGAGCCGATTCGGGGCCTAACGAGCCCGTTCGGGGGCCCCTGCGGCGCCCCCCGCCGGTCCCCAGGGCGGCGGGGGGGTCACGTGACCCCCCCGAACCGGAAGTGGCCTCTGGGGGGGTCACGTGACCCCCGCCGGACCGGAAGTGCCCCGCCGGCCGCCATCTTGGATCCCGGGGGCGGCCATCTTGGCACGGGGACGCTTCCCGAGCCGATTCGGGGCCTAACGAGCCCGTTCGGGGGCCCCTGCGGCGCCCCCGCCGCTCCCCAGGGCGGCGGGGGGGTCACGTGACCCCCCCGAACCGGAAGTAGCCCCTGGGGGGGTCACGTGACCCCCGCCGGACCGGAAGTGCCCCGCCGGCCGCCATCTTGGATCCAGGCGGCGGCCATCTTGGCGCGGGGGCGGTTCCCGAGCCGATTCGGGGCCTAACGAGCCCGTTCGTGTGCCCCTGCGGCGCCCCCGCCGGTCCCCAGGGCGGCGGGTGGGTCACGTGACCCCCCCCGAACCGGAAGTGGCCCCTGGGGGGGTCACGTGACCCCCGCCGGACCGGAAGTGCCCCGCCGGCCGCCATCTTGGATCCCGGGGGCGGCCATCTTGGCGCGGGGGGCGGTTCCCGATCCGATTCGGGGCCTAACGAGCCCGTTCGGGGGCCCCTGCGGCGCCCCCCGCCGGTCCCCAGGGCGGCGGGGGGGTCACGTGACCCCTCCCGAACCGGAAGTGGCCCCTGGGGGGGTCACGTGACACCCGCCGGACCGGAAGTGCCCCGCCAGCCGCCATCTTGGATCCCGGGGGCGGCCATCTTGGCGCGGGGGCGGTTCCCGATCCGATTCGGGGCCTAAGGAGCCCGTTCGGGGGCCCCTGCGGCGCCCCCGCCGGTCCCCAGGGCGGCGGGGGGGGTCACGTGACCCCCCCGAACCGGAAGTGGCCCCTGGGGGGGTCACGTGACCCCCGCCGGACCGGAAGTGCCCCGCCGGCCGCCATCTTGGATCCCGGGGGCGGCCATCTTGGCGCGGGGGGCGCTTCCCGAGCCGATTCGGGGCCTTACGAGCCCGTTCGGGGGCCCCTGCGGCGCCCCCCGCCGGTCCCCAGGGCGGCGGGGGGGTCACGTGACCCCCCCCGAACCGGAAGTGGCCCCTGGGGGGGTCACGTGACCCCCGCCGGACCGGAAGTGCCCCGCCGGCCGCCATCTTGGATCCAGGGGGCGGCCATCTTGGCGCGGGGGGCGGTTCCCGAGCCGATTCGGGGCCTAACGAGCCCGTTCGGGGGCCCCTGCGGCGCCCCCCGCCGGTCCCCAGGGCGGCGGGGGGGGGGGTCACGTGACCCCCCCGAACCGGAAGTGGCTCCTGGGGGGGTCACGTGACCCCCGCCGGACCGGAAGTGCCCCGCCGGCCGCCATCTTGGATCCCGGGGGCGGCCATCTTGGCGCGGGGGCGCTTCCCGAGCCGATTCGGGGCCTAACGAGCCCGTTCGGGGGCCCCTGCGGCGCCCCCCGCCGGTCCCCAGGGCGGCGGGGGGGTCACGTGACCCCCCCGAACCGGAAGTGGCCCCTGGGGGGGTCACGTGACCCCCGCCGGACCGGAAGTGCCCCGCCGGCCGCCATCTTGGATCCCGGGGGCGGCCATCTTGGCGCGGGGTCGCTTCCCGATCCGATTCGGGGCCTAACGAGCCCGTTCGGGGGCCCCTGCGGCGCCCCCCGCCGGTCCCCAGGGCGGCGGGGGGGGTCACGTGACCCCCCCGAACCGGAAGTGGCCCCTGGGGGGGTCACGTGACCCCCGCCGGACCGGAAGTGCCCCGGCGGCCGCCATCTTGGATCCCGGGGGCGGCCATCTTGGCGCGGGGGCGCTTCCCGAGCCGATTCGGGGCCTTACGAGCCCGTTCGGGGGCCCCTGCGGCGCCCCCCGCCGGTCCCCAGGGCGGCGGGGGGGTCACGTGACCCCCCACGAACCGGAAGTGGCCCCTGGGGGGGTCACGTGACCCCCGCCGGACCGGAAGTGCCCCGCCGGCCGCCATCTTGGATCCAGGGGGCGGCCATCTTGGCGCGGGGGGCGGTTCCCGAGCCGATTCGGGGCCTAACGAGCCCGTTCGGGGGCCCCTGCGGCGCCCCCCGCCGGTCCCCAGGGCGGCGGGGGGGGGGTCACGTGACCCCCCCGAACCGGAAGTGGCTCCTGGGGGGGTCACGTGACCCCCGCCGGACCGGAAGTGCCCCGCCGGCCGCCATCTTGGATCCCGGGGGCGGCCATC